>NC_138760.1:17710307-18910307 GCF_965113315.1 Podarcis vaucheri | reverse complement strand
AAAACCCTTTCGTCTAGCGGGTTTTCCGTCTTGCGAGGCATTCGTCTTGCGGGGCACCACTGTATAAATATTTTTAGTTTAATCAATTATACCACACATCCCAATCTGCTATTGAAAGCCATTATTAATTTTTCATTCATTATGTAAAAATCATTACTACTTTCACATCCTGCCTTTCCTTCATCACGGGACTCAAAGTGGCAATCCATGGCATTCCCTGCACGTGTTGGACTTCTGCCTGGTGGCTGCAGCACCTACATTTAGACCACATCTTGAGACTCTGTAGTTTATTTCACCAGGAAAATGTGCCATTCCTGCACTTCCTGCACTGCAAGTTCCTGCAAGGTTGTTCTACTCCCAGCCTGAGAAGAAAAATTGCTATTATCCCATAGGTGGAGGGTTCTGTGCTGGAAACGGACTGGAGTGCACTGCTAAATTTTAGAATCTCATAGAAGCTCCTATTGTTTTGTTATCCTAGCTGTCCTTGGCGCAATCTGAAATCTGTTCCACACCTTGCCGAGGCTCATCTAACAGGTTCTTTTAATTGTGCGAAAGCAATTAACATGCTTATTTTTAAGAATTCAAAGAGCTGCCTCATTGGTCTCCCGATTGGGGCCGCAGTGTGTGGGGAGAGGGATCTAACCCGTTCATCCTTTGCTGCGGCCCTACAGAAAATCACCGCCGCAAGGAGGGCACCAGCTCTCTGAATTCCTCCTATATCGTTTTCCAAGGCAGGTTATATTGGGAAAACCTATTGGTGTTTCGCAACTTTCCGACTAGTTGCAGGACCTTAGCCAGACCTAGCAGAGTAAACGCAGAATCCACGGAAGCAATTGGCGACTTGGCTGCAGACAGGATAGACGAAGCAGGAACCAGGAACTTGTAGTTTATTATACACAGTGGACTATTTACAGAAACAGAACACGGATCTTTTGCTAGCTCTCTCTGACACAACTCCTACACTGACACACAGAACTCTGAACCTCTGAACACTGAACTAACACATTTCAGTTAGTAGGCCATTAATTATCACTCCCATGAAAGAGCTTGACCAATCAGGGAGCTGTCTCCATGTCTCTGTTATCACCAGGCAGACTAACTCCTTCAGATTGCCTTCTGGCTGTCTGCCAAACCTTAATTGACTCTGTGTGAGTACCTGCACGTACACAGTTTCCCAACAGGTTATCGCTTTTGCTTTACGGTTCTTGCCATGCTACAGTCGCCCCCTTCAATGTTCTCTAACGGAGAGGTGGAGAGAACCTGTGGCTCTCTTGGAATATGGTGATACCTTGGTTCTCAAACACCTTGGAACCCAGTTTGCAAACTTTTTTCAGAAGCCAAACGTGCTCTGTTTGGAGTGTTACGCTGACGATTTGAGTGCCACACTTCCGTTTTGAGTGTTACGCCGAGGTCTGTCTGTTTTTCCTATTTATTTTTCGTTTTCATTTTTGCGGCTCTTTGTTTTGTGTGGAACCCAGTTCAGCTACTGATTGATTGATTGGGTGACTGCAGTACGTTGTTTACCGCTTTCATTTTATGGATCAGCGGTCTCGTTAGATAGTAAAATTCATGTTAAATTGCTGTTTTAGGAGTTGTTTTTAAAAGTCTGGAATGGATGAATCCATTTTGCATTACAGTGGTACCTCAGGTTAAGTACTTAATTTGTTCCGGAGGTCCGTTCTTAACCTGAAACTGTTCTTAACCTGAAGCTCCACCGTGCCGCCGGAGCACAATTTCTGTTCTCACCCTGAAGCAAAGTTCTTAACCTGAGGTAATATTTCTGGGTTAGTGGAGTCTGTAACCTGAAGCGTATGTAACCCGAGGTACCACTGTACTTTCTATGGGAAAGCGCGCCTTGGTTTCGGAACGCTTTGGTTTTGGAACAGACTTCCAGAACGGATTCAGTTTGAGAACCAAGGTTCCAATGTAGTTGAAATCCGGCTCCCATCAACCTTGCCCATTGGCCAGGCAGAAGGTAGGATCCAGAGAGACCCAGAGGTTCCCCCTGCCCTGCTCTAATGGTTCAAGGGCCTGTGGGGTGTGACTTTTGGAGTGTGGGCCCCTTTGCAGACGTCCTCACAAACGTTCCCACTGCAGATAACAACTGGGCTTGGTAGAGTCGTCAGGCTGACCACACAAAAAACCTCTTTTGCTTTACTTCTCATTTCTCTTCTTGCTTCGCAACAGGAATTATATAGAATTGCTGAGAGTATGAGGAAACATCTTCCTTGACCTTTCGTTTTGGGAACCAAGTAGCAGACAGGGGGTCTGCTTTCCTTAACCTTTGTCTCTGTTTCCAAAAGAAGGCGCAAGAGGAGGCTGGTTTGGGCCTCTAAACTGGGAGGACTAGACCCACCGAATGTCAAGGAGATAAAGAACAACACAACTTTTAGAAGACATCTGAAGATGTTTTCAACGTTTGATGTTTTATTATGCTTTTATATGTGTTGGAAGCTACCCAGATGCCGGGTATAAATATTATTATTGCTGTAGTTCTTGTTGTTATTATTAATAATACAGTGGTACCTCGGGTTACATACGCTTCAGGTTACATATGCTTCAGGTTACAGACTCCGCTAACCCAGAAATAGTGCTTCAGGTTAAGAACTTTGCTTCAGGATGAGAACAGAAAACGTGCTACGGCAGCGCGGTGACAGCGGGAGACCCCATTAGCTAAAGTGGTGCTTCAGGTTAAGAACAGTTTCAGGTTAAGTACGGACCTCCAGAACGAATTAAGTACTTAACCTGAGGTACCACTGTAATAATATTTCAATGACTCTTTCTCCACCAGTTGGTGGAAACTTCACTAGGGTGTCAGCACAGTAGCTGCCTGGGTAGAGCATGAGATTCTTAATCTCTGGGTCCTGGGTACGAACCCCGCCTTGGGCAAAATATTCCTGCATTGCAGGGGGTTGAACTAGATGTCAACTTTATGAAGGGGATGTGAGTGGCAATGTGGTCTAAACCACTGAGCATCGTGGGCTTGCCGATAGGAAGGTCGGCGGTTCAAATCCCCGCAATGGGGTGAGCTCCTATTGCTCTGTCCCAGCTCCTGCCAACCTAGCCTTTCAAAAGCAGGCCAGTGCAAGTAGATAAATAGGTACCATTGTGGCAGGAAGGTAAACGGTGTTTGTGTGCGTTCTGGCTTCCTTCACAGTATCCCGTTGCACCAGAAGCGGTTTAGTCCTGCTGGCCACATGGCCCGGAAAGCTGTCTGTGGACAAACGCTGGCTCCCTCAGCCTGAAAAGCAAGGTGAGCGCTGCAATCCCATAGTCGCTTTTGACTGAAGCTGGGACAGAGCAACGGGAGCTCACCCCGTCGCAGGGATTTGAACCGCCGACCTCCCGATTGGCAAGCCCAAGAGGCTCAGTGGTTTAGACCGCAGCACCACCCGCATCCTTTGTTGTTGTTTAGTCATTTAGTCGTGTCCAACTCTTCATGACCCCATGGACCAGAGCATGCCAGGCCCTCCTGTCTTCAGTCCCCTATAATGAGAAGAACGTCCTTCTTTGGTGTCACTTCTATAAGGTGTTGTAGGTCTTCATAGAATTGGTCATTTTCAGTTTCTTCAGCACCAGTAGTTGGTGCATAAACTTGGATTACTGTGATGTTAAAAGGTCTGCCTTGGATTCGTATCGAGATCATTCTATCATTTTTGAGATTGCATCCCAGTACAGCTTTTGTTGACTATGAGGGCCACTCCATTTCTTTTACGGGATTCTTGCCCACAGTAGTAGATATGATGGTCATCCGAACTGAATTTGCCCATTCCCGTCCATTTTAGTTCACTGATGCCCAGGATGTCAATATTTATTCTTGCCATCTCATTTTTGACCACATCCAACTTACCCAGGTTCATGGGTCTTACATTCCAGGTTCCTATGCAATATTTTTATTTACAGCATTGGACTTTCCTTTCGCTTCCAGGCATATCCGCAACTGAGCGACCTTTCGGCTTCAGCCTAGCCGCTTCATCAGCTCTGAATCCTTAGTACAGTGGTGCCTCGCAAGACGAAAAGAATCCATTCTGTGATTCTCTTCGTCTAGCGGTTTTTTCGTCTTGCGAAGCAAGCCCATTGACGGATTAGCGGATTAGCGCTATTAGCGGCTTTTAGCGGCTTATCTGCTGATCAGATCAGCTGATAAGCGGCTTAGCGGCTTAGAAAAAGGGGGGAAGGGAAAAAACCAGCAGGAACTCGCAAGACATTGTCGTCTTGCGAAGCAAGCCCATAGGAAATTCGTTTTGCGAAGCACCTCCAAAACGGAAAACTCTTTCGTCTAGCGAGTTTTCCGTCTTGCGAGGCATTCGTCTTGCGGGGCACCACTGTATTGTCAAAACCGACTGGCAGAGGTGCTGCAGGATTTAAGACCTGGGACTCATCTTCCCCTATCTGGAGAAGCTGGGGATTGAACCCCTCACCTTCTGCATGCGAAACAGGTGTTCTGCCACTGAGCTGAACCCTTCCCCTTCAATTACCATGCCCAGAAAGCACAAGCCTTCTAGCATCGCTGCTGCTGCTGCTTGTTTGCAAGGAAGGTGGGGGAAAGAGGGAAGAAATCTCCTTTCACTCCCTCTAAGTCCCTTTGCCTAGGATGCAAGTGAACTGGAAGTGCAGAAACGTCGAGAACATGCCTACCAGCAGAGCTACTCTGTGCAGGTTTATTTGTGGCAGTTCCGGAGGGCTAAATATTAAAACCTCCGTCATTCGGCTTTTGGGGAAGCGTTGCCAAGTGTAGGTGGGCAACACCAAATGACTAATGCAAACCACGCGATATACTTAGAAAATGTGCGAGGACAAGACGCCGCCTGACCGAGGGAATGAGGAAAAGACGCATCTGCGTGCATCTGCTCCTGACAGACCTTCTGCCGTTCTTCTGGCCTCCGTATTTGGGTTACAAGCCCTGCGTCCAGGCAAGGCCCCTCCCTTTCCCCTCCTCTTTTCTTAAGCAGTCGGGAAAAGCTCTTTGCCAAACCAATAAACAAACATAGCGGCAGCTTGGCATTAGCCAGCCAAGATACCTATCATAAATTGGGATGTGGAGCCGACAAAGGAAATCGGTTGAACGATAAAATCCAGAGCAAAAACGAGGGTGCGAAGAGAGCGTCTCCACAGAAGTCCTAAAGGGCAAGTGACAAAAGACCTTTGCTGTCTTTTGAAAAGCTGGGTGGGGAAAAGGGATTTTCTGTCAGGGGCAGCCTTTCCTGGCGTAGTTGCTGCAGCAACAGCACAAACTGTACCTGACAGACACACACACACACACACACACACACACACACACACAAATTCCCGCAAGAAGGTAGCTGCAACATCCTGTAGTCCAAGAGTTTGGGGCCTCGGGCATCTAGGGGCCAGAGACAGCCCTCCAGGCCTGTCTATCTGGCCCTCAGGACACTTTCCAGGCTGCACCCCCTCTCCCTAGGCAACCACACTGCCACACCCTCCAAGTGTCCTTATTTTCCAGGGACAGTCCCGGGTTGACAGAAACCAAACCCGGAATGAACTGCTTCTCCTTAGGGCATCCCTATATTCAAAGTGCTGGTGCTGACCTTTAAAGCCCTAAACGGCCTCGGTCCAGTATACCTGAAGGAGCGTCTCCACCCCCATCGTTCTGCCCGGACGCTGAGGTCCAGCTCTGAGGGCCTTCTGGTGGTTCCCTCACTGTGAAAGGCGAAGTTACAAGGAACCAGGCAGAGGGCCTTCTTGGTAGTGGCGCCCGCCCTGTGGAATGCCCTCCCATCAGATGTCAAGGAAATAAACAACTATCTGGCAGCCCTGTTTAGGGAAGTTTTTAATGTTTGGTATATTATCGCTTTAGTATTATTATAATGATGATGATGATGATGATTAGAGCCACCCAGAGTGGCTGAGGAAACATAGCCAGATGGGCGGGGTATAAATAATAAATTATATTATTATTATTATTATTATTATTATTATTATTATTATTATTGAAACATTGGAGGATGTGGAGTTATGTGACCCCCAAGCCAAGGAGATGAGTAACTCTTCAACCTTTAGAAGACATCTGAAGGTGATACTGTACAGTGGTACCTCTGGATGCGAACGGGATCAGTTCTGGAGGCCCATTCGCATCCTGAAGCGAGCGCATCCCGCGTCTGCGGGTCGTAATTCGCTGCTTCCGCGCATGCGCATGACGTCATTTTGAGTGTCTGCGGATGCGCGAGCAACAAAACCCGGAAGTAACGTGCTCCGATACTTCCAGGTCGCAGCGGAGTGCAACCTGAAAAGGCTTAACTTGAAGCGACTTCAACCCGAGGTATGACTGTGTAGGGAAGTTTTTAATGTTGCATTACGTTTTTATATATGTTGGAAGCCACCCAGAGTGGCTGGGGCAACCCAGTTCGATGGGCAGGGTATAAATAATAAAAGTGTTATTGTTATCATTGTTAAGTAAAGGTAAAGGGACCCCTGACCATGAGGTCCAGTCATGACCGACTCTGGGGTTGCGGCGCTCATCTCGCTTTATTGGCCGAGGGAGCCGGCGTACAGCTTCCGGGTCATATGGCCAGCACGACTAAGCTGCTTCTGGCGAACCAGAGCAGCGCATGGAAATGCCGTTTACCTTCCCGCCGGAGCGGTACCTATTTATCTACTAGCACTGGCGTGCTTTTGAACTGCTGGGACCGAATAATGGGAGCTCACCCTGTTGCGGGGATTCGAACTGCCGACCTTCTGATCAGCAAGCCCTAGGTTCTGTGTTAAGTAGAGCATCCCTATTTTCATCAGAGAAATGTTGGAGGATACGTACTCCTCACCAGCCCAGCTCCATACCCAACTCACCCTGAGTGTCTTTGCCTACCTGGAATATGTCCTTGAACCCTGATTATGTGTCTTCGCTCGCCTAGAATAGGAGAGGACAGAGGGGGTGCCCTCAGGTCCTGCCCCCCACCGGGAGATGACGCCCCCTCCTCAGGTTGCCCCAAAGGGAATTCCCCTCTTGCCCTAGCCCACCAGCCCCCCCTCACACAAAAAATTACAAGTTACTGGGAACAGTTATGGACCACAGGTATGAAGTTTACGGCATGTAATGCCTTAAGAGAGAATATTATGAAAATGATATACAGGTGGTACATGACACCAGTCAAGCTTGCAAAAATCTATCATCTGCCCGATAAGAAATGTTGAAAATGTAAAGAAACTGAAGTTACATTCTTTCACCTTTGGTGGACGTGCCCAAGGATTAAGGCTTCCTGGAAAATGATATATAATGAAATGAAAATGGTATTTAAATATACCTTCCTGAAGAAACCAGAGGCCTTTCTCCTGGGCATGGTCGGCCAATTGGTGCCAAAGAAGGATAGAACTTTATTTATTTATGTATGCAACAACAGCAGCAAGACTACTCATCGCGAAGTATTGGAAGACCCAGGAGCTACCCACACTGGAAGAATGGCAGATGAAAGTGATGGACTACATGGAATTGGCAGAAATGACTGGCAGAATCCGAGACCAGGGAGAAGAGTCGGTGGAAGAAGATTGGAAGAAATTTAAAGACTATTTACAGAAATATTGCAAAATTAATGAATGTTAGAATGATGTTGGAATGTAGCTAGGTAGTTTAAGCAGTAATGCTATAAAGGTGTATGTAAAAAAGGATTGATAACAGATGAAAATTTAAAGTTACAGTATGTTAAGTTAAAGGATCATGAGAAAACAAAGAGGGAAAGAAATTGCTGACTTAAATAATTGAACTGGAATACAAAAAAGGGAGGTATGAGGAGGTCAGGGAAACAAGGATATGAATGTAAGCTTTAGAAAGATTGATTCATTTTCCTTTTCTTCTTTTTAAGTGTTTTTTTATTCCTTTTTTGTTGTTGTTGTATTTTGTATTTTCCATGTATTTTTATTTTTTGTTTTTGTGTAATTCTTTTTTTCTCTGAAATTTTAATAAATATAATTTTTTTAAAAAAATTACAATCTTTCAATTCTTAACCGCACCATCGCATTTCCAGGAAGCAAACACCTACTCGTTTTAACAAACCTCGTCTGTGAGGAAAGAGACTTCCCTCAACGCAAGCCACAAGAGGCAGGGCTGAGGAGAAAAGAAACATATATGGACAGTCGAGGAAGTCGAGGCGGAGATGGGAAACCACGATGACGCCAAAGAAAATGGCGGTCGGCGTGGAGGGGAAGTTGTCGTGACCTCGGCTGCGATCTCTAGAAGCCTTCGGAGGGGGAAGCAAACTGAGGGACGTCGCCAGTATCTTTCCGCTGCCTTCATTTCCCCCACACCTCGCAGCACATTTATTACGACTGAGTCGTTTTTTCGTTGGCATAACGGAAAAGTAAAAGGGAGGAGGGCACAGGTGGCTTAAGGCCTGCCAAGTAGCTCCCCAAGTCAAAGAAACGGTGCCCCATTTTCCTGACTTTGTTGTTGTTGTTTAGTCGTTTAGTTGTGTCCGACTCTTCGTGACCCCCTGGACCAGAGCACGCCAGGCACTCCTGTCTTCCACTGCCTCCCGCAGTTTGGTCAAACTCATGCTGGTAGCTTCGAGAACGCTATCCAACCATCTCGTGCTCTCTCATCCCCTTCTCTTAGTGCCCTCCATCTTTTCCAACATCAGGGTCTTTTCCAGGGAGTCTTCTCTTCTCATGAGGTGGCCAAAGTATTGGAGCCTCAGCTTCAGGATCTGTCCTTCCAGTGAGCACTCAGGGCTGATTTCCTTCAGAATGGATACGTTTGATCTTCTTGCAGTCCATGGGACTCTCAAGAGTCTCCTTCTGCACCAGAATTCAAAAGCATCAATTCTTCAGCGATCAGCCTTCTTTATGGTCCAGCTCTCACTTCCATACATCACTACTGGGAAAACCATAGCTTTAACTATACGGACCTTTGTTGGCAAGGTGATGTCTCTGCTTTTTAAGATGCTGTCTAGGTTTGTCATTGCTTTTCCTCTCAAGAAGCAGGCGTCTTTTAATTTCGTGACTACTGTCACCATCTGCAGTGATCATGGAGCCCAAGAAAGTAAAATCTCTCACTGCCTCCATTTCTTCCCCTTCTATTTGCCAGGACGTGATGGGCCCAGTGGCCATGATCTTCGTTTTTTTTGATGTTGAGCTTCAAACCATATTTTGCGCTCTCCTCTTTCACCCCCATTAAGAGGTTCTTTAATTCCTCCTCACTTTCTGCCATCAATGTTGTGTCATCTGCATATCTGAGGTTGTTGATATTTCCTCAGATATGCAGATGACACAACATTGACTTACACCTGAGCAAATCCACGTACAGTAGAGATGAACAAAGCACAACCCGAGAAGGCAAAAGAAAGAAGGCACGGGATGTGGGCACTTCCCTTTTGGAAAAATGTAGATTTTTCATTGCATTTTCAATAAGAAACCAACATAAGAACGAATAAGCGTCACACAGCAAAGAGCGGAGACGGAAGGATAGCAAAGGTATGCAGAAAGCACAGCATTTTTTGGTCTAAGAGAAAATTATATGAAAATGTTCCATCGGAGGTATCTAACACTGAGTAAATTGGCAAAAATGTATAAATTCTAAATCAAATAAGTGTTGGAAATGTAAAGAGAAAGAAGGTTCTTTTGACCATATGTGGTGGTCTTGCAGTAAGGTTAGAGCTTACTGGGAGATGATATATAATGAATTGAAAAGGATGTTTAAAATAGCTATTGTAAAAAAAAAAAAAAAACAGAAGCTTTTCTTTTGAGAATTATAGGGACAGAACTACTGTATAGAAACTTATTCGTGTATGCTACCAGAGCGGCAAGAATGTTACTCGCCCAAAAATGGAAAGAAGCAGATGTACCAGCAAAGGAAGAATGGATACAAAAACTTATGGAATATGCAGAAATGGCGAAACTTACCGGAAGAATAAGGAATCCAGATAACAAACTTTTTATAACAGAGTGGAAATGGTTTATTGAATATTTACAGATAAACTGTAAACAGATAAGAACATTGGCAGGATTGTTGTAATAACCTGCAGTTTTGTAAGAGTACACATTTAAAGCAGCTGAACAAATGAGCAAATTAAATTAATTTGGATATGCAGAAGGTATTAGAAATAAATTTAAGGAACCACAGAAAGAGGGGGAAGGAAGTCGAGCTTTGAAATGTTAAAAGGATTGTAGAATTGGTGAAATGTATAAACCTGAAAAGCATAATTAACAAAAAAAAAATGCAGAAAGCAAAATGGCCAATCACTGCATGTTTATTGTAGCCAAATACCTTGGTACAACTGGAGGGATGGGCTGGTTGTGTTCTGTTTGGTTTGTGTAAGAAATGAAGCTGACCCAAATCACAAAAAGTTAGCGTGTTGCGCTTTGTCCCTTGGCTTCCTTTAGGTTATGTGATCGATCACACACCAAGGCTATCTGCCATTCTTTACCAGAACTCAAGATTGCTCAGGTTGAAGGTTTTCCAAAATCTGGGTAGGGATATTCCCTTCAGATGCTCCCACCCTCTTCTTCACTCTTCCAAAGAGCCCCTCTCTTAATACTTTGTTGACATACCTTTTAATGCAACTCCAATGATTTTAAGTATAAAATGGGCATGTGGAATGCAGAGCGCATTCCTGCTTGTCTGGGCAACCCCTTTGACCTTGGCTTGTGCAGCAAGAGCGCCCCCTTCTGACACAGCCAGGCAACATCTTGTTCAGAGAGGAAGCCCAGACAGGTTCTGGAAACAGAACCTAGGTAGGCAAATTAAGGCCTGGGGGCAGGATCCGGCCCAATCGCCTTCTCAATCCGGCCCGCGGACGGGCTGGGAATCAGCGGGTTTTTACATGAGTAGAATGTGTCCTTTTCTTTAAAATGCATCTCTGGGTTATTTGTGGGGCATAGGAATTTGTTTGTTTTGGGGGGTTTTTTCAAAATATAGTCTGCCCCCCCGCAAGGTCTGAGGGACAGTGGACCAGCCCCCTGCTGAAAAAGTTTGCTGACCCCTGATATAAACCCTGTGCTGTAACGGCCCATGTGCCTTTATAGAAAGAGCAAGCCAGGAAGCTCACACACCCTTTTTGTTCATATACCGCTTAATCAAAAAATATATCTCGAGGCACGATGACCTGAACATTTAGAGCACGGTTATACCACTTTAACAAAAGCCTGGGAACTGTAGTTTGTGTAGGGGGTTGTTGTTGTTTAGTTGTTTAGTCATGTCCGACTCTTCGTGACCCCCTGGACCAGAGCACACCAGGCACTCCTGGCTTCCACTGCCTCCCGCAGTTTGGTCAAACTCATGCTGGTAGCTTCGAGAACACTGTCCAACCATCTCGTCCTCTGTCGTCAATTCTGCCTGCTTCTGCCTGGCAGTGCCTTCGTGCATGTCTGCAGACGTGTGCAGAGATCTGTGCGCGTCAGCGTCTCTGGGTGTGCATTTCCCACCTGGCGTTCCAACAGCCAGCCAAGGCAAAAACAACAGTTGCATTCCAGAGGCTCTGAGCTTTGCCAACGCAGGCGCAGCGGTCCTGAGACGCAAACCCATTGTGACAGGCCAGTGGGCCCCAGACAACCAAGCACCTTCTGCTTGGTTTGCAATGGCATGCGAGGCATGGAGGCAACTGGATTTAGCACCAGGGAGCATCCCACGCCCTGTACGCTGGGCATGCCTGGAGATTTAACTGGAGGGCAGCAGTAAAGCGCTGAGAAAGTCTGGAGAGAAGGGATTGGGGGAGTGGTGCAGGAAAAACAACTTATTCCTTACCTTAAAGAAAACAAAAGAGATCACTGTGGACTTTAGGAAATGTAAATTGAATATTCAGCCATTTATTATTGAGGGGAAGTGCGTGGAACAGGTCTCGGTGTTTCAATTTCTGGGAATGGAGTTGAGAGATGACCTAACCTGGGGAGAAAACAGCAAAGACCTGATGAAGAGAGCACAGCAGAGGTTATATTTTCTGAGAATCCTCCAGAAAAACAATCTTTCAAAGGACCTGTTGATGGCATTTTACCATTGCACTGTGGAGAGCGTATTAACTTATGGTCTGTGTGTGTGGTTTGGGAGCTGCACAGCCAGGGAAAAAACAATGCTATCCCAGGTTGTAAAGACTGCAGAGAGAATAACTGGGTGCACTCTTCCCACCTTAGATCAAATCTATGCTGCCAGGTGCCATAAGAAAGCGGCAGAGATAGCGCAGGATAGTGCGCACCCCGGAAATGATCTCTTTCAGCTTCTGCCTTCTGGAAGAAGGTACAGGGTTATAAAGGCCAGGACTAACCGCCTGAGAAACAGTTTCTACGCTAATCCAATTCTGGTTCTAAACGCAGCATAAGGGGTCTCTATAGTAATAGTGTAGCTTAAAATGGGGTTTCAGAGTTTTTAGGGGGTTTTGAATGTTTTATGTAGTTTTTCAATTTCATTGTTCTGCATGGGACAATGACAATAAAGATATTGTATATCATATATCGTTAGTTGCAAGGAAGCTCTTCCTTCAAGGCCTTCCACTCAAACTCAGGAGACCAAAATGCTGATCTAGAAATCAAGGCTCCCTGACACCTGAGATCAGCCTCCTGTGATTGACAGGTCCCTTTAACACATGGGTCAGCAACCTTTTTCAGCCGTGGGCCGGTCCACTGTCCCTCAGATCTTGTGGGGGGCCAGACTATATTTTGAAAAAATACTGTATTTTTCGCTCTATAGGACGCACTTTTTCCCCTTCAAAAATTAAGGGGGAATGTGTGCGCGTCATATGGAGCAAATGCAGGCTCCTTGGCTTCAGCGATAGCAACGCGAAGCCTCCGAAGCGCAGAGGGAGCGCTCTGGACACTGCGCGTTGCTTTCGCTGAAGACTGGAGAGCGAGAGGAGTCGGTGCGCAACGACCCCTCTCGCTCTCCAGGCTTCAGGGATAACCGCCTGAAGCCTTTGGAGTGCAGCGGGAACTCGCGCTGCACTCCAGAGGCTTCGGGTTCCTTTTGCTGAAGCTGGGAGAGCAAGACTCTCCTGGCTTCAGCAGACAGGGAGAGCTGCGCAGCGCCCCTTCAGCCAAGTGGGAGGAGAAATGGAAGGGGCTCCGTTTCTCCTGCCGCTTCGCTGAAGGGGCGCTGAGCAGAGAGAGGGAGAATCCCCCCCCCTGTTCTCCCCCTCCTATGATCCGGTGCATCCTATAGAGTGAAAAATATGGTATATATGAAGGAATTCCTATGCCCCACAAATAACCCAGAGATGCATTTTAAATAAAAGCACACATTCTACTCATGTAAAAACACACTGATTCCTGGACCGTCCGTGGGTCGGATTGAGAAGGCGATTGGATTGCATCCGGCCCACGGGCCTTAGATTACCTACCCCTGCGTTAACAGCTGCACAAGTAGAAATGCAATGTCAAGCTTTATCCAGCATAAAAACATGGCAATGAGGCATGCTGAATTTTTGCTCTGGAAACACAAGAGGAAACAGGAAGCTGCCCTGCTTGTCAACGTTATAGGAAAAATTGGACTTGGCTTTTGAAGCTCAAAGGGACAGCGGGTGGCACTGTGGGTTAAAGCCACAGAGCCTAGGGCTTGCCGATCAGAAGGTCAGCGGTTCAAATCCCCACGACGGGGTGAGCTCCTGTTGCTCGGTCCCTGCTCCTGCCAACCTAGCAGTTCGAAAGCACGTCCAAGTGCAAGTAGATAAATAGGTACCGCTCCGGGGGGAAGGTAAACGGCATTTCCATGCGCTGCTCTGGTTCGCCAGAGGCGGCTTAGTCATGCTGGCCAGCAGCTGCATGTGGAGGAGCAGGGAAGCGAACCCGGTTCACCAGATCACAAGTCCACTGCTCCTAACCACTACACCACACTGGCTCTTTGTTTGCTACTATGTTTTGTGTTTTTATATTGTAAACTGCCCTGTGATCCTTGGTTGAAGGGCTGTGTAGAAATTTAATAAACTAATACAGTGGTACCTCGGGTTACATACGCTTCAGGTTACATACTCCGCTAACCCTGAGATGGAGAGATAGGCACTTACAGGCACTTCTGGTGGCCTTGCTCAGGCGATGCAACAGTTGGTGATTGCTCTTGTTACCAGGGAAAGAGTTATCACTCCATCTGCAATCTCTTTGATGGGTGCGTGGGAGAGCGAGCATTACCTGGAAGACCTTGGCCAACTACGCAATCTTTGCCGCTCGGCTTGCCCAAGGCTTGGAGGAGGCGGTAACTCTGACACCGGGCAGATGGCACTCAGAAACCTTGTATATTGCCGCATTGGAGAACCCAAGGTACCACTATAACCCAAGGTACCACTGTACTAAGCAAAGCAGAGGCCAGAGCAACTACAGTGGTACCTGGGGTTACATACGCTTCAGGTTACATACGTTTCAGGTTACAGACTCCGCTAACCCAGAAATATTAACTCAGGTTAAGAACTTTGCTTCAGGATAAGAACAGAAATCGGGCTCTGGCAGCGCGACGGCAGCAGGAGGCCCCATTAGCTAAAGTGGTCCTTCAGGTTAAGAACAGTTTCAGGTTAAGAATGGACCTCCAGAACGAATTAAGTACTTAACCTGAGGTACCACTGTAAGACGAAGTAAGACGAAGCAGGCTTGATAACACAGCACATAACCTTCCGATCCATGCTGAACAGCAATGAGCAATTATTACTGAACTGCATCAATGTGTTCTCACAAGCTGTTCCTCATAACGATGCCGCCTAGAAACTTGATTTTTTTAAAAAAATGGGGGTGGGGTGGGGAAACCCAACAATTTGGCATTGTCAATTTCCCCCGCTTCCAAGTGCAGCTGCAGTCAAGTGAGCTACGTTAACTCAGTTTTGGCCATGGACTCTGAATAACCTCCTAGACTGCTGTCCCTTCCACGCTAGCGTGAGGCTTGGAGAGTCCGTTTTCCGGGCAGCGCCTTGAAATATCTGAGCCCGACCTAAGTTTTCTGTTTGTGACTCACACTTGTGCCTCGTCCCCAGCTAGCTAAGGAGGGCCTTTGGCATGAGATTCAGCAATGAAGCAAATGCGACAGGCAGACTTTGGGGGGGGGGGGAGAGAGAGAAGAAAACCTCATCTTGAGCTTATTATTCTGAATGCTGCAAAGGGACACATGTCCGGGACTTTTTTCTTTTTTTTTTGGCGCACTCTAGGTTCATCCAGCGTCTTTTCCTGCCTGTTTTCCTGTGGGATCTTGTGGAATTCCTGCTTGGAAACTCCCTCCCCAGCTTTTCCGGTGGCAGTGAGGGACCATTCTAGGCTGTGTTTAAAGAACATCTTGGGCTGAATGTGAACCATTTTGCTCCCCTTCCCTGCCTCTGTGTCTGGGGAACACATGCTCTTGTTTTTCCATTGCAAAAAAAAAGTGCTTCCAGTCTGTTATGTACTGAGTTGAATAGGATCCAAAATGCAGCAGTCTGATTGGTCCTAGAACAATAGGATTCAGAATGCAGCAGTCTGATTTGTCCTAGAACAATAGGATCCAGAATGCAGCGGTCTGATTGGTCCTGGAACAATAGGATCTAGAATGCAGCAGTCTGATTAGTCCACAGGAGCCACCCAATCCAGCTCCAGGTGGAAGTGAATCCGCAACCTGATTGGCCTACAGGTGAATCATGGAATTAGCCAATCACTTGGAGCCCATTGTGTAATTAATGTATATAAAGCAGACATTCTGGGGGAACTTCCATTCCTCCTCACCGCTATGAGCCGAATAAAGAGCATGAAATCCACTCTCAACTCTGAGTATATTTCACAGTCTGCCACAGTTTTCTGGTGGGATACAATCCCACACCAGCACATTCGTGATGTGACGTTTTTACAGAATATTTGGGAGGTTTTGCGCAACAAAGCTTGCTTCGCACGAAAGATCAGACTTTTTCCGATAAAGGAAAGTGACGTAGAAACACTCTGGGAAATGTGGGGTTGCGCTTGCTTGGAAGCAAAGTCACATCTCCCCGTGAACAAATTACAACTGTGGGTGGGAAAGTATTAGAAATTAAGAAAAAGTATTTTACTGTAAGCAGCACAGGAGGGAGGGGAAAGAAGCACTTTGAAGGGGGGGAATGAAAAGTCAGTTTTTAAATCTGTGTTAAATTTGTTGCTCATTTGTTAAAAATTTGGAAAACTAATAAAAATTAATTGACAAAAAAAACACCAAAAAACAACCACAACCCAGAACAAATGTTCATTAAATAACAAACATCGTTCAATCACCCTGCGGACAAATGAGGTTGGGTGATTGAGCAACAGGTCATCTGGAAGAACCCAGGTCACCTGGGAGCTTTAAAACAGGATTAGACAATTTCATGCAGGAAGAGGCTACCATTGGCTACTAGCGAGGATGGGTAGGTTCGGCCTGACGTCTTCCTTGACGATAAAGGTAAAGGGACCCCTGACCATTAGGTCCAGTTGTGGCCGACTCTGGGGTTGCAGCGCTCATCTCCCTTTACTGGCCAAGGGAGCCGGCGTACAGCTTCCGGGTCATGTGGCCAGCATGACTAAGCCGCTTCTGGCAAACCAGAGCAGCATACGGAAACGCCGTTTACCGTCCCACTGGAGCGATACCTATTTATCTACTTGTACTCTGACGTGCTTTCAAACTGCTAGGTTGGCAGGAGCAGGGACCAAGCAACGGGAGCTCACCCCATCATGGGGATTCGAACCGCCAACCTTCTGATCGGCAAGTCCCAGGCTCTGTGGTTTAACCCACAGCACTACCCGTATCCCCTCCTTGACGATAGGGATAGGGCAATTGCCCCCTTTCCCCTTGTAATGCCAGCTACTCCATGCTGCAAAAGCGTCAGAGTGCAAGGGGTATTAAGCCTCTGTCTGGCTCCTTCTGCCAATAAAAGCCCGGAACGATGTGATGGGAAGGGGAAAGGGGAGAATTAAATGGCAGGTCCCAACTTAGAAAAGGGGAGGGGGGAAGAAGGAGCGACTACCACTTTTAGAACGATGCCTGATTAATCAAAGACGGTGTGGTGTTGTTGTTTAGTCGTTTAGTCGTGTCCGACTCTTCGTGACCCCATGGACCAGAGCACACCAGGCACTCCTGTCTTCCACTGCCTCCCGCAGTTTGCTCAAACTCATGCTGGTAGCTTCGAGAACACTGTCCAACCATCTCGTCCTCTGTCGTCCCCTTCTCCTTGGGCCCTCCATCTTTCCCAACATCAGGGTCTTTTCCAGGGAGTCTTCTCTTCTCATGAGGTGGCCAAAGTATTGGAGTCTCAGCTTCAGGATCTGTCCTTCCAGTGAGCACTCAGGGCTGATTTCCTTCAGAATGGAGAGGTTTGATCTTCTTGCAGTCCATGGGACTCTCAAGAGTCTCCTCCAGCACGATAACTCAAAAGCATCAATTCTTCGACGATCAGCCTTCTTTATGGTCCAGCTCTCACTTCCATACATCACTCCTGGGAAAACCATAGCTTTTACGATACGGACCTTTGTTGGCAAGGTGATGTCTCTGCTTTTTAAGATGCTGTCTAGGTTTGTCACTGCTTTTCTCCCAAGGAGCAGGCATCTTTTAATTTCGTGACTGCTGTCACCATCTGCACTGATCATGGAGCCCAAGAAAGTAAAATCTCTCACTGCCTCCATTTCTTCCCCTTCTCTTTGCCAGGAGGTGATGGGCCCAGTGGCCATGATCTTCGTTTTTTTGATGTTGAGCTTCAGACCATATTTTGCGCTCTCCTCTTTCACCCTCAATAAAAGGTTCTTTAATTCCTCCTCACTTTCTGCCATCAAGGTTGTGTCACCTGCATATCTGAGGTTGTTGATATTTCTTCCGGCAATCTTAATTCCGGCTAGGGATTCATCCAGCCCAGCCTTTCGCATGATGAATTCTGCATATAGGTAAGCAGAGAGACATCTAAGGGCAGACAGATAGTTGCCCCATTCTCAACATCAATATGTGTGTGTTTTGGTGATGGCTTCATCGTTCAAATGTTTCTTGTGCCCACAAACAAGACACTCTTCTTTCGCTGGCAACATTGGCATGAAGTGGTACAAAACACACACAAAAAACGTGCCAAATGTTCAAACTATTGCAATCTTTGGAACCATACGCAAGTCAGCAGTTATCCAATTCACACAAAGCAGTAAAAGGTGCCTTAGACCAGGGATAGGCAACCTATGGTTCGTGGGCCGGATGCGGCCCAAACGCCTTCTCAATCTGGCCCGCGGACGGTCCGGGAATCAGCGTATTTTTACATGAGTAGAATGTGTCCTTTTATTTAAAATGCATCTCTGGGTTATTTGTGGGGCATAGGAATTCGTTCATTTCCCCCCAAAAAATATAGTCCTGCCCTCCACAAGGTCTGAGTGGTGGTGGAGCAGCCCATGGCTGAAAAAGGACCCCTGCCTTAGACAATATAACAAACAGTTCTTCTCTGGCACCATCTGCTGGTCAAAGTGACAAATGCAGAAGTGATGCTAGAAAGATAATTACAGTCGGACCTTGGATGCAGAACGCCTTGCGAGTCCAACGTTTTGGCTTCCGAATGCTGCAAACCTAGAAGCGAGTGTTCTGGTTTGCAAACATTCTTTGGAAGCCGAACGTCTGACGTGGCTTTCCAACATTTTGGAAGTCAAAGGAACTTCCAGAACAGATTCTGTTCGACTTCTGATGTACCATTGTACTGATTTTTTGCATAGACAAAAAACAACAACAATAACAACAACAACAACAGAGAGAAGATGGATAAGAGTAATCCTGTTTGTAAGCAAAACCCCACAACTTTTTTACTGACGCAAGATTACAGAAAATATTCAACAACAGAAAGAACAAAACCATGTTTTTCCACAACTGGACATAATTGCCCAATGACCTGCCAGAGCCAAGAAGATTATGCCATTCAAAGGGACTTGGTCTCAGGTTGAATGAATTTATTTAAAATGGTGCAAGGCAAACTCCCAGTTAGAAGGATCAAGAGCTGGGAAAGTTTGCTAGTCCATCCGCAACATGGATTCTCACCAGTTTGCCTCGTCATCATCTGGGACCAGCTGGGCTTCCAAGGTCTCTGATGAGTCAGATTCTCCGATGCGGCAATAAACAAGGTTTCTGAGTGCCATCTGCCCGGTGTCAGAGCTGCCGCCTCCTCCAAGGCTTGGACAAGCCGAGCGGCAAAGATTGCGTAGTTGGCCAAGGTCTTCCAGGTAAGGTCTTCTAGTTATCTCCCGCTTGAACTACTGCAACGCGCTCTACGTGGGGCTACCTTTGAAGGTGACCCGGAAACTGCAATTAATCCAGAATGCGGCAGCTAGACTGGTGACTGGGAGCAGCTGCCGAGACCACATAACACCGGTCCTGAGAGACCTGCATTGGCTCCCAGTACGTTTCTGAGCACAATTCAAAGTGTTGGTGCTGACCTTTAAAGCCCTAAATGGCCTTGGCCCAGTATACCTGAAGGAGCGTCTCCACCCCCATCGTTCTGCCTGGACACTGAGGTCCAGCGCCGAGGGCCTTCTGGCGGTTCGGACACTGCGAGAAGCCAAGTTACAGGGAACCAGGCAGAGGGCCTTCTCGGTAGTGGCACCCACCCTGTGGAATGCCCTCCCATCAGATGTCAAGGAAATAAACAACTATCTGACTTTTAGAAGACATCTGAAGGCAGCCCTGTTTAGGGAAGCTTTTAATGTTTGAAGGATTATTATATTTTAATATTCTGTTGGAAGCCGCCCAGAGTGGGAAACCCAGCCAGATGGATGGGGTATAAATAATTTTTTTATTATTATTATTATTATTATTATTATTATTATTATTATTAACTGGAACCCTTCTTCCCTGCTAGGGATCGTGGTTAAAGACCCCAGCATCTATGACACCCTGGAATCTGTGCGTTCCTGCCTGTACGGAACTAGGCTGGCCAGAGGCCCTGCAGTCCCCTTTGGGGTGCTGTTGCCAGGATTGGGGACCGAACAGGAACTCACTCCGTCGCAGGGATTCGAACCGCTGACCTTCTGATTGGCAAGATCAAGCCTCAGTGGTTTAGACCACAGCGCCACCCGCATCCCAGTTCCAGTTTATCAATATCCTTTTTAAATTGTGCTGCCCAGAACTGGACACAGTACTCCAGGAGTGATCTGACCAAAGCAGAATAGAACAGGACTTTGACTTCCTTTGTTCTGAACACTATACTTCTGTTACTGGATCCAAGAATAGCATTAGTTTTTCTTTTCTTTTTGCTAGGACCCCCTAGATCCTTTTTGCATGTACTACTGGCGAGCCAGGTGTCCCCCATCTTATAGTTGTGTATCTGGTTCTCCACGGAAATTGGGGTGGGAAGACAACGAAAACAAGAGAAAAAGACATAATTGTGTTTTGATTATATATGCTAAAAATGCTGAAACTTAATAAAATATAATGGGGGGGATAATTGTGATACAGTACTGTGGTCCTAACAGAGTTCCTCATTCTGCAGTAGCTGTCGGATAATACAGAACTGCGTCTAGAAATCCTACTCAGGTTTAATTAAAGCTCTCACCACACGAGGGCAGTGCAGCACAGCCTTGCTGAAGCTAGAGAAAGATAATCCTGGTTCAATAGTACATATACAATAGCTATCCCTTAAACACACCATGATCATTTATTTTCTTTGTGTTCCAGCTCTAATTTCCTGCTTCTTCACCCTTACAACTCCACAGTATTTCAACTAAAGCCTGGGCCCCCAACTCCTGCAAAGAAATTGCTTCAGAACAGGTGGATTTTTATCCAGCATGACTAAGCCACTTCTGGCGAACCAGAGCAGCGCACGGAAACGCCGTTTACCTTTACACATTCCGAAATCAAATCAGAAAAGGAGACGGCTTCTGCAAACCCGGGACTGTCCCTGGAAAATAGGGAAACTTGAAGAGTCTGGGGTTAGCACACTGGAGTGGAGAACCACCCCAAATGAGCATTAGCACCTGAACATTTTGATAAGCTGATTCTTGAATCACACTGGGATTTCTTCTAGATGGGGAGTGGAGGCAATGTTTGCTGCAACTCTTCCACTCCTGGGATACTTACAGTGGCTATTTTCTGCCTTCAGCGCTGGAGATGAAAGACATGCCTCTGAAGACCAGTTGCTAGGATTCACAAGAGTGTGGCTGTGCTTATGTCCTCCGTACGGGTTTCTCATGGGCTTCTGGTCGGCCTCTGTGAGAACAAAACGCAGAACAAGGCGGACTTCCTTTTCAGCCCGATCCACAACAGCTCTTCATTACCTGCTAATGTGTGATCAGGTTGTATTGGGCTGCAGGAATCATATACAGTGGTACAGTGGTGCCTCGCAAGATGAAATTAATCCGTTCCGCGAGTCTCTTCGTCTTGCGTTTTTTTCGTCTTGCGAAGCACGGCTATTAGCGGCTATTAGCGACTTAGCGGCTATTAACGGCTTAGCGGCTTTAAGAAAAAGGAAACAAACTCGCAAGAACTCGCAAGACGTTTCGTCTTGCGAAGCAAGCCCATAGGGAAATTCATCTTGCGGAACGACTCAAAAAACGGAAAACTCTTTCGTCTAGCGAGTTTTTCGTCTTGCGAGGCATTCATCTTGCGGGGCACCACTGTACCTTGGGTTACATACGCGTCAGGTTACAGACTCCGCTAACCCAGAAATAGTACCTCGGGTTAAGAACTTTGCTTCAGGATGAGAACAGAAATCTTGTGGCAGTGGCGCAGCAGCAGCAGGAGGCCCCATTAGCTAAAGTGGTGCTTCAGGTTAAGAACAGTTTCAGGTTAAGAACAGACCTCCGGAACGAATTAAGTATGTAATCAGAGGTACCACTGTACTGCCCGATACGCGCAGGTCTCATTCCTCTGCCCTTCCTAACCCCAATCTGCTCTGGAGGGTACCCCAATCCCCTGGAGCAGATTTTGAGAATGCACCAGGGGGTTGCTGCTGCAGGAAAAGGTGAAATTTGTGTCATAAGAGGAATAGCAATTCTGGACACAGGCTCTAAACGGCCTCAGCCCAGTATACATGGAGGAGCGTCTCCAGCCCCATCGTTCTGCCCGGACACTGAGGTCCAGCTCCGAGGGCCTTCTGGCGGTTCCCTCCCTACAAGGTTACAGGGAACCAGGCAGAGGGCCTTCTCGGTGGTGGCGCCTGCCCTGTGGAACGCCCTCCCATCAGATATCAAGGACATAAACAACTATCTGACTTTTAGAAGACATCTGAAGGCAGTCCTGTTTAGGGAACTTTTTAATGTCTGGTGTTTTATTGTATTTTTAATATTTTGTTGGAAGCTGCCCAGAGTGGCTGGGGAAACCCAGCTAGATGGGAGGGGTATAAATAATAAATTGTTACTATTATATAATTATATATATTTAGCTGCCGGGCAAAAACATTCCTCTTCTCCCTGGCCTTTGGCTAAATGTTCAATCTACAGCCTTTTAAACTGGACCGGGGTGGGGGGGAAGAGTATCGTTTTTGTTTGTTTCTATGCACAAAAATGGATAGCTCAGTCGGCAAAGCATGAGACTCTTAAATCTCAGGATCGTGGTGGACAAACAATTCCTGCTTTGCGGGGGGGGGGGCACTCGACGACCCTTGGGATCCATTCCAATTCTATGATTTTTGTCTTTTTGTATTGAAAACCGCCCTGTGATCCTAGGATGAAGGGTGGCAAAGAAATTTAACAAACAAATAAATGCAACCCATCCCCTGCTATGCTGCCCCAAACCCAAGGTGAAAGGTTGTGTGTGTGTGTATTGGGGACTTTCCTGTGTATTCGGGATCTGATGAGCTTGCATCAGAATGAATTGATTTTAGAATGTATTTCAATTAATTGATTGTGATTTTTTGTAAACGGTGTTATTTTTACTGTTGTTAGCTGCTCTGAGCCCAGCTGCGGCTGGGGAGGGCGGGATATAAATAAAAATTTATTATTATTATTATTATTATTATTATTATTATTATTATTATTATTATTATCTCCTCATGTTATCACTGAGAGCCAGTGTGGTGTAGTGGTTAAGAGCGGTAGTCTCGTAATCTGGGGAACCGGGTTCGATTCCCCGCTCCTCCACATTCAGCTGCTGGGTGACCTTGGGCTAGTCACACTTCTCTGAAGTCTCTCAGCCCCACTCACCTCACAGAGTGTTTGTTGTGGGGGAGGAAGGGAAAGGAGAATGTGAGCCGCTTTGAGACTCCTTAGGGTAGTGATAAAGCAGGATATCAAATCCAAACTCTTCTTCTTCTCATGTGCAGATGGCAGTGGGGGCCAATATTTGGCATCCTGAACATCACAGCTTTCTCCTCTCTCTCTCCCCCCCCCCTTTAAGGCTGCAAAGAGAACTGCAAAGGTCATCACTTCCTTCCATTGTTCTTGGATCCTTCTCCCTAACAGAAATCAAACAAATGCTGTGCAATCAGGATATGCAAAACCCAGTGCTATTTTTTTCTAGAAAATAAGAGGTGCTGGAACTGAGTTCCAGTGAGTTCCAGCGGGGGGGGGGCGAGAAGAGCCCAGCAAATATCCTCAATGGGCAGGATATACGTCAGGCTCAGAAGTAAAGGGGATGTGAAGCATAAAATACACTTATGCACAATGATTTACCAGCTCTGTCGATAGAGCACGAGACTCTTAAATCTCAGGGTTGTGGATTCGAGTCCTGCTTCGCAGGGGGTTGGACTGGATGACCCTCTTTGTCCCTTTCAACCCTAAAGGTAAAGGTACCCCTGCCCGTACGGGCCAGTCGTGTCCGACTCTAGGGTTGTGCGCCCATCTCACTTAAGAGGCCGGGGGCCAGCGCTGTCCGGAGACACTTCCGGGTCACGTGGCCAGCGAGCCAGCACCAGCGAAGCACACGGAAACACCGTTTACCTTCCCGCTATAAAGCGGTACCTATTTATCTACTTGCACTTAAGAGTGCTTTCGAACTGCTAGGTGGGCAGGAGCTGGGACCGAAGGACGGAAGCTCACCCCGCCGCGGGGATTCGAACCGCCGACCATGCGATCGGCAAGTCCTAGGCGCTGAGGTTTTACCCACAGCGCCACCCGCGTCCCCCTACAAGTCTATAATTCTATGACTTCAATAGGCTCAAGTACATGGGTGTAGCCGGGGGGCAGCTGCCCCCCCCCCCGATCAAGTAAAACAATAGAAATACTTAACTAACCAACCAATCACATTGGTCCTGCCCCACCCCCAACAAAAATCCTGGCTACGCCCATGCTAAAGTACAGCTGTACCTCGGAAGTCGAACGGAATCCATTCCAGAAGTCCGTTCGACTTCCAAAACGTTCGGAAACCAAGGCGCGGCTTCCAACTGGCTGCAGGAAGCTCCCGCAGCCAATCGGAAGCCACGCCGGACGTTCGGGTTCCAAAGAATGTCCACAAACTGGAACAGTTGTTTCCAGGTTTGTGGCATTCTGGAGCCAAAAACGTTTGAGTCGCAAGGCGTTCGACTTCCGAGATATGACTGACTGTATACCTAACTCGTTCAAAGGACTAAGATGGAAACCTCTGCAGCCGGAAACTTTCTGGGCTGCGCTGTGTGGATGTGACAGATCGATGTCTTGCCTCAGAAAGCTGAGAAACTGAAACCGAATCTAGACTAGACGGAAGGCCTGTTGGTGAGCAGCCCTCAGACCGGATGGGTGTGATGTGTCGCCTGCTCTGGATGGGGTTACATTCCCTCGGAAGGAGCAGGTATGTCTCTCGGGGATATTTGTGAATTCATTTGTGTCACTCGAGACTCAAGTGGACTCAAGATTTTAAAAAAAGAAAATTGGAAATTATTTATGTATGCAACAACAGCGGCAAGAATTATATTAGCACAAGCTTGGAAGACAGAGGAAATACCAACAAAAGAACAATGGCAAGGGTCTAAACCACTGAGCTTCTTAGGGTGGCGATCAGAAGGTTGGCGGTTCGAATCCCCATGAAGGGGTGAGCTCCCATTGCTGTGTCCCAGCCTTCTGCCAACCTAGCAGTTCAAAAGTACACCAGCGCAAGTAGATAAATAGGTACTGCTGCAGCGGGAAGGTAATCAGCGTTTCTGTGCGCTCTGGCTTCCGTCACGGTGTCCCGTTGTGCCAGAAGCGGTTTAGTCATGCTGACCACATGACCCGGAAAGCTGTCTGTGAACAAACACCGGCTCCCTCGGCCTAAAGTGAGATGAGTGGTGCACCCCATAGTCGCCTTTGACTGGACTTAACCTTCCAGGGGTCCTTTACCTTTACCTTTTTTTACCTATTGCCTGAAGGAGCACCTCCACCCCCATCGTTCTGCCCTGACACTGAGGTCCAGCTCCGAGGGCCTTCTGGCGGTTCCCTCACTGCGAGAAGCCAAGTTACAGGGAACCAGGCAGAGGGCCTTCTCGGTAGTGGCACCCGCCCTGTGGAATGCCCTCCCACCAGATGTCAAAGAGAAAAAACAACTACCAGACTTTTAGAAGACATCTGAAGGCAGCCCTCTTTAGGGAAGCTTTTAAAGTTTAATAGACTATTGTACAGTGGTACCTCAGGTTACATACGCTTCAGGTTACAGACTCCGCGAACCCAGAAATAGTGCTTCAGGTTAAGAACTGTGCTTCACGATGAGAACAGAAATCGTGCTCCAGCGGTGCAGCGGCAGCACCCATTAGCTAAAGTGGTGCTTCAGTTTAAGAACAGTTTCAGATTAAGTACGGACCTCCGGAACGAATTAAGTACTTAACCTGAAGTACAGCTGTATTTTAATATTCTGTTGGAAGCCGCCAGATGGGCAGGGTATAAATTATATTATTATTATTATTATTATTATTATTATTATTATTATTATTGAATAGGACATTCCTATTTTCTTCGGAGAAATGTTGGGAGGGTATGCAATAACTAGTGGTGACTCTCCAAGCTTTTGGGCAGCGGTCTCTCCTAGTCCCACCTGGAGATGCCAAATCTGGAACCTTGTGTATGGGGAAGCAGTTGCGCTGCCCCTTCCCCTGTGACTCAGCCATGGCCCTTCCCTTAGGGGAGAGGGGTTTCTTAACCCTTTCCCCTGGAGCTGCTCTTTCCTGCCTAAAACCACCAGCCTCCGAGCTGCTTTGAGCCCCGCTGTGGTAGGAAACATACATAGGTACGCAAGTCTTTTCCACAGGGGGGAGAAGACGTCTGTGGGCCTGTGCGATTTTTCAGTGGTGGTGGGAAAGGAGGCTGGGAGGTAAGGGTTTAGAAGCTCCTCTCCCTCTCCCTGTGCCAATCTTCCACTTCAGACTGCAACCTCGGGGACTGCAGAAAAATGGAACCACACACCTATAGGTAATATATCGCGTCATGCTTAGCAAGTATGTGGTTTGGAGGTGTTGTCCCACCAGTCATTTCTCCCCAGCAAGCACACGGAACAACTGAAAAGTCCTGCATTTTGTGGAGAAGTGTTATAGCTCTCTGCAAGCGCGTGCCTTTCGTTGTTTTAAATCTGAGGCGCCGGTTTTGTTAAAGCCGATCCAGAAAAACTTAATTGTCCTGCAGCAACAATTCAAAAGGAAAACCACCGGGGATTCCCAGGGGTGCCACAGGCTGCCTTCTCTATAATACAATGGTACCTAAGGTTACATACGCTTCAGGTTACGTACGCTTCAGGTTACATACGCTTCAGGTTACAGACTCCGCCAACCCAGAAATATTACCTCAGGTTAAGAACTTTGCTTCAGGATGAGAACAGAAATCGTGCTCCGGCGGCGTGGCAGCAGCAGGAGGCCCCATTAGCTAAAGTAGTGCTTCAGATTAAGAACAGTTTCAGGTTAAGTACGGACCTCCGGAACGAATTAAGTACTTAACCTGAGGTACCACTGTATTTAACAAATGGTTATAGATCTTCAAGGTGATGTACACGCAGCTTCTAAAGCAATGTGAAGATAAAATATTTTAGCGGAAACAAAACACCACCCAAATTTGTAAAGAGATACAAATAGAAGAAATTGAAAATGGGAAAGACGGGAAGATATTATTTGCTCTAAAAGGTTCAAGAGAACAGAACGGTGCCTGGGAGAGAACAGTGTTGATGCAAGCCAGGCAGAAATGCATGGGAAGGTTGTCAAAACGTTCAGGGTGCCACCACATGAAAGGTCCCGTCCTGGATAGACACAGCTTAAGGTAGGGCACGTGGAACAGGTTGTCGGAGAACGGTCTCAGTAGATAGTCTAGTCCAGGGTTTCCCAAACTTGGGTTTTTTGGACTACAACTCCCATCACCCTTAACTAGCAGGACCGGTTGTCAGGGATGGGAATCGTAATACAAAAACTGCTGGAGACCCAAGTTTGGGAAACGCTAGTCTAGTCCATGCAGGAAAAGGTGAGCCCTCACAACTCCTAGACCCAGACAGAGCTTAGCTTAATAGCAGCACTTTTAATTAGCAAAGGATTTTAAATACTGGCAAAATAGGCTCTGTACAGCAGGTCCCAGTTAGCAGCATATATTCTGAACCAGCTGAAATTTCCGATTTATTTATTTTTGCCTCAAAAGCAGCCTCCAAGTTGCTGCAATGTGTGCTAGATGCGACATCGAAGAGATCTTAACTTCCAGAGCCAAAGGAACAGCCTCAAATCTGAAGAATGGCAGTTCTAGTAATTTACAGCAGCAACATTTTAGCATCCTCCCCAATTTCTCCAAAAAACAAAATAGGAACAAGGTTCTGGGTTACAGTTTCCCTGCCCCGCTTTAACATTTTGTGCTGTAATCTGGATTGCACTGAAAGACTTTGCATATTGCACCTGATACACAGCAACCGCAGCTCTCCCGCATGACTGTACAACTTCACATCTACACATTTTTCATCAATTAATTAATCACCCAGCGATTAATAGGTCATTGTGATACAGTTTACGGCCTGAAACGAGGTTGCACACACCAACAGCACCTTTTGCCTAGTGCCCATGACATCACTCGCCATAAACAACACAACCCACTTCGCCCTCAATACGCAGGTGCCTGCACCACAACATTTTCCTATGCGACACTTAAATCTGGTGTGAAATGAGAAGGCAAACCATGCATGCCGGCCGGCCTCGCATTACTGATGCTACTGATGTTCACAATCCAGCACACGTGCTTTTTTTGTGTGCCAGGAGGTGTTTCTAACACCACGTGTGAGAACATCCTCAGCCAACAAAGAGCGGACCTCTCGCAGAAGCTAAATTACAAAGCGAAAGTGTAAAGGGAGGAGACTCTTGAGAGTCCCATGGACTGCAAGAAGATCAAACCTCTCCATTCTGAAGGAAATAAGGCCTGGAAGGACAGATCCTGAAGCTGAGACTCCAATACTTTGGCCACCTCGTGAGAAGAGAAGACTCCCTGGAAAAGACCCTGATGTTGGGAAAGATGGAGGGCACAAGGAGAAGGGGACGACAGAGGATGAGATGGTTGGACAGTGTTCTCGAAGCTACCAGCATGAGTTTGACCAAACTGCGGGAGGCAGTGGAAGACAGGAGTGCCTGGCGTGCTCTGGTCCATGGGGACACGACTAAACGACTAAACAACAACAACAAAGGGCCTTGTGGGCTGCATCCCTGGAAGAAGCCAGAGATCTGAACCACTCATTGCACTTTAGGGAGTGTGGTGCCACCGCAAAAAACCTGCAACCAGCTCCCATGTCACACGGATTTCGAACAGTGGAGTGCAGAGCTCAGCAGGGAGGAGGGGGGGGCAAAACTAGCATGATTTGGATCTGCCTGCCATTAGCTCTGGCACCACCTACTGTTAGCCTCCCCGCCTTCCGCCCTACCAGTCCCAAGGGGCAACAGGCCACTGCTGATTATATTGTTATGAGTTGTGGGGGGGGGGGCAGGGAGAAAGTAGGCTGCACGCAAGATCCATCTAAACCCTGGAACCGGCAAGTGTTAAAATATAAGCCAGGCTAGCTTCGTGGGACGCGGGTGGCACTGTGGGTTAAACCACAGAGCCTAGGACTTGCCAATCAGAAGGTTGGCGGTTTGAATGCCCACGACGGGGTGAGCTCCCGTTGCTCGGTCCCTGCTCCTGCCAACCTAGCAGTTCGAAAGCACGTCAAAGTGCAAGTAGATAAATAGGTACTGCTCCGGGGGGAAGGTAAGCGGCGTTTCCGTGTGCTGCTCTGGTTCGCCAGAAGCGGCTTAGTCATGCTGGCCACATGACCTGGAAGCTGTGCGCCGGCTCCCTCGGCCAATAAAGCGAGATGAGCGCTGCAACCCCAGAGTCGGTCACAACTGGACTTAACAGTCAGGGGTCCCTTTACCTTTACCTTTTTAGCTTCCTGTGTCAAGGTGATCGCCTGGGTGATGGGCCATTAAGAGAACAAAGGAGAGGGGGCTCTGTGCTAGACGTCAGAGTTAGAAGGACAAAGCCTAGGTTGGGAGTTGGCAGTGATGTGGGCCAGATGTAAAGCCGCAAGCCGGAAGAAGACAGAGAGGCAGAGCCATGCTTGATTTCTGTTTGAATCCAAGGCTGCAGCTATAGGAGAAACAAGACCCTTTCAGGGTGTTGATGCTGTGAACCCCTCTATCGTGGACTCAGGTTCTATATATGTGTAAATAAACCATATATCCTAAAGACACCAGAGTCTCCGCTGTGCCACATTCCAAAAGTAAACATGGACCCTAGGTAAAGTGCCCGGAATCTCCCATTAGAAAAGCTTGCTTACTCAAAAATAAAACCAGTTTTGCTTCTAGTTAGTTTGGCACTATGACGTAAATGCCACGTGTGAAACTAGCCTTTGCAAATCCCTTTTCATATCCGAGAGGGACAGAGAACGGCTTAAAATGTGACTTGTGAAAACAAACCAGACAAGCACCAGGCAGGCATGTCCCAAGAGGCAATCTGCCCCCCCCCCCCGTCCTGGGGGCATTTTCAGGAGCGAAATTGTACAGTGCCATCCCAAGAAGCGAGTTTCAATAAGCTCTGCATGTGGCTGCACACTTACCTGGAGTTAAGACTGCTTCTACGCTGGCGTCCTTCAGCACCGCTGAGCCGCTTCTCTTCGGCACTTAGCTGAAAGTGGGATGAAAAAGGCGATCCTCAGAAAGCTCCCTATCGGATAAGACACTTTTGTAATGTTTACTCAAAGGTCTGCCCTATTCAGCAAAGGCCTCTTCCAGTATTAAGAAAAATCTACCTAACAGTACTTGCAATCTCAGCCTGTTTTATTGCTTCCTGCTGAGTGAGGCTGGGGGATTATGGGTGAACTGCTTAATATCCTTTGAACAGCTTGTCTTAGTTTTCCCTTATTGTCCGTTTCTGGGGGAGTTCATTACAGTGGTACCTCGGGTTAAGTACTTAATTCGTTCCGGAGGTCTGTTCTTAACCTGAAGCACCGCTTTGGTTAATGGGGCCTCCCGCTGCCGCCGCACCACCGGAGCACGATTTCTATTCTCATCCTGAAGCAAAGTTCTTAACCTAAAGCACTATTTCTGGGTTAGCGGAGTCTGTAGCCTGAAGCGTATGTAACCTGAAGCGTATGTAACCCGAGGTACCACTGCATATGTGTGTGGATATATAGTATATTTTTAGTATATGTGCTGCCAGAGCACAAAACTTATACCTCTGGTTATGAACTTAATTCGTTCTGGAGGTCCGTACTGAAGCCGAAACCGCTCGTAACATGAGGCGCGCGACTTCCACTCACATCCCGGGGCAAAGTTCACAACCGGGAGCATCTATTTCCGGGTTAGCGGAGCTCACAACCTGTGGCGTTCGCAAGGAAGATGGTACGTAACACAAGTTTCCACTGTACACATGCACAGTCATACCTTGGAAGCGGAATGCCTTGGCTCCCGAAAAAATTGGCTCCCGAACAGTCGAAACCCGGAAGTGAGTGTTCCAGTTTCCGAATGATTTTTGGAAGCCAAACATCCGGCGCGGCTTCCGATTGGCTGCAAGACGCTCCTGCAGCCAATCGGAAGCTGTGCTTTGTTTTTCACACGGTTCTAGGAGTCGAACGGACTCCCGGAACGCATTCTGTTTGATAACCAAGGTACCACTGTATATGTGAGACCCTTTTTCAGTCAGAGCTCACTGGAGCTCAGTTGCAGCACCTCTCAAGTGGGCGCCATTGCCATTCTAAGAGAACAAGGAAAAGTTTACGGTGAGTTCCAGCACCTCTTTTTTTAGAAAAATGACACTACAGTCATACCTCAGGTTGAATGTGCTTTGGGTTGAGTGCATTCGAGTTGCGCTCCACAGCCACCTGGAAGTAACGGAGAGCGTTACTTCCGGGTTTCGCCGCTCGCGCATGCACATACGCTCAAAATGGCGTCACATGCATGAACGTCAGCGGCAAAACGCGGCCCACGCATGCACAGATGCGCCGTCGCGTCTTGCGTTGTGTTCAGGATGCGAACGGGGCTCCGGAACAGATCCCGTTCGCATCCCGAGGTACCACTGTAGCTAGCTACACATGCGCCTGTTCAATGAGACATTTGGGCTCCCCCCCCCCCTTCTCTTAAGTGAATGGGTGGTTTTTAATGAGGGACTGAAAACGGAAGAGACACATCATTGAAATGAGCGCCCTGGATAGTCGCCTTTCGCAGGGCAGCACGTGAACCGCGTTAGCCCCATGCGCGACAATGGCATCTTTACAAAACCGGAACCGGTCAGACATTTGGAGGCGAGCCAGGATTCGGGAAATCGTTGCAAAGGCGGAAACTCACGACATTGGAAAGGCGGGGCTACAAGGTGGCTGCTGACCTTTCTCTTCTGTTTGGCGGCTGCCCAAAAGGAGTGGGAGGGAAAGGGATAAAAAAAGGGAGGGGAATAACTTTCATTTCAGGAACAAAATAATACAATTCCTTCCAGTAGCAGCTTAGAGACCAACTAAGTTCGTTATTGGTATGAGCTTTCGTGTGCATGCACACTTCTTCAGATAGTTCCAGGGAACCCCTAAGCAAAGACCACATCCCACTCTCACCTTAACTGTCCCACCCAACAAGCCGTTCCTCTTCTGTATATTTTACTCGATAGTAAAGTTTCTGCCCCAGTTCCCCAGTTTGATAAACTCTACTCCCAAGGAAGAGCCATTTGGACGACCGCCTTGCAACAAGCTCCTACTACATTTACTATGAAACCGTCGGGTCCAGTAAAGTTCTACAGGGCTAAATCCAACCTTAGGCGTACTTACTCACGAGGAAGCCCCGTTGCACTCAATTTGGGGGGGGGGAGAACCTGACTTCCAGGTACACAGAGTCAGGACCGGGCTGCCGCCGGGCGCAACCTCCCTACTAGTTTCCATTGCGCACTCGCTCCGAAGCAAATCCCACCCGGCTCTCCGCTGCTCCGCTCCCCCAAGCGCGCGCGCTTCCGGCGGAGGAGGGCTGCGGCCGCGCAGTGCGATCCGCGTCCTCCTCCTACACACGTTCATCGGCAAGCCAGCGTCGAGTGGGGGCTGCCCCCGCTTTCTATTAAAAACCGCCCTGAGAAATTCAGGAAGGGATTTTTGTCCAGTGCCAAATTGCCAAGAGCTCATTTCGCCCCCATACATTTGATGACGGCTCCTGGTTTTTTAAAAGTGCAACAAGGAGGAGGCGTGACGGTAGCTAAACGGGGGGGGGCTTTGTTTTTGGGGTTGAGCTTTCCCCCCCTCCCATAAACTGGAGTGCTTGCTTTGCCCCCGCGCGTAGCGTTGCCACCTGTGATTGTCTCCTATTTCAATGCAAAAGGCTGCGTCCTGTATTGATAGTTTTGTTTTACAAAAACAAGTCTGTGTGTCTGTCTGCCAAGTTAGAGATCCTCTCCAAATGCGTGTCTGAAAGGTCATGTATTTAAGCTCTGGGTAGCCAAGGACAGACAGATTTATAAATTCATGTGTATGTTTGTGTGACAAATTCCAGAGGGGCCATTTTGTTAGGCTGCAATTATGGGCATAGCCAGAATTTATTTGGGGGTGGGACAAACCTGGACAGCATCTTAAAAAGCAGAGACATCACCTTGCCAACAAAGGTCCGTATAGTAAAAGTTATGGTTTTCCCAGTAGTGATGTATGGAAGTGAGAGCTGGACCATAAAGAAGGCTGATCGCCGAAGAATGGATGCTTTTGAATTATGGTGCTGGAGGAGACTCTTGAGAGTCCCATGGACTGCAAGAAGATCAAACCTCTCCATTCTGAAGGAAATCAGCCGTGAGTGCTCACTGGAAGGACAGATCCTGAAGCTGAGGCTCCAATACTTTGGCCACCTCATGAGAAGAGAAGACTCCCTGGAAAAGACCCTAGTGTTGGGAAAGATGGAGGGCACAACGAGAAGGGGACGACAGAGGACAAGATGGTTGGACAGTGTTCTCGAAGCTACTAACATGAGTTTGACCGAACTGTGGGAGGCAGTGGAAGACAGGAGTGCCTGGCGTGCTCTGGTCCATGGGGTCACGAAGAGTCGGACACGACTAAACGACTAAACAACAACAACAAATGTTCATAAGTGTACCAACCAAGCACGTACATAGATCAGCACGGGAAGACCAACCTGGAACCGTTTTGATTCCTAAACTGAGCAAATGTTTTCTCTGGAAGGTCAAAGTGGGAAACCTCTCCATTGTCTCTTTCCTCACAAATCCTGTCTTAAGGGTATGTCTGTGTTTGAATAGGGTGTGAGCCTGTGACCTGGCCCAGGAACTAAGTACTTATCATTACAAAAGACTGGCCAGGCTCCCTAGGCAACCCAAACAAGTAACCTGCCAGACAGGCGATAAACAATGACAGGAGAAAAACAACATTCAAAATTTCTGTTTTAGACCGCCTTTTCTGTGATGTAGGTAGGATGTATCTGAGGGGTGGTCTTAGGTTACACCCCTTCTGTGATGTATGTATGATGATGTCTGGGGTTGGTCTTGATCTACAGGGTGGCAATTTCAAGAGTCTTTATAAGGCCTTGTGTGCCATTTTTCTGGGTTCCTCCTCCTTTCCTGCGGGTGAGGGGAGCACCCTGTTGCAACAGTTCAATAAAGATCAAGCTTACTAGCTGCTTTGCTTCTCAATATTCTCTGGTTGGCCTCTGTTATCTTCTCCTACCAATAGGGAACCTATGTAAGGACTCCATATGGGCTCTTGGATACCCCATAAGGGAAAAGGCCAATTTTTGTTTACAACACCTGCAACATCAGTGCACTGGTGCAAGTATGCCGTGAGGCCCCGGTAGGGTAGCCACCTCTGTTCATGAAAAATACAGGACAGGGACGATTTTTTAAAAAAAAAAAATAATCTGGTGCCGAAGTGACCTCAGAGCAATCCATTGCAGCCATAAGCGAGCCAGGGGGGTGCAGAGGAGGCAGCTGCCCCCTCCATCAAGTAAATAAAGAAATAAAAATACGTAACTGACCAGCTGCGTCACAGATAACTCGGTTCTGCCTCCCCCTAACATAAAGCCTGCCACTCCCACCCCCAAATGTTCTCTCACTTCCATACATTATGAACATTACCATATATCTAAGACCATAAAATTCCTATCACACAGGCGGGCCGGCGGCGTTGCAAGGCTGCGCTCCCTGCCCTTCTTTTCCCACTGGGGACAAAGGCCGCGGCGCTGCTCCCCTCCCCTGGCAGCCCCAGCCAGCCCCACCCTGCTCCGTAGCAACGCCGCGCGTTGCTTCGGCGCGCGGTGCGGGGGAGCCTCGCGCGTCCTTGGGCGTGTAGTATTTCGGGTTCGGAGGCGTCTATTTTTAGCCCCATTGATGGCTGGGATTCCGACGACGTCAACGGAGCCCGGCCTTGACGTCACGGAGGCTCCTTCCAAGCCGGGGCGGGGAGGCGGGGTTTGCAGAAAGTCAAGCGGCGCACGGATGGAGAGCGAGCAGCCGGGGCGAGCGCGCAGGGGGCGGGAGGCGGCGGCGGAGAAGAAGAAGGGGGTCAGGGACCCATCGCGTGGGTGGGGGGCGGGCTGGGGGCTCGGCATGGCTCCGGAGGCCGCGGCCAGATCCCAGCACCGGACTGCCCGCCTGGGGAAGAGCGCGGAGAGCGAGGGAAGCAGGGGTGCGAATGGAGGACCGCCAGCGACCGCCAGGTGAGATGTGGGGAAGAGGCGCGTCGGTGGTGGGGAAGATCGATTTCCCTTTCTCTCTCGGAAGCATAGGAACCAACTCCTAGGGGAGGAGATCCCTTCGGCCCTCCCCGCAATAAAATATTTGAGGGGGCCACCTCCCCAAAAAGTTGATGGGCATTGACATTAAAATAGTCCCTTGTGATCGATTATGTGGGGCAGGGCTCACCTGCCCCCCACTCAATATTTTGTTCAAGTTGGCACCATGGGCGTATCTAGGGAGGCGGGGGGGGGACGACAGCTGCCCCTCCCCTAAATCAAGTAGATACATAAAATACTTAACTAACTGAGCAATTGCCTCGCAGGTAGCTTGGTTCGGCTCCCCCAACATAAATCCTGCCCCCCCCCGCAACATAAATTCTGGCTACACCTATGGGTGGCAGCCCTGCTGGGAAGGCAAAGCAATGCCTGGCTACATAGAAGTAAATCCCACTGTTTTCTGTGGGGTTTACTCCTAGGTACCTGCAATGGCGTTTTAGAAGACCTTCATAAGGACTGGTTTAGTTGATCATAGTTTTTAATATCTCTGGGTTCTACTGAGAGATCTCCTGCATAAAGCTGCCATTCTTTCCTACAGTGAGCAGGTATTATTGTAGAGCAGTCCAACCATAGCTGCCAACGTTTCCCTTTTTTAAAGGGAAATTCCCTTATTCCGAATAGAATTCCTCGCAAGAAAAGGGAAAAGTTGGCAGCTAAGAGCCCAACCGTTCTCACTTGAATAACAATATATGGGATATTAGAAGGGTTCTGGCCACCTGACTACTTTTGTGTCATTTTTCTTTCTCTTTGGAGTTGGCAAAGGCCAGGCTAGTTCTGGTCTTGCCTTTCTACAAGATTGTTCCAATTAAGGGGGGGGATCCCCCCCATTCCAGTAAGTGAGCTGAATTGCAAATTGAGATGCTTTCAGGCAGTGTAGATCTCCTTCATGCAGTCTGGCACTCTGTATCCCACCTTGGCAGAACAAAACACAACCCCTCTTCTGGAGCTGGGTACATATGTCGGAGTGGCCTGCATACTATTCCACTGGATAGTAGTGTGGGTGTCTAGACTTGTGTTTGGAGTGAAATGAAGATGCTAATTTTGTTCGCATAATGGAAATTTCCTGGGCTACTACAGATTTTGTATTGGTGAACGTGCTGCTTCACAGAGGAGTGGTCACTCTCAAATACATTTGCATAGGAGCGAACCTAACACTATACTCTTCAGTATGTTTACTTGAAAGTAGGTCCCACTGAGTTCAGTAGCATATATGCCAAAGCATTCATGTTTAGGATTTAAGCCCTTGAACATCATTGTATATGTTTCAGTGGGTGGGTGTGGGGGGGGGAAATATTTGCTTGGCTGGCAAATGAAGTATTTTTTTCTGCTGCTTCTTCCTCTTGCTAGAGCCTCAGTGCTGATTGCTACATGGACAGCCTAACAAAACCTTGACAATGCTTCAAAAAAAATATTTTTTTTTAAAATGTGGTTGTCCCCAGCAGGATAAACCATTTCGTGCTATATTTTTTCCCTCCGTCATATAGATTTCCTTGAGAATTAAGATGGACTGCATGTGTTTGCGTATCTGTAATCACGCTGGCTAAGCACGAAATGTGGTTTTTCTCATAGAATAAATTTAGTTATTAAAAAACAAACCAAGCCCCTAGTACTTGCTGATGCGAAGTTAAGCCAGAAATTGTATGAGCACGGTCGTGTGTGTGTGTGTGTGTGTGTGTGTGTGTTGGGCAGTGGGCATTTAGTATTTAGTGTAGCTCCTTCCTGTGGAAATGCTGTCTGAACTCACTTTGTTAACTGGTTAACTTCTAGCTGCCTTGGATATTTTTATCCAAGGTGGGGCATAAGTTTAAGAAATAAATACCGGTAACCCAAATACTGCCTCTTGCCACTTGGTGCAAGTACAGTGGTGCCCCGCAAGACGAATGCCTCGCAAGACGGAAAACTCGCTAGACGAAAGAGTTTTCCGTTTTGGAGGTGCTTCGCAAAACGAATCTCCTATGGGCTTGCTTCGCAAGATGACAATGTCTTGCGAGTTCCTGCTGGTTCCCCCCCCCCTTTTTCTAAGCCGCTAAGCCGCTTATCAGCTGATCTGATCAGCAGATAAGCCGCTAATAGCGCTAATCCGCTAATCCTTCAATGGGCTTGCTTCGCAAGACGAAAAAACCGCTAGACGAAGAGAATCACAGAAGTCTTGCGAGGCACCACTGTACACACTGCCCTAGATATGGGCTTCAGAAAGTTATGAGATTCCTCTCTGTGTGGGTCTCTGTGTGTTTCTCCCTTTCTCTTTCTTTTCCTCTCTCGAACGCCTCTCACCTTTTGAAACTCGCTGAAGCACTGAGGAAGGCCTAGAGAGCACATCTTTTGTCTGGATAGGATAGTGACTTGGCTCAGAGCAAGTGTTGTTAGTGGTGTGCTTCTCCTTTGCGACTGCACCGCAGGGAACCCTTTCCTGGATGTCAGATGTGCAAACACCCCTTTGGGTGACTTGTGATCTCAGTCACATTTGCCCATCAGTTGGGCACTGTGATGTACCCAGTTTTTAAGGGGTAATCCATTCGAGAGCTCAATCAGGCATTTTTTGGGTAGCCTAGTGTTGTCCACCTGTTGAATTCTAAACCAATAGCAGAGGATTCTTTTATCTCTTTGGCTCTCTATGCTCAACATGCGAGTTTCCAACATGACCATGGCAGATAAACCTTTGGGTAAACCTACAAGGACTCTTAAAAAATAATTCTATGGGGGTTCCAGACCGGAGACCTTTGAGGTACCCCAAACCTCTGCACCATATAAAATCTGGGCCATTGTTTTTGTTTTCTACACAGAGCTGGGTTAACCAGATTTCCACCTTTACAAGCAGCGAATTTCAAAATAGCTTTTGCCGATTTAAAGGCATACAATTTAATATTGGACTTGTGTAAAATACCTTGATCTGGCTGCCCCAGTGCCCACTCTGTGGCTGGCTCTTCCTGTGGCATGCTTCCTCTTGGTAGGCCAGGGATAGCAGGTCTGTAGGCTTATCGATGTTGCTAAACTCCAGTTCCCATCAGCTCCAGCCAGGATGGCCCATGGTTGGTGATGATGGGGGTTGTAGTCCAATTGGTGTTTGATCCTTGCCCGCAGGTCATGAAAATGGAACTTCAGTTATCGTATTTTTCGCTCTATAAGACGCACCAGACCACAAGCCCTCTTGCTGTTCTGGCTTCTGGGATAGCTGTGCAACCTGCATTCGCTCCGTAAGACGCACACACATTTCCCCTTACTTTTTAGGAGGGGAAAAATGAGTCTTATAGAGCAAAAAATACGGTACTTAGGAGGTCCCCTGCCATGCATCTTGAATGTCTGATAGTACCTGACCTCCTCCTGGGTTGCGATGGAGCATTGTCTTTTCATTTGGTTAGGGTTGCCATATTTCAAAAAGTGAAAATCTGGGTGCAAAAGTTGTTGAGATCTTTTTTTGGCAAAGTTGTTGAGCTTTTCCCATGTATGTCCAGAAATTCCAGAGGTATGGCAGCCCTACATTTGGTGTTTCGGTGCAGATAGCAATGAAAGGTCTTGGCATACGGCAGAGCAGCCTCCCTGCTCTGTTCAACAAAGGGAGACATTGTGCGCATGACAATTCCGCTTGCACAACTCCAAGTAGGAATTGGGGCCTCGTGATTGATTTGGCACCCCTGGGTAACTGACTCAAGTAGCATTGTTTCAGATTGTTGATGATGATCAACATTTCTCCGATGAAAATAGGGATGTCCTGTTGCATAACGATAATAACGATGATGATAATAATGATTTTATTATTTATACCCCACCCATCTGACTGGGTTGCCCCAGCCACTCTGGGCGTCTTCCAACATACATAAAAGCATAATAAAACATTAAACAAACTTCCTTGTGCAAGGCTGCCTTCAGATGTCTTCTAAAGGTTGCACAGTTCCTTATCTCCTTGTCTTGGGGGTTGCATAATTCCATGCCCTCTGGTGAAAATAGGGACGTCCTAAGGAAAAGTGGGATTGTCTGGGATCAAAGGGTCTGGGAGTGTGCCTTCACTGTGCATGTATGTACCGTATTTTTTGCTCTATAAGACTCACTTTTTCCCTCCTAAAAAGTAAGGGGAAATGTGTGTGTGTGTCTTATGGAGCGAATGCAGGCTGTGTAGCTATCCCAGAAGCCAGAACAGCAAGAGGGATTGCTGCTTTCACTGCACAGCGATCCCTCTTGCTGTTCTGGCTTCTGAGATTCAGAATATTTTTTTTTCTTGTTTTCCTCCTCCAAAAACTAGGTGCGTCTTGTGGTCTGGTGTAGAGCAAAAAATACGGTACTTGGAATTCAGTTTTAATGTGATTTGAGTTTGGTCAGTTTGAGACCAGCAGCACTTTTGAGGGGTGCTGAAAAGAGTGTGTGGATCAGGGCAACGCTGCAACGTTTGGCCTTCAGTTCTGGCGAAACAAGCTCTTTCATAACTGTGCTAAAACAGTCACCAGCCTGCTCAATTGCATCAGGGTTGTTGTTGTGTGTTTTTTTATTCCGGCACCAGCCAGCCATTCTGGGACTCCCAAATGCTTTCCCCCAGCTTTGGCTAGAAAGTGACGTTTTTAGGAGGTCAACTCGGGAGGGGAAGGGAAAGATTCCTGGTTTAGAAGGGATTCCCCACATGGCCTATATATGGCTCTTGGCGTGTTCTTCCAAGACCTGCTGACGCGAGCCGCTGCCTGTCCAGCTGCTGACGTCCAGCGGTGGGTGGGACACCCCTTACGCTTTCTCTGACGCCGCTGTGGGCTTGGCTTCCTCTGAAACACAAACATGCGTGCATTCAGTGCTCTGCCTGCCAAACCCCACGAAGCAGTTCCCGGCCCGGCCCCTGATGATTGAAACCAGCTGCGGGCTGCTGCCCTCCACCGCCGCTGGCCGCCTGCCAGATGGCTCCTCTTGGCCAAGGTGTTCGCTACACCTGCAGCTTTGCTTGAGATGAAAGAGGGAGAGAGCGAGGGAACAGAGCGAGGAACACCAGTCCGGCTCCCGTGCGATCAAAGGCAACACTCCTTTCAGACAGCAAATAACCTAACCTATGGAACTTTCTGTTACGGGTGAGTCACACTTCGAAGCAAGGATTCCTTTTGCCCGGATTCCTTTTGCAAGGATTCCTTTTGCAAGGATTCCTTTTCCTGGAGGGGGGGGGGAACCCAGGAACTAATTGTGGCTACAAGCCTTCTGAGCGAAATAAGACCGATGCTCTTTAGATAGAAGGGCTGAGTTTCTGCCTGGAAAGGAGCTGATGGTTCCATCCACGATTTTATCGAGCTGCATTGCTACTTTTTTGTTTGGTTGTGAGTCACGGGTGTTTTTCTCAAATAGAAACTGCCTTAAACAGTTCGGCCAATTAAAATGAGCTGCGGGGAATGTGCAGGAGAACTATTTACCCTGGAATAAATAATTATGCTAACTGGGGTTTTTTATCCAGCGCAGCGGTATTAAAGGGTCCATTCTCTACTCTGCCAAGGGATGCCCAAGGAGCAAGGATGTTAGTTTGGGTCATTGGTGGTGGTTGCCCTGATCTGAGGTAAAGGGACCCCTGACCATTAGGTCCAGTCGTGACCGACTCTGGGGTTGCAGCGCTCATCTCGCTTTATTGGCCGAGGGAGCTGGCATACAGCTTCCGGGTCATGTGGCCAGCATGACTAAGCCGCTTCTGGCGAACCAGAGCAGCGCACGGAAATGCCGTTTACCTTCCCGCCAGAGTGGTACCTATTTATCTACTTGCACTTTGATGTGCTTTTGAACTGCTAGGTTGGCAGCAGCAGGGACCGAGCAACGGGAGCTCACCCCGTCGCGGGGATTCGAACCGCCGACCTTCTGATCGGCAAGTCCTAGGCTCTGTGGTTTAACCCACAGCGCCACCCGCTTAAAGAAGGGGTGAAGAACTTGCAGCTCTCCAAATGTGGTTGGACTACAGTTCCCATTATCCCTGACCATTTGGCCAGGGCTGATTGGAGTTGGAGTCCACCAGCAATCCAGATATCAACATTAGACTATGAGAATATTCCCCCCACCCACCCTTCAACCAGACCTGAGCAAATAGGAAAGATCAACAGTTTAGCCGCCCTGATTATGTGAGAGGGGATGGGTACAATTACGGCAAAGGATGTATGGTTTCCTAAACACAAGACGGCCTTTATTGCAAATCCGGACTCTTCCTCTTAACGGTGTTGCTTTTCTTGGAAGTTCTCTCCAAAACCCAGTTTGACATGTTCGTACACTTTGTCCTCTACCTGTGTTCCTGTGCCAGGAAAGATACATTTACTTTCTGCCAATCAAAATGCTTATGGCAGGACTCCCTAGATACATGTGCCGCAGGTGTACATTGCCTAAGGGAAGGGAACTTCCTGAACAATAAAGAAGTCATTTGGGGTCAGGACGCTTTGGAGAATGCCTCTCTTTTTTAGTTTTTCCTTCTGTAGAAGCGGAGAAAGCTATCTCCTGCTTCTCCCCAGACAGGTTTAAGAGTCTCCTCTCCTTCAATGATGGGCTTTACATACTGACTTCAGTTCTGACTCCGCCACAAATTTTCCCCGTGAGCACAGAACCGCCAACGTCAAAATAATTTTGCTTCCTGGAGAGACTTTACCAGAGTTTTGTCATGAATCAGTGTAAGCGGGGGGCTGGGCGATTCAAGATTCACTGGCCTGGATTGAATCTAACAGATATACAGACCCAGTGAATGATCAGAGAGGGAACGTTAGATAAAGCACAATTGCTGAAACAAAGCACATCACAAACGTGTACTAGAAAGGAGAAGCGCTGGGTGCCACCTGTAAAAAACCAGGATACAGGTAAATTCCTCCTCAGATAACATGAGCCTAAAATCTAGGATCCAGCTATTTTGCTTAACTTGCCAGCATTCATTTATTTATCGCATTTGTATCCCAACTTTCTTCCAAGGGCCTTGGGGTGGCAAATGAAGGATGTACAGTGGTACCTCAGGTTAAGTACTTAATTCGTTCCGGAGGTCCGTACTTAACCTGAAACTGTTCTTAACCTGAAGCACCACTTTAGCTAATGGGGCCTCCCGCTGCTGCCGCGCCACCAGAGCACAATTTATGTTCTCATCCTGAAGCAAAGTTCTTAACCTAAAGCACTATTTCTGGGTTAGCGGAGTCTGTAACCTGAAGCGAATGTAACCTGAGGTACCACTGTACTTGTTGCTTCCTAAAAACCAGCTTTGCAAAGTAGACCAAGCTGAAAGACCATGATTGGCCCGAGATTATGAAATCCGCTTTGTTGCTGAATGGGGTTCCGACCCAGGCTGTCCCGAGTCCTTGCGGTGTTCCTGTGACACACCTTGCCCACAGGACTTTTGTATCTTCAAATCTGCCTGCTACGCCTGTCTTGAGGAGGTTAAAGGCCTACGTCAGCCTTTCTCAACCTGTGGGTCCCCAGATGTTGTTGAACTACAACTCCCATCACCCCTAGCTAGCAAGGCTCAGGGATGATTGGAGTTGTAGTCCAACAACATCTGGGGACCCACAGTTTGAGAACAGCTGGCCTAGGGCCTCAGCTTGCTTACTTACCCAGCTTTGAGGTCTTCATCAGAGAGAGGCACCACCTACCATCCTGGGAATGTTTCCCTTCTTAGAAGTTTCTGTACCCTCTCGAATATCCCGCAACACCAGCCAGGAACTCGGAGACTCTTGCAACATTCTTGTCTAGAACACTCAGTTAGCAGGCCAGGAGGACTTTGTACCTTTCGTTAATCCGGTTTGCACCTGGGCTGCGGGGAGGGGGCACAACCTCCCACTTTCCAGCTGTTCTCTTCAGTCAGGGTTTCTGTAAAATGAGATGCCACTGGGCAGAACAGAATGCCAGGGACCCTGTTCTGCCTGCGGACAGAGTAGCTTTTGTGCATTGGAATCCAGGAATTGCACAGCGCATCTCCGTCTCGGAGTGTGGGCAGCTGGCAGATTTTGAACGCTGCCTGGCTGCCTTGCACAAAGGGTGGCAATGCCCAGAGTCCTTTGTGGCAGCACCAAAGGTTCTTGGGTCTGACTTCCTTCTGACTGTTTCTTCATTTGCTGTGTCTCGGCGGGCGGGGGAGGGGGGCGGGGATGGAACGAGTAGCACATCCCATCAATGGCAGAGAGGGAAACAGGCGAGACAGTGGTGGTGGTAATGAGAATTCACCCAGCCTTTGACTACCCATTCACAGTGATCCTCTGCAAAAAAAAAATTAAAAAATTGCCAGATGAGGACATAAGCAACCAGTAACAAAATCCATATTGTAAAAGATCCATTTGGCAGACTTATGAATCAATCCAAATCCTGCCTCACAAGGGGAAACATTAATGAAGTTTTCTATAATGTTGTCGCACGGTTTGATGCCTCTCTGTATTCTTCGTATGGAAGTTTAGTTTTGGGGGCCACTGCGAAAAGGCCCTGCGACTGCCACATCGTTTTCCCCCTCCCCGCCTCCTTTTGGACGATGGTACTCCAAAGTCTCTAAAGGGGGTGTGTAAGTGAGAGATTGGTGGAAGAACACTGAGACGCCTCCGAGAAAAGACATCTGGTACGGAAACACTTTTAATAACTCAGCAAGCGGCTTGCTACCCTTCCTGGCACCCAGTTCCAAGCGCTGAAGTCTGACGCATAAGTTGGGAACACTCTGAAACGCAAGGGTTGCCTTGGGAACATACCCCGAGTACCAGGCTCGCAAGCCATCTTTTCTTCAGAACCAGACTGTGCCGGAACAGTTTGTGTAGTTAATCTATCTTCTCTATGGGATAACTTGGATGCAGCTGGCGGTACATGGTGTTGCTGGGTGTTAAAGCAGGGTCCAACTTGGCAGCGGATATAGGGCTGGCTGCTTGTCTGATGGGTAAAAAATAAATAAAAAGTCTTGTTTTGTTGCACTAGAACCATAACAACAAGAGTTTGGGTTGGTTTTCCCCCCTCCCCTGTTATTAGCATGAGTTTGGAACTGAACTATTTTTCAAATCAATTGGTACGAGAGATTATGGGCGTTGTAATCCAGCAAGACGCGGGTGGCGCTGTGGGTTAAACCACAGAGCCTAGGACTTGCCGATCAGAAGGTTGGCGGTTCGAATCCCTGCGGCGGGGTGAGCTCCCGTTGCTTGGTCCCTGCTCCTGCCCAACTAGCAGTTCGAAAGCACGTCAAAGTGCAAGTAGATAAATAGGTACCACTCTGGCGGGAAGGTAAACGGCGTTTCCATGCGCTGCTCTGGTTCGCCAGAGGCGGCTTAGTCATGCTGGCCACATGACCCGGAAGCTCCCTCGGCCAATAAAGCAAGATGAGCGCCGCAACCCCAGAGGCAACCCCAGAGTTGGTCACGACTGGACCTAATGTTCAGGGGTCCCTTTACCTTTGCCTTTAATCTAGCAAGATCTGTAGGGCTAAGAGTTCCTGATCTTTGACTTAGTATCTAGCAGTGATCAAGTTGTGCACTGATCTTGTAGTGGGGGGGGGTCGTGAATACAAAGACTTCTCCCTCCTTCTCTCCAGTGTCTTTTAATTATTGAGCCAGGGATGGTGTTTCTCCCTTTATATATATTAATAATGATATAAACAGAATTTTGTCCTCTTCAATAGTGATATCCATTCTCAGAGTGCTGATCCTTATGTAACCGACACCTGCGTAAGGTACCAGCAGGCTTTGGGGAAACCCAATAGATTTGCACAAGTACAAGAAATATTTGGGAGGGTGGGGGAATCATTAAAAGGCTCAGAGCAACCAAAGAGAACCAGTCACATGGAATACTGATTGACTGCTGGGGAAAGCTGAAAACTGGATGGGTAGTGGCAGAGAACGGGAATGGGGTGCCTGGAATCCTGAAAATCAGTTTGCAACATTGCTTTATATATGCCAAACGTACTTGATTAATTGAGGCTTTCTACCTAGATGATTCTGACTTCTAGACCAGATCGGATGATAAAAACCAATCTGCCTTCTGAATTTCGAATTACATAATTACTGTTTTAACGCGTTTGTTCAAGAGTGGAAACCCAGTGTGCGGCGTTTTCCATGTGTACATAGCAGGTTCCTTGCTTGATGGTTTTAGAGATTATTTTGAGTGTAGGAGAGGCACAAAGGCTTTGCTAGAAGCACAGAGAGATCTGAGTAGGTTTTCCCCTGGTCTCCACCCCCACTGGCAACCACATTTCCATGCTTTCAAGAGAAGGGCTTGCCTCGCTCTGAGACTTCAGTACGGCTGCAGACCTCAAACCACTTCGAAGTGCCCTTAAATTGTTTCAGAGTGGAACTTTCCATTGAATTAATGTGAGGACTGGTTGTCGTCTACATATACGTGCCTTTCCAATAGCTTTTTAAACTCTGAGGTCTCCTGCCTAGCAGTCTGGTTTTTGCCTTTTGGGGGGTGCTCCTCTCATTTTCTGCTCTTCTTCTAGAGTAGCCGTCAACTACCGTACATTTTTACTGGCCAGCTGAAAGCAACAGAATGATTTTGGACTATTTAAAGAAATGTTACAGTTTGATGAATTTGCGGGAAGGATTTGAATAACGAGTAAAGAAAGAATTAGGACTTATTGTAAAATTGTTAGGACATAAGAGATAGAAAACGGGGGGGGGGATTCATGGAAAACAAGATGGGAAGTCAAAAAAAATAAAAATATGATGGATTGGAGTGTATATGTAGAATTCTTTACAGAAAGTTAATGTTTTGTTTTATTTTTATTTTTAAAAATTCCTTCTCAATCATTTCCAAATTCATTGGTCACATCAGGATTCTCTCATTCTCCCAAAGAGCTCAAGATGCTATAGAGGAGGTTATTCTATTTTTTATCCTTGCAAAAAACCTGCGAGGGGAGCTAGGCCAAGGAAATCAGTGACTGATCTAAGAAGAGGGTTTTTTGGGTGGGGGGGGCTAAGCTCTTTTTATGCTCAGAGTCCAGTCCTAGATTCATGATTCTTCCCCCAAAAAAATATTGAAAACACAGTGTTCTGTGGGGAACCTGATACAGAGAAATTGAGCCCCTCTGAGGACAGAGGGTTGGCTAGATCAGAGATGGAGAAGGCATGGTACTCCAGATGTTGCTGGACTCGGTCGTCCCTGGCCGAGGTCGATGAGAGTTGGTACCGACAACAGCTGGGGGGTGTCAGGTTCGCATCCCTAAGCTAAGTCATCTTCAGATTTCCAGTAGCGCCAGGATTCTGTGACTTGGATTTTAGCAGTATCCCTCTATCATCTATTTACGAACCCAACATTTTAAAAACAAACCAACAAGGCACTGTTGGTTTTAATTCCTGAAATTTTAGGGTTTGTCCCCCCCACCCCGCAAAAAAAAACCCAGCATTCGAGAGTGCTGGGGTAACCAACCAATTGACAATGACATTCCTCTCCTCAGCAGCTGCTCTGGGATTCCGGCCAAGTCTTCGGCTCAAACATGCAAGAAAAACGCATCTTGTTACGCAGTCGGTCTTAACAGGCGCGAGGCCTTTAAGCAAACCCAGAGGCTGCCGAGGCTAAAAATATTTTTAACAATAGGAAAATACATCAATCTTTCCGGCTGCCGAGTTATCGGCGTCTTTTATGCTTGGCCTACAAAATTCCACTTGGAGGTTGCAGCCCCTGATGTATCGCCAAGTTGGAAAATGGGGAGCGGGGGGGGGGAGTGGGAGTAGACCAGGCAGAGGAAAAACTCCTTCCGCCCTGGGCTGACTTTGTTTTTGTGACACTAAACTCCCGGCAAAGTGGCTGGGGCCTCTGGGGTTTGACCGCTGGGGCAAGGATTTTTAAGGCAAAGCTTTATAAACACATACACACAGCCTGATCTTATATGCATGTTTACTCAACAGTACGCCACGCTGAGTTCAGCAGGGGTCCAGAGGGTGGCAACACAAGAACGGGGCCTTATCTGCAGTGGCTCCCCGTTTGTGGAATGCTCTCCCCAGGCAAGTTTGGCTGGCACCTTCATTATACACCTTTAGGTGCCAGGCAAAAACGTTATTGAGCTGTTTTTACTTTTACTATTTATGTTTTTATATTGTGATTTTATCTTGTGATCTGCCCTGAGGCCTGCGGGTATAGGGTGATATACAAATTTTAATAATGATGATGATGTTAGCACGGCAGCCTTTGCATTGGCTATACGAGTAGGGGCCTGTAAAAGTAAAGGGAACCCGGACTATTAGGCCCAGTCGCGGACGACTCTGGGTTTGCGGCGCTCATCTCGCTCTATAGGCCGAGGGAGCCGGCGTTTGTCCACAGGCAGCTTCCGGGTCATGTGGCCAGCATGACTAAGCCGCTTCTGGCGAACCAGAGCAGCGCACGGAAACGCCGTTTACCTTCCCACCGGAGTGGTACCTATTTATCTACTTGCACTGGTATGCTTTTGAACTGCTAGGTTGGCTGGAGGAGGGACCAAGCAACGGGAGCTCACCCCGTCATGGGGATTCGAACCGCCGACCTTCTGATCGGCAAGCCCTAGGTTCTGTGGTTTAGACCACAGCGCCACCCACATCCCTACTTGCAACTAATTTACCTGCTTGTAACTCATTTGCCCTCAAAGTAGTCTTTGCCATGCAGTATTATTATGTGACCTTTAAAAGAAAAGGAGGGATTGGCTTCTAGGAGGGGAAAGGCCATATTTTATTGAATTGCCATTTTTTTGGCACTGCTTTTTAGGAGGCAGGTGCCCTTGGTGCTGTTCTTGGGGCTGCGGGTTAACATAAGAGCAGCTCTGCTGAATTGGATCACGGCTCCATCTAGCCCTGGGCTCTTGCCTTCTGCAGTGGCCGGTAGTCACATGCCTTTTGGGAAGTTCACCGAACGAGGCCTGTAGGCAATAGACCTTTCCCGCTTCTGCTCCCCAGCAGCTGTTGTTCAGCAGCCTAACTTGCTCTAAACATGGAGGTTCTGTATAGCCACTGCAGCTTTACCAAGTGTGCCTGGCACACTGTGAAGTGATCTTTCTCCCCACCCGTCTTCATTTCCTTGTGAATAAGCAACTCAGAATATCATTTTAGCTTCGCAAGAGCCCTGCAGCAGAGATACTGACATGCCCTGGGCTACTCACTTAACCTTTCCTGAACTTGTACTATTCTCAAGTAAATTTGGAAATAAATATGGAAGTGAGAGCTGGACCATAAAGAAGGCTGATTGCCGAAGAATTGATGCTTTTGAATTATGGTGCTGGAGGAGACTCTTGAGAGTCCCATGGACTGCAAGAAGATCAAACCGATCCATTCTTAAGGACATCAGCCCTGAGTGCTCACTAGAAGGACAAATCATGAAGCTGAGGCTCCAATACTTTGGCCACCTCATGAGAAGAGAAGACTCCCTGGAAAAGACCCTGATATTGGGAAAGATGGAGGGCACAAGGAGAAGCAGACGACAGAGGACGAGATAGTTGGACAGCGTTCTCGAAGCTACTAGCATGAGTTTGACCAAACTGCGGGAGGCAGTGGAAGACAGGAGTGCCTGGCGTGCTCTGGTCCAGGGGGTCATGAAGAATCAGTCACGACTAAACAGCAACAACAAGTAAATTTAAGCCCAGGAATCTAGTCCACAGCAGCTTCTGTATTCTGACAAAGCAGAGAGGTTGTATTCAGTGAAGGCCTACTCAGCGCAGACCCATTGAAGTTAATGAACGCAAGTTGGTCATGATTATTAGCTAAAGTGGCAGACCTTCCAAGTGTCCCTATTTTCCAGGGACAGTCCCGGATTTACAGAAGCTGCCCCGGTTCCTGATTTCATCCTGGAATGTCCCGCTTTTCCTTAGGGCACCCCTATTTTCACTGGATAAATGTTGGAGGGTACAGAGTTATCCAACCCCCGAGCCAAGGAGATAAGTAACTCTACCATCTTTAGAAGACATCTGGAGGCAGCCCTGTTTAGGGAAGTTTTTTTATAATAATAATAATAATAATAATAATAATAATAATAATAATAATACAGTGGTATCTCAGGTTAAGTACTTTATTCGTTCTGGAGGTCCGTTCTTAACCTGAAACTGTTCTTAACCTGAAGCACCACTTTAGCTAATGGGGCCTCCTGCTGCTGCCAAAGCACGATTTCTGTTCTCATCCTGAAGCAAACCTGAAGCACTATTTTTGGGTTAGCAGAGTCTGTAACCTGAAGCGTATGTAACCTAAAGCGTATGTAACCTGAGGTACCACTGTAATAATGTTTTATGTTTTTATATATTTTGGAAGCTGCCCAGAGTACCTGGGGCAACCCAGTCAGATGGGTGGCGTATAAATAATAAAATTATTGTTGTCATCATCATCATTATGGAGCATTAGCACAGCTGTAGTAGGTCAAAGAAAGTGGGTACAGATTGAGAACCCTCATTTGGGACTTAAGTAGTGGGGAGCCATAGAGGCAAATCAGCCCAAATATTTTTCTCTTACTGGCAAAGGACCGCAAGATCCCGCACTGATGATCATATGCTTTTCAGCTAGTCTAGAGTTAATTGTAGTACCCTCTGATTTCTTGTGCTGCCTGTTCATTCCAAAATCCAGGACTCAGTGAATGAACCTGAATGAAATCTGTTAATCCCACTAGAGCCAAACCCTGAAAAGTCTTCACACATGTTTGTTGGCTTCCTCTTATGACTCTTGGTTATTACAACCCAATAGAACAGGCTATGCAAACTATGAAAAGTAAAGAAAAGAGAAAGTGTATTTTAAAGGCATGCTTGCTCCAATGACTTGTCTCCCAGGTTATCTTACCTGAACTATAGCCTGGAAATTTTTGTGGACAATTTAGGACTGGCAGTAGCACCAAATGGGTACTTTGACTCTTTTGATTTGAGGAGGCTGTGATGGTGGAGGCTAAGGTTTTTGAATATTTATTGGTTTGGCGCTTTTCAGGCAAACCTCCCAAAGCAATTTCCGTAAGGTTCTTGCAAAAAAATAAACATTGATTTTTTTTACCCAAATTTTTTTTAGACTGGAACAGACAACATCTTTATTTAACAAAAGCTGTTACCGCCTCTTCTCACTCCCGCTCAGAGCAAAATTTTTCATTGTTGCGTTTTATCTGATATTACTGTTGTTCATATAGAATATATTTAGGTTTTATTGCGTTAAATTTAGCTTGTGGAGATGTGAAGGTGGGGGAGGGGAATTAGGAGGGGCTGTGTGCCCCCCCAAGTTTTTCTTATTTCCACGCCCCCTGTTTGTTTCTTAAAAAATACAAGAGGGAGTGATTCCAGAGTTCCATTTTTCAAGAGTTTTACCAGAACTTGCCGTAAAAGCTGGGGGGGGGGGGGGACTGGCAGGCTGTTAAGGTCTTGTAAACAAAATTGCAGAGAGCAAAATAAGGATTTGGAAGTGGGCTTAGAAAGCTGGCTGGGAAGGTAAAGAGAAAGAGGCTTCTTTGAGGTTGTGGAGGCAGGGATGACTGCCAGTGCCTTGTTTGTGGCAGAGTTCCCGGCTTTGAGAAATACAATGGTACCTCGGGTTAAGTACTTAATTCGTTCCGGAGGTCCGTTCTTAACCTGAAACTGTTCTTAACCTGAAGCACCACTTTAGCTAATGGAGCCTCCTGCTTCTGCCGTGCCGCCGGAGCACGATTTCTGTTTGCATCCTGAAGCAAAGTTCTGAACCTGAAGCACTATTTCTGAGTTAGCGGAGTCTGTAACCTGAAGCGTCTGTAACCCGAGGTACCCCTGTACTTCTTTAAAAATTATTTATGGTTGGGGCATGCAAGGAAAGCCACCCAGCCAGCTACAGGTGCACTGGGGCACGTGCAGAAAGCTTGACCTAGTTTTCTGGACTCCTGAGTCACCCTTGTCTCTAGTTTCCCTTGTTTGATTGAGCAAAACATGCGCGGGGCGGGGGGGGGAGGGGTTTCCACCAGGCTTTTTCCCAAAACAGAGCCAGCCAACTAGAGATGGTGATAAAGGGCAAATGTTTGATGCAAGCTGGCAGGGCTCTGCCCTCGTCTTTACACTCATTTCCCAAGCCTAATTTATTATCCACTTTGGAGATCTAGTGAGCTTCAGATTCGCTGCAGCTTTTCCCCCCAGCACCAGTGTTATAAATGTGCAGAGTATGGTTTTCTTGGTTTTTTTATTTACCGTATTTTTTGCTCTATAAGACTCACCTTTTCCCTCCTAAAAAGTAAGGGGAAATGTCTGTGCATCTTATGGAGTGAATGCAGGCTGCACAGCTTTCCTAGAAGCCAGAACAGCAAGAGGGATTGCTGCTTTCACTGCGCAGCGATCCCTCTTGCTGTTCTGGCTTCTGAGATTCAGAATATTTTTTTTCTTGTTTTCCTCCTCCAAAAACTAGGTGCGTCTTGTGGTCTGGTGCGTCTTATAGAGCGAAAAATACGGGGTTTATTGTTTCTAACTTTTTAGTGCTGCCAGTAGTACTGAACATTTGTGAATAATTAACAAATATCCTGCCCCTAGTTGGGTTGTATGGGAGAGAAGTAAGGACATGTACTACAAAGGATGTGTGCATCATCTGAAAACACAGTACATAGTTGATTTGGGTGCATAATATTTTTTTAGAAAAGTTGTTTAATTGACAGATATGAATATTATTCTTGGTTAAATGAACTGAAACTCTTGATTTTTAACATTTCTTCAATCGGGTTGTCGGCTTAGTGGTAGTGCATTTTCAAAGCATGGGGGGAAATATTTTAAATATTTTTAAAATTCTACTTATGTAATTGTTTAATTTTATAACCAAGCTAACCCCCACCCCGCCCAAAGATAGGGACTTAAGGCCTTAGGTTCCCAGGCCATCTCTCATCAATACAGTAGCCAGACCTGCTTAGCTTCAGCTCAGTCATGTGCCTTTAAAAACCATGCCGCAGGGGCCAATTAATTGCATTGCAAGAAGGCAAAAACCTGGAAAACATCCCAGCCTTGGTTAAATGGGGTTAGAAAAGCGAAAGTCATGCCCTCGCTGAAATTGACTCTCACCATAGGATTGCAACTTCTGTTTATTTCTCTGTAGTGGCTTTTGCCCCTGTGCCTTTCACAGCAGCGGGGGGATGCAGAAATCCTGTTTTCCCATCTCCAGGCCAAGAAAGTGTGGGGGGGGGGTCCTCGTCTGAATTCACCGTGCGCTGTTATTGAAGAAGGGAGTGGACGACGCTTGCAAGCAAAATAACGCTCAAAATGTTGCAACCCAAATCCCGCATGTTTGTAAAGCTCGCATTATCCCCAAATACTCCTGAGAGGGGGGCAGCAGCTCTTTGTATTCATGGTGGCGGCGTCGTGGCTTTTGCAACGATCTGAGCAGAGAGCATCGCCCGCCCCCCGCGTGCCGCTTGGCACCGTTCCGCTCCCTCTCCGGTGGGCATCTTCTAAATCAAGTCTCGGGGCGTTCCGCCGGCCCCTGCTCCCAGGAAAGGGGAGGAGCCGCTGCTTCGGGCGACTATAGGAGGGGAGGGCCCTGGAAGCACAGACGCGAGAGGAGTTTGGGGTTGTCCTGAGAACCTCGTGGCTGGCAAGGAGGGACGGAAGGAGGGAGGGGTGCAACCACCGCCCGGCTGGGGGGGGGTTTGCCGGCGTGTCTGCACCGCTGCGAGAGCTGCCTAAGCCGCGGTTCCGAGCGCTGCTAGGAGCTCGCCTTGCAAGACCGCGCTCGCCTCTTGCATCGCCCGGTCTTTTTTTTAATTATTATTATTTTGCCGTCGCCCCTTCATTTCCGTTCCCTGGATCCTCCCGTTCCCCCTTTTGGTTTTTCCTATGACACTTTCTCTCGTCTCCCCGGCTTAGGGAAAGGGCTCTATTTTTAGCCGGGGGCAGCTCGTTCTATTTTTAGATCAAACAATTCCAAGGCGTGCGTCAATGGAACCCCGCGTGCGTCACCCGCGCAGACATTCCAACCCCTCCCCTCGCTCCGCGGGCGCCGGAACATTCCGCCCCTTTTTGCCTTGTATGGTGAAGCCTGCAGCCCGGCGCGTGCGTCAGAGGATCCCCCCTCCTTCCCTGCCCACCCCTCCGCCTGTGCGTCACAGAGAGCTTAAGAGAATCTCCTGGCCACGGGCTGGTGAGCCCCAGTGGCTTACTCGGCGTCTAGACGGCGTGCAGGTCTCTCTCTCGCGCGCATCTCTGGGCTGCCGCGGACCAGGAGGAAGGCAATCGCTGCCGCCAAGCCCTCGATGCAAGCTTGACTTTTTTATTTATTTATTTTTTGGAGGGGGAAAAGGCTCCCCCACCACCAAAAAGAACCCATTTCGAAAAGAAAACCCAAAAGTGGAAGGAACTGCAGCAAAACGATCTCTGAGCTGACTTGGGTACGTGGATTTTCTTAAAACTCTCCTTTTTTTCCCCTCTCCCGGAAAGTGCTTAAGATGCGCGCCCGAGGGTCGACTTTTTGGCAGATGTAGGGGGGGGTTGCATGGGGAGGGGTGCGGAGAGATGCGGGGTGCGTTTTGTTTTGGAAGGCGGAAAAAAAGAACTTTATAGTACACGGATTGTAGCGCGTTGCTTTGTGCCCGGGGTGCTCTTGCACGGTGAAAAGTTGGTTGTGCAGGAGATCGGGGCGGGGGCGGTTATATCTTTTGGGCTGGGGAAGCTTCTACTCCGGAAAGTTTTTTCTGCAAAATGGGAAGGCTAGGTATAGACACTGCTTAATGTATGCATTCTAAATCCAGGACTTGAGGTGCAGCGGACCCTTACAGATCTAACTCGTTTATCCTGGTGCATCTTAGGGGGTGAACAGAACTCGGTCCTTAGATTTAAGCCCCACGGAGTTTCTCAGTGATTGGCTCCTAAGTAGGTGTGTCTAGGCTTGCAGACTTCGAAAAGTTGCTCTAAGGTGGAGTCAGTGCGTTACCAGGATCTGCAGGGCTGCTCATTTTCATAGTGCAAACATTAAACCTGACGTTACGTTGGCAGCTTCTGAAAGCTGTCCCGCATATGGCTCCTAGGTATAATTGACTCAGAGGACGTCGTTAACTGAGTGGGATAAAAGTGATGCAAGCAAATGTTGAAATGAAATAAACGCAGGAGAATTATTTCTGAATTTCAATCAAACTGCAAAAATATATATGATCCAATGAGGAAGGTGTGAAATGATGTATTGGGGCATGTCCCTGCCCCCCCCCCGTGGTATGTATTGAAGGAGATGTTGGCATTTTTGTACTGGAAAAGTGCAAGGGGATTGGATTTGCAGGGTTGGGGGGGTGGACTGGGTTTGGGCTAAGGAAACTATAATGATGCACTTGTTTCAAGTGTTCAGGGAGCCCACATTTGCATTTTAAAGGATGAAGTTGCAGTAACCTGAGCTTCTGGGAGTTTTGGCAGGTGTGTGCTGGTGAGTTTTAAGCAGTGGGTTTTGCTTTATATATGTATATTTAAACCTTGATTGTGACAGCTGTGTAATCTGACGGGGGGTGTCTATTGGGGCAAAAGTTTAATGGTGTCTGATTTGGAAGGAAAGTGAGTTTGCATTACTGGAAGGCAACCTGGTGGACGTTTGATAGCCAAAAATACAATGTGCAGCCAGCCTCAGTGGGCTCTGAATAATGAAGACTGTTCCCTTGCAAACTTCCCTTGCAAGGCTGGTAACATGGTTTGGTTTTTGTAATGCTCCATATTTTGGAGAGGGGGAAATAAATAATGAGTTCCATCTTTGTTGAGGTTGCCACTGATTTGTTAGACACCTGCAGCTCTCCAGTGAGGCAGAAGTTTCCTTTATCAGGCTGAATGTGCCCTGCCGCCCCCCCCCCCTTTACAGGTTTCTCCATGACTTCAAGTTTGTTTCCTTATTCTGAGGCCACCAAGGAAGAGCTCTTTGTGCCAGATTCTTGTCTGCGTGAGGTAAAGCCTTTGCAGAGTGTCCCCGGGGACATTTGATCCTAATCGGGTTGGAAATTTTTTTTGTAAAGCCAATTGCTGGTCCTGCCCTTGCTTCCTGAATGCAGAAACCCCTCTTCAAGATGGAAAAGGGTGGGGCGGGGGGACCTGTTTGCATGCAAAGTGTGCAGAGGGAAGATTTTGAAGCACCCTCTTATCCGTCCAATTTCTTCCCCCTCCTTCTCAAAAAGAGATGCTCTTCTTTCAATAATAATAGTAATTGTAAGTTTTGATTTGCAAAGCAGCTTGCTGTCAGCACAGGTGGTGTGGAGCGTAAATCAGAGAGGGCTCCTTTCGCCATGGCCTCTTTCATGTGGCTTCTCAGGGGCTTGCAGTTCCTGGCATGTTCTGAGCAACAGGTGCAGCATCAAATTCAAGCACCTGGCAGCCTGTTTTTTTCACAGCTACCAGGGTCTCCTCCTGTTTCTAAGTTGGTGCGCTAGACTTCAAAGGCTGAGGAGCCAGATCACAGCGGGTTTCGTTTTTTTGTCACGGTTCCAAATTCATCACGGGCACCTTCTTTTCCGGGCCACATCAACTTTCTGCACGTAAGGTGAAAAACCTAGGTGTGTGAATCAGTTGAGTCTATCATTATAAAATGGGGGATTTCATCGTAGTTTAATATGAGCTCATCCTGTGGAAGTGGTGTTCAATAGCGAGGATGCCATCCCGAAGATGTCTACTTGGTCTGTTTTGTTTTACTGGAATTAAAACAACAAAGAATGTGGTTTACTAAAAAAAGAAAAAAGAAGTCCCTTTGGATTCAGTGGTAAAGATGCGTGTAGCCTCAGTTACAAAAGGGACCTGCTACTTTTCATTACATCTCACCCAAATACCCTCCATTAGGAGAAACTGCTGTTGGCAGGCTAAAGCAAGGGGCAAATTGTCTGACAATCAGAACTAGGAAAAATCCCAGGTGGCTGATCTGGGCTTCTTGAAATCTGATGTTGACAGCTCAATAACTTTGTGCCTGGTTTCTAATTATTGGAAGCTTGTTTTTGTGTGTTGTTGGCAGCATGGAGTACAGAGTTGATTGCCATGTCGACTTCTTCAGAAGTTTTTCAGGTGTAGCTTTCCTCATCATGCCATCCATGTAACTGTATGAAGCTTCACCTGTTTGATTTCTGCCTTCTGCATAGCTGTTAAAGGCAGGGGGAGGGGAGTGTGTGGCCACCATCTATAATACCACTAGATAGTTGTACATCTGGGTTGGAATCAACCTAGACCCACCTCCTTCAGGTGGGCTTGAGCACAAGCAATTATTTCCAGCGGTTATCGCTGGAACGTCTTGGCCAATAAACAGTGGGGGTTTCTTCCATAGAGTGGAATGATAACCTCACCCATATGTAGCAAACCAACAGTAAAACTTGCTGTTCCAAGCCCCCTTGATATCTGTAGCTTTAAAACATGCATGAGCATCAGCAGCTACTGTTTTTGGTTCTGAAGTTAGGAACCCTTCCATGGTTAATTTGCACCAACATAATCATGTGCAGAGACAGTGATCTATCCTTACTGTTTTGGCTTTCCGGCAGGGGGTGCTCTTGAGCAGTCTAGTCTGTAAACGCAGGGAGTATTTTAAGCAAGGAGCTAGTAGGTCATATTGTTAGTGCCCAGTTGATTTCTCTAAACTAGGGGTATGAAATCTTTCGCCCCCTCCATACACTAGCCAGCATAGCCAATGCTGTGAGCATTCAGATTTTCTGACCACTGTTGGGGAAAGTTTGCTGGGCTTGAGCAATGATCTGTCTAACCCAGAACAACTACACCAATGTAGATTTGTGTACACACACACACACACACACACAAGCATTAATCCTCAGGCTAACTCTGGAATAACTCCAAACTAATGAGATTTATCCAGATGTGCTTCAAGGTAGTTTATGCTTCCTGGTGTCTGTCTTTCTCTAAAACAAGGAATGTGGAGGCATGGCACCTGAATGCCCCAGCTGTGAAATGCAAGAGAGGCCAACTTGTACCAAGATAGGTCCGTCCGTAAAAAATTTTTAAAAGCAAACAAGCCCACGAATGTACAAGAGGTAGCCATGCCTCCGTTGCTTGTTTGTGATGTGCCACAGAAGCCATTTGTGTTTGGGAAAACAACAAGGCTCTGGAAAGGGCTGGCTGAGCTGGAGAGGTGAATGCGTTGTTATGGAAAGACTGCACCCATTAACTGTTCTTGGACGGCTGGGGAGGGCTGTGTGCAAGAAACAGTACACAGGGTGCTGTTGCACACAGGCAAAGCAAGCACCTGGCATTTGGAGCCTCTGTTGGAGGCAAATGTGCAACTTACAAGCCCCCATTGGATGCTGTGAGTCCCTTAGTGCAACACACAAATGCCCGGTTTTCCCATACAGTAGTACCTCGGGTTACATACGCTTCAGGTTACAGACTCCCCTAACCCGGAAATAGTACCTCGGGTTAAGAACTTTGCTTCAGGATGAGAACAGAAATCGTGCTCTGGTGGCACAGCAGCAGCAGGAGGCCCCATTAGCTAAAGTGGTCTTCAGGTTAAGAACAGTTTCATGTTAAGAACGGACCTCCAGAACGAATTAAGTACGTAACCAGAGGTACCACTGTAGTTCAGTTGGCCGGTCCCTGAGGCTTTGGGGGAAGAGTTTTGGTCCAGAGTTTGCATGAACACAAAAGGTGTCTTTCTGCAGCATCCCAAAGAGCAAGGTGAAATCCTACTCTGGGAAAGAGTTGCAGAACCTCTGCTGGTGTATCCAAACCGCTCCGTAGAAACATAAAAGTAGAACCCTAGAAATTATTGAACCTAATGCAGCCATGCACATTCATTAACTTAGCTGAATACAGCCCTACGTTTTGGCAGCAGGATAGCAATCTGCCCTGACCTAAACAAGGTTGTGAGAATAGTCTTCGTTGTTAAAACCCGTGACTATCTACCCCGTGTCATGCTGGTAACAGTCATAAAGGGGATGAACTGTGGGTGTGGTATTGCCAGCATGTTTTGCATGCCACCTGGCCAGGAAAGCCCTTGCCGCCCTGCTTTTCTGCCTTGAGAAAAAATCATACACTAACATCGAGCATGTCACCTGCTCAGTATTTATACATCAACACTGCTGGAAGGTACGGCTATGGTGGCTGGTTGGAAGGGCTGCTAGAGCGAATAAAGGGGACAAAACCCATTGCACAAGCTAGCAGCCCTGTTTGCATCCAGAAAATCTCCTGTGCTACCTTTTGAAAGCTCTTCATACAGAGAAGATAGTAAGCAAATGTATGGAATCTCTACAGAAGGCAAGTGTAGATCTGCGAGATTCCTTTAGAGTCTATGGGGCAGGGCAGGAGTTGCAGGGAGTATTTCCTGACCCCTGAATTGTCCAAATTTAGTGTGTTTTCAGAGCATTGTCAATGATGCGTTCCCTTTTCCTGGACCTGTGACGGCTGCTTGTCTCACCTGAGTAGATCAACCTCTGGACCTGGGGTAGCCAAGGTGTACTAACTTCTTGGTGATGTTAGACACCAGCAACATCAGCCCCAGCCAGCAGCCAGCATAGGCAAGGGCCAGGCATGATGGGAAATGGAGTCCAGCAACGTTAGGAGGGGACCACATTGCCTATCCCTCCTCCATGGGACTCCTTCAGTCTATAGACAGAAATATCAATAGAAAGTTAGCATTATTTGTCGCACCATTCGACTGATGCTCTCACCTTGCAGCCTTCTTTCCCCGTTCCTCCTTTTGCTAAGAGGCCCCCTTGTTTGAGAAGCCCCAATGGTATTGGCTGTCATCTTGTGCTCTGCCATCCCAGCCGCAATCCCTGAGATTTGATCTCCAGCGAGTGTAATGGAACTATCTCGATTTGTACTACCAAGGGAGATGGCCCTCTTGCATTTGCAGACGTCAGGCCTTCCTCTGGGGGGGTAGAGAGCTAATAAATACTATGTCACAAGGAAGAGCCCAGGGTAGCATCTGTTGCTGTGTTAGAGCACTGTAAATCCTAACAAGCTTTAACAATTAAGTACCAGGGTTCTATTTTTAGGGCAGCAGAATAACGAGCCTATGTGGCAGCAAGGAAGCTGGGAGTGTGGCAGCACACTGGTATCAAGCAGAGAAGGTTCTTCTTTAGAAAGCAATCGGTTGGGGTTAGCCCACCCACTCGTTGGGCAAATGGAACCTTTGGCCCTGATCAGTGTTCAAAATTAGCCAGGCGCATTTTGCACCTGGCTAACGGCCACTTGCAACCAGTTGAAGATGCCTGGGTGCCAGGAAGGCACCTGACATTTCCATCATCTGGAGGTTCGTGCCTGGGGATCACTGGATCTTGACTGTTTTTACACACTAATACCACATCCTGTAGATTTCTATCAGTTATATTTTATCTGCACAATCGGCATGAATTTCAGGAGCCGAAATGCTTTTTCTATGCAGCCTGAGCTGGAGTAGTGAACAATGTTGTAGTTAAGTGCTGTGGCTTGTCTTCAGTTACCCCACCCCACTGCCTTGCTCACAGTTACGGAGAATATTCTTACGTTATGAATGGTCTGTGTCACCATTCAGAAAAAGAGGTCGGAATAGGCCAATATATATGTGGGCTGTCCCTGGATCAAGTGACTTTCCTTCTTTACGATCTCAAAAGTTCTTCAGCTATCTCAAGGTTGTCTTCTGATCTAGCCAGATGTTTAGCTGACAATCCATCATGCTCAGTCCATCGTTTGAAAAATAAGACTTTAGAGCTGTCTTGCCCCAAAATGGCAACTAGACATTCTGCTTTGGTGGCTGTAATCTTGGATTAAGAGAGCCTAGTTTATAGATCTGAATTTCTAACACTGGTGATGGCGACTCCCTTGCAGATGCCACTTTAGTGGCAACCTGTTAGAAACCCTGGGGGCTGCTTCTGCCACTTCCTGCCCTGGAAGGAGGTGTGTTGCAAAGGTCAACATTTGGGTGCCCATTCAGGTAACTGAAACGGACCCTTATTTGTCACCTGTTCTCACTACAGCCGAAGCACCTGCCATTCCATCGGCTTCCTCTGCCCACGTGGTTCTCTGCTCTGCCACAGGGATCTGGCGTGTGCTTCCTGGCACTCTTTCTAAACTGGGCAAGGAGGGAGGGCATCCGGGTTCAGTTCAGTGGGAGAACCTACCTTCTTTTCCAGAGGCCGGCTGAACCAACAGCAGCTTAACAGAGGGATTGTGCTTCTGACCGGTCCGTAGCCGCAGTTGTCCCAGTACCACTGCAACCAAAGAGGAGTTTGTTTCCCGCCAAGGAGAGCTCCTTAACCTTGTCCTTGGAACTCTGCGTATCTCTGCATTCCGTGATCCTTTACTGCCGATTAAAGCTCCTTCACCAAACAGAATCTAACCTTTAAAGGTCTGCGATATGAATGACATTATCAACTTGCCGCAACTTGCTTACTGTCTTGGTTTTCGCCTGGGCCAAAAACTCCTGTTACGTCTCCTCTTCCACAGGGCGGGGGGACATTTGCTGTTAAACCCCCACAGAGCGCACTTTCAGCATGAGGGTGCCTTTTGGGAGGTAAAGGCAGTTCCCCCACCCTGATTTATTGTATCTTGTCTGTGCCAGTGCTTAAATTGCTGCCCAGCTTGAGCCTCAAGAGATAAGGACAGCCCTTCAGAAGAAGCACTTTTTAAGGTCAATGTGAGCAGTGATCAGGCAAAGGTGTGACTCAACAGATAATCCTTTTTTTCTTTCTTTCTTTTTTACAATCTTCCTCTTCATTACGTGCATGAGAGATGCATGGAGCAAGAATGTCTCTCACGCTTTCCCCCTCCTAGAATCAGCCAGCCGTAAATCTTACGAAATAAGTAAGTTTTGCAAAACGACAGCATTCTCTTCTCAGTTTTGTAGGTGTGCTGTCCATCTTTAAGGGGGTAGGAAGCGAAAAGAAAAATGCATGTGAGCTACTTACTGTTAGTGATGTCTGACTATGGATTATAGTTTCCAAGTCCAGCTATTTTCTTGATAGGAAGGAAACAGCCTAATATCCGAGAGCACTTAAGTCCACACTGTTGTTATGTTCCACACTTTGGATTGTGGGAATATTGAGAGATCCGGAATCGGGGAAGATGAGGACGAAAGGAAAAGCTGAAGGTCTGGAGGTGGACTTGGGAAGTCCCAAGCATTGCGTCATCTTGAAACAACACCAGTTGAGGACTTGAGTCCAGCCTCAGTACCTTGGTGGTCTTGCCTGTTTAAAAGCAAAGCTGTGGGCTCTGTGTCCCTCCCAGTGTCCCTCCCCACCAGCCCTGGCCCAGTAATTCCTGGATTATGGGAGTTGTGCTCCAGCAAGATCTGTAGGGCCACAGTTTCCCCAGCCCTGGTTCAAACCCATTGGATAACTACCTTTTGTGTTTGGAATAAAAAGTCCTTAAAACTTCTCCCCAGGCTCCTATGCTGTCCCTTCACTTCCAGAACATGACTCCTTGCACAAATGCCTTTTGGCATCTCCATTTTGTCCTCAACCAGCAGGAGTGACGCCCAAATGGGAGCCAGTGTGGTGTAGAGGTTAAGAGCGGTGGACTCGTAATCTGGGGAACCGGGTTCACGTCTCCGCTCCTCCACATGCAGCTGCTGGGTGACCTTGGGCTAGTCACACTTCTCTGAAGTCTCTCAGCCCCACTCACCTCACAGAGTGTTTGTTGTGGGGGAGGAAGGGAAAGGAGAATTTTAGCCGCTTTGAGACTCCTTCAGGTAGTGATAAAGCCGGATATCAAATCCAAACTCTCCTCCTCCTCCTCCTCCTATTTATTTATATTTCATCCCCTCTCTCTCCCCTCACTCATCCATCTGTGGAACGTTCTCCCTCAGGAGGTTGTGGGTTCTCCTTCCTTGGAGGCTTTTAAGCAGAGGTTGGATGGCCATCTGTCATGGATACTTAAACTGAGGTCCCTGCATTGCAGGGGGTTGGACTAGATGACCCCTGGGGTCCCTTCCTACTCTCCAATCTATGATCCCTATCCAAATGTCTGCACTGGTGAGCCAGTTTCAGGCAGTCCACATCGCCCTCCTCAAGGAAGTAAATAGTGTGAACCAGCATACCCATTCCCTTAAGGAGCATGTGTTTGCTCCTGCAAGCTGCTAGGCATGCCTCGTGGGTCCTATATAAGCTGGCTGTTTGGGGGTGGCTTTGCTGGAGGTGGGGCGATGTGATTTTTGCTTTCCTCCTTGCCTTTGAAGCTCATCCTCTGTTGGCACAAGCCAGGATCATCGTCTCAGCTTCAAAGTTAAAAGGATCTTGTGTTGGTTGGTTGCCCAGTTGTGCTGTCGGTTGCATTCTCCGCATTACCAAGGAAACTGTTGCCTAAGGCTTGTGCCCACAGCAGGTTCCCAGCAAATTTGTGCGAGGTGGAAGAATAAGAGTGGAAGTGAGCTCACCCAGCTGCGTGCCTCCTATTAGGCAAGGAACAATAAACATCGCCCACGCACAACAGTCATGATGCAGACAACAGGAGGGTCTTTCCTATTGTGTCTTTCCACCCAGTGATCATGCACCTGTTGGATATCGGATCAGACGGCTAGGAAATAAATCCTTTAAGAATTCTGGTGCCTTTTCAACAAAAATGACCATCGCCATGCACAATGCCCCATAACCAGCTAGATCTACAGACCTTGTTCTTGCTGTTAGCCGGGGGTGTCAGAGACTAGATGTTGCAAAAGAGCGATCCCTGGCAGTCTCTTTTAAGTTGGATAGTTGGCTGCATGTTGCATCTGCCTCTAGTCGACAGTGGCAGCCAGTAAAATGCTGGCGCCGTGCATTTTACAAAGGCAAATGGAGGTGTTTTCATTTAACCCAAAGTGCTGTTATTACCCAAAGGAGATACGTATCTCTAGGAATGCCCAGAGTTTGTGCTTGGCTCTGTTTCCTGCTGATTTGTTTATTAAATTTATATACCGCCCTTCATCCAAAGATCCCAGAATGGTTCGCAAGATGAAAATACAGGATAAAATTTCCTACAAAATTCCTTCCTCCCATGAACAAAAGGTTCCCCACAAATCTGTAAAGGCCTCCTTTGAGCAGAGGACTCCTTTGCATGAATGAAATAGGCTGGCATGCCTACATGTATGGGAAACTGAAGAAACTGTTTGCATGAATGGGGGCCAAGATTTTGATGAGATGAGCAGGGCAGGCCCTATCATTGGGCATAACAAGTCAGCAATCGCTGGGGGCAGCAGCAAGGTGTTGGAGAGCCAGGCTCTTGTGTGTCGTGTGACACCCCCAGCAACCCCCCTGCTACCCTCAGATGCTTCACCTATATTGTCAGGATGCAGGATTCAGCTGCTGGTCCTGTTAGCATCCCCCTGGTGTTGGGGACAGGGGGTGGCATATTGTCCCTTGCTTCAGGTAGCAAAAACGTCTTGGGTCAGCTCTGTTTGTAAGGGCGCTCGCCAGCAGCAACCTCTCTTAGGCAGGGCTCCCTTTTCCCCTTCCGCTTTCATAGCAGGCATTTAGCCACTGACATCTCGTGCTAACCAGCTAATGGATGTGTCTCTAGACTAGGAACACCCACCCTGCCAGCTGTTGGCTGGCGCCCTTTGAGACTGGTTGGGTGGGAGGTAGGGAGGCCAACAGCAGGTGGAGCTAGAGAGTCGAACAGCAGGTGCAGGCAGGGCTAATGAGAGGCAGAGCTAACCAATTTTGCCCCCATCCTACAAGGGGGCAACACTGAAATTAAAGAGGAAGACGACAACAGGCAATACCACTCGCTTGGGCTGTGCATAAGGCAAGGGGCTGGCTGAGGTTACACTGAGATTGGTGGGGCAGTGCCCTAGTTTCCCTAACAGGCCAGCTGCTCCCTCTCAGAGGACATTATACGACCGACTATCCCATAACTGACAGCCGACTCTCTTCTCTTTTCCCTCTCCCCTTTCCTCCTAGAGATGCCCTGTATCCAAACCCAATATGGGACCTTGCTTCAGAGCGGAGGCCCCTGTGAGCGCTACCCAGCGGACCTCTTGACCCCAGAGCTTGGCAAACCCACCATGGACCTGGTTAACACAGAGATCACTGCCGCCGCCACCTCTCTGCCCAGCTTCAGCACCTTCATGGACAATTACACCGGCGAATTTGACGCTTTCCTCTACCAGATCCCAGCCGCCAACCCCACGGCTGCCTCCTTCAAGCTGGAGGATTTCCAAGTGTACGGCTGCTACCCCGGCTCCTTCAGCAGCCAGCTGGACGAAACGATGTCCTCCAGCGGCTCGGACTATTACGGCAGCCCCTGCTCCGTCCCTTCCCCATCCACGCCAAGCTACCAGACTTCCCAGGCGCCATCTTGGGAGAACTCCTTTGGGGCCTATTCCCCCACGCACGCCTACGAGGGCATGAGGCCTTGGGCGTCAGCGGCAACGGAGCCTCCCAAAAGTAGTTCCGCCCAGCCCTCCTACTTCTCCTTCGGCCCCTCGGCTCACAGCCCCGGGGTCCCTCCGCAGAGCCCCCTGAAGATGCAGCCGCCCACCCACCAACACTTGGTGGACGGAGACGTCTTCTCTCTTCCACAACCTTCCTCGTCGGTCAGCTTTTCCCCTTTGCCGCTCAGCCAGGCCTCGCCGGTCCTGGACGGATCCGGCTTAATGGACAGTTCGCTCTCGCCAAGCAAGGCGCGCAGCCCGGGGTCCAACGAGGGGCGCTGTGCCGTGTGCGGAGACAACGCCTCGTGCCAACACTATGGTGTCCGGACCTGCGAAGGCTGCAAGGGGTTTTTCAAGGTAAGAAGAACAACTTTCTGGCTCGCCCTCAAAACTGAGAACATTCTCATGTGCTGGTGGTGGTGTTTTTCAAGCTATATCTATGTTTAATGCGCTTAACTCCCCCTCCCCAAAGGATTCTGGGAATTGTAGCTTGCTATGGGTGCTGGGAATAGCTCTGTGAAAGAGTAAACTATAGTTCCCATGATACTTTTTCTTTCAAAAAAGGGAGAGTCATGTGCTTTAAATGTATGGGGCGTGCTTCTGTGTGCTGGATGCTGCTAGGCAAGGCATTCCAGTCCTCCATGTGTCTCTAGAGGCAGTGCAAAGCATGCTGGGACTTTTTGGAGGAGGAGGAGAGAAGGAGGAAGCCTCTTCTGTTGACTGCTACAGGGATGAGTCATCGGACCTTTCCCTGGCCTCTCCAAATAAAGGAGGTCTTTGTGAGAGCTCTCTGTCCCCTCACAGGGGTAGGTGGCAAGAGCATTTTTGGAAGGTTGGAGATGAGCTTTCTGCAGGCTACGGGACCTTTAGGAAGCCCTCCATCTCTCAGAGGCTGAAAAGTTCGCATTTGTTCCATCTAGTAACTTTCCACAATTAAACCAACAAAAGTTAGGAATGGAGTTGTTTCCTGGAGTGCAGAATTCCTTTCTGCTGCGAGCAACAGCCTGCACACATCTCCACAAGTAAATAGACCAGAGCGGGCATGGGTGGGAAGGGGACCTGTGGCCCTCCAGAAATTGTGAGACTCCAACTTTGATCGGCCCCAGCCAGCCTGGCTCAATGGTCAAAGGGATGATGGGAGTTGTAGTCCAACAATATCTTGAGGGCCATATGCTACTTGTCCCTGGACTAGGCCCTGGCTCTTAGCTGAAAGTTCAGGGAGATGCTTAAGTAGCCAAGCAGTCTCTATGTATTAAGCCCTCAGTATTGATCTCCTGGGACGTGGGTGGCGCTGTGGGTTAAACCACAGAGCCTAGGACTTGCCAATCAGAAGGTCAGCGGTTCGAATCCCCGCGACGGGGTGAGCTCCCGTTGCTCGATCCCTGCTGCTTCCAACCTAGCAGTTTGAAAGCACGTCAAAGTGCAAGTAGGTAAATAGGTACTGCTCCGGCGGGAAGGTAAACGGCGTTTCCGTGCGCCCTGGTTCGCCAGAAGCGGCTTTGTCATGCTGGCCACATGACCCAGAAGCTGTACGCCGGCTCCCTCGGCCACTAAAGCGAGATGAGCGCCGCAACCCTAGAGTCGGTCATGACTGGACCTAATGGTCAGGGGGTCCCTTTACCTTTATTGATCTCCTGGCCAAGAAAGGCCTACCCTGATTCTGGTTCTGAGAATTCAGCAGGGGAATTCTGAGAACTTCCTCCTCCCTGCAAATCTCTGGAGTCAAGTTGATTTAATATATGTATTCTGCTTATAATAGAACCATAGATTTGGAAGGGACCCTTAGGAACATCAAGTCTGACCCCCTGCTACGTAGCTGTCCCATACAGGGTTCGAACCTGCAGCCTTGGCGTTATCAGCACCATGCTCTTAACAACAAACACTGCGATCGCTAAACAACAAGAACAAATTACCGTATTTTTTGCACCATAACACTCACTTTTTTTCTCCTAGAAAGTAAGGTGAAATGTCTGTGCGTGTTATGGAGGGAATGCCTACGGGTGGCATGCCTACGGATTTTCCTCCTCTAAAAACTATGTGCGTGTTATGGTTGGGTGCGTGTTATAGAGCGAAAAATACGGTAATCAAACACAGTTGCGTATAGACCACTGTTTCCCAACCTTGGGTCTCCAGCTGTTTTTGCACTACAACTCCCATCATCCCTAGCTAGCAAGACCAGTGGTCAGGAATGATGGGAACTGTAGTCCAAAAGCAGCTGGAGACCCAAGGTTGGGAAACGCTGGGATAGACCAAGCAACAACAAATTAATGAAAACAATTTAATTGGATTAACTGTAGTGACTCTGGAGCAAGGGCCTGTGGCCAGGAGGAGGCTGATCTGCTCACAGTACAACCCTCCTCCCCATTTCCTAAAGTTCCCACTTCTACTGTAGTTTTAGAAAATTATAAACATATACATTTAGAAGCTTGGAGGTGATAAACTTCAGGGCACAAAACCTCAGTGACAGAGGAGTAGGGAGGGAGTTAGGGAACACAAGCAGGTCTTGCAAACCAAACCAAGAGGGCCTTCTGGCGGTTCCCTCACTGCGAGAAGCCAAGTTACAGGGAACCAGGCAGAGGGCCTTCTCGGTAGTGGCGCCCACCCTGTGGAACGCCCTCCCACCAGATGTCAAGAGAAGAACAACTACCAGACTTTTAGAAGACATCTGAAGGCAGCCGTGTTTAGGGAAGCTTTTAATGTTTAACAGACCACTGTATTTTAATATTTTGCTGGAGGCCGCCCAGAGTAGCTGGGGAAACCCGGCCAGATGAGCGGGGTATAAATAATAAATTGTTGTTGTTGTTGTTGTTTATTTATTATGGACCCTGGCATTTCTACAAGAGAGGCAGTGCCTGAGCACCCCCCTGTAAGTCTAGGTACTTAAAAGCAGCAGATGTGTCTAAGGGTATATCTGTATTACAAACCTGTTTTGTTTAGCACCACTTGAAGTCTCGTGACTCCTTCCATGGGACCCGTAGCTTTGTGAAGATGCTGCAAAGTCATTTTGTTTGTTTGTTTGTTTAACCCTTATATGCAAAAATGGCTTCTGAGTCCTTTTACAACTATGGAATCCGTTACAAAATCTATGCATAATTAAATTACACAGAGCATTGCAGCATCTGTCATTAAAATGTACAATAAATCAAGGCAGTTAAAAAGCATGGTAATCAAAACACAGCTGAAACAATAAGGTCAGACGTTCATGTTCAGGGAAATGTGTCCCTGAGCAAATGGGTCTGCAGGATCCGTCGGATCTCCAATACTAATGGGGTCTCTCACATCTCGGCAAGGAGGGTATTCCGCAACACTGGTGCCACAAGGATAAAGCCCGTCTCCATGTTACCACAAGCTAATAATCATCTGGCCGTGGCAAAACTTAACCGGGTTCCATTTGCTGATCACAATGTCCTTGCTGGGCAGTGGAGAGGAAGAAATTCCCTATGAGATTCTTAGCTTGCCTCCCCATTGCAGCCAAAGCGACGGAATAGCTGCGATACCAACTTGTTTGTGGGTAGACGTGGCCTCATGCCAATTGTCAAATGGCCAGATCTCCGAATTTGCAAAGCTGTGGGTGGGTGGCTGGGGACATTTTGAATCCTGAAACTTTCTGAGCTAATTCTCTTGGCCAAACTTGAATGGCGGGGATCCATGTTGTCTCTGTCGCTTTGAAGCAGCCATGTGACCCGTTGCTTGTAATTCAGGTACTTTACTTCTGCAAAATAGCTGGGAGGAGGAGGTGGCGGCATAGTAAATGCTTGTTTATTTACAAGATTTATATAATTTTTGGCTGGGCGTGCAGCAGACCCAACATTCAGCTGCTTCAAAATGCTCAGATTTCTACCCAGAGTTGTTTGATTTGCATTTTGAACGGCCCCATTTGGGATGTGTGACTTTCTAACTTGTCCCACGACCGAGAGCTTCAATTATTATTATTATTATTATTATTATTATTATTATTATTATTATTATTAATTTTTGTTTATACCCCACCCTCCCCAGCCAAGGGCGGCCTCAGGGCGGCTAACAAGCAATAATAAAAACAAGTTGAATGATTACAACTTAAAAACAAGATTAAAATACAACATTAAAATATTGAAACATGAAAATATTAGCAGCCTCATCACAGGAGGAGAAAGAAAAAAGAAAGAAAGAGGGGGAGGGAATCAAATTGGCTCCAAGCCAAAGGCCAGGTGGAACAACTCTGTCTTACAGGCCCTGCGGAAAGAAATCAGATCCTGCAGGGCCCTGGTCTCCTGAGGCAGAGCGTTTCACCAGGCCGGGGCCAGTGTTGACAAGGCCCTGTCTCTGGTTGAAGCCAATCTAACTTCCTTAGGGCCTGGGACCACTAGGGTGTTGCTATTTATGGACCTTGAGGTCCTTCGTGGGGCATACTGGGAGAGGCAGTCCCGTAGGTACAAGGGTCCTAGGCCGTGAAGGGCTTTAAAGGTCAAAACCAGCACCTTAAATCTGACCCTGTACTCCACCGGGAGCCAGTGCAGCTGGAAAAGCACTGGGTGAATATGCTTCCATGGCAGAGACCCTGTTAGGAGCCTCGCTGCAGCATTCTGCACCCGCTGGAGTTTCTGGGACAGCTTCAAGGGCAGCCCCATGTAGAGCGAATTGCAGTAGTCAAGCCTGGAGGTGACCGTCGCATGGATCACTGTGGCCAGGTTGGGGCAGGAAAGGTAAGGGATGCGGCTGCTCAGACCTGCCCCCTTTTTAATGCATATTGCATTAAACTGTTCTCCAGTTGCATGAATGCAGAAAGACCCAGATCTTATGCATACCACACAAAGACCTTTCAGACTTTTAGTGGTTGAGGTGAGCCAATCGCAGATCTTGGAGAGAGGGACGCTTCGGTTTCTCTGACGTCAGACCTTCTCAGTGCCATTTCCATCTTTCATCACCCCATTTCTGTGGCATTATGGTAACAGTAATAATAATAATAATTTTATTATTTATTATTTGTACCCCGCCCATCTGGCTGGGTTTCCCCAGACACTCTGGGCGGCTTCCACAGAAACCAAAAATACACTAAAATATCACACATTAAAAACTTCCCTGAACAGGGCTGCCTTAAGATGACTTCTGAATGTCAGGTAGTTGTTTATCGCTTTGACATCTGGTGGGAGGGCGTTCCACAGGGCGGGCGCCACTACCAAGAAGGCCCTCTGCCTGGTTCCCTGTAGCTTTGCTTCTCGCAATGAGGGAACCGCCAGAAGGCCCTTGGCGTTGGACCTCAGTGTCCGGGCTGAATGATGGGGGTGGAGACGCTCCTTCAGATATACTGGGGCGAGGCCGTTTAGGGCTTTAAAGGTCAACACCAGCACTTTGAATTGTGCTCGGAAATGTACTGGGAGCCAATGTAGGTCTTTCAAGATGCGGAAATGTGAAGGCACAGCTGTGTCTGGAAGCTGCGGCCGCCCTCAGGTGGCGTACGATTTCTGTCGTACCCTTGTGAAACTGGAAACGGCAGGGTTGTAGGAACACTGCAATAAATAAACCGGCCTTTTGTCTTTTCTCGACACCGAGCTTGGAGATGCCCCGTGTGTTTTTGCGCATATGCGTGTGATGAGTCCTAAGTGTCCCCGCTGCTCTTCTGTCTCCCGCAGCGCACTGTACAGAAGAACGCCAAATACATCTGCTTAGCCAATAAAGACTGCCCTGTGGACAAGCGGAGGAGAAACCGGTGCCAGTTTTGTCGTTTCCAGAAGTGCCTTGCTGTGGGAATGGTCAAAGAAGGTAAGAGACGTCCCTGTTTGTTGAGTTTGATGTGCAGGTTAAAGTGTTAATAAGATCAGGGGTTTAATCGGCTTGCGGCCTGTGTTATTTGCCCAAGGCAAGCACCTTAATGCGTTTGGTCCTTGCAATCACTGGCAGATTTAAATCTCATTTTACAGTCATCAGTGTCCATTGAAGCAGTCAGGAATATCTGCTCTTCCGCCGTGAATTGTCAGAAGGATTAAGGAGTGATTAGGTTCTGCGCTGATGTGATCTGTGCCATATTTTGACTGGGTGCACTAGTTAACAACAGTCTGCTAGTGTCATTGCCTCGCTCTGACCAGAGAGATCTACACAAAGGGGTTTGGGGCTTTTTAAGTGTGGGGTCAGGAGCAGAATTATTCAGAGCAAAGAGCCAGTGAGAGAGGACATGTAAATGACTTAGCATGAGGGGAGGAGAAGCAACTCTTGTCGCAAGCTTCCTTTGACTGTCCAAGACCAGCACTTGAGATGTCAAACAGGCATGTGGAACCTGCAGCCCTCCAGATGCTGTGGGACTCCAACTCCCATCAGCCCCCAGCCAGCTTGGCCAATGGTCAGAGGTGATGGGAGTTGTAGTTCAGTAGCATCGAGAGAGGTCTCCCACTTAATACAAGTATCGCATTCCGCACTTCTGTTGTGCAGTTGTGAAATACAGTGGTACCTAAGGTTACAAGCACCTCGGGTTACAAATACTTTGGGTTACAGACTCCGCTAACCTGGAAATACAGTGGTACCTTGGGTTAAGTACTTAATTCGTTCCGGAGGTCCGTTCTTAACCTGAAACTGTTCTTAACCTGAAGCACCACTTTAGCTAATGATGCGTCCCGTTGCTGCTGTGCCGCTGCCGCACGATTTATGTTCTTATCCTGAAGCAAAGTTCTTAACCCGAGGTACTATTTCTGGGTTAGCGGAGTGTGTAACCTGAAGCGTATGTAACCTGAAGTGTTACCACTGTAGTACCTCGGGTTAAGAAATTTACATCAGGATGAGAACAGAAATCACGCGGCGGTGGGAGGCCCCACTAGCTAAAGTGGTCCCTCAGGTTAAGAACGGTTTCAGGTTATGAACAGACCTCCGGAACGAATTAAGTTCGTAACCAGAGGTACCACTGTACAGAATACTGGTGTGGCTAAACCCCAACCCGCCATCTTGCGAAACGTACCTAGCATACGGCAACTAGACCAATGCCTACTCCACTTTGGCCGGTATCCAAATTCCATTCTGCGATTAAAAACCTTCCTAAGCCACACGGTTAGTCCTGTGGATAGTTCCCGCACGTCTCTGCTCCCCACCTCTCTGAATGTGTGTCTTTTTTCACTTCCTCCTTCCCTCAGTGGTGCGGACGGACAGCTTGAAAGGCCGGCGTGGTCGTTTGCCCTCCAAACCCAAGCAAACTCAAGACACTTCTCCAGTCAGCCTCATCTCCTCTCTTGTGAGAGCGCACATAGATTCCATACCCAGCGCAACAAAGCTTGATTATTCCAAGGTACTTACTGATCTGCGTTCCTACCGTCTGTGGCACTCATGGCTGACTTGGGGCGGGGGGGAGAGAGAGAATGTGCCAGGCAGATAAATTAAACACATTTGTACTTTGTTCCTTGTGGGATGCCCCAAATGGTCCCGTGGCAGGCTGAAATGCCCTGAAATAATGGTGCCATTTTAAGTGCCTAGGTAGTCTAACATGCCATGAAATGACTTGGAGCAAAGGGCTAGGCAATTTAGCAGGGCGAAGCCCTTCCCAACAGATGCCGCAGGTCCTGTTAGTGGAATATGCCTGAGCTGAAGGGGGGGGGTTGTTTTTGGATACACCTTCCAGCCCCAAATCAGCAGCCTAGACACTTGAAATGGCTTGAAAAGACGCTAGAAATGGCTTGAAATGGCTCGTGAGCAGAGAATACAATATATTGGGGTAGGACAGCTGGGGGGAGGGGGGGAATCACACCTAGCAAACAATGCAATCCCTTTGGTTTCAGATAGAATGTGGGAAAGGGTAAAGGGACCCCTAACCATTAGGTCCAGTCGTGGCCGACTCTGGGGTTGCGGCGCTCATCTCGCTTTATTGGCTGAGGGAGCCGGCGTACAGCTTCCGGGTCATGGGACCAGCATGACTAAGCCGCTTCTGGCAAACAGAGCAGTGCATGTAAACGCCATTTACCTTCCTGCCGGAGCAGTACCGATTTATCTACTTGCACTTTGAGGTGCTTTCGAACTGCTAGGTTGGCAGGAGCAGGGACCGAGCAACGGGAGCCAACCCCGTCGCGGGCATTCGTCTACCCATGTGCTATCTGAAACCCAAGGGGTGCAATGGTTGCCAGATGTGAAATACATTGGCATTATTTTCAGCTCTCCTATGCCATTATTAGTAATCTCTGGCTTGAGGTGCATTATTTGGCCATTCAAATGAGAGTCTTGAGTTCATCAATCTGGATTCCTCTCTATCAGAGCTAGCAAGGAGAATGTCATTGTGCTGGTGGTAGTGTCTACACTCCTGCCCGTCTCTCTACCCTCTCCCAAAATAAAATGAGTGTGTTATCAGGTGCGGGGGCCATGAGCTGGGTTGTGCCTGCTCGTCAACCTTTTTGCTTGTTTCCTCCCCTCCCCAGTTCCAGGAATCTGTCTCCTACCAGTTTGAGAAGGAGGACTGTGTCGACGTCCAGCAGTTCTACGACCTGTTGACAGGCTCGATGGACGTCATCCGGAAATGGGCGGAGAAGATCCAGGGCTTCCTAGAGCTTCCGAAAGAGGATCAAGACCTGCTTTTGGAATCTGCTTTTTTGGAGCTCTTCATTCTCCGGCTAGCGTACAGGTAAATGTGCAGCAGCAGGGCTGCCCTACGAAACCCACAGTGATCCGCTTAGCCTCTAAATTTGGGGCAAGCTCAGTAGGTCACCTCGTATCGGGTTGCAGGGACGGTGGCAGTACGGCAAAATAAAACAAACAGATGCAAGAGGAGAAGGGAATCCTCCATATATAGACCCAGGGCCCTTGAATTGAACATTATTGCATTATGGGCCCTCTAAACATTTGATAGGGATGCGGGTGGCGCTGTGGGTTAAACCACAGAGCCTAGGACTTGCCATCAGAAGGTTGGCGGTTCGAATCCCCGTGATGGGGTGAGCTCCCGTTGCTCGGTCCCTGCTCTTGCCAACCTAGCAGTTTGAAAGCACAAAGTGTAAGTAGATAAATAGGTACCGCTCTGGTGGGAAGGTAAACGGCGTTTCCGTGCACTGCTCTGGTTCGCCAGAAGCGGCTTAGTCATGCTGGCCACATGACCCAGAAGCTGTACGCCGGCTCCCTCGGCCAATAAAGCGAGATGAGCGCCGCAACCCCAGAGTCGGCCACGACTGGACCTAACGGTCAGGGGTCCCTTTACCTTTTTAGACATCTGATAGGGGACGCTGTGAGCAAAGGAAGCCTTTGTTTACAGTCTCTCCTTCCTTACTCTGGAAGGGAAGGGTCTCCGCGTGTCATGCTGGGACAAGGGAATTGTGGGAGAGAGAAGACCACAGGTGCTGTTTTTGCCCCAAAGTGGGTGGGTGGGAGAGCCCAGTGGGCGCGGACATGGCTTTCACAGCCAGTTCAGGAAGCTCCTCGACTCAAGACCTCTGTCTGGAACAAATGCTGTGCCTGCCTGTGACCCTGGGATTCCAATGAAGCAGCAGCGTTTGGCAATGAGCTCCAACTGCACAGTCCAAGCCAACATGGCCTGGCAAACTCCCATGGCTTGCCCCGCTGCCTCTATACCCTTCCCTCCAGGGACTGACACACACTGTCCAAGTTTCAACTCAAACCGTGCTCTCTCTCTCTCTCTCGCAGGTCCAAGCCAGAAGAAGGCAAGCTGATATTCTGCAACGGGGTGGTGCTCCACCGGATGCAGTGTGTCCGAGGCTTTGGAGAGTGGATCGACTCCATCATCGAGTTCTCCCAGAGCCTCCACCGCATGAACATCGATGTGCCCTCCTTCTCCTGCCTCGCGGCACTTGTCATCATCACAGGTAGGCCCGGCGCCCACATCACTGGGGTGGTTCTCCGGGGTGCACGGGCGCGGCTGCAGAAAGCGCAGGTTGAGAGGCAGGATCGAGGAAGCACCAGATCTCTGGAAGGGAGGTGCTTAAGGCTCCCAGTCAGTTTGTGACATCTCTAGGTGCCTTCAGGGAAAGGGATAGATCAGATCTACTTGCTCTGGGAGGGACGCGGGTGGCGCTGTGGGTTAAACCACAGAGCCTAGGACTTACCAATCAGAAGGTCGGCGGTTTGAATCCCCGCGACAGGGTGAGCTCCCGTTGCTCGGTCCCTGCTCCTGCCAACCTAGCAGTTCGAAAGCACACCAGTGCAAGTAGATCAATAGGTACTGCTGTGGCGGGAAGGTAAACGGTGTTTCCATGCGCTGCTCTGGTTCGCCAGAAGCGGCTTAGTCATGCTGGCCACATGACCCAGAAGCTGTACGCCGGCTCCCTCGGCCAATAAAGTGAGATGGGCGCCACAACCCCAGAGTTGGTTATGACTGGACCTAATGGTCAGGGGTCCCTTTACCGTTACCTTTACTTGCTCTGGGAGGGAGGGGTCCAGCAATATCTGGAAGGCACCGCCGCTCCAGTCCTTATGGCCCAGCCAAGGCGTGGCTTGGCAAGGGAGGGAGCCTGTCGTGGGGGCACCCGGTTGTGCCCCCTTGCGCCCTTTCAAAAATCTGCGCCCAGGGACACAGTCCTCCTGGTCCTTCCTACGCTACGTCCCAACACCTGAGTAGCATGGGACACCATGAGATACTTATGGGACCTTAGGGAGTCCAACATGTCTGACTGCATCAGGGAGAATAATAAATAATAATATTTATTTTTTTATATACCCTGCCCTTCCCAGTTCAGAAATCCGGGCTCAGGGTGGCTAACAACAAATTTAAAACACTTAATTGATGCAACAAAAAACAGCATAAAATACCGTATAAAATGTGAATAGCAATAAATTCAGAATTCAAAAATCAATTTAGGGGGGAAATCCATCCAATAAACATTAGGTGATCACCAGGGCTAGCTGACTAAATTAGTCCTATTTGGGCCAGCGAGGAGACCAGGGGAGAATTAGCTGTGGGATCCCGGAACGGGTAATCTTAATAAAAAGGGGAGAGGGAGGGAAGGAAAGATCAGGCTAAGTTCAAATTGAAAGCCAGGTGGAATAGCTCTGTCTTACAGGCCCTGCGGAAGGAAGTTAAATCCTGCAGGGCCCTGGTCTCATGGGACAGAGCATTCCACCAGGTCGGAGCCATCACTAAGAAGGCCCTGGCCCTGGTGGAGGATAATCTGACTTCCTTAGGGCCCGGGACCTCTATAAACTATGGTTATTTAAGGTCCTCTTCGGGGCATACCAGGAGAAGTCCTTGGTTCACTCTCGTGTTTAACAGCTCCTTCCCTATTCTTTTTTTGCTGCCGCCGCCATTTCCTCCTTCTCACCGACGTCTCCAAACCAGACCGCCATGGGTTAAAAGAGCCAAAGAAGGTTGAAGACCTCCAGAACCGCATTGTCAGCTGCCTTAAAGACCACGTGACTTCCACCACCAATGAGCAGCTCCACCCGAACTGCCTCTCCAAGCTGCTGGGCAAGCTCCCCGAACTCCGCACCCTGTGCACTCAAGGGCTCCAGCGCATCTTCTACCTGAAGCTCGAGGATCTGGTCCCCCCGCCCCCCATTGTGGACAAAATATTCATGGACACGCTGCCTTTCTGAGGACTCCGAAGGAAGGAAGGAAGGAAGCTGCCGTGAATCAGTGGTTCTTCCTGTTTGGGGGGAGGGTGGCTTTATATATATATATATTTGGGGGGGGTGGCAGATGGACAGAAACTGGCAGAGGGGATTTCCTTGCCACCCCATCACCTGGAGGGGACTTTGCAGGGACATTTTTCTCCCCCAGAGACATTACAGAGGATGTTTAAAATTTTTAAGCCTAGTGGTCGGAAGATGAAGGCCACTAGCGTTATCATGTCTCCACACCCCCCTTTCTCCTTTCGCCCACCCTATTTGATCTTGGAGTTTAGTGGGACATTGCTCTCCTTCTCTCGTCTCCTCTTCCTCTCTCTGAACTTCGGACAACTTTTTTGGAGTTTGTGTTGTTCTTTTTTTTAACCTTGTGGGGAGCGGGGGGTGGGTGGGGAAATATCCCGGTGTGCCTTCTAGGGTTACATGCACAATATCCCTAAATAATGCTGCCTTTCCCATGTAACTTGCCAACGGCTCCACACGTGCAATGCGACGCCTAAATTCCATACAGTTGCACAGATCAGCTTTGTGTAATACATGTGGAATATGTTGGTGTTTTGTGTTTTTTGTTGTTTTTTTAATAGTCAAAGGCTGGTTAGGGATTTAAAAAAAACAAGAAAAAAGAATTGCCTTCTCTTACTTTATCCATGTTCCTGGCCCTGGCAAAGAATTCCCTCTCAAGTATGGGGACTGGATGAGGTTTTTTGTTTTTAGTTTTTCCAACTCCCTTCCATAAAAGCTGCTTGCAATCTCGAACTCGGTGCAACTTGGGGGAAGTGGCGGTCCAGTTTTCGCCGTAAGCAGGCACATATCCCTCAGATAGCTTGTTCTTCCCACCTGCCGCTTCGTCAGGGGCGGCCAAGTTTTGTCGGATGGTGTTTTTGTGTTCTTTTTTGTGTGTGTAAAAGTTGTATATAAGAGGATGGGCACGTTGGCTTTGTAAATACAGATGAATGGATGGTTGAATGAATGGCAGAGGAGGGAAAGCGGGGGGAGGGGGCGGGCTCTTCTGTATGAGCCACTGAGAAATGTGCTTCGCCCTAAATTTGCAGGACAACTTCTGCCTTTCTGTGTATATAACTTTGTATTGTAAAGTCTGCCAAACTTTTTTTTTTTGACATTTATATTTGTCTATCCCTCCTTTCCAATTTCCAGTATGTGACTTTTTTCCAATTATTAATATATATTTAATATATTGAATTAAAAAAAAAAACCTGAGTAGATGTACTTCTAATGCGACTCGGTTTCTTTGCTTGATCGCGAGACGTGCGTGCCAGTGTAAACTGAGCTGTTTGAAACAGGAGTTTCCTTTTAAAATGAGACAGTCTCTTTCTGGGTCTCCTGTCCTAGCTTACCTTAACTTGAAAGGTTAAAGCGGGAGTCAGGCACTGCCTCCCTATGACATGTGGGCACTTTTGTGTCGCCGTCTTTCCTGGTCAAACAGGTTTTGTGAAACATAAGCTGCTGCTTTTCACAAAGCGTTAAAGACGATTGTCCACTTAGCCCAACAGCTCTGCAACTTCTCTCTCTCTCAGAGAAGATGGCCAGGATCGAACCTGGAGACTTAATGTACCGTATTTTTCGCTCTATAGGACGCACTTTTCCCCCTCCAAAAATTAAGGGGAAATGTGTGTGCGTCCTGTGGAGCGAATGCAGGCTCCTTGGCTTCAGCGATAGCAATGCAAAGCCTCCGAAGCGCAGAGGGAGCGTTCCCTCCATGCTCCGGAGGCTTCGCGTTGCTTTCACTGAAGCCTGGAGAGCAAGAGGGGTCAGTGTGCACCGACCCCTCTCGCTCTCCAGGCTTCAGAGATAGCCGTCTGAAGCTTGCAGAGCGCAGCGCGAGTTCTCGCTGCGCTCCGCAGGCTTCAGGTTCCTTTCACTGAAGTCGACAGAGCAAGACTCTCGTGCTGCGGGAACTCACGCTGCACTCCGAAGGCTTCAGGGATAGCTGCCTGAAGCCTCCAGAGGCTTCGGGTTCCTTTTGCTGAAGCCGGGAGAGCAAGACTCTCCTGGCTTCAGCAGAGAGGGAGAGCTGCGCAGCGCCCCTTCAGCCAAGCGGGAGGAGAAATGGAAGGGGCTCCGTTTCTCCTGCCGCTTCACTGAAAGGGCGCTAAGCAGAGAGGGGGAGAATTTTTTTTTCTTGTTCTCCCTCTCTAAAACAAGGTACATCCTATGGTCGGGTGCATCCTATAGAGTGAAAAATACGGTATGTAAACCTATGTGCCCCTATCCCTGAGCTATGACCCCAAATACAGATAGGTAGCCGTGTTGGTCTGCCATAGTCAAAATAAAAAAATTCCTTCCAGTAGCACCTTAAAGACCAACTAAGTTAGTTCTAGGTATGAGCTTTCGTGTGCATGCACACTTCTTCAGATAAGAAGTGTGCATGCACACGAAAGCTCATACCTAGAACTAACTTAGTTGGTCTTTAAGGTGCTACTGGAAGGATTTTTTTTATTTTGACTATGACCCCAAAGTCGGTGTACCAGCAGTAAAAATGCCAGGTGCGTTCACTCCCCCAAGCAGGAATCTCTCGCTGTCTTCAGCCTAAGCAGCTGCTCTTAATGAAAATATAAATAGCATTACTTTAAAAAGGGCTATTCGCTCATTTTGCACAAATCTGATAAAATGATAGAACTTGCCAACTTTGAGGTGGTTGATATCTCCATCCTTAAGCAAGCAAACTTTGATCACGTTGAGAAGTAACACTGTACACATTCTGCTTAAGAGGTTTTGAAAATCATAGAATCGGAGAGTTGGAAGGGACAAGTCATCTTGTCCAATCCCTGGCATCCAAACATCCATGACAGATGGCCTCCCAATCTCTGCTTAAAAGCCCCCACAAGGGAGTCCGTTCCACTGTCAAACAGCTCTTGCTGTCAGAAAGTTCTTCCTGATGTTGAGTCAAAATCTCCTATCTTGTAACTTGAAGCCATTGGTTCGATTCCTACCCTCCAGAGCAGGAGAAAACAAGCTTCCGCCATCTTCCACGTGGCAGCCCTTGAGATATTTTGAAGATTGCTATCATGTCTCCTCTTAGTCTCCTCTTTTCCAGGATAAAGATACCCAGCTCCCTCATACGTCTTTGTTTCCAGGCCATTGATCATCTTGGTTGCCCTCCTCTGCACACGTTCCAGCTTGAAAAGGCAATCAAAAAGCACAGAGGGAATTTATTTCATATTGTTCATGTATCTATCCTGTGAATTGAGACGCAAAGTTCCACTGTCTAATGGGAGCCATTGGTATGTGACAAGCTGTCTGTCCTGAAGTAGAAACAGTGCTGAAAATGGGAGACAACATTGGCAGAAATGACTGGCAGAATCCGGGACCAGGAAGAAGAGTCGGTGGAAGAAGATTGGAAGAAATTTAAAGATTACTTATAGAAATATTGTAAAATTAATGAATATTAGAATGATGTTGGATAGAAATTAAGTGGTTTCTAGCTGTAATGCTTTAAGAGAATACGAAACAAAGGTCTATAAATGGGTAAAAGCTTAATGGTAAGGATTTGCTGAACTAATAAATTTAAGTGGAATACAAAAAAGGGAGGTATGAGGAGGTCCGGGGAAATAAGCTTAAGGAAAATAAGAAACGGAAAATTAATGTGTTTTTAACTGTTTTTATTTTGCATTTTTATTTTTATTTTTCCATTTTTATTGTAATGTGTGAAAAAATCTTAATAAATATCTTATAAAGAAAAAAGAAAATGGGAGACAACATTGCGTATACTGTAAGAAGAGAATGGGGCTAGGATATCTGTGACCTGGAAACTCACTCCTCACGGATAAGTTCTCTTGAAAGAAACATTTGAGAGAAAGGGAGAGAGCGATTCATGCCCTATTTGGATATGACAGTTTTCTGCATTCCCTGGTTAAATATTGCAGGATGCAACCACAAGCTGCCACAGAAGACAGCCCTTATCCACCAGTTTTTCTCTCTCTCTGCGTTGCCTCTTTTTCATTCCGGCCAGAGGGCAGTTTCAAACACCACAAGACGACCCCTACAAATTTAATAAATAATAATAATGCCATCAACTGTGTGCAGCTGGGAAGCAACCCATGTGTAGATATTCACCTCAATTACCTCACATGTAAGCAAGCCCTAAAGGATCTTCACTGGCTCCCAGTATGTTTCCGAGCACAATTCAAAGTGGTGCTGACCTTTAAAGCACTAAACGGCCTCGAGCCAGTATACCTGAAGGAGCGTCTCCACCCCCATCATTCAGCCTGGACACTGAGGTCCAGCTCTGAGGGCCTTCTGGCAGTTCCCTCACTGCGACAAGTGAGGTTACAGGGAAGCAGGCAGAGGGCCTTCTCGGCAGTGGCGCCTTTATTATGGAATGCCCTCCTGTCAGATGTCAAACAGATAAACAATTATTTCACTTTTAGAAGTTATCTGAAGGCAGCTCTGTATCAGGAGGTTATGAACGTTTGACGTTTTTGATCCTGTTTTTATTTGTGCTGGAAGCCGCCCAGAGTGGCGGATATGCAGAGTATACATAATAAAACTACAGTGGTACCTTGATTCTGGAACGTAATCCATTCCAAAAGTCCGTTCAACTTCTGAAACATTTGAAAACCAAGGTGCGGCTTCTGATTGTCACAGGCGCCCTGGAAACAATAGCCAACAACCACATTGAATGTTCAGCTTCCAAAAAAGTTGGAAAACCGGAACACACACTTCCAGGTTTTTGTTACAGGTAGGTAGCTGTGTTGGTCTGCCGTAGTCAAAACAAAATAAAAAAATTCCTTCCAGTAGCACCTTAGAGACCAACTAAGTTAGTTATTGGTATGAGCTTTCATGTGCATTCTGAAGAAGTGTGCATGCACACGAAAGCTCATACCAATAACTAAAAGGTAAAGGTAAAGGGACCCTTGACCATTAGGTCCAGTCGTGGCTGACTCTGGGGTTGCGGCGCTCATCTCATTTTACTGACCAAAGGAGCCGGCGTAGAGCTTCCGGGTCATGTGGCCAGCATGACTAAGCCGCTTCTGGCGAACCAGAGCAGCGCACGGAAACGCCGTTTACCTTCCTGCCAGAGTGGTACCTATTCATCTACTTGCACTTTGACGTGCTTTTGAACCGCTAGGCTGGCAGGAGCAGGGACCGAGCAACGGGAGCTCACCCCGTCGCGGGGATTCGAACCGCCGACCTTCTGATCGGCAACTTCTAGGCTCTGTGGTTTAACCCACAGCACCACCCGTGTCCCTTAATAACTAACTTAGTTGGTCTCTAAGGTGCTACTGGAAGGAATTTTTTTATTTTATTCCGGGTTTTCGGCGTTCAGAAGCTGAAATGTTCAAGTGCCAAGGTGTTCAAGAATCAAGTTTCCACTGTATTATTTACTATTATTATTTGGCCATACAATCTCGACTGCAGGCTGTTTCTAAGGCAGAATGATTTCTGTGTAGGGATGCCATTGCATTCTCAGAGTAGTTCTGAGGAACCACCCTTTCAAGTGTCTCCTCCAAGCCTTCTCCTCCTAGGTCACGGGTGGGGTTCAAGGCCTGGCACTGATGTGGCTTGCCCAGTGTTCCCTGCCAAGCCCCACTCGGCACCACCTGTGGTGCGGATTAAGAAGGGGCTATTTGGGTGGCAGAGATAAGCCTGGCATTTGTCAGCTCCGTGGGGGCTCCCCCACCCCACCTCCCATCAGCCTGTTGATAGCAACAGATCTGACACAGTAGGGTCCCCCTCCCTTTGGGCAATGCCTGTGTTCCACCAACTGGAATGTTTAGCCTACAAGATGCATCTAAACAGCTGTTCTGGATCACACCAGTGGTGAACCCATGCCCAGGACCCAGCCTGCAAAGAGGGATCTGGCTTCGGAAAGCAGTAGCATAACACAGAGATTTTTTTTTAATTAATATTTTTATTGAAAAAATAATAATTATAAAGAAATAACGTGATACAGAGAAAAAATATGCGAGGTGAACAAATATGTATATAAGGAAGAGAGAGAGAAACAATATGCAAAAATGCAATGTCATATACTCCCATAAATTCTTAAATACAGTGGTACCTCGGGTTACAGACGGTTCAGGTTACAGAAACCCAGAAATAGAACCTCGGGTTAAGAACTTTGCTTCAGGATGAGAACAGAAATCGTGGCGCGGCAGCAGCAGGAGGCCCCATTAGCTAAAGTGGTGCTTCAGGTTAAGAACAGTTTCAGGTTAAGAACGGACCGCCAGAACGAATTAAGTTCTTAACCCGAGGTACCACTGTAAATTGATATTGTCTTCCCTAATGCGTATGTAGATGTTAATAGCCTACTACATTCGGCACAAACTCATTCCAAACATTGTCATCTTTATCCAAACAAAGTCTACGCCTGTAAGCACTCGGTTCATAAGTTGTCATATTGTCGGCCCATTGATTAAAGGGGATCATATCTTTAATTCTTCCAGTTCATCACTCCCTCTTGGCCACCATTAGGGCACGTGGAATCAATTCTGGTTGCCCCATTGTTAATTTCATACAATAGGTATATAGTTCAAAAGAATACACTCCTCTGAAAGATTTGACTTTTTTTGCAGTCATAGTTGCACAGCCCAGCATTATCTCCCAGAATTTGGTTAAGTGTAGAACACTATACAAACATATGTTTCAGGGAGGTATTGTCCCTGCCACATATCCAACACAGAGTTATTTTTGCTAGTCCTTTTTTATACAACCTTAAAGGAGCCCAATAGATTCCAAGTACAGTGTTACCTCGGTTTACGAACCTAATCCATTCCGAAAGTCCGTTCTTAAACTGAAACCATTCTTAAACCGAGGCACGCTTTCCCTAATGAGGTCTCCCGCCACCGGTGCCCTTCCACCATTCGGATTCCGTTCTTAGACCAAGGTAAAGTTCGCAAACTGGGACACTACTTCCGGTTTTGCGGAGTTCATAAACCGAATAGTTCGCAAACAGGGTTGTTCGTAAACCAAGGTACCACTGCATCTAAGGTATTTACTGAATCTTAAATTAAGACTTATACAACAGAAAACAATATTTAGCACAGCACAGAGTAGCAATAATCAGAACTTGCTGCTTCCTGCTACCCACACCCATCTGGCAGCTTCAGATATTAAGGACAACTTAAGAACGAAAGCAGATGCTCAGAGAATCCTAGGATCTCTTTATATTTTTTAACGTGCCAGCTTATTTTTCTTGTCAAATTTCAACCTGCCCAGAAATTTATGCAGGAAAGCGTTTTCGATTAACAGTCTGCTGGACCCAGGAGTGGAGAAGTCTTAGAAAGCTGTGGGAAGGTAGGGACATTTGGGCCTCGCAATGGCCTAATTGGGGCAAGATCTAGGAAGAGGTGCTGTGCTCAAAAGGCCTGAGCCATTTTGTTTCCTTGAATAAAGAGTTAACCTTACCTAACACCCTGTGAGTTACTGCTGACCTGTTCCAGCCACTTGCCCTGACATGAAGATTTGAACTAGGCAAAAACTCTTGAGGAAAAAGTGGAGCGAGGCTTGAAGCATCCCATAGGTCTGCATTTGATCTGCATGCTGATATAAACAATTAAAAATCAGCATGTATACCTAGTTCAGTTTGACCCTAAGGTAGAAATTCCTTTGCTTAAACAAGAAGGAAGGAAGGAAGGAAGGAAGGAAGGAAGGAAGGAAGGAAGGAAGGAAGGAAGGGTTGTTTTGACTTGTTTCAAAATTATTCCTTACAAAGTGTCAAAGGGATTGCATCAAAAGATCCTGAAATCAGTGTGTTTTATGTCTTAGAATAATAGAATTGTAGAGTTGGAAGCCCCCTGTGAATCATCCAGTCCGACCCCCTGGCTATGCATTACTATTCAGCTGTCCCACACAGGGATCGAACCTGCAACCTTGAGGTCCAGTGCTGAGGGCCTTCCGGCAGTTTCCTCGCTGCGAGAAGCCATTATACGACAAGTCTGGGCCAGTCCTTTGTTACAAGCAAATTAACTTGCAGTGAATTAACAAAAGCTACCACTACTATTCTCCGACTTCTCAAATTTATCTTCTTGTAAGTGCTTCCCAATATCTCCGTTGTTCCTCTCATGCCTCATCACCATCCTTTCATCTTGGCATTACGCAGTTATTGCTGCTGTTGTTGCCAGTTTATAATTCTTGGCCCATGCAGCTTTTTTGAAATGGAGAACAGGTGAGAATGGTTTTAGCCAAACGCAGGTGGAAAGCTTGATAATATTTCGTTTCATTTACGAATCACTTCACATGAAACATCCCAACAATAAAACATATATATAAACCATTTCAAATCCAATACAGATAGCGGGCATTTCTGGATGACCTGTTTGTTGAGTATCATTTGTTTGCAGGGAGACTAGACAATGTTGGCTGTTTAATGAGCATTTATTCTGATTCGCTTGTGGGAAGCTTAGGTGACATTGCATCAAAGAAAATATTATCTCACACTTTCCAGTGTGTTTGTTCATCTGTTTGTTTGTTTGTTTGTTTGTTTGTTTGCTTCGCTGGTTGTAAGTCACTTGAGCTTGCCTTGGGCAAGATAAGATGACTAACAAAATTATTATTTTTATTTTTATTTATTTATTTTTCCCATGCATTTTCCTTTTACTTTCCTTGCTGCAAAAAGTCCGACCTATTCAGAAAGCGGGTTTGCTTTGCAAGATTCCCAAATCAGTTTATAATTGCACAACCTAAATTTGCTGGTACAGTTGTACCTCGGGTTAAGAACTTAATTCGTTCTGGAGAACCGTTCTTAACCTGAAACTGTTCTTAACCTGAGGTACCACTTTAGCTAATGGGGCCTCCCGCTGACGCCGCGACGCCGCCACGCAATTTCTGTTCTCATCCTGAAGCAAAGTTCTTAACCTGAGGTACTATTTCTGGGTTAGTCTGTAACCTGAAGCGTCTGTAACCTGAAGTGTCTGCAACCCGAGGTACCACTGTACATGATTGAATCCCACCCAAAAAGAGTTTGGAAGTGTCCACAAACTGGAATAAAAATATCCACTTAAAAGATGTTGAAAAGGTAAGGCCTTCGACAGATGTCTTAAAACAGGCTTCTTCAACCTCGGCCCTCCAGATGTTTTGAGACTACAATTCCCACCATCCCTGACCGCTGGTCCTGCTAGCTAAGGATCATGGGAGTTGTAGGCCAAAAACAACTGGAGGGCCAAGTCACTAGAAATGGCATGATGCCTCCTCCCACCTTTCAGCTTTTTTAGCCAATGAGTGACGTCAGAACTGAAATTGACAAGTGTGCTCTTGGGACTCTGGGCCAGGAGTGGGGAGCCTCTCTAGCCCCTAGGAGACCCTTTCCCCCAAACCACGCCCACCTGCCCATCAGCTGATGTCACTGAGGCACATAGGCCTTCCTTACACAGCCCCAGGGAAGGTGCAGGAGAGGCTGCCCTAGCAATTTCCTCAGGGGTTGACGGTTTTGTCAGGAGAACTGCTCTCCTTGACCTGAACACCCTCCTGCCTTGTATCTTCTCAAAAGCAGCTGCAGTCGCTGTGGTCAGAAGGCAAAGGGACCCCCTTGGCAGAAGGAGCCACACAACAGGGCTGCATTTTGAAGCCAGTGAAGTAATACACACCACCATCCCAAAAGGCTATTAAATTACCGCCTTGCCCCTCTGCTCCTCCAATAGAGCCGGTTCCCAATCAAGACTCTAAGCAAATAATTAGACCGCAGGGAGTTGTGCCAATGCAAGGAATCCCCTCTCAGATGCTAGAACCCCACCCAGACACTGTGGTGGGAAGGCATCTGGTTGCCACGGTAACATTCCCTGCTCCTCTTAGAGGCGCCTCATGGGCATGTCTCAGGTAAGGTAAATGATAGGAGCAAGCCGCTGAGCTTGGATCTGAACAGGCAGCCGGGAGATTGGAGTTCGGCTTACCTCCTGACCCTCTTGACCACAGTCCCTGGATTTTCTCTTAATTTCAGGAATCAGTTTGCACCCATGCTCCTCAGTCTCTCCCAGGTTGTGCTGCACTGTCAATATTGTTTGTGCAATTGGAAGGGGTTGGACTAGATGATTCTCGGGGTCCCTTCTGACTCTATGTGAAATATACTCGGAGTCTTATAGTGATTTCATGCTCTTTATTGCAGCTTGTAAAACAGTAATTCAATTGCCCCCCAAACCTCAAGCTTTTATATACATTATTTACACAATGAGTCCCTTCTGATTGGCTGATTCTGCTTCCCTCCTGGAGCCTGATTGGTCTTCTCCTGCAGGCCAATCAGCTGTTGCATTCTACGATCCTACCAGCCTAATAGGCTGGTTAACTTCCTCCTGGAGCCTGATTGGTCTTTTCCTGCAAGCCAATCAGCTGTTGCATTCTAGGATCCTACTTGCCTATTGTTCTAGGATCCAAGCTTAGTACATAACACTAGGATTCTATGAAAGTGGCTCGGTCACCCTAAGCACCGCACAACAAATTCACCTTTGTCCTTTAAACCAACTTCTTGCCATTTATAAAGTGATGAGGTGAACAAACAGTGAGACAGAAGACAAGGAGACACCCTGCAAGCAAACTGGAATGGGTGCTTATTGTCATATAACCACCCCATAATCAAATCAGAATGAATGCTCAACAAAGACTTTGGGTCTTTTCCGGCACATTGTTTATGGAGCATTGCCCCTATTTGAAGGGAGATTTGATACCATTGGGACGTGGGTGGTGCTGTGGGTTAAACCACAGAGCCTAGGGCCTGCAGATCAGAAGGTCAGCGGTTTGAATCCCCGCGACAGGGTGAGCTCCCGTTGCTTGGTCCCTGCTCCTGCCAACCTAGCAGTTCAAAAGCACGTCAAAGTGCAAGTAGATAAATAGGTACCGCTCTGGCAGGAAGGTAAACAGCGTTTCTGTGCATTGCTCTGCTTTGCCAGAAGTGGCTTAGTCATGCTGGCCACATGACCCGGAAGCTGTACGCCGGCTCCCTCAGCCAGTAAAGCGAGATGAGTGCCGCAACCCGAGAGTCGGCCACGACTGGACTCAACGGTCAGGGGTCCCTTTACCTTTTACCTTGATGACCATTGGCTAATTTAATGAGCATTCATTCTGCTTTGTTTGAGGGGATGTCAGACGCTGCTGCATCAAAACAAATGTGACCTCCCACTTCCCATCACTTTCCTTAGTTGGGTGGGAAAATCCCCAATGTTTTGCAATGTTTTGCTGTGCAAGACCTCCTTATCAGCTAGAATTGCACACCCCGAGTTTGCCAGAATGTGATTTTAACCCACCCGAAAACAGCGACAATCTGGAGGCTCCCTGATATATTAATCATGGTGTGAGCAAATAAGAATGAATGCTTGATAAACTGGTCATCTGGAGGTTGCCAACACACACACACTTTTCTCCAAATGGAAGGATCCTTGCTGAGGCATGAATAACATTTCAGCACAGAATACCTCCTTCAAGATGGACATGAAAGAGAGAAGCATCTCTTGCAGAGCTTGACCAGCTACCTAGCCAAATCTTTTGCCAGGCACACTCTTTCCATGGGAACTGAGGCTCACAGAGAGCTGGGTGCGGGGAGTGGCTTTACGATGGGACAGTAGCTCATTGCCAAGAGGTGGGTGGGATCACAGGACGGTGAGCCCATGTGGAAACTCTGATGCCCTTGAACAGTAAGTAATATCCCCCAGGCAGCAGCTGTAAGGCTCACCACCTGTTGTGCTGCTGATTTGTTCTCCCCAAAATAGGCCAGGAATCATGATATCTCTGCTCTCCCCCACTGGCTGGAATAATTCTCCACCTGGCACCAAATCAAAGGCTGCCCAGTGTCCCTGCCTGGAGTGGCACTCTCCTTTGGGTAAGGGTTTCATCAGGTCGCTGAAAGAATGGTGTTTAAATACAGAGAGGAAGCAAAGAGAGTCCCGTCTCCTCCTGAGGAATATGTGACTCACCAGCTATATCCTATGCAATCCACGAGGGAGAGATTGAATCAGCTATGGGAAAGGTTGCTTTGCACAGAGCACTGGGGGCTGAAAGAATAGCAATGTGAATATTTCAGTCCAGAGATCAGAGGGGCAGAAACTGTAACCCCAATTGCACAGCATGCAGGAGGCCACAGGGGCAGTTGCCCCGGGTGCCAAGTTGTTAAAGGACGCCTGACCAGTTGTGACCGACTCTAGGGTTGCGGCGCTCATCTCGCTTTACTGGCCGAGGAAGCCGGCATACAGCTTCCAGGTCATGTGGCCAGCATGACTAAGCCGCTTCTGGCGAACCAGAGCAGCGCACGGAAACACCGTTTACCTTCCCACCAGAGTGGTACCTATTTATCTACTTGCACTTTGACATGCTTTCAAACTGCTAGGTTGGCAGGAGCAGGGACCGAGCAATGGGAGCTCACCCCGGCAGGCGCAAAATTTCAACACCCAGTGCTCTTTCAATATACCTGTGCGCTTCCATCGTTGGGCTCCGTTAAAAACGGCTTCACCATGCAAACCAGGAAGTGATCTCTCCAGACAATGAAATGACTCTTCTTTTCTTATCATTGTCGCTGTGATCTTCTGGGTGACGCGGACACAGTTAGGCAATTAAATGCATGTGTGAACTCTGTCCGTTTCCCTCCCTCCACGCAGCCCTGGCAACCCACACTACGCCACTGCACCAAACTACAAATTGTAGAATCGTAGAGTTGGAAGGAACCCCGAGGGTAATCTAGTCCAACTCGTTGCAATGCAAGAATTTCAACTAAAGCATTTATGGCAACTTGCTTTAAAACCTCCAATGAAGAAATAGCAGGTTTCTTTGCTGTGATAACTATTCACTCCCTCACTGCGAGAAGCCAAGTTACAGGGAACCAGGCAGAGGGCCTTCTCGGTAGTGGCGCCCGCCCTGTGGAACGCCCTCCCACCAAATGTCAAAGAGAAAAACAACTACCAGACTTTTAGAAGGCATCTGAAGGCAGCCCTGTTTAGGGAAGCTTTTAATGTTTGATGCATTACTGTATTTTAATATTTTGTTGAAGCCACCCAGAGTGGCTGGGGGAGCCCAGCCAGATGGGAGGTATAAATTATTATTATTATTAATACATTTAATATTATTAGAAATATGAAACCAATATAATTTTGTGTTGTAGATAAGAGCATAAGAAGAATCTGCTGACATACCCTCCAACATTTCTCCAATGAAAATAGGATGTCCTGAGGATAAGCGGGACATAGTATGTGGATTTCAACCCAGGTCTCTGAGCCACACTGGCCAACAATTATAGCTATCGGTCTGAGTTGGTGAGGGCCCAACTCACGGCCATGTTCTTTCAACTCTGTTGGCACTGCCTGCCCTCCTTGGAGAAAAACATGGGCCTCCAAATCTTTGAGGCTACTTTCGAATCCCAAGTTGCCCTTTAACGTTATGATGAGCCAGGAGAACATGAAGTTCAATCCGTCACCCAAGAGCCAACACAAAACTTTCCTCCAAGGATCAATGCCAGGCGAGGCGGCAGCTCCTCTGGCCAGAGCCAGTTAATAGGCGGCCTGCCTATGCGAAACATCTCGGTTATCTTGAAAATCAGGAGTGATGGCCCGGCGGTCGGATGTAGCCAATGAGACGAAGCCGCAGCAAAACACCCTGCTACAGTGATATACCTTAAGCTTCTCAGCAGGTCCCCTGCCTTGAAGCCACGGCATGGAACTACTTGTACAGTGTGGTGACCCGTTGGCATGATGCCCACGCTGAAAGAATGTGTGTGTGCCTGTCTCACACCTACACATAACCAGCACAGATATTATTCTTAGTAATACAGTGGTCACTGTGCCTCATTAGATCATCTGTTTAAAAAAGCAAGTGCTTTCATATATTTATTAAAATAATTAGTTGCTTTCTTTCTTCCTTTTTTTTTACAAAAGTAACTCAAGGAGACTCGGGTGACAGGCAGATGCTCAACAGATGTAGCACTGCCAATCATGGTGCCTCCATGATGAAACCATACACTTTGGTGGAGTGCAGCTGGGGATATCCTACCCAAAAAGTAAAAATCCAGCGCCAATCTTTAATAGTAATACTAATGTTATTATTTGTACCCCGCCCATCTGACTGGGTTGCCCCAGCCACTCTAGAAGGCTTCCAGCATATACAAAAACATAACAGAACATTAAACACAAAAACTTCCCGATAACAGGGCTGCCTTCAGATGTCTTCTAAAGGTTGTATAGTTATTTATCTCCTTGACATCTGATGGGAGGGCATTCCACAGGGTTGGTGCCACTACTAAGAAGGCCCTCTGCCTTGTTCCCTGTAACCTCACTTCTTGCAGTGAGGGAACCGCCAGAAGGCCTTTGGAAGACCAGTGTCTGGGCTGAATGATGGGAGTGGAGATGCTCCTTCAGGTATACAGGGCCAAGGCCGTTTTGGGCTTTAAAGGTCAGCACCAACACTTTGAATCGTGGAGACAAGAGGTTTAGAGCTCTGGGGGTTGGTTCATGCTTCCATGAAAGCAGCCCCTTTGACAGAGGTGGTATTGCATTCTTATATAGAGTCCAACAATCCACACAAAAGGTTGTTGCAGTTGCACAGAATCCTTTCACAGACTAAGACAAGGATTTCCAGAATATTAGCCTTGTTTCGCCGTCCTGGGCTTCATCAGTAGTGCAAACTCATATATGATATCACAGGACAGTGGATCTTATAGCATAGCAGTAGCTGTGGATTCTGTGGATCTGCAACAACCTTTTGTGTGGATTGTTGGACTCTATGAACAGGCAGGTGGAATAGACACTTTCACATATATGGACCTTATGCATAAACTGATTAGAGAATGAACTGATCCACTGGGTCTTCTACTTTTTTCGTTGAACTTTATGAGCTCCTTCTGTTGAAATCTACAATTCAATACAACGAATAGTATATATTATTTTTTCAAACGTACAGCCGGTTACGTCTTGTGTGTTTATTGAAGGGAGCTGCATGCTAGCAATGGGCTAAGTCAGAGACAAACGTGCTCTTCGGATTAATTCATCTAAAATAAAGATCTTTACAAAGAAACTATCAATCACCAAGAAGAGTTATTTACCAGTAGCTTCCTAGTTGTAAGCTACTCTGCTATTTTGCATATTGCCAAAATTTATTTTTATATACATAACAACCGCTGTTCCCCTCACAGAACTACCATTCCCACAGTTCCTTGGGAGGAGGGCGTGATTGTTCAACCACTCAGGGGGCCAGATAGGGGTCTCCTATCTGCTCTCAGCACCCCTAACTAGCTTGCTTCCCTAAACCAATGTTACAGAAGGACCTAATCAGGATCTAACAAAGAAGATCAGCAAGCAAGATCAGGGAGGAATGCCAAGGTCTTTACGATCCGTAGGTGGAAGGAGAGCTCTGTGGCAGATGCCAGCCCTAGTTTTCTGGTCATTAAGGATCTGGCGTCTCTGCTGAAGAAGAATTTAAATGAATTTAAATACTAGCTGCAGCACACCTTATGAGCCAACAACAGCAGCGAGTGCACCAGATATGCCCCACTGTCTTTGAGTTTATATACCACCATCAATGTGCATGGTACAAGAGAACAGGGCCCTTTTTCTACTGATGTGGGGTTTATGGTCCATAACTGATCTGGGAGACAAGAGTGGAAATGGAGGCAGCACCAGACAAGGGAAGACGTACAGAGGTACCTCAGGTTAAGTACTTAATTCGTTCTGGAGGTCCGTTCTTAACCTGAAACTGTTCTTAACTTAGAATCATAGAATCATAGAATCATAGAATCATAGAGTTGGAAGAGACCACAAGGGCCATCGAGTCCAACCCCCTGCCAAGCAGGAAACACCATCAGAGCACTCCTGACATATGGTTGTCAAGCCTCTGCTTAAAGACCTCCAAAGGAGGAGACTCCACCACACTCCTTGGCAGCAAATTCCACTGTCGAACAGCTCTTACTGTCAGGAAATTCTTCCTAATGTTTAGGTGGAATCTTCTTTCTTGTAGTTTGGATCCATTGCTCCGTGTCCGCTTCTCTGGAGCAGTAGAAAACAACCTTTCTCCCTCCTCTATGTGACATCCTTTTACATATTTGAACATGGCTATCATATCACCCCTTAACCTCCTCTTCTCCAGGCTAAACATGCCCAGCTCCCTTAGCCGTTCCTCATAAGGCATCGTTTCCAGGCCTTTGACCATTTTGGTTGCCCTCTTCTGGACACGTTCCAGTTTGTCAGTGTCCTTCTTGAATTGTGGTGCCCAGAACTGGACACAGTACTCCAGGTGTGGTCTGACCAGAGCAGAATACAGTGGCACTATTACTTCCCTGATCTAGATGCTATACTCCTATTGATGCAGCCCAGAATTGCATTGGCTTTTTTAGCTGCCGTGTCACACTGTTGGCTCATGTCAAGTTTGTGGTCAACCAAGACTCCTAGATCCTTTTCACATGTACTGCTCTCAAGCCAGGTGTCACCCATCTTGTATTTGTGCCTCTCATTTTTTTTGCCCAAGTGCAATACTTTACATTTCTCCCTGTTAAAATTCATCTTGTTTGTTTTTGCCCAGTTCTCTAATCTGTCAAGGTCGTTTTGAAGTGTGATCCTGTCCTCTGGGGTGTTAGCCACCCCTCCCAGTTTGGTGTCATCTGCAAATTTGATCAGGATGCCCTTGAGTCCATCATCCAAGTCGTTGATAAAGATGTTGAATAAGACCGGGCCCAAGACAGAACCCTGTGGCACCCCACTAGTCACTCTTCTCCAGGATGAAGAGGAACCATTGATGAGCACCCTTTGGGTTCGGTCAGTCAGCCAGTTACAAATCCACTGAGTGGTAGCATAGTCAAGACCGCATTTTACCAGCTTCTTTACAAGAATATCATGGGGCACCTTGTCAAATGCCTTGCTGAAATCAAGGTAGGCTACATCCACTGCGTTCCCTTCATCTACCAGGCTTGTAATTCTGTCAAAAAACGAGATCAGGTTAGTCTGACATGACTTATTTTTCAGAAATCCATGCTGACTATTGGTGATCACAGCATTCCTTTCTAGGTGCTCACAGACTGTTTGCTTAATGATCTGCTCCAGAATCTTCCCTGCTATTGATGTCAGACTGACTGGGCGGTAATTATTTGGGTCCTCTCTTTTCCCCTTTTTGAAAATAGGGACAACATTTGCCCTCCTCCAGTCTGCCGGGACTTCGCCTGTTCTCCAGGAATTCTCAAAGATGACTGCCAGTGGTTCTGAGATCACATCTGCCAGTTCTTTTAATACTCTTGGATGCAGTTCATCTGGCCCTGGAGACTTGAATACATCTAATCTAGCCAAATATTCTTGTACTATCTCCTTAGTTATTCTGGGCTGTGTTTCCTTTGCTGAATCATTTGCTTCAAATTCTTCAGGTCGGGCATTGTCTTCTTTATCGGAGAAGACTGAGGCAAAGAAGGCATTGAGGAGTTCAGCCCTTTCTGTGTCCCCTGTTTGCATTTCACCATCTTCTCCTCTGAGTGACCCCACTGTTTCTTGGTACTTGAGGTACCACTTTAGCTAATGGGGCCTCCCGCTGCCGCCGCCCCGCCGCCCCGCGATTTCTGTTCTCATCCTGAAACAAAGTTCTTAACCCAAGGTATTATTTCTGGTTTAGAGGAGTCTGTAACCTGAAGCGTATGTAACCTGAGGTACCACTGTACACAGATCTGGGGAACCTGGCTTGATCAGCATTCCCGCCTGCATGTACAAAGACCCTTAAAAGACCAGTGCACATAGTTGTTTGCAAGCGCACTGCCTTGCACATGTGATTGAGGGGGTTGGTGCCACACGACATCACTTGCACTCCCGTGCCCCTTGCTGACGTCACTCACGGAGCGTGCAAGTGCGGCGAACCCATCGTTCGGCATGCACGCATGGCCGCCATGGAATGTATAGGGGCAGCTCCCCCTCCTTGAAAATTTTTGGGGGCCCTCGGACCCCACAGCCCTCCCTAGATGGCTCCCCTGGTTGTATGACAGCAGCACCAGAACTGCCCTAAAGGCCCTACTGTAAATCAAGGAGGTGCGGTCAGAGGTGACCACATCGCAATGGTATATGGACCAGCTCCACCTGGTAAGCAGGCTGAGACCCTATCTGCCCGCAGACTGTCTCACCAGAGTGGTGCATGCTCTAGTTATCTCCCGCTTGGACTACTGCAATGTGCTCTGTGTGGGGCTACCTTTGAAGGTGACCTGGAAACTACAACTAATCCAGAATGCGGCAGCTAGACTGGTGACTGGGGGCGGCCGCCAAGACCACATGACACCGGTCTTGAAAGACCTACATTGGCTCCCAGTACGTTTCCGAGCACAATTCAAAGTGTTGGTGCTGACCTTTAAAGCCCTAAACGGCCTCGGCCCAGTATACCTGAAGGAGCGTCTCCACCCCCATCGTTCTGCCTGGACGCTGAGGTCCAGCACCGAGGTCCTTCTGGCGGTTCCCTCATTGCGAGAAGCAAAGCTACAGGGAACTAGGCAGAGGGCATTCTTGGTAGTGGCACCCGCCCTGTGGAACGCTCTCCCATCAGTTGATAAACAACTACCTGACATTCAGAAGACATCTTAAGGCAGCCCTGTTCAGCGAAGTTTTTAATGTATGACATATTAGTGTATTTTTGGTATTTGTGGAAGCCGCTCAGAGTGACTGGGGAAACCCAGCCAGATGGGCGGGGTACAAATAATAAATTATTATTATTATTATTATTACTGTTATTATTATTATGTTTCCAAGGATCTCAACTGCATCAAGAGCATGAGAAGCATTACGATGGAGGCAGATTAGGACCAGGAAAAGACAGGAGTGGCTGCGTCACTTTGCTGGCAAGGAATCGAACCAGTTCCTTTCAGGACGTGTGTGTGTGTGTGTGTGTGTGTGTGTGTGTGTGTGTGTGTGTTCTGAGACGGGACCCTGAATAATATAGGGTGTTCAGCTTTGTGGGTGTGGAATGTTCCGTTCCATCTCAATTCACAGCGGGCGAGGCAGGAAGGGGACTTGGGGGGGGGAGCATTTTGCATGCTGGCCGGTCGTGGGTATCTGCTCCCTGCACAGTGGCAGCATTGAGGGCTCGGTGGAACAATGCGTGGGCGGGAAGGGCCATAAATTGAGATGCATGCACAGAGCTCATGCAGCCAGAAAGGTTGGGTCTACATGGGTAAGGCAAGTTCTTGCCAAAACCAGACACAATGGCATCTCTCCTCTGTTTTGACGGCAGACTTGGGAGGCACAAAGCTGCTCCTGGCTCAGGGATGGGGGAGGAAATCGATTTTGTTCGCCTTTGAATCAGAAAGTACCCTTTGACTCTTCGAAATTCGCACTGCGAATGCCGTTCTCCAATCAAAACAAGGCACTTAAAGGATGCATATCTGCAGAGACACATATATTTAGTGCAAATAACATCCAGAAATGCATTGTGTAGAGGGAAGCGGTTTCCAAAAATGTGTGCGTTAGTCGAAACCAAAAGTGTGTTTATCAGGAGACAATTTTGCACTAAGCTGCTGATGAATTTTCATGAGGATTAAAAACCATATATTGAGGAAACGTGAATTTAAGATTGGAAAAATGAGAAACTGAGAGAACCAGCACTGACAGATCTGTCAATCCCTGGCCTGGCTACAGAGGGAAGCCCCTAGAAAGCAAAGTTCTGGGTCCTTTGCGAACGGTGAGGCTGTGTACACACCATATGTTTGAAGTACAGTGGTACCTCTGGTTACGTACTTAATTCGTTCCGGAGGTCCGTTCTTAACCTGAAACTGTTCCTAACCTGAAGCACCACTTTAGCTAATGGTGCATCCCGTTGCTGCTGTGACGCTGCCGCACGATTTCTGTTCTCATCCTGAAGCAAAGTTCTTAACCTGAAGCACTATTTCTGGGTTAGCGGAGTCTGTAACCTGAAGCGTATGTAACCCGAGGTACTACTGTACATTTAAAGCACATTCCCCACTCAAAAGAATCCTGGGAACTGTACAGTGGTACCTCGGGTTAAGTACTTAATTCGTTCCAGAGGTCCGTTCTTAACCTGAAGCACCACTTTAGCTAATGGCGACTCCTGCTGCCGCTGGAGCCCGATTTCTGTTCTCATCCTGAAGCACAGTTCTTAACCTGAAGCACTATTTCTGCGTTACCAGAGTCTGTAACCTGAAGCGTATCTATCCTGAAGCGTATGTAACCCGAGGTACCACTGTAAGTCTTTTAAAGGTGCTAGGAACTGTAGCTCTGTATGGGGTAAACTGCAGTTCGCATGATTCTTTTTTGGGGGGTGGGATGTAACTTAAAAGTACTTTGAATGTATGGTGTGTGTGAAGCCTTGAAACATTGGTGGGGAGGACAACACGGGACCACTCCCCTTTGTTTCCACCCCAATACAGGGGTATTGACTGCATGCCGCTCCATAGCCAAAGTATGAGGAATCCTGAGCCAAGCGGAACTGTTGCTGCATCTCATGACTTGGGCACAATGCTCCTGTTAAGTTAACACATCCCAAAATAGGATTTTCTCCCCCCCCCAACCCACCCGCCCCTTTCTCTACTCTCCCCAGTGCTGTGCTGCAGATTCGAATTCTATAGGCTTTTGGCAATCTTATTGTCTTCCTTCCAGTTAAAGCAGAGTGGGGAGATTCTTGGAGAGGGCATGCCTGCATATTTCCGCGAATTTGAGGCCCTGGCAGTGAGATGGGCTGCCCCTCTCCAGACCGTGCGCCCTCTCCAAGCGGGGCGGGGGGGGGAGAGATAATGAAAGATGAGCCCGGGTCGTGCCAAAACGCTTTTCCGTGAAGGGTGTGACCGGCAAAGACTGTACATACTGTACTTGGAGGAAACCTGATCTTAATGAGAACATCTGTGGCAGAATAAATCCCATTCCCACTCAGAGCATGCTCAGGCAACTGTTTCCCTTCCCTCCCCCTGACCCTCTGAAAGGGGGCTCCCCTCCAGCAGGAGGAGGTCAGGTTAGCTCCATGGGAGCTCCATTCAGCCTCAGAATTTCATAAAGGTAAAGGGACCCCTGACCATTAGGTCCAGTCGTGGCCGACTCTGGGGTTGCGGCACTCATCTCGCTTTATTGGCCGAGGGAGCCGGCGTACAGCTTCCGGGTCATGTGACCAGCATGACTAAGCCACTTCTGGCAAACCAGAGCAGCACATGGAAATGCCGTTTACCTTTCCGCTGGAGTGGTACCTATTTATCTACTTGCACTTTGACGTGCTTTCGAAGTGCTAGGTTGGCAGGAGCAGGGACCGAGCAACGGGAGCTCACCCCGTCGCAGGGATCCGAACCGCCGACCTTCTGATCGGCAAGTCCTAGGCTCTGTGGTTTAACCCACAGCGCCACCCGCGAACCAGAATTTCATAGAATCATGGAACTGTAGAGTTGGAAGGGACCCCACCCTGAGGGACAACTAGTTCAAATCCCTGCAATGAAGAAATCTTAACTAGACCATGCAACCTCTGCTTAAAAACCTCCATGGAAGGAGAGTCCACCACCTCTTATGGGAGTCTGTTCCACTGTTGAACAGCTCTTGCTGTCAGAAAGATCTTCCTGATGTTTAGGTGGAATCTCCTTTCTCGTAACTTGAAGCCATTGGTTTGGGTCCTTGCCTATGGGGAGGAGGTGTTTGGATTTGATATCCCACTTTATCACTACCCGAAGGAGTCTCAAAGCGGCTAACATTCTCCTTTCCCTTCCTCCCCCACAACAAACACTCTATAAGGTGAGTGGGGCTGAGAGACTTCAGAGAAGTGTGACTGGCCCAAGGTCACCCAGCAGCTGCATGTGGAGGAGTGGGGACGCGAACACAATTCACCAGATTACGAGTCTACCGCTCTTAACCACTACACCACACTGGCTCTCAGAAGTTAGAAAGGTGGGGAAACTTGTTTGCTCAGTGTAGATTTGTTTGCTCATAGAGATGTAATGGTTTGCAAACCAACCACAGCTCATGGTTTCACATCCTGGTTTTATGGTCAGCGGTTCCCAAACTTGGGTCTCCAGCTGTTTTTGGACTACAACTCCAATCATCTCTAGCTACCAGGAGTAGTGGTCAGGGATGATGGGAGCTGTAGTCCAAAAACAACTGGAGACCCAGGTTTCTGAACCCCTGGTCTAAATCATGGTTTAGGTATTCAAAGTTCAATGGAGGCTTAACCATGGTCGAGGAAAACAAATCATGGTTATGTATTACGTTAAGCATTATGAATTATGCTAAGTATTGTGTCTGCATGACGCCAAAGTAAACCTATAGATGCCTGGAGCCAGATTCCTCGTCTTCAGGGGAGGAGGATGAGGAGCAGAAGTGGAAGAACACATGCAGGACCAACCCCAGAAGTGCTTCCACTGGTGGAGCTTGTGGTACAAGTGCCCCTCTGGCCTGAGGATCCTGTGTTTCTATCCTCAGACTCCATCACAGAGGCTGACTAGACTGGACGAGGATGCAGGAACTGAAAAGTGATGTTCAGCAGAGAGTGAAGATGTACTTGCTTCTGCTCTATTAGGTCCGGTCTCAATGTGATGCTTGCTGAAGCAGCCTCGGAGTTCTGCTCTCCTATAGCATAGCCTGAGCCCTGTCTGGACCTGCACCAGACATTGCTTTGCCTGAGATCAGTACCTGCCCCCAAACAATAGCCTGGTAATGGATTGAATGACTTTAACATCAAAGTGTGTAACATGTAGCCCAGCCACACTTCCGTAAGATTGGGTCATCCAGCCCAAACCTCTGGTGGTGGTGGTGGCCTGTCCTCTATGAGTGATGGATCTTCTTGGGTTCCAATTGGTCCTTGTTTTCCCCCACTCTGAACAATAATGATTGTTCCATGTCCTGCTGTGACACCATATCTTGCTGATACGTTTTCTCTCACATCCATTCAGATTTGGTTGCCTCACATGGCATCCTCAGCCTCTGACTATTGCAACCACTAGGGTGATCCTTAATAAAGGATGCAGACAGGGCCCTTTTCTCTGTGCATCAGGTAATCTGGATCCCAACTCAATACAGCGGTACCTCGGTTTACGAACTTAATCTGTTCTGGAAGTCCGTTCTTAAACAAAATCCATTCTTAAACCGAGGAGCGCTTTCCCTAATGAGGCCTCCCGCTGCCAGTGCCCTTCCACTGTTTGGCTTTTGTTTGTAGACCGAGGTAAAGTTCACAAACTGGAACACAGCTTCTGGTTTTGGGGAGTTCATAAACTGAATAGTTCATTAACAGGACTGTTCAACAACAACAACATATTATTTGTACCCCACGCATCTGGCTGGGTCTCCCCAGCCACTGCAGGCGGCTTCCAACAAGGATTAAAAATACAGTGGTGCCCCGCAAGACGAATGCCTCGCAAGATGAAAAACTCGCTAGACGAAAGGGTTTTGCGGTTTTTGAGCTGCTTCGCAAGACGAATTTCCCTATGGGCTTGCTTCGCAAGATGGAAACATCTTGCAAGTTTGTTTCCTTTTTCTTAACACCGTTAATACAGTTGCGACTTGACTTCGAGGAGCAACTCATAGAACGCGGTGTGGTAGCCTTTTTTGAGGTTTTTGGTGATTTTTGAAGCTTTTCCAAAACTTTTCCGACACCGTGCTTCGCAAGACGAAAAATTCGCTAGATGAAAAAACTCGCAGAACGAATTAATTTCGTCTTGCGAGGCACCACTGTACATCAAAATGTCACACATTAGAAACTTCCCTGAACAGGGCTGCCTTCAGATGTTTTCTAAATGTCAGGTAGTTGTTTATCCCTTTGACATCTGATGGGAGGGCATTCCACAAGGTGGTTGCCACTTCTGAGAAGTCCCTCTGCCTGTTTCCCTGTAACTTGGCTTCTCAAAGTGAGGCAACTGCCAGAAGGCCCTCGGCACTGGACCTCAGCATCCGGGCAGAATAATGGGGGTGGAGACGCTCCTTCAGGTATACTGGGCCGAGGCCGTTTAGGGCTTTAGGTAAACCAAGGTACCACTGTATGCTTGCTCTCCCTCCTTACCCACAGATGGGGAAGGGTCAGACCCCATCTCTTGGCCCACCCAGCGCTCCATTTCCTGAGCCCCTCTTATCCGTCTGTGGTTCTAGCTGCAGCTACGCTTGCCACCAGTTGACCCGGCTTCGGCCAGCTTTGTCGGTTCTAGTTCCATAATCTCTAGAGGAAATATTCCCTGCCACCAGCAGAAACTTGGCCGTTCTTTGTCTTCTGCCTTGCATGTGGTTCTTGAGAGTAAGGGTGGGGGCCCCGGGGGGGGGGCTGGCAATAGCTATGCTAACAAGAGGGGCATTGACATGGCCCGAGATAAACAGCTGGCTCCCCGCCCTCTCTGGAACAACGGCCTTTCTGTTCCGTATTGATCGCTAATTTCCAGAGCCGTACAATAGTAAAAGGGAATCTGACGTAAAGGCAGGGATGGAATCCCAGGCTGTTCTTTTTTTCCAGGCCTAGATGCCACACGTTTTTGGCCGTGTGGGTTTAGGAAATCCTTGGTCACTCCAAAGACAAGGGCCTCCTTGCAAGGGCGCTGTCAGAGTTCCCGGCGCATCAGTCTCCTTTTGTGTTTTTGCCTTGTTATACAATCCACCCCCGGCTGGCTGGACCAGAACACGGGCCCCTTTGTTGGGTGGCAGTGTGCGTCTGTGCGCGTGTGCGTGCGCACTGTGGTGAAAAAGGCTGTTAAGTAAGATTCCATGCCCTCCACATCATATCTGTACTCAGGAAAAATCCATGTGAAAATTCAAGGCGCAGGCTCCCCCGCCACAAATGACTTAGCACAAAGCTCTGCCGTATCCCTGTGTGAAATACCTTCAGCTTGATGTCCAACACGCCTTGTCCAAAAAGTATTCCTTAGCAACTTTTCTGTATCTTGAATGAAAGCACCATTAAAACAACAACAAAACCACAGGTGATTCATACATCTAAAACAGGGAACTGCAAAATATGAAAGCAACATCCAAATGCAATTGTGTGCAGTTTTGTCATAGACTGCAAACAATGAAAACTAATCTACCAGACATCTTAAAGGTAAAGGTAAAGGGACCCCTGACCATTAGGTCCAGTCGTGACCAACTCTGGGGTTGCGGCGCTCATCTCGCTTTATTGGCCGAGGGAGTCGGTGTACAGCTTCCGGGTCATGTGGCCAGCATGACTAAGCCACTTCTGGCGAACCAGAGCAGTGCACGGAAATGCTGTTTACCTTCCCACCGGAGTGGTACCTACTTATCTACTTGCACTTTGACATGCTTTTGAACTGCTAGGTTGGCAGGAGCAGGGACTGAGTAACGGGAGCTCACCCCGTCACGGGGATTCAAACCTCCAACCTTCTGATCAGCAAGTCCTAGGCTCTGTGGTTTAACCCACCAGACATCTTAGCCGTCATTAAAAACAGTTAAAAGCCATATACAAACTTTGGCTATTGCAGAGAAAATTGCTCAAAAAAGGAAGGCCTGGAACATTTCTGTGTTATTTTGTGTAATTTTCTTTCTTATGTGTCAAGTTCAGATAGGCAAAACTCTCTTCCCATGCCAAATCGCAAAATTTTGCTCTCATGATGTGTTTTGCAGTACGTTTCTGAGCACAATTCAGTGTTGGTGCTGACCTTTAAAGCCCTAAACGACCTGAAGGAGCGTCTCCACCCCCATCGATCACCCCGGACACTGAAATCCAGCACCAAGGGCCTTCTGGCGGTTCCCTCATTGCGAGAAGTGAGGTTACAGGGAACCAGACAGAGGGCCTTCTCGGTAGTGGCACCCACCCTGTGGAACGCCCTCCCTGCAGATGTGAAGGAAATAAGCAGCTATCCTATCTTTAAAAAAACTCAGCCAGATGGGCGGGTTATAAACAAATTATTATTATTATTATTATTATTATTATTATTATTATTATTATTATTATTATTATCATTACATGAAACAGATTACCTGCTCTGTATTATCTTGAATTTACAACTTTTGCACAGCTCCCACATTTTGCGATTGTGTTTGTACTTTTGACTCTACATTAGCAATAAAAAAAAACCTTGCAAAAACACACAAGAGCATGAGAAGTCTTGCGGCTCCTTAAAGACTAACAGATTTATTGTGGCACCTGCTTTTGAGAGCTAGAGGGCACTCCATCAGCTACATTAAGTGTTTTGCTTATTTATATTTCATTTAACTTAAAAGATTCCAAAGAGCGTCCTGGGAAGTTTACAACAATATCCTTCTATAGAAGGATGCTGGAATGAAGTTATATGGTTTTAGCAGAAATGTAATAAAGAATTAAGTAAAAGCTGATTGATAATGGGCCAAAATGAAAAAAATTAAGGTTAGACCATTAAGATAAATTATAGAACAAAAATTGAGAAAGATGGAAAGAATTTGCTGAAATAGTTAATTGAACTAGAATACAAAAAAGGGAGGTGTGAGGAGGTCGATGAAATAAGTAAATGAAAGGTAAAGATATGGAATATTGGATGTGTGTTTTAGTGTTTCTGTTTCTTTTTGTTGTATTGTTGTATTGTTTTTTATGTTTTTCTTTTTATGTATTGTAATGTATGTTCTGTTAAATTTTTTATCGTTTTCCTTTTTTCTTTTTTTCTGTAATTTTAAAATTTCCAATAAATATCATTTTTTTAAAAAAGGAAGTTTACAACAATAACTCTGGTTATTCTCTGCTGGCAGGCATATTGATCTCTAGGTCTATATCTATAGGTGCACAGAAAGAAAATAGGGCAAAATGACCATGAAATGCAATGAAACATTGTCTGTGACAAATGCACAATTCATAATAAAGCAAGGGTGGAGATCCTGCTTCCTTCCTGGTGTTGTTGGACTACAACTCCCATCATCCTTGACCGTTGGTGATGCAGATTGAAGCTGATGGGAGGAGTCCAACTATACTGGCGGGCCACTTTTGGATGGTGCAAGGCAAGTCTCTTTGATTTCTTTCTTTCCTTTTTTGCTACAACAGCCTAACAGTTATTCCTCTTTCCCTTTATTTAGGATCTTCTATTACGTTCTCCACTGCCAGTCATAAGCATTCTCCTTCTGGGCACTTCATATTCACTCCGTGACATCTGCAGTTGATTATAAACTGGTCCTGGGTGCAAGCAATACAGCGCCTGCAACCCCCACCCCCATCAGCAAATCTACCAGGTCAAGATGTTCCATGGAAAATCTCATTATATTTATAGAGTGGTGCGTGGCTTTCAAGATCCTTCCAGGATGGGTTCGTGGGAGCCAGATGTTTGGAGAACAGGGGTACTTCGTGCAGATTCAGAAGAAGAAAAATCTCAGGAAGAAAGGAAGAAAACCTGCTGCCAACAATCATCAGGATTTTGGGAATAGGACGTGGGTAGGCAAACTAAGGCTTGGGGGCCGGATCCGGCCCAATCGCCTTCTAAATCCGGCCCGCGGACGGTCTGGGAATCAGTGTGTTTTTCCATGAGTAGAATGTGTCCTTTTCTTTAAAATGCATCTCTGGGTTATTTGTGGGGCCTGCCTGGTGTTTTTACGTGAGTAGAATGTGTGCTTTTATTTAAAATGCATCTCTGGGTTATTTGTGGGGCATAGGAATTCATTCTCTCTCTTTTTTTCAAAATATAGTCCAGCCCCCCCCCCAAACAAGGTCTGAGGGACAGTGGACCGGCCCCCTGCTGAAAATTTTTGCTGACCCCTGGAGTAGGAGATTACTTGCAAGCACAGCGCAGGGATAAAACACTCCAGTCCTGACAGGCTTGAACCATAAAAGTGACATGAATTCTTTGATGTCTTAAGACTCTGTCTTGGCTATTAAGTTGCTTGCACTGGGTAGGAAAGCAGAAAGGCAAGCTAGGAGGAAAAGCAGTCTCAACACTATGTTGGGAAATTGTTATTTATATCATTATAAAGATCTTTTCCTCAATCATAACGTCATTCCTTATATAGACTGGTGGGGACATTTATCCTGTTTTAACAGTACTTTCAAATTAGGGTTTCTTTTGTATCTGCAGAGGAGGGAACTTAACATCTTATCCAAGAGCTGAATTTGAAAAACTTGACTATCAACTCTGAGAGTATATCCATCATGTCTTATTAAATATTGACTGTAAAGAAACTAAAGTTTATATCAAAAATGGGAGAAAGATCTGCGACATCAACTCTTCCAGGAAAATGGTATATTGGGGGGGGGGAGCCTCTATTTTTTATTCATTTGAACATTAGTTTTTTTAAAAGCCCACTTTTAAAAAGCTTTAAAATGGCAATAAAATGGTATATTTTCACATGGGAAATTGCAAAGATGTATACAATAGATATGAGATGTTGTTAGTTTTGCTACAAAGGCAGGGCTGACTTTTGCATGTGATCGCTCTGAAATAAAGCTTTTGTAGAATGAAAGCAGAGACCACATTAGATATTTAAAATATTCAACGGCCACCAAATGTAGCAACACACTCTGTTAGATAACAGCAGCCTCGTGCCCAGCACTGCTGTGGAATTCCATGAAACCAAAATAAAACCAGTAGTTTTGAAAGGTTCAGTCTGCCACCCTGATTCAAAATAGCCTCCAATTGTATCCAAACGTAGATGGAAGCCCACTCCTTTATTTCTGAAACGGTTGTGCAAAATTGGGTACAAGGTATCCAAATACATTCCAACAAACAACCTTGGAAAATGTATAGTAGATATTAAGTTTTCAGTTATAACGAGAAGTAACAAAAGACGCCTGCTTCTTGGGAGGAAAGCAATGACAAACCTAGACAGTGTCTTCAAAAGCAGAGACATCACCTTGCCAATAAAGGTCCGTATAGTTAAAGCTATGGTTTTCCCAGTAGTGATGTATGGAAGTGAGAGCTGGACCATAAAGAAGCCTGATCTCCAAAGAATGGATGCTTTTGAATTATGGTGCTGGAGGAGACTCTTGAGAGTCCCATGGACGGCAAGAAGATCAAACCGATCCATTCTGAAGGAAATCAGCCCTGAGTGCTCACTGGAAGGACAGATCCTGAAGCTGAGGCTCCAATACTTTGGCCACCTCATGAGAAGAGAAGACTCCCTGGAAAAGACCCTGATGTTGGGAAAGATGGAGTGCACAAGGAGAAGGGGACGACAGAGGACGAGATGGTTGGACAGTGTTCTCGAGGCTACCAGAAAGAGTTTGACCAAACTGCGGGAGGCAGTGGAAGACAGGAGTGCCTGGCGTGCTCTGGTCCAGGGGGTCATGAAGAATCGGACACGACTAAATGACTCTCTGTAGAAGACTCTGCTGAAGGTCCCCCGCACTCCTGAATGTGCCACAACTGGCAGGCACATATATGCACATGAACTAGTGACAACATGTACCCAGTGATGGGGAATGGTAGCGAGTGAGGAAAATTCCTTTGAGCAAGGCAGTCCGAAAAGGCAGAAATACAGCAACTAGAGACGTACCTCAAGGGACAAAAGCCAGGAAACAGGCACCGTTCCTGGTAAACAGAGACAGTTGGTACCTACGCAACCAAACCACCTGAATGAAGCCGCGGCACATAAAGACCTCTTTCTGCAAGATGCTCTTTGAGGCAGGTGATTGGATCAACCTCGTTTGTATGATGTTGATCAAATCTCCTTGTAATCCCAGCCTTTTTGGCGATGGTCTAGAAGCAGCTGGGAGTACCAGTTTTCACTAGGACAGCATGTGCAGGGAAAGGGCACGTCTTCCTCTTCTTACACTCTGGAGAAACAAGCCTCCGAGACTGTCTCTGCCCCTCCTACAGCTGCAGCAGCTTATATTAATTTATAAGCAAGTCAAGGCTAAATTTATCGGCAGGAGTGATGATGACATTGATGAGTAACCTTGGAGAGGAGCCTCAGTTGCCTTCTTTGCTTCCAGTGTAGCTGCAACTGAAATTCATGCAGCCTCCTGGTTCTGACCTTAGCCTTTGACAGCAGATGGAGCGAGGACCAAAAACTGAATAATAATAATAATAATAATAATAATAATAATAATACAGTAACCAATGTTACAGAAGGACCTAATCAGGATCTAACAAAGAAGATCAGCAAGCAAGATCAGGGAGGAATGCCAAGGTCTTTACGATCCGTAGGTGGAAGGAGAACTCTGTGGCAAATGCCAGCCCTGGTTTTCTGGTCATTAAGGATCTGTCATCTCTGCTGCAGAAGAATTTAAATGAATTTAAATACTAGCTGCAGCACACCTTATGAGCCAACAACAGCAGCGAGTGCACCAGATATGCCCCACTGTCTTTGAGTTTATATACCACCATTAATGTGCATGGTACAAGAGAACAGGGCCCTTTTTCTACTGATGTGGGGTTTACGGTCCATAACTGATGTGGGAGACAAGAGTGGGAATGGAGGCAGCACCAGACAAGGGAAGACGTACAGAGGTGCCTCGGGTTAAGTACTTAATTCGTTCTGGAGGTCCGTTCTTAACCTGAAACAGTTCTTAACCTGAAGCACCACTTTAGCTAATGGGGCTTCCTGCTGCTGCCATGCCGCCAGAGCACGATTTCTGTTCTCATCCTGAAGCAAAGTTATTAACCTGAGGTACTATTTCTGGGTTAGCGGAGTCTGTAACCTGAAGCCTATGTAACCTGAAGCGTATGTAACCCGAGGTACCGCTGTAATTTTTTATTTATACCCCGCCCATCTGGCTGGGTTTCCCCAGCCACTCTGGGCGGCTTCCAACAAGACCAAAAATACACTAAGATGCCGGGGGCCACCAGGTGGCGCATTGGAAGATGGCCGACAATAACATCTCTCCGACCCACACGAGGTAATAAAGAGGCTGCTATGGGAAGTATACAGTCTTCCTGCCCCCCCCCCAAGGAGATGGTGGGGTCAGCCTTGCCAGCGATGTCCAGAATGCACCCCCGGATTTGAAAGAAGGGGGTGCAGGGCATTTGGCACCAGCCCTCGGTGAGCTCGGCTCTTCCTGACGCTGTCTCCAATCAGCGCCCTGGTTCGCTTCAGCTCGAAAATACAATTGGAAATATATAATTGGAATGAAGCTGAAGCGCATACATCAAGCAAAGTTCGAGAGATAAGGCTGCTGATTAATGCATCTCTGTGATTGGAGCGACGGGAGGAGACAAATAAATCAAGCGATGAACCACCATTACGAGACTGGTACGTGTGGAGCAGAAAAAAGAGGGGGGGTGGAGGAAAAAACTTTTATTTTCTTTGCCTTATGTGAGTATTTATAAACCTCCACTCCAGAGAGACGAATCGTCGCCTTTTACTAATCGCAAGCAAGAATTTAAGAGCTGTGTGGAGTGAATTATTGATTGAAGAGAGGACTGGTAAATATTGGAGAGCGGAGGAAAAATTCTATGACACAGTTTTTAATGGCGTCTTGCTAAGACAAGCTTGTCGAAGAAAGACGAGGGGAGGAGGACCAGGGTCATTGGAATGTGAATGATGGATTGAATGTGATAACCTAGCAGAGCCCCTTTGTGATATACGTGGCAAGCTTAGGAAAAATCTTTGAAGAAGGGGAGGAATGGAGGAATGGCGGCTGACCTTATGAGATATGACTTTTGGAGTGTGCAAAACCCACGCAGATGTTGTTTGTTCCTAACCTGCTTGTGAAGACTATCAGAGATTGCAAAGAAAGGAATACATGATAACAACAAGAAGATGAAGAAAGTAATAAGGAGACTATCTGGACAGATCTGGATAGAACTGTTTGATAAAAGCAGTAACAGAAGTGATGTTTTGATCCTCGTTCGGAGCTTGATGTATGGGTACCCCCAACAAAATTTAAAAATTTGGCTGTATAATTTGGAAGTAATATGATTTGGAAATAATGTGATTGGATTGGCCTGTTAATAAAAATTATGTTTAAAAAAATAATACACTAAGATGCCACACATTAAAAACTTCGCTGAACAGGGCTGCCTTCAGATGTCTTCTGAATGTAAGGTAGTTGTTTATCTCTTTGACATCTGATAGGAGGGTGTTCCACAGGGCGGGTGCCACTACCGAGAAGACCCTCTGCCTGGTTCCCTGTAGCTTTGCTTCTCACAATGAGGGAACCGCCAGAAGGCCCTCGGCGCTGGACCTCAGCGTCTGGGCAGAACGATGGGGGTGGAGACGCTCCTTCAGGTATACTGGGCTTCCATACGTGACTTTTGATGGACTAGATCTCACCTAGATGCAGAGCTTAACTCTGCAGAAGCTGGTGTAAAGCTTAGAGACAGCAGATCCAGCTTCAATACCCAAACTAAGCAGGGTCTGACACAAGAATTCCTGGGATGAGAGACTATTAGGAAGCACGTTGTATGTATATTTTTCTGTCTTTTTTCTGGTTTCTCTAAATGGCAGAGAAACTAGTGTTATAAGAATTTAAGGTCTCCAATATATAAATTAAAAGTACAAAGCAAACACGTACATAAATATATAAGCCACATGTCTGAAACAGTACAGGAAGACAGTCCTGAAACCATTTTGACTCTGCCAAACTGACCAAATGTTTCTCTGCAAGGAGGGAGGGAATAAAAAAACCTCCCCATTGTCTCTGTGCCCACAAACCCTGCCTTAAGGGCACATTTAAGATATGAATAGGGTGAGCCTGTGACCTGGATTCAGGAATTAAGTAGTTATTTTAACAAAAGAGTGGCCTAAACCCAGATAATGCAATCAGGTAACCTGGCAGACAGGAGATAAACAACACAGGATTCTGTTTTAGACCACCCCCTGTGATGTATTTCTGCTGGAGACCACCTCTTTCTGTGATGTATTTATAATGTATTGGGGGGGTCCTGGGCTACACCCCTTCTGTGATGTATGTATGATGTTTCTGAGGGTGGTCTTGAGGGTGGGCAATTTCCAAAGTCTATATAAGGGCTGGCACACCTTTGTTCTGGGTCCTCCTTCTTTCTCCTGCGTGTAGGGGGAGCACCCTGTGGCAACAGTTTTAATAAAGATCAGGCTTACTAGCTGCTTTGCTTCTCAATATACTCTGGTTGGCCACTGTTGTTTTCTCTTACCAATAGGGAACTCACTTAAGGACGCTATACGGCTCTTGGATACCCATAAGGGAAAATAGGGCAGATATTGTTTACAACACTAGGAAGCTCATCTAGACTGTTGAAAAATCTTGGTTTACAGATATTGTCATTTTGCAGTACTTCTGATGATGATGTCCTGAAAAGAAGGTTAAAGAAGACGTAATGTGGGAGATCTATAACTACGATACTTAGTTTTCATTTCACTTCAGGGTAGCCATATGGGGCTGCTAATTTGGTCAAGGGCTGTGTTGCAATGTTGTTGTTTAGTCGTGTCCGACTCTTCGTGACCCCATCGACCAGAGCACACCAGGCACTCCTGTCTTCCACTGCCTCCCACAGTTTGGTCAAATTCATGCTGGTAGCTTCGAGAACATGGTCGAACCATCTCGTCCTCTGTCGTCCGCTTCTCCTTGTGCCCTCCATCTTTCCCAACATCAGGGTCTTTTCCAGGGAGTCTTCTCTTCTCATGAGGTGGCCAAAGTATTGGAGCCTCAGCTTCACAATCTGTCCTTCCAGTGAGCACTCAGGGCTGATTTCCTTCAGAATGGAGTGTTGCAATAGGAAGAGTATTTCATGGTCTCCTCCTTTCCCCTTGTTCAATGTGAATCTCCAAATTCTCAAATCTACAATTACCCATTCAAGAGGGCAGAGTTCAGAACACACCCATTCTTTTTCCTTGGTGGATTGAACAGCAGGTGGGGAAGGGATGCAACTGAGATTGAATAAATGAGAAAGGAGGGAAATATTAAAACATTTCTTCCTCCGCTGCTGCTTCACTAGTCAAACCCGCAAACTCACACACCTCGTTGGGAGCTGAAGGAAACACAACCGCAAGAGATTCTGATTTGTGGGTCTGTCGTTCCACTTCTAGTTGAGCTCTTAGGTTCTTGTGGAGGAAATCTCAGAAGGACGCTCTGTTAATCAGAACAGACTAAGAATCATCAGTGAAATATGGACGCAACCCAGCCTGTCAAGCAATTTCAAGGGATGCAGGCATCAGTGGGGGGAGATTGAAAGCACATGCTTCACTATCACATTGAAAGGGATGGGATTTACTGGCACAAACCTGCTTAGGGAATAAGCTCCACTGAACTCAGCATGACTGAGTTCTCCATAAATATCCATAGGCTCAAGTTGCGTTAAGGGTTTAACGTTTGTGGGACCACAACAAAGAGGGGGAGGCTCAAAATGTCTGAGTTATTCACTTAGGGATGGCTAATGGATTGAGGTTGAATCCTGACAAGACTGAAGTACTGTTTTGGGGGGACAGGGGGCGGGCTGGTGTGGAGGACTCCCTGGTCCTGGGAGTCATTTTGGACTCATAGCTGTCCATGGAGGCACAGGTCAATTCCATGTCCAGGGCAGCTGTCTACCAGCTCCACATGGTACGCAGGCTGAGACCCTACCTGTCCGCGGACTGTCTCGCCAGAGTGGTGCATGCTCTAGTTATCTCCCGCTCGGACTACTGCAATGCGCTCTACCTGGGGCTACCTTTGAAGGTGACCCGAAAACTACAACTAATCCAGAATGCAGCAGCTAGACTGGTGACTGGGGGCGGCTGCCGAGACCACATGACACCGGTCTTGAAAGACCTACATTGGCTCCCAGTACGTTTCCGAGCACAATTCAAAGTGTTGGTGTTGACCTTTAAAACCCTAAACAGCCTCGGCCCAGAATACCTGAAGGAGCGTCTCCACCCCCATCGTTCTGCCCGGACGCTGAGGTCCAGCACCGAGGGCCTTCTGGCAGTTCCCTCACTGCAAGAAGCAAAGCTATAATGAACCAGGCAGAGGGCCTTCTTGGTAGTGGCACCCGCCCTGTGGAATGCCCTCCCATCAGATGTCAAAGAGATAAACAACTACCTGACATTCAGAAGACATCTGAAGGCAGACCTGTTCGGAGAAGTTTTTAATGTGTGACATCTTAGTGTATTTTTGGTTTTTGTGGAAGCCGCCCAGAGTGGCTGGGGAAACCCAGCCAGATGGGCGGGGTACAAATAATAAATTATTATTATTATTGTTGTGGTTGTTGTTGTTTGAAATGGCTTAACACAGCCAAGCCCTCTACCCAGAGAATCCTGGGAACTGTAGTTCAGTGACTAGGATTGCCAACTTATCAAGAAAAGGGAGAGGGGGAACCTGGCCTAGCCTGCTCATGCTTGCCAGGAGGAACCTGAGGACAGAGGCTCTATGGTGGAAACTAACCCCCCTAGCAATCTTTCCGTGCTCGCCAAAGGGTGACAAAAATGAGCCTAGCCCCTGCTCCTCCTCCTGCATAAATCACTCGCAGGAGTTTACTGCGGCAGTCACTGCCGCTGCGGTACTCAAATGACCCGGAGACCTGTCTGACATCGCACTCAGGTTTAAAAATATGCCTTAATTGCAACAGCCCCAGACGCTTGGCTCAGTTGGGCCATATATCAGGGTTAGACATCTCCAAAGTCAGAGGTAACCTTGATTTCAGGATGGACACCTTTGCCGATGAGAGGCAAGAAGGATGGGGGTGGGTGGCTATTTCCTATGGCAGTCACCCAGTTGGGGACACCTTAGTCAATTCCTTGTATGAGCTTTAGCTGATAAGAATCTATTGATTATAATTGCACATACAGTGGTGCCTCGCAAGACGAAATTAATTCGTTCCGCAAGTTTTTTCTTCTTGCGAGTTTTTCGTCTTGCGAAGCACGGTTTCCCATAGGAATGCATTGAAAATCAATTAATGCGTTCCTAGGGAAACCGCCTTCAGACCAGGTCCGGGGACTTCTCTGCTGTCCCGGGGAGATTTTAAAATGCTGGGGGTCGGCAGCGAACGCTTCGCTCCCGCCCGCCAGCATTTTAAGATCACCCGGGGCAGCGGAGAAGTCTCCACTGTCCCGGGAAGGCAGGCGGGGGGGAGCAAAGACTTTTGCCCCCCGCCGGCCTTCAGAAGAGGTCCAGGACCTCTTCTGAAGGCCGGCTGTGGGCGAAAGTCTTTGCTCCCGACCGCCAGCAATTTAAAACAGGTCCCCGGAGATTTCCCTATGGGCTTTCATCTTGCGAAGCAAGCCCATAGGGAAATTCGTCTTGCGAAGCGCCTCCAAAACAGAAAACCCTTTCGTCTTGCGGGTTTTCCGTCTTGCGAGGCATTCGTCTTGCGGGGTACCACTGTATTTGCAAGTGGGTGAAAACCATAGTTCTGAAGCAAAACATAAGGTAAAGGTAAAGGGACCCCTGACCATTAGGTCCAGTCATGGCCGACTCTGGGGTTGCAGCGCTCATCTCGCTTTATTGGCTGAGGGAGCTGGCGTCCAGCTTCCGGGTCATGTGGCCAGCATGACCAGAGCAGCGCACAGAAATGCCGTTTACCTTCCCGCCGCAGCAGTACCTATTTATCTACTTGCACTTTGATGTGGTTTCGAACTGCTAGGTTGGCAGGAGCAGGGACCGAGCAATGGGAGCTCACCCCATCGCGGTCAACAAGCCCTAGGCTCTGTGGTTTAACACAGAGCGCCACCCATAAAACATACACATCCTTTTTTATTGGAGGGTGCACGCATATCATAGCAGGCATCGTTTTTAAAAGAAGCATTGCATCCTCTAAGAGATGTCGCCTGCAATTCTGTGTTTGTCTTAAGTGAAATACATTTTCAGAGGGGAATCTGCTGCCTAGTTAATTGGGAACGTATATTGGCGAGGAGGAAACCTGAGTTTGCTATTTGTCACAAGTGAAAAGCGCAACGCATATCTTTCTTAAGAAGAGTTGGACTGAGCACACCCTCTAGCCATTGAATCTTAAATGTCAGCTGAAAAGTAGAAATTGAAGGGGGTTGGAAATGGAATATTTGAGAATAGGGCACGGCTGGCTGATGGGCACCCTGAGCAGGAGCATTCCATTGAAGAGGGATGTGGAACACACTTCAACATCGTCTTACTTGTCACTCCCGTCAGCTGTAAATGACGGACAGTCAGGTGATGACTTTCAAGAGGTATGGAACCAAAATAGGGTCACTAAGAGGAATGTATCAGCATGCTTGGGGAGTAAACTCAAGGTTATAAAAAAAATTAAAGTGAGTGGAACAACCCCTCCAGAAACTGCCCAATGATGCCTCAGCACGCTAAGTTGCCATGGACTCTCAGAATTGTAGAGTTGGAAGATATAATCTAATCCACGCCTCTGTAATGCTGGAATCACAGCTAAAGCATCCCAGACAAATGCCCACCTTGTGTTTAAAAACCTCCAGTGAAGTATTGGAAGACACAAGACCTACCCACTTTGGAAGAATGGCAGATGAAGCTGATTGACTGAATGGGACTGGCAGAAACGACTGGCAGAATCCGTGACCAGGGAGAAGAGTCGGCGGAAGAAGACTGGAAAAAATCTAAGGACTATTTACAAAAATATTGCAAAATTAAGGAATGTTGAATGATGTTGGATTGGAATTAAGTGGTTTCAAGCTGTAATTATGATAAAATGACTTTCTTTTTGTAAGCAAGAATTTAAAGCTATAACAATTTAAGATGTTGAGATAAGGATTTGCTGCATAAACAATTCAAACTGGGTATACAAGAAGGTCAGGTATGAGGAGGTCGGGGAAATAAGTCACAAGAAAATAAGTTGTAAAATTTATGTGTTTTTAATATTTTTATGTTTGTTTTTTTCTTTTTGTTTGTAAAAACATGGAAACTTTAATAAATATCTTTTTTAAAAAACAAAACAAAAGCCTCCAATGAAGGAAAGTCCGCCACCTTCTGAGGTAGCCTATTGCCCTGCCGAACAGCTCTTACCACCAGAAAGTTCTTAATGTTTAGTTGGAATCTCTTCTCTTGACATTTGAATCCATTGGTTTGAGTCCTACCCTCTGGAGCAGCCGAAAACAAGCTTGCTCCATCTTCCATGTGACAGCCCTTCAGATATTTGAAGATGGCTATCAAATTACCTTTCTGTCTTCTCCTCTTCAGGATAAATATACCTAACTCCCTCAACTGTTCCTCATAAGGCTCAGTTTCCAGACCTTTGCACATGTTCTAGCTCATCAATACCCTTTCTTAAACTGCGGTGCCCAGGACCAGGCACAGTACTCCAGCTGGAAGAATAGAGAAGACTAGAAGGAAGAACAGAGCGGCACTGCAGTTCTGTTGATGCTGCCTAGAATTGCATTAGCTTTTTTGCTGCTGCACCACACTGTTAAGCTTATAGTCTAAAGCAGTGTTTCCCAAATGTTTTTGGGCAACGGCACACCTGTTTACTGAAAAAAAATCTCGCGGCACACCACCATTAAAGCCCCGCCCCGTGACGTCAGCGCGCAGCGTCACGCCGGGAGGGACGCACAAAAGTGAAAGTTTTTTCCCTCCCCCTTTGCCGGGGAACCTCCAAGCTTTGGGCAGGCAGGCAGGCAGAGCTGGGAAGGGGGTTTCCAGGGGACACGGCAGCTCCTCGAAAGGCTTCTCTCAGCTGCGCTCAATCCTCCTCGGAGAGGATTTCCCCTCCGGTCCCATGCCTTCGTTTGGGGCATCGCTCCGGCTGCTCCCTCTCCCGCCGCGCAGGAGCGATGCCTCTCTCTGGCTCTCCCTCCGCGCAGGCTGAGGGAGGGAGGTGCGCGTGTGACCTGTCTCTGCTGGGAGACCAAACCCAGTGAGGCAGAGTCGCGCGGAGGCGCCCAGGCAGCGCTGCCGGCTGCGAGGAGGAGCGCCAGGCAGCAGCAGGAGGCGCGGCCTCTCCTCGCCGCCGCCGCCCCGCCTCTCGCCGCCCGACTCCCTCCAGGCATCTCGCGGCACACGAGGCAACGTCTCACGGCACACTCGTGTGCCGCGGAACACCGGTTGGGAAACACTGGTCTAAAGAGACCCCTGGATCCTTTTCACATGTACTACTGGCAAGCTCAAGGGATGCGGGTGGCGCTGTGGGTTAAACCACAGAGCCTAGGATTTGCCGATCAGAAGGTCGGCAGATTGAATCCCCGCGACGGGGTGAGTTTCCGTTGCTCGGTCCCTGCTCCTGCCAACCTAGCAGTTCGAAAGCACGTCAAAGTGCAAGTAGATAAATAGGTACCACTCCAGCGGAAAGGTAAACAGCGTTTCTGTGTGCTGCTCTGGTTCACCAGAAGTGACTTAGTCATGCTGGCCACATGACCCAGAAGCTGTACGCCGGCTCCCTCAGCCAATAAAGCGAGATGACCGCTGCAACCCCAGTCGGCCACGACTAGACCTAATGGTCAGGGGTCCCTTTACCTTTACCTTACTGGCAAGGTCAGTGTCCCCCATCCTATATTTGCACATCTGGTTATCCCTGCCAAAGTGCAGAACCTTACATTCGTCCCTACTGAAATGTATTTTGTTAGTTTTGGCCCAGTTCTCCAATCTGTTAAGCGATTCTTGAAGCCTGATGCTATCTTGTGAGGTATTAGCTATCCCTTCCAGTTTGGTGCCATCTGCCAATTTGATTAGCAGCCCCTCTATTCCTTCATCCACATTTTTTATAGAGATGTTGAACAACACACTGGGCTCAGGACAGAACCTTGCGGCACCCAACTTGTCATTTTTTCCCGGGAGGACAAGGAAACATTGGTGAGCATTCTTTGCTACTAATCCACCTAACAGCAACATTGCCTAGCCCATATTTTACCCACTTCTCTGCAAGAATTTCACGGGGGACTTTGTTGAAAGCCTTACTGAAATCAAGATACATTACATCCAGAACATTCCCCTGATCCACCAAACTTGTAACTCTATATTAAAAAATATATATGGCACGTTTCTAAGAAACGCATGCTGGTTCTTCATAATCACAGCATCCTTTTCCAAGTGCTCACAGACCAACTGTGATGGCCTGGGATTTGGACTCGGAGGATGAACCTGAGGAATCCCAGCCTGACAGGAGTCCCCGCCTCCAGAACCAGCTGATCCAGGGCTGGGGCTTGAGCCTGAAGGGTCCTCACCTGTGCTGGATCCTCAGGTGCAGGCACCAGCTGAGTCTGCTCTGGCTCCTGAGGGGGTGGAGGACCCATTGCCTGCAAGTACTCCACTCTCAGCCCCGTCAGGGGAAACTGAGGTTGCCTCTGGGTCCGGTAACCCTCCAGCCTCTCCTGAGCTGCAGAGGCTCAGGGCAGAGAGGCAGAGGGAACTAAGTTCCTGCAGGAGGAGTGCTCACCTCCGGGCCAGGAGAGGAGAGTCACCTGTGGACCAGGGCCGCCCTATGCCTCGGGGCAGATAAAAGCCAGCGTCTGTAACCCGAGGTACCACTGTACTGGGAAATGATTGACGCAACATCCCTATTTGAAACGTAGAAAAACCACCACCTTTCCAACTGGTTTGTTTCGATCCTCATCGAATTATTGCCTTTCAACCATTCTCCCCGAAGAAATTAAGGAACCACCATTTTCCTCCATGTTTTTAAAACAATAGATGTTGGTCCTTCAGAAAAAGGAGGAGGGTTATTGCTGCCTCCAATTCCTGCTTCTGAGATATGGGGTGAAATCTCTCTATAGATCCCAAGACACACTTGCTCCCCGCCCAGGATTGAAGGTGACCTACTAAAGGTGGCATGACAAACACCTCATGTTCAGAAGTGATGCAATCAGCAGGTTATTATTTTGGGCCCGACACGCTAATCAATCATGGTGTAGCTTTCCCTGCCAGGCAGGGTGCCGAGCTATGCGCAGAGGTGGTAACAGCTGTAATCCCATGCAAACTATACTGTCAGATGCAAAGCCAATCCCACCTGAGTCAGCAGAAGCCAGAGGGAAGCATCCCTGGAAAGATGCCGTAACAGGATTCCGTCGATGGCGCCCTGCGAAGAGAGCACTTTTGTGCCCCGTGGCGAAAATGGCAAAATGTCTAGCATGCACACGTGAACTGCACACGGCGATTCCTATGCAAGTGCCATAGAACTCTGGAAGTGGCAATGTTCCCTCTTTCCTCCGCCTTCCTCTGCTCCACTGCCCACTGACTGTACTGTACATGCAGCAAGGGGCACTGCCCATATCATGCCAAAGGGAGAGAAAGTCTGCCCTCAGCTGGTTGGAATAGTGTCCTTTCCCTGTGGCTCTAGGACATGCTCCCCCCCCCAATGATGCTTATTGGAAGCACTGGATTATTACAAGAGTCCAAGTTTGATGCAAATTTTGAAATGCATTTCCTAGAACGGCTTTTAAAATTATTTAAAACTATTAAAATTATTTAAAATTATTAAAATTATTTAAAATTATTAAAATTATTTAAAATTACCATATTTTTTGCTCTATAACACGCACCAGACCATAACACGCACGTAGTTTTTAGAGGAAAACAAGAAAAAAAATATTCTAAACGAAATAGTGGATATATGATTTTTGTGGTTCATGCTGTGGCCACAGACATGTGATCTGACAGTGAGTTTGGAGTAGCCCAGTGCAAAAATCCTGAGGATCCATGTGGATCCATGCTTTGTAACCATGGAGGAGGGAAGGAAGGGGAACCATGGATCCTCTGCTCACGACTGCAGCAGATCCCCCCCCCCGCCACCTGCAGGCATTCGCTCCATAACACGCACAGACATTTCCCCTTACTTTCTAGGAGGAAAAAAGTGAGTGTTATGGTGCAAAAAATACGGTATTTAAAATTATTAAAATTATTTAAAATTATTAAAAATTATTAAAAATTATTTAAAAATATTTAAAAATATTTAAATTATTGGAGAGAAGCAAGAAGACATGGATGTGTTGTGAAGCGGAACACTTGCTTTGCCTCAGACCTGTATCTCCTGCATCACTAAAACCAGCAGCCACCTCTTTCTTGTCAGCCACCATGTGACCAGAGCTGTCACCTTGTTCTCAGAGAACTAGGGCAGTATTAGGAAAGCCTCTGGGTTGGATGGAGAGGCCAATGAATGAAGCTAAAATGTTACTAGTGATTCCTCCATTTAAGAGGTTGAAAATGTTGGCCCCATCCCTCCGATGAGACCAGGCGCCAGCCCTGGCCACATTTTTCTCACTCATTGATTCTCTGGCAGAGAGCAAGTGAAAACCACCCTCTGGCACATGTCTGAAATCTAGATTCCCAATCTCGCCATGGCTATTTATAATCCGGAATGCCCACAGGGTGTATCAAACTAGCCGCTTCCACATCCAACCTGGCTGTCTTTCTGAACTATCTGCCCACATATCAAAGAAGGCATATATAATTTTGAGACAAACAACAGCTTCAGCTTAGGGCGTGTATTTGGAATGGGCAGTGATACTGGGCAAGTGAGGTTGCACCTTCCTTCTTAAGGTGTACGTGAATCTGAAATACATTGGCCCTAGAGCAGTGCTGCCCTGCCACCCGCTCACTGACCCCTTGAAAATTGCTGAAGATCCTTGTGGACCACAGGATGATTTTTCTGCCTGTAGTAGCAACAGTAATATGCCATGCTAGATTTTTTTAATTGCTTCTTTTATTTCTTATATTGCATTTTAGTGTGATAGTTTAGATTCCATAGACTACAGTGCAAAAGACAACAAAAATAACATACAATATAAGAAATAAAAGAAGCAATACAATTAAACATCAATACAAATATTTAATGCACTATGCTGCTGCACAGACACACCATGAAGACTTGAATGAAGACTGTGGACCACTAAGGGTCTGTGGAGCAGTTTGGGAGCCCCTGCCATTGAGCACAGGTGAGAAACCTCTATCCTATATGTAAATAGTAATTATATCACAACCATGGGACTATTTAACACATGCAATTATTAAAATGCATACACCGGGGGGAGTCCATTTCGACACCGGGGTGGAATTCAGTGTTGCGCTGAAATCATTGTATTTTCTACCTGAGAACATATGCCAGAACTGCAAAAAACAAGCAGGCATTTTTCCAGGTTTCCAGGGGGAGACGGTGTGAATCTAACATTGTAATGAAAGTGCCTCCACTGTTGACAAAAGAGGAATAATTCTCTGGTCATAAAAACACAAAGGAGCATCCGGTGGTGAAGACCGGATTTGTCTACAGTGATACCTCTGGTTACAAACTTAATTCATTCCAGAGGTCCATTCTTAACCTGAAACCGTTCTTAACCTGAAGCACCACTTTAGCTAATGGGGCCTCCTGCTGCTGCCGTGCCGCTGGTGCGCGATTTCTGTTCTCATCCTGGAGCAAAGTTCTTAACCCGAGGTACTACTTCTGGGTTAGCAGAGTCTGTAACCCGAAGTGTTTGTAACCCAAGGTACCACTGTATTGTTATACAAATGCTTACTGTTTGATTAGGGATGTGGGTGGCGCTGTGGTCTAAACCACAGAGCCTCTTGGGCTTGCTGGTCAGAAGGTTGGAGGTTCGAATCCCTGCAACGGGGTGAGCTCCCGTTGCTCGGTCCCTGCTCCTGCCAACCTAGCAGTTCAAAAACACATCAAAGTGAAAGTAGATAAATAGGTACCACTCTGGTGGGAAGGTAAACGGCGTTTCCGTGCGCTGCTCTGGTTCACCAGAAGCAGCTTAGTCTGCCGACAAAAGCCAGCTCCCTTGGCCAGTAAAGCGAGATGAGCGCCGCAACCCCAGAGTCGTCAGCGACTGGACTTAACTGCCAGGGGTTCCTTTACCTTACTGTTTGATTATGTTTTTACATATATTGGCAGCCGCCTAGAGTTGCTGGGCAACCCAGTCAGATTGGTGGGTTACAAATAATAAATTATTATTATTATCTGCACAAGGATTTCTGCTTGCCAGGCAGAACAATCTCCCCTCTCCTCTCGCTGTTCTAGGAGGTTCTCCCAGAGACAATTGGGAGGCACAGAGGGAGAGAAGATGAAAAGCCCAAGTTTCACTAGCGGGATTTGTGGTGCTGGTTCCTGCAAGTGCAAACCATGTGGTTGAATCCAGCCCCGAAGTCTTTTTCGAGTTCGTATAAAAATAAACTTCTGATTTCTCAGGAGAAAAAGTATCACTGTCGGATTCCAGCTGGAGTTGTGGTTACCGAACGCAGGCTCGTAACAAATGATCTGAATCTGACTGGGCAAAGGCCATGTGGGTGGGAGGCCTGGCAGGCAAAGCAGAACACCCCCTTCTGGCATGACAAAACAGGAGAGCCTGGAGAAGCTAATCAGATGCCATCGGCCAACTCAGATGTGTTTTTCTCCCCTTGCTTGCCAACTGCGGAGAAGAGGCTGCCTTTCAAAAGTGCTGGCTCCCCCTGATGGACGAATGCTGGCCACAAACATTCCCACCCTCTTCGTTGTCAGAACGGAAGCACAGGAAGGCCGAGGCAGAGGAGCATGGGGTGGACAGGAGGTCGCTCTGGATTTGCCGCTGGGTCTCTTGGATGATTTGCAAGGGTGCTGACCCCCACATTGTTCAACAGCAGTCAAAATAACAAAGGAACTTCCCCTCTGAATTGGGCTGGCATGCTCATTAGAGGACACAAATGCTCCCCTTTGTAACACTCTCATTGGTTTCAACTTACGCTGCGTAAAATGTGATTCTGGATGAGCCCTTAGATTGCATTTCACCTGAACATGGTGCTTAACGCTTAGCTGCGTATTGTAGCGCTCTGAAGCTGAATAGTGAATTTCATAGATCAACATAGGGATCATATGGGACGCGGGTGGTGCTGTGGGTTAAACCACAGAGCCTAGGGCTTGCCGATCAGAAGGTCGGCAGTTCGAATCCCCGCGACGGGGTGAGCTCCCGTTGTTCAGTCCCTGCTCCTGCCAACCTAGCAGTTCGAAAGCACGTCAAAGTGCAAGTAGATAAAGAGGTACCGCTCCGGCGGGAAGGTAAACAGCGTTTCCGTGTGCTGCTCTGGTTCACCAGAAGCGGCTTAGTCCTGCTGGCCACATGACCCGGAAGCTGTACACCGGCTCCCTTGGCCAATAAAGTGAGATGAGCACTGCAACCACAGAGTCGGTCATGACTGGACCTAATGGTTAGGAGTCCCTTTACATTTACCTTACAAGGGATCATAGAATTGTAGAGTTGGAAGGGATCCTGAGGATCATCTAATCCAACTTCTGAAATGCAGGAATGAATACGCAGCTGTCCCTTACAAGCATCAAACCTGCAACCTTGGTGTTATCAGCACCATGATCTACCCAACTGAGCAATTTAACCGCCTGATCCTAAGCATGTCTGCTTAAGTCCCATTGAACTCAGACAGACTTCCTTTCTGGGAAACATGCTTAGAATAGAACATATTTACTTGGAGATAAGCCCCCTTGAATTCAATGGGGTTTACTCCCAAATCAGCAGGGAGATGAACCTTGCAATTTATTATAGGTGCCCAAACAAATCCATAAGGATTATCTCAATATCATATACACAACTATCGTTTCAATTATATCCAGCACCCATGCAGTATATCAATTCATTACAAAGACTACTTGAATACCAGATACTGTACAGTATGTACTCAACAGTATTGTTACATACACATATAAATTTAAACTCTGTAGATAAAGTTGTCATTTTAGCCACATTAGAACTGAATAGGGCAGGGGTGTGTGAATAGGGGTCTCCTTATTTGCACTGTTGTAAACAAAAATTGGCCTTTTCCCTTATGGGGTATCCAAGAGCCCATATAGAGTCCTTACATGGGTTCCCTATTGGTAGGAGAAGATAACAGAGGCCAACCAGAGAATATTGAGAAGCAAAGCAGCTAGTAAGCTTGATCTTTATTGATCTGTTGCAGCAGGGTGGTCCCCTCACACACAGGAAAGGAGGAGGACCCAGAAAAATGGTATGCAAGGCCTTATAAAGACTTTTGAAATTGCCACCCTGTAGATCAAGACCACCCCTAGAAACATCACACCTACATCACAGAAAAGGCAGTCTAAAACAGAAATTTGAATATTGTTTTTCTCCTGTTGTTGTTTATCTCCTGTCTGACAGGTTACTTGATTGGATTTCCTGGGTAGCCTGGCCAGTCTTTTGTAGTGATAAATACTTAGTTCCTGGGCCAGGTCACAGGCTCACACCCTATTCATATCTTAAATGTGTCCTTAAGACAGGATTTGAGGAAAGAGACAATGGGGAGGTTTCCCACTTGACCTTGCAGAGATAACATTTGGTCAGTTTAGGAATCAAAATGGTTCCAGGTTGGTCTTCCTGTGCTGATCTATGTATGTGCTTGGTTGGTACACTTATGAACATTACCATATATCTAAGACCTCAAAATTCCTATCACAATATCTTATACAGGGGGGTCGGGTGGGAAGAATAATGGTGTCCTCCATTTCTCCCAGATCAAAAGGGAATAATAATTTCCCATAAGGATTATTATGGTACCCAAATTTAACTGCTGAGCCCATTGTCTGATCCTGGGAGAGCACAGTGCTCTTTAAAGAGTGATGGACTTTCATCCTGAAAGTTTGGCTAATTATTTATCAGAACAAGAAAAGGAAAAATACAAAAGTTTGGCGATCTGGCTACTCTCCGTGTCTTCTTGCCACTCAGCATCTAGATCAGGCATAGGAAAAACTCGCCCCTCCAGCTGTTTTGGGACTACAACTCCCATCATCCCTGACCACTGGTCCTGTTAGCCAGGGATGATGGGAGTTGTAGTGCTAAAACAGCTGGGGGGACGAGTTTGCCTATGCCTGATCTAGATGTCAAAATTCGCTTTGCTTTCAGTACACTTAAATATAATAACAAAGCTTTAGCTATTCAGTAAGCAGACTTGGTTTTGGAGGCACCTGCCTCCCAGGAATTAAAACCCACTTCTATAGTAGGTTTAAACCTGCACATTACACAGTCATGGAATCCAGCTCCCTTAAGTAAAAAGGGGGGGGAGAGAAAAGCCCTCTAGGGCACAGCAGAATGCATCCCAAAGCAGCCCAGGAGGTATCTAAGCAACACAGCCGTCTCCTAGGTGAGAAAAGAAACGAGGCTGTGATTGAGCTAATTTATGTCACAACAGTGGCAGAGCCCTTTTCGTAGGGATGAGTAGTAACCAATGAGGATTTCGCAGCTGTCACTAGACTGCCTGGAGAGCAGTCTTGCAGGAACATGGCTGTTGGTTGCTGGCCTTGAAGGATGCTTCTGTGTCTCTAGTACTTGCATGGCAGGGCGCTTAGCTGATGTGACTTTTCTGACTGCACAACTCTGGGGTAACAGAAAGCCCCACCTCTACTTCCATCATTCTGCCCAGACACTGAGGTCCAGCGCCAAGGGCCTTCTGGCGGTTCCCTCGCTGCGAAAGCCAAGTTACAGGGAACCAGGCAGAGGGCCTTCTCGGTAGTGGCACCCGCCCTGTGGAACGCCCTCCCACCAGATGTCAAAGAGAAAAACAACTACCAGACTTTTAGAAGACATCTGAAGGCAGCCCTGTTTAGGGAAGATTTTAATGTTTAATAGGTTATTGTATTTTAGTGTTTTGTTGGAAGCCGCCCAGAGTGGCTGGGGAAGCCCAGCCAGATGGGTGGGGTATAAATAATAAATGATGATGATGATGAAAGTGGACAGACATTTTCCTACCTCTCCATATTATTAGAAACAGAGGTCATCCAAGAAGCTGAATGCTGCAAGGTTCAGGACAGGCGGGAGGAGGAACTTTCGTTCTAGGAATTCACTCCCACAAGTTATAGGAGGAGTTTGGATTTGATATCCCGCCTTTCACTCCCTTTAAGGAGTCTCAAAGCGGCTCACATTCCCCTTTTCCTTCCTCCCCCACAACAAACACTCTGTGAGGTGAGTGGGGCTGAGAGACTTCACAGAAGTGTGACTGGCCCAAGGTCACCCAGCAGCTGCATGTGGAGGAGCGGAGACGCGAACCCGGTTCCCCAGATTACGAGTCCACCGCTCTTAACCACTACACCACACTGGCTCTCGACCCAAGTCAGACCATTTGTCCAGCTCTCTCAGTATTGTTTACACCAGAGCTGGGGAACCCATGGTCCTCCGGATGTGGCCACATTCTGACTCCCATTGGCCATGCTAGTTGAGTCTGATGGGAGTAAGAGTCCAAGAACAACAGGACAGTCACAGGTTCCCCAGTCTTGGTTTACACTGACTGGGACCACAGCTGCGTTGTGTCCTGTTCCTTCTATCATACATGGAAGCAGTGGCGTAGCAGTTGCCCCAGGCACAGAATTCTTAGGGGTGCAAAATTTCAACACCTGGTGCTGCTTCAGTACAGCTGCATGCTTCCGGTGCTGGGGTCTGTTGAAAATGGTTTCTCCATGTGAATCGGGAGCCGCTCCAAAATCCACCGCGTGGGTGCCCCCCCCAGCTCATCCTTGCCCAACCAGCCTTTCCCTCTTGACCTCCGCCTGACCTTAGGGGAAAGGGATTGTTTTGCAATTTGCCCACAAAACAGGCCGATCTCAGGAGCTCAAGCAGGAGCCTATCCTGGCTGCCACATGTAGGCCTGGCATTCACATCCTGCTCAAGAGACATTCGCACACCCTATTCCTTGGCAACGCACCGTAATTACATGTTACCTGAGCTGGGGAGCCCGAGGCAACTTTGGTGCACGTGAGACGGGGACGTTCCTTTGGCACTGTTCTGGCACACAGCCCGGACGCATGGAAACATCAGAACAGACACGTCTCTGCTGTCACAGCTCACTGGCACGCCATCCTGGTATCAGGGACGGGGCAGCAGTTTGAACCAAAGGGGTTTTGAAAAGGGAGTTGCCACCTTTTTTTAACTGCCCTTCGCTACTGCTCCTTCAAGATAAGTCTGACAAACTAAAGATGTTCAGCTTTTCCTGTTGCGTGTCTCCAGACCAGAAAAAGAACTTGCCTGCTAAATGTATGTGCACATGTGCAGGCTGCTGTCGCAGGGACAGAGGTGAGGCATGCAAGAATGCTGGCTACTCTACGGAAAGACCACGGGCTCCTGCTGTAACCTTTGGAATACAAAAGCAAATAGCTTGGTTGCTGCAGACTGCAAGAGAGGCCATAGTTCAGTGCTGGGTTTTTTTTGGTTTTGTTTCGGTTCTCTTAATTTCTCCTGAACATGTGGTGTTTCTCCCCCACTACCGAATAAACCCAAAGTTACAATGCCATCAGGTGTATGTTTCTTCAGGACTCTGTCCCGCTGTCTTCCTTAGGGCTTATGCCCCAAGTAAGCAGGTGTAAGATTGCAGTCATGGTCACACAGATCTGGAGTTGTATATTACAGTGGTACCTCGGGTTACAGATGCTTCAGGTTACAGACTCCGCTAACCCAGAAATAGTATCTCAGGTTAAGAACTTTGCTTCAGGATGAGAACAGAAATCGTGTTCCAGCGGCACAGCAGCAAGCCCTATTAGCTAAAGTGGTACCTCAGGTTAAGAACAGTTTCAGGTTAAGAACGGACCTCCAGAACGAATTAAGTTCTTAACCCAAGGTACCACTGTATAAGGAAACCCTCAGCACCTCTCGCTTTTATTTTTCTAAAGTTTGCAGCTTCCTAAGCTGCCTGCACGCCAACTGTTTAAAGCACGTGACTTACACCAAAGAATCTGGAAACTGTACTTTACCCCCTCACAGAGCTACAATTCCCAGCACCCTCAACAACTAATGGTTCCCAGATTCTTTGGGGGAAATAAGGTGCTTTAAATGTCAGTTGAGTGTGCAGCCAAATGCACTATACATTGAAGGCAGTATGGTGCTACTTTAAATAGCCACGGCTTCCCTCAAATAATATTGGAAACGGTGGTTTGTTAAGAGTGCTGAGAATTCCCTCACAGAGCTACAATTCCCAGGAAGGACTGATTGTTAAACCACTCTGGGAACTGTAGTTCTGTGAAGCGCTCATTTGGATCCCTGCCTTTCCCGTGCAAAAACTGCATCGGTTTTCTATTTTAAATCCCCAACCTTAGAAGCCTCCCATGTGCTAAGTCACCTGCTTAGGAGAGGAAAAACAGCTCCATGGAAAAGCCCCATCTAGAAAGAGCCGGGCGTAATGGGAAAGGCATTCAGGGTGAGAAGACACTTCTCCACGCTGTGGGTTTCTTGGGGAAGGACTTGGCAGGCAGGCCAGGCCAATGAAATAGTAACAAGATCCGCATTTAGCAGTGCCCTTGACTGTAAAAAGAACAGGCGAGTAACCCATACCATAAATGTCCAGACACAAAGTCATTTTGGACCACAGACAAGACACATGAGATGCAGTTAGCTCGCTCACACTTAAACGCACCCCTCTCTGAACCCTGGTCAGGTTCGGGCTGTGATCAACAGGGCGCTTGCCTAAACACCTGTGTCTAGGAGGTGGAGGGCACTTGTTAACTTGTGACCCATCATTCCACCTTTGACATCAGCTGAAAAGCAGCTACTCTTCTTCCAAAGGTGACATAATGGATCGTGAGTTAATTAATCCCCCCTCCACTTCCTAGTTTCTCAGCTGATGTCACTGGGACACCATGAATTATCTCTGAAAATGTGTTGTCTGTGTGTAGGGGAGATCTCCATGGCCAATGGAGTGTGTTCTTGCCTAGCTTATGTAATGGGACAAAAGCAGAGAGCCTCATAGGTTATTTTTAAGAGAGGGGCAGCAGGGAGGGGGACCTCTTTGCTCCCAAACAAGCCAGCCAAGCACATAAAAAACCTTTAAAAAGGGTGGAAGGGCAGAAAAGATGCTTGATGGGCTGGAAGAATAAAACTGCAGGAACAGGAGAAAAAAGGTTGCACTACAGACCTTTAACAGTGACTCACTTGGCCTTAGGAACCCTGGAAATTGCAGTTCCTAGACTGGGGGTGGGAATATCTGAACGTAGGATTTTCTGCACCCTCATCACATATCCTAGGATTCTTTGGGCAAAGTTGTTTTTTATAAAGAGCAGAACACTTGGGACAGACACTTGTGCCAGATTTGGGTCAGAAAATGTTTACTGCCTCCACTGTCCCTGATTGCTGGGGGTACAAGAGAGACAGTTTGCAGAGACTTGTGTGTTCGGTTTTGTGCACATAAAGGGAAAGGGAAAGGGATCCCTGACCATTAGATCCAGCCGTGACCGACTCTGGGGTTGCGGTGCTCATCTCGCTTTACTGGCCAAGGGAGCCAGCTTATAGCTTCTGGGTCATGTGGCCAGCATGACTAAGCCGCTTCTGGCGAACCAGAGCAGCACACGGAAACGCCATTTACCTTCCTGCCAGAGTGGTACCTATTTATCTACTTGTACTTTGACGTGCTTTCAAACTGCTAAGTTGGCAGGAGCAGGGACCGAGCAACGGGAGCTCACTCCGTTGCGGGGATTCGAACCGGCGACCTTCTGATCAGCAAGTCCTAGGCTCTGTGGTTTAACCCACAGCGCCACACATAAAGAGAGGCAAATATTAGACCAGACAGAAAGCCTGCCTTATGATCTCTTAATATGCGGGAACATATTTCCCAGGAGGAGGATCATGTTAAGTGAAGTCATTAGTGAGTAACACAGACTTTGCTCTGTTTTCTAAAAGAAGTAAGTCGTCTATCCATGAGGACCTCTTACAAGATGTCTAAATGGCCAAACAATTAAAATCTTTGTATATTTGCTCAGAAGCAAGTCCCGAGTTCAATGAGCTTTGTTCTTATGTAAGTTTACACAGCTCTCATGCAAAAACAAGGCAACTCTACTTAAGGGCTGGGGTTTCCTTTCTAAATAATAAAAAGGGTCCCTTGGGTTCTTGGGAATGCTAAATTCAAAGACCAGCACCAGCTCTGCTGCTTGTAATAATGCAGCTGAAGAATGCACAAAGGCCTGAGCATCCAAACCTCTGTGTTAAGTAAGTTGTGGGTGAACATATCAGACGACACAGCGATTCTTCAAACAGCTCTTGTTTATTCACAGGCCAGAACAGAACTGAACCGAAGGGTTCAGCCAGCCTGCTTATATAGAGCTCCACTACAACGCAACAGTAACCACTTTCTTGCTGCAGCACCTCCAGAGCCACACGGCAGAGCAGCCCTGAAGCCCTGGGGGGATTTGGTCAGTACCAGGCAGGTGTGACCTGCGATGCTCTGTCTTCTGTCGATGGTCAAAGCTGAGGGTGGGGTGTAGATAGGGGTAAACTGGGGCAACTCAGTCTGCCCAGGGTTGGAGACATGCCCTCGATGGAGAGAAGATACTACGGACATTATTATTATTATTATTATTATTATTATTATTATTATTAGGGTGGGGGGGTCTGTGCAGATGCGCAGAATCGAAACGGGAGGTGCTGCAGCAAACAATGCAAGTTGGGGAAACCCTCGAGATTCTTTACCAGCAAAATACACAGTGGCTCTTCCTTTTCAGGTATTTTCCCCTTCGTTCCTCCCTGGTTTTCCTTCTGAATCAGATGAGCTCAAGTCTCTTTGAAGGGTAGCTAAGCTTGTGGTCCTCTGGATGTTGCTGGACTACAGCTCCCATCATTCCTGACCATGCCTGCTGGGGCTGATGGGAATTGAAGTCCTAGCCACACCTTGATAGCTTCAGCTTAGTCCCCCCCCTCCTTTAAAACATGGAATTAGCCAGGAGCTGACAGCAGGTGGCCTTGTACAAAAAGTGGAACGGTTTCTCTCTCTGTGTGTGTTTCTGTATCTGGTGGGAAGGCTAGTTTCCAAAGTCCATCTTTCTCCCCCTGCAATTTTTTTTTTTTTTTGTATTTCCTATAAGAGCTATTCCAATGCAGACAGATTTTGTGAAATAAAGTGAGATGGGGGGGACAGTAACCACTTTCTGTAACTAGCCAATCACTGAATGTCACTTTCAATCCCTTATTTGCATATGTGGACCTGAGTGAAAACTATCTACAGTATCCCCCTGCTGGCCCAGGGTGAGAACTTCAGTACATAACACTCTGGGTGTTTCATGCTTAGGCCGCTCACAGCAGAAAACACTTTTCTGGCTTCAGTTGCTGGGTGCCCCTGTCTACACAAGTGCCTTTATCTGAGTATGCTTTTTACCTTACCATCACCACCTCTAATTTATGGTCATAACTAGTTCTAAATTGGAAATCCCAGCTTATTTTGCTCTGCTTATTACAGCAGCAGATCACAGTGGTTTAATAAAGAGGGAACATTTTGCACCTTGTGTTTTTCTCTAGCCATTGCTGATCTTTCTGTTCACTCTTGGACCAGAGGCAGATTAACCAGAGAATGTAGCACTCCATTATGCAAGGGACTATTCTCTAAGCCTGGTGTGGAGCCTAGTCGCTGGGCCTGGCTTTTGGGCAGGTGCAATGGGGAAGTTCTGTTTTAAAGGATTCCTATCACAAGCACACTTTCAAGACGCTTGCACGGTCCATGTCAGCAACATTGATCCGGCAAGGTAATCAGACAGCTGCTGAGAGCAATTGGGAGACAGTAAGCCCATACACATCAGGCTAGACACACTAAATTGGTTCTTCACTTTATGCACATGCATGTCTACGAATAAAAGCATCGAGTTGTAAATGGCCTTATTATCACAGAGGCCATTACAAATCAACTTGGGTCAGGCTGAGGTGAACTTGTGCGGCACTGTTGAATTAATGTATGCAATAGCAATTTAAAACCCTCTAATCTCCAAGATTACTAATAATTTCCCCATTTTCCTAGGATGCTTTGCTAGAGCCAAACAATAATAATACATAGTATTTGGTTCACCCTGTGCTTGGGGATGTCAACAAGTGCAGATCCAGACCAGAAATGAGTTAAAATCCTCAGAATTTATTTCAAACGTTGGGGTAATACCCCCATTTTTTTAATGGAAGAAGCATTCAGAGTAACACTATATGGCCTAGGAAAACTTCTCCTGAAGCACAGGGGGACACAAGGCTGGCTGAAGCTGATTCATAATGAGTGAGAGGCTGTCACTCTGCACAAGCTCAGAGTCATTCTTGTTCTATACGCTCCAGAGCGGAGGTCCCAGAGTTAATATCAAATTCCTTGATTTGTATCAAAGCCTATTTTGGGCTAATTCACAATACTTTTTGATGCTGGGCTTACAAATTCAAGGTGAGTAGGCTAACTAGCCCTCGCCATTGATTATTATTGTTCTTCTGTCTATAGCCCTGTTTTGAGGAGTTTGTATGTATGCAAAAGAGGTCACCTGTCTTGTAATGCCTCCACACTGAGCACAGCATAGAAGTAGCTGCACTCAAAATGCAAGCCATGATATTTTTTCCCCTACTGCAGAAGTAAAATGTCTCTACTACTATACAGCAGGCATGTCCAAAGTCCGTTTGGGGGGCCTAATCTGGCCCGCCGGTTGGTTTAATCCGGCCCCTGTGGCAGTTTATTTCCTGGGGTAAAATCCTAAAAAAACCTCCACAACTTCAGTCCTAAAAGGTCAACAACTTTGGTTGGCTCTTTGGTCGGCCCTCACGGCCCCTCTGGAAGGACAGATCCTGAAGCTGAGGCTCCAATACTTTGGCCACCTCATGAGAAGAGAGGACTCCCTGGAAAAGACCCTGATGTTGGGAAAGATGGAGGGCACAAGGAGAAGGGGACGACAGAGGACGAGATGGTTGGACAGTGTTCTCGAAGCTACTAGCATGAGTTTGACCAAACTGCAGGAGGCAGTGGAAGACAGGAGTGCCTGGCGTGCTCTGGTCCATGGGGTCACGAAGAGTCGGACACGACTAAACAACAACAATACCACCACGGCCCCTCACTTCATCAAATCTGGCCCTCTTTGAAAAAAGTTTGGACACCACTGCTTTACAGTCATGGTTAACAGTTCACAAGTTTGGCTGCCAGTGACTAGAGATATAGGAGAATTCAAAACGAAACAGGAGAGGAAATTGCCAGTTCAACCCATGTCTGGAACAGAAATTAATCCAGCAAACAGAATCTGTATTCATTGTTGTTTATAGTCTGCAAATGATATGTAACTGATTTCTCTTCCCCCACCCGCCACTTGCATTGGAGTTTCCCTTGGCTTTTAAATGAATGCTGTGTGGCATTATACAATTAATTACATAAAGTGGACAGCTAAACAAATAACGTTGGGGTTTTTCGGTTGGAAACTGAACTGCAGCAGAAAGTAAACAGCCGCTGCATGCAACTAACACAGGTCAGAACAGATGCCTTTTTACATCCTTACCAGTGAACTTCTTTTCACACTAAAAATCATTCCTTCTCTGATCTTCATGCTGCACTTCAGAAGTCCTCAGACCCTCCAAATCAGAGAATGAAGTTAGAGATAATACTCTACTCCTCCCCAGAAGCTAGAGGTCAGAGGATGCATGGGCGTAGCCAGGATTTATGTTGGCGGGGGGGGGGGGGGAGACACACCCTCTTGTCATCAACCTCTGTCTGGCTCTGTCTAGCAGATTCGGAATGAAATGTCTCAACAACAGTTGTTCTAAATTACTTGCTTTTGACCCCAAGTGCTCAGAAAAATCTGTCAAAATTTTCAGTCGTTTGAAAACCAGGAAGTTATATAAAAAATTAACATCAGGGAGAACCTTTCGTGTGGTTAATGAGCATATTTTGCAAAATTACAAAGAGCACGCCTTTTTCCATCTTATTTAAAACAAGTGTAAACTGAAATAATTTTTATCGGATTTCCTGAAAACCTTTTCTCTCAAATTCCTTTTTTCCAATGCAGTTTTTTTGTGTACACTCAGAAAGCATCACCCATTAAGACCTTAGCCAGGTCTTTACTCTCTGCAAGGTACTGAACGACAGCTCTACGGTACAGGCGGTGCATGGCTGAGCAAGAGAGATGAGCAGCGCCTTTTTTTGTTGTAGAGTAAAAGATTTCTGCCTCTTTTCCTAGGTCTGCTATTGTCAGGGGTTCAGGAGCAGAGACGCAGAGAAGGGAGGAGACAGAGAGCGAAGGGGAGGAATACGAAGGAAGGATGAGTGGGGATGACGACCCGAGATCACCGAGCCTGTCCAGTGAGTCCGAGGATTCCCAGAAGGGAGCGCCAGCGGTCAGAGCAAGGGGGGAAAGCAGGGGGACACCCCAGGAAGAAGGGTCCAGAGAGGGATCAGAGAGCAGCAGTTGGAGATCGGGACCCACGTGCCCAGCCGGGAGCAGCGGGGAGAAAGGGGACCAGACATCGGGTTCCGGAGGCTTTCAGCAGGAGGGAGGGCATGAGTCAGGAGTAGTCACGCCCACCTCGGGGAGCGACGAAACGATCAAGAGGAAGGTAGAGAGTTGGGCGCGCGCGCCAAGTTCAAATGCAGCGGAAGCTGGCGCAGTAAGCAGCCCGGAGAGTGAGCCAGGTCCCAAAGCCCGCCGCAAGGAGGCGGAAGGGTCAGGGGGGTCCGCGTCAGAAGAGAGTAGGAGAGAAGAGACCACGGGGGGCAGAAGGACCCAGAGACGGAAGGAAAGGCGCAGGAGGTGGAGCAAGGCTAGGGTATTAAGCTGGTGTGCTAGAGGCGGAGACTCAGACGGGTCTTCGCCGGTCTGACATAGAAGACGTGGGGCTGCACATTGCAGTTTGGAAATGGAACCTGTAACCCAATAAAGACTCTTTTAACGTGAACGCTGGCTAACGTGGTCCTATGTGAGCTGGGACTGGGTAGCAGCCCTGACAGCTATGTTCAGCTCTTTTAATTGCTCTTTGCTGAGTTTCTTCTCCTGTCACACGGAGTACCATAGTTCAGCTTTGGAGTCAAAGTCTTGCAACTTATAAAAACTTGAGAAGTGCTTGGCTTTCATCTTGAACGCTCATATCCAACATAAGGCGGTGTAGAGCCAAAATTGAAAAGGCAGGTGAATGCTCTTCTGAGAAATGTTGCTCTAACGAAGACACTAAAGAGTTCAAGTAAGGAATTACTAGAAATCTCTTCCAGTACTCTAAAGGGCTGGACACTGGAGCCATGTTGCTGTCTTCCAACAAATCTTGACACCACCAATTCCACTTCAACTTCCTCAGCAATCTTGTAGACATCCTCTATGAGCTCTGTAGCAACTTGCTCTGCATCACTGCAGCGAGTTGCTATTGGTCTAAGGATCAGTTTGATGTGCTCTGAATAATGGAGCAGGTGCAGGATTTTAGAACTGCAGAGCATTTGCCACAGATCCCAAGGCAGAATACTTGGCTATCAGAGCAATGATGAACTGAGCTTTGGTGGCAGCACATTGTAGCTGGAAGGCCTGTTTCCTTATGTTGCTATTTCCTTTGAACAATAATCTCTCCAACCCATCAAAGGTGCTCACAAAATGCTCTTGGAAAACTACAATACTTTTGTACTTTTGGGACCATCGCGTCTCACAGAGTGGAATGTTTAGAGCGTAGTGTCCGGGCTGAACGATGGGGGTGGAAACGCTCCTTCAGGTATACTGGGCTGAGGCTGTTTGGGGCTTTAAGGGTCAGCACCAACACTTTGAATTGTTGGGGTCCCTTCCAGGGCTTTTTTTTCCTGGCAGAAATTACCAGAACTCAGTTCTGGCACCACCACTCAGGTGTGTTCAGGGTGAATTCCGGCACCTCGTTTATTGGAAAAAATAGCACTGGTCTCTTCCAACCATGGGTGGACTGCCTCCCATCAAGTAAATTTAACAAAAATCGAAATACTTAACTGAAAGCAGAAATTATCAGAATATTTGAAATTGAAATGCTCCCTGAGGTCACTTGGATGATGTTGTGGCACGTTCTAGCGACTGCATGCAACTAACACAGATCAGAACAGAAAATGGTGCTTTTTTATATCCTTACCAGTGACTGTCTCTCCACCCTAAAGTAGGGTTACCAGACGTCCCCGTTTCCCAGGGACAGTCCCCGGATTTGCAAATTTGTCCCCGGACAAATTCCATCCCCAGAATGTCCCTAGATTTCATCTAATGACCCCAGGAAACATGGCAGCAGCAGCGGCAGTCTCAGCAGCCTGGTAGCGCAGTTGGCTCTGGCTAGCTTCAGGAGCAGCCTGCTACTGTGATGCCCGCCATTTTGCCTCGCTGGAAGTCCCCATATGATGTGTTGCACACAAGACACATCCTATAGGGACTCGGAGTAGGGGCTGAAGACATGGTGTTGGGTGCTGCTGCTGGGCGAAAGCTGCGCAGGGTCGTTGAGTTTGGTGCACCACTGCAACTTGGGCTCAGCTCACTGTCAGCACCGCTTCCCAAGGCCATCGGCTCAGCCTCTGGGTGGTGCTTGGGCAGCTGCGGCTGCGCCATGGTGCTCCTGAACTTGCAAGCGGCGGCTCAGCTTGTTGGCCAGCTCGTCATTGGCCATTGTGGACGATCTGGCCCAAGCGTGCCTCCTCCCGCTTGCTCGCCGCCAGCTCTGCCCCGGACCCACTGACTGGGCATGCTACAGTGCAGATAGATAGATAAACTTTATTTGTGTTAGCCAACGGCCATAGCAACATAAAGCAAGCAATATATACCTGAAGGAGCGTCTCCACCCCCATCGTTCAGCCCGGACACTGAGATCCAGTGCCGAGGGCCTTCTGGCGGTTCCCTCATTGCGAGAAGTGAGGTTACAGGGAACCAGACAGAGGGCCTGCTCGGTAGTGGCGCCCGCCCTGTGGAATGCCCTCCCTTCAGATGTGGAGGAAATAAGCAGCTATCTTGTCTTTAAAAGACATCTGAATGCAGCCCTGTTTAGGGAAGTTTTTAATATTTAATGCTGTATTGTTTTTAACACTTGATTGGAAGCTGCCCAGAGTGGGTGGGGAAACTCAGCCAGATGGGTGGGGTATAAATAATACATTTATTATTATTATTATTATTATTATTATTATTATTACTATTATAAGACAACAATGGGTAAAAAGGGCAATCAAATGACTAAGATTATCGTTCAGATAAAAGGTAAAGGTAAAGGTACCCCTGCCCGTACGGGCCAGTCTTGACAGACTCTAGGGTTGTGCGCTCATCTCACTCTACAGGTCGGGAGCCAGCGCTGTCCGCAGACACTTCCGGGTCACGTGGCCAGCGTGACAAGCTGCATCTGGCGAGCCAGCGCAGCACACGGAACGCCGTTTACCTTCCCGCCAGTAAGCGGTCCCTATTTATCTACTTGCACCCAGGGGTGCTTTCGAACTGCTAGGTTGGCAATCGTTCAGATAGCGGCCCTTAATCTCACTGCACCCTCGATAAACCTAGCAACCTTTGCTGTTGTCTGATCATTTTGATCTGACAAAAGAAAGGATAATGTGGCCGCAGATGGGCGGCCTGGGATGGTAAGTACGGTGGGGATGGGCGGCCACGGGGCGATCCCTGCGCAGGAGACGCCCAGACAGACGGGCAGGGCAGCAGCAGGAGGAGGGGGGGTTCTGTTAACGCTTACTCCCGAGTAAGACTATAGGGGATCGCAGTGCACGGCTAGCGCTCCAAGAAAGGCCGGGACGCAGAGGAAGGCCGCGCAACAGAGGAGACCACAGAAGAGAAGATATTACTTCTTTATTTTTTTTATAACATTTTTCCTCTTTAAAAAAATAAATAAATTGATTGATTGATAGTGTCCCGGGATTCATTGAAATAAATCTAGCAACCTTACCCTAAAGACCATTCCTTCCCCGATCCAGACTTCATGCTGCACTTTGAAAGCCCTCAGACCATCCCAAGTCAGAGAATGAAGTCAGAAATAATACTCCACTTCCGCCCAGAACCTACAGCTCCGAGGAAGCAGTTCAGAATTCCCGCTCAAACTCCTCTCTCCCCCCCTCTCCTCCTTCTTTTCCTCTCTCTGCCCCGCCTCTTCCGGTGACGCCGCGCGCCCTTTTCTGAGCCTGCGCATTCTTCGGAGGGGGAAGCGCGCTTGCGCTTTCAGCTTCCGCCTCCGTTCCAGTGACCGGAAGTGTCCGGCTGAGCAGGCGAGGGACAGGTGGCAACGTTCCGCCGCCGCAAAGTTTGAATACGTAAGATGGACTTGTACTGTTCTTGTGGCGCTAGGCCTGCCTTTTTCGCGCCCCCTCCCCACAGGTTCTTAGCAGGGTGGTGGGCTTCCCTCCGCCCTGCCCGATTCCCAGCTGTTTCTGGAGGACACTGCAGAAAACTTGCACTTGGGAGAGTGAAGTCTGTTGTTGTTTAGTCGTTTAGTCATGTCTGACTCTTCGTGACCCCCTGGACCAGAGCACGCCAGGCACTTCTGTCTTCCACTGCCCCCCGCAGTTTGGTCAAACTCATGCTGGCAGCTTCGAGAACACTGTCCAACCATCTCGTCCTGTGTCGTCCCCTTCTCCTTGCGCCCTCCATCTTTCCCAGTATCAGGCTCTTTTCCAGGGAGTCTTCTCATGAGGTGGCTGGAGCCTCAGCTTCAGGATCTGTCCTTCCAGTGAGCACTCAGGGCTGATTTCCTTAAAAATTGATAGGTTTGATCTTCTTGCAGTCTGCTCCAGCACCATAATTCAAAAGAATTATGAGAGGTCTAGTACTAGAGAGGTCTAGAATTATGAGAGGTCTAGTAGCCACTAACTGGCGACTGAAGGTGGAGAAAGGGAAGGGGTTTTATATTGCCAGAAACAACGCGGGTTGTGTGTGTTGTGGCAGAGTGTCACCCTCTCCAGCAAGGATGATAGGATGTGTATAAGAGTCTCTTCCCTCCCCATAGCCATTTCTTCGGATTCAGCCTCCCCCCCCCCCTGTGCATGTTAGTGGAGAGAGAATTCTGCCCGTTAACTTGCATGACTTGTGTGTGGACATGGGCACGCAAGTGGTTTCGGTTTTTTGCATGCAAGATTCACTTCTCACACTGCGTCATAAAGACAGTGCAGCGAACTAAGAACTTCCCATTTTTTATTCCGCTTTACAATTGCACGTGGCACGGAACGGCATTATAAACAAGGTATCATACATCGTGACAATGGCGTTTGAGAAAAGTACCAGCACAGTGATGCCTCATAAGCAAAAGCGGTTTCCAGTGTGGACTGCACCCCAAGGTGTGGTTCATCACTGGAAACCTCCCACCCCCAATGTCCTGATCCTCAAAAGCATAAATCTACTGGAATGTAAGTCTGCGGGCAACGACGGTGGTATGTCTTTGTACTGAACTTTGTACAGAAGCCCGCCCTCCTTTGGATTGTTACCATCTAGCTTGATGGATTCTGGAAAACTTGAAAGCTTGCACGCTCTTTTGTTTGCATTTTTATTTAATAGTTGGCCTAATAAAGGCATTGCCCTTATATGGATTTTGGGAAGAAAAAAAAACCTTTAGGTATTTTTAATGTATACATAAGTGGGTATTTTTTTAAGCTCCAAAGCTTTCAATTTACACCACGATCCCATCACCGGAACTATAGGTGGCAACACAGAACTCGGTCCTTATACGGATTTTTTTTTTAAAAAAACTTTAGGTATTTTTAATGTATACATAAGTGGGTATTTTTTTAAGCCCCAAAGCTTTCAAATGACAGCACAATCCCGTCGCCGGAACTATAGGTGGCAACACAGAACTCGGTCCTTATACGGATTTTGAAAAGGAAAAAAAACTTTAGGTATTTTTAATGTATACATAAGTGGGTATTTTTTTAAGCTCCAAAGCTTTCAATTTACACCACGATCCCATCACCGGAACTATAGGTGGCAACACAGAACTCGGTCCTTATACGGATTTTTTTAAAAAAAAAACTTTAGGTATTTTTAATGTATACATAAGTGGGTATTTTTTTAAGCCCCAAAGCTTTCAAATGACAGCACAATCCCGTCGCCGGAACTATAGGTGGCAACACAGAGCTCAGTCCTTATACGGATTTTGAAAAGGAAAAAAAACTTTAGGTATTTTTAATGTATACATAAGTGGGTATTTTTTTAAAGCCCCAAAGCTTTCAATTGACAGCACGATCCCATCGCCGGAACTATAGATGGCAGCAGAGAGCTTGGTCCGTTCCGCAGGACCAGGAAGTGGCGCCCTTGTGACGTTCCATTTTCGCTGCGCGTCGTTTTGTTTTGTTGGAACATACCACGAGCGACGGGGGGGGAGGAGGAGGCTTGCATTCCCAAAGCCCTAGAAGAGAGAAAGGAGTGAAGCCACGCCTAAAACGAGCTGCATCGGTTAGGTAACAACCCCTCTATCGTTACATACATCCCAGAGGATGCGGCAGGAAGAATAGCATCGGCTTGCGTTAAGAGGCTATAGGTCTTCCCCCCCCTTCCCATTCACCTTTAGTTGGGCTGGTCCGAGGGTTAAGTTGTTCGGCCTGGGAAGCGTCAGCGGTTGAGGCAGGTGAGTCTCCAGTTCATATTCTCAAAGGGGGGTTGGGGGACAGCTCGCCTCCCCTCGGCCTGCTGGTTGCCTTGGTAACCAACCGTCGCCACCCGCTCGCGCCGGTGGCTTCGTGGCCTTTGATGGCGCCCTGATAAGCCACAAAACGGGTAAGGGGCGAGCGGTGCCACATTTACGTATAAGCTAAACAAGCTATAGCTTAGGGCCTTGCTCTCTTGGGGGGGCCCAAAAAAAATTAAAGGGGGAAGAACTGGCTGTACATTGCCAAAATATCCCTGGTTTGCTAATTACTATATATAGGGTGCCTACATTCTGCTATTTATAATTATTAGCAGTTTGCATCATATATTTACACCTATTATAGCAAGTTTCTATGTGCCTTTGTAAATTGCGTTTCTAAAGGAACTTTTGTTATTGCCAAATGCCAATGTGTTTGCGTTATTAAGTTTGTTATGAATAAAAAATCATTTTAAGTTAGAGCTTAATAATTATTTCACTATTAATAAAAAAGGTAAAGGGACCCCTGACAGTTAGGTCCAATCGTGGCCGACTCTGGGGTTGCGGCACTCATCTCGCTTTACTGGCCGAGGGAGCCGGCGTAGAGCTTCCAGGTCATGTGGCCAGCATGACTAAGCCGCTTCTGGCGAACCAGAGCAGCACACGGAAACGCCATTTACCTTCCCGCCAGAGCGGTACCTATTTATCTACTTGCACTTTGACGTGCTTACGAACTGGTAGGTTGGCAGGAGCAGGGACCAAGGAATGGGAGCTCACCCCGTCACGGGGATTCGAACGGCCGACCTTCAGATGTCTTCTAAAGATTGTATCTCCTTTGCATCGGGGTCGCATAACTCCATACCCTCCAAAATGCCTCTGATGAAAATAGGGACGTCCAAAATTTCTCTGATGAAAATAGGGACATTCTAAGGAAAAGCAAGCTATTCCAGGATCAAATCAGAAACTGGGACTGTCGCTGGAAAATAGGGGAACTAAGTGGGTCTGAATGATGTCAGGGGGCAGGGTCTGCTCTTGCCATATGTGATTCGAAACAAAAATATATATTACTAAGCTGTAAAATGAAATGTGGCTTTTCAAAATGACGCAGAACTTCTATGTGTGCTGCAACGTGCATGTGTGTATGGCATGTGCAACACATGAAAGGATCTAATTTTCTCATATTTATTTAAATATATGTTAGGACTCCCCCTGTTTTAGATAAGTAATAAAAAGGGAACAGAAAAATGGGGGAAGAGTGTAATGGAGAGTAAGGAAGTCTAACAAAGCTCTGATTTCCCCCATGATGGCAGATTTAAGGGTTTAAAAAAGATCATATTCTTTTAAAAATGCCTACATGGGTTTTTTGGGTGGAGGGCTGTGTTGCTTTTGCCCTAAGCACATGCCTATTGAGTAATCTGGCACTGTATTTAAATGGCACCTGTTAAGAACTCACAATTACAATTAATTACATTTATATCCCACCTTTCCTCTGAGTTTCTCAGGGTGTATGTGGTACTCCTCTGCCATTTTATCTGTACAACAACTAGTGAGGTAAGTTAGACTGAGAGGTAGTGATTGTCCTAAAGTCACCCAGTGAGCTTAATGACTGAGCAGAGATTTGAATGCTGGTTTCCTTCTGGCGGTTCCCTCACTGCGAGAAGCCAAGTTACAGGGAACCAGGCAGAGGGCCTTCTCGGTAGTGGCGCCCTCCCTGTGGAACGCCCTCCCACCAGATGTCAAAGAGAACAACAACTACCAGACTTTTAGAAGACATCTGAAGGCAGCCGTGTTTAGGGAAGCTTTTAATGTTTGATGTATCACAGTATTTTAATATTCTTTTGGAAGCTGCCCAGAGTGGCTGGGGAAGCCCAGCCAGATGGGCGGGGTATAAATAATAAATTATTATTATTATTATTATTATTATTATTATTATTATTATTATTATTATTATTTCCCACTTACTCTGGCAACCTTGCTTTAATCATGCACTATGTTATTTGTTTCTACAACAATCTTGCCAAGTAGCTCAGTATAGCTTCTGAAGCTGTCAGATCACAACCTAGAGAGTGTACTTTACTTGACCTGCTGACCTGCGAAAGATAAGCACATTAATTTTTTTCTGGCATGCAGATGAAATGATAGGTAGAGCATGCTTGACTGCTTCTAAAGGGGCTCAGGCAGCGACCTGGCATGAAATATTTTCCATAATGGAACATTTGCTGCCCCTGTATTTTCTAAGGAAAAATGGTCATTCCTAAAATGCATTGTTACATAAATTAGTTACATAGGATTGTATACAACGTTGCACAGGCAGTGCTGTGAAGGTAAGAACTGCTGAATCTTCCAAAATTCCCTCTTCTGCACATCTCTAAAAAGTACAAAAGTTCTGTTTTCTGTTCATCCTAGGGAGCACCTTCCTACAAGACTCCTTCCCTGGGCAACTGTTCACATGACTGTTCAGGCTAGTTCAGGGAGGATGGTATGCACAAGCTAGTTTCACAGGATTAATCTGTGCTTCTTTTAATTCTACTTAGGTTTTTGTATGAACTTAGAAGTGTTGAGCAAAAGTCCAGGGTATTTCTCCCACCCCTTCTGGGACTCAAGCAATGGTTTCTTATTTAGCAACACTCAATTTTAATATTAAATCAGAAACAGATAGGAAGCCTACAGTCTAGCTATATCTGTGTCTTTCCTGATATTTTAAAATTCAGATTAAAATATATGAAGCATGGATTAAAGGGATGAAGGAAAATAAGCTATTTTTCAGTGCTGTTTCTCATTATAATAAAACCTCTGAATTGTTAACAAAAATAATCTAAGCTTACTAGCAGAAGTATTGCTAAATGATCACCGAGGAATCTCCACAATGAAATTCAGCATATTCAGGTGCAGTTCCAAACTGAAGCCACACATGAAACCACTAGAGGGCAATCTGGACACTTGCTTGAAGTCAGCTGCTATTTGACATTAAGGTCTACATTTAAGTCACACTTTAAGCACGTTTACCCCCTCAAAAGAATTCTGGGCATTGTAATTCGCTGAAGGATTTCTGGGGATTGTAACATTGTGAGGGGTAAACTACAGTGTCCATAATTCTCTGAGGGAAAGAGAGTTTGGAGTTGGAATTCCATTGCTGATGTGGAAGGAAGACGACAAAACAAATCTCTGTTGCCATTTTGTTCTTTGTGTTAAACTGATAATTTGATTTCCTTGCAGAGGAAGAAAATGAATCAAGTGTTTTTATTCTCCTTCACCACCAAAATCCCCCTCTTCTCCCATTTGCACAATTGTTTTATCCCAGGCTTGTTATTTTCATTTAAAACCATCTCAGTTCACTTTCATAGCTTGGCACTTTGCTGTGGGGTATTCCTACCCTCCATAAATATTGCCATTCTCGGTTTTGGTTGCACTGCTTTTTTAATGGGAGGGCAGCTTATCTATTTTCCTTTGCAAAAGCCAGGATGAACTGCCGTTCAGAGGTACTGGAGATATCAGTGGAGGGGCGCCAGATTGAAGAAGCGATGCTCGCCGTTTTGCACACCATATTGCTCCATCGCAGCACAGGAAAGTTCCACTACAAGAAAGAAGGGACCTATTCCATTGGGACAGTCGGCACACAAGATGTTGACTGTGACTTCATTGATTTTACCTATGTTAGAGTTACTTCCGATGAGCTTGACCGGGCATTGAGAAAAGCTGTTGGGGAATTCAAGGTAATGCTTGCTATTACTCACTGTTTATTTTTTTAAGTACATGAGACTGCCCATGAAGACGGTTCAAAAACTTCAATTTTTCCAAAATGCAATTGAGCCACCAAGGTTTGGGCAGTGACCAAGAGAATGGAACATGTGACACTGGTCTTTTGCCACCTTCACTGGTGACCAAGTTCTTTCCAGGCTCATTTCCCTAAATAGCCTGCTACTGGATAGTTTGCAGAATCACCTCGTCCCATATAAACCTGCTCAAGAACTCCATTCCTTTTCTGTGTCCAGCAAGTCTTTATTGCAGTTGTCCCCATGTCTGCATGGAATCCTTCTCCACGTATCTTAACAAGTGTTTTGTACAGCATGGCTGGGTGATAGTTGTTACCTTTTTAAATAAGGGGATTTAGGACACCAAGGAGTTCTGTCTCCAGTTTTATAAGCACATTGTTTTGCTCAACTGTTCAGTGGAATTGGGTTAGATTTCTATCATACAACTCCCACATACTATCAATTAATGTACATAATTTGGAAGACATATTTTTTGATCTGCATTCTGGTAACTTAGCAGTAGGATGTTTAAATTTGAAATTTGGTAATATATGAGAAAGTAAAATGGATGCCAGGCACAGTGAATGACAATGCCCATGTAGGGCTGAAGGGAAAGAACTGGAATGAATGTAGAAAGAGAGGGTCTTGTATAGTGTAAAACCATCCAGCCAATTGATGACTAGAACCAGAGTTAACTCCTTTTAGCAAATATTGCCTTGAGCAATCCTCAGTCTTGGGAGTCAAGAAAACGTGCTTGATCTTCAGAGTTCTGAAAAGCTTTCGGATCATATGAAATTTTGGCCATACAACTGTCTATCCACCCTGAATGTGGATGCACAGCACGATTCTCAATACAGGGAGCAGTGATTTCTATATGTTGTGAAGGTCTTTGGGAATCAGCATTGTAAAATGTCCATTGGTGGTTCTGTATTCCCAGGATGCACTGCGGAACTCGGGCAATGATGGGATGGGCCAGATCTCGCTGGAGTTCTACCAGAAGAAGAAATCACGGTGGCCATTCTCTGACGAGTGTATCCCATGGGAAGTGTGGACGGTCAAAGTAAACGTGGTGAGCCTGGCTAATGAGCAGGAGCGGCAGATCTGTCGTGAGAAGGTTGGTGAGAAGCTCTGTGAGAAGATCATCAACATTGTAGAAGTGATGAACCGACATGAGTACCTGCCCAAGATGCCCACCCAGTCCGAGGTGGACAATGTCTTTGATACGGGGCTGCGGGATGTCCAGCCCTACCTGTACAAGATCGCTTACCAGATCACTGACTCACTTGGAACCTCTGTCACTACAACCATGCGGCGCCTCATCAAGGATACCCTGGCACTCTGATCTCCATGAGACTGTAGACCTGACATTGTTGAGAGGCAACATGAGCAACTGGCTTTCTGTCCAAAAGCACCAAATACATATTTTCTCCCAGAAAATCTGGGAGTCTTGATATCCAGGTGCCCTGTTCTAATTTATTAATTTCCAAGTATCTCCAGGGCAAAGACAGAACCAGCCCTGACTCCTGGGTTCAGTACACCAGTTTACGTGGACCCCAGACTCTCACAGCAGAAAAGGAAACCAGGATTCTTCCTTCAGCCCCCTTTTCTGTTAGACTTAGCTCTACAAGCTTAGAAGGTGTGCCTCTTCATGGGAGAAAATAGTGTGTATTTTTTCGTGAGCATTTCCCTAATATAGGACAGATGATAACTCCAAGCTTGGTTCTCTCCATGACCAGATGCCTTTATTTATTAACTGTAGAGTCTTTCGTTAATGGAAATCTGCCAGAGCTAGGGTTACTTATCTTGGCAAAATGGGTGCCTTTCATCCTGATAAACCACTCCTTCTCCTTGACCCTCCTCTGACTTTAGGATAATTGAATAAGATTATAAGTCTCCCTGTCTTGTTCATGTCAGTTAGGGCAGTAGAGGGCCGCAGACTCATTTTTTTCCTTGTGAGTCCTGGTTGCAAAGAAGAGCTAAGTCCAAAAGACCTGTTCAAAGGGCTGTCTTTAACTTGCCAATCTAGTCCTCATCAACCCCACAGTTGCAATTTCTCAGTAGAGTTTGGAAGTCAGGCACTTGCATTTCTAAAAATAAGGATCTTCAATTACTTGTATTTGTTTTTCCAGTGTAACGTAAATGTATAATAGTCTGAGAATTAAAATTAGAAAACCCAAATCTCTGCCTCTGTATATGCTATACAATAATAGTTTTCAGATGCCATACACTGAAAAGGTTGGGAAAGTGTCTACCAGTATGGAGTTGGGCAGAAGAAACCTAGATTCAAAGTCTAACATTCAGCTAGAAAGTTCACCATTGAGTCTTAACCAATCATCATCTCAGCCTAGTTTGCCTTTAGTGGCTTGCTGTGCAAATAAAAAGAAAGAAAGGAAATTGATCTGTGGCAGCCTAACACCCTTGGAGGAAGGATGCAGTACAAATGTAACAGACATTCTTAGGCAAATCAACCTGGAAATACACATGTGCAGCCTTAAAAAGGTAAAGGTACCCCTGATCATTAAGCCCAGTCGTGGACAACTCTGGGGTTGCGGCGCTCATCTTGCTTTACTGAGGGAGCCGGCATTTGTCCACAGACAGCTTCCGGGTCATGTGGCGAAACCAAAGCAGCGCACGGAAACGTCGTTTACCTTCCCACCAGAGTGGTACCTATTTATCTACTTGCACTTTGATGTGCTTTCGAACTGTTAGGTGGGCAGGAGCTGGGACCGAACAACGGGAGCTCACCCCATTGTGGGAATTTGAACCGCCGACCTTCCCGATTGGCAAGCCCTAGGCTCTGTGGTTTAGACCACAGCGCCACCCGCGTCCCTTACATGCATACAAATCAGTGTGTTCAAATAGGATCACAGCCTTTCTTGCAGATACACGTGCATTTATATCAAACTTAATTGGAATCTGAAATTACTGGTTCACTTTTACTGGTGGCCCTTCGACCTAATAAAACGTTGAAAACTTCCAGTTTAAAGCAAGGGCAAATCTGGGACACGTGCTCAATCCAGTCTCTTTGGTATACGCTTAAAAGTTAAACCCGCCTTCCCTTACTTTGACTAATCATATCCGTAAGGGCGGGAACTTCCACAATTCCGAACAATGATCAAGCCGGGTTTCCTTGAAAGGCGTCGTCTCTAGCCTGTAGCGGAGAGCTATAGTGATAAAGAGCAGATCCCTGGCCCAATAGGCTACTTACTAACTGGGCACATCCCCCATGGCACCTCCCCTCTCGCTTAGCCCTTCCCACCCAGCGATTGCTCCAGCGGGTGAGTGACAAGGCAGCTGACCCAATAAGCTTCAGGGAGCCGAACACTCCCCCGGCCAATAGCCGACTCGGACGGCGCCATCCCACCCTTCAGCCGGAGCTGACTGAGGCTGTCGGCGGCGGTTGCTCTTTCAGTCAGCCGGTGGCCGCCATGTTGGGCTTTGCGGGTCGCTGCTGCGCCTCTTCGGCCGCCTCCCTGCTGCGGCGGGGCGTGCGGAGCGCGCCGAGCCCGCTCCAGGACCTCCTGAAGCTCCGCGGCGGGGTCGCCTCAGCTGCCACCGAGGCCCGTGAGTGAGCGGAGGGCGAGGGAAGGCGCTCGAGGGCGGGGTCACCTTGGGGCCTAGTGGCGGGTGTGAAGCGCTGCGAGGACGGCGTGGGCCTGCGGGGCTCGCACCCAGCAAATGTGCTCCTCTGCGGCGGGAGGAGCTGCCTTTCAGGCTGCAGGGCCTTTTCTGCTGGCTTAAGTCAAATCTCTGCAGTCAGGCTTTTTATTATGTTCTTATCTATCTATCTATCTATCTATGTATATAATATATATATGCGCGCTGTAAGCCATCCAAAGTGGCTGGGGAAACCCAGCTAGATGGTCGGGGTCTAAATATAAAATTATTATTATTATTATTACTATTACTATTAGGGAGGGAAAACATAAGAGGCCCCTCTGGATGAGCCCCACTTAGCCCACGGTCGCGTTCCTTTTTTGACGTAAATTTTAATTGATTTTCATACAATTTAACAAATTCAATTTGCAATATTCCCGCAGCACTTTGACTTCCCGGTCCTAACAGCCACGGTGTTTCTGTTCAAATCCTTTTTACCTGCTACCTTAAATGTTATACTTCTCTATTACGGGTTTGGGAGGGACGACACGCATCTGTGCCCCCCCCCCCCAATGCAGGACACGGTGCCCCCTCCCAGCAACCGTCGTTCGGAGGCATTTCTAACGTAGGAATCCTAGCGCTTCGGTTGGGGAAGTGTGCACGCGAAAGCCCCGTGGACGTGAGAGCGCAAAGCTGCCCTTTCACGAGACGCGTGGCCCCTGGCAAGGATCGGGGGGTTTTTTGGAACTGGGAAGCGAAGGTGGCCTATTTTAACAGCGGAGGTTGTTGCAGGGGAGCCGACGAAGAAGATGGCGATGGGAAAAGGCTTTGGCAGTGTGTCGGGGTGGCGGTGGTAAAGGGCTGGTCATTGGTGTGCAAGCGTTTCCAAAGCACGCGAGACTAGTGCCTCTGTTTTCACCTTCGACAAGGTGGCCAGTATTAAGGGGCCTGGCCTTTAAGGCAGCCTTTCTCAACCTGTGGGTCACCAGAGGATGTTGAACTACAACTCCCATCACCCCTAGCTAGCAAGGCCAGAGCTCAGGGATGATGGGAGTTGTAGTCCAACAACATCTGGGGACCCACAGGTTGAGAACCGCTGCTTTAAGGGAAGGTTATGCCAGAAAGTGTGGGTGGGGGGTTGCTCCTGGAGTAGTGAGGGAGGTGGGTCTGGGTTGCCAGTGCTGGACTCAGCTAAGCCAGCATAGAGAGATTCCTTGCAGAGTGTTTGCAGTGTACAGGGAGACAAGTAGAAAAGGCATATATTGCTGGAGTGGAGGATCTCTGTAGCTGGAAACTGGCTTATGGGTGTATAAAGGGATCCATGTTTTGTGCTTGGGAGCAGTTTGTTCTCAACTTAGTCTCACACTGGTAACCTCAAGGATTTGGGAATGAGGGTTACAAGGTCACAGCCTGAAGTTCTCCCTGATTCAGCGGGTTCTCCAGGCCAAAAGGGTGGGAGTCTTGAGCTAACTCCTGTCACATTTGCTTCCTTTGTAGCCTTGGGGGGGGGGGAAATACTCTGTGATAACTGCTTAATCGTCATGTCTGCCATGGTTGTCCTCTAGGCCGGAACTATGCTGCACAGGCGGCTCCTGCAGCTAAAGCTGGAGTGGCCACTGGGCGCATTGTGGCAGTCATTGGTGCTGTGGTGGATGTCCAGTTTGATGATGCCCTGCCACCGATCCTCAATGCACTTGAGGTGCAAGGCAGAGATACACGGCTGGTGCTGGAGGTAGCACAGCACTTAGGTAAGCACCATTTGTATTCCTTGGCTTTTCTCTAGTCATGTTTTAACTCTTCCTTCCTTGATGATCAGTAAAATGACTTTCGTTCTTCTGAGCTTGCTGAAGCCATATTTATGATCTGAGAAGGAATTTTAAATCCACTGCTAACCAGAAGGTAACTGGACACAGGGCCGTGTTGACTGGTGGTATTGGTTAGTGTTGTGGCCCAATTTTACTTATCAGTCTCCAACCCAGGAGAATGTAGGAGTTTTTGAGGGCACTGGCATTTTATGGCCCAACACAATAAGGAGCAGATTACCTATTTGATATTCTCAAACACAGATCCCTTGCCTTTCCTTCTTGACCTTGGTATCTGATTGTAATGAGCTTAATGTTTTAATCTTGAAATAAATCTTTACTGAAGTGCTTTTTCAGTCATAAACCTGTTAACACGATGTACTGAATTTTAGCTCTATTCTCTGTGTATGTAAAATGGAAAGTACATTGTTTCCATGCCCAATGTTTATGTCATTCTCAAACAGAAGTAAAGCTTCCTTTAGCAATTTACCACAGGGGATTAACATGGAGTATTTCCCCCCTCTAAATATTGAACTCATTGGGTTTAATGAGAAATGCAACTTGCAAAGTTTGTTCTCCATTGTAGGTGAGAATACGGTTCGTACCATTGCTATGGATGGTACTGAAGGCTTGGTGAGAGGCCAAAAGGTTTTGGACTCTGGTGCACCCATCAGAATTCCTGTAGGACCTGAGACCCTTGGCAGAATCATGAATGTGATTGGAGAACCAATTGATGAAAGAGGCCCAATAACAACCAAACAGTAAGTGTGAATCTGAGGGTTAAATGATAGGCAACCATTCATAGGCTGGTAGCAAAAGCATGTTAATTAGCGTATTTTCAGTTTTATAGAACTCTTGCCGTCTTCATGTTCAACCGTTGTTGAGCTTAGATAGCAGAGGACCCCTACAGTTTATGAGGGTCTGGAGAATTTTAAGGCAGAAGCCATGCCAGCAGTTATTTATTTCATGATCATTCTTTAATCTCGCTGTTCTTAGAAGTTCTGGACAAGCATTTTCTGGCCATTAAGAGCTAGCCTAAGCAATGCAGTGCTAAATTATAAACCAAATTAATAGCAGCATGCTAGCTGTGGAGCAGTTCCTGTATAACATATCACTATTGCTGAACATTAGTTTTAGCACCCCATGCTAGAAAATGAAAATAAACATAATCTAAAATAAAAAAAGGTTTTGTTCAAAATACATATTTTAGATACTGCATTTTTCTTATGCAACCTTGTGTATAGATTTCAAATCCTGCTTTTTCTGCTCCAACTCTTACTGAACTAAAACTAGACAGTTTTTCTATGATTAAAACACAAATGAAACTATGGTGTTGCAGACTTCTTGGCCTAAAGCAGGCACAGTGTGTAAATACCAAACTGGAGCCTGGGTATAAGAATTATTGGTGAACACTTTGTGAATACCCAATATAAGAGCACAATTTTTCATAATGTGTGGCCAACTCTCTTTTCTTCCTTCCTTCCTTTTTCAGACTTGCTGCTATTCATGCTGAAGCACCAGAGTTTGTTGAGATGAGTGTTGAGCAAGAAATCCTTGTGACTGGCATTAAAGTTGTAGATCTCCTTGCACCATATGCCAAAGGTGGTAAAATTGGTAAGTTACCTGAGGACCCATGTGGAATAGGTTCTATCTGGGGTAGGGTGGTCAGTGTCTTGAATGCCCAAGTTTCTTGCCCCAACAATTTGTGTTCCTCTTCCATTAGGCAGTGAGAACCTAAAATCCTGACAACAGCTTTGTTTCCTTCACTGATGAGTAAATTTATGACTTTCGTTCTTCTGAGATTGCTGAAGCCACTCTTATTTCTGAGAAGGAAAAGGAGGAGAATGATAGAGGGTGCATAATCAAAGGCTGAATACTAAACTGGCTTTCTTTCCCAGGGCTGTTTGGTGGTGCTGGTGTAGGAAAGACAGTACTGATCATGGAGCTTATCAACAATGTTGCCAAAGCCCATGGTGGCTACTCAGTGTTTGCTGGTGTTGGGGAAAGAACTCGTGAAGGAAATGACTTGTACCATGAAATGATTGAATCTGGAGTCATCAACTTGAAGGATACCACATCCAAGGTGAGCAAGCTATTCAGGCTACGCAGGTGGGAAGGGACCAATCTAGGCCCCAAGAATTCAGTATTGGTTGACTTTATCTGCCATCTCAAAAGGGAATTTTGTAGCTTTCACCAGAAATTGGTTGCCGTGTTTGGGACTAGCCTATAGAATTCTGAATATCTAGTCTGGACCTTGCACCAAATGTTCATAGGAAGCTAACAGAATTACTGAAGTACACAGGCTGAAGAGGCTTTCTTGTTAACATTTGTAGTAGCAAGAGCCTGCCTTTGGAGGAAATACTTTTATATGTCATTTGAAGCTACCTTGGTGTGACCTGGGAGGGGCTGATGAGGGGATAGAGACTTTCTAGCCCATAATGAATTTCCTCTTATCCTTCAGGTCGCACTTGTTTACGGACAGATGAATGAGCCACCTGGTGCCCGTGCCAGGGTTGCTCTAACTGGATTGACCGTGGCTGAATATTTCAGGGACCAGGAAGGTCAAGATGTACTGCTCTTCATTGACAACATTTTCCGTTTCACACAAGCTGGATCTGAGGTAAGGCTGGATGTCCTAGGTCACCCTCCATCAGAAGCTTCAATTAAGCTTGCTAGTGAGAAGGCCTCAGTCTTTAAAAAATGTGAGTTTCTGTCCTGAGTGTTGGATGTCTCCAGGTGTATTTAGGATCCCCTATCCCTTGAAGGCAGAAATTTCTAGTTCTCGGTGCCTTCTTCCTGTTAGGACCTCTGTTTTTTGCCATACTCGTTTCCTGCCTGCTTGAAAAACTAATTACAGCTCTTGCCAGTCGTGTGTAACTATCAGGTGTGTAAATAGTCCACAGAGCCTAGGACTTGCCGATCAGAAGGTCAGCAGTTCGAATCCCCGTGACGGGGTGAGCTCCTGTTGCTCTGTCCCTGCTCCTGCCAACCTAGCAGTTCAAAAGCACCTCAAAGTGCAAGAAGATAAATAGGTACCGCTCCGGCGGGAAGGTAAACGGTGTTTCCGTGCGCTGCTCTGGTTCGCCAGAAGCGGCTTAGTCATGCTGGCCACATGACCCCGAAGCTGTGCACCGGCTCCCTCGGCCAATAAAGCGAGATGAGCGCTGCAACCCCAGAGTCGGTCACAGCTGGACCTAATGGTCAGGGGTCCCTTTACCTTTACCTAGAAGATCTTATATTTGTCAGCCGCACTGCTGTTCAATTACTGCACATTCTCTTCCAGGTGTCTGCCTTGCTGGGCAGAATTCCCTCAGCTGTGGGGTACCAGCCTACTCTAGCAACTGATATGGGTACCATGCAAGAGAGAATCACAACAACTCGCAAGGGATCTATCACATCTGTGCAGGTAACAACTGTTAAAACAAGTCCCTCTCTAAGGATGGCAAAACTGCCCACAAAGTTCACTCTCTGCTTTGGTTAATAACAAACTTCATCCAATTACTCTCTCCCTTGATCCAACACAGCTGTTTTTCTTCCTTCAGATGGTTAACATTTAAAGTGCTTGCATAAGCAATATGGCACAATATGGCACTATAGTAAATCTTCTCTCTTCACAGGCGATTTACGTACCAGCTGATGACTTAACAGATCCAGCCCCTGCGACTACATTTGCCCACTTGGATGCCACCACCGTGTTGTCTCGCGCCATTGCTGAATTGGGCATTTACCCAGCTGTGGACCCTCTCGATTCCACCTCTCGTATCATGGATCCCAATATCGTGGGGCAGGAGCATTATGATGTGGCCCGTGGGGTGCAAAAGATTTTGCAGGTGAGGAGGATGGATTAGGCACACAATTACTTAATATCTCGTGCAAAAAACTATCTCTGCGCAAGTTTATGCCAGTAAACTTTATCCTCGCTGGTAGTACCACTGGAATGTAGATTTGGTGCACGACCTGTTCTCCTTCAGGGTTCTTTTGCTGCTTTTGGTCACATGCATATGTTCTTTCTAGGACTACAAGTCCCTCCAGGACATCATTGCTATTTTGGGTATGGATGAGTTGTCTGAAGAGGATAAGCTTACCGTGGCTCGTGCCCGTAAAATTCAGAGGTTTCTGTCCCAGCCCTTCCAGGTGGCTGAAGTTTTCACTGGCCATGCAGGCAAGCTGGTACCCCTAAAGGAAACCATCAAGGGCTTCCAAGCAATCCTGGCAGGTAAGAAGTTGTCCTGGTATTTTTTTAATTAAATTTGTATGCCGCTCTTCGTCTGAAGATCTCGGGGCAGTTCACAGAATAAACACAAAAGTACATAATAAAAGCAAGAACAAAGCGACCCTTCCCTTTCCCACAAACACTATTAAAAGGGTCTAGGAGATCAATCAGCCTGGTTGAAGAGGAACACTTTTACCTGGTTCCTAAGGGTGTATAGTGGGACACAGGTGGCGTTGTGGGTTAAACCACGGAGCCTGGGACTTGCCGATCAGAAGGTCGGCGGTTTGAATCCCCGTGACAGGGTGAGCTCCCGTTGCTCAGCACCTGCTCCTACCAACCTAGCAGTTCAAAAGCACGTCAAAGTGCAATTGGATCAATAGGTACCGCTCCGGCGGGAAGGTAAACAGTGTTTCCGTGCGCTGCTCTGGTTCGCCAGAAGCGGCTTAGTCATGCTGGCCACATGACCCGGAAGCTGTATGCTGGCTCCCTCAGCCAATAAAGCAAGATGAGCGCCGCTACCCTAGAGTCGTCCACAACTGGACCTAATGGTCAGGGGTTCCTTTACCTTTTAAGGGTATATAATGAAGGTATAATCCCTGGGGAGAGCATTCCACACCTGCAGCTATATAATGCCAGCAGTTTGCACTCGCACCCAATTTATGGTAATTGGGGTAATCATAAATGGCCCTCTACAATGGACTTGCAGGTGGCTCCGGGCAGTTCATACTGATTTACCACTTCTGTCCTCCGTAGCATGGAAGGAAACCCCAAAAAGGGAACTGGGCAGATTTGCATGTCAGCACTTTATGCTGCCCAGAAACAAGTTTGCCAATCTGCTGCTTTTCCTGAACAGTTTGTTGTCTGACTTGCTGCATATCTTTTCCTTTGCAGGAGAGTATGACCACCTCCCTGAGCAGGCTTTCTACTTGGTGGGGCCTATTGAGGAAGCTGTGGCAAAGGCTGAGAAGCTGGCTGAAGAGCACCAATGAGTCTGTGGCTGAGGGGGAAATTGTTCTGCATCAAACTCTCCATTGGTTCATATTGTCCAGGTTCCCAACTGGGAAGTCGTGTAACATGTCTGCAAAGTATTTAAAGTTTTCAATAAAACTTCTGGTGAGATCGTAGAAGTGGCATGTCATGTTGCAAGTGGTGACGTGGGAGGTAATAGCACTTCTGCTGTAGCTTGCTGACTCTCTCTGCCCCTTAACTGCTGCTTGTTATTTCCCCAGCAGTAGACCTGCTCATTCCTAAGATTAATGTGCTGGCATGCAGCCAGTTACTCATCTGCAAGCTCAAATTCCCTGGAGACTAGGCCTAAAATGCCTCTTCAATCTCAGCTGTTTTTTGAATGTCTTTATTACCAGATAAACATGATGGATATTTCTATCCCATTTATCCTGAGTGATACAAATTTTATTGGATGTGCACTTATCTTGGGATCAGTAGCAGCAGAAAAATCCAGATATCTTTAGTAGGCTTCTGCTTCCCTTGACATCTAATAGGTGGTAGATGATCTGGCCAGATGAAGGAGAAGGTGTAACTCCTCACATACTTGAATTTAAAACTTGATTAGATATATAGTAAGCCTAGTTGGTCAAAAAAGAACTACTGGCCTCACTACAAATAAAAGAGCTAGCATATTTTGCCTGTTGCAAGCAGCATCAAGTCCAGCAAGTATATATAAGAAATCTCAACGGGCTGAGAGTAGGTTGGGTGTGCGTTTAAGTGCTCCTAAGGGTGGCGCTGTGGGTTAAACTACAGAGCCTAGGACTTGCCAATCAGAAGGTCGGCGGTTCAAATCCCCGCGACGGGGTCAGCTCCCGTTGCTCGGTCCCTGCTCCTGCCAACCTAGCAGTTCAAAAGCACATCAAAGTGCAAGTAGATAAATAGGTACAGCTCCAGCGGGAAGGTAAACGGCGTTTCTGTGCGCTGCTCTGGTTCGTCAGAAGCGGCTTGGTCATGCTGGCCACATGACCCGGAAGCTGTACGCCGGCTCCCTTGGCCAATAAAGCGAGATGAGCGCTGCAACCCCAGAGTCGGCCACGACTTTGGTCCCCTTTACCTTTTTAAACGTCCCTTGCAAGTTACAAACTTGTAGGACACATGGTGGTTTTGAGACACTTCTTTCAGACCTAAGATCAGTGGTAACTGAAGGAAACAATCCGCCTACATTCTTAAGACAGAGTAAGTTGGACATAATTTTAGTAGGATCTCATGTTCTCCTTAATGTTAATGGAAGGCTGTTCCTCTAAAAAACATGGTGCACTACAGCCCTGTACATAAGCTTCTGCAGTTTCTATGCTACAGTAGTATATGTGCACTGAGACTTTTCCATCTGGTCTTGCCCTCCTCCCCACTATAATATTTTTCATTCTTAAACCACAGCTAATGATACCGTATCGGAAAGGAGCTGTATTTTGCAGAGCAGCTAGTACTTACTGTGTTCCAGAAAAATCAAGTGGGATTCAATCAAATGTTCAAGCATCAAAAGGTTCTTGCAACACTTCAGTAGCAAGAATGAAGAACCACATTGCCTAGCAATCTCCATATACCGTATTTTTCGCTCTATAACACGCAGATTTTTTCTCCTAAAAAGGAAGGGGAAATGTCTGTGCGTGTTATGGAGCGAATGTGTGGTCTCTGGAGCCGAAAAATAAGGCAAAAATCAAACCGCGCTTCAGGGAGAAGGGAGCTCCGTGAGACAGGAAGTTGCTGCTTTCCTGCATTCTGCCTCAGGGTCTTACTGCCCTCCCTGCTCTGTTTCGTTGCTGTGTTTGCTCAAACGGAACAAAGAGCAGGGAAAGCCCCTCCCCTCCAGGCAAGTAGAGAGGAAAAGCAGAGCGTCGCTCTATCCTGTCCCTGCTCCGGAGGGAACAATGTATGTGAAGGGAAGAGAGATTACAGGTTCGGCTTAAAATTCTGATTTGACTTCCTGCTTTTTGTTTTTGGAGACACACAGCATTCAAATATGCTTTCTTCCATTTAAAAGGATGAAATCCTTAAACAGTGGCTGGCTTGTGTGGGTGGGTGGGGGGGAACTATTGCCTTCCTTTCCTCACGTTATAGCCCTCTCCTGCATTCTTAGCCTTCTGTGTTTTTCCTTCCCTCCCCACTTAAAATGTGGTTACAAAGCATGGATCCACATGGATCCTCAGGATCTTTGCATTGGGTCACCCCAAATTCACCATCAGAGCACACAGCATGTCCATGGCTACAGCCTGCCCCCCCCCCCAAATCACGCACCCACTGTTGCCTGGGGCTGCAATGGTGCAAAAACGTGGTTACAAAGCATGGATCCACATGGATCCTTAGGATCTTTGCATTGGGTCAGCCCAAATTCACCATCAGAGCACACAGCATGTCCATGGCTACAGCCTGCCCCCCCAAAATCACACACCCATTGTTGCCTGGGGCTGCAATGGTGCAAAAACGTGGTTACAAAGCATGGATCCACATGGATCCTCAGGATCTTTGCATTGGGTCAGCCAAAATTCACCATCAGAGCACATAGCATGTCCATGGCTACAGCCTGTCCCCCCCAAAAAAAATCACGCACCCACTGTTGCCTGGGGCTGCAATGGTGCAAAAACGTGGTTACAAAGCATGGATCCACAGGGATTCTCAGGATTTTTGCATTGGGTCACCCCAAATTCACCATCGGAGCACATAGCATGTCCATGGCTACAGCCTACCCCCCCCCCAAATCACGCACCCACTGTTGCCTGGGGCTGCAATGGTGCAAAAACATGGTTACAAAGCATAGATCCACAGGGATTCTCAGGATTTTTGCATTGGGTCACCCCAAATTCACCATCAGATCACATGTCTGTGGCCACAGCATGAAGCACAAAAATGATACGTCCACTGTTTCATTCAGAATATTTTTTCCCTTGTTTTCCTCCTCTAAAAACGATGTGCGTGTTATGGTCAGGTGCGTGTTATAGAGCGAAAAATACGGTATATCTTCCAGCCCTTGCTCCACCCTTTTCCCTGGCTGCCTCTTTTAATAAAAACTTAAAACACTCAAGTTTACACCAATGATCCAGCCAGTAAGAGGTTTATACAGCTTTTTAAAAGAGGAAGGAAGGAGGCTAAAGAGAAGATATTTATTTATTTTTTATTCTAAAGGATCTAACGGGTTAGTGCTTGTTTCAAAGCAGCTTTTTAACCTCTTGTTGATGCCTTCGTCTTGCCCCAACTGCAACAAAACATGTCTCTCCTGTATCAGCCCCTACAGTTACAGCAGGTGCTGCAGCCTTCCTACAGCTTGGCTTGACACCCAAAGGTGCACTCTTACTGTCTACTGAGACAAGGCAGATGCCAATTACAAAAGTAAGTGGTATTCATCTTGTCTTGAAGGCTGGTAACCCTACATCTTGGTAGTGCAGCTGTTGCCAGGAGCTCACTTTAAAGATGTTGAAATGTATTAATAAGCTTTGTTGCACTGGAAAGAATAGAAGTCATGATTGCTGTGGTGTGTAAGTAATGTGTTATTAATTCAGATGAAGCCCTTGAGATATGTAATCGCTCTATTGGCAATTTCACCATCTTACTGCTCCATTTCAATCTGCTGGCAGGAGTGAGAGCGCAGGTTGCTGATTGCCTCTGGTCACCATTTTAAAAACAACCATCGCTTGTGTGGTTGAGGTTATCTTTATCATTACTTGCTCATGGGATGTGGGTGGCGCTGTGGGTTAAACCACAGAGCCTAGGACTTGCCGATCATAAGGTCAGCGGTTCGAATCCCCGCGACGGGGTGGGCTCGGTCCCTGCTCCTGCCAACCTAGCAGTTCAAAAGCACATCATAGTGCAAGTAGATAAATAGGTACCACTCTGGCGGGAAGGTAAATGGCATTTCCGTGCGCTGCTCTGGTTCGCCAGAAGCAACTTAGTCATGCTGGCCACATGACCCGGAAGCTGTACGCCAGCTCCTTCAGCCAATAAAGCAAGATGAGCGCCGCAACCCCAGTCGCCCACGACTGGACCTAATGGTCAGGGGTCCCTTTACCCTTTAACCTGCTCCTGAGCAGGTAGGGCCTACGGTACATTTGCAATGGGCCTGTTTCAGAGTGCCCCCTTGTGGCTGCAATGAGACATCACTGCAATAACTGGGTCTTTGCTTAGGCCAGCATATGGGCATGCATAGCTGGATTCTATCGGGGCTATTTCTAGATGGAATTATGAACACCCCTGGGCAGGTTTTCTCATTTGCAATTTACAGTCTGCTTTAAAGCATCAGTACTGAAACAAAAGTACTCTTGCTTCAAAGTAAATATGCGTAGGATTGGAGCTGCCTTCTAAGTATATTTTACACGGTGACTCTAAAGCCCTTAAGCCTGAAAAGACAGACCTGAACCCATGTGGCTAATATTTGTGGAAATCTCAAAGGAGAGGTTTAAGAGTATTTCCAGTACTCTGAGCTTCAGGGCCATGCTTTTCCTCTTTATTCCTCCCCATGAGCAGTAGAAGCAGAATACATTAAGCAAAACTAGCTAGTGTAAGCACGTTGGGACCATTTATGCAAAGTGGTTTTGTTCATTTAAAGCAGCCTTCCCCAGTGTTGTGTCCTCCAGATGTTTCGTTTCTGTATATCTAAACTTTCCAAGCTGCACAGCACTGGCTGAGGCAGACAGGAGTAATGGTTTAAAACAGATGGAAAGCACCAGGTTGGGGAAGCCTGATTTAAAACATCTGTATCTCGTGTTTCCTCTGAAGTTCAATGCTACTAACAAGGAATATGCAAAGGCAATGTTGCAACTACCCAGTCAAACACTAAAAGCACCACTCTAAAAGAAGGAAGCACAAACAAACACCCCTGTAATAGGCTTGTGCAGAACTTAAGGATTTACTTCCTGGATCAGACCAGAAACCTCTGGAAAGACCAGGGGTTGGGGGCAACAGTCCTCTCCCATTGGATTGTTCTCAGGATTTGGTTCCAATATGGAAGTGAGAGCTGGACCATAAAGAAGGCTGATCGCGGAAGAATTGATGCTTTTGAATTATGGTGCTGGAGGAGATTCTTGAGAGTCCCATGGACTGCAAGAAGATCAAGCCTATCCATTCTGAAGGAAATCAGCCCTGAGTGCTCACTGGAAGGACAGATCCTGAAGCTGAGGTTCCAATACTTTGGCCACCTCATGAGAAGAGAAGACTCCCTGGAAAAGACCCTGATGTTGGGAAAGATTGAGGGCGCAAGGAAAAGGGGACAACAGAGGACGAGATGGCTGGACAGTGTTCTCGAAGCTACCAGCATGAATTTGACCAAAGTACGGGAGCTTTGCTTCAGGATGAGAACAGAAATCGTGCTCCGGTGGCGCAGCGACAGTAGGGGGCCCCATTAGCTAAAGTGGTGCTTCAGGTTAAGAACAGTTTCAGGTTAAGAACGGACCTCCGGAACGAATTAAGTACCGTATTTTTCGCTCCATAAGACACACTTTTCCCCTCTTAAAACCTAAGGGGAAATGTCTGTGCATGTTATGGAGCGAATGTGTGATCCCTGGGGCTGGCGGGGGGGGGGGACCGGGCTTCCCCTGCTAGCCCCGATAAGCTCTGGGAGCAGCTGCTCCCCGACCTGCTCTTTGGGGCTGGCGGTGGCTTTCCCTAAAGAGCAGGTCGGGGAGCAGCAGAAAGGCTCTTTGGGTGAAGCAGCTCGGGGGTAGCCCGAGAAGCCTCCGCAGGGCAGCAGGGACCCTTCATCCTGCTGCCCTGGAGAGGCTTCACGCGGCTATCCCTGGCTTTTGCGGGAGGTGGGGGAAGGGACAGAGCAAGGCTCTCTCACTCCCTCCACCTCCCGCAAAAGCCCCCAAGAGCCGCATTTTTTTTTCTTTAATCCCCCCCCCAAAAAAAAGTAGGTATGCCTTATGGAGCGAAAAATACGGTACTTAACCCGAGGTACCACTGTAGTATGCCATGGCAGGAGGCAGCTTCCTATGCATGCAATCAGACTTCCTAGCATGTTATTTACCGGACTGACACCACCCTTTAGCCAAAAAAGCTCACGAAAATCAGTGCTGAGACCGACCCTGTCCTCAGGCTTTATAATCTAAAAAGCCATGATGCAGGAGGAAAAGGGGAATAGGAGGGAGGGAAAGGCAAGCTCGGGCACAAGTTCCTAAAGTCATGGCTCATGCCAGTAGCAGTTCCAGCTGCCTCGTCCTTTAGTTGCTCCTCCCTGAACCACTGCCACTATTGTCTGGTTGATGCAGATTTGGTTCTTGTTGGTGCAGAATGTTGCATTCGCTTTTTCCTTCACCCTATGTAGAACCTGCATGCAGCCAAACGCCCTGCTGCTGCTGTTCTTTGCCTCTGGCGTCATTGGTGTATATGCCTCCCCTGCCGCCCAAGAGCCAGCCGCGGAGATGCAGAAGCTTGCATTGGTTCACAGAGAGGTCTTATTTCTTCTCCCTGCTAAAAGGATTGGAAGCTTTGCGCAGATCTTAAAAAAGAAAAAAACGACCTCTTCCTGCGTGGGAAGCCGCTCGCTTGGGAAGCTGCTAACCACCAGGGCAGGCAGCAAAAAAGAAGAAGAAGAAAAGCAACCTCCAGCCCTGCCTGCTTTGTCACCGGGAAATGCCTGGTCTATTACTGCAGGAGAGCCTTGCCACGTGGTGCTATTCTGCCTCCACTCCCCTTTAATTAGCCAGATGATGAGGCCTGTGTGAAGCCGATCAATGGGAAGAGGTCAGAGTGCTCTGTCTCCAGTGCAGCTGAACAGAAAAGAGGGAAAGCAACGTCTGGGCTTTTCCTTTTGAGCGCCGGCTTCCGAAGTCCTCATCTAGAGGGGGGGAGGTGGAATAGAAAGCTGTCCTCTGCTAATTACTCCCTTTCTTGTCATGCAGGAGATGGCATGGAAAATTGCATTTGGCTGTGAGCAACATGTTTCTGGCTGCTGGGGCTGGCACAAGCTACTTAATTGTTTGCGCTAGGTGAAAAGAGATGTCGTCTTTTCCCCCCACCCATTGACACCCGTATTTTTTACTCTATAAGACTCACTTTTTCCCTCCTAAAAAGTAAAGGGAAATGTGTGTGCGTCTTATGGAGCGAATGCAGGCTGCACAGCTATCCCAGAAGCCAGAACAGCAAGAGGGATTGCTGCTTTCACTGCACAGCGATCCCTCTTGCTGTTCTGGCTTCTGAGATTCAGAATATTTTTTTTTCTTGTTTTCCTCCTCCAAGAACTAGGTGCGTCTTGTGGTCTGGTGCGTCTTATAGAGCGAAAAATACGGTATATGCACAGTGCACACCCTTGTGGGGAGAACAGGGGACATTTGTTCAGCAGGGTCTTTACTCTTTCCTGTTGGGGGCTTTTTAGTTGTGCATGGAAAGGGAATGCGAGAGAAGTGTCTAAGACAGCCTTTCTCAACCTTAGGGTCCCAGATATTGCTGGACTACCAATCCCATCATCCTCGACTGTTGCCCCTGCTGCCTATGGATGATGGGAGTTGTAGTCCAACAATAATCTAGGAACCCAAGGTTGAGAAAGGCTAGTCTAAAACTATGCGCTGGGTGTACAGAGCAGTGGATACAGACAAACTTTACTTTCTCATCGTTCTAGGGCTTGGGGACATGTTCTGAAGGTGAATGTTGGGAGATTCAGAACAGGCAAAAGGAGGTGTTTCTTCACAAACCAAGCACATAGTTAAATGATAGAATTTGGCCACCAATATTATTTTTTATTTATTTATTTATTTATTTATTTATTTATTCATACCCCGCCCTCCCCAGCCAAGGCCAGGCTCAGGGTGGCTAACAAGCAATAATAAAAACAAGTTGAATGATTACAACTTAAAAACAAAATTAAAATACAACATTAAAATATTGAAACATTAAAATATTAAAATGTAGCCTTATTGCAGGAGGAAAAGAAAAAGGGGGAGGGAATCAAACTGGCTCCAAGCCAAAGGCCAGGCAGAACAACTCTGTCTTACAGGCCCTGCGGAAAGAAATCGGATCCTGCAGGGCCCTGGTCTCCTGAGGCAGAGCGTTCCACCAGGCCGGAGCCAGTGCTGAAAAGGCCCTGGCTCTGGTTGAAGCTAATCTAACTTCCTTAGGGCCCAGGACCACTAGGGTGTTGCTATTTATGGACCTTAAGGTCCTCCGTGGGGCATACCAGGAGAGGCGGTCCCATAGGTACGAGGGTCCTAGGCCATGAAGGGCCTTAAAGGTCAAAACCAGCACCTTAAATCTGACCCTGTACTCCACCGGGAGCCAGTGCAGCTGGAAAAGCACTGGGTGAATATGCTCCCATGGCAGGGACCCCGTGAGAAGTCTCGCTGCAGCATTCTGCACCCGCTGGAGTTTCTGGGACAGCTTCAAGGGCAGCCCCGCGTAGAGCGAATTACAGTAGTCAAGCCTGGAGGTGACCGTCGCATGGATCACTGTGGCCAGGTTGGGGCGGGAAAGGTAATATGGATGACTTTAACCATGGGTAGGCAAACTAAGGCCCGGGGGCTGGATGTGGCCCAATCCCCTCTAAATCCGGCCCACGGACGGTCCGGGAATCAGCGTGTTTTTACATGAGTAGAATGTGTCCTTTCATTTAAAATGCATCTCTGGGTTATTTGTGGGTCATAGGAATTCATTCATACTTTTTTTCAAAATATAGTCCGCCCCCCCCCCACAAGGCCTGAGGGACAGTGGACTGGCCCCCTGCTGAAAACGTTTGCTGACCCCTGACTTTAACTATACCTGGAGGTCTCAGGGCGGTTCACAGAAAAGATCACAATATATAAAATATATAAAATCAAAGTAAGAACAATAACCCAATAACATCCCCCCCCAAAAAAAGAGCCAATTTTTAAAAGGGTATAGAATGTCAGTCAGGTCAACCAAAGGCCTGGTTAAAAAGGAACATTTTTGCTTGGTGCCTAAAGGTGTATAATGAAGGCGCCAGGCAAACTTCCCTGGGGAGAGCATCCCACAAACGGAGCCACTGCAGAGAAGGCCCTGTTCTCGTGTTGCCCCCCCCTCCGGACCTCTCGAGGAGGAGGCACACAAAGAAGGGCCTAAGAAGATGAACTCAGGGTCTGGTGAGGTTATAGACCCCTGCCTGATGCTCTTGGTAGTTGTGGACAATACGGAACTGAATGGGACATTGGTCTAACTCAGCGTAATGCAGGTGCCTCTGCTGCAAGTTAGTGTTGACAATTCCGAGTTTGGCGGTCCGACTTTATATAAGGCCTCTTCCTATGTTCCTTTTGGGGGGTTTCCTGATTAAGCCAGAGACCATGGCATGCTGCTATCGCAAGCAAAAGCTTTTACCACCTTAGTTTAAGAGGGGAAAGCCCTAATTCCTTTCACCCCAAATATGGCCAGCTTTCATCAGTTGCGAACTGGCCAGAGTTTTGCTAATAATAATAATAATAATAATAATAATAATAATAATAATAATAATACAGTGGTACCTCGGGTTAAGTACTTAATTCGTTCCGGAGGTCCGTTCTTAACCTGAAACTGTTCTTTTTTAAAATAATAATATGCGCTCGTTCGGTGTTCCCTGGACTCTCGCCTGGTGCCCTCCAGAACCTGGCGCCCTGGAACCCCGCACCACTAGCCTCTATGGGTAAGACGGGCCTGGACAGAACTGTACGGAACAACCTTACAGTTACAGAGCAAAATATCCTCTTGAATTATATACCCAGCACATGGAACCTTATAAAAGGACAATATGAATGGACTCTCCATTTATATCTACCACAGCAAAAAGACTGATACTGATGAACTGGAAAAATAAAAACGCGGTTCCCTTCTATGATTGGATTGAAGATTTATATAAACTCACAACGTATGAACAACTTGCATATAAACGCAGACTTGCCACGGACAAATTCAATGAAATTTGGAATCCGTTCTTGCAAATACTGTAATAGGTTAGGATCTGGTGAAGTACAATAACAACCTTGTAAAATAAGCAGTTTTGGGGTCCCCCCTTTATTTTCCCTGCTACACAGGTTCTGTTTCTGTTTCTCTTTTTTATTTACGTCTCACCATGTTTAGTGCACATATAATTATGTACTTTTTGAACTTTAATTAACATGGGTTTAAAAAAAGAGAGAAAAAGATTTGCAATGCAAACTATGGATAATCAGGACCGCCTATCTTTCTGCGAGCAGCACACCTACCAACATCCTCCGACATGATTGGCCTACAGTATAACAATCCCAACCAGGACTGGCAGCTCAGGGCATAAAATGCCACTGACCTGGAATGGCTGTTCGACAGGATTACAAACCAGTTTGGATCGTCAACTGGCAGGAGCCCTATTTAATGTTTAATGGGTCACTGCCAGGGAAGCGACTCCCTTAGGACAGGCAGGGGCGCTGCCCCACCAGCCTCTGCCCTCAAGCCAGTCTGCACCTGCCTGCCTTTTTCCTTGTAACCAATCACGGAGTGGTGTAACTCTGCCTGCCATTGGCTCTGGCTAAAACACCTGTGCGTCTGCCTGCCTCCTGCCCTACCAGTCTTGACGGGCACCAACCAGTGCCAGATTTACATATAAGCTATAAGCTAAACAAGCTATAGCTTAGGGCCCCACTCGCTTGGGGCCCCCAAAAAAATTAAAGGGAAGAAAAACAACTGGATGCACGTTTTCAAAACACTGTATGTACAATCTCTCTCTCTCTCTCTCTCTCTCTCTCTCTCTCTCTCTCTCTCTCTCTCTTCCCCCTTCAAGTAGCATTTTTTTCAAATCAGTTTCATTTGTTGAGACACTGGGAAGAAAAGTGGGGAAAGAGGTGGAGGGGGGAAAGGTGAGTGGGATTGGGGTCGGGTGGCGATGTTTAGATTTGGGTTAAAGAGTAGGAGGTTGGTTGTAGAGAGTTTCCTATATGTAGTCATATAGGTGTTTGTTTGGGGTATTTTGGGCCATCTGGCATTTAGCCGGTTGGTCCTAGGTCTCAGCTGGCGTGGAGGGCCATGTTCAGGGACAGGCCATCCCCCCTGTCCACGGCTCCCTTGACCAACTACATTCTTTCTGCGGCACCCCTGTGGGGCTCAGTAGCTCAGTTATGTCACCCCTTGCCTGAAGAGCCGGCAGCCCCTCACCCCTTTTTCAAACACCCTCCCTTGTGGAGTGTTCCTTCAGCCTCCTTTATTCTCCCCTCTCTTTGGGACTCCTCTGGGCAGCTGTCTGAGCTGCCCCCCCCCAAAAGAGATGCCTCCTCCCACTGCCCCACAGGGGCCTAGGAAGCACCCCCTGGCCAGCCCCAGAGGCACCATTCGCCTGGGAAGGTTGTAACCAGGGCTGCCGCAACACACAGCTGTGTGAGAGGCAGAGATGTGTGAGGCCATCAGAGGAGGGAGGGAAGGAAAGAGGGACAGAGGCCAGTGTTGCCCGCGGCACCCCTGACCATCATTCAAGGTGCCACAGGGTACCACGGCACACTGGTTGAAAACCACTGGCATAACCCATCCAGGTTATAGTCAGATTGCAAAACAAACTGGCTTCCGCTGCTTAATTTTCCAATAGGGCTGAGGTCTGCCCCTTCTCTTTCTGCCCTAACCTGATCACCAAACAACAATCATAAAGAAGAAGAAGAGTTTGGATTTGATATCCCGCTTTATCACTACCCGAAGGAGTCTCAAAACGGCCAACATTCTCCTTTCCCTTCCTCCCCCACAACAAACACTCAGTGAGGTGAGTGGGGCTGAGAGACTTCAGGGAAGTGTGACTGGCCCAAGGTCACCCAGCAGCTGCATGTGGAGGAGCGGAGACGCGAACCCGGTTCACCAGATTACGAGTCTACCGCTCTTAACCACTACACCACACTGGCTCTCCTCGGTTACACTTCTGAAAGTGTGCTTTGTGAAATGTTTTTTTTGGGGGGGAAGGAGTGTCTTTCTAGTATGGGGAAGATGGCAAAGACATTGAACTGGGTGGGGTGGGGGTAGGGAAAAGACATGAAGAGATGGTCAAGCAAGGGTTAACAATCCATTTATTTATTTTAATTCTTGAGCATATATAAGACTGCAAATCAGCAGTGCCTTATTTTCAGAGGGCTTGTTGTGGAAGAGTACAGTATGTTTGGACACCTTTGGACTTTGTGTTGGATCATGAGATCCTGGTAGTTACGCAATGCATTTTCCTTTGTTATATTAATTAGTCTCGCCTTTTATTCTTCTGGAGACCCACCCGCTTTTATATCTTTCCCCCAGAGGCATACCTAGGGTTCCTTGTGCAAGGAGCGGCATCAGCGCCCGCTCCCCTCCAGACAAAAAGCACTTTACTGCACACTTTTGGGAGGTTGAGTGAGGAGGACAGGAAGCTTCTCCTGAGTTTGATCTTGCTGCAACAGTGGCTTCCGTACAGTCATACACTCCATAGTCTGTTAGGTGATTTTTGCACCAGCACCTTAGGTCTGCACCCTGGGGAGGGGCTGGTTTTGCCAACCTCTGGGTTTTGTTGTTGTTGTTTAGTCGTTTAGTGGTGTCCGATTCTTCGTGACCCCATGGACCGGAGCACGCCAGGCACTCCTGTCTTCCACTGCCTCCCGCAGTTTGGTCAAACTCATGCTGGTAGCTTCAAGAACACTGTCCAACCATCTCGTCCTCTGTCGTCCCCTTCTCCTTGTGCCCTCCATCTTTCCCAACATCAGGGTCTTTTCCAGGAAGTCTTCTCTTCTCATGAGGTGGCCAAAGTATTGGAGCCTCAGCTTCAGGATCTGTCCTTCCAGTGAGCACTCAGGGCTGATTTCCTTCAGAATGGAGAGGTTTGATCTTCTTGCAGTCCATGGGACTCTCAAGAGTCTCCTCCAGCACCATAATTCAAAAGCATCAATTCTTCGGCGATCAGCCTTCTTAATGGTCCAGCTCTCACTTCCATACATCACTACTGGGAGAACTGCTGTTAGCAACAGTGTCTGTCTTCCTTATAAAGGCTGAGTCAGTTCAGGCCAGTGATTTAATCCCGTTAAAGAGAGGTGCTGAACCTCAAGCCTGTACTATCAAGCCCCGCGTCTCAGTTCCTGCTGTGTGGAGACAGGCTCCGAAGGCTCATTATGAAAGAAAAGGTTTGGTGACACCTGAACCATTTCCCTGAATTATTATTTCATAAATTCTGGTGCTGAGCTCTGGCACAGCAAACAATTGTGGGACTAGAGTTAGGTTGACATGAAGTCTAAACCAGGCTGTCTAAAGTGCTTGGGGGTTAAAAACATCCCATTCCCTACATTTCCCTCCTATTTCCAAGGGAATCCAGACACTGTGCCAAAGGCTGCTCCTGGGGTGATATACAGCTCTCCAGGGCAGGACAATTAGTCGCTTGGTGAGCATGTAAAATCATATGCTAAGAACGATTGAAACTGCCGGTTTTTCAGCAGGAATGGCGAATCCCAGTGGAAGCAAAAGAGGACAGCAGGGGCAATTGTTAAAATGCCAGGCAGATTTCTATAGAGCAGGCTCTAAACTCCATGCTCTTGGGTGTGCTAGCTTGTAAAGCCATTTGGCAATCCACAGCAATTACTGTATTTTTTGCTCTATAAGACTCCCTTTTTCCCTCCTAAAAAGTATGTGCGTCTTATGGAGCAAATGCAGGCTGCGCAGCTATCCCAGAAGCCAGAACAGCAAGAGGGATTACTGCTTTCACTGCGCAGTGATCCCTCTTGCTGTTCTTGCTTCTGAGATTCAGAATATTGTTTTTTCTTGTTTTCCTCCTCCAAAAACTAGGTGCGTCTTGTGGTCTGGTGCGTCATATAGAGCGAAAAATACGGTATGTCGTATACTCAGGGGAAGCTGCATAGGGTCTGCCAAACTGCAAAAATAACAGATCCCTCCCCGAAGGACGTGAGAAGAGTCCTGCACGGATCAGGCCAAAAGTTCATCATCTAGGTCTGTATCCTGTTTCAGCAGCGGCCAACCAGATGCCTACAAGAAGCTCACCATCAGGACCTGAATACAATGGCACCCTCTCTGTTTGTGCTCTGCAGCAACTGGGGGAAGGCTGTAGCTCATTGGTAGTGCATCTTGCTTGGAAAGAAGACATTCAGACCCAGAACTGGGAGAGACTCCTGCCTGAAACCCGGCCAGTCAGCGAAGAAGAAGAGTTTGGATTTTATATCCCGCTTTATCACTACCCGAAGGAGTCTCAAAGCGGCTCACATTCTCCTTTCCCTTCCTCCCCCACAACAAACACTCTGTGAGGTGAGTGGGGCTGAGAGACTTCAGAGAAGTGTGACTGGCCCAAGGTCACCCAGCAGCTGCATGTGGAGGAGCGGAGACGCGAACCCGGTTCCCCAGATTACAAGTCTATCACTCTGAACCACTACACCACGCTGGCCCTGTTTAGGGAAGTTTTTAATGTTTGATGTTTTGTCACTTTATTATTATTAACATTCTGTTGGGAGCCGCCCAGAGCGACTGGGGGAAACCCAGCTAGATGGGTGGGGTATAAATAATAAATTGTTATTGTTATTGTTATACTCAGATGAACCAATTGTCCGACAGCAGCTTCCTATGTTCCTAACTGGTATTGAAAGGCATATCACCTCTGACACTAGGAGTTAGGCACAAACTTAGGTAAAGGGACCCCTGACCATTAGGTCCAGTCGTGGCCGACTCTGGGGTTGCAGTGCTCATCTCGCTTTATTGGCCGAGGGAGCCAGCGTACAACTTCCGGGCCATGTGGCCAGCATGACTAAGCCACGTCTGGCGAACCAGAGCAGCACACGGAAACGCCGTTTACCTTTCCACCGGAGTAGTACCAATTTATCTTCTTGCACTTTGACGTGCTTTCGAACTGCTAGGTTGGCAGGAGCTGGGACCGAGCAACGGGAGCTCACCCCATCATGGGGATTCAAACCGCCGACCTTCTGATCGGCAAGCCCTAGGCTCTGTGGTTTAACCCACAGCGCCACCCGCATCCCAGGCACAACCTTAAGTGCCACCTTATCAACCATGAATCTCAACCACTCTCTCTCTCTTTTTTTAAATGTATTTTTATTAAAGATTTTCTTGGTTTACAAAAGTACAATGGTACCTCGGGTTACAGACGCTTCAGGTTACCGACTCCGCTAACCCAGAAATAGTACCTCGGGTTAAGAACTTTGCTTCAGGATGAGAACTGAAATTGTGCTCCGGCGGCATGGCAGCAGCAGGAGGCCCTAAGTGGTGCTTCAGGTTAAGAACAGTTTCAGGTTAAGAATGGACCTCCGGAACGAATTAAGTACTTAACCCGAGGTACCACTGTAAGCAGGTTGGCTGAACCCTTCTGTTCAGTTCTGTTCTGGCCTTTGAATGAACAAGAACTGTCTGAAGAATCGCTGTGTCGTCTGATACGTTCACCCACAACTTAACACTTAACCCGAGGTACCACTGTATAAGATAAAAAACAATTAAACCTGCATACAGCAACAGTGTTTTGTGTTGTGTAGGCTTCTGTGATGTAAGTAATGGGCCCCGCCTGCTGCCCTGCTCCCTAAAATATCACTGGTTTGCTCCTTTCTATATATAGGGTGCCTACATTCTGCATGGCAACATGTGCAAATGGCTTTAGATACCTGTTAGGTCCATAAATTACCATATAGCATATATTCAACACAAAAAAACGGTGACAATTTGTTGCTGACAAAGGACAGCTGGACATATAAAGGACCCCACTACCTTCAGTAGCTTAGGGCCTCATCAAACCTAAATCTGGCCCTGCTTTTCTTGTCTGTGATTGGTATCTTCTGTCGTTGTTTTTTAAATCTGCTGTTTGTCAGCCTTCGTCTTGAGTGCCTGACCTCCATCTTTGACATCTTGATTCTCCTGCTTTGAGACTGTCAGGCCCAGCTGGCTTTAACCTCATTCTGCCTTTGGCTCCCTTCTTTGGCCTTGATGCAGCTGTATCGATCAGCTCTCTTGACTCTTTGCTTGGCAGCCTGACTTGCTCATGGTATTGATCCAGCGCAGATTGATCTCCTGGGCTCTGATCCTGCGAAGGCTGCTCACGATCCACCCTGGGTTTGATACCAAGATAGGACTCTCCTGATGGCAGTGGAACTAAGAAAGTCCGAAATAGTTGCTCAGGCAGGTGTTTAAAATTGCCGTATTTTTTGCTCTATAAGGCTCACTTTTTCCCTCCTAAAAAGTAAGGGGAAATGTGTGTGCGTCTTATGGAGCGAATGCAGGCTGCACAGCTATCCCAGAAGCCAGAACAGCAAGAGGGATCGCTGCTTTCACTGCATTGCTGCTCTTTTGGCTTCTGAGATTCAGAATATTTTTTTTTTATTATTGTTTTCCTCCACCAAAAACTAGGTGCATCTTGTGGTCTGGTGCGTCTTATAGAGCGAAAAATACGGTAACTCATAGCTGAGGGGGGATAGCTGAGAACGGACTACTTTTCCTTTTCCTTAAATGCAAATAAAACATCTACCAAAGAACATTGTCCGAATGATGTTTTCCACAAATTATACAGTATTCCTGCCCCCCCCCGCCCCTGTCATTGTAACAAGCAGGGTGCTTCATGAGCTTGCTTTCCTGTGATCAGTTACAGAACAATCCTTTACGTGTCCTGGAGGGTGCAGCGCCAAACACTAACAGCCTGATCCTCTATTCCCTTTTCCCTTTCCTCTTCTATGGGACCCTACATTTAAATTCTTCCCTGGTCTCCTTGCTGGCCCTAGTAGGACCAACTTGGCCAGTTAACCCTGGTGATCATTTGATGTCTACTGATTGAGTCCACCCCTTTTTTTCTCCCCCCCCCCAATGACCTCTGAATTTTAGAATTTTATTGATATTGATGCAGCATTTTTATGTTGTATTTTATGCTGTTTTTAAGTTTTTTAATCAGTGTTTTATATTTGCTGTTAGCAGCCCTGAGCCCGGTTTTTAAACCGGGAAGGGCGGGCTTAAATAAAAATTTATTATTATTTTATTTTATTTTATTTTTTATACATACATACATACATACATACATACCCTGCCGATCTTGCTTGGTTTTCCCAGCCATTCTGGGAAGCTCCCAACAGAATACTAAAAACACAATTGGTTCATTTCCAACCAGTGCATACTCCACAACTTCCTGCTGAGACCCAGTCTGAAACTTTTTATACCACAAACGTTCTGGGATTGTTGGGTTTTTGGGTTGTTGTTTTTTTGTCCCACTTTCATTGTGCTATGGCACAAGAGTGCCCCTCCATTCAGCAAAAATGCAGTAACACTGGGGAAGTATCACAGAAGAACTAACGAAGCAGACTGATGTGCGGACAGCCTGGTATAAATCCAGCACAAATGCATTGTGAGTCAAAGACATATTGCAGACAGAATGTATCTATATATCTGTACATACAGACAGAGAGAGAGACAGTCTGGATTCAGTCTGGATTCATTGAATTCAGTGGGGCTTTCTCCCAATTATGTGTGTACAGGACAAGTACCGGTATTTGAGGGCTCTTCCCATTACTCCTCTAGAGGTTGGGGGCGCACTGCCCGCGCAGATTTACGGCCCCACATTGCCACATGGGGCAGACCCTCCAAGTGTCTCTGTTTCCCAGGAAGAGCATTTACAGAAGCCATCCTGGTTTCTGACTTGATCCGAGAAAGTTCCGCTTTTCCTTAGGACGTCCCTATTTTCATGGGGAAAATGTTGGGAGGGCAGCGACCCCTAAGCCAGGGAGCTGAGGAACTATGCAACTTTTAGAAGGCATCTGACAGCAGCCCTGTAGGGAACTTTCCTAATGCTTGATTATGTTTTTATCGCCACCCAGTGAGATAGGTGGGGTATAAATGGTAAAATAATAATACAGTGGTACCTCGGGTTGAGAACTTAATTTGTTCCGGAGGTCCGTTCTTAACCTGAAACTGTTCTTAACCTGAGGTACCACTTCAGCTAATGGGGCCTCCTGCTGCCACTGCACGATTTCTGTTCTCATCCTGAAGCAAAGTTCTTAACCCGAGGTACTATTTCTGGGTTAGCGGAGTCTGTAATCTGAAGCATATGTAACCTGAAGCATCTGTAACCCAAGGTACCACTGTAATAATAATAATAATAATAATAATAGGACACCCCTGTTTTCATCAGAGAGGTGTTGGAGGGTATGATGGGGTGGCCTGCCTAGGTTACAACGTCTGAGAGGTTTCAAGGCTAGGTTTTCGCCTCACACTCCAGGTTGGTACAAAAACTATGCCACCCCTGAGGCCTGTTGACTTGTGAGCAGGCCCGGCTGTGTTTGGCAGGATTTACTTCCAGCCAAGAATGTGTGCAGTGAGGAATGTTGCCTTCGTTTCCCAGATGGTTTTTGTGTGTGTGTGAGAGAGAGAGTGTGTTGTTGTTTAGTTGTGTCCGACTCTTCATGACCCCATGGACCAGAGCACGCCAGGCACTTCTGTCCTCCACTGCCTCCCGCCGTTTGGTCAAACTCATGCTGGTAGCTTCGAGAACACTGTCCAACCATCTCGTCCTCTGCCGTCCCCTTCTCCTTGTGCCCTCCATCTTTCCCAACATCAGGGTCTTTTCCAGGGACTCTTCTCTTCTCATGATGTGGCCAAAGTATTGGAGCCTCAGCTTCAGGATCTGTCCTTCCAGTGAGCTCCCAGGGCTGATTTCCTTCAGAATGGAGAGGTTTGATCTTCTTGCAGTCCATGGGACTCTCAAGAGAGTATGTGGGAAACCCTTATTTTGGCTAGGGGCCTAATAACAGGACCTGGCTGGACCCTCGCCCTCCATGCCTTGCCTTGAGGGGCCATGGCTGCCGCATGCCTGCTTGCAACAGACCATTAGATGAGACATAGGAAGCTATTCCTAGGGACCGAGGACCCTTCCTCCCCCGCCCTCATAAAAGGGGGGGCGCCCCCCAAGTTGATGGGCATTTCCAATCAATCAAATGGCAGTGCACCATGTCATGTGATTGATTTCTGCAGCGTATGAAGTAAAACTGTTTGCAGGAGGACTGGACTAATACTTGTAGTTTGATGGTGAATTTTGGACACAACAGAGATGTAAAAGATTCGGATTATTATAAAAGATGCAGGAGGAAATGATTAACAATAGGACTTACAGCAGGGCCGGATTTAGGTTTGATGAGGCCCTAAGCTGCTGAAAGTAATGGGGCCCTTTATATGTCCAGCTGTCCTTTGTCAACAACAAATGGTCGGGGGGTTTTGTGTTGAATATATGCCATATGGTAATTTATGGACCCAATAGGTATCTAAAGCCATTTGCACCTAACAAAATATGTATTTTATCAAAGTAATTGTTGAACTGAAAGACAATTAAGAAGTATATTAATAGTGAATTTTGGGGGGCTACCCAAGAGAATGGGGCCCTAAGCTATAGCTTGTTTAGCTTATACAGTGATACCTCGGGTTAAGTACTTAATTCGTTCCGGAGGTCCGTTCTTAACCTGAAACTGTTCTTAACCTGAAGCACCACTTAGGGCCTCCTGCTGCCGCCGCGCCGCCAGAGCACGATTTCAGTTCTCATCCTGAAGCAAAGTTCTTAACCCGAGGTACTATTTCTGGGTTAGCGGAGTCTGTAACCTGAAGCGTATGTAACCCGAGGTACCACTGTACATAAATCCGGCACTGGCAAGGAGGGAAGCCCAGAAGATTCTTTGGAATCTTGCTTTTATGTTATATACTGGATATGTGATTGTAAAACTCTGGTTTGAAAACCAAATAAACATATATATATATATATATATATATATATATATATATAATTTGTTTATTTCGTTTTCAAGTTGGGGTGCCAAATAAGGTCTACCCTGCAGAATCTGTATATATATATATATATATATATAGAGAGAGAGAGAGAGAGAGAGAGAGATTCTGCAGGGTAGAGCTTATTTGGACCCCCCCCCCTTTATATTATATTCAAGTTGGCACCCCTGAAAGGAGTGCTGGGGCGGGGGTGTCCCTTCTTGGTGGGTATCTCTCCCCCCTCCGTTCACTCGCAAGGATTCTCCTCGATGTGCGTGTCCCGCATTTCGGAAGTAAGAGGCGGCGGCGCGGATTGCGCGGGCGCGCGCGTGTGCCTATTTCTTTATTTTTATTTTTATTTTGCAATCCCCCTCGCCGCTTTCCCTTTCGCCTGCAAATGGCTTCTGCACCTTTAAATAATTCATCGCCCTGTCTTTTGCCTCTGCCTCCTTGCATGGGGCTGGCTGGGGAGGAGACAGCAGAGGAGGCAGCAGCAGCAGCAACAACAGCAGCCGCCCGAGCCTGGTGACATCAGCGCCAGGGCTTCAGCAGCCACCTGCTCCCAGCCAGAGAGAGGAAGAGAGAGGAAACTGCTGGGAACCCCCGAGGATCCTCCTCCTGCTGCTGCTGATCTCCCAGATCTCCCCTCCACCCATCCCATCCCTTGGAGACCCCTCGCCCTCCAGGTAAGGGGCGCCGATTGCATGGGCCACCCGGGTTGGGAGGGCTGGCTTTCTGCGTGCAGGGAACCCCAGATGATCCCACCGAGCTCGATCCGAGCCAGGCGGAGCCTGGGAGATCTCTCTTCACCATCAGAAGGCTCTTTTTTATTTTTTGCCTCCTCCTCTTCTGCCTGCAGCAGCTGCCGATTGGAGCCTCCCGGGTCCCAAAGGCAGATGCGTTCTGTCTTCCATGACTCTTTAAAAAAGTCAGGAGAGAGTAAGCCGGGAGATCGGGCGGTGGGGTAAACCCTGCGCCCCCCCCCCCCGTGCAAGTTGCAGAAGGGAAATAAAAGTTGGCTGGCGCTGCTGCGTAAAGTCTTGGTTTGCTGGGAGCGGAACTTGCACTCTGCAACCCCAGCTGCAAGCATGCTGGCCTCCTGGAAATAAGTAAAATTAATCTTGGATCTCGAAAAGGGCTTTGGAAACAGAGTAGTACGTAGTAATAGGTTGGAGGAAGTTGTCTGGGAATTCGGGGTTCTGGGGTTTCTCAAGAGTTGGGGGAATACCTCTGCAGAGGACATGTGGCCTTGTGGTTAGAGCAAGGGCACCTTATCGTCCGTTGTTCAGGAAGTAGCAGTGGGGTGAGAAGGGGACAGCCCTGCAGAGCTGGAGCAGAACCCTGAATTTCAGGAGGGCATCATGGGAAAGAATGGGCGCAGCAATATAGCCGCTGGCACGTTTGCGAAGCTAAGCAGGGTCTGGTATGGTTTCAGATTGGATGGGCAACCTTGTATTGAGATTCCTGCATTGCAGGGGGTTGGACTAGATGACCATTGGGGTCCCTTCCAACTCTAGAATTCTGTAATTCTTCCGTCACAAGCTGCGTGTGACTGGATGCCTATTCCCCTTCAGCTCTGGGGGGGGGGGAAATGTATGTGTATTTATTTTGCATGCTGAGCATTGTCGCTATTCTCTCCCCCCCCCACTGAAAACTGGGGTGCCATTTCTGCACCCCATGCAGGAAATGAATGAGCTTGCAGAGCTTTTGACTGAATGAACATTCTGGCTTGGGTGGCCTTAGTTGCAAGATAAGTTCAGGTGACAACGCCCTCCCCCCCCCCTCCATTTCTGGCCTGGAATATGTGGGGAATTCCAGCTGAGAATTATCTCACATCTCCTTGTGGGTGCTCTGTTTATAGTGAAAATAGGGGGAGTGTTGTTGGGCAGCAAGCGGTTTGCATTTGGGCACCAGTCAACGCCTGACTTTGCCGTCCTCTGACGCTGGCAGTGCTGCAAAGCATACTCTTCTTTGAATGGCTTCCTGGCTCTGGCATCACGCCTGGCTTTCCTGAATTTGTGCAGTTGGCTTGTAGTTCACGATCAGGGGGCTATTCATTCAGTGTGGCTTGACTGAGGCAGGAAATCCCATAAGCGACTCATCCTCTGCCCTGGCAGTAAAAAATAAAAAATAAAAATCATGCTAATAAATTAAATAACGAAACCATCTGTGCCCTTTCAGGACACACCAAATCAATACCTGCCATCACGGGCATATAATAACCTTGCAATCTTGACCATAGCATTCTCTGAATTAAACTGGATTGTGGGTGTGCACCCACCCATCGGTGTGCCACTTCTTGTCGTGACTAAGAGAGACAGGTTGGCAGTGATGGGGTTCCTGAATTTCCTATCTGCCCAAGGCTGTTGGCTCAGCAGTCAAATGATTGGTTAATAAAGGACCCTCGGGCAGGGTAGCCCAAGTCATTTTGCCACCTGAGGCGGAAAGACAAGAAGGCAAAGTCTTGTTCTGAAGCTGACCTGATTGACAGCTGTCTCTCACTTCAATACTAGCAAAAGGAGGGACAGCGTGTCCTTAGGGGGTGTAGGGCAGGGCAGCTCTGCTTCCCAACACCTCATTGTCACCCAGGAGCAACTGCTGCCTGAAGCAGCTGACTCACTCTGTCTAATGGTAGGGCCAGCCCTGACCTTGGGAACTTCATGAAGCCAGTTCCTTTGAATCTTGGATTTGTTTGCGTGCTTCTGGACTTGTATATATATTCTACTCAGCCTTGGTGTTAGGAAGAGTGAAATTACTTCAACTATAAACAAGGCTGTATATGATTTGGGCTTACCCCTCCCGCAAAGAAAACTGCAGCAGGAGAAGCCAGGTTCTGTATGCCTCTGTATTAAAAAAACCCCCAACACACATAATAAGAGAAATGTGCATATTTTTCATTTAAAAAAACCAACAATTCTGCATTTTTGTATTTTGCATGACTTCTTTTGGTTTTGCTAATCATCAGTAGGGGTAATGAACCAGCTGGGCATTAAAAGCCTCTCCTCTAACCCACTGGAAATCTTATTTAGCCACCTCTTTTGGCAAGCATTGCCTACACATTTTCCAACACATCTTTGCGTCATGCAGAGAGAAGGGGGGGGGGGATGAAATTAGCAAGAGGCTGTATTCTCTTCCGAATACCACAGTCTTGTGTTCTGGCAGAATCACAGCCCTTCTTATAAATGAGGGTCAGACCCCCTTTTGAGCGAGACCTCTTTATTAAAATGGTAAAGGAAGTATTATTTGTATGGCATATTGTTAGTCTGTGTGCAAAACAGGGCTGTCTTTTGCAAGAGCGTGGATTTCACAATAGCTGATAACTGTTCATGGAGGTTTAAGGAACTAGGGAGATCCCAAGGTATGGAACAACATTTACCCGAATAATGTCGTTCAGGCATGATGATGATAATGATAATAATTTATTTCTTTGTACCCTGCCCATCTGGCTGGGTTTCCTCAGCCACTCTGGGTGGCTCCCAACAGAATACATTAAAAACACGATCAAACATTGTTGTTGTTTAGTCGTTTAGTCGTGTCCGACTCTTCGTGACCCCATGGACCAGAGCACGCCAGGCACTTCTGTCCTCCACTGCCTCCCGCAGTTTGATCAAACTCAAGCTAGTAGCTTCAAGAACACCATCCAACCATCTCATTCTCTGTCGTCCCCTTCTCCTTGTGCCCTCCATCTTTCCCAACATCAGGGTCTTTTCCAGGGAGTCCTCTCTTCTCATGAGGTGGCCAAAGTATTGGAGCCTCAGCTTCTTGATCTGTCCTTCCAGTGAGCACTCAGGGCTGATTTCCTTCAGAATGGAGAGGTTTGATCTTCTTGCAGTCCATGGGACTCTCAAGAGTCTCCTCCAGCACCATAATTCAAAAGCATCAATTCTTCGGCGATCAGCCTTCTTTATGGTCCAGCTCTCACTTCCATACATCACTACTGGGAAAACCATGGCTTTTACTATACGGACCTTTGTTGGCAAGGTGATGTCTCTGCTTTTTAAGATGTTGTCTAGGTTTGCCATCGCCTTTCTCCCAAGGAGCAGGCGTCTTTTAATTTCGTGACTGCTGTCACCATCTGCACTGATCATGGAGCCCAAGAAAGTAAAATCTCTCACTGCCTCCATTTCTTCCCCATCTATTTGCCAGGAGGTGATGGGCCCAGTGGCCATGATCTTCGTTTTTTTGATGTTGAGCTTCAGACCATATTTTGCGCTCTCCTCTTTCACCCTCATTAAAAGGTTCTTTAATTCCTCTTCACTTTCTGCCATCAAGGTTGTGTCATCTGCATATCTGAGGTTGTTGATATTTCTTCCGGCAATCTTAATTCCGGCTTGGGATTCATCCAGCCCAGCCTTTCGCATGATGAATTCTGCATATAAGTTAAATAAGCAGGGAGACAATATACAGCCTTGCCGTACTCCTTTCCCAATTTGGAACCAATCAGTTGTTCCATATCCAGTTCTAACTGTAGCTTCTTGTCCCACATAGAGATTTCGCAGGAGACAGATGAGGTGATCAGGCACTCCCATTTCTTTAAGAACTTGCCATAGTTTGCTGTGGTCAACACAGTCAAAGGCTTTTGCATAGTCAATGAAGCAGAAGTAGATGTCTTTCTGGAACTCTCTAGCTTTCTCCATAATCCAGCGCATGTTTGCAATTTGGTCTCTGGTTCCTCTGCCTCTTCTAAATCCAGCTTGCACTTCTGGGAGTTCTCGGTCCACATACTGCTTGAGCCTTCCTTGTAGAATTTTAAGCATAACCTTGCCAGCGTGTGAAATGAGTGCAATTGTGCGGTAGTTGGAGCATTCTTTGGCACTGCCTTTCTTTGGGATTGGAATGTAGACTGATCTTCTCCAATCCTCTGGCCACTGCTGAGTTTTCCAAACTTGCTGGCATATTGAGTGTAGCACCTTAACAGCATCATCTTTTAAAATTTTAAACAGTTCAGCTGGAATACCATCACTTCCACTGGCCTTGTTATTTGCAGTGCTTTCTAAGGCCCATTTGACTTCACTCTCCAGGATGTCTGGCTCAAGGTCAGCAACCACACTACCTGGGGTGTACGAGACATCCATATCTTTCTGGTATAATTCCTCTGTGTATTCTTGCCACCTCTTCTTGATGTCTTCTGCTTCAGTTAGATCTTTACCACTTTTGTCCTTTATTATGGTAATCTTTGTACGAAATGTTCCTTTCATATTTCCGATTTTCTTGAACAGATCTCTGGTTCTTCCCGTTCTGTTGCTTTCCTCTATTTCTTTGCATTGCTCGTTTAAGAAGGCCTTCTTGTCTCTCCTTGCTGTTCTTTGGAAATCTGCATTCAATTTCCTGTATCTTTCACTATCTCCCTCGCATTTTGCTTGCCTTCTCTCCCCCGCTATTTGTAAGGCCTCGTTGGACAGCCACTTTGCTTTCTTGCATTTCTTTTTCATTGGGATGGTTTTAGTTGCTGCCTCCTGTATAATGTTGCGAGCCTCCATCCATAGTTCTTCAGGCACTCTGTCCAGCAAATCTAAATCCTTAAACCTGTTCCTCACTTCCACTGTGTATTCATAAGGGATTTGGTTTAGATTGTATCTTACCTGTCCAGTGGTTTTTCCTACTTTCTTCAGTTTAAGCTTGAATTTTGCTATAAGGAGCTGATGATCTGAGCCACAGTCAGCTCCAGGTCTTGTTTTTGCTGACTGTATAGAGCTTCTCCATCTTTGGCTGCAGAGAATATAATCAATCTGATTTCGATGTTGCCCATCTGGGGATGTCCATGTGTAGAGTCGTCTCTTGTGTTGTTGGAAAAGCGTGTTTGTGATGACCAGCTTGTTCTCTTGACAGAACTCTATTAGCCTTTGCCCTGCTTCGTTTTGATCTCCAAGGCCAAACTTGCCAGTTGTTCCTTTTATCAAACATTAAGGACTTCCCTAAACAGGGCTGCCTTCCAATGTCTTCTTAAAGTCAGATAGTTGCTTATTTCCCTGACATCTGATGGGAGGGCATTCCACAGGGCGGGCGCCACTACCGAGAAGGCCCTCTGCCTGGTTCCCTGTAACCTCACTTCTCACAAGGAGGGAACCGCCAGAAGGCCCTCGGCGCTGGACCTCAGTGTCCAGGCTGAGTGATGGGGGTGGAGACAAATTGATTATTGGCAAATTGATAAGTAGTAGCTGTTGTTTTCCTTTCAGCTATGCACTGTGGATGCGGGTGGCGCTGTGGGTTAAACCACAGAGCCTAGGATTTGCCGATCAGAAGGTCGGCGGTTCGAATCCCCGCGACGGGGTGAGCTCCCATTGCTCGGTCCCTGCTCCTGCCAACCTAGCAGTTCGAAAGCACGTCAAAATGCAAGTAGATAAATAGGTACCGCTCCGGCGGGAAGGTAAACGGTGTTTCCGTGCGCTGCTCTGGTTTGCCAGAAGCGGCTTAGTCATGCTGGCCACATGACCTGGAAGCTGTACGCCGGCTCCCTCGGCCAATAAAGGGAGATGAGCGCCACCACCCCAGAGTCAGCCACGACTGGACCTAATGGTCAGAGGTCCCTTTACCTTTACCTATGCACTGTGGAAGTGCAGTGGTACCTCGCAAGATGAAATTAATCCGTTCCGCGAGTCTCTTCGTCTTGCGGTTTTTTCGTCTTGCGAAGCAACCCTATTAGCGGCTTAGCGGATTAGTGCTATTAGCGGTTTAGCGGCTATTAAAGGCTTAGCGGCTATTAAAGGATTAGCGGATTAGCGGCTAAAAGGCTATTAGCGGTTTAGTGGCTTAGAAAAAGGGGGGGAAGCGAAAAAAAATCAGAACACTCACAATACGTTTTCATCTTGCAAAGCAAGCCCATAGGGAAAATCGTCTTGCGAAGCAGCTCAAAAACGGAAAACCCTTTCGTCTAGCGGGTTTTCCGTCTTGCAAGGCATTCGTCTTGCGGGGCACCACTGTGGTTTGGAAACCTGGTGCCCTGTGATGCTGTTGGACTATAACACCTGCTGGCCTCAGCTAGCGTGGTCAGTGGTTGGGGTGATGGGAATTGAAATCCAGCAAATATCTGGAGGACCAGAGGATATGTACCACTGCCCTGTGCAACTGGACGTTCAGTCTTTGAGAACCTCAACATATTCCTTGCCACATCCTTTGGTTCAGTTTAGACATCCTGCCAAACAATAGTTAAGGAAGTAAAGTGTGGTTTAGCATGAAGTCTGAATTGACAAATCATGGTTTGCCATCAGCCGTCAAATCAGAACTGGAAGCCATGGTTTTAAGTGGGTTTGGCATGATTGGTTTGCAATGGCCTGTCTTCACCTCCAGATTACTGCACTTAGATATGAGAGTGCTGAGCAGATGGGAAATAAAATAGACAAGCAGGCCTATACAGTAGTACCTCGGGTTACATACGCTTCAGGTTACAGACGCTTCAGGTTACAGACTCCGCTAACCCAGAAATAGTACCTCAGGTTAAGAACTTTGCTTCAGGATGAGAACAGAAATCGTGCTCCGGCGGTGCAGCGGCAGCAGGAGGCCCCATTAGCTAAAGTGGTGCTTCAGGTTAAGAAGAGTTTCAGGTTAAGAACGGACCTCCGGAACGAATTAAGTTCTTGACTCGAGGTACCACTGTACCATGATTTGCCTGTACATTGGGGTGCTCAAACCATAATTTGAGTTCTGAACAGTGGAGTGGTTCAGCTATAGCAGGGGTCAGCAACCTTTTTCAGCCATGGGCCGGTCCACTGTCCCTCAGACCATGTGGTGGGCTGGACTATATTTTTTGGGGGGAAATGAACGAATTCCTATGCCCCACAAATAACCCAGAGATGCATTTTAAATAGAAGCACACATTCTACTCATGTAAAAACACCAGGCAGGTCCCACAAATAACCCAGAGATGTATTTTAAAGAAAAGGACACATTCTACTTATGTAAAAACACGCTTATTCCCAGACTGAGAAGGTGATTGGGCCGCATCCGGCCCCTGGCCCTTAGGTTGCCTACCCCTGAGCTATAGCTTAACATTTTAATTTGCCAATTCTTGGGTTTGGAAAACATGGGCATATACAAGCCTGAAGCTTGGACTTGACAGCCAAACCTCAGTTAAAAGATGAAGTCCAAACCAGCAAAAAACATAATTTAGAATGATATCTGAATGGTAGATGGCATCAGGTCTTCAAAATGACCGTGAATGATGGGATGTTTCACATACCTACAGAGCAGCCATAGTCTGAAATATTTTTTGGTCTAAGAGTCTTATGACCTGATCCTATGCATGGATATTAGAAGTAAGTCCTGGTCAATGGAAAATACTCTGAAGTAAGCATGCAAAGTTTTGCAGTGGGGTTAATTGTACAGAACTGTGCTTGATATTGGTGAACTCGTACCAGTATGCCTGAGTCAGGGGAGTGAGTGTTACAGAATCATAGAATTGTAGAGCTGGAAGCGTCCATGAGGGTCATCTAGTCCAACCCCCTGCAGTGCAGGAATCTTTTGCCCAATGTGGGGCTCAAACCCACAGCCTTAGATTAAGAATCTCATGCTCTGATGTTGTTCTCTCTTTGAGTAAACACCGGCCTGCTAGCATTGTGCCAGTGTTGCCTTAACCCTGGCTTGCCTGGTTGCCTATGGCTATTAAAAAAAATGCCTTTGGGAATTCAGGGAACTGGGCAGAGAAGCATTTGCTAATTGGAAAAGTTGCTTCATTCTTTCAAGCCAATAATGCTACAACCAAGCAATATAAGTACCGTAGTTCTCCATCTATAAGGTGCCCCCATGTATAAGACGCCCCCTGTTTTGGGGGACTCCTATTTAAGAAATGGGGGGGAGATCTATCCGTGTATAAGACGCCCCCAAATTTTGGACATTATTTTTTAGGAAAAAAACCTAGTCTTATACATGGAAAAATATGCTACATGTGGAGTGGTGAGCTAGTTCGGTTTTTTGTGGGCCAGGGTTAACTTTTGTCTATTTGTTTTGTAGCTGCCTGAGCCCACTACCAGTCACATATTCAGAGTTCAAGTATTTGCCCTATTCTGCACCCCCCAATGTATTTAAAATAATTCAAGAAAACATAACAAGGATAAACACTCACATAAATTTAATAGGAGGAGATGCATCCATATTATGATAGCTTCATCTCCCCCAATCTCCAGGTAAAAACAATGAAAAGAGGCTTGTAGCTCCTTAAAGAACAAATTTATGATGGCATAGTATTTTGCGGACTCTGATGAAGTGTTATCCGAAGTTGACATTGGTTATAATGGATGTTTTAAGCTGCCTTAAAGGTGGAAAGGTGGGATATAAATGTTTTAAGTTAATCAAGGGCGAGACCTCCGAGGTTTATATTTCTGGTCCCAGCAAAGGCACATCTATGTACACATGTTCCAGTCATGCCGGGTCCATAAACATTCAGTGTTTTCCAAAATGTAGGGTGATTCGCTGAAAGAATCCTCTAGGACCACTTAACCACAGCCTGGAGGCAAAGTGATAAGGAGAGAAAAGGTGTGCAAGATTCTGGACTATAGTCGGGGGGGGGGGATAGGTGTATGTTTATCTGGTATGGAGAGTCTGTGGCCCTCTGGATATTGCTGGTAGTCCAACTCCCATCATCCCCAGCCTGCATGGTCATTGGCAAATGATGATGGGAGCTGTTATCCATCAATATCTGGAAGGACACCGGTTCCCCAGCTCTGGCAGGTTTGGAAGGCGACGTGTTGATAGTTGCATGAGTGAAGTGCAGAAATACTTGATTGCATTTTTCTCTGTTGGGAGGCAGATAATAAACTTGGGCAATCTTGTTTCGGAGGACAGAGAGGGCGAGGAGAGATAATGCTTTCATGTATTTTGTTTGGGGGACGCTGCCTCCGGACAGATCCCTGCTCCAAGGCCACTTTCCCACTGGAAAGTAGCTCAGTACAGCAAAACATCTGTGTGTGGGCAGCAGCCTGTGCCCACGTGGGAGATATGCCTTTCTGTGTCTCTGGTAGTGTAGGGAGGAGAATATCCCACAAAACCCTCTCCTCGCACACTCGAGATCACAAGCTGGGAGTGCTCCTTAGCCTGCTTTCCACTGTGACCCTGTGCATTTTTATGCAGAAGCAAATCTTCCGCTGGCAGCAGGGCTTACTCCCAGGGAAGCTTTTCTAGAATCGCAGCTTCTCAAACCAGCGCACGGTGCTGCTGACAACCAAGTCAGGGCCAGGGTGACCGCCACCCTTGTGCAAGCATCCTTGTGCATTGATAGCTCAGTCGGTTAGAGCATGGTGCTGATTATGCCAAGGTTGGAGGTTCGATCCCTGTATGGGACAGCTGCATATTCCTGCATTGCAGGGGACTGGACTACATGATCCTCATCCAACTTTACAATTGTATGTGAGTAGGGGTGCTATATGAGCGCCGCAACCCCAGAGTCGGCCATGACTGGACCTAATGGTCAGGGGTCCCTTAACCTTTACCTAGGGGAGGTAGATGACACAACTTTGATGGCTAGATGACACAACCTTGATGACAGAAAGTGAGGAGGAATTAAAGAACCTTTTAATGAGGGTGAAAGAGGAGAGTGCAAAATATGGTTGGAAGCTCAACATCAAAAAAAACCAATATCATGGCCACTGGGCCCATCACCTCCTGGGAAATAGAAGGAGAAGAAATGGAGGCAGTGAGAGATTTTACTTTCTTGGGCTCCGTGATCACTGCAGATGGTGACAGCAGTCACGAAATTAAAAGACGCCTGCTTCTTGGGAGGAAAGCAGTGACAAACCTAGACAGCATCTTAAAAAGCAGAGACATCACCTTGCCAACAAAGGTCCGTATAGTTAAAGCCATGGTTTTCCCAGTAGTGATGTATGGAAGTGAGAGCTGGACCATCAAGAAGGCTGATCGCCGAAGAATTGATGCTTTTGAATTATGGTGCTGGAGGAGACTCTTGAGAGTCCCATGGACTGCAAGAAGAACAAACCGATCCATTCTGAAGGAAATCAGCCCTGAGTGCTTACTGGAAGGACAGGTCCTGAAGCTGAGGCTCCAATACTTTGGCCACCTCATGAGAAGAGAAGACTCCCTGGAAAAGACCCTGATGCTGGGAAAGATGGAGGGTACAAGGAGAAGGGGACGACAGAGGACGAGATGGTTGGACCGTGTTCTTGAAGCTACCAGCCTGAGTTTGACCAAACTGCGGGAGGCAGTGGAAGACAGGAGTGCCTGGCGTGCTCTGGTCCAGGGGGTCACCAAGAGTCGGACACGACTAAACAACAACAGGGGTGCTAACCCGATCCACTTATTTCGGATGCATTGCTGGCCTCTCTCTCTCTCTTTTTTAAGTGCCCTTGTGCGTAGGGCAACCTCTTTCTCAATCAGACGGTGTCGCTCGGGGCGGGGATGCTTGTCACGCTTGTCTCTCTCTCTCTCTCCCTGCGTGTGACTCACAAGCAGGCAAGAGGAGAGACGACTGCTCTGGCTGAAGGCCTGGAGGAGAAAAGTGTGTGTGCGCGCTCGCCCGCCCGCCCTCCTGCTTGCTTGCTGCTGCTGCTGCTGCTGCTGCTACTTCTTGGCTGCATGGAAAAGGAAGTGTTTGGCTCCAGCAGCTGGGGAAGAGGAGGGGCTCCCTTTACAAAAGCCCCAACCATCTGTCTCTCCTCGCCTGCACCTTGCAGCAGTGCCGCACCGTGCAGGGCGCGCAGCCTCCAATGGCCTCCGGGGGTTGTTTGTTTGTATGCGCGGGTGTGGGCGGCTGCTTTTTCACCAGATCCTGTGACACACAAAAGCGGAGAGGGAGAGAGGGAGGGGGGGATGGAGGAGTTTCCAAGCCGCCAGGGGGAGAACCAATCTAGATCTGTCCAGCCCACCTTCGTCCTTAGCCACCATCACCACCGACCACCCACCCAGGAGCAGCGCTGCGCGCATTTCGCAGGACATGGGAAGCGCAGGCCGGCGAAGCTCTTGATTCCCGCTGATCCCCAGCCATCTTCCCAAGCCTACCCCCCCCTCTTATGCTTTGCTTTCTCTCCTCGGCCCCGCCTGTATCTCCCTCTCTCTCGATCCTCCTAGGGAGCGAGGAAATAGATGGCAAGGCAGCGGCGTGCCCCGAGGAGGAGGGCGGTCGGCTTGTCTGCAGAGGCTGCGAAGCGGGTGGCTGAATGATGCGGCGTGGGCGGCTGGCGAAGAAAGCTCTCTCTCTCTCTGGGAGAGGAAGGGGGGAACCCCAAGGGATCTCGCCAGGAAAGAGCCTCTATGAAGGATTCCCCCACTTGCAGGAGGAGTGCACCTCGAAACTGCTCGCCTGTGCCTCAGATTGCCTCATTCCTTTAATCCAGAGGTTCACTTCTCAACTTGGGTTCTGTTCTGCACTACTTGCCGGGTCTTCCACACAGGCCCTCCAAGTGCCCCTATTTTCTAGGGACAGTCCCGGATTTTCAGAAGCCGCCCTGGTTTCTGATTGGATCCCGGAATGTCCCGCTTTTCCTTGGGGAAAGCCCCCATTTTCATTGGAGAAATGTTGGAGGGTATGATGTCACACTCCGGCTGACTTCCCCATCTGCTAAATGGGCATAATACTCTGCCCTAGGTTCCTAGAATTAGTGACACAAGAAACCTCCCTCGGCCCTCAGCCCTAAACTTTTGGAGTTAGCCTGGTGATAAGCCTTTCTCGAAAGCTTTAACTTTTCGGGTGCATGGAGGTGATATACACACAATCCCAGTAATCCTTAGCAACAGCCCAGGAGGCTAGGTCATTATTATCACCCCTGCATTTCAAATGGAGGAAAGCTGAGGCTTTGGAGTACAGTGACTCCCATAAAGCCATCTGGCAAGGTCATAGCTGAGTTTGAACCAAGGACAAAGGATGCCTTTGGTCTCTGGAAGGACCAAGACTGAGCTCTAGCAGTTTTCTTCCACTTGGTGCCCTTGCGTACATTTTGGACTACAACTCCCATCAGTGCTGTTTGGGAGTGATGGGAGTTGTAGTCTAAAACGACTGGTGGGCACCTCGTGGGGAAAGGCTCAACAAGAGGGTCTCAGAACTGAATCCAGGTTTCTGCTTTAGATCAGCCTGACCCTAGAAGGGTGAGAAACCTCAGGCTTGGGAGCCAAATACAGGCCTCTCTATATCTGACCTTTGGAAATCTTCCCAAGGACACAACCCTCACTGGCCCCAGTTTGCAAAACACACACACAAAACACAAAACCAGTGTTTTTGTGAGACTGTATTGTGTCCTTGAACTGTGACAATGCCTTCTGCTTGTAGAAGCAAGCCAACTGTCCAAAGTTTAAAATTTACATTTGTTTCTCCACCCCACTGGTCTTGCCCGCCACTGGCATGTGGGGAAGGTTGCCCAGAAGGGAGTACTGTCCGCAGGCTGGGGCGAAAAACTGATTCCCCTTCTATAGAAGATGCCTCCTTCTCACTGGGCAACCTGCAGTCAGCAAGGTCACAGGTCAGAAGGGGACAGGCAAGGGCGGTCCTTGCAAAGAGTATAAAAATGCAGCAGTTCCCTCTGCTCTCTCAGCAGTCAGAGGAGGCCTGCTGTGTCTTGTCTAGGGTTGCCATATTTCAAGCAGTGAAAATTCAGACAGAAAAGCTGTTGAGCTTTTTGGGCAAGATCGCTTTTGTAAAAAAATGCAATTTTGAGCTATTTTTATGGGGAAACGGAACTGCCGACTTGGGCTGCCATACACCTGGATTTTCCCGATTTTTTGTGTCGCAGAGAGGAGGGGAGGAGATCTGAGCAGCTGTCAGATCCAATGTTCTGCGTGCATTTTGTAGCACGTTACTCTGAAGAGTGGCCCCCTTTCTCCACCGTTACAAGAGATTGCGGTCTGCCCCAGCATATTATTGTGGGGAGGGAGGCTGGTTCACACATGCACGTAACGTTGCTTGATTTCTCATCGCTTGATGACTTAACATACTGACCTCCTTCAAGCATAGAAGCTGCAAAGCCATCCTGCCCTGCAAGGGCCTGCAGCCCCCACTCAGCCCCCACATATCAGCTACAGATGCCACGAAAAAGCACAGAAAGCAAAGCCTGCACACATAGACAGGTTTTCATGTGTTCTGGATTTCATGCTGGGTTCTAGAATGCATGGTAAGCCTGTATGTTTTACAGGTTTCTGCAAGTGGACTTTCCTTTGCAGATGTCCACACTTAAAAGTGTGAACATTAGGGTCAGGAGTAACAACACCATACAACATTGGGGGCAGAGAATCATAGAACTGTAGAGTTGGAAGGGACCTTGAGGGTCATCTACTCCAACCCCCTGCAGTGCAGGAATCTTTTGCCCAACGTGAGGTTTGAACCCACAACTCTGAGATTAAGAGTCCCATGCTCTACCGACTGAGCCATGTGATGCCCCATCCTCTGACGTATGCCCAACAGAGGGCTTTGATGTCTCAAAGCTGAACAGAGTATTTTGTTAGAGGCGCAGTGAGTTCTGCGATGGCTCATTCAGTTTCACCCTCTCAACTCACTCCTTGAGGAACATGTGTACCAGTAGGGATTGTTTATGCCCGGAATGTGGTTGATCTCCAGATGATCTTGGATTCCAGCTTCCATCAGCCTCAGTTGGAATGGCCAGTGGTTTGAGAAGATGGAAGTTGTTGTCCCACAGCAGCCGTAGGTTAGCCATCCTTGATGCATGCGATCCGAGTGTCTTTTTCAGCCAGGATGGCACTGAACACATAGGACCAACCACATGAGGACAAACCACAATTTGCCCTGTGGAAGAAGCCTTCCCAGTTTTTATGAAGCGGCATGCAAAATCTGCCTCCACAAGGACACAGACCAGAGCTCAGGCTTGCTTAGCTTCAGTGAAGTTGCTGCTTCCTTTGCCTTTTGAGTACCACGTCATGGCATAATGGTGATTATGAATTATTCAGGGGCCCGGTTTACAACGTACGTTGCGGACAGGAAAAGAAACGGCTGGCCCTGGTGAAAAGGGCTCTTGTCTCTCAATGCTTAGAAACAGGTGTGCAGCTCTGAAGGTGATAGAAAAGATGGAGGCACAAGAAGACCTGTTATGTTACCCATGTTAGAAACACTGAGCCTTTTGATGTCCAAAATCTGGAGCTTCCAGGAAGGACTCAGCAGTTAGGGGCTGGTTTGCACAAATTTAATCCTTTCTTCTGGCATGAATTCCTTGCTTGGATTTTGATTCATTGTCTCAAAACCCCATGTTTTTCCTTATTCCTCCTCCATGTTTCTTCACGTCACCTTTGTTTCACTTCCTCTGTAGGTTGTGTCCACACCAGTGTTCATATAGAAGGATGGGTTGGTTTAATCTTGTCTGTGTATAATGTATAAGTTGACCCTTAGGAGGATCCGCACTGCAGCCCATCATAATCACTGGTACAGTGGCTGCTTTGGGGTCTGCACTTGCAATATTTGGCTATCCTACACTGTCTCTGCATTTCCAGGTAGAAAAAAAACCCCGAGCCCTTCCTTCCACGTCCTGCTCTTGAGCAAAGTAGACACGCAGCTTTTCGCTTGCGACCTTCTCTGTGCAAGGACCATGTCTCTGCCATATTCTGTACCACATGGAAAGGTATGTGGTGAACCAGGTGTTTTTCTTGTGATCAGGTATTCCAGAGAGAGATTGCAAATAAGTTTAGGATTCCTGGATACAGATCTGATGGAATCTAGAGTGGCAACTAAATAAAACAAAGCGAGGAGATTAAGTCCTGTCTACTTTACAACTCCAAGTATCCTTTCTGGAGAAGAAACGATGCGTCCTCTGTGTTATATATCAGCTTAAATTTATCTTATTTGCCTCCTGCCTTCCCTCTAAAATGCTGTGGTATTGTGCATGCCGGTAACCAATTTTATCATCACAACAACCATGTAAAGTCAGTTTGATAGAAACTTAGCCGAAGTTTAGCCAACGAACTTGATGGCTAAGGACTTGAACCCAGGGTTCAGTATTCGTAAAGGTAAAGGGACCCCTGACCATTAGGTCCAGTCGTGGCCAACTCTGGGGTTGCGGCGCTCATCTCGCTTTATTGCCCGAGGGAGCCAGCGTACAGCTTCCGGGTCACGTGGCCAGCATGACTAAGCCGCTTCTGGCGAACCAGAGCAGCGCACGGAAACGCCGTTTACCTTCCTGCCGGAGTGGTACCTATTTATCTACTTGCACTTTGATGTGCTTTCGAACTGATAGTTGGCAGGAGCAAGGACCGAACAACGGGATCTCACCCCGTCATGGGGATTCGAACCACCGACCTTCTGATCGGCAAGTCCTAGGCTCTGTGGTTTAACCCACAGCGCCACCCGCATCCCTTTCAGTGTTATTACCTACTGCATATATTGCCTGGTTCTCAGCAATCCTTACAACAGTCCTGCATGGTAGGCCAGTGTTATTATCGCCATGGGGGCACTGGGAAAGAATGGCTTCCGAGTTCTGAAGCAATTATTCACTTGCTTAATTCTTTCTGGAACTGGCAACCTGCAGGGCGATCTCTTGAATCTAGCAGGAAAAGATAAGATAAACACCATTCTTGTGCAGATCTAAATATGTTATCACAGACAAGTGTTGGCAAACAGGCATCACGTCTCCATCCAAACATGTCACACTTTTGAGTCACAGCATGGACAGGCATATATTTGTGTATGGGGGGGGGAAGAAAAGTGATGGGGTTTTCTCCTGCATCTGTTTTGTGTTTCCCTCTGCCAGCCAGCCAGCCAGCCTCTCAGAGCTGCTCCATCCCCCACCCTAAGCTAGAGAACACAGGAAGATTTCTGCAACTCACTCAATAACCTACTTTTGCCTCCAGCAAAGGAGACAGGCAAATTTCTCTTGCTTCACTCATTGGGTTAAAAGGGATCTGAGTGCTGGCTGCTTTTGCTTTAATGGGCCTGTCTGGTTCATCCCAGCACCCCCTGCAGGGAGTCTGGTTCTGGAGGTGCTGGGCAGACTGGGATTATTAGTGGCAAGTGGTGAATGGCCCCAGGCTGGAAGATGAGCCACTGTGTTTTCATGGCTAGAACTACATTATCTGCATGGGAGAGGAAGTATTTGGATGGTGACATCATGTAGGCGTGTATTCCTAAAATGGCTGGATATCCCTTGTTTTCCCACCCACAAGGTCACTGGAACCCTGTGCAGCTAGGAACTCGGCGCTGGCTCGGTGTTCCTCCTACAAGGACAGTGCCCTTGTATCTGTGTGATGTCTGAATGACTGAGGGTACGTTGTGTTGTTTGCCGTTAGCACCAAGACTCCAGAATGTGCTGCATCTCCAGAGAACATTGCTGTTAAAACAAAATAATGGCACGTCTGTCCAAAATACTTGGGCTGTAAATTATCGTATTTTAAGCCTAAGAGCTGGGATTTTTGTGCTATTGACCTTTTTTTTCAACAGCACGGTTGTCCCGAAATATGAGATGAAATAAAGAGAGGCACGTTTGTGTGTGCATAGAGTGTCTTTTCCTCATAACTGAAGCCACAGTCTGCCACCACTTAGTCAGCATTAAGGGTGGGGGCTTGTAAGAACATTAGAAAAGCCTGATGGAAGAAGCCAATGGCCTGTCTAGTTCAGCATCCTGGTCTTACAGATCCCTTTGCAGAAACCCAGAAGCAGGATCCAGCAACTGGTATTCAAAAGCATTGCTTCCTCTTTGTGAGGCAGATGACCTGGCTTCCTGGCAAGTTAGCCCCCCCCCCCCATATTCTCTTTTAACGAAATTGCAACTGCAATCCTATACTTACTTACCTGGGAGGAAGAAGCATTGAACTCAATGGGGTTTACCTTTAATAGCTGAATGAGATTGCATTGCATTGTGTGTTTGGGGGCGGGAATGTTGGGTATCAAGTCAAAGTTTATTTGTTGTTGTGACCATCCTGGTCATTGCAACCAAAAAAAGGGGGGACTATTATATGCATGCTGTGCATAGAATATGCATAGATACCCTGTTAAAATACAGTGATAACCAAGTTATACATATTTGTGTAGGTCTGAATTTAATGTATATAAGTTTCTGTATTACATTATCAATAAGTCTTTATAGTCCACCATATTGATGAACGTTCTCAGTTTTGGGGCTGCAACTGCGAATCTTGCAACTCATGAACTTACTGGATCCAGACAACAAATATGTGATCTTCACTTGATCATCCACATCAGGCATCTTACACAATAGTTCACAAATGTATTTAGTTCAGAATACATAGGGCAGTACATAATGGTACAGATGCAGGTATAATCCAGATTAATAAAAAGAAGTCAGTGTTGATTCCAATGGGACATTGACTGTTCTCCCTTACGGTGCAATCCTATGCAAGTCCCACTGAGTTAAAAATGGGACTCACTCCCAGGTAAATTGTATTTAGGGTTACATCCTAAACCATAAGCTTATTTTTCTTTGCGGTAGCCTGATTCATAGTGGTGATGCTGTGGGCCTTATTGACAGCTTTAATTTACTGCTAGAGGATTACGATTTCAGGAGCATGGATTCCTTATTGGAATATTGGAGTGGCAAATACGCTTTTAACACCTTCATGTTTTGTGGAAGCGGGGAACAGAATGATGGTGTGTTGTGGGTTTTTTAAAAATAAAATAAAATGAGGGGGCTCTTTTAATTCTCCAGCCCCAAGAAATATGATGTTTTGTGTTCTTCAGCAAATGTTTCATTTGACTATCCATTAGCACCAGGACCTACCGTATGTGGTAGGATTCCATTAAGCTGTGATGGCTGGAGTTGATGTGAGTGGTCTTCCAAAACACCTGGAAGGCACAAGTTGGCAAAGGCTGTCTTAAAAGCCTCGTGGGGTAGAAGTTGCTTGGTGGGTGGCGGAGGGGGCAGCACATTTGCAGGTAAAGGATCTCTCCATAAAGGCTTGCACCCAGCCTTGAGTGGACTGCAAATACTGACACTTTCAGCAAAGCCTGCAGAGCTACGGTGAGCATGTGATAAGAGGGAGCAGGCAGCACTGTGACCCTGGAGTCTCCCTCCTTCTGCTGACTGCGTGAGACCTTGATGAGAGTGCTGGGCCGCACCGCAGCAATCTGTGCCTCAGTTTCTCCTTCGGCAGAGCACAGCCAAACCCCTAAACAATGATTAATTAATGACTGGCTTCCAACGCTTTGAGGTGGGAGGCTGAGCTGAGGCTAGATAACAATGATGAGTTGTTTTGCTGCGTCTGGCTGACTCAGCTGCCTGGATTCAGCACAGAATGGAGCTAATTGGGAACTGAGGAAGGTTTGTTCTGTCTCATTCCTCCCCCCCAAAAAAAATATCTGTGCTCCCTGTAAATTCTGGATTTCCCTACTGCCCTTTCTGGGCAGGGCGAGAGCACAGGGATGTATATATTTTTCTACGAATCTCTTCTGTTTGTGGGATTGTGTGTGTGTTCTTCCTGTGTCCTCCATCTGCCCTCTGGTGTCTTTCCCCTTGTCCTCTGGCTCAGCTTGTCCTGTAGCCACAAGAGATGTAATTTTTGGGCTCTGTTGATGCTGGCCTCTGCATCTCAGGGAAGGAAGAGCTGGCAGGGCTCTGGCAGCTCCAGTCTCCTAATAACCACAAGTGCTGCAACGCCAGAGCTGGCAGGGAGTGGAGCGTATCTGCACAGGGGAGAGCACCACAGCTTTGAAGGCCCAACATACGCGTCCGTTGTGCAGGCTTGTCAGAAGCTGTTCAGAGTATACCAGCCCTGAAAGATTTGCTAGTACTTCAGCCTGTGAATTGTGTTAATCCTAGAACTATACAGATCAGAGTGCCATGAAGTGAAGCAACCGCCCACAAAATTGCGATCGGGGCTATCAAGTCTTCAGTAACTTGGAACTCAGTAGGGGAAGTTTAGCTCCATCATTTGCTTTTAAGCAGCACGCATGCACGCACACACACACACACACACACACGGACGCGCACACACACACACTTCAAAAGGTTGAAGCACTAAGGGGATATAAGCAGCCAAAAAATAAAAGAAAGGAAAACCAAAAACATATTGGAGGAAATTGCACATGGTTGAGAGACTTGACCTTTCGTAGCACGAAATTTAGACACTTTCCCCCATATGTCTTCCCCACAGCTACAGTTTGATACATGTCATTTTTCACCAGTATAAAATGTTCGTCTAAAATAAAGTCACTTGCCTTTATTAGGACTAACTAAAATGTCACAGTGGGCACACAAAGCAGCAAAGGCACGTTTTTTTTAAAAAAAGCATGAGGAACATCATATACACCAGTGTAATGAGAGGAGTGGAACAAATAATACCTCATTCACTTTTAGAAAAGTGTGCTGAGACAAATATATGCTGATGGAACTCCCAAGCCCATGGTGAGTGTACATTTTAGGGGAGATAGGCACATAAACTTTATTTTTCTTGGTCACATCCAGAGATGGCACTTATTGAGCAGCAAAAGATAATGTTATAACTCCTGAGCTGAAGAGTCAGCCCAAAGAACTAATAATATGTAGCGTGCTCCATCACCAGCCTACAGAAATTCTTCCTCATTGTATTGTTTTTTTGGACTCAGGGTGCTGACCCCTGTAACTTGGTAATTACGCCTTCATCCTCCTGGTATCAAAAGGCCTATCTTGTGGAATTTCTTTCCTCCATCAGTTTTTTTTATAGGAACATCCCTTACGTGCCTCTGCTGAACGACCTGTCACTACCTCAAAGCGTTGGAAGCCAGTCATTGCAGATTGTCTGGCAAGTTTCTATATTTCCACAATGACCCCAGAAATAAGGTTCTCATCCTGCTTGGCAGGGGGTTGGACTTGCAGGCCCTTGTGGTCTATTCCAACTCTATGATTCTATCCTGGCTTTCCTTCTACCCTCCCACATGAGAGCCTCCCATTTATTTGAGTGCAATGACATCGAAAAGCTTGCCTTCCCTTGTGACACCCCCCCCCTTTGCTTTAAGGAGGCTCTTTCCCATGTGCCTTAAGAGGTGGAACCTTCTCCATGGTCTGTGGAATGCCCTCCTCACAAGTACAACAGGTGCTGACATTGCTATTGTGTCAATTCACAGCATTTGTTTGCTCAGGTATCTTAATTATCTTAACTCTTTAGTGGGTGATCATTTTAGCCTTCGCTGGGTTGTTGGTTTTTTAGCTGCACCTGTTTTGTATTTTGATGAATTTGCTTTTTAATTGACTTGGTTGTTGTAATTTATTTTGGAGTGTGACCTGCCCTGGTATTGGTATCAAGGAAAGGTGGGCTGTAAATTTAATTAATTAATCTATCTCGCTTTGTTGCCATCTGTGGGCAAAACAAGGAGCTGGGTCATTCCTCTAATTTTATAAGTATCAACCATCTTCCTTTTAGTCTTGTTGCTCCTTTGAATTAAGGAATCTTTCTTTAGTGTTGGTCGGCATTTGTTGTTGTTTAGTCGTATCCGACTCTTCCTGACCCCATGGACCAGAGCACGCCAAGCCCTCCTGTCTTCCACTGCCTCCTGCAGTTTGGTCAAACTCAGGCTGGTAGCTTCGAGAAGACTATCCAACCATCTTGTCCTTGGTCGTCCCCTTCTCCTTGTGCCCTCCATCTTTCCCAACATCAGGGTCTTTTCCAGGGAGTCTTCTCTTCTCATGAGGTGGCCAAAGTATTGGAGCCTCAGCTTTCAGGATCTGTCCTTCCAGTGAGCACTCAGGGCTGATTTCCTTAAGAATGGAGAGGTTTGATCTTCTTGCAGTCCATGGGACTCTCAAGAGTCTTGCCACTTGCCACTAGGTGACCACAATTCTAGTAAATGCCATTCCAGCAGCAACAACACAGCACCAATATGAGCCTTCTGCACTACAGCATCCTTATTCCCATCTTCCTAGCCACTGTCCATGCTGGCACAAATCCAGCAGTCATACATCTAAAAAATGAGAAGCTACTATTGTCATGTAATCAGGCTCTCCCTCCCTCATTGCTTTAGCATTGTCCCCCTCCATCAACCATGCCTCACTTGAAAAAATTAAAAATCACTGCTCCTCACTCTCAACTAGACCAGAAATGAGGAACCTGTGGGCTACAATTCTCACTAAACCTGACCATTGCGCATGAGTGCTAGGAGCTGGAGACCACCAATGTGGACTATGTGTTCCCCACCCCTGCTGTAGACTCTCCACATCAAACTAGGGTTTTGCCCTGAAACTTGTTTACAGAATGCCAGGATGCGGCCGTTGAACAGGTGAAGTTAACAACAGAGAGAAACTGAGAGCTGGAGCACATCATTTGCTTTCCCATCATTTGACAGTTTGATTTGCAACCGTATCTTTAGTGTTTACATGGCTTCTCCCTGTTTTTATCCCCATAAAGCACATTTGCATTAGGTTAATCCCAAGCTAGAGTTCAAGGCCAGGTTTGGGTTCTGAAAAAGCGAAGCCTCTGCACCAAGATTGCTGTGTTTCAAGTATATATATGAGTAGCGTTTAACCAGTGATGGTTCACTCACACATGCAAATCATTGCAACAGCTGCTGTGTTGTTCACCAAGTAATGTGAATGCAGACGGCAAACCTGTGTAGGTAGACACTCAGAGCAGGTACAGTGTGCCTATCCTTAACCGCTCCCGTCCCACCCTAGCATGGAATGAGAGGACGCTAGCCCAGAAAGGTGGCATACAAGCTTGTGTACATATCATACATTTAAAGGACACTCACCCCAAGAATCCTGGGGACTGTAGTTTGTTAAGGGTGCTGGGAATTGTAGCTCTATGAGGGGTGAGCAACAGTACCTAGGATTCTTTAAACATATGGTGTGCATTCAGCTCAAGGGTGGCTCACTTGTTGCCCTCCAGATGTTGCTGGACTACAACTCCCATCACTCCATCCCATTTACTCCCTTGCCCTGGGGGGTCTAGTATTGCAGCTCAGCAACAGGGGTTAGCCACCCCTGACTTGAAGGATAAGACATTTTCAAAGGGCAGGAGGAAGCAACCATATACAGTAGTACCTTGGGTTAAGTACTTAATTCGTTCTGGAGGTCCGTTCTTAACCTGAAACTGTTCTTAACCTGAAGCACCACTTTAGCTAATGGGGCCCCCTACTGTCGCTGCGCCACCGGAGCACGATTTCTGTTCTTATCCTGAAGCAAAGTTCTTCCTGAAGCACTATTTTTGGGTTAGCGGAGTCTGTAACCTGAAGCGTATGTAACCTGAAGCATATGTTACCCGAGGTACCACTGTACTGAGCCAGGCCTGGTTGGTTGGTTTTGCCTGCTCCTCCGAGCGGCTCTCCGCAGGGTTTCATAGAATTGTAGATTTTGCAGACCCCGGAGGGTCATCTAGTCCAACCCACTGCAAAGCAGGAATCTCAGCTAAAGCATCCATGACTGTTGGCCACCCAACCTCTTGCTTTATAACCTCCAAGGAAGGAGAGCCCACAACCTCCCGTGGCAGACCATTCCACTGTCCAACAGATCTTCCTGCCAGAAAGTTCTTCCTGGTATCCTCTCTCCTTCCTTGCAACTTGGAGCCGCGGGTTCGAGTCCTACCCTCGAGAAGAGCAGGAGACAACAAGCTTGTTACCTTTCCCCACGTGGCCGGGAATCGAACCCTGATCCTCCTCTTCCATACGAAACGTGGGCATCCCTTTCGCCCGGAGCTGAGTTGCACGGTGTCAGAAGAGGAAGAGGTCTTTTTCTCCAATTCCACCCACTCCTTTTGCAGGGCTTTCCCTCCGCTTCCGCAGCCAACTTTACCCGCTACCCCTTTGTGCATCTGGTTACGGGTTTGTTTATTTGGAGGGTCTCCCGCCGAGGAACCCCGCTCGCTCGCCCTCCCCTTCCTCTCCTCAGCGGCGGTGTTTGCCGGGTCAAGCCTTGGCGCGGTCACGGCGGCGCAGGCGGCGGGGCGCTAGGACCCGGCGGCGAGGCGCCTCAGCCGACGACGCTCGCCCCGGCGCTCGCTCCTTCGCTCGTTCGTTGGCTGAGCTCGGCTTCCTGGCCAGAGACGACGACGACGACGACGGCCTCGCCTGGTGCGGCTTCGGCCTGCGCCACCCTCCTCCCCTCGCACCAGCCTCAGCCGGTGGCCGCCGCCGCCGCCGCCCACCCTTTCCCGCAGGCCATGCTGCGGCGCGGGGTCCGACCTTTCCCTCAGCGCGGCGGGGCCATGTGAAGAGCCGGCTGACACCTCCCTCAGGTGAGGCGTCCGGAGTGTGAGGTGCGCGCGCGCGAGGCGGGGTGGGGGTGGGGAGAGGAAAGAGAGAGAGTAATGCGTGGGGCTGAACCAAAATGCGGACGGCGGGGGGGGGGGGGAGAGGGAAGGTGCGTATGAGAAAGACGTGGCCCCTGAGGGGGAGCCGAGAGAAGTTTGGCCCGAGTCGTTGTGAGGTGTTGGGGGGGGGGGGAGAGGGAGCGAAGCAAGTTTCATCGTAGGTGGGGGAGGGCGGCCGGCGGCGGCGGTTGGTTTCCCTCATTCCTCTCTCCCGAAGTGAGGGGCGAAGGCCTAGTCAGGCGAGGGAGTGTGAGGGAGGACACGAAGCCCTCCCGCTTTGGGGTGAGACGGGGGGCCTCCTCCTCCTCCTCTTCCCCTCCCCCCACCCCACCCCAAAAGCCCTGAGGAGAAAAGAGGCTCCTTCGGTGGGGGGGGGGGAGGAGAAGCCCGTTGCCGAAGACACAACGCCTCCCGGGGGCTGCGCGTGTTCGAAGCGCCGCGCCAACTTCTCTCAGGAGTCGTGTGGGGACGACGACGACGACGGGCTGGAGTTGGGAGCAGGCCCCGCGGGGCACCGGCTCTCGCCCTCACGTCGATGCGGCGGGGCTCCCGTCTTCCCCAGCCCGGCATGGCGCGGTAGTCGATGGGGAGGAGGAGGAGGCTGGCGAGTCCCGGTAGCGGCAGCGTCGAGCGAGGGGAGCGTGGCCGCCGCTTCGCTCACCTCCGCAGGCGAACTGAAGAAGGGCAAGGCCTGGCCTTTGGGCTGGAAGCGTTTGGGGTTTTGCTCCCGGAGAAGAATGGCGGCGGCGTTGGCATTGTGGCTTAGTGTATAGGAGGTGGGAATTGGATGTGTTTTAACTCCACTTGGAAGTTGGGGGAAAGGCGCCCTGAGTGTTTTGTCGGGTGCCCTTAGTTGGCCTGGAGAGAGTGGCGGTCGGTTTTGCGCGGCCGCTCCCTGGGCTCCAGCTCTTCTTCCATGGCGGCGAGGAGGGCTGCAGGTCCTTGAGTCTGGGGAGATAAGGCTGTGGGAAGATGGGATCTGTGGGCTTCGCTAAGGATCTCACTAGATCGACGAGAAAAGGTCGCTCCCTTCCTGGGAGTAGGGACGTGACCCGGGAATCCTGGCTTCCCTTTAGGGATCTCTAAATTTGGTGATGCCGCTTATGGAGAGAATGGTTTGTAAACAAGGATGCAGGTACCTGGGAATCTTATTAGCACATACGCAAGTCATTAATATCCTGAACAGGGCTGGTGTTTGGAGACAGAAATGCCTTTTTGATAAGTCTGTGGAAGAAAACCCAGGAATTCTGCTTTGTGGATGGAGATTATAATCTGGGATTATGGCACCGAAATTTGGGTTTGCCCTAGTTTTCATATTGGACACCGGAAGGATTTACTAGTTACTGTGGGTCCCCTTCAAATACTGTTTCTGATACTGGTGGTTTAGCATGTGTACAGGAAGTGTTATTTGTATGTAGGTGGTATGGGGCAATTTCTGATGGCAGTCTTCCATGTATTTCGGAAGTTGAGAGGCCAAGATCTTAGTACCATGAGGGAGGCTGCAAATGTGGTTTGGCTGGATGATGGTTAGGGGTGAGAGAACCCTTTGTGTATGTGTGGAGGTGGGGTGTGGGCATAGGGAATCCCCGGTGACTGGCAGCTAGGTGAGTGGGAGACCAGAGCTGTCTCTTCCCCTGCTTACAGCATCTTGATGCAAACAGCCCTCTTTCCTCTGCTCCCTCCCCCAACCTTGCAGGAACTGGCCGGGAAATGGCAGCTGTGTTTGTTGCTTTCTGAAATGTCCTTTTTAATCAGATTTGGTTTCTGTTTCTGGCTTTCCCTAAACTCCTTGGCTAGATTAGCCCTATTCCCCAGCAGCCAGTTGGCACAAGATCCTGTAGTTTAGGGTTATCACCACCTTCTTTTAAAAGTTACATGGAATTTAAAGAGGCAGTCATATATATTCTAACTTAGCAAAACGGGAAGCTACAAAGCAGGGGTCAGCAAACTTTTTCAGCAGGGGGCCAGTCCACTATCCCTCAGACCTTGGGAGGGGGGTAGGACTATATTTTTCTTTGGGGGGGGGAATGAACAAATTCCTATGCCCCACAAATAATCTTCATACGTGTCACACTTACATATAGTTCTCAAGTATACACTTATTTTATGATTTGCCTAGAGTACGCCATTTATCCTGAGGTATTTGTTAGTGGGTCATTCTTGGTTGCATTCACAGAGCATTCTCCCTTTCCTTTTTGTTGGATTTCAAGTGAAGCAACATAACCATGGAAAACCAAACAGTGTAAGGTTACTAACAGATATATTGTCATTTAGAGGTAAATTATGGCAGCCTTCCTAAAAGAAGTCTATCCATGATCCCTTTTCATCTTTGATTTCCTGCAAATTAAATCACGTGGCCCATATTTTAAAGCACAGATGGTGGGGCATAGCTTGTGACCTTCCTAAAGTTGTTGATCTACAACTCTCTTCATCCTTAAATGTTGTCCATGCTGCCCGGGGTTGATAGGAGCCAGAGTTGAACAACATCAAGAGAGCCACAGGCTCCCCATACCTTTTAAGACATTTTTGTATTTACAGGGGCTTGGTTGCATTGCACAGATATAGAACTTGGCAGTCCTCAACAACTGAAAAACAGTTACTGGTTAAAAGGTTCTAGATTCTTCTTGGTTTCAGCCAATGGTAATCTTTCACAAATGTCATAACATACCCAGGACCTCCCTCTTTCATAAAAAGAAAACTTTAATAAGATGGTGCATCTAATTTAACTCCTGTTCCCAATTTGTAGTCTTACAAATACGTTACTGTAAAAAGAAAAAGAAATTCTACATGAGAAGTACTTATGTGAGTAAAAAAAAATATATCAAGGTTTTTGTTGTTAATTTCTGCTAGGGCAAAAAGAGCATTTTATGGTGAAGTATGGAGGTAGGACTTTCAAAGCAGGACTGACCCCATTGTCTGAAGCACATTTTGACAGCTTAGGACAGGAGGTCTTATTTTATGATTAGGACAGGAGTGTTTCATTTCTGTGGCTGGAGAGCATGAGCATGCATCAAACTCCACACCCATTCACTAAGAATAGTTAAAAACAGAAGAGGCCCTGACTCGACAAGGCTGTAACCCATCTGTACATACTATTAACTACTTGCCCTGCCCACGGGGAGAAATGAACGACTATGGTTTCATCCTTTGCCACTTTCTCAGGCTATAGGATTCCCTGCTTCCATCCTTTTCATACATTTGAAACATCTGCTTCTGCTGGGATCACATGAGAGACATAGGTCTGAGATATTTACAAATAGGACCTCTGTCTATATCAGCTGTTCCGTGTTATTCTGGCATGTGCCGCTCCTGTCAAACCACACCCCTTCCCTTTAAACTGTTTCTGTCGTTCTTGTTGGCTGCAATTAATTCATCCATTTTGCTTGGCTTCTTTCCTAACAAACCATTCCGCCTTCCCCTTTAATTACAAGGCCTTCCCAGCACTTCACTTCACCTCAGCTCCAGCTCTGCTTGTCCCTGTGCTGGAGCAGCAGCTGCCTTTTCTGCTACTACCCTGGCCCTTAAAGGGATATTCACAGTAATTTTATGGTTCAACTCAGCTGCTGTGCACTGTCAGGGTAGGATCCATTGCTTTTTGAAAGGGGAACAGCAAGTAGAATAGTGGCCTTAGTGCGTTGCAGAGATGATTCCTGACAGTGCATATTGAGTTGAGGGAAAGGCATTTTCCCTGCTGCTATTAGTAGAAGCCTTTCCCCACCCCCATCTCTGCAGCTACAGAAGCCTTGCAGTTTAGGTGGTGGAGCTTGGCATGACATTGCAGTAATAGAGGTGTGTGTGGGAGAGAGAAGCTTCGTGATGTGAGGGAGATTGAAGCAGTGAAGCAGAAGCTATGGATGAAATGCGTATTTCATTAACATTTAGTTTATTTATTTTTACACCTGGTTTGTGTACATAAATTTGATTTTGACAATGATTACTTCCTGGGGAGAAAAGGGCAGGGTGATTGATTTTGACCTGGTCAATTATCTAAGTATGTCAGCTTGGCAGAAATAAAGATTCTGAAAAAGAAGCAGCTCTGCATTCTGTTTTTTTCTCTCTAAATGACTTTTTGACTTTACATTTTGGTCACTAGCACTTTTCTTCCTGGCAGTGAGGCATTTCTAAGCTCTGTCCCTGTGCAAGGGCATTTGGAAAGGTGCTGTTCTTCATGTTTTCTGTCCAAGCATACAGATGGGGGGGGGTACGGTGTATGTTTTAAGCAATATTGAGACGCTTCTAGAGTTAAGGCTACAACTTTTATGGCTATGGAGCCCACCCCTTAGAAGGAATGAACATGCCTAGAGAGGAGGAACCCACACCCTACTGCTTAGCTCTCTTTCAACCACTACTACAGTAGTGTGTATCTGAAGAAGTGTGCATGCACACGAAAGCTTATACCAAGAACTAACTTAGTTGGTCTTTAAGGTGCTACAGGAAGAAATTTTTTTATTTTGACTATGGCAGACCAACACGGCTACCCATCTGTAACTGGAACCACTACTACAGTAAGGTAAAGGTACCCCTGTCCTTACGGGCCAGTCGTGACCGACTCTGGGGTTGCGCACCCATCTCGCTTAAGAGGCCGGGGGCCAGCGCTGTCCGGAGACACTTCCGGGTCACGTGGCCAGCGTGATGAAGCTGCTCTGGCGAGCCAACACCAGCGCAGCACACGGAAATGCCGTTTACCTTCCCGCTATAAAGCGGTACCTATTTATCTACTTGCACTTAAGAGTGCTTTCGAACTGCTAGGTGGGCAGGAGCTGGGACCGAACGACGGGAGCTCACCACGCCGCGGGGATTTGAACCGCCGACCATACAATCGGCAAGTCCTAGGCGCTGAGGTTTTACCCACAGCGCCACCTGCGTCCCTACTACTACAGTAGCAGGGGAAAATTTCTCTGTGGAATGTGCTAGGTGGTTTTTGTCCTCTTCTTTGTAGCTTTCTTCTTAAAAGTCTTTCAATTATTTTCCCTTCTGTCCCGTCCCCCCATATAGCTTTTATCTGTCATTCTTAATGTTCACTGTATGCTTATGGCACAGCAGCCTTCATATAAGCAGTGTGAGGGGTTTGACAGTTCATTGACCATGACAGGTAGCCATTCCTGGTACAGTGGTACCTCGGTTTAAGAACAGTCCTGTTTACAAATGATTCGTTTTACGAACTCCATAAACTGGAAGTAGTGTCCCGGCTTGTGAACTTTACCTCGGTCTAAGAATGGAATCCAAACAGTGGAAGGGCACCGGCGACAGGAGGCCTCATTAGGAAAAGCACACTTCTGTTTAAGAGCAGTTTTGGTTTAAGAATGGACTTCCAGAACGGATTAAGTTCGTAAACCGAGGTACCACTGTATTGGTTCTGTCTTGAGGAGGCACACAGGATGGGCACCTGTTTTTAGTGCCATAATTTATGAAGTAGGTACTAGGTTCAGTAAAACTTTTGAAGCAAATACAGGAGGGGGAGGAAAGATACCCATGACTTTCCTTTTAATGTGTTTGTTCTCAGACTGTGAACTGTTTGAGAGGGTTGGTGTCATCTCTCCTGTTAAGTAAATGGACCTGTGCCATCATTATTTTTGAGGGGTATCCTAATATTAGGTTATTCCATAGGAGTTGCCCAAGTGCAAGTGTCATCTCTTTCTACTGTTCCTACTCATATATATATATAGGATGCCACACCATATTAAAGGTTTGTTGAAGTTTGTTCTGAGCTTTGAGTGGAAGAAGTATTATTTAATAGTGAGGCTTCATGGCAAAGCTTCTGGATTCAAGATGTAATATAAACTGTGGCTGCCGTAATTATTTTAGTAAGGAAGTTTCCTTGGTGACTTATTGTGATGTACGTGCTTACTTATGCAGAAGATGTATATTGTCAGGCTGGTCTGAATCTGTAGCTTGAACTCCATCCTCATTCATTCATCTATGTGTTGCCGTCCTTGGCAGCTGTCCAGACCTGCCTTGAGCATTTTCTCTTTAGTCTTCTATTTCAAAGGGGTGGGGAGGGAAAGGTCCTGCTTGAAGCTGGTAGGAATGCCATGTTTGGGAGCCACAGATGTCCCACTGGACACACAGGGAATGGACTAGGCCCCATGCCAAGAGATTATGCCCTCTGCTTTATTTTCATCCAGTTTCTTTGAACAGTGCATCTATTTAGTGCATTAATTTCTGTAACAGGAAATGGTGGCTTTTTCCCAGAGCTGCAGAGAGGCGAAAGTTCATCTGCATCCCTGTGGAATGAGAAAATGACTAGCTAGGCGGGGGCGGTGATGCTTTGGTAAAGCTTGCATCATCTGATGAGGAATTTTCACATACTACTATGCAGTGCATGAGGCCTAGAAAGCCATGGAAAGAGCAGGGACTTTGCAGTCAGCCTGCTCAGTAAAATGTTTTTAAAACAGGAACGGCTCTGCATTAATACACTGAATCCCTCTTTCTCAGCAGTAATGGAGCCTTTTAATCACTTTTCCAGAACTGTTTGGTCCTTAGGTTTCCTCTTCAAGGAAAGCATTTTAGGGGCCTATTTGTGTGGCAAGTGGACTTTATAACTACATATTAAGAACCATCCTGTGGACATATTGCTATTTGATAGCTGAGTGAGAGTAACCCTGAAGCTTGCAAAAGAAATGTGTTTAAATAGATTCTGCTATTAGAATGGAGTGCCTGAGTGGATTTCAGAACCCCTGGCTGAACTTTCCCCATTCAAGATAAGTTGAAATAGTTGCTGCTGGTCACCTCATGACATACCGTATTTTTCAATGTATAAGACTAGGTTTTTCCCCTAAAAAATAATGTCAAAAATTAGGGGGCGTCTTATACTCTGGGCCATCTCCCCCCCCCCATTTTCTTAAATCTGAGTCCCCCAAAATAGGGGGCTTATACATGGGGGTGTCTTATAGACGGAGAAATACGGTATATTTTTCTTAGAAGGATTTCAATGTGAGGACTTACATTGTGTGTTTGGGGACATTTCCCTTTCTCCAAAGAGGCAGAGATCAATCAGTCAATGGTGAACTTAGTTGCACAGTTTCTGATGAAAGCCTGGGTTTTATCAAAAGGGACACAATGGCTTTAAATATATGGACATTAAACTATCTGTCCTATTGGTATAGCATCTGCCCTGCTTGCTAATTTTGAGAGCTAGTGTAGCATAGTAGCTGCAAGACTGAGGTGTTAGCCAGGAAATCACTAGTGCACCACCTGGCTGGCCATAGGTAAGCCATTCTCTCTCAGCCTGCGCCCCCCCCCCCATTTGCAATATGGGGATTATAGTATTGTTTTACCTTACAATACAGTAGTACCTTGGTTTGCAAACAGTCTGGTTTGCATACGTTTTAGATTACAAACACATCAAGCCTGGAAGTGCATGTCCCAGTTTGCAAACTTTTTTTGGATTACAACCCTTTTTTTTTTTTTTTGGATTACGAACAAAAAAAAATTGTAGGCCCCATTGGCAAACACGGGCCTTGGGTTACAACCTGTTTTGGTTTACAAATGGACCTCTGGAATTGATTATGGTTGTAAACCAAAGTACCACTGTATCTTGTTCTGAGGATTATTGGGATAAGATGTGATAAAACACTAAATGTCTTGGTATCTTTTGTTCAGTCACTGGCTAACATGTTATGTTGGAGGATTTTTTTCACTGCTGCCTGTGAAAAGCAGCATCTATGTAATGACTTTAACTTTCTGTTGCATCTTTTGCATTTTCTTTTCTCCTTAGAAATGGAGGCGAACAACCATTTTAATTTCACTGGCCTTCCCTCTTCACCTGCTGCCTCAGGACAGAAACCTGCGCCTTCCTCAGGGGACAATGTCTACACAAATGGATCTCCCATGAACTTCCCTCAGCAAGGGAAAAGTAAGTGTGGGGCAATGGACCTGGGTCTTTTGACCTTAGTGACAGGCATCAGCATTGATCATACATGGTCTTATAGCAAACACTGCTAGCCCTTGCCTTTATAGATTGAGGTTCCACTTCTTTTCTGAGTATCTCTTTGCAGAATGGTAAGGAGAACTGTGTGGGTGATGGTTGTGCCTCAGGAGGAGTGTAAGGAATTTGAATACCACAGCAACAGGCAAAGTTGTGTGTATTCTCACAGGCCACTGTGAAAGCACAACTGGATATGATGTGAAAATCTGATATATTTTTTTCTTCCTGTTAAAGGTGGGAGAAAGAATTAAGGCTAGTCATGGAATAAAAACTCAGATGAGTGCTGTTTGCCTGCTGGGAATGGAACTTATGGGAGGAATTCAACTTTGCACTCTTCTGAACATTCTGTCAGTTCAAGCATTTTTTCTTGCCAGGTGGAATATTCTCCCCTCCCCCCACCATATTCTGTTCTGTGGATTCTCCTGACCCTCTTGAGTATGGGTAGGCAAACTAAGGCCCAGGGGCCGGATCTGGCCCAATCGCCTTCTGGGACTCAGCATGTTTTTACATGAGTAGAATGTGTCCTTTTATTTAAAATGCATCTCTGAGTTATTTGTGGGGCATAGGAATTTGTTCATTCCCCCCCCAAAAAAATATAGTCCAGCCCCCCACAAGGTCTGAGGGACAGTGGACCGGCCCCCTGCTGAAAAAGGTTGCTGACCCCTGCTCTTGAGCATATGGGAGGAAGCGGGGGGAAGCCCTGTTGCACTTGTGGAAACCCTTGCGCTGGTTTCTGCTAGCATGCTGAGTTGCATGTATCTGGGCTCAAGAGTTGTTGCTGTTTCAAATATGTTATAATTCAGTTAAAGCAAGCTTGGAAGGGCTTGTGAAGATTTAGGATAATCCGTGTAAGGCATTTCCCAGTGGGCAGTTTTTATCTGACCTTGCATAATTTCTTCAGTAGTGGTGTTGCTTCCCAAAGGTTTATTAATTTTAATTAATTAATTTGGCAGAATATTAAAGTGAGGCTATTGCTTGTAAACTAACAAAGAGTGCGCAGAGGAGCTGGGAATTGGAGAACATATTTTAAAAACAGCAACAACCTAAGGCAAAGCTCAAAAGCTGCTGAAGTAAAAGTGTGTATTCCTGAAAACATTCCCAATTTACAGATGTTGGAATATGACCACTCTTTAAGAAGGCACTTTAAGAAATAAAGAAGGTAACTGTAAATTGAAGAGTTTTCAGGAAGAAACACTTTTTTAGGTTCACTTCCTTGTTTGGAGGAGAGGGTTGGAAATGTTGTCCTTTCCTCTCCCCCTTTATAGATGTTGAAGATATTTCTAGCTACATTGGAAGGAGAGAGTCTGCTTTGGTCATGACACCACTTAACTCAAAAGAGGAGCCTAACCTGGCTGCCTTTTTCTCCTTAAGATGCCTACTGAATACTAGTATGGGAGGATGAAACACTTTTCAGTTTCCTTCTAGAGCATGGAAATGCTGCTTCGTCTTTGATTGATAGTAGTTCTAATCTTTACATCAATGACCAAGACATCATCCCCCATATCCCCTCTTTTCCACCTAGGCTCAAAAAATAAAACAGGGTTACCCCATTTTCTTTATCGAGAAATGTTCTCCCCACTGGCTTGCAAGGAGCTGGTAGCCATTCTAGAATTCTGTCTATCTGGTCATATAGGGTAAAGGTCTTCAAAACAGACCAACACTCCACTTCTGTTGCTGCTTCTGTTGTTCAGTGGGCCTCTGCCGTTTTGGCTGTTAGGACCCTATCTAGTTTGCAGTCCCTAGCTGCTACCACCTATTTTACCTTTTCCACTCAGATTCCAATAAAATTTCCTCCAAAAACCTTTAGAATAAGTACAGATACAGCCACCCCAGAAATAGTAGTGCTATAAAGGTCAGCCCAGCCATTGCAGTCCTCATTGATTAAGGATGGAAACGGATCAAAATTAGCATCATCTTTTTCCAGAAGACAAGAAAGAAAATACATCCTGATTACAGCTCTTCCCATACTGAAGACATACTAGGTGGAAAAGACTACATACATTGGGAGGTGAGGGGAGAAAGGGGGGCATGTCAACCTTTGTTAAAGGCTAATGCATCTTTTATCATTTGTAGTTACCAAGAAAAACTTAGAAACATGACTTGAGAATGTGGCAAAAACATAGAAATCAGTAGGCAAGGGGAGGAAATAATTGGGGGGGGGGAAGTTTGGCAAAAAAGGGAATGGGTTCAAATACTGCATATGAGAGAAGTAGATGCACTGAGATATGCGTGTGTCTTTTTGCCTTGCCCACCCTCCAAGGAGCTCAGGGCAAAGTTCATGAAGTTATTTCATTCAGTCCCTTCAACCATCTTGAGGTATGCTAGAGTGTTGGCTTGGGCTGATCTTAAACCCAGACCGAGTGATGAATTAATCTCAGAGCCCCCTCTGTAAAATGAGAATAGTGACCTACCTCATAGGCCTGTTAAGAGGACAGAGACTGTAAAAATCTTTTTTCAAAGTACATGTTAATACACATTTCTTATCCAGTTTACTCAACTTCATTGTGTCTTGTTTTATCTCCCCACCCCACCCCCACCCCTATTTTGTTAAAAGAGACAGGCCCAGAGGTGGATAGAACTTTCTCCTCAGTCAGTGTTCCTTGCATTTGTTGTGAATTTTTAATAGCTGCTTTCCTTCCTTTTGTTTACAGGTTTGAATGGAGATATGAATGTTAATGGCTTATCTACTGTATCTCATGCTAGTACTTCAGGGACCCGCTCCTCAACCAACTCACACCTCCAACACCCTTATGACTATCTCTGGAACTATTCTCAGTACCCATCTGGCAATGGCAACAACCTCAAGGACAGCCCACTGTTCTCCCAGTATCCACTGAACGGTATTGCTGGAGGCAATCGGCAAGGCTCCCCTGGGCACACCACCAATCTGAGGGGAAGTGGCAGTGGGCAAGAGTTCTGGGCAAACGGCACTCCAGGGACCATGGGACTTAACTTTGATTCAACAGAGCTCTATGACTCTTTCCCTGATGATCAGAATTTTGAAATCCTGCAAAATGGCCCATCCAGCTTCTACACATCATCTCAGCCTTCCCCTATGCTTGGCTCTGGCAGCCAGGACTTCTCACCACAGCAGGATGAACCAGGCAATGAGGAGCCAGTGAAGGAAACCTCCTCGGCAGTCTCAGAAAATGGCACCAGATTGATTGGCAGCATGGAGCTGGAGAACACACAGCCAGGTATGACTGCCAATGGTACCCAAACTTTTTATTCAGGAAGCTTACCTTTGCAATATGATACCCCTGCCTGTCTGCCCCAGAACACACTCATGTCTGGATTAATCATTAGGCTATGGTAAAAGGCAGGGCCTTTGCTAGACTGAGAGTCTTATTACAATGTAATTATCTAAGAGCATCTTAGGATGGAGATTTGCTGATCCTGCTCATTGTGTCAAGTGCCGTTAAAATTCTCCACAGTTCAGAATTTTATGGTTGTTCCTCTATTGCATGTTCTAGCTAAGGGAGCAGTGATGGAGAGAATGAATCATTACGCCTGCTTCACTTGGATTTTTAAAAGTATATTTACAATATTTATAACCTGTCCTTGCCCGAGGGTGGAAATATATACATCATTAAAATACTAGATAACTACTCGAAAATCAAATGCACCTAGAATATTTAAAACTAATAATTAGAATATTCAACATCCCTGTTTCATTAAAGCTATCAAATAAATTTCAAATTGGTGACTCGCAATATTAATCCTCCCCAACCCTCCCAAAGCCTAGGCGGACAGGTCTGTCTTTACCTGCTGGCAAAAAGCAAATAATGGTGCATGACGTAACTCGTAAGGGAGGACATTCCAGACACGTGGTCCCACCAAAGAGAAGACACTGTTGCATCACTGCCCCTGAACTTGGCCTAGCAGGGAAATCACACGTAGAGCCTCCCCTGCTGATCTTGGTCCATGGGCAGGCTAATATGAGGTGAAGCTTCTCCTGGACTATTCGTATCCATGGAGTCTACTTCAGTGTGATTCCAGACAACCTTCTACTTATAGTTCCTATCAGACTTTGCTTTAGGAGGCCTTTTGCTGTCTTGCTGCCTTCCTGCTCTGGCCAGATTTCAAAGGCCTGTTTGCCACCTGAAAAAAAATCTGCTGGACAGCTACTTGAAAATGCAGAGGTGGCAGAGAAGCAATCTTTCTTTGCCACTACCCCCACCTAAGTTTATACCTGGGAGTTTCAGTCATATAGGCCCTGTGCTGATCATGAATTGCCCTTTAAGTCACCAGAAGGCACCTGCAGTTAAGGGGGACGAGGCTGACAAGTCCATGCTGCTGGTGTTCATTGATTTTTGGAAAATCCTGTGAAAGGAAAATGAGGGTGTGAACTCAGGCAAATACAAGTCACATATCAGCCTTGAAAGAGGAATTAGGCTGAGGTGTGTTTGAGCAGCAGAGTAACTTACTTTGTTTCGGTGTCAAAAGACCATGACTACAGATAAGCTGTACGTGTGGACCTTAACTCAAAAAAGCTTTGCAATCCCAGAAGTACCTCATGGACTTGGAGCTTGCTGTGTCATGTCAAAGGCTATTCTTAGAGTGGGTGCTTTTGTCAAGCAACAAGGCATTATCTGATGCAGCTTTGAAGGTACACTGGAGTGATAAGTTATTGATTTGCTTTCGCGACATCAGCAGACACTTTGTTCCACAAAAGGCAAAAGTTCCTGACTTTACGTTGCCATCTATGCTGATTAGTTGTTTTGTGATGTTCTGTTCATTTCCATAACTTCTCTGGTTCCAATTGATGGCTGACTTTTTAATGATGTGGAAAGTATAATATTAGCTTTTAAAAACAAAAATCTCTTGCAGAGTTGAAAATATGTGGCTACAGTGGTCCTTCTCCTGTTGGTGAGCCTCTTAGCCAGGAAGCTTCTGTCTTGGAACCTGATGCTGGAGGTGGTTGTCTGGAAGATGCGTCTCGGATTCCTCCCCCACTGGAGGACCCCTTGGAACCATTCGAATCACTGGACAGAGGTAAAGGGGTGGGCTTTTGCTTTTGCATCATTTCCATGTAGTCATCAGTTATGGCGACAGCTATATGGAGTTTGCTGGATAAGGGGCTTCTCTAGATAGTTTGTCCAGAGGCCTGTATAAATGCAGTCAGTAGCAACTTCTCTGCTGATCACAAAGTGTTCTGTGCGCTGTCTGCAACTAGCTCCCATGTGTGAGCATGTGCTGCTGCTGTTACAGATGTGCAGGCTCTGCAGTAACATTGTCCTTGTGCCTTTTGATACTTGCCCTCTAAGCCTAGGCAGCTATGGCCAAAAGTTCTAAGCCTGTTTGCCCTTTCTCCATCTTACTGATGATTGTGGATAGCTGCTAAAGCAAAAACATTCAGATAGGATTAAGTAGGAGACTCGTCAGTGTAGGGACCCCGGTCTAGCATTAATGGTACTAAAGGCACATGCTCACTTTTGAATTTCCTCTTGAGCTATATTTCTACATAATGCCAAATGGACACTTTGAGAGTCCCAAAATAGTGATTTGGGATCAGTTTGTGCTGTATAAAACAATAGACAGGTGGCAAATAGGCTGCCCTGAAGAGAACAGCTGGCTCGTAAGTTTGGCACAGGAAGAGTTATTGACTCCAATTTTGGCCTACTTAAACTTCATACCTGACCTTTGATCCCAATACACTGGTACCTCTGGTTACGTACTTAATTCGTTCCGGAGGCCCGTTATTAACCTGAAACTGTTCTTAACCTGAAGCACCACTCTAGCTAATGGGGCCTCCTGCTGCTGCCGCGCCGCCGGAGCGCAATTTCTGTTCTCATCCTGAAGCAAAGTTCTTAACCCGAGGTAATATTTCTGGGTTAGCGGAGTCTGTAACCTGAAGCGTATGTAACCTGAGGTACCACTGTACTAGTGTTTGGAAGCAAGTTGCCTTAAGGGTAGATAAACACCTCCTTGCAGGATCCTTATTTTCCAGCAGTACTTTAAGCCAGAGATTCAAACTGAATGCTTGTAGCTGTCTATATATAACTCCATTAGATTTTTAATACTATCAATTTTATTAAACTTTATCCAGAATAACCCAAGAAAAATAAATATTGCAAGTTTCACAAAAGCAAGAAGAGCATGCACACTGCTATATGTATAAATTGAGGTCCACAATGCATATTCCAGTAACTTCAAAATAGCTTCTGGCTTCATTGGCCTAAATACCTCTATCCTTACTATTATTTATCCATAGATAATAGGTGTTTATCAGTCGTTACAACTTCATTATTTATTGTTTTACCATGAAGTTACAATTCTTGTTGCTCCTAATAGATTTTGGATCAGATATATTTACTGGAAATATATTACTTACAATATCCCAATAATTAATCAATATATAGGTTAATTGACCGTGCTCTTAACACCGTCCCCCAACATGCTTTAATACCCATATGCTTCAATTATCATGCATTGCCTTGTGTTTATAAGCCACTATCCTGACCACATCTTTTCCAGTATTTGCTACTAAACTTTTTATCCACTGTAAAGTCAATTAACACTCAAATTAATTATTTTAACTCCCTTAAGATGAGGAAAGTGGCTGACACTGATAAAGGCATATATATTCCTTCATCTTGAGCATCTTTCCCAATTTACAACCTCACTTGAGAATAATTGAATTCAAAATGATATATTATTCCTTTATCCACCTTCCTGAGTAATAGGTTTGCAACATTGGAAGAGGTATGAAAACATCATTGTTTTCCTAAACAAAAACATCAGATTTTATGAAAGTTGATGAGGAAGTTGTTTCTCATCAGTTTTTCTAATACCTTTTCATATATAGATGATCCAATTTATAATCTTGTTTTTCCACATTTCTGAAAATTCTCCCAGGAACTGGGGAAATCTAATTACTGTGTTGGTTTTCACTTTCATGAAACCGCAGGCAATTCCCTTCTCCGTGTGTGAAAAATCATGTGAACTGGGAAGTCCCTGGTTAAAATCCCCTTCTGCCATGAAGGTGTTGTTGGCCTTAGGTGTGCCTGTATTCCCTCTGCTTCAGTTTTCTCCCTGTGATATGGACATAATTCTGCTCCATCTGTAGTAGAGATTACAGAGCAGGATATAAAGTATGCTATAAAAATGCTATTATTAACAAGCAGGCACTCATGGTTTTCTATCTTGTCTTAAAAAGGTGGTTTTCTAAAAAGAATTGCATAGCCAGTGTGACCAAGTGATTAGAAAGTTGAACTTGGACTGGATTTCAAATCCTTAGTAAATCATGGTTGGCCTTGTCCAAGTTGCAATCTGTTTTCTCCCTCTCTTTAGAAGGGTAGTATTAAAGACGGAGTCTCATTTTGCAAATTAATAGTGCTCTAGAGCATGTAAGTGATCCTGTGATCCTAGCTGAGAGTATTGTGGGGGTGAGGCTGCTGAGTTGGATGCTAAGCAACAGATGTTTCTCCCGATTCATAAATTGCAGACCCAGGGACAGGAGATCTTTATGAAATGGATACATCCGAGCTGGTGAGTGGCAAATCTCCTCTGGAAGACCCTCCTGACATCTCTGCCCTGGATTGTCCTGGCAGCCCCTCTCTCAACCCTTCCGACTCATTCAGTCTATTGGCGGATGACAGCCAGCCTGACACCTCACTTTTTGGAAATGCCAGTTTGGCGCCTGTTCTTGAAGAGTCTGTTCTGCAAGGTGAGAAAGGACTACAGGTTCTAAGAGACATAGCTGCCCCTTTGTTTAGAGGAATATTGAACTATAAATTTTATGGTTTGACTCTTCTGGGTTGTAACGAAAGAAATCTAGAGTCCTGGTGGGCTGTGTTCTAGTAATAAATTATCTTGTAATTATTGGCAACATTGTAGCATATGTTCACTTGAAGACGTATAAATGAAGGGTTATACAGCGATTATGTTTTTGTTTTGGTATAGATGGGGATTAAATTTCTTCCATTGTCTGAGGATAATCATAATCTTAACTTCATAATGTCCTGGAGGGGGGTGCTGTGATAATGCCCAGTAGATTGTTATTAAACTGTACTGAGATATATTAGCCATTATTGAAGAAGCTGTATATCTACTTTTTGAGGTGCATGTAGACTTTGCATCTCATAGCAACCACAGTATAGAATGGAAAATGTGTGCTAACCCTTGAGTAACTTCAGTATAGAAGATAAGGAATTGGTTAAATTTGGAATGTATAGATGACTTGTCTCTTTTATATACAGTGGTACCTCGCAAGACAAATGCCTCGCAAGACGAAAAACGTGCAAGACGAAAGAGTTTTCCGTTTTTTGAGTCGTTCCGCAAGACGAATTTCCCTATGGGCTTGCTTCGCAAGACGAAACGTCTTGCGAGTTCTTGCGAGTTTGTTTCCTTTTTCTTAAAGCCGCTAAGCCGTTAATAGCCGCTAAGCCGCTAATAGCCGTGCTTCGCAAGACGAAAAAACCGCAAGACGAAGAGACTCGCGGAACGGATTAATTTCGTCTTGCGAGGCACCACTGTACTGTGAGGCCTTCAGTTTTCTCCCCTCCTTTCCTTGAAGTCTGCTTGGAAGTGTCTTAAACAATGCACAGTAGGGAAAACTATGCTGGGAAAAGAACACATAGCCAAGGCAGGATTAAACCCTGACCTCCTGCCCATCGGCTGATGTCACCAGTGTCATCAGTTGATGGATGGGTTGGTACAAGTCAAATTGGACCCCCTAATGGGCCAAGATTGACCCACAGGCCAGGGGTTCCAAACCCTGACTTAGCGCAAAGTGAGTAATTTATGTGAGTACTCTTTAAGTGTGTAGGTAGATGTATAACTAAGTACTGTTAACCCCTACTCTTCTTCATCTGTTCGCTTTTCTAGATTATAATTATTTTCCTCTCTGCATCCCCATTTACCTGTTTTTGCCTTCTTTGCTGCAGACAGCAGCCTGGAGTTAACAGCTGTGAGTGAAGTAGGACAAGAGGGCACAGAATTTCTGGATTCACAAGCACCACTTGCACCAGAAGCTCTAGATACCCCCTTGGAAGAGGTAACCAAGAGCAGTTGCCCAGAAGACTCCACATCCATGATAGAGGGGGACAGTAAAGAGGCCTCAACATTCAGTGTATCAGCAAAAAGTAAGTAGACCCATTTCCTGAAGACCTCTCAGCTGCCTAGACTGCATTTTAAAACATTAGCCGGTGCTTGTTAGTGTTGGTAACAGTAGTTCTTTCTGCTCAGGTGATGTTCCAAGAAGGCGGATAGCTACAGCAGAAGAGGTGCGGTACCCCTTAAAGCATGGGTAGGTAGCATCATCTGCTTGGTGGGGTGGGTTTCTGTCTTGTAAAAGGTGCTGATCAAGGTATGATGCCTTGAATTGGACAGTGCATGTATCTAGTCTTTAACAGGCCACCTTTATGTTTAGGTGGCGAAGGGAGGTGTATATCAAGAAGGGAAGCAGCCGTTGGCAGGGAGAAACCTGGTACTATGGGCCCTGTGGCAAGAGGATGAAGCAGTTTCCGGAGGTGATAAAGGTAAAGTGTAGTTCTCAGAGGGGAATTGGTGGTGATTTGAGCTCTTCTGGGAGCCACTTTTCCCTAGACACAGTTCCTGTTTCTTCATTCAAGGGCAAAGAGACCTTCTACAGGAGTGGATTCACTTGCCTTTGAAATCCTATAATTGTTTTTATAGTTAATCTCTCTGGTACGTTTCATGGGAAGTGAGTCATAAATAAAGCAAAATAATCATTCGATGTAACTACCAGGACCCTGGTTTTTACTGTGCCACAGTGGTAGAGGAAGGCAGGATGCTGAGTTGCTATGGGATTCTTCCTTGCCTTGGATCTGATGGAGGCAGTCAGCCCTGCGGAGCAGCAGTTTGATATTGAGATGATATTTGTAGTGACAGTTGATAAACTTTTGTCATTTATACCGTATGGAGCAGAGGTTTCCAACCTTTTTGAGGCCATGGCTCCCTTGACCAGCTATATTCTTTTTGTGGCACTCCCGTGTGGCTCAGAAGCCCAGTTATGTGACTCCTTGCCTGCAGAGCTGACAGCCTTTTTTGTACACATTCCCTTGTGGAGTGTTCCCTCTGCCTCTTCTCCTCACCCCTCTCCTTGGGAGTCCTCCAGGCAGCCCCTGCCCCTGGTCTCTGAGCTGCCCCACCCCACCCCAAAGAGAGGTGCCTCCTCACATTGCCCCACAGGGGCCTGGGACTTGTCTGCCCATTCCCAACAGCAAGGGCTGGCTGGCTGGCTGGGCTCCCCTGCCAACTTGCTTGCTTACTCCGAGGCCGCCTCAGCTCCAGGCAACCAGCACCCCCTGGCCAGACCCAGAGGCACCATTCGCCTTCTGAACTTGTAGCCAGGGCTGATGCAGCAAACAGCCGCACAAGCCTTTGGGAGGCAGAGATGTGAGAAAGCATCAGAGGAGGGAGGGAAGGAAAGAGGGACAGAGGCCAGTGTTGCCCGCGGCATCCCTGACCATCATTCAAGGCACACCAGGGTGCCACGGCGTACTGGTTGAAAACCACTGGTATAGAGAACTGTTTGGAAAGCAAAGTAGTATGGGGATCAGCACTACTTGACTATCTCTCTTTGTTATTGTTCAGTGGTTCTGCATCTCAGATAGCCTATGACTCTTCAATCTCTTCCCCTGCCCCCTGCTTCAAGCCTTGTTACTTCCTCTCAGACAAGACTCAAGGTAGTCACTCCCATTTCCTTCACTTGGAGCTTGGGAACTATTAATTGTGCTGAATGTGATTTCTGCTTTAGAGCATCAATCCAGAAATCAGCTTCACCCTCTTCAGATTCTTTCTACCAGACAACAAGTGGCCTTGTGTGTTAATGCATTAGCCCTTTCATTAGGCAACACCCAGCATGAATTTCTTGGGTGTGTTTTCGTTCTCAAGATGGATTCACCAAGTCATGGTGTCCACCTCAGAGAGCCCATCCCTAGTAAGAGACTAGATGCTACACAGTATCTGATCAGCTCATATTTTGGTAATTTACTTCCCTTCCAGTATCTGAGCAGAAACATTGTGCAGAATGTCTGTCGTGAACACTTCAGCTTCAGTCCTCGAATGCCAGTAGGAGACTTCTTTGAAGAGCGAGACACACCCCAGGTTAGTAATGATGTTAGTCCAGGAGTTTGCTAGGGATCACTGGCACCAATCTTGTTTACAGCTGTCTGTAGGTGATCATGTGCTTCAGGGGAAGCAATACAAATGAAGTTTTATAAGGCGCAAGATGTTTCTGTGCCTATTATCAGTTTCATAACTGTGACACAAGGACAGCATAGATCCATTCTCCAATTCCTGTGACATCATTTCAAAACCAGGTCCTGTGCAATCATAGGGCCTTGGCACTATGGGTTGGTAAACTGTGAAGAAAGAGTTTGCCAACCTCTTCCCTACCTCATAATCCCTTTATTGACATCAGTTAGAATCTGTGTTCAGGAATGACTGAACTTACTGGGGTGTACAGGAAGCACCACTGGGAAGCATCACTTTTCCTTGCAGGAGGAAAATCTGAAAACCTCTGCACCAGTTGAAGTTGGTAGAGATTGGGAGGGTTCTATTTCTGTATCGCTTTCTTTCTTTCACAGGGCCTGCAGTGGGTGCAGCTGACGCCTGAGGAAATTCCTTCCCGGATCCAGGCCATCACAGGCAAACGTGGCCGACCCCGCAATACTGAGAAAGCCAAGGCCAAGGAAATGCCCAAGGTGAAACGTGGCCGTGGCCGTCCTCCCAAAGTGAAAGTGCCTGACCTGCTGAGCAAGATGGATGCCAGGGTTCTGAAAAGACTGGAAGCCCAAGGTACCAGCTGGACAAGCCCTTTCTGCATGCTGGGAGCTTTCACAAGAAAGAGCTTTAGTTTGTGGCAGGAGTTGTTTGTCAGTCTCTGGAGGCAGGGCTGTTCATTCTGTGTGCCAAGAAAATTCAATTTTTGCTCTCAAAACTAAAGCATATATCAACAAGATGCATGCAAATCTGCTTATTTTACATCAATCTCCATTTGCATGCCTTTTCTGGAAACTAATGTTTGAGTTTTTGCAAAATTTGGAATTTCTTGTCAAGGAGCGGTGTGGCAGCAGGAAGAGAGAAACGGATAAGCAAGGGGCAGTAAAAGTATATAGGTAAGAGAACATGACTGGAGACTGAGGGGAGGGGCAGGTAGCTAAACATGGCATAAAAGCTCTGCCCTAGAGGATTGGAAGCACTTGCAGACATTGTCTTCCTAGCTTTCTTTGTGTCTCCACAGCAATGAGGGATAAAAACTTGTGTGTTATATATATATATATATATATATATATATATATATATATATATGCAGGTTTTGGTGTCTTCGGGTGTCTTCCCGTGTAAGAGTCGGGGTGTCTGGGCGACGTTTCGACGAGGTCTTACTCGTCATCTTCAGGCTGGTGCTTTCGGCTTCTTGTAACTGGAACAGAGCTCTTACACGGGAAGACACCCGAAGACACCAAAACCTGCATTCCTGTACCCGTGAAAATCTACGAAAGCAAATATATATATATATATATATATTTTTAAAGACTAGCTGAGAGTTTCAGGAGTAGAAATATGACTAGAATTCTATGTGGGTTGCACGCAAGCAATCTTTAAACAGATTGTGGTCAATCCTGGTGCATCATGAGTAGCTTCCAGTCAGCATTGGCTAACCTTTTCCTAACCCTTTGAGGGCTGCATGCCAGCAGTGGATGTGATCAGAAGTGTGCGTGGCCAAGTTACACATGTGCGTTCACACAAACGTACACACACTCAGCATGCACACACATTCAGACCTACTCCTCGCCCCAACACACATTCAGGCAGACAGATAGATAAACAGACAGGTCCTCTGAGTGGCAGTACGGCTGCGGGGGGGGGGGTGGCAGGGAGAGGAAAATGCTCTCTCTACTTACCTTTCAAAGACATGGGTTATGGCTAGGAGGAAACGGGAAGGAGCACTGCTGCTTTCCTGAACACAGGCCTCCCATCTATAGCGGTGTGCCTGAGAGAGAAGTGGTGACTTTCAGGGGGTGAGAAATGATTTGGTGATTCCTGTCAACTGTATCTGTACAGTTGAAAAAACTCTAAAGAGAACATGTTGGTTTATGTCTTATCTTGGGATCTTATGTAGACTGATAGCACAGCAGGTAGTAATGAGAGATTTTGTGGTTATGGATGCTCATTCAGGGTTGCAGTCATTAATAGGCATTTTTGGAGAAGGATATAAAACTTTAACAATTGAGATAGAGACACACTCCCCTTTTGTGTATCTTAGGAACATCACCCTAAGTCTACATCTTTTGGAGAAGTGGTACCTTATGTAAAGCAGCCTTGCCCCACCTAGTGCCCTTCAGATGTTGTTTGACAATAGCTCTTCTAATTCCTGATCATGGATGGAGTTTTGCTCCCAAAATCTGGAGGGCACCAACTTTGGGAAGCCTGCTATAAAGCATAAGGATACTATTAGGTATGGAATGGCGGGCTGTTCTAGTCTCACAATTTTTTAAAAATTCCCTCATTCTCCGTTTGTATTTGCAGAGGTACTCAGTGATGAAGATAAGCTGAAGATGAGCAAGATCAAAAAGAAAATGAGGCAAAAGGTACATACAGTAGAACAGGACAGTGTATTCTTGGTGGGAAGGGGTCACAGTATTCTCTCCCTATGCAAGAGGCGGATGCTTTTGGGATGAAAGGAGCATTTCCCAAGCTGAAGGGGTGAGGTGGGGGGGGGGTGATGAGAGCTTCCTTCTTTGGTTGCCAATAAGGATATGTTGGCATTAAGGGTCTGTCCCTTGTACACCCAAGTCTGGAATATGTCCAAGTCAGTTGGCATAACACTGCTTTCACATTTTAAAAGGATGGATTTATTTATTTTTTGGCAAAGGATTTGAATTGCATAGTGGAATGCAGAAAAAAAATTACATGGGTTTGTATTTTAGGGACAGGAAAGCAAGGAATAAGTTTCCCGCTGCTTGTGCGCTAATTCGGTGCAATTCTAGGCATTTCTCTACAGCCATGAGGGATAGAAGCATTTACTCACAGCTGAGATGCTCAGAATGCCAAATCCCACCATTGATTGTGTGGTGAATCTAAGCAGTATGTGAATGTATGCTACCCTAGTTAGCTGTGGAGCGGGGCATTAAGGGTCTGTCCCTTGGGCTTGGCTGGAAGCTCCAGCTGGTGCAAAATGTGGCTAAACTCTTGGTGGGGACACACTACCAGTTCATAATTGCAGTCCTTAAAAGTTTGCACTGACTGCTTGTATATTTCTGGGCAAGTTTAAGGTTCTTTTATTAATTTCCAAGGCCCTTAACAATTTGAGTCCTGGATACTTGAAGGACAGCCTGATTCATTATATCCCTGCCTGATCACAAGATAAGCAGGGGAGTCTCTGTTATTGATCCCTCCTGGCTCAGCTGGTATCCACTAGGAGCCATGTTTATTGTGGGCCCAATTCTGTGGAGTCCCCTCCTAGCTGAGATCAGACAAGCCCCCTCTCTGTTGAACTTACAGGTTCTTGACAAAGAGCTTTCTATTCAATTAGATATTTTAAGTAAGTTGTGTGAGACTTCTTTTAGGTTTGTACCTGTGGATTTTACTGTTTAAAACACCTGTTTTATTATTTGACTGATGTGTTGTCAATGCAGTGGTGCATTTCTTTATTGCTTTGTAAAGCACTTGGAAACCACATATATAGTGAAAAACAGTCTATAAATATTGAAAATAAATTAATGAAAGATAGGAAAAGAATCTCCTAGTTAAGCCGAAAAGCAGTCAAACTTTAATTGATAAATGTTCCTAGTAAATGTTTTGGGAGCTACTACTGTAAAGACAGAGCAGTGGCTTTCCCCTTCCCCTTAGGTTTCTTCTTTTTGAGTGGATTTTCTCCTTGACAGAATTCCTCATGCTTATTTTTTTCCATAGGTGCAAAATAAGCAGAGGCAAGAAGCCAAGGCACTCAAGCCCAAAGAGGTCAAGGCCAAGGAAGTAAAAAAGAAGCCGAAGGTGGGTCAGGAATGGCCCTTTGAAAAGTTGGAAGGTTGGCAGGTCCTGAAGAATTGCATGTAAACCTTGCCATGTCTCTCCTCCTCTCCAGGTAAAGAAGGAAAAGAACAAGCCAGAAAAGAATAAGCCAGAGAAGCTGAAGGAGAAGGCAAAGCTGAAAGAAAAAGTGAAGCCCAAGGAAAAAAAGCTGCCAGTACCAGCCAAGGTTCCCCGAAAGGTGGATAAGAATCTTTTAGCTCGGCGTCAGGAAGAACGACAGCGGCAGCAAATGATTCTGGAGGAAATGAAGAAGCCCACTGAAGATATGTGTCTAGGGGACCACCAGGTGCATAGAATTGCTTGGCTTTTTAGAGGTTGGGAGACAGCCCCCTATTCCATTCGTTTATTTATTTATTTAAATCAGTTTTTATTTTTTTTAAAAAAAGTATTGTAAAACAAACAAATAAGCATGGAAAAGAACATAGCGTCTCCACTTTCAATTCACAGTGTCTTTTTCACAGTTTGTTTATTTTCGGTATGAGATACTATTGTCATAGGCATTGGGAGGAAAGAGGGGAGAGAGATGGGGACACAATGATCTGATTGAATCTTATTGGATAATGATCTATTGCATAATGCTTGTGCAGGGATTTTTGTGTCAGCCTCACGTGGGTAGGTCCTTTATAAAATTATTTATTTTTGTTGGCCTTGCGAGGGATTGGGGGGTCCGGAGGGAGGTTGGTTGGTTGCAGTATGGTTTGGACAATCTTACGAAAGTTGGGGTGGATTGGCATTAAGGGTAGAGATGGGGGAAGAAGAGTCATGGGCAAAGGTGGGTAGAGAAAGCTGTGTAGGTAGTTGAAGCCCTGCCAGCTGATGAAGGAAGCCCTAAGCATCTCCTTATCTTCTAAACGTCTGCCAGACTATTAACTATCCTGTACAGCTTTGGCTAGAATTACATGATACGTAAAAGCAGAGCCACTATTAAAGATAGCAGTTGAATGTTTAATTCCTACCTTCACCTCTTAATATCTAGAGGAGCTTGCCAGTGTTATGAAGTCACGGTATGGTATGTTTCTCTGCCGCATGCTAACAGTAGCAAATAATGCAGCATAGAACAGTGCACTATGCCTATACCATGCTGTTCCAAATATTATGAAGGGGAAATTTTCAAACCTGTAGCAGCTATGTGTTTATTGTAACATGAAAGTCCTAATCTCTTACCAAGACACTCCCGTCCAAGCAACACTATTTTGTTGTGTAGCATCAGCTTAGCGGGTCTTCTGGGTTTACCACAAAATGATATCTGGCACTGAAACTGAGGCGGCGACTGTGGCTCAGACATTAACATCTCAGGATGCCAGTTTTCTGCACCAGATTCCTTAATTGTACCAATACTAAACAAACAATGCATTTTTGTTTAAATATGTGAACCTTTCAGTACTTTCCTATATTTGCTCAACTGAGTCACTTGATTGTCTCACAACATTGTTCTGTCACCTATGGCCAATTATAAGATTTTAGCGTCTGATTTAGTGTTCTGTCATATATTTACTGGGTTGCTCATTTAGTTCTTCCACCAAAAGGCTAAGATTGTCTGAGCTATTTAGTTGTATCTCACTAAGACAGTAAAGTATTTTTCTGTGGCATTTTAGTTCTCCTCTGTATCTATTCATGTTGCTGAATGGACTTGATCTGTCCTGGTGGAATTTAATATAGTTTGAGACAGGGAAATCTGGGCATCTGGCTTTGGAGGGCTGGCAGGCTTTCCACACTGGGAAAATGTTATGTGATTTTCTACCTTGTTAGACACTGTATATTATCAGCCTTTCGTGTGGCTGAGTTGCAGTATGAGCAGGGCTAGCTATTCTGCTAGATCACAAGTCTGTACTGATGCTCTATACTGATATTTTGTCTTTCCCAGCCTCTTCCAGAATTTTCTCGCATCCCTGGATTGGTTTTGCCCAGCCATGCTTTCTCAGACTGCTTAGCCATTGTGGAATTCCTACACAACTATGGCAAGGTGCTGGGCTTTGATGTAGCCAGGGAGGTTCCCAGTCTGAGTACCCTGCAAGAGGGCCTCTTCAATGTAGGCGATAGTTTGGGTGAAGTGTTAGACCTCCTGGTGAAGCTGGTGAAGGCTGCACTGTATGATCCTGGCCTGCCTCCCTTCTGCCAGGTAAGCCCATGTATGTATGTTCTGGGTCACATCAATCTGCATGTTTGAATATAAGAAATCATATGGACTGAAGTACTGGTGCGAAAAGGGAATGGGTTTGTAGTCTGGTGCTTGCCAAATATTCTAAATGCTATAATCAGAGCTGTGTGTTAAGTGTGTGTGTGTGTGTGTGTGAGAGAGAGAGAGAGAGAGAGAGTGTTTAGACAACCCCAATTTTGCACCAAGGAAAATTGAATACATTTGCACAATTTCTCTTATTTTTTATATTCCGAGTTCACTATGAGGAAGGGCAGCAAACAGTGCAAAGCACTGAAACTCTGCCCCAAACACTGAGAATCTGTTTCAACAAGCCCTCTTTCTTCTGAGATGTTAGTAGGCATTGCCTACACACTTTTATGCAAACGAAAAGCTCAGAAAGCTAGAAAAATGTTGTATATTTTTAATTGAAATGAAAGCTGAGCGTTTCAGGAAGCTGCACCCAATACCACATTATGCAAGTTTCCTGTTCTCCCGTGGAATTGTGGTATACATGCAGGCCTGACTATTGTGGTTTTTTCCTGTATCTACTTTGTGAGTAGGATGTAGACTAGATTGCTTTCTGTGGAGGACAGGAAGAAGCATCATTGTCAGGGATCCTGGCTTGCTATAGCTGCAAGCCTGCTGCTAGTGGCAGACTATGGCTTGCAGTGCAGGTTCCTGAGAATAGAATTTTTCATTTTATTTTATTTTTAAAAAAGAATGCTTCTAGCATTCAAGGTTTCAGGGAGAACTTAAAAGTTGCATGGAATTATCTGCTAAATACTTTTATGAGAGGGAGCTTGGAGGGAGGCTTCATTGACCATGGCGTGAGATTTTGTTGCTCTTCGTAGCTCTTTTCCTCCCCAGTGATCTATTTGCATCTGTTCTACTTATTGCCATCAGTTCTGTCTAGCCCTATGTAAACTTGTACTTTAAAGGGTCGAGGGAGGCAGCTTAATCAAAATTCTGCGCCAAGAAAAGAGAAATTGTGTGCAGTCTAAAACCTGCAAATTGGACGTATTAGCACATTTGCCTGTTTCGCTTAGAACCATTGTTCTAACCGTGGGGCAGTCTCAATACATTATGGACCCAACACATATTGCCAGCCATACTCTTGTTCTATTATTTTAAAAAACAGAACAGTTTAGAGTTGACATTAAGGTGGTGGAGGAGGCTAATTATCACCCCATTGTCATGAACAGATCACTCCCAAGTGAAGGTTTGGCTTGGTGGTAGTAGTTTTCTGAAAGAGTCTTGAATGCTGTGCAGGATGCTCCTGTTGGCATGGCAGACACATCTTGATTATTGTCCTCTCCTTTCCCCTGCCAGTCGCTGAAGATCCTTGGCGAGAAACTCTCTGAGATAAGCCTGAACCGTGACACTGTGTCTGAGATCCTTCGCTGCTTCCTCATAGCCTATGGGGCAGATGAGAACCTATGTGACTGCTTGCGCACTAAACCCTTCCAGGCACTAGCCCCTGACAAAAAGGCTGCTGTGCTGGCCTTCCTCGTCAATGAACTTAACAGCAGTGCCCTTATCATCAAGTAAGTGGTGATAGCTCAGGCAAGTTGCTGAGTTGTGTCTCTCATGGCCATATGTATGTGACAGTCTGAGCTCATAATACATAGATATGGATGGGGAGGCATCCTCCCCCATGATGCTATCTTACTGTATTGAGCCGAGAGAGGAAAGAAAGCAGAGGAGCTAGATGGTTCAGCATATCTTAGATGTTTAGTGACCACAGTAAGATTGCAAAGCTGTAGGCAGGGACTACCTTGCTCATTGTTGATTTTATGCAAGCTGCACTGGGAGCATTTTTTGACCGAACATTGGTGTAAAAATGCTGTTAAATAAATAGATAAATGGTTTTGTGCACTCTAGCATGTGGCCACCCAGATTGCACCTGGGCTTTGTGTAGAAAACGTGCTGAACAGAGAACAAATTGTTTTCTGGGAAGATACCACTGGGAACAACAGATTGCAATAGTCTTGGACGTCCAAATGTCCCTACATAAGCTTTGCAAGTCTGACTTAAAGAAATGAGTGGCTACCTTACTTTTCCGCTGGCCGATTATCTTGTAGACTGGACTGTGTATGTGTAATGGGGTGGGTAATGGATCTTGAATGAGCATTGTGCATATATTGATATTCCAATTCTCTGCAGTTGAACTCTTCCTGTCATATACACTCTACCCCACCCCACTTCTCTTTCTTATTTTTTGTTTAACTCTTGCAGTGAAATTGACAAGACCCTAGAGAACATGTCTAACCACAGGAGAAATAAATGGATCATTGAAGGAAAGCTGCGCAGGTACATATCCCTGGATTTAGTTTTGACCCAGTGTAACCAGAAAGCTCAGTGGGTGTGGGAGGGGCACTTTGATGAAGAAGGCTGAGATCATTTCACTCTTATATTTATTTAAGTCAAGTAGCCTCTGGTGGTGTGGAATCTTACTGTGACTATAGGAGCCAAAGTGATTATTGATTGCTTTATTTTCCACCTTCTTGGATTTACCAGAGGATTTCCCCTCTGGTTCTCCTCCCTTTGCTATGTGGGTCACCTAAGGAAATAATTCCAGATGGCTAGTAGTTGTGCATCAGCTCATGCAGGTGCAGTAGCTGGATAACACTTGCCCTGAGTCTCAATCCCAGAGTCCCTTGCTGTAATGTATCGTGTCCCTTTTCTCTCCCTTACTGGTGCCTTGTTGTTGCACTGTAGGTTAAAGATTGCTCTAGCCAAGAAGACAGGACGCCCCGAGTCAGAAATCACAGGCTTGGAGGAAGGGCGGTGGCGGCGGAGCTCACGCATCAATGAAGAGAACGAGGACATGGAAATGGAGGAGGAGAGAAGCAGAGCATGCAGGACACGGAAAGACAATGAGGTAGGTGAAGGGGTGAGCGAGTAAACTGAGAAGGGCATATGCAGTGTCCCTGAATATCTGTTCTAATAGCAAAGTGCAGGTCTGGAGGGAGCAGTGTTGGTCATATGGCATGAGATGCAGGACAGTTTGAGCAATAACCTCTATAGGACCAACTAATTTTATTTTATTTCATAAAATTTATATACCGCTTGATTGTAAAAAAAACCTCAAAACGGTTCGCAAAAAGATAAAACAATAAAATCAAGAGAAATTCACAACCATCCTTGAAAACATATAAAAGTTAATATTTTAGAACAGATTTAAATTACCTATGCTTTCTAATAACTTCAAAGTAGTGTGACCCTTGGTAAAAATCATGTTTGGCCATGGACGTTGAGGCAGATCTAAGCTTGTCAAAACGACCAGCTTTTTTAGCAAGATGCAAGAGTCTTAGGAAGCGAGTCTATATTCTCTGTGTTGCCTCCTGTAGAATAAGAGGGACACCCCCCCCCCCGTCTCTTAGTGGATTTTGCAACTTCATAAGTTGCAGCAGCTGGATCCTCCCCTCCGCTCATCACTTCCCACTTTCTTCTTTCTAGATCTTTTTTAATGTATCCAAAGCATAGCAATTCAGTCTAGATTTGCTGGGAAACATGAGAGTTTGGCTCTAAGTTATCTTCTTTCTTTCCCAGCATGATACTCCGGTTTCCAGTGTGCCTGAGCTGGAGAGACAAATTGAAAAGCTGTCCAAGGTAAATGCTTGTATTTGAAAAGATAAGCAAGTACGGAATGGAAGGAGCTGTAGTAGCAGCTAGACTTAAAAGGGTATATTGGGGATTGTCAATAGAATAATCAGGGAGGTGTGTTACTCTCTGCTGTGGTAACCAGAGCTTTGCACAGACACTTTATAACACGCGGTGCTCTTACTGGTCTTCCTCCTTGCTGCAGCGCCAGATGTTCTTCCGCAAGAAGTTGCTCCATGCTTCACAGCTGCTACGGGCTTCATCCCTGGGGCAGGATCGATATCGACGTCGGTATTGGGTGCTGCCTCACCTAGGTGGGGTCTTCGTAGAAGGCTGTGAGGTTTCAGCAGGTATGTGGAGCCTAGTGTGTACTAAGCCCAAACCACTTGGGACCGTGATAGTTGAGGAACTCCTATTCCTATATTGTCCTGACTGAACATTTAAGTTCTCCTGCAGGGAGGGGCTCCTTGGGAGCTATACATTATGTGGGGATGTTGGAGAGAGTCTTGGAATTCTCTCCCTTCCCCCAGAGGCCCAGGAGGCACCAATGGCGGCTTCTTTTCAGCGCTCAATAACAACCTGACTCTTCATGCAGGCATTTGAAATGTACTGGTGGCATTACTGAGTTGGGGTCTGCCTATTAGTTTATTTTACAGTTTATTGATTTGCGATTTTATAGTTCCTGTTTTATCGTACAAATTGTGGTTTTTGTTAATATGTGCCTCGTCCTAATAGTTATTTTATTTTTATTTATCGGTTTGCTTTTTTAATATAAAGCAAGAGATGGCACTGTAGATCCCGCGGGGTCTGACGAGGAAGAACACATGTTTCTTGTGGTGTTCCTTGTTTTTGTGGGGTGGCTCCCTCCTCAGAACTTGGGGCCACAAGGATTGTTGCAGCTGGCAAAATAGATCAGAATTAATGGGCTAATTAGAAAGAGCCGTGGGACAGCTCAGAATTTGGGGCAAGAAGACCAGAGTAGAAGTGGGAAGTGGAGCCAGGAGGGTTGTGTGTCTGTTTTTAAATCTGTGGGCCACATTTCACTTTTTAAATTGAAATGCCAATTTGACTGAAGTTTGCTGAGGGTGCAGAGGCAGCATGTGAGATATATGGATGGGTGGAGTAATTTAATAGGGCATTATATCTGCGAACAAAATCGCACTTTAGACTTCAGCTGTATATAACATTTGGCCAATGACTCCTTTGTTGAAAAGCTGATGCTTGATCTTTCGTGCGCTGGCGGCTTTTTCTCTTACTGTTCTACCCGCTCAAGAAAGCTGCACACACATCCACAAGTGATTTGAATCAGTGTTTCCCTTGCAGTCAGGGGGTGGAGGCAGGGAAGATACTTTCCAAAAGAAAAAAGATCTGCTGTACCTGTGCTTGCCTCCATCACTCCATACAGAGATGAGGAAGTGGTGGCCCTTTAGGTGACGTTGGACCCTCCCAACTCCCATCATCTCTAACCATCAGCCCTGCTGCTTGGAGCTGATGGAAGAGCATCTGGAGGGCCACAGGTTCTCCCCGCACCCACCCCTGCCATTGTATTTTTGAGATAAGTTTTTAGCACCATCTTGTGGCAAAACCTAGAGAGATATCATTTTTGTTGCCTCCCAAGCAGCTTCCCCTGAGACGCCCAAGAACGTGCCAGAGAAGGAAGAGGCCCTGAAGGAGGAAGAACCGGAGGCATTGCCCATCAAACAAGAGACCACTGAGACCCCACCGGTTACTGATTACGTAAACGGCACAACTTCTTGGTCATGGAGCCGGCCGTGGAGGGACAATATGCTGCTGCCTGAGTCGTCGGAGCCCAAGTTGCCAGAGCCCGCCCCCATGTCTGTCAATGGATTTTTGGAGGATTGTGTGCCCATGGGCCAATCCCAGCATGACCTCAGCCAGTCGGCCTTCCTGTCCTGGCTCAGCCAGACACAGCAGGCATCCTCGTTGCTCAACAGTTCTGTGCTTACCCCAGACAGCAGCCCTGGCAAAGGGGACCCCTTACCCCCAGATGAGCTGCCAGACTCTGCCGCAGAGGATGAAAGTGCCACAGAAACACAGGTTGCCTGGTTCAATCTGCTGCCCCGGGCACCCTGTAATGACTCTCCAATTACTACCTCCGTTGAACAACCCTCTATAAAAGCTGCCCCCCATTCCTGCAAGCCCCCGACCAGGGACCAGTCAAAGGCCTCGACCCGGCAGGTGAGTGTCATCTAGAGACCTTTCATTACCAGGAAATGCAAGCTCCAATTCTGATCTTGCCTGGGTCAGTGGAGGAGCAAGGGACATGGTGCCTGCATTAATACAAGGAATTGAATGCAGGGCCTTTACCTGAATCCTGGGGACAGTTCCCCGTGAGTGGTCTGTTTCCATGTAACAACTAGAGCATGGGGTTGGTGGTGGTAATGCTATTTCTGAATTGCTCTGCATTTCTTATCTGTTCAGGGTAGGAACTATCAGACAGGAAGCGGTCTGGAAACTACTGTTCATAGAGAATCAGACAAAAAGTAATAGATTAGAATTCAAGAGGTAGATTTAGAGTTGTCATCAGGAAGGATTTCCTAACCGTGAAAAGTCATTTAGAATGAGCTTTCTCGTTGAGTGGGTAGATGTCTTCCTGCGAAGCTTTCAAGGCAAAAGTGGAAGTGGCTTTAGGTTATAAGATTGTCCTGCCTTGGGACACAACTTGGTATAGATAAAGTATAACATCCTTTGTTGATCTCATTGTCCTCTATCTAGTTATCCTCTTACCCTGCTAATATACACCATTCCCTGGTGCCTTCCACTCGTATATAATAGCTAGCAATAAGACAACAAATGACTTCAGATAAGGTAGTAGCTGATTTTTTTCAAGCCCACATAGTAACCTGTAAGTGTTGGCATGATTGAAAAAACAGCCAGGCAGCTCCTTGAGCAGATGGCAACTCCACTAGAAGATTGACTTTAAAGCCCTGTTAGAGCTCATGCCTTGTCTGATGCACCCTGATCTTTCCCTCTCCACAGCTGAATGGCCTTTCCACCGCCAGCCCAGCATTGCCGCAGCTGGCCTCCACCCCTCTCCATTCCAGCTCCAGGATTCACAGTACTTGCTCCTCAAGAGCCAAGGACGTCCCCGTTAAAGGCCAGGAACCTCTAGGGCAGCCGAGACGACGGGGGCGCCCCCCTACAAAACTCTTCAAGCAAATTGAGCAGAAATATTTGACACAGTTGACAGCACAGCCTATACCTCCAGGTGAGGGAAACTTACATCTCATTTTCTTCTGTATAATTTGTACTATGTGCGTACTCTGAAGTTATTGATACCGTGGATTGGAAAAGGATTGAGAGGGAAGATGAAATGGTTTGCCATTTGTAAGAAGACGCGACTGAGAATCCGCCATGAGTGACCATAGGTATCTCCTAACCCCTGGAAGCATCACCCCACAGTGTCTTCAGTTTGTAGGACCTTGTAGAAACTGCCAATGCAGTTTCACGTTTTCCCCATGAGGACTAAAAATTCTGTTCTTAAGGACAACCCCCTCAAGTACTGCACTAGATATGGTTGTCTTCCACATTACTTAAAGACTTCCTGAACTGTGAAAGCAGCTGATGTACAGTTCCTTGCATGCATGCTGACCTAACACAAGACCCAGAGTGCAGCATTTGGGAGCTAACAGGCATGCTGTGCGGAAACGGTGGCTTATTCAGTGGGCCCAGACTCTCAGCTGGTTCACCTCCCCCTCCCCATTCTTCTCTTCCTTGCAGAGATGCAGAGTGGCTGGTGGTGGCTGCAGGATCCGGAAGAGCTGGAAGCCGTGGTGCAGGTCCTGCACCCACGAGGGATCCGCGAGAAAGCCCTGCACAAGCACCTTATCAAGCACAAGGAGTACCTACGGGAGGTGTGTGCCCGAGCCGCCAATGGTAAGAGCTTCTCATCGTATGGCTGGAGTGAGGCAGGGAACCACGTCACCACATCCCTAACTTCTCTAATGGACTCTTCTGGTCTTCCCACCTAGATCCCATCTTCCAGACCCATCCTGAGGATTCTGCCCACCGTGTCTCTCAGGAAACCTTGGCCCAGTGGTCGATGGCGGAGCGGGCCTTTGAGGCAGACCTGTCTGTTCTGCAGTGGGTGGAGGAGCTGGAGCAGCGAGTACTCATGGCTGATCTACAGATCCGAGTAGGTACCATGATCCAGGGTAGGCTGAGTCCCTCCTGATAACTCTTCTTATTCTTGTGGGTGGGGTGGGGGATGACCTCACGTTGTACAGATCACTCTGGGGGGTGCCTGCTAATCTCTAGATCTGCCGTAACAATTTAAAACATACATTTAGATCTTTCCTTGTTTCTGGAGTTGGAAAACTGAGGAGAGAAATGACCCAGGTCACCTTAAAATCCTACCTTGGCATTTCCATTCTTGCATGTGGGCATTACTCCCCAGCTGGCACCTTTGCAGCTACACTGCCCTGCAGAAAGCTAATCAATTTGAGAGCAAAGACTTCTCTTTTTTTTGTTGTGGCACCTATAGAGGTCCATGTACATTGGCAGCACCATATGATGATTCAAGCTTCTTTGTTTTGATGGGCTATCTTAAGACTGTGAGTGTTCTGGTACATGGGGGCTCCTTTGCACATTTGTGCCAGAGGCACCATCATTATTTGGTGCAGATATTTTTCATTGGCAACAGGAGTAGCACAACCTTGAAAACTGTGTACCTGCAGGAACTGGTTTCGGTTGGTACATGGAAAGAAGATTCGCAAATGCGTCTGGGCTTCCCAGAGTGTGTCACAACCCCCTCTTCTTCCTGCCATGCCCTGATCTCACGTTTTTGCTTTCCACCTCCCCCCCCCCCCCCAGGGCTGGACAAGTCCAGAACCTGATTCTGTTCGGAACGACTTGCAGTACTGTGAGCATCAGCTGGAGCTTCTGGAAGACATCACCATAAAAAACCGGCGTGAAGGACCAGCTATGAAGCGTGAAACCACCAACCCTTTAGACCTAGCTGTGCTTCGCCTGACAGAGCTAGAGCAAAACTTGGAGCGGAGATACCTCAGAGAGCCCCTCTGGCCTCCTCACGAGGTGGTGGTAGAAAAAGCTTTGCTGAGTAACCCCAGTAACCTTGAGCTGGGTACCACAGAAATGTAGGTGTATTCTTTTACTGTTGACTGAATTGCCAGGGCCTTACTCCTTATGAGAATCAGGGTCGTCTCACTATTTATAAAAAGCTTTTTTTATACCTTTCCTTTTAACCCAGAGACTCCTAAATCAGTTTACATTAAAGTAAACTAGTAAAAACCCACAGGAACTAACATTTAAAAAACCTCTTGTGGAAATGGGAGAATATGGACTTTGTTGGGGCAGGAGTCTTGATAAATTCCAGGTCTGATTGCATTGAGAAGATACTAAGATGAAAGGAAAAAAGCTGCTGCTGTTGGTTGTTTTGACATGAGGCTTTTTAGGCAATAGAAAGTGGTAAATGTATGCATTGCAGCAAAAGTGAGAAATCTGGTGAATGTTGACATTTACCAGTAAGTCTTACGGCTTTACAAGGCCCAGCAGGAAATGTCAGAAATCTTATTGGCAAGAATCTGTTTCTCTCAAGCCTGAGGTATGATAAATATCCTTTTTGCTGCATATGATGGAAATGAGAATGATTTGAACTTAAGGCTACTGTTAGATTTCCTTTTGGGCCTACTTAAGTCTTTGAGGCTTAACAATAAATGTCAAAGTTCACCAGATTTCTAATGTTTACGCAGCATGCTTATGCGCTAGGCGACGATGGACGTTAATGAGAACTAAATATAACAGGGATGTAGATGGTTTAGAGCAGTAAGACTCTGAGCCAGAAGTTATAGATTCCCCTGACGATTCCATCCTGGAGCTTCAGATGATGCGCCAAAGGCCTGCCATCTCTCACAGTATGTTTCCATTTGGAATGGCCCCAAGAGACTCCAAGTGAAGAATTTCCTTTGCTGGGCAGGATTGACTTCCCCCCATCTTAATGGATTGCTATTTTTTTCTTCTGCAGTTCATACGAGATCACACCGCGGATGCGAACGTGGCGCCAGACCTTGGAGAGATGCCATAGTGCAGCCCAAGTTTCTCTCTGCATCTACCAGCTGGAGCATTCTATTGCCTGGGAGAAGTCTGTTGTCAGAGCGGTGAGGAAGGAGCACTGGGTTGGGGGTAGGAAATAGAAGGAAGCGTAAATGAAGAAATCAAAGTGAACATAGGTAACTTGTGAAATCCCTGGTGCAGAGAAGAGAGTTGATCCTCCTTGTGTGGCCTTTAGAGGCCCATGTGTGCTGAAGCCTGTACTAGGAGGAAATGAAGCAGCTGTGGGATCTGCAGAAAGATCTCTCTGTTCCAAAGGGGTTGGCTAGAGCAGAGCCGTGGCTTGGATGAATCTAGCTGGGAAGGAGCTCAATTTGGGGACAAGGGAAAAGGGAGAGCTCTCAGAGCTCACCTTTGGCCTTGGACCTCTGAATGTGGTGCTGGTCCTCACCCCTCCTTGTTCTCCCTGCCCTTCAGACTTGCCTAGTGTGCCGGAAAGGGGATGATGATGAGAACCTGCTGCTATGCGATAGCTGCGATCGTGGCTGCCACCTCTACTGCCACCGGCCCAAGATGACCGAGGTGCCGGCCGGTGACTGGTTCTGCTCCCTCTGCATCGCTCAGGTGCTGGCTCCATGTGGGCTAGAATCTGTCCCATCCCAAACTCTTTGATACTTCCTCCTTGACTGGCAGGGCTTCCTTTGCTCCACAATTGGTACTGAGATGCATTCCAAGGGAGGGAGTGTTGAATGTTGGAGCGTGTGGGGAGTGTGCAACAGTGTGGGACCGTGCCGTATCCCTAGCAGATAGCTCTAGGCTTTTTGTGCTGCCTTTGGGAAACCCTTCCCTGAAGTGGGATTCCTAAATTCACCAGTTTATGGTTCTTTACTTCTCTCTCTCTCACACACACACATCCCTGTCGCCCCTCCAATTTCTCTATGGTACAGATGCAAAGAGAATACCAGGATGACTATGGCTCTCCACGACGCGGCAAGAAAAGAAAAGGTGGAAGTTCTGGGGCTTTTTTTGGAAAGGAGGAGCTTAGGCCCCGATCTCGGTCAGCAGCAAACCAGCAGCGCAGTAACCTGGCCAACGTACCGCCCCGATACTCGGGTGAAGGCCTGTCTCCTTCCAAGCGAAGAAGAGTGTCTACACGAGGCCAGAGTGCCGACCTCACCTTCTGCGAGTAGGTATCACCTCGGAGTTGGTGTCTAGGGGAGATGGGTGTGGAGCAGAATATGCCATAGGGCTAAGCTTTCAGTTAGGTTTGAATGGAGAGGAGAAAGGGCCATTTGCTCTAAGACTTGCTGTGGCCTAGAGATTCAGAAGCAGAGTGGCACCTGGAGCATCTGAGGGCTGTGGAAGGCTTGTAAATCCCATTTGCTTTCCCTGGGCTTTTTGCATCTTGCACGCAGAGAGACATCCACAGTGGACATGGGGTGAAGCAGCCCCACTCTGTGAGGGACTTACATTGGGCTTCTGCAGCAGCTGTTTCCTCTCAGATGTGCTGTGGCCCAGAGATTCAGAAGCAGAGAGGCAGCGGAGGGGGAAACTTGTGTATATGTTTGCCCACTATAGCAACTCTTGCCTATTTAGTTGCATGAGTAAGCTGCCGCAAGAACCTCTTCGGTTAGTAGGCGGTGCATGAACGATCCAAATAATTTGGTTAGAGTGTCAGTAAATCCCCTCTAGGGCTCCTCTTGCTCCTTGGGAGGCCTTCTCAGCTTGACCAATAAGCTCTCCGGTTTCTTTAGCCCTGACTCTTACATTGGCCCCTTTTTGTCAGGATCATCCTGATGGAGATGGAATCACATGAAGCTGCCTGGCCTTTCTTGGAACCAGTTAACCCCCGGCTAGTGCCTGGCTATCGGAAAATCATCAAAAACCCTATGGACTTTGCCACCATGAGGGCACGGCTGCTGCGCGGCGGGTGAGTCCAGGGAAGGAGCTTGCTGGTAGCAGGGCCAGCTCAAATCCAAATGGCGCTCACACAACCCCTTTCTAATTGTGGGGGTTGGTCCTGGTTGGAGGGTTTTGTGTGCTACAAATGGGGTAGTTTTGTGCAGGTGGAGATAGCACACGCCTCATGGTGGTCCCGTGCGGTATTCCACAGCCCTTGGGCCTGGCTTCTTTTGCAGAGTTACTAAACTTGAGGTCTCCAGAGGGCTTACTGAGGGAAAGGTGATGCTGCGCAGGGAAAGGAGTGTGTGACGAGGCCTGCCTTGGGGAGGCCAAGTGTTGTGACGTAGGAATGGCAGAGGTAGTGATCGCAAAGCTGGGATCCTTTGCAGTCATGCAAAATTTGAGTTAAGGCTTTTTAGAAAAAAACCACGGTGTTTTATCCACCACCTGGGCATGATATTGGAAGAGATTTTTTTAAAAAAATAAATCTTGAGGGGTGGTAGCTGTATCAGTCTGCTTCAGAAAAACCATCCAAGAGTGTTGTAGCATCTTGAAAACTAACCCCTTTATTAATGCATGAGATTTTGTGGACCACAGTCTGGATGTATGGAGCATTGCCCCACATTGGCAGGAATATACAGTGGTACCTCGGGTTACAGACGCTTCAGGTTACAGACTCCACTAACCCAGAAATAGTACTTTAGGTTAGGAACTTTGCTTCAGGATGAGAACAGAAATCGTGTTCTGGCGGTAGCGGGAGGCCCCATTAGCTAAAGTGGTACCTCAGGTTGAGAACAGTTTCTGCTTAAGATAGACCTCCAGAATTAATTAAGTTCTTAACCCGAGGCACCACTGTATATGCAAGATCGGACTATATTTAAGTTTCATCAGAATTGTCACAGTCTGTACTTTTAGAAATTTATTTCCCTCTGATTTCATGGCTTTATTTCCCCCTCTTCCACACCCATGTGTATATACTTGCCAACTTGGAAAGCACCTACATCTGATGAGCTGGACTCTTGCTCATGAAAGCTTACACCACAAATAAATTTGTGTTAGTTCTTAAGATGCCACAAGATCTTTCCTTTCTGTTTCTTACAGTGTAAATTAACGTCTCAGACTTGAGAAACCTTCCTGTAAATTCGCCTGCCACTAGCTGCTCAAGCTCAGCAGCCTCCTCCCTTTCCTAATGACACCTGCAAATGGTGGTAGCCCAAGCAAGGGAGAGACTGGTGGAATTGTCCCAAATGTATACATGCCATACTGCAGTCCTGTAGTCATTCCTACAGTTGACAGGTCCCAAATCCAAATTACGCCATAGCTTACTGCTGTTGAAAAAGAAGCTGGTGCAATGTAGCGTTGGACTGGAGCCTGGGAGACCAGGTGTCGAATCATAGAATTGCACAGTTGGAAAGGACCCTTAAGGATCATCTAGTCCAACTCCCTGCAGTGCCTGCAGGAATATGCAGCTGTCCCATACAAGGATTGAACCTGCAACCTTGGCGTTATCAGCACTACGTTCTAATCAACTGAACTATTGAGTGCTTATTCAAAAAACACGATCCCCACTAAGTTATGAAGCTCACTAGGTGACTTAAGACTAGACCCTAGCTCACAGGGGTTGTTGTGGAGGTAGAACAGGGGAAAGGTGCACTACTTGGAGGAAAGTTGTAGTGTAAATGTAATAACATGATGATAATCTGCCCCTGCATTCTAGCTATTGGGAAGAAATGAAGGAAGGGGAGGGGAGAGCTTGAGAGGAGGGTTGATTTGCAGTAATTAAGAGCTGGCTAAAGCAGTGTTCATTGAGACTGCCCTCACCACCAGGGGATGGGATTGTGGTGTTGCAGGGCGCCTGCAGTTTCTGTCTGAGTGCTGGACTTCTTAGCTGCTTCCAGGAAGCTGACTGCTGCTCTCTTTGTCCTCCACAGGTACACAAGTTGTGAGGAGTTTGCTGCTGATGCTGCCCTGGTGTTCGACAACTGCCGGACCTTTAATGAGGATGAGTCCGAGGTGGGCAAGGCAGGGCTGACCATGCGCCAGTTTTTTGAGAGCCGGTGGGAGGAGTTTTATCAGGGAAAACAGGAGACAAACCCATGAAGCCGGCAGAATGGGGAGAGATGAGAGGAGCCAAAGGCAAAGCCCTCCCATTTCAAAACCCTGTGCTGCACACTGTCTCTTCTGGAGCTCCATCTTGCTACCTGCTGATTAATGTTTCCCCCTCTCACAATGATTGGACTTGGATTGGCATTTAACGATGGGGCGGCTTCACTCACCGCCTGGATCCTCAGAAGCCCCCCCCCCTCACTTCTTCGCTCTAAACAACACAAACTCTCTGAACTGTGTAAGCCAAAAAAAAAAAAAGTTTCCTTTTTTTCAAATGGAGAAACAACCACCCACAACCCCAGCTTAGCTGGGGCTATTTAATAATAGCAATAGTTCTTAGTGAATGTGTAAGAACACTTTTTTCTGTGCAGTGTCAGTACCATGCATTAATGGCCAGTAACGTGAACGTTAAGTTTTTCTCCTTTTTAGAGTCGCGTTGAAAATGTATAAAGCAGATCACTCCTGCCTCTGGGAATGACAACCTTGATGACACTGAAACATGCTGCTTCTACCCCCCACCCCACCCCTTTGCCCTTTCCAACTCTGTCTTAACCGGCCTCTTCTCCCCACCACTGCTGAACAACCACTGTAGCTGTGGACGGTTCCTTCCCCCAGTTTCCAATGATCTTTCTGAAACCAAGGGTATATGGCTTAGAGCTGGTGTTCATCTGGAGGAGTTAGGATGTCGAGGTACTTCTGCCCATGTGAATGCAAGATGTACTCCCTTCTCAAGGGTCTCACCCCTGTGAGCCACATTCTCTTGGTTCAACTAAGATGGGCTGCTTCCAGAGGGGTGGTCATAGCTTGAGCTCTTTGTATGAAAACGGGGTCTTGCACTCCTATATTTGGTTAATCTACATCACCCCCCCTTGCTCAATATTGGTTTATTCCAGATTTAGTTTCTAAGGGAGTTGAACAAAATGGGAATAATCCAGAACGAGTGTGTACCAAGAAGACAGTATCAACCAGATAATCCCCCCTCATGCAAACCAGTTTAGCTGGATGAACCTTCCTGCTGGCCTCTTCCCCACCCCTGATTCCAGAGGGAACACTTCAGCAGGGGCAGCTCATGAGTCCATTGCGGTGCCCAAGTCTCAGCTGCAAGAATACAGCTCTTTCCCCCTCTTAGTTGTGGGTAACATTGCTGGATTGTATCACTAGGCTTCAAGGGACCAAAGTAAAGGAGCTTGCAGGAGTGGGGTTGATGTAACCTGCGTTTTGGGAGGAAGGATTTTCTGATGCCCCCTTCCAGCTCTTCAGAAGATCATGTCATGGGATTCTGGCCTTATTGAGTGTTGTCCCCACCCTGTCCCCCGTCCCCCAACTCTGCCCCAGCGTTATTCCTCAGGGATGGCTACTGTCTACAAAGTTTGATCTGCAATCTATCTGTATGTTTGGTAGGATTGTTGTTTCCTGCCTTGGAACACCATTCCCAATCTATCGTAGGTATTTCCTCCTTGAGACAAGATGTGGGATTAAGCCCATTAGAAGGGAGGGAAAACTGCCACCATTTCATCTTCCTCCATGTTAGGTTCCTGTCTCCTGACCATATTTTTAACCTGTGGGGTCTAAATCGTGCTGCCTCCTTTGGTTACCTTGACTGAGATTCAATCTAAAAGGGCAGCTTTGGACATTACATGCAAGTGAAGGGAGAGTAGTCACTTGTGTGTCTTCTTGAGGTGCATGCCGCTGTGGAGGGCACATGCTAGAAGCATGAAAGGACGAAGCTCATCCTTCCACCGACTACGGCCTTGCAGGATGTCCACAGCTGCCCTCAATCTAAAGATCTGGAATTCATAGGTATTTCCTTTCAGCTTTTGTCTACATTTTCTATATAATATTTTACCTTAGATCGCCACTCATACATACCCCATGTGAACATTCTTAACATTTTAGCCTTTTTTCTAAACCCTTTTCCAACTGGATTTTGATGGTTTTCAGAGGAGAAATAATTGCGGTTCCATTCATTGTTATTTTTGCCACGTGGGCAAGAGCAGCCTGTTTCAATGAACTACCATTAACTCCAGTGCCAGAACCACCAAAACCAGAATTTGTTTTGAAGCTGCCTGAGCAGGTATAGAGCGGTCTGTAGAGGGTCCCACCCCCAGGCCCTGTTCCATTGACGCAATGGATTGCTCCAGCTTCGGGGAAATGATTTAACAACCCGCACAGTCCACCAAGAACAGCTCTTGCGCAAACTTCCATGGAGATGAATGTGCAGGTATGGGATTCTTTGCTGTCCAACCTATGCAAGAGACATTCTGGTGGATTGTTGCCCTATTAAAGCATGAGAAGGAGCCTGATGCGAAAAAGCAGTTGTGATACTTTCTGTATTTGGGTTTCTGGTGCTAAGCGCTTGGCAGATTCAAATATTTGTGGCTGAAGCCAGGGGATCTCATGTTCAATCCTTCCCGCTCCCACTTGGTGCAAGAGGGAATGCGGTTTTAACAAAGTCTTTAAAAATACATGTTTAGGTCTCTAGCCTTTTTAAAAAGAAAAATACCCCAAACAGTCCGCAAGGCAGTTGTTAAACAAGCATAATTGGTCATCTCGTTTCTTGCAATTCAGCAACTCTCCATCAGTCACCCCCCTCACGGTGCATGGATGCCTACTAGCAATCTGTATTCGAAGTAATAACCTGGTCCCAGAGCAGCAGCCTCACGCTGTTGCTGAGCAATGGTTTCTAAGGAGACTGCTGCCTGGGAAACAGATTCACCCGACCCTTCTTGTATTCAGGAGTCATAGGCTTACATTCTAGTCCACCCCAGTTGCCTCTGTCCTGGAACAGGGGCGTTGCTGCCGTTGGTTTTCCTCCAGTCTGTTTCCGGATGCTGGTCCAGTATTCTTGGCCGTGGTGCAGATGCGTAGGAGGCATATAGGAGAGATAAAAGAGGAAACGACTTGTTTCTTTCACTTTTCTTCCACCACCCAGGTGGATCGGAGTGGTAGGAAGGACATCTCCTGTAACCTTAACTCCCTAGCTGCTTTTCATACCCAGCCTAGCTCCTCAAAACCATTGTAAATTACGGGTATCACTTAGGGGCAGATAAACGGCTGGCAGGGTCCCATCAGGAGATGGCTTTCCTCCCACATTTCCACCTGTGCTACAATTGAATGAGGGGTGTGTGTGTGTTTGTGTTTTCCCCCTACCCGCGTCGACCAATCCAGTTGCAAGAGCACTGATGTAAGTAAAATGCAGCCACAGGTGATGTAGCCTGGAGACTGAAACCTCCCTTACTGTGCTTCCTCTACCCCAACCTCACTCCCCACCCCCCAGTTGTTTTCAACAAAACGTAGCCTTTTTCTATCAAATAACCTCAAACTTTATTTTATTTTAAATTTTGGGATTTTTGTTTTGTTTTGTTTTTGCTTTTAAAATAAAGAGGTAGATTTGAAGTCTATTTGAAACTGACTTTATATTATGCATAAATATTTATATTTTATCTAAACTTGTGCTGTAACAGCTTCTTTTTGGTGGGTTTTTTTTTTTTAAAGCAATGTTTTTCCCCCTGATCTGTTGGGATTTTTTTCTCAGCTATGAGAAAGCTCTAGAGAGTTTGGAAGTGTTAATTGTTGGGCTTTTGTTTTGTTTTGTTATGGAAATGTTAAAATTTTTAGATTCAAACCCTCACACCTTAAAAGAATGAATCCAGGTTTGTCCTAATCTTGATCTTCATTAGGGGAGTCAGTGTATAAAATACCTTGTTGTTTTTTGAAAGTTACATGCGTTTTTCCCCCCAACTGGATTTTGAGAATTGCAACTAGAAAAATTGGCCTTATCATCCAACTACTGGCTTTTTCTTCCCCCTTCATCTTGATTTGATATCAGAAAGGAACCAACAAACCCAACATCCTGTGAGATGCTCTGAACAGCAGGAAGAGGGGCATCACACTTTTTATATGAATAACCAAATGTGTTTGTTTTAGTGAATTTTTGATAATGTACAGTTTTTTGTGAATTTAAATTGATTTCTTTCTATATTTTTAGGACCAACCTCATTTTTAATAAGGTTTAAAAGGAAGAGAAAAAAAAATCTAGAATTCCTGTTTGTTTCCTTGTGATGTTTCCACAAGTACAGATGTTAGAGTGCTTGTCAAGTTTCAAAGAATAAACAAAAAAACAACCCACGTTTGATAGAGAAGAATGTGCTTGAGAATGTTGTCTTTTTCTCGGGGCGGGAGGGGAGGGGCGTTGCTCTGCTACAAGCTGAACATTAACCACTCTAGACATGGACTTGTTCCCCCTCCTGCTCTTTGGCAACCTGCCTCAGTACCCTGTTAAGATGTGGACCTATGCAATGGGTGCCAGAAAGCTTGAAGATGCATCATTTTTTAGAAACAACAACAACACACTCTCTTAATGTTGAAGTAGAGACTGGGCAGGTGCATCTGTAGTCTATGATTTCATTGTGATACAGCAGAATTCAGGCAGGATGGCAACTGGGGGTTCCTGGTGGACCAGTTCCTTCCAAATTGCATGATCCGTACAGGTGAGGTCACTGAATGTTTCATGACATTGGTATCCCTGGTCTACAAGTTGGGTGTTGTTTATGCAGGCCAGCTGTGTTTTGTGCGCCTGGGTAGCTCAGTTGGTTAGAGCATGATGCTGACAATGCCAAGGTTGCAGGTTCGATCCCCGTATAGGACAGCTGCATATTCCTGCATGCATTGCAGGGGGTTGGACTGGATGATTATCAGGGTCCCTTCCAACTCTAGAATTCTGTGATTTCTAAAGAGGACGCCATCTCCACCTTGGGTGTAAAAGGTAAAGGGACTCTGTACGTATAGCTTAAATTAGAGCTGTGTGGATCCTACATGGAGGAAGGCCCAGTCTCTACAACAGGAATCCAGCCCAGCCTTATCTACTTTTAATTTGTCATCTGAGGTGGAAAAACCCAAAAGATCAGCCAGGCTTCTCCCGCTGTGGTGGAGAGAAATGTTTCCATCATGATAGCAGGCAACATTTCATGGAGGCTTTTGAAATTTGGTGCTTTAGGGCAGTGACATTTTGATGAGGCTTGGATGCAGTGAACTATCCCAGCAACATCTTGCAGAGATCTTGTAGTTTTCAGAAATCTTAAATTCTGTGGGTTTGAATGGCACCCAAAGTCCCATAGCCTGAGCCTCTCTTTACCTCCATGGTAAGGCAGTTGCTACTCCCATTAGTGTGTATAGAAAATGGTAAAATGAACATACAGAAAAAGTTCAGTAACCACCACAGTATGGAAAGTCAATTGCAATTTTGTTTGTAGCTTGCAGAAAGAGTTCTCAAGTAGCTCCACCGCCCCGCTCCCCCCTTTTTTGCAATCTTAAGAAGCTGAGATGAAGACCTTTAACAACTGGCTGGGCTACAGAATATTGTGCTGGATGCAGACATCAGCTTCTAGGTAAACCAAAACTTCACACACAACCATTTCTTAGATTGTGGATTAGTCCTCAGTTCCAAGTTGGGGGGAAACAGCCTTTGCAGCAAGCATACATTTCAAGGGGCGGGGCAGCCGTTTTACTGTTCTTAAACATGAACCTCTTGTGCATAATAGGATAGTTCAATTGTGTTGAAACTCTTGACTTTCCAGTGCTCCACCACTTCAGGGAATCTTGCTATCTACATTGCCAAGGTGTTCTAGAGCAGATTGCCAGTTCACAGGAGACCTGGGCTTCCAATATGCCCCACACATTTCAGAGTATATCTAGAATACATCTGATGATTGCAAATATTGTCCCAGGGACAAGACTGATTGAATTTATTGGGTACTCTTCATTGGTAGCAATCCCACTACTAGTGAAAGGATCAGTAGAGCTGGTGAAGTTGTCTGCCAGCAACACTGGTCCACCAATCCTTAACCTTCTCCCCAAGAAATTTCCACAGAACCTCAAGAGTTTCCTGGAACATAGTTTGAAAATCATTATGACAACATATTTTGTCTTAAATCGCTTTAATAGGGAGAGAATGACCAGGATCTCCTTGAAACTGCTTAATGATGACGACGAGCTAAAAGTAACTATCGAAGAAGCAGTCAAGCCACGGGTTTTTTTCACCTTTTATTTAAAAACAAAAATTTGTTCAAAATGAGACCAGTCAGAGCTCCACAGAGGGAAAGGTGTACAGGGGTTGAGAGAGAGAAAGAGGCCTGGCTGTAGCATGGAAGATACAAAACTATAGAAACTTCTCAATTAAAAAAAACTTGTACAAATAGTCCTAAGTATATAAATAAAACTAGCCGGTAAAATGAACTGAGACTGTGGTTGCGGGCGGGCCAAGAACTCTCGCTGTGTCTGTGGCAAATGGAAGCACAGAAGAGTTGCCTTTGGAGAGTTCCCGGGAGCTTTGAATGACTTGAGTCAGAAACAGGGCAGAGGCATCGCTCAAGAGTGCCAAATGCATGTTTACAGGAGACTCGTTTGCATCCATGGCAAGCATGTGGTGGTGGTGTTTTTAAAGCAACAATTTAGCTGTTATGTTCCAATGTTATGATGACGAACTTGGGTGTTAAAAAACACACGAGCCTGTAGCCTGCTGTAGACATGAACCAGCATGAGATGGGTATTTCTTAAGAGTGGGTGCCTATTGCTATCTGCTTTAAAGGCCATTTGCTACAGGGCAAGGCATCAGTGCAACCATCTGAACCACCAAGGGCGTATTGCTCCAGAGGAAAGTGCCGACAAGCTATGAACTTTGTCCCAAGGTATGGGGTGGATTGGGCCTTGCGTTAGCTCAAAGCAGAGCTGGAATCCCCGCCAGAGCTTCCTCCTAGAGACGGGAAGGCGAAGCTGAAGAACACCAAGTGCTCTGCAATCAAGAAAACCCTTTCTTTAAAAAACAAAATGTTATTCTGGTGCGATCCTAGCGAGTAAATTATTTCGAGGAAACACTTGTTACTGACCCTCACTTCTTTTTTTGCCACTCAGAATGTTAGTAGCGTAAGCTGTTTTAGCTCCTAGACAGACAAAAAGTGAGATTTCTGGAAGACGAAACGTTGACTTTCTCCTTTTGCCCAACTCACAATCGCCAACAGCTCTAGGGGTACTGCCTCTGACAGAGGAAATACATGGCAAAAACGGAAGCAGGAGGCCACAGTGCAACCTTGGGCCCTGCTGGAATAGAATTGGCTTGGAATACTATCTGCTTTATTTGCTAGCATGTTTGGTGTTTCTTCCACCCCACTGTCTGCTTTGATGGTGCTGGGTACGTGTGTGTTTTGAGCTGAGGTATTGGTATTCGTCAAGAGCATCACTTCTGGATAGAAGAGGCTCCCCAAAGAGCAACAGCTGCTGTTTGACAGCCATTAGCTCAGAAGTGTCTTACTTGGCTGTGCAATCACTTTGGGGCAGCTTAGAGCAGCCATCCTGTATCATAGACAAACGCATCCAGCTCCCTATCCAGTGAGCCAGTACTAGAAATTCTAACAGCACAGCAATACCAAAAGTACTCTAACCCCACCAAATTTCGTTGACCTCTGCTCATTTTGATTCTGCAAGCCATAGCCCAAGGCAAAAAGTTCATTCCCTCAAGTATCTTTTGCTAACGCGATCGTTGCTAGTTCAGTTTGTTGTTTTGCAGTCACCACCTGCATAAGCTGGGGCCAGTGGTTTCCTTTCTCTTATGGAAACCAAATTCCTGCAAACTCCGTATTTAGCTAGAGCCCCAGAGTATGGAGTCTGAAAGCCTGTTCATGGCAGGCTGGTTTAAAGGCAAGATCCCTTGTGCTGTGTCTTTTGACTGCTCAACTGCTCCTAGGGGGTCCAAATAAATCCACTGTTTTGCTTCAGCGAGCCCTTTTAAAAATAAAAAGGCTGTTTTGAAAACCAACAATGGCTTATGCCATTCCTGGACTTCTAGGTGGAAACTTTGCAGCATTCATCACTTACGAATTCTTGCCATGCTTGGGGGTCTCACACTGAGGTCACAAAACTGTGCCCTACCTGCGGATCAAAGATTTCTGCTCAAGTTCAAAGAAACGAACTAACGCAGCGTCAACACACTTTACAAAGGAATTTTTTTTAAAAGCAAAATGTGGTACATCTTAACAAAACTCCAGTAATTAGCAGCAACACAGGGGTTATTAATTTTTTTTTTTTAAAGACAAACATTTCTCTTCCACACACCCCCCCCCCCTTGAAACAAAGCAGAGGAGCCCAGAGGGTTTTCTAAGGGTGAGGTGGGGGAACTCGCCCCCCCTGGAGAAGGTGCAGTTTGCCGGTTCAGGATGTACAAATGAACTGCAAGTACGTGTGAGGTAGATGTGTAGCTAAGAATGACAAAAAAAAAACAACAACTGGAACTGGTGTGCATAAAAATGAAGGGACGTTCTGAACCGGGTTTATTTTATTTTCCTCCCCCAAATAGCACCAACAACTTCCAAGGAGGATGGGGTTTTGATGCAAGCATGGAATCGGCAGGCAAAGAGTTTTGGGTGGTGGAGCTTGTTTTTGTTATAATAAAAAAAGATACCAGCATTTAGGAGAGACAAAGGTTTTGAGGCTCATCTACAGTCTACTCTGCTAGGTCTCTTGAGGCAGCCAGCTGCTTCCTCTTCCTCTTCCAGCATGGTGGGAAGACTGGGTGGGGCAAGCGTGATGCAGGAGATGACAACAAGGGGGGTGGGCTGGTTTGTGCAGAGGGAAGCTAGGCCAGAGAAGAGCACAGAGGCCTTGTTGGGCATAGAGTGGGACAAGGCTGCAAGGTCGTTCATTCACAAAGTGGGGAAGGAGCAGGTCGGGAGAGGCCTTTACTAGACTGGAAGTTTAAAGTGCAGGGACTGGTTCCCCCCACTGGCAGAATGGGATAGGGGAAATCAAGGCACAAGATTAAAAGAAAAAAAATCTAGCAGCTCAGAGGTCCATGCTCCTAGGGCCCAGGGTTTTTGCTTTTTTTTGCCTTCGGTCCCTATGCTACACATGCACGCTTGCAAATCATGCTTTTGCGCAGCGGTCGATTCCCAGAGTGTAGGAAGGAGCGATGAGGATGTGAGCGGAAAGCTCAGACCGCGACTTTGCTCATGAGAAAGCCACAGATCGGGCTTAAAGCAAAGGTGCTCCACGAAAGCAGCCAGGAGCCTTCCTAGCAGTTAGGAGCTGGCGTGGACAGAGGGGGGGGGGGGATGAGCGGTGCCATTTGACGGCTGGTCTCTGCAGCCCGTGGAGGATATTCTCGGATGTTTCTCCTAACTGCTAACCCTCCTTCCAGACCTGGGACGATGGGGTCAAAAGGCCCCAAATGCCATGACTCGTTTGTCTGTCCTAGGTGTCCCCCCTCAGGAAAAGAAAAGCTAGGAAGTGCTTTAGGGAAGGTGTGGGGAGTGAAAACACAGGGCTTAAGACCATGGGTAAGCTTTGCAGTGGCAAAATGTAAGGTCTCTATCTGGGCCCGCAGCACACAATCTCTCATATATGTGCACGTCCACCTTTCCCCCGCTGCAATCTTACTTCCTCTCACACTGCATTAGCATCCAGCCTTAAAGGTAAAGGTAAAGGTACCCCTGCCCAAACGGGCCAGTCTTGCCAGACTCTGGGGTTTGTGCGCCCATCTCACATTTATTGGCCGGGGGCCAGCGCTGTCCGGAGACACTTCCGGGTCACGTGGCCAGCGTGACAACGCTGCTCTGGCGAGCCAGAGCCGCACACGGAACGCCGTTTACCTTCCCGCTGGTAAGCGGTACCTATTTATCTACTTGCCCCCGGGGGTGCTTTCGAACTGCTAGGTGGGCAGGCGCTGGGACCGAGCAGCGGGAGCGGGGATTCGAACCGCCGACCTTTCGATCGGCAAGCCCTAGGCGCTGAGGCTTTAGCCCACAGCGCCACCCGCGTCCCTGCATCCAGCCTTACTCATACCCTAATTCTTCCCTTTACACCCTATCCTTTCGCCTTACCCACCCAGCCCTGGCCACAATCTCTCCCTTGCCTTCGCTACCCCTACCCTCGGCCCCCCTCTCGCGTCTTGTGTTACTTGCTGTTCTTAAACCAGTCCTTGCTTCCTTTCTGCATGGGACCGGGCCTTAATAGACAGCTGCATCTGGCTTAAGACTCGGCTCAGGTAGACACCACACTCCATTTTTGTTCGTTCTTTTAAAAAACGCAGAGTGTCACCAGGTTAGCCCTGGGAGACCTTGTTTATATCTTTGGCAAACAAAAGAAAAATGTGGCAAAGAGGTAGGGACATCGGCATGAACGCTTCGGTCGAAGCTGCTCCTGTCCTCCTCTGCTGGGTTTCCACAAACACAAAGAACGTCTCCAGTCCCAAAGGCTGCCTTGATGCAAAATGGGACTCAAACTCTTCCCTTCTTTTGCGTTCCCTCCTCTCACCCCACTTCCACCAAGAGCTGCCTCCTAGTCTAAATGAGAGAGCGACTGACCGGGGGGAGTGGGGAGGCTAGAATAGAGGGAGCTCTTAAACACAAAGCAAATGAAACAAGTCTGCCAAAGAACTATTTTTTACGGATGAGAAGGAAGCATGGGCAACAGCTAAGCAATTTCCCCCGATCCAGAAAACTGGGGCAGTGGCTTAGGATGGCTCGTACTTAGGATGCACTCAGAGCTGGATGGAAGAGATTTGTAGGGGGTTGCCAGGTGTGTTGCTGTATGGCATCTGTTGAGTTTTGGGCTGCTGGCTGCCCACAGCAGCTCCTCTTGAACAAACGCAGAGAGACTTTCCGCAACGGATACGGCCTGTGAAATGCTGATCCTATAGTAAAGCCAAGTCTTTCAGGGCAGTGAGAGAGATGAAGGAACGCAGAAGTAAAATGCAACTAGCCTAGGAAAACGTTGCAACGTTAGCTACTGCTGAGATGGAGGTCAACCTTAGTTTTGGGAAATGAAACTTATTTAATAAAATAGCTGCATGCCAGCCATGAAACACAGGCACACACATTGAAAAGACCATTCCCACAACATTCCAAAATGCACTCCTTTCTGAACTGGAATTGAATCCCGAAAAGATTCGCAATCCACGAAATCTGTGGCGTGCACAGCAACCCCACCAGGAAGGCTAAAGACTGCAGTCCCCGGTTTGAAAGCAGAAATTATTTCATGGAGGGTGATGCACAGTCACTCTGAAACCAGCACTGAAGTATTTGTATCCATGATCCCAGGAATTCCTTGCTTCCAAACCAGCTCTTGTTATAGATAACTAGTCACAAATGGCAATTGGGCAGTTTCAGGTGTATATGCATTCCTGTGCACAATGAACACATCCAGCAGTCCCCGGTTTGAAAGCAGAAATTATTTCATGGAGGGTGATGCACAGTCACTCTGAAACCAGCACTGAAGTATTTGTATCCATGATCCCAGGAATTCCTTGCTTCCAAACCAGCTCTTGTTATAGATAACTAGTCACAAATGGCAATTGGGCAGTTTCAGGTGTATATGCATTCCTGTGCACAATGAACACATCCAGCCAGTTCAGTAAGACCCAGATAAATATTGCATCCAGATGTACATCTAGATTAATATCTGCAACTGCATCCCTACGCACTTCACAATGCTGTTTCCATGCATGGAGCTCCCTTGATGGAGCTGTCAGACTTTGCTGTATTCCTTATTTCCCTAAACAGAATCTTATGCATCTTGACTTACTGAATTCATAGGACCTAGAGGATTGAACCTTTGGCTACAACTAACTTTTGCTGGACTGAGTTTATTTCTTTGTTTTATATTTTGTTAGCACTGCAGAGGTGGAACCAGAGCAGGGTCATAATCGAAACTGAATTAAGCTGAAAAAAGGGATAGTGGGAGTCCCATACAGACATCATGTTTTGAGTGGGGTTTGTTTTCCTTAACCATGGTTTAAGTGTTACTTTACATCTGACTTCCTAAACCATGGTTAAATGTTCCTTCTGCACTGAGCAAACCATGGTTAAGACAGTTTCTCCATCCTTCGGCCTGCAAGATGGCAAGCAGATCTTGCTGGTGTCTTATTATATACATGCCCTCCAGGGGCAGGTTAACAGAAGCTAACCATGGTTTCAGTGTATTCTGAAATACTAATCAGAGGTGGCAGCAAGCCATGGTTAATGCGAACCATGTTTAAACATTATGTTTGCATTGAACCATTGTTAGAATTTAGTTCTAAGGACATGTTTTGGAAGATGATCAAGACTTCTACATGGCCATGTGCATCTTACCTACATGGGCTGAATAAATCACATCCTTGGCCACCAGCATCGAATGTCTATATCTAGTGTATTTCAAACTTTGCTAATTTATCCGAGTTTATCCATTAAAACTTTGTTATCAAAAGCCTTATATAAAACAGTGATTAAAATAACCATTATAGGAGGGGAACATAATTTCATGCTCACATACTTAATTGATTCTTGGTATGCAATAAATCAGACGTAAATCTAAGAGAAGGCTCAATTTTCACAAATCTCCATGCTCCTTTTTTCTCTTCTTTCAAAACCTGGGATTCTCTAAGCAGTTACGTACTACCATTTGCCTGAAATCCCAACACATCTGATCATGTTGGACAAGCAGAACCCGCAAGGAAATTATCCTGCGCAAGCTGTATTAAAATTAACGGCAGTGGCAGAAGTGCTCCTGTGAAGCTTCTAGCCGTGTCAATCCAAACAAAACTTCCTAATGGATCAGTGTGATCCAGAGGGATTGCATAGAGGACTCAGGTGAAAACTTGGAAAGTGGTTTCTGATGCTGTGCAATGTATTTTATTTTGGGCGGTGGGAGTGGGATATCAGGAAATCTGGTGCAAGAATGGAAATGTTGGTGCAGACCAAAAGTATTATTTGGGTTGCTGTCCAGATTTGGAGCACACTAGAAAACCAATTACTTGAGCCCGAATCTTTTTACAGCTTGATCTAAGGAACTGCTGTGGCTGGCACAAGTTGGGTGTGTCATATGCTACACCGAAACTACGTTTTTGAATGCTGTGGTCTGCTGGCACCCAAATGAAGTAAAGACCGAGTTGCGAAAAAATAAGACAACCAGCTCTCATTTCCTGGAAACTGCCACTTGGGTAACAGGACGATGATGTGCGTAGGGGGGGAGTTGTTCTGCACCCGAATCTCTATGGTGCGGTGCCCTTTTGGCCATTTGAGTGGAATATTGTGACAGGCAAAGTTCAACAGAAACACAAGACACCTTTTGCTGATTAATTTTGGCCTAAATCTCTTCCCCCTACTCAGTCGGCTGTTAGGCCTCCCCCTGCAGAAGTCAGTTTAGCCCCTGCCGAAAAGCTTTCAGTGATGAAGGTGTGCGGGGGCCCTCTGCCCAAATGAAGGCACTTCAGTTTAGCTCAGCACCTTGGGGTAAATTGTCAGCTGAATTTGATTCAGTCTAAGCTCCAGGCCGGGGAAGGGGCACAAAAACAGCATTCTGGGAATTGACTGATGTTACAAGCAGCGATTCTGCTTGCTTATAACGAGACCTCTCCCTTGCCGATATCTGAGGTATTAAATGGGGGTGCCTCAGTCCTGCGTTGCCACCAATTAAGGGTGCAAATTTGGTGTGTGTGTGGCTGAGGAGGACAGACAACAAAGAAGCGTATGACTTAGGAGCTATGCAAGGCGGGTGGGTGTACTGAACCCTTATCTTTCCAAAAACCTCAAACACTCCTGTTAGGGAGGGAAACCTGATCCCACTTAACAGTCAGGACAAAGTACAAATCCTTTAAAAAGAAAAGAAAATACCAATGTCCTGAGAAATGCAAAATTAAAAACAAAGGGGGAAAAGCCCAGTTCTACAGGGATACCTTCTCCCAATGCCATCCTACATGTGCTGTGCATACACACAGAAACACACACACACAAACACACAAACACACACACTTCCACGCTCTCAATCCCTGGCTCACGTGACACCCGTATGGCCTCTGCAATTAAGTCCTCCCTGATTGTCAGCTGCATAAGAGCTATTTCGTCAAAGGTATGAGTTGGGCATCAAGAAAGGAGGAGGGGGAAAAGGTTTCTCATGATCACATCTGGAGGGGGGGTGGGAAGCGGGAAGCAACATCTAAAAACAAGGTGGAAAGGGTCAGCTTCATGCCAGCTGGGCTGATTTTATGGTGGAAGAGAGGATAAGTCTTTTAGCACCATCTGGTTGGGAAAAAGCGGGGGGTTGGGGGTTGGGGGGGGGGAGAAAACGGAGAGAAAACATGCAGAGGTGGTCTAAAGCACTTGGTACCTTTGAAAGGCTCTCCAGGGAAACGCGCTGTAGGAAGGGCTGGATTATTGCACATAGTCTCCTGCTATTGCGAATCTGGGGAGCCAGCAACCAAGGGCTTGTTTTTTTTGGGGGGTGAGGAAGGGAAACGTGCATAGTAACTAGGATATCCGTTTCAAGGTGGGGGTGGGGAACTCAGCCATCCCCTGCAAGGTGCAAGATGCTCCCTGTTTTGTGTGTGGTTTTTTTAAAGCAACCGGAACAGACCTCCCCGCCCCCACCCCCCAACCCCACCCCTGCCAGCTGGAAGCATCGACCTCTGCGCCCCCAACTGGTTTGCCAAGAAAAGAGAGAGGCTGTGTGCACCTGGGTTTGACAGGCATGCAGGAGTCGGAGGGGGGGCATACGGCAGCACAGTCCGGACCGCAGGCAGCAGAAGGCACTGTGTGTGTGTGTCCCAAGGGGGGGTCGGGAGGTGGGGCAGGAGAGGGGCAGGAGGGCGAAGCACTGTTGCTGGCAACGCGTCCATTCAGTGTCCAAGAGTCCGGAAGCGACGACACATCACGGGGCAGCAGGTTCCTCAATCAGTTTATTGTTCCCCTGATCCAGAGCAGGGCGGGCGAGGGGGGAAGTCCGTGTGGAAGCAAAGAAGGGTCTGCGCAGAAGCTCAAAACAGAGTCCAAAGCAATCCAGCAAGAATCGGTCCCATCGGACAGGGTAGAGGGCAGAAATCGAGGTCTGGAGCAAACTTTCTTTCTTTCTTTTTTTTTCTCTCTCTCTTTCTCAGCTGGGGCAGAACTTTTGCCCCCCGCAAAATAGTCCGTTCATCAAAAGCCACCAGCCACTTCATCTCCCTCCAACTTGACAAGTTTTTACGCAAGCCCCTCTTGCTGCCGTCAAAAGTTCATATTTTTTTTGTAGTTTTCATTTTTTTGTAGATATTTTTTGTAGGTTTCCTTTTTTGTTTTTTTGTAAATTTGTCTTTTTTAGAAAAAAAATTACCCTCTTGAAATAATAAAATAATCCTTTCAAAGCAAAATCCCCACTCCCTCCCCACTCCCACCCCAAGGAAGAAGAAAAGAAGAAGTCTGCATTGATTTTTTTTCCCCTAACAGCTGCGAGGTGGGGCTTTCTCAGAGCATTTTTTTTCCTTATAAAACAACAAAAAAATATTCAAACACTTTTGCATATTTGTCCTTTAAAAAATCTTTTAAATGACCAAAGAAAATAAAACAAAACAAATTCAAAGGAGCAAAAAAATTCCTCCCAGAGTTGGAGAGCCATCTTTCCAAAAAAGAGAGCGAGGAAAAAAAATAAACAATAACAATTGTTCTTCTCTGGGGAATTTTGTGGCATCCAAAGCGTTTGACTTTGCTGTTAACAAGAAAATTAACGCGCAAACACACGCACACGCACACACAAAAATGTTTTCCTTGTATTAAAATAGTCCTTAGTCCATCTGTACATCTAAGGGTCGGGGGGCCATAGCCTTTCCACCCCCACGCTAACCTCCTTTGGTTCCTCGGTGTCAAAAGTCTATTGCGGTTATTTCCTTTTTTAAAAAAAACACAACAAAAACAAAAACAACCTTTTTTCTTTGCAGGAAAAAAAAATGGTTCCATCTTCTAAACGCAGCACAAATTAAACAAAAATAAAAGTTGTCTCCCTCGAAGTGATTGCTCAGAGCTGAGCTGCTCGATGGTGCTAGAAGGATGGAAAGTGGAGGTAATTACGAGGGCGGGTGCTATCCTGAGTTGGCCCCTGCTGCGCCTGTGGTCCCGGGGTCAAGTCAAAGTGGTCCAGCCTCTGGCACCATCCCCAGCCCTCCTGGAACTGGCTGATAACCAAGCCTTAGACAGATGTTGCTTTTGCCCTCTGGGAGAGATGGAGCTGTCCTTCCACGCCCCACACAATGTCTCCCCACTTCCACCTTACCTGTTGTTACTTGTTGTACTGGTACGAGTAGGCAGCATGATCCGATGGGGACTCCACTGTCACATGGCTCTGCTGGCCACTGTTCTCCTGTGACAAAACACAGCATCTTAGACAGCATCTTAACAAGCAGAGACATCACCTTGCCAACAAAGGTCCGTATAGTAAAAGCTATGGTTTTCCCAGTAGTGATGTATGGAAGTGAGAGCTGGACCATAAAGAAAGCTGACCGCCGAAGAATTGATGCTTTTGAATTCTGGTGCTGGAGGAGACTCTTGAGAGTCCCGTGGACTGCAAGAAGATCAAACCTCTCCATTCTGAAGGAAATCAGCCCTGAGTGCCTACTGGAAGGACAGATCCTGAAGCTGAGGCTCCAATACTTTGGCCACCTTATGAGAAGAGAAGACTCCCTGGAAAAGACCCTGATGTTGGAAAAGATGGAGGGCACTAAGAGAAGGGGATGAGAGAGCACGAGATGGTTGGATAGCGTTCTCGAAGCTACCAGCATGAGTTTGACCAAACTGCGGGAGGCAGTGGAAGACAGGAGTGCCTGGCGTGCTCTGGTCCAGGGGGTCATGAAGAGGCGGACATGACTAAATGACTAAACAACAACAACACGTTTCCTCCCGAACCTATCAGGTCCACCAAGTTAAGCAAGGCCGAGTTGGATCTGCACGGGTGTGTCAGGCCTAATGTGCACAGTGACTCATCTCTGGTAGGTCTTGTCCCCATGAAGCAGCTGGGGAGACGGAAGGTCCCCACCTCCCCCACAGCTGCCTAAGTCCCCTCCTCTCCAGAGTTTCCCCCAAGCAATCTGAGACTGTGCCTGCACAAAGTGAACTTCTCCTCTCCCCTCTTCATGCCTCTCCTGGTTCTGGGAGACCAGCGGGGAGAGGAGCTCATTGCAGCAAAAGCTGGAGACCCCAGGACTCTTCACTAGCCTGTCTCATCTTTGCCTCTTGGCTTCCCTCCTGCTTCAGCTTCTGCCTCTGATTCTGGTCTTCTCTCGGCCACAGACTCTCCCTGCTCATTGAGCCCTGTTACCTCTTCAGTTGCCAGCACCTCCTTCTCCCAGTCTTGTCCTTCGGACAACTCATTGTTGTCCCACCACCAATCCCCGGGCTCTGAGCCTTCTTCCACAATTCAAGAAGGACACTGACAAACTGGAACGTGTCCAGAGGAGGGCAACCAAAATGGTCAAAGGCCTGGAAACGATGCCTTAGGAGGAACGGCTAAGGGAGCTGGGCATGTTTAGCCTGGAGAAGAGGAGGTTAAGGGGTGATATGATAGCCATGTTCAAATATATAAAAGGATGTCACATAGAGGAGGGAGAAAGGTTGTTTTCTGCTGCTCCAGAGAAGCGGACATGGAGCAATGGATCCAAACTACAAGAAAGAAGATTCCACCTAAACATTAGGAAGAACTTCCTGACAGTAAGAGCTGTTCGACAGTGGAATTTGCTGCCAAGGAGTGTGGTGGAGTCTCCTACTTTGGAGGTCTTTAAGCAGAGGCTTGACAACCATATGTCAGGAGTGCTCTGATGGTGTTTCCTGCTTGGCAGGGGGTTGGACTCAATGGCCCTTGTGGTCTCTTCCGACTCTATGATTCTATGATTCCCTTGGGAGTTCCTCAGCTGCTGCCTCTCACCATTCCTCTGTGTCCAAACAGCTTGTGACAATCTCCTAGCGTAGGCTTTGCTCTCCACCCCATCCCCTCACTTCCCTTATTGTGTTTTTCGGCGGCTCTCTCTAATTTTCCTCCTCATGGCACACACACACAGGAGTTTGCTGCTAAGGAATGTAAGCAGAGAAATGTTGACACTAGCCCTTTGGCCAGGCCTCCACTCGCATGGAAATGAGTCGGGGGCCAGGTGATCTTGCTGCCCCCTCTACAAAGATGACCCTTGTTAAACATTAGTTGGAAACCAAAGTCCTACACCAACTTAAAATGGTTCAGTAGAACGATACAGTCATACCTCAGGATAAATACACTTCAGGATAAGCATTTTCGGGTTGCGCTCCGCGGCAACCCGGAAGTAACGGGAGCACGTTACTTCCAGGTTTCGCCGCTTGCGCATGTGCAGACGGTCAAAATGATGTCACGCGCATGCGCAGAAGCGTCAAAACGCGACCTGTGCACGCGGTCGCGTCTTACGTTCTGTTCAGGATGCGAATGGGGCTCCAGAACAGATCCCGTTCACATCCCGAGGTACCCCTGTACTTTATATCTCCTAAAGCCAGAGGGCAGTAGTGGGGAGGAAGATGGTTTCACAAAGCTCCAAACAGGCCAGACCATTTTGGCAGTAGGATCAGGAACTAGATTTATTTCTCATGCGTGCAAGAATTGCCTTTGAACACGGTGGTTGGGGTCTAGGCCTGGGCTGTGTATACACCATAATTTAAAGCGCACACCCACACCCACACACACTCTCCTGAGAACTGCAGTTTGTTAAGGGTGCTGAAATGGTAGCTTTGTGCAGATCCTAAGATTGTTTCAGAAGGCGGTGCTTAAATGTGCCTTAAACTTATGGTGTATACAGTGTTATTTTTCTAGAAAAGGGGTTCCGGAGTTTGCAGTGAACTTCTCCCTTGTTCTCTTAGAATGGCAATGGCATCTACCTGACAGGGGCTGGAACTGAGTTCCTGCAAGTTCTGGCTAGGGGAAAAAGCCCTGGGTGTGTATACACACCGGATTCCTTCCTCCCACCCGCCCACTTGCCTGTTTTAAACATAAACAGGTGCCTCATCCCTACAGCTGTTCTTAGGCCAAGATAGCCTGGCCACTATAATCCACTCTCTGATAATCTCAGGATTGGATTACTGCACTGTGTTCTAAGCAACCCAGGAGCAGAAACTAGCGCTGAATGCTGCAGCTCGGTTACTTTACGGCAGGGGCGGGAAACCCCTTTTCGGTTGGTGGGCTGGCTGCAACTGTGGTCTATCCTTCATGAATCACATTTGACGGCAGGGCTGCCAATCACATGACCTCACACAACACCTGGTGGGCCCAACCCCTTGTCAAAGCAGCACGTCTTGTATTTGGTGCCAATATTATTATTACTATTATTATTATTAATACCTCGCCCATCTGGCTGGGTTTCCCCAGCCACTCTGGGCGGCATTCAACAGAATATTAAAATACAATAACCTATTAAACATTAAAAGCTTCCCTAAACAGGGTTGCCTTCAAATGCCTTCTAAAAGCCTGGTAGTTGTTCTTCTCTCTGACATCTGGTGGGAGGGTGTTCCACAGGGCGGGCGCCACTACCGAGAAGGCCCTCTGCCTGGTTCCCTATAACTTGGCTTCTCTCAGTGAGGGAACTGCCAGAAGGCCCTCGGCACTGGACCTCAGTGTCCGGGCAGAACGATGGAGGTGGAGACGCTCCTTCAGGTATACTGGACCGAGGCCGTTTAGGGCTAAACGCAAGCAGCACTGGTAAAGGGGCAATCAGGAGCCTGCGCTCCCACCTGTTCCTTTGCGAGCATGTCTTGCGCTCAGCAGCCTTTAAATTTGGCAATGAATGCTAGTGGGTTCCTGCGTGGATCTAACCCCAGCAGCACAGCTTGCCCCACGTATAACGGTGGCTTATGCCAGCCACACTTGTGAAGACAGGATCAGGAACACACTCTAAGGCTCTCAATTGTTCCTTTGCAGCTTCAGCTTCATCTGATGTCAGGTGAGTGACAGGTGTGTTCCTGGATGGGGGATAGTAAGTTTGTGGGGCAAATTAAGAGTCCTGGCAGGGCCAGAGGTTTGCCGTGCCCACTGTATGATGTCCCAAAGCGGAATCTTTCAGGAGTGGCCCTGGTTCCTGGGACTGATTTAAAGTTTTGACTTTAGTTGTCTAAAGATGCAAACGGCCTAGGACCCAAATAGAGTGGTATCTCTGGTTGCGAACGGGATCCGTTCCGGAGCCCTGTTCGCAACCTGAGCAGAACACAACCCGTGTCTGCGTGTGTCGCAATTTGCCACTTCTGCGCATGCGCGTGGCGACGTTTTGAGCATCTGCGCATGCGCGAGCGGCAAAACCCGGAAGTAACCCGTTCCATTACTTCCGGGTCGCTGCAGGACACAACCTGAAAAGATTTACAGTGGTGCCTCGCAAGACAAAAAGAATCCGTTTTGTGATTCTCTTCGTCTAGCGGTTTTTCCGTCTTGCGAAGCAAGCCCATTGACGGATTAGCGGATTAGCGCTATTAGCGGATTTTAGCGTCTTTTAGCGGCTTATCTGCTGATCGGATCAGCTGATAAGCGGCTTAGCGGCTTAGAAAAAGGGGGGGGGAAAAAAACCAGCAGGAACTCGCAAGACATTGTCGTCTTGCGAAGCAAGCCCATAGGAATTTCGTTTTGCGAAGCACCTCCAAAACGGAAAACTCTTTCGTCTAGCGAGTTTTCCGTCTTGCGAGGCATTCGTCTTGCGGGGCACCACTGTATCCTGAAGCGCCTTTAACCCGAGGTATGACTGCACATGGCAGACAGCCTCTCCCAGTAACTCCGACCTGGGCTTTAAAATGAGTGGGGAAGCCCTGCTGGCCATGTCAGTTATAGGCACCCAGAACAAAGCCATCACAGCAATTACAGAACTCCTTCCCATTAGAGAGATGACTGGCCAGTATTGCCTATAGTCATCTTTTGAAAGCACTTTTCCCTCCCTTATTCTGGTTTCTGGAAGAAAGTGACCCAAAAATATTCAGAATTGACTGTGATGGTGCCGGCTGTGGAATACTTGGAAGTCGAATGGAATCAGTTCCAGAAGTCCGTTCGACTTCCAAAACGTTCGGAAACCAAGGCGCGGCTTCTGATTGGCTGCAGGAAGCTCCTGCAGCCAATCGGGAGCCGTGGAAGCCCCGTCAGAGGTCCGGGTTCCAAAGAACATTCACAAACTGGAACAATCACTTCCAGGTTTTGATGATTTGGGAGCCAATTTGTTCAGGAGCAAAGGCGTTCAAGATCCAAGGTGCGACTGTACTATGTATTTTGCAGTACAGTGCTACCTCGGGTTAAGTACTTAATTCGTTCCGGAGGTCCGTTTTTAACCTGAAACTGTTCTTAACCTGAAGCACCACTTTAGCTAATGGTGCCTCCTGCTGCTGCTGCGCCGCCGGAGCACAATTTCTGTTCTCATCCTGAAGCAAAGTTCTTAACCTGAGGTACTATTTCTGGGTTAGCGGAGTCTGTAACCTGAAGCGTATGTAACCTGAAGCGTATGTAACCTGAGGTACCACTGTTTAGTATTTTGTGTAGGTTCTGCCCTGCGATTGTCAGATGAAGAACGGTCTAGAAATAACGTTTATAATAATGATCACTAAAAATAAAAACAGTTCCCAGCTGTGATATGTGAGTGTGTGTGTGCGCGCGTGCGCGCGTGCGTTTGTGATACAGTGGTACCTCGGGTTAAGTACTTAATTCGTTCCGGAGATCCGTTCTTAACCTGAAGCACCACTTTAGCTAATAGGGCCTCCTGCTGCTGTCGCGCTGCCGGAGCACGATTTCTGTTCTCATCCTGAAGCAAAGTTCTTCACCCGAGGTACTATTTCTGGGTTAGCGGAGTCTGTAACCTGAAGCGTATGTAACCTGAAGCGTATGTAACCCGAGGTACCACGGTATATTGGTGCCTGGCATTCACCCCCAACTTAGAGAGAAATAACAAAAGGGCCTCTTACCTCAACTGCGACACTAGAGGAAGGCACAGGTGTGTACTGGGGGATGTAGGCTCCTTGCATAGCTGCTGCTGCTGGCATGTACTGGTGGGAGAGAGGGAGAGGAGGCGTCAAAAAGGCGCAGGAGAGGAGGGCTAAAGCCCCTCCGAGAAGGGGGAAGGGTAGAGGAGGAAGAAGACACTTACCGTGCCAGCACTGCTGAGGGACAAGTGGCCCAGCTGCTGAGTTAGGGGCCCCATCATGGAAGTGGGCTGGATGGAAATCGCATGGTCCATGGTAGGTGTCAGCACTGTGCCCTGTTTAGCAACAGCAAGAGAGAGAGAGAGAGAGAGAGAGAGAGAGAGAGAGAGAGAGAGAGAAGGAGAGAGAAGTTAAAGAAAAAAATTGTGGGAATAAGATAATGGAGAGAGGGAAGTGTCCATAAAGGGCCTGGAATAACTCATGGCAGAGGAGACACTGGCAGCAGTTAAAGGTGGGGCTACCTTTGAAGGTGGCCCAGAAACTACAATTAACCCAGAATGCGGCAGCTAGACCGGTGACTGGGAGCAGCTGCCAAGACCACATAACACCGGTCTTGAAAGACCTACATTGGCTCCCAGCACGTTTCTGAGCACAATTCAAAGTGTTGGTGCTGACCTTGAAAGCCCTAAACGGCCTCGGCCCAGTATACCCGAAGGAGCGTCTCCACCCCCATCATTCAGCCCGGACACTGAGATCCAGCGCCGAGGGCCTTCTGGCAGTTGCCTCACTGCGAGAAGAGAGGTTACAGGGAACCAGGCAGAGGGCCTTCTCGGTAGTGGCACCCACCCTGTGGAATGCCCTCCCATCAGATGTCAAGGAAATAAACAATTGTCTGACTTTTAAAAGACATCTGAAGGCAGCCCTGTTTAGGGAAGTTTTGAATGTTTGATGTTTTATCGTGCTTTTAATATTCTGTTGGGAGCTGCCCAGAGTGGCTGGGGAATTCCAGCTAGATGAGCGGGGTATAAATTATTATTATTATTATTATTATTATTATTATTGAAGTGAAGTCAGGAGAAGCCTCTGTGATTTAAAATAGTTAGGTGGCGTATGCTGGCTGCAAGCCAGGGGTGAAGTTTTCTCTACATTCATCATGGTCCCCTCAGCTTTCTGGGGGCAGGGGATACCTAGCCAGCCTTGGGGAAAGAGGGTGTCGTCTAATATCCTGGACCAGAACTGGACAAGGGCCTCAGGCTTTAGGTTGCTCTCTCATGTAATGCTTAGACGACTTTTTGCATCTCCTGCATTTGCAAAAGACAAACCTCACGAACGTTTGATTTTAAACTGGCTCTTCTGCTCTGCATTCTGCATCCAAGTAAGTTTATGTTCCAAACAGAAAGGGTGTTACATGCAAATAAAATGCCCTTAGACAAGAACTCCAGGTGGATATTATGGGAGGAAGGGGTCTCACCGTGGGCGGCATGAGGTACGACTGATGGTGCATCCATGACGGGCTGTGAACCTACAGAGAGTAATAGAAGTAGATAGTTATCAGTAACACATTTCACTTAGTAATTCTTGAAAAAGCTCTTAAAAGTCGGCCAGTCTTATTATCCCCATATCACTGATAGGGAAAGGGCTGTGAGATAAGTGGCTGAGGTGAGATTTGAAGCAAAGGCTTCCAGATTTGCAGCTCACACTTGTAGGCCCAAAACAGATCTATGACAGTAGATGTTTGAATCAAGGCCTGTGCTGATCACATACAAAGCTGGGGATAAGAGTAAGAGAGAAGTACCTGGTAGGAAGAAACAGGTGATGGGAGATAAGGAGAGAGCGCAGTCTGGGCAATCATCCTGTTAGGGGCCAGGCTGTAGGGTGTTGTGTAGAACCTGCAGAGGGTATGGGGAGAAATCGTTGAATTGCTTCATACAGCTTCAGAGGAGGCTGAATGTACAGCCCTTCCCATAAGCTCACAGATATGCAGATCTTATTCCGCCAGGTCTCCTTGAAGGCTATGGCCAGATCGTCTACCAAACTATTTCTTGGTTACAGTGTGAAGAAACAGGCAAAGCAGAAGACATACCCATTTTGTAGCGCCGTTGTGGGGTCATAGGTCAAGGTCATCCCACCCTGCATGGAAATAGTAGACAGTTCATACATGGCTCCTCCCATTCTCCTGACCCACCAAGATCACAGCTCAACCAATCAGCAACTGCTTCTGTGCCTTCCTAGGGGCAGGTTGCAAGCCTTGCCCTGCTTAGTGGAACCCCTGATGATGCCACCTCAAACTCCTGCAGCCAGCAGGGGCAGGAACACTTTTCTGTCCAGTGTGCCAGATCCTAATCTCCCCAACCCACGGCAGGCCAAATTGGGCAGGTGGGTGTTGCCCTGCCAATTACCTGGCGTCATAGTAGTGTTCACCAATCCTGCACTTTGAAGCCCCAATTGTCGGGACTTCAAAGCACAGCACAGGGCTGTTTGAAAGCCCTTTGAAAGCCAATGTAGTGATACTCCTTGAAACTCCAAAAATTGAAGGCTTAAAGAGCTCGTGAAGGGCTTTCATACAGCCCAGCACTGCCTGTTTGGTTTCTGGACGTTCAAAGAGCAGGACTGGGAAGGAGGAGCGGTTTCCACTGAATGGAAACAGCTTTACCGTCCTTGATCAATGCACACTCTCATCATCAACTGATGGGGGTGGGAGCGCACTTTGCTCCATCAAAGGAACAAAATGAGCTCACTTTAAGCTCTGAACTGAAGTTCCATTCTTACCTGCCCCACAGCTGACGTTGTGTATTATCTCAGGTGTAGGGCAGGTGGGCGTGGCTTCCAAAATATAGGGAGCCCTGGCAGGCTCTGTTCGGCCTGTGGACTGGAGGTTCCTCACCCCTGCCCTAAAGAGAATGTCTAATCCCCAAGCCTGCAAAACCTATGGCCAGCCCACTAAACCAAAGGCCGTCCACCAGCCACACGAAATAGCCAGCCAGGAGTGTGACAATCACTCTGTTTTTGCAGTTTCACACATGCAGCAAAATGTTCATACGAGTGGGTTGTTGAGCTCTGGGCTGACTGCCGCATGTGGCTAACGGACTGGTCTCCGACTGTTGCAGCCTCCCCCCATTCCCTGCTGCCCCCTCCCTTACCGTGTCATTCTCCCGTGGCCAGGCTCGCCCGTTCTGCACGTATTTGCCCTGATTCTGGCGTTTCTTCTGGCCGCCATCAGCAAATTTGCAAAGCAACGGATCTGGAGGTGCTGCAAAAGGAAAGGAGCATTTTGTGAGGGGGAAATCACGACATGCAGTTTCTCACTGCACTGCAATGTAGGTCTCTTGAAAGACCTACACTGGCTCCCAGTACGTTTCCGAGCACAATTCAAAGTGTTGGTGCTGACCTTTAAAGCCCTAAACGGCCTCGGTCCAGTATACCTGAAGGAGCGTCTCCACCTCCATCGTTCTGCCCGGACACTGAGGTCCAGCGCCAAGGGCCTTCTGGCGGTTCCCTCACTGTGAGAAGCCAAGTTACAGGGAACCAGGCAGAGGGCCTTCTCAGTAGTGGCACCTGTCCTGTGGAACGCCCTCCCACCAGATGTCAAAGAGAAGAACAACTACCAGACTTTTAGAAGACATCTGAAGACAGCCCTCTTTAGGAAAGCCTTTAATGTTTAACAGACCACTGTATTTTAATACTCTGTTGGAAGCCACCCAGAGTGGATGGGAAAACCCAGCCAGATGGGCGGAGTATAAATAATAAATTCTATGCTATGCTATGCTATTGGGACGCGGGTGGCGCTGTGGGTTAAACCACAGAGCCTAGGATTTGCCGATCAGAAGGTCAGCGGTTCGAATCCCCGTAACGGGGTGAGCTCCCGTTGCTCGGTCCCTGCTCCTGCCAACCTAGCAGTTCGAAAGCACATCAAAGTGCAAGTAGATAAATAGGTACCGCTCAGGCGGGAAGGTAAACGGCGTTTCCGTGTGCTGCTCTGGTTCACCAGAAGCGGCTTAGTCATGCTGGCCACATGACCCAGAAGCTGTACACCGGCTCCCTCCGCCTATAGAGCGAGATGAGTGCCGCAACCCCAGAGTCGGCCACGACTGGACTTAATGGTCAGGGGTCCCTTTACCTTTATGCTATGCTATGCTATTCAAAACAATGCAGCACTGGAAAAGCTTTATCGCTTGACTCCGCGGCATGCAGAAAATGGCTCAGAGTTCTCCCTTGCTGTTCCTCACAAGAGCAGTCCACACATCCTCCTGAGACAGTCTTAGCTGCCAGGCTCCCACTACCACTCAACCCTCACGGCCAACTGTGCTTCTCACCTGGGACCCCTGGAGGTGTTTTGATATATTTGCCATTGAAGTGCGTGATGATAGCTTCACACTTTTCTGTAGACTCCATCCTGGGGGAAGAAGCGAAAAGAAACCATTGGTGACGCTGGGCTGGGGAGGGTGTCAATGTAAGCGGAGGAGCCACACTTATTGCAAAGTTGTAGCCCACCTGCTCCTGGTCACGCTGAGATCCCTACAGATGTGAAGCAACAGTGGCATAAAAAGGAGGGAGGGAAGCTAATGCTGTTCTAGGTTGCATCAACAGAGGTCTAGTGTCCAGATCTAGAGAAGTAATAGTACTGCTCTATTCTGCCTTGGTCAGACCACACCTGGAGTGCTGTGTCCAGTTCTGGGTGTCACAAATTAAGAAGGATATTGACAAGCTGGAATGCTAGCAAAGCAGGGTGGCCAGGATGATCAAGGGTCTGGAGGAATAGTTGATGGACTTGGGTATGCTAAGCCTGGTAAAGAGGAGACTGAGAGGAGATATGATAGTCATTTTTAAATATCTCAAGGGCTGTCACATGGAAGATGGAGCAAGCTTGTTTTCTTCTCCTGTTCCAGTGGGTAAGACTGGAACCAATGGCTTCAGGTTACTAGAAAAGAGATTCCGACTAAACTTCAGGAAGGGAATTCCGATGTTAAGAGCTGTCACCCACCTTCTCCCATCAGGGCTTCTGTGCCTGTAATGGCTGTGTGTGTGAGAGGAATTCAACAGTAATGCTTTCCCCCAAGAGAGATGTGTAGAGATGGAAAATCTCTAGTTGCTGGATTTCTGCTTGTCAGGAAAACTGCCCGGGGTGAGCGAGCGATCCTAAGTAGAACACTTCTATCTTATAACCAGTTTCTAACTCAAGGATTCACATGTTAATAGTGATTCAGTGAGCACATATGTAAATAAAAGTTAAGACAGGAATCAGCTTTCTATGTGACTTTACCAGAATCTAACCCACAGACAGGATTCTTAAGGATCCTGCTTGCAGATTCCACTTGGGAAAGTTATTTAGGTGGTACATTCCCAATGAACATTTCTTTAAAACTGAATCCAAGAGCTCAAGACATAAGATTGAAACAGGCCTGGAAAGCCCAAATTACTGCGATTCATTCCATTTTGTGACTGAGCACCTGTCTAGAATCACTTTCATCTCCCGGCAATCAGATGCATCAAATGCAGGGCTGCAAGGAGCTGCTGCAAAGTTGGTGCGTGTCTATACACTGCTATGCTATAACAACTGCACACATTGTTAGTATCATTATTATTCCCTTCTAACTTTTAAGAGCTACTGGACTTGCAGTTCCACATTCCCTGCCACAAGGGGGCGCAGGAGAATATTTGGCTTGGACAAACTGGAGGAGGATGCCAACTTGGAATTAGGTGTAAAACTATCCAAATTTCTCTCCTATCCCATCAGGAACAATGATGTCTGGTGTCACCAGCCGGCTAGAAAATAAAGTAGCCATTGTTAAGGTACAATTCCTAATTCTAATTTAGGGAATGGTGCAATCCAAAGTGCCCCCCTTGGGTATGTTGATGTTAAGAGAAAGATGCAAGGTGGTGCTGGTTGGAGGAGGAGGAGTCAGGGCTCATCTGGTGTAAAATGGAAACCTGGCAGCAGGGGGCACTGTAGGACAGAACAGGAGCAGCTGTCCCAGCTGGTGGAGGAAGCAGGGAATGTGGGGAACTGAGATGGCTGTGTCCACCCAGATGTGTCTGAGCAGATGAAGACCACCAGGGTTTGTCTGCCTAAAAGTACTTCTACAGCCTGGCAAATACCTTGCAGTGAGTTTGGCATTTGCAGAAAGGGGATTGATTGAAAAACTCAATACAGTGGTACCTCGGTTTACGAACTTAATCCCTTCCGGAAGTCCGTTCTTAAACCGAAACCGTTCTTAAACAGAAGCGTGCTTTCCCTAATGAGGCCTCTCGCCACCGGTGCCCTTCCACCGTTCGGATTCCATTCTTAGACTGAGGTAAAGTTTGCAAACTGGGACACTACTTCCGGTTTTGCGGAGTTCGTAAACCGAATGCAGTGGTACCTCGGGTTAAGTCCTTAATTTGTTCCGGAGGTCCGTTCTTAACCTGAAACTGTTCTTAACCTGAAGCACCACTTTAGCTAATGGGGCCTCCTGCTGCTGCTGCACCGTGGCCGCACCATTTCTGTTCTCATCCTGAAGCAAAGTTCTTAACCTGAAGCACTATTTCTGGGTTAGCGGAGTCTGTAACCTGAAACGGCTGTAACCTGAAGCATCTGTAACCTGAAGCGTATGTAACCTGAAGCATATGTAACCTGAGGTACTACTGTAGTTCGTAAACAGGGCAGTTCTAAAACCGAGGTACCACTGTATTGTGAGTCACACAGCGTGTTGCAATAAACCAGGGATGGGGACCTGCTGCCCCTTAGATGTTGCTAGGCCCCAACTCCCATCAACCTCAGCCGGCATGCCCAATGGTTGGAGAGATAATGGAAACTGGAATCCAGCAACCTCTAGTTTTCCCACTCCAGCACTAAACAATATGGCCGCTGCAGGTATGTGGGAAAACAGACACAGGGATGTGGATCCCCTTGTTGAACATAATCCCTAGATCAGCTCAGAAGGAAAACTGCAGCCTTGGACAACCTTGTGGTCCAAGTGAGCAATAAACAGACAAACCTATGTAACCTCAAGGTTAGATTACTGCAGTGCGTTATACGTAGGGCTGCCTCTGAAGATGGTTTGGAAACTTCAGCTAGTGCAGAATTCAGCAGCCAGCTTGCTCACCGGGGCAAGACAGTTTGAGCATATTACACCGATCCTGGTCCGACTGCACTGGCTACCAATTAGTTTCTGAGCCCAATTCAAAGTACTGGTTTTGACCTGTACACCCTTAAACGGCTCAGGACTGCAATACCTCAAGGACCACCTCTTTCCATATGAACCTACCCAGACCCTGAGATCATCTTCTGAGGCCCTTCTTCGTGTGCCTCCTCCTCAATAGGTCCAGAGGGTGGCAACACGAGAACAGGGCCTTCTCTGCAGTGGCTCCGTTTGTGGGATGCTCTCCCCAGGGAGGTTCTGCTGGCGCCTTCATTATACACCTTTCGGTGCGAGGCAAAAACGTTCCCCTTTAACCAGTCGGCCTTTGGCTGATTAAAATCACATGCCCTTTTAAAATGTGTTGGGGAGGGGAGCGTTATTGGGTTGTTCTTTTTATTTTTATTATGTATTTTGTGTTTTTATATTGTGTCTTCATGTTGTGAACTGCCCTGAGACCTGTGGCTACAGGACGTAAACTAGTTTAATTTAATAATAATAATAACCATCAACACTAGGCCCTAGGAATAGGGCATACATCGTATAAGTGGAAATGCAAACATTCCCCCAGGTGAGGGAGCGTGTGTTTGTTCAGCATATCTGCAAACCTTCCATATATAAGGGAGGGTTTGTCCTAGCAAGTCCCTGGGCAAAAGCCCTTGTGGAAACAAACGCTTGGACAAAGGCGTCTAGGTCAAGACTCGGCCGGGTGTGGGCTTGCTAGCCTCTGTGTGGCCAGTGATTTCTGGGTCTCTGTGAAAGCAGAGCGCCGCAGCGACAGAGACAAGTGAGCACATGTCTGCATGGGAAGGTGCACAGACACGCCTGCCTCAGGGAGCAAGCTGCCACCATTGTGAGAGGCGAGATCACAGGAGTTAAGAAGCCAGACCCCAGCAAGGGCTGGAGCACAAGGGAGTCTGCCTGTAGACAGAGAAAGCCCGCCCTCCTGACCTGGCAAAGCCGACCCCCCGGCTGGTACCGCTGGCGTCGCGAAGGATGCGCGTGGAGATGACTTGTCCAAAGGGCTTCAGCATCGACTCCAATTCAGCCTCGTCCATGCCCAGAGGCAGGTTTGACAGGTAGAGGTTGGTGGGATCCTGCTCCTGTTGCTATGGAAACAAGAAAGTCAGGCTGTTGCCTAGCAATCGTCCATCCCGTCCCTGGGGACTCGTTCCTTTCAGGCCGCCCCTTCCCTTCCCAAATTCGCAGCCTGCCTCAGTTCACGAGACTGGCCGTTTCCCAACCTCCGTCATATCACAAAGACTCTCAATGCCTAAGGAGGCAAAGCACAGAATTTGGTCCGTGATCACAGTCTGCACCCTGGAGAGCCCTGTCGAGAAACACACTACAGTGGTACCTCTGGTTATGAACTTAATTTGTTCCGGAGGTCCGTTTTTAACCTGAAACTGTTCTTAACCTGAAGCACCATTTTAGCTAATGGTGCCTCCCACTGCTGCTGTGCTGCCACTGCGCAATTTCTGTTCTCATCTTGAAATAAAGTTCTTAACCCGAGCTACTACTTCCGGGTTAGCGTAGTCTGTAACCTGAAGTGTTTGTAACCTGAAGCATTTGTAACCCAAGGTACCACTGTACTGGGATATTACAGGGCAGCTTAAGGCTTAGGATTTCTGCGTATCAGAAGGGACCCATGATTTCATACAGAGAGTTAGCGCTCGTCCGAAGTTCCGTTTGGCCTGCTACTTTCTCTGGGAAAACCCACTCTTTACCACTATAAACGGCAATCATAGAATTGTAGAGTTGGAAGGTAACCCAAAGGCCATCTAGTCCAACCCCTGCAATGTAGGAATAATCCAGGTTTGTTCTGATTCAGCTGCAAAGAGCATGTTTCCCAGGGGAAAGTTGCAAAACAGCCTGGACCTGTGCCTAGAAAATGTGGGAGAAGTGGAAAACCACTCGGACCCAAGCTTTCTAGGCCCGGGACAAGCAGAAGTGTGGCTAAGGCAGCAGACAAGACAGCTATGTCTGTTGCATGTATGCATGCAAGTATTACGACGCTACACGGTGTGGACGATTCATTTGAAAACCCCATATATATATATATGGAAGCTGGGAAGCCTGCCCCAATCACAGTTGCCAAACAGTTGTGTACACAGATGTTTTAAAAAACATGCTTGTATTGTGTATGTTTTCTGCATTATGTAGGGAGCTGGCCTGGGATTTGAACTGCAGCCTATAGGCTGCCCTCCTGTCTTCCCTCCTGGAGAAGGAAGGACTGGCATCTTCCCCCATAGGTGCTGGGGCACAAGTCTTACCTTGGCCATCTGGGCCTGAACCCCACTGGCTTTGAGTGCAGTCACTGCCTTCTGGGCCGCTGTGGGGCTGTCAAAATCCACAAAGCCATAGCCTGCAGAAATCAAGGAGATGGAAATCAGAGGGCAGGCCTTGCGTACCTTGCTTCGAAGGTGGAGAAACGGCCTGTGCAGAGAACCACTCAGCTTTCTACTAGTTAGCATGGCCTAGAGGCACCCCCCCCAATGTCTATGGCGCGGTAGACCCCTTTCCCTGACCTTCCCCCCACCATGCGCACATGCGCACATTTTTCATTACCTTGCAGTGCCACACCCTCCAGCATGCCACAGATGCATTCTGAGCGGGCAGTGCTGAGCTTGTGTTACCTGGCTAGTTAGCAAACATTGGCAGGAAAGCGAGGGAGGGAGAGCCTGCCTCTCACTGTCAGGAAGACCGCAGAGCGATTCCCCTTCCCCTCTCCAAGCCTCTGTTCTGAGTGGATGCTGCTCCCTCCTCCCCCCCCATCCCATCCCATCCCATCCCTCAGCAATGTCTGGCATGTCAGGAATTCCAATCCCCCCCCCCCACTGGCACCTCCCTCTCACACAGATAACCCAGCCCCACCTCCCAGACAGAACCAATCTTCCCCCAGAAACTTGGCTCCGGAATCGAATTCTCATCCTTTCCTCGCCCTTGCCCCTCTTTCCTTTCCAGAGTTATGAGCCCCCTCCCTGCCAAACCCGCACCCCTTGAGATTGAGTGAACTTGTGCAGGGAAAGGTATCTTCTTGGGGAGAAGGCTCGGTCCCAGAACCGCTCGATGCAATCGGGTAAAGGATGCAGTGAAGCACTCCGGCCTCTTAGCTCTCCCTCTTCAAAACCACAAGCAAAACCCCATCTGCCCCGAGCTGCGATTCCAGCCCCATATGCCCTTTCCTTCTCAACACTGCAGCACTGTGCCCCCCTCACCCAGTTGGCAGCGCACCGCCCCACCAATCTGCACTTGCCTTTGCATTTGTTGGTCGTTTTGTCCAGGATGGCCTTGGTGGAGACAATTTTGCCATATCTGTGGGGCACAAAGGAACATGGTGGAATTAATGCCGTTGCTGTTCATAACCAACATCCAGAAATATGCCACATCCTTCCTTCCTTCCCTGCTGAGCAGTCCAATAAGCTCCAAGCGTCTAGTGGTTTGTGCAGGCCTGAGCAATCCCCTGGGGAGAAATCCGAGAGAGTGCTACATTTCTGAACAGGCCTCAAAAGCCGGGCTAGAAATCATGTCTCTACTGGGTAAGGCCTTACCCTCTTCTAGAAATCCGAAGAACATTAATACATTCAGTAGGCGATGCTCTCCCCCATCACTAGAATTCCTATTGTGCAACTGCTGAAGGTGTGGTTCAGGGCAGGAAAAGTGTCAGGCAAGCAACAGCTCCTGGACAGAGGCCTGACTATGGGCCAAATGTCACTTAACATGGCAGGCAGGTTTGCTGCTGGCTAGCGGGGCTGGGCGATGTTGGGTTTTCAACATTGCAGTGTATCACCAGCCAAACATGAAATACCCCAATGTTGAAAAAAGCTGCATTAGCTCCAGCCGGCGAGATACCGGGTGAAACTGCCGCAGCTCTCATTGTGGGAGCTGAAGCGCTTTCACCCCAGCGCCTTGTGGGCTGTGGCCAATACAGCTGGCCCCAGCCTGCTGCTCAGCTGGGGGGCGGAAAGGCTCCTGCTCCTGCCCCCAGCTGAGTGAGCCCTGAGGCCCCTGCAGCAAGGACCTTGGGGCTCCTCGGCCAAGATCCCTCTGCCTTTGCTGGCATGGGGGGCGGGTGAGCTACCTTGCCCACTTGCTCCCCACACCCCAAAGATGGACCAAGTGGCAGGAGCCAAGCATACGGAACCTGTCAGGCTCTGTGCATTTGACTGCCTTCGCCCGTGAGGGTGCACTGTCTCTTTCCTCCGGTGGGGTGTGTGTGTGTGTCGTTCATCCCAGGAGGAATGACGCAGCCCGCCCTCCCGGGTGAAGTCCACAAGGTGCGGGGTACAAAGCCACCCTATCTATCCACACCTTGCAGAGAAGGGCTGCTGGAGGCTGCTGGCGAGCGCTGGGGCACCAAAGAGCCCCTACACCACTGCCATCCACCGGGAGGGTGGGCTACATCTTTCTGGGAGGAAAGGCGCAGCACACCTCCTGGAGAAGGCAGCCAGGTGGGGTCAAACTGGTCTCAGCTGGGAAGGGCGGGCTTCGCACTTCCCAGCCCCAAACCCCCTCCTACTGGCATGCAAGCAGTCCCTCTGTCTCCAGCAGCCAGCTAGTTTGTCTCTCCCTCAGCTCGCTGGGTGCTGGAGGCAGAGGGACTCAAGAGCGGTGATGGTTTCGCCAGCAAAATACCGCTGAGTGAAGCTGTCATCGCGGCCTGCCCCCACATACCAGTCCTGGCCGATATAGTGATACATCACCCAGGCCTACTGGCTGGTCATATGTCTCCTGGTGAAGACTCCCAAAGTCTGAAGTCTGTAAACGTGTAATGGGTATGTGCCAGGGAGTTCCCCTTAAAATGTTACAGGTGCTGATTAGGAAAGATATGTCGCTGTCAGGTGGTGGACTCATTACCCTGGCACACCACACGAAGGGAGTAGGGCTAAGCCAGGGTAAGCCCTAAAGGTGGTGATGGATAACTTTGAGGCAGGTTACCAGTGACAACACAGCGCAAGCCGTGCCCAGCAAACAGGTGGCAACAGGGAGAAGGAGACTTCTAGACCAGGAAATGCCAAATTCAAGCGTCTTAATTATGATTACCTTGCATAATTTATTCTGCTTTTCTGCCTGCTACGAGGGAGGAACAAGGAGTGATGTGGAACACCTAACACAGTTGCCAGCCAAAGCAGAATAAATTATGCGAAGCAATCAATGTATGCAAATTAACAAAACTCAAGGTTTTTAAATTGGACTTTCCTTGGTGTAGAAGTATTGGGGGGGGGTTCCAGTTTTTTAAAATCCCTCACCAGATATTAAAAAACCCACTGTTACATGATATGATCGCAGACATTTAGAACACACAGAGTTCAGATTGTAGCTCTTATGTATATCCAGTGCAAACATGCAAATTGCCTTTATAGCGATCTGCTTTAAAATAATCAGAACATTAAAAGTGCCCTTAAATGGGTTGCCCATCCTCCCAGCATGCCCCAAGGCAAGAATAAGAAAGCCCTGGAGCTATTGCCTGGAGAAGAGGAGGTTAAGGGGTGATATGATAGCCATGTTCAAATATATAAAAGGATGTCACATAGAGGAGGGAGAAAGGTTGTTTTCTGCTGCTCCAGAGAAGCGGACACGGAGCAATGGATCCAAACTACAAGAAAGAAGATTCCACCTAAACATTAGGAAGAACTTCCTGACAGTAAGAGCTGTTTGACAGTGGAATTTGCTGCCAAGGAGTGTGGTGGAGTCTCCTTCTTTGGAGGTCTTTAAGCAGAGGCTTGACAACCATATGTCAGGAGTGCTCTGATGGTGTTTCCTGCTTGGCAGGGGGTTGGACTCGATGGCCCTTGTGGTCTCTTCCAACTCTATGATTCTATGATTCTATTGAAAATTGTCTTTAACAATTCTGGGGTTGACTCCTCTCTGGCCAGAAAAGTTTTGAACCTCTTGAACTCTCCTCCCAAAGAGAAGCATTCCTTCCAACTACTGTTATGTGAAGTCAGGGAGCAGTCCAGTCTCAGGCATGGTTATTGAGAAGTAATTTCCACTTACTTCAGCAGGAGATTCTCCCTGGGTCGCTGCCTTACAGACACAAAGTGCTTATTTAGAAAGTGCTACTCCCAGCTTAATGTATACAGGATTGCAGCGCTTAAACATCTCCAACCTATTGCAAAAACCCGGTGTGAACGCAGCCGCCAATAACCAGTCAGCCTTTCTCAAAACAGGCAACAGAGTCCGATACTCCTTCCCCTCCCCCCAACAATGAACCCTTCAGAGTCCATCCCAGCTGCCCCCTTCAACCCCAAACTGTCCCCCCACCAATGCTTCCTGCTCGCCCTGAGCAGGATTTCCTGCCCAGGAAAGGACAAGCCCAGGAAATCCGACCGGCGCCAAGAACAGCCAAGTTCTGGCGCCTCCCAGCCAGCACACAGGGGAATCCAGCTGCAGGGTTTCAAGAGCAGGATGAATGCTGTGGTTGCAGCGATGAGATCTCAGGCTCGGGGAGGGCGGTGGTGGCGGAGGCTGCTGCTCTGCAGATGTGGGAACCGAGAGGCGGCAGGGGCACTGCACGCAAGTGATGCAAGGCAGTGGCAAAACCAGGAATGCAACCCACAATCCTCAGCTCCAAGCCACTACCAGCATTCGACTTCTAGGCCCCATTCCCTTCCCCACCTCCTCCCCGCCCCCTGCTCACAAGCAGCTTGCAGAGATCCCTTCCCTCACACTCAGCCCGGGCAGATTCCTGGTTTTGAAGGAGGCGTGTTTGTCAAGTGTGGCTTTGGGGCCAGATCCAGCATTCCAGGCTGGGGTGAGCTGAGGTAAGAGAGGAACAGCCCCCTGCCCGCCCCTCCTAGCCACTTAGCTTTAAGCACTCTAGCCTATTTCAGTCTCCTCCAGGCAAGGAGAAGTGGGATCGGGCAAGCTATGGCAGAGAAGATAAATACACAGGCGTCTCTATGTCAGTACATAACTGCAGTACTCTCTGGGTGAATGCGCACACTAGTAGGCCCCCTAATTGCCACCGCCTCCCAAAATCCCTTGCAATAATCTTTACTTGGGGTACAGCTATCTTCACATGGCCACTCATAAGATCAGGGGTCAGCCAAAGAAATGACATTTCTTGCCATTCAGAGTTAGGGTATTAGACAGACTACTGCTGAGCCCCCAAAACAAGATGACAAAGCTGGAACAACTGGAACTGCTGTAGCTGTTATTGGGCTTATTTATGAAAGTGAGGAGGAATTAAAGAACCTTTTAATGAGGGTAAAAGAGGAGAGTGCAAAATATGGTCTGAAGCTCAGCGTCAAAAAAACAAAGATCATGGCCACTGGGCCCATCACCTCCTGGCAAATAGAAGGGGAAGAAATAGAAGCAATGAGAGATTTTACTTTCTTGGGCTCCATGATCACTGCAGATGGTGACAGCAGTCACGAAATTAAAAGACGCCTGCTTCTTGGGAAGAAAGCAGTGTCAAACCTAGACAGCATCTTATAAAGCAGAGACACCACCTTGCCAACAAAGGTCCGTATAGTTAAAGCTATGGTTTTCCCAGTAGTGATGCATGGAAGTGAGAGCTGGACCATAAAGAAGGCTGATCACCGAAGAATTGATGCTTTTGAATTATGGTGCTGGAGGAGACTCTTGAGAGTCCCATGGACTGCAAGAAGATCAAACCTCTCCATTCTGAAGGAAATCAGCCCTGAGTGCTCACTGGAAGGACAGATCCTGAAGCTGAGGCTCCAATACTTTGGCCACCTCATGAGAAGAGAAGACTCCCTGGAAAAGATCCTGATGTTGGGAAAGATTGAGGGCTCAAGGAGAAGGGGACGACAGAGGACGAGATGGTTGGATAGTTTCCTCGAAGCTACCAGCATGAGTTTGACCAAACTGCGGGAGGCAGTGGAAGACAGAAGTGCCTGGCGTGCTCTGGTCCATGGGGTCATGAAGAGTCAGACATGACTAAACGACTAAACAACAACATGTCCTTGGAGCATTGGTGATGGGTAACAAGATTGCCCGAAGGTCACCACTGGCAGGCAGGCGTCCCATCTGGCAGGGCCCCCAAAAAGATTTCAAGGAAGGGGCCGGCCCCCCCTCAAAATTCCCTGGCAGCCATGTGCACACTCCAAGAGGTGTGCTTGCGTCACGCCGCAAACCACGGGGCATGTGCACAACACATCAGCGGGGTGTGCTGACGTCTTGAGTGCAACCCCCTCCCCCACGGCGTCTGCACGCAGCCTGCTGACGTCACACAGCCCCGGCTCCCTCAATCGCGGGGGCAAGGAGGTGCGCTCACTAAGAGGCATGTTATGCCACAAGGGTTGCAGGGTCTCAAATATGGGTTGCTTCCAGCCAACCTGCTTATTGAGCATTCATCCTGATTTGCTTGCATAGAGTTTGCTGGGAGGCTATGTGACACTGCATCAAGTAATTGCTATAGTGCACTTTTCAGTGCGTTATCCTGGCATTTCCCTTTCCACAGTAAATCTGATTTTGGGGTGGTGGGGGCAAGGGAGTGGCTTTGTTATAAAGGTAAAGGGACCCCTGACCGTTAGGCCCAGTCGTGGACGACTCTGGGGTTGCGGCGCTCATCTCGCTCTGTAGGCCGAGGGAGCCGGCGTTTGTCTGCAGACAGCTTCCGGGTCATGTGGCCAGCATGACTAAGCTGCTTCTGGCGAACCAGAGCAGGGCACAGAAACACTATTTACCTTCCCGCCGGAGCGGTACCTATTTATCTACTTGCACTTGACGTGCTTTCGAACTGCTAGGTGGGCAGGAGCTGGAACCGAACAATGGGAGCTCACAATGGGAGCGGGGATTCAAACCATGAACCTTCTGATCAGCAAGCCCTAGGCCCTGTGGTTTAGACCACAGCGCCACCCGCGTCCTAAATAAATATATAATCATAGTTAAAATAGCTTGTTGTGCATGGAGGTGCTCCCCTTCACGATGGGTTGGTGGGGACTGTAAAACCTGGACTGGAGGTGAGGATACAGATTCCATTCTGCCCGTTTGCCTTCCTCGCATTTAAGGACTGGGCCTCATTGGAAAGGTGCAAACGGCACGGATGATATCAGTTTGTGCTTCTTCTAGCCCCATGACCTCTCCACATGGAGCGCCTTCAATGGGCCAGGAGGCAAAGTGCCAGCCAACCGATCCACTGATGACTTGGCTCCAGTTTAGTTGAAGGGAGAGGCGAGGCAAAGGTGCAGAGAGTCAAGAGGGAAAATAAACCAGAAGAGAACACACACACAAAAAGGCAACGGGAGATCTGTAGGCAGCAGCAGAATTGCTCTAATTCTTTGTTTGCTCTAATAAGCAAGCATGACCTGGATCTGGCCTGCCCTGACCTACTGCAACTAAGGCTTCCTTACTGATTTAGCAGATTTCCCTATAGCAACCTCCTTTGGCCACAACCAACCCTCAACCCCCAAGTCTCGATGCTTTTGATCCTTTCTCCTCCTAATCCACACAGAATCATAGAATTGAAGAACTGGAAGGGACCCTGCGGATGATCTAGTCCGATCCCCTGTAATGCAGGAAGATGCAGCTGTCTCATACGGGGACTGAACCTGCAATCCTGGAGTTATCAGCACCACACTCTAACCAGCTGAGCTATGCAGCATGCTGTCAGTTGCAGTGATATTACTGGCTCTCTTGTCGTTGTTGCTTCTCCTAAAATCCCTCCTGTTGGCCCATGAGGTTCCACTGGATCTAACTTAGTAGCCCCCACCCCTAGTAAGCATAGGAGGAATCTCTGAAAGCCGTTTACTGCCGATGTCTGTCTTGCAGGGAATACGTTTTGGGCGGCTTAAATGCTAATGCCTCCATTTGAGAACCCTGACCTCAGAGGGGCTGATGAAAGCATCTTCTCTAAGACTGGGGTTTTCACTCGGGTTGGGGAGAGGTTGCCATGGAGACGGTTGGGAGGGCAATAAATTATTGACCCGGTTCTTTTCAGCTTCCGTTTACAGCATGACGCCGCCCTCCCGGGTCTCTTCGTCCCAGTAACTTACGGTTGGCACAGCTTGACAAGGTCCTGGTCTGTGGTGCCCGGGTGCAGGCCCCGGATGTAGAGATTTGTTTTGCTCAGCTGGTCCCCTCCGCCACCTCCGCCTCCTGGCCCGCTGCTGCTGCTGCTGCTGTTGTTGTTGCTGCTGCCACTGGGACTTGGGGGTGCCATCTGCTGGGCCACTGAGACATAAGGCTGCAGGGCAAAGGAAGAGAACAAAATGAGGGTCTGGGACTGCGGGAAGGTGCAGATGAATTGTGGGGAAAGGTCAAAAAGATTTAGGGCAGCATATAGTAAACTTGCTAATAGGACTAGACTTCCAAGGGCATGGAAGGAGCAACGTGGAACCCAAATCGCCCCCACTCAGCTCTTTCTTTCACTTCCTCCTCAACTTCCTAGGGTATATAAAAAAGCGAGCTGCAACTGTGAGATACATGTGCAGAATGCCTTGCAGAGAGAGGGAGTTGGTAGAAGACAGAAGGCTCAATTGTCTCCTTTTTGCATAAGCTCTCTGAGGGTGCAGCCAGTCTTGGACAGCGTCAGATAAAGAGGTTTTTGGGACAAAAATGACAGGGCTAACCAGCACTTCCTCTCTTCTTCCACCCCTACTTTAAAATCAACCAACCGACATGCATTTGTGAGATCAGGGTGGCCTATGCCAAGTTTGCTTCAGGGAGCTTTGAGTCCTTCTCCCTCATACCACCCTTCCTGGCCAAAAGAGGTCCCTGATCAATTGCCTTCAGTCCCCTGATGGGGAGAAGTAAGGAGGTTTCCTCATCCAGGATGATCAGAAGTTCCACCCTCCCAATGGATCTTAACCCCTGAATGCAACAAAAGCCCCCCAACACTGCCACCATCAGAGAAGAGAGCACAAAAAGGAAGGGGGAGCTGCCTCTCTACCATTGGCCAAGCCACCTTTGATGTCACAATCACGCCAGTCAACAAGCAAATTTAGTTGGAACATTCTCATCTCGGGGGGTTTGTAGACAATCCTTTTCTTTAACTAACAAAAGACTTTCTCAGTACCCTGAACAACAATTTGTTTTTATTACTATTGCTCCATAAATCTAATACTTATTTTAGTTAGCACGTCCATTCTTAATGGTGATTGCTATGTACAGCATTATTCCCTGATACCAAAGGTGCTTCCAGGTGGGTTTTTATTGTGAGATGGGTACTCCTCAGGCAAGCAAATTTTTCACAGCAACCACACATCATTGATATCAAAATGCCAGCCTGCAATCCCTGCATTTAATCCAGATTTGAGGAAAACACTGATAAAGTTTATTTTTTAAATTGCTTACAGTATCTGAATGTCCCATTTACAAAATTCAGCATAAGCCACACATCCCCTCCTGCCCATACCATTTTGATCTTTTCTTTAAAAAAAACAACTCTTCTGCTACCCTGTTCCAGCCCCTTAAAAAAAAAGAAAAGAACGTGTTATGATGCTTTTGGCAGTAAACTGGGGTTCATACAAGTGAATTCAACACTCATTTCCTCTTGCCAGTCAATCCTAGGAATTGTACTTCTATGAAATAGGGTTACGGACAACAGTATTCTCAGAACACCACCAAACAACAATTTCCAGGATCCTTTTTTAGGGAAAGCTAAGATAGTTAAAGTTGCATGGAAACCGAAGAATGTTTGGAATGAAGATATGCCCTTATGCCTTTTGAATAAAATCTTTAAAAAAAATAATTTGGAAAGTCCCTTGAAGACTAAAGTTGCCAACTGGCCAGGAAAAAAAACAACTGGCTTGGCCTGTTCCCTGCACCTTTAGCAGAAGCTTGTTCTGCAGAAATAAGCAGCTGCTTCTTTTTACAGGACGGTGATAAACATTAGAACCTGCCAATGTCTGCAGATCAAGCTGCTGTTAATGATACAAAAGCAGGGTCTGGTATATATACCTTGGCAACCTTATCCATATCCTTCCATACTTCATTTCCTTTTTCCACGCGTGAGGAGCAACTAAGTATTATTTCTTCTATCTTTCCGAGCTTGCTTCCTAGGGCAAGCCACAGCAGCTCAACTCTCTTCGCAGAGATCCTTGTGGCGTCTCAGAACATTACCCGTTCCTCAGGCCGCTGTCAAGGTCTTGTGACTGCAGGAGGAGGGGAAGGAGTCTAAAATACTGGGTTGTTGAGCATTCAAAGTCATTTCTCTGCTCCGGGGCATGTGTGGGGCTAGACAAGATGCACATGTGTTTGGCCGCGCATGGAGACGCTCCGTTCCCATCATTCATTTGCTAAGTGCTGCTGAAGTCACCGAGTCTGCCCTGCCCACTGGGACAATTCTGGGTGGGGTATTCATATTGCAAAACTGCTATGCTATCCAGCAGGCCTGCTAAACGCTCGAGAGAGGCCTAAGCTGGGATCGGAAAGGAACAGACAGAGGAGCATCAGCAAAGTCAGAGCGGAGGGGAAACCCACATGCAAGGACAGCAGGGGCAATGCAAAAGAACATTGTAGGCTCTTTTTAATTCACTGCTGCACCCTGGTTACTTTGAATTCACTAGCAAGGACCAAAACCAACCTCCACTGCTTGTTAACCATCCACTAAAAGGATAGAAAAATGTACTTTTATCACTTTTAAACACCCTTATTATTGAAGCGCGTTTACAACTAACTTTTCAAGCGATAGTCCTCAAGAAATAAGTCCCACAGCAAAACACTTTAATACTGCGCTGTTTGCCCTACCGTATCAGCGCAGGGTGGATGAGTTAAATAAATGTGATTTTGATCCATGCTGTAATTACCAAGAAAAATGTATCAATTTGAACAACTGATTTAAAACATTTTTTTTTCTATTGTGCAAGTTATACTACCTGAACAAGGCTATGTATATTGCCATAATAATTACTATACGACTACCATGATAATAAAAATGAATTGGTTTAACACAGAATAAAACCTTTATACAATCTAGGCACATAAACAAACACCTTTGGACTGACTGATTGATTGATTAGAGACAATATGAGCAATGGTGAAAATGAATGGATTTCTGTTTACCTGTCTCTAGGGCAGCCAGATGCAAAAGCTGATAGGATTCCTTCACCTTTAATAGCTGTCATGTATGTTACAACTGCTGAAGCTCCCCTCTTCTGAACAATGCATCTGGCCATCGTACACATGGGTTTGGTTTTTAAAGGCAGACTTTCGGCGCAATTGTAGCACACATGCATGCACGCCCTCCATGTTGATGTGGCTGGGGCTGGACGGCGCATAGCTGCCTCTCCACTGACCTCCCCTGTGGTGGTGATGTCAGTACCACCCAGATGGATGGAAAGCAGTAGCCAGCAGAAGGCTCCAATGTTCCTTTCAGGGTGGGGATCCAAGAAATCTAAAGCCATGGGAATCCCCCTGAGGGGCCTGATCTTCAGGACCGCTACCACTAGCCTGGAGCTGGCATAGACTGTCCTGACCAGCACAAGCCAGTAGGGCAGCAGACAGTGGATTCACTGTTCCACTCTAGCCCATCCCTCTGTTCTCTACCCCAGTACGGATTGCTCTGCTTAACATGCTGGCTTGTGTTAAAGTCAGGTGTTTTTTTTAAATGAGGTCGTTATCGCAAAGAGATATTCAGGTTGCATTCCTATGGCCACCGACCTGGGAGAAAGCCCAGCTCAGTTCAGTGGTACATATGTCTGAGTAGACACGAATAACAACAAACAAATAACAACAACAACAACAACAACAACAAAATTATTTATACCCCGCCCTTCTGGCTGAGTTCCCCCAGCCGTTCTGGGCATCTCCCAACAGAATATTAAAAACATGATAAAACATCAAACATTCAAAACTTCCCTAAACAGGGCTGCCTTCAGATGTCTTTGAAAAGTCAGATAGTTGTTTATTTCCTTGACATCTGTTGGGAGGGCATTCCACAGGGCGGGCACCACTACCGAGAAGGCTCTCTGCCTGGTTCCCTGTAACCTCACTTCTCGCAGGGAGGGAATCGGCTAGAGGGCCCTTGGTGCTGGACCTCAGTGTCCAGGCTGAATGACAGGGGTGGAGACGCTCTTTCAGGTATAATGGGCCAAAGCCATTTAGGGCTTTGAAGGTCAGCACCAACTCTTTGAATTGTGCTCAGAAATGTACTGGGAGCCAATGTAGGTCTTTCAGGACCAGTGCTATATGGTATTGACGGCACTGTTAATACAACTGGGTTAAATGCCACCTTTAAACTGGGGTGGGGTGGGGTGGGATTTAAACCTCTCAGGTTTAGTTTTTAAAAATCTGATCATTGTAATTTTTAACAGATTTTTATCCACCCTGTTTCAGTGAGGAGCACATTATTGTTCTCTCCCCCTGCTTTGATCCCAGGCACAATCTTCCATTGCCCCTGCCAATAGGTACTGGGTGATGGCATGACAGCAGGGAATCGCACTGCTATTTCTTCCCAGCAGAACAGGAGTTATATACTACTCCTGAACTATTCAAGCAGTCCAAGGAAAACAGCATGCAACTGCTGCTGGGTCATGCAACCATTGTACACCAAACTGCCACTGGCCAAGCAAAAGCCTTAGAGCAGCAGGACTGCACAGCAGTTCCAGCAGCAATCTGTTATTGTGAATACATCCATAGATATGGGAGTTAAGGAGCACACCAAGTTAAGTAACTAACGTCATCAAAAGCAAGAGAAAATTGGGTCCTTGTGCCTTTAACGGCTTTAGCAGAAGAGAGAATTTCAGCTAGTGCAGCTTTTCTTGCCCCAGAAGCACTCTGAATTGGCAAGCAAAACCTCCTGAAACTCCCTCTTCTGCAGTGAAGGTTTGATGCAATGTTCAGGTTCAGCGAGAGCTTGTTCCGAATACCTGTTATCATGTAGACTGGCAAGCAAGAGTGCTGGCAGTAACTTCATTTGCGGGCTTGCTGGAAGCACCTGTGATAGACGTGCAAGTTTTAGCTATTCTTTATTGCACTACCCTAGGTAGTTGCAAGGGGCAATTCAACTGATCTGGCTGCAGGGCCAGTCTTGCGTCAAGGTTTGCGGGCTGCTTAGCCAAAAACAAAAGCAGAGGGCAAGGTCATTTTTCCTGGCCCGGCCAACTTGCTTGCTTACTTATTTATAGCTTTGCGAATTAGGTGAACAGTTTGCTTTGCTGATGGGCTCACCCCCCCCACCTCCCTAGCCAAAAATGGCCAAGTTGGCTTCGCTTTCTGGTGCCTTCACAGGATCTGATTGGTGCTGTGCTCACAGAGATGTGAAAACAGAAGAGAGATGCATACTTCGAATTTATGGTTTGGAATACAACTTTTTTTAAAAAACCAACACCTTCACCAATGTGGAATGGAGAGCTGCCTGGAGAAAACAATTGAGGAAGTCAACATTTTAATGTGCCTGCATATGGACAATGGGTACCCTCCCCAAAAAGGAACAGGTAGCAGCAAAAATGGGAGTCACTACTCTTTCAGACTGGGATCTTAGTTTGTGTGGAGGAAAGGGGTTTTGTTTTGAATATTTAGAAGTGTAATCAGGGGTCCCTTTACCTTTACCTTTAAAGGTAAAGGTAAAGGGACCCCGACCATTAGGTCCAGTCGTGGCCGACTCTGGGGTTGCGGCGCTCATCTCGCTTTATTGGCCGAGGGAGCCGGCGTACAGCTTCTGGGTCATGTGGCCAGCATGACTAAGCCGCTTCTGGAGAACCAGAGCAGCGCACGGAAACGCCATTTACCTTCCTGCCAGAGCGGTACCTATTTGTCTACTTGCACTTTGACATGCTTTCGAACTGCTAGGTTGGCAGGAGCAGGGACTGAGCAACAGGAGCTCACCCCGTCGCAGGGATTCGAACCACCGACCTTCTAATCGGCAAGTCCTAGACTCTGTGGTTTAACCCACAGCGCCACCTGCATCCCTACCTTTACCTTTAACCTGTCTGCAAGCAGATCAACTGAGCACAGTGCTTCTGCATGAAACTGAGGGCTTCACCACACCTCCAACTACCTTGCCACTTTCCTCAGGAAAACCTGAAGTTTACTGCTGAATCAGACCAAATGGCAACTGAGTTTTCCTTGAATTGCCATTTGTTCTGATTCAGTGGTAAAGCGTGTTTTTTCCAGGGGAAAGCTGTGAGGCAAATGCAAAACTGCTCGGATCCATGCCGAGAAAGCATGGGGCAAGCGGAAAACCTCTAGGACTCCTGCTTTCTAGGCATGGAACAAGCAGAAGTGTGAACGAGCCCTTAGACTGGGAAGAAAAACTGAGGGGACAATTTAACCAGATTGCTGCAAACTACAGGACATTTTAGACATTATGAATATTCAGTAGAATATAAATATCTAAAATAGATAAATATGGAGGATGTTTGACTTAAGAATCGAAACCAGCCTCAGTTCCAGCTCTGACCTGTAACATTAACTGTGGGCTACACTGCAGAGCTGTTATAAACTACAGTGGTACCTCAGGTTACATACGCTTCAGGTTACATACACTACAGGTTACAGACTCTGCTAACCCAGAAATAGTGCTTCAGGTTAAGAACTTTGTTTCAGGATAAGAACAGAAATCATGCTCCAGCGGCGTGGCGGCAGCAGGAGGCCCCATTAGCTAAAGTGGTGCTTCAGGTTAAGAACAGTTTCAGGTTAAGAACGGAGCTCCGGAACGAATTAAGTACTTAACCCGAGGTACCACTCTCAGCACAGCCCCATAACCAGCAATAGTGTAACAATAACAGTGGGCTCCGCTGCAAGGTTGTTTGCAAGCTATTCTCTGAGCCCCTCAGCCCAACCCTCAAACTGCTACCGAGGTATAATAATAATTGTAGGTTTGTTGTAAGCCATTCTCTCCCCCTCAGGTTAATCCACACAGCCCTTTTGCCCCAACCTGCAATCTTCAGTGGACTACACTGCAGAGCTGTCACAAATCGCTCTCCTTGTCGTAGTTGCTAATGTGAAATATAGGGAACAACACTGCACATGAACCTCATTTGGCAGGGCTGTTATTGAAACTCTTGGTTTAGTTTTTCAGTATTTATCCCCCCCCCCCCAATGAAATAATACCTGGCTTCAAAAGAGAAATGCCCTATGCAATCAGAGAGATAGTTCTGGAGCCTACAATTTTGTAAATTCAAAAACGGGCACTCTGGATACTTATTGCACCTGCTTTGTCGGCAACCCCCATTTCACCTTCTGGCCTTCCAACCGGTCCCTCCATTTCTACTTCTCCTGCTACAACATAGCAGGCAACTTCAGTTTAGTTATGTTAAGAAAATAGTCTAAATAGGTCTGGGATGCAGAAGTAAAGAAATCTGACACAGCTGCTGGCTCTCACAGGGTCTGTGCTATTGGGCAATTCCCTTTTGCAAATCAAAACACGGCGTTACATCCCCACTTCCTCTAGTTTTATTGATAGAGAATATGTTGGTTCCTGTCAACCAGCAACTGTTCCAGCACAAGGCCCTTTCCCGTATCCAGCTGATTTCAGCAACCACTGAGCAAATGCAATATAAAGACGTCACTTCGTCGTGGTGGGTGGATATGCGCTTACTCTAGTAAGTCCCAAACTGAGTGCCGGGCATGTGAGTGTGCCACAAAATAATAAACAGAAATAAAATACTTAAAAAGACTCCTGCGAGTGCCCACCCACAGAGGAGGCCTGCCTGCTGCAATCGTGCGTGGTTTATTTCTCAGCCATCAGCTCCTTCTAATCAGCCTCTGATTCAATGGGTAATTCTGCCTTAGCAGGTGTGATAGGAGCGTTCACCAACTCCCCATACAGACTCAGAATTAGCCCTCTATAGAAAGAGCTGCCTGTTGCTTCCTTGCGCAAATTAATGCTACAGGCTTGCTTGCCTCCTTTCAATAAGAAAGCATGCCCAGAAGAGTCACAGAGCACAGCACAGCGCATAGGGCTGCTCTGGCCAGAGGGGAGGATAACTCCCACCTTTTCACATTTTAACAGCAATTTGTAAACCACTCCCGAGAAGCAGTGGGCTGACATTTCATTTTCATTTTCCCAGGTAGGTTAGTGAATTAAAATGGAATGATATTCTTCTGTGGACAGCCCTGCAGGCTTGCTGGTATGAGGCTGATTTGGCTGAGACCTTACAATTGTCAAGTGCAGCACAACCGGAAGTTTCCTGTGTCTTCAGTTGCTTTTTTATTTTGACATGGTCACACTCACTCCAGTTCCCATTTTCACTTCATGCACAAGGAACATCTGAGAATACAACATGCTCATTGTATTTTTAACACTTCTATAGTTTATTGTGGAGGGATAATGTGTGATTCATATGGGAGGGCAGAGTATTACTTTTCTGTTTTCTTTTGTATATCTGTCATCTGTGGAATATGTCAAGAATGATTGTTTGCTGTATTTATATTGCGGTGGTGGATGGCTTTAAACAATAACGTTTCATTCATTCAACTGTGAAGATATGTTGATACAGATCAACATCCAAAAGGGTTCTAAGAAACACCAGGCCCACAGAACTCATTCTCCAGCCGCAGGCCTCTAAACCAAGGCCCAGGGCCAGATTGAGACATACCGAGGCCTCATAGCATTACCAAAAAATTATTCTAACATCAAGGACAACAATGGAAATGTAAAATAAACTTTTCCTTCTGCAAATATACTGGTACAAAAAACCAACTAAAAGCAAACCATCTAAATAAAGCATATATTTTGCAACAAGCCTGTTTGCAGACGAAATATTGTCTCAGAACAACAATGTCTGTTTTAGAGTCTATTTGCTTTTTTTTTAAGCAGTTGTGTCGAATTTGAAATTTAGTAGTTTTTTAGTATGCGTCGAGACTTGAGGCCCCCGTATATGGAGGCCATAAACTGTTGTTCACTGCAGACCCTCCTAGTGTCCCTATTTTCCAGGGGGAGATTAACAGAAGCTGTCCCGGTTTCTGATTTGATCCCGAAATGTCCCACTTTTCCTTAGGGCGTCCCTATTTTCATCAGAGAAATTTTGAAGGGTATGGAATTATGCTTCTCCCGAGCCAAGGAGATAAGTGACTATACCACCTTTAGAAGACATCTGAAGTCAGCCCTGTATGGGGAAAGATTTTTTAATTAAAAAAAAATGTTTTTATATACTGTATGTTGTAAGCCACCCAGAGTTGCTGGGGCAACCCAGTTAGATGGATGGGGTATAAATAATATTTTGATTATAATAACTATTATTACGGAATAGGATATCCCTATTGTCATCAGAGAAATGTTGGAGGGTATGACATATATTTTGCAACAAGCCTGTTTTCATAAGAAAAGTTGTATCAGAACAATCATAGCTGTTTTAGAGTCTGCTTTCTTTTATTTCTTAAGCAGTTATGTCGACATTGAAACTTGGTAGTTTTTTAAATACATGTCGAGACTCGAGGTCCCTCGGAAGTGGAAGCTATAAACTGTAGTTCACTGCGGTTGTTTGTAAAGCCAGCCCAGCCCTGACCTGCAGCTGGCCCAGGGGTCAGCAAACTTTTTCAGCAGGGGGCCGGGCCACTGCCCCTCAGACCTTGTGGGGGGCCAGACTATATTTTTTTTTGGGGGGGGAGAACGAATTCCTATGCCCCACAAATAACCCATTTTAAAGAAAAGCACACATTCTACTCATGTAAAAACACCAGACAGGCCCCACAAATAACCCAGAGATGCATTTTAAAGAAAAGCACACATTCTACTCATGTAAAAACATGCTGATTCCCGGACCGTCCACGAACCAGATTTAGAAGGCGATTGGGCCGGATCCGGCCCCTGGGCCTTAGTTTGCCTACCCATGAGTTAGTCCAACTGGAGGGCCGCTCTGAGGCATGAAGGTCACAAACCCGTCTCACCTCTGGGTTGGAAATTTGGGAGGCGGACAGGACTCCTCAGGTGGGCAGCTGTGGCACAGGAAGCCTCCATGTCTAAAATCTCTGCCCTAAGCCATCTGTCATATGCACATCAGTGTCTTGCTCCCAGAGGGAACAGGAGAGCCGGCTTGGGCAACTGCCCAACAGAGCCCGGGCAAACTCACCACCATGCTACCTCTTTAGCCTCCTAGGCTGAGCCAGTCGGCCATTTTTGAAGGCAGGAAAAAATGTGTGAAGGGCAGGAGGCCGCGGACCTGGACCCCTAATTTTACGCCAGGGGTTTACGGCCTTGGGGGGGGGGGCCTGTGGGCACATTTGTAAACTGGAGAAATGGTCACAGGCACCCCATAACTACTGGCTACAACGCTTTTTTCAAGCTTCGTTTCAACCCTGGGGGGCACCAGGGAAGGCCTCTCTGGGCACGTTTTAGGGTACCCACAATTCTAGGGCAGCTCCTAGTCATGCTTATTTTAGTATTCATTTAGACCTATGGCCTGTCCTATATCCAGGCTCCAGGGTGACTTGGAACAATTGACATTCAAGGAACGTGTCTGCACCTAAAGAACTTGGAATCTAAACATAGCCAGTAAAAAGACTTGCAGGGCAACCAAGGAATTCTATATGCGACAGCAAAATATATATTCTCTCCTATTACATATATTTTCTCTTATTATTTAAACTAAATATTTAACACTTGAGTTTTGTTTTTGCAATTTTACAAAAAACCAAAGATATATATGGTGGGTTTTTTTTGGTGTGTGTGTATATATATATATATATATATACACACACACATACATACACACACCGTATTTTTTCATGTATAAGATTAGGTTTTTCCCCTTAAAAATAATGTAAAAAATTAGGGGGCATCTTATACACGGATATATCTCCCCCCCCCCCATTTTCTTAAATCTGAGTCCCCAAAAATAGAGGGCATCTTATACATGGGGGCATCTTATAGACGGAAAAATAGGGGGGGTGTATGAGAAGAGAAGGCTCCCTGGAAAAGACCCTGATGCTGGGAAAGATTGAGGGCTAGGAGAAGGGGACAACAGAGGACAAGATGGTTGGACAGTGTTCTTGAAGCTACCAACATGAGTTTAACCAAACTGCGGGAGGCAGTGGAAGACAGAAGTGCCTGGCGTGCTCTGGTCTATGGGATCACGAAGAGTCGGACATGACTAAACGACTAAACAACAATAACTATATATATATATATATATATATATATATATATATATATATATATATACCTATTGAGATGATACAGTGGTCCTCGCAAGACGAAATTAATCCGTTCCGCGAGTCTCTTCGTCTAGCGGTTTTTTCGTCTTGCGAAGCAACCCTATTAGTGGATTAGCGCTATTAGCGGTTTAGCAGCTATTAAAGGCTTAGCAGCTATTAAAGGCTTAGCGGATTAGCAGATTAGAAAAAGGGAGGGACGAAAAAAATCGGAACACTCGTAAGACGTTTTCGTCTTGCAAAGCAAGCCCATACGGAAAATCGTCTTGCGAAGCAGCTCAAAAATGGAAAACCCTTTCGTCTAGCGGGTTTTCCGTCTTGCGAGGCATTCGTCTTGCGGGGCACCACTGTACTGGGAAAATTGTACTGATTGAACAAGTGAAGGCCCAGGCTAAATGTGAGGTAATTTGAAGAAAGGCAGTTCCATAGGGAACCTGTTCTGTCTGCTCAGGTATACAAATGAAGCCCTACTCAACTTCCATTGCCACCTGAAATCAAAATGAGGGTGAGAAGCTGCAGGGTTTTCTCACTGATGTGCCCTGCTGCCCACTATGGAATTCTCTACCCCATGGAAGCCTGCAAGGCCAGCTCTGTTTTAGAGTGAAGACAGACCTACAATAACTCCCAACAGTTTCCTTCTAGCTTCGCAACGAAACTGACAAACAGGTGGACTAGGGTGGCCAGTTATGTGCATTGCCCTGCAAAAGAGGATTCACATCCCCAAAAAGGACACCAATTTACATAAAATTCAGCTCAGTAACGTCTACACTGTTCAGGATTTCAGCCTGGGGTCTCTCTCTGCCCTATGCAGATGCTGGATATTGAACCTGGGACATTTGACATGCTGAGCTACAGTCTTACCCCCCCCTTTTTTTTGGATCCCTAATAGAACAAATAGCAGTTTCGTTGAGGGGGACTATTTTCAATGGGAAAAGAAGGAAGAGGTTTTTTTAAAAAAACAAAACAACAACACACTGCAATTGTAATCTGCATCCCCAATGGGGCTCCTATTTGCAAAAATTTGAAGCTAGCAAAGATGAATTCACACCTCTGAGTTGCAACATCTCGGGGGTCTCCAGACATCCTTTTTATTGTGCAATTATTATTATTTGTGTTCATAACAGTATTGGGATAGTCACACCCCATTCTGCTTTCAATAATGTTTGTGTCTGCCAAAGTTTTGGGGTGGTCACACTGCTTCATTTCAAATCAGTGCATACCCCACATACCTTCTTTCGCTGAAATCCCCTAACTTTTCATACCACAAATGGTCTGGGGTTTTTGTGTGTGTGTCATGCTAGCATCAGGGATCAGGATAACTCCACTGCTAATGCTAGTATTGTGTGAAGAACATGTTGCAGAAGACACCGGCAATAAAACACACCAATCTGGAGAAGCCCAAAGTGTGGCTATCAAAAGCTTCTGTGCAACACAGCACAAGAATATATTCAACTTATTAGCAGCATTATCAATAATCAGGAAAAATATACAAGAGAAGCACTGCAAGAGAGGACCTGCAAGGTCAAGCAAGGTGAGGCAAAAACTCTTTGCATGACTCCTGCAAAGTTAAATAAAGTTTTGCAAGAGGTCAGCATCAGTTAGATTAGTACTAACAAACAGAATGGAACACCAGGAAGAAACTCTCTTATCCAATTTACCGGTAATTAAAACATTGGCAAAGTTTTTTGCTTTTAAGGCACATTTAGGAATGTGATTTGAATGAATGCATGAAATACTTGACATACATTTACAGGCTACACTATGAGGGATGAGCATGATGGGGAAGGATCTTTTAGGTGGCAGGAGAAGCCTTAACCTACCTACCTGTGATTGGGAAAAGCTGGCACTTTTATATCACAGTTTTATCCTGTTGATTACCAGCATGTTTGAGGAGCATAATGTTGCTATGCTGAGGCTGTTTGTGGAGCTCCCCAAGGGCCAAGGCTCCTGAAAACAGCTGATTCCAAGTTCAACCCTTTCACAATTCTGCCACTGGTGGAGTATAATGAACTGCTGAAACGAATTTTGCGTAAGGACCAAGGTAAGGGAGCCAACAGGGGACGCGGGTGGCGCTGTGGGTTAAACCACAGAGTCTAGGACTTGCCGATCAGAAGTCGGCGGTTCGAATCCCCACGACGGGGTGAGCTCCCGTTGCTCGGTCCCAGCTCCTGCCCACCTAGCAGTTTGAAAGCACGACAAAGTGCAAGTACAGTGGTACCTCGGGTTAAGTACTTAATTCGTTCCGGAGGTCCGTTTTTAACCTGAAACTGTTCTTAACCTGAAGCACCACTTTAGCTAATGGGGCCTCCTGCTGCCACTGCGCCGCCAGAGCACAATTTCTGTTCTCATCCTGAAGCAAAGTTCTTAACCCGAGGTACTATTTCTGGGTTAGCGGAGTCTGTAACCTGAAGCATTTGTAACCAGAAGCGTATGTAACCCGAGGTACCACTGTAGATAAATAGGTACCGCTCCGGTGGGAAGGTAAATGGCATTTCCGTGCGCTGCTCTGGTTTGCCAGAAGCGGCTTAGTCATGCTGGCCACATGACCCGGAAGCTGTACGCCGGCTCCCTCGGCCAATAAAGCCAGATGAGCGCCGCAATCCCAGAGTCGGTCACGACTGGACCTAATGGTCAGGGGTCCTTTTACCTTTACCTTTAAGGGGGCCAACCGGCCTAAGGACAGGCTACAGCTGCCATGATTCTCACTAGTCTGTTGGCTTTGTGACATGATTACCAGCCTTTTTCTATAAAGCTCCCTGTCTTGTCCTCCAGTTCTGCTTGCCTGTTTGGGCCAGAGGCCTGTCCAGAAGCCTATGAAATGTGCAGGATTGCAGCCACTATGCTTTCCAAACAGTGAGCTCACCTGTTTTCAAAGCTAACGGTGAAAACTGAGCTGCTCCTAGTGGATTGAGCCAACAGTGAGGAAAGTAGTCTAACACGATAGATGGGTGCAGGGGTGTCTGGAGAAATGCATAAGAGTGGGATTGACTTACTAATGAAATTTGGAGTTGGGCCATTCCCAAAAGTGATGCTAAAAGCATCTTCGGGCCTCTCTTGAAACACTGTTCTGCATGTGTGAATGGCTTTAATGTGGCTTTAAACACATTAGGGTTTAAAAAAAAAACTGGTTGAAGCTGGATTTCCAAATGAATAACAGACCAGGCAAGCATCTCTGCATATCTGTGAAAAGTGGAGCTCTTAGTGAATTGCCTTAATGATCTTGACCACAATGCATCAGGAGCTCAAGCAAGGGTGTCTCTTCTCCTGGGTAAGCTGTGGAGTGGGAGATTGCAGGACAAAAATTTGGAACCAGCATATAAAACCAATTCTGGCATGACTGCATTGGTTATCAATTAATTTCCAGGTTCAATTCAAAGTGCTGGTTTTGACCTACGAAGTCTCAGGATTCCAGGACCGCATGGACTAAGGGAGGTGCGAAGAGTGGCAACACAAGAACAGGCCTTTTCAGTGGTGGCTCCCTGTTTGTGGAATGCTCTCCCCAGGGACTCATGGCCAACACTGGCTGCTTTTAAGCACCAGGCAAAAATATTTATTTTCAGCCAGGTTTTTGGCCCTTCACCTGGAGAGTTTTAGATACTGTGTCCTCCTTTAGTGGGTGGCATGTGTTAGACAGATTTTTATGTATATGTTTTTCTTTTCATTTCATTTTATATTTGTTTACATTTTTCTATTATACTGTAGATTGCTTGGGGTTCGCATTCCATTTCAAAAGCAACCAATAATTACAATAATAAATAAATTTATATGAAAAAGACATACTGGTGCATTAATGCATAATGTTTCCATCATTTGGGCAAACATATATATGCCCTATTGGGTTGCCCTGTGCAGGAGATGGTATTCTGCAGAATGTGCTCTTATTTCAATGCAGAAGGGAAGTGAACAAAGGGAAGTGTTTTAGTTGATGTGCTTTGTTTAATGTTTATGCCTATGTTTATACGTAAATCTTTTCATGTCGTAAGCCGCCTTTGATCACGGTTTTATCTATGGAAAAGCAGCATACAAATATGATGATGATGATGAACATGCAAGACAAGATAAGGACAGAAAAGGGCTTTTGGCTGGCCAAAAGCAGGAAATGATAGCCTTGGTGGAGTTTTTAACTCTGAATGGCTACATGAGCCCTCCCACACTTAAATCTTACTACATTTGTTAAAATTGCAAAATGTCCTGTGTGGCCGGGGAGAGAGGTAGGGAGAAACATGTGATTCCTCAGCAGTGATGTTATGGGAACTGTCCAATAGGGTGCTCTCAACATTCACTCATTAGTGTTCCTGAGAAGTTTGCTTGAAGGAATGTGGTTGCTTTTCCAGTTGCAGCAGCAAAGTGCAGAAAGCAACGCTGTGCACTGTGTGCCGGCAATGCATTTGTTATCATAATACGCCGCTGTCAAAATGTTATCGAAAGTTTTATTGCTTTGCATTGTTATACCGAATGGCTGAAACAAAAAAATGCTTACTTAGGAGGAGCACGGTGGAAGTGTGTTGGGGGTGGGGAGTCCCTATGACAAAACGGCCTCGGTCCAGTATACCTGAAGGAGCGTCTCCACCCCCATCGTTCTACTCGGACACTGAGGTCCAGCGCCATGGGCCTTCTGGCGGTTCCCTCCCTGCGAGAAGCCAAGTTACAGGGAACCAGGCAGAGGGCCTTCTCGGTAGCGGCGCCCTCCCTGTGGAACACCCTCCCACCAGATGTCAAAGAGAACAACTACTACCAGACTTTTAGAAGACATCTGAAGGCAGCCCTGTTTAGGGAAGCTTTTAATGTTTGATGTATTACAGTATTTTAATGTTTTTTTGGAAGCCGCCCAGAGTGGCTGGGGAAGCCCAGCCAGATGGGCGGGGTATAAATAATAAATAATAAATTATTATTATTATTATTATTATGCTTGGGAGCAGCGGGGAGACATTAATATTCTTTCCAACCGGAGGGTTTTCCATGATGGTAGATGCCAGGATTCTCTGAACATTCAGTAATTGTACATTAATGGTTTAAAAGAAAAGAGAAGCCTCGAGAAGCCTATAACTATTTGAACAACAGCTAGCATGTTTTTCGTTGCTGAGGTTTCATTATACAGTATAGTGCAATTGGGGATGGGGGACTGGCAGGGCTAAACAGTGAAGGAGGATGGGTGTCTTGAGGAAGCATGGGGCAGGGAGGGGGCCTTTAAGAGGCACAGGAGGTAAAAAGACGGCAGGGGGTGTTGGCTATAGAAGGAGGAAGTGATTCACAAGCTGCTGCTTTCAGCTCAGTCTTTGCCACAAAGACTGCCTGAGCCTGAGTTGGAGGCATCCTCCAGGTCCTAACGCCTGCCTCTTTTATTTCTCTCCGCCCCCCCCCTCCACCAGCTGGTAGCAGCTGTTGGCTTCTGATGCACATAATGTTCAGCAGCCACGGGCACCTTCTGCCAAAATGGCAAGATTCTGCAAACCAGCAAGATTCCAAGACATTTTCTGTGACTATAAAAATCTGCAAAATGCTGAGACGAGAATGAATGGGTTGGGAGCTAGCCCCTTTGGGAGAGAGCGGTTTAGCCAAGAGGAGGTTTAGTGGAATGTAAGGGAAAGTTAAAACGAGCTGCCTTGCCTTATGTTACTGACTCAAACCAACACTTGGGCTCAGCCCACACTGTCACTCCTTACTGGAAGCGAGTGTCAAAAGAGTCTTGAGGGTTTCCGAAACTTAAGGCTTTTCCAGGCTCTTGTTCTTTAGTATACACTGTTCCAACATGGCAAGGAAGGTCACAACCCAGAACCAGTATCAGCCTTGAGCTGCAAAGAAATGTTACTTATTTGTGGGATACATTACTGCACAATGAACATCTTTTTGCAGTTAGGAGGTAAACAGCATGGACTGGAAGATTTGCACTGATATCTTGCACTGAATATAGTAAGGATCAGCGCTTAAACTGTGAACTCTCTTTAAACTGATCCGTGTCGCTAGCGTGACACCAGAATTGGACGTTTTATGTAGCCACTACATAAATATAACAATGTCTATAGAAATTAAGTCTCTTGCAGCAAAAACAATAGAGTCCTGTGGTACCTTAAAGAAGTGTTAGAAACTCAGATATATAAGCTAATCACCAAATGGCACCTTAAACCTAGGTTACAGTCAGAACGGAATGTCTAGGCGCCTTTTTTGCTATGGGATTTATTATTTTTATTATTATTATTATTTTCACTTCTACAGTTTACCACTTTATATTTTACAGAAAAAAATCTCAACACATTATAACATCAAATAAAACAATCCAGAATAAAACAAATTCAAGCTTCAAGGAAAATATTTCAGATCCTTCTATAAGTGACATTTTGCTTTCCCCATATTTATTTACCTACTTCATCTATAGAGCTGCCCCATAGCAGAAATACAGTCATACCTCATATTACGTTTTCTTCATGTTACATTCTTGCAGGTTACGTCCCGCGGCATTCCGGAAGTACCAGAAAGGGTTACTTCCGGGTTTCGCCGCTTGCGCATGTGCAGAAGCACAAAATTACATCACGCGCATGTGCAGAAGTGGTGGGTCGCAACCTGCGCATGCGCAGACGCACCGCTGCGGGTTGCGCTCTTTTTATGTTGCAAATGGGCCTCTGGAACAGATCCTGTTCGCAACCAGAGGTACCACTGTACTCTAGAAAGCCAATGTGGTATACTGGTTAGAGCGTTGGGCTAGGTCCTGGGAGATCAGGGTTCAAATTTCCACTCAGTCAAGAAGCTCACTGGGTGACATTGGGCCAGTCACAGCATCTTAACCTACCTCACAGCGGCGTTGTAGGGATTAACTGAGTTGGGAGGTGAACCATGTATTCCTTGGAAAATAGCTGGGATATAAATGCATTAAATAAGTTCTTCTTAAGCCTACCTGCTTAAGAAAGCTGGAGGGGCCAGCCAGAGATATCAGTCGCTAATCTGGCATCCAGAGATCTCCACGTGGTCGCAGTTGGACCTGTGTCAGTAGCAAAACACCCTGGTGCCTGGCTAATTTCAAACACTGCCTTAAAGACTAACAAATATGCTTTGTTGTTCGTATGTATGTATGTATGTATCTCAGAAGCTTAAATACCCCTTAACACCATAGCCGCTAAGCGGTGTACAGTGGTACCTCGGGTTACATACGCTTCAGGTTACATACGCTTCAGGTTACAGACTCCGCTAACCCAGAAATAGTACCTCGGGTTACGAACTTGCTTCAGAATGAGAACAGAAATTGTGTAGCGGCGGCACGGCAGCAGCAGCGGGAGGCCCCATTAGCTAAAGTGGTGCTTCAGGTTAAGAACAGTTTCAGGTTAAGAACGGACCTCCAGAACAAATTAAGAACTTAACCCGAGGTACCACTGTACAATGTGGTTGCAAACACAGGGAACAGGTGATTTAGCAAAAGGACAGCAGGACAGCAGCATGGAAACGCAACAGCCGCCATCTCTTTCACATCATTTTCCAGGTATGCATGTTCGGAGGTTGCAATCTGATGTCTGCCAATGGTACTGCTAGTTGCAATGGCTATGTTCTACCCCCACTGTCGATATAACTCTGAATACCAGCTGCCAGAAATCATAAGAGGAGAGAGTGCTTGTAGGATTTCCACAGGATGTTCTCCTGGGCCTTTGGCCTGTTCCAGAAGTGGTGCTCTTATGTTTCTGATGTCTTCCTCTCTCTGTACACTGGCTATTGGGAGCTAGCTGTTCACCCCTCTCTTGAGAAGTTTTAGGTTTAACTATGGTCGAGTCCAAAGCATGTTCCCATGCCAGCAGGGAGGGGGAAATTGCAAAAAAAGCTCCCCTGTTCTTGTCAGCACAGTGCAGAAATGTTGCAAATGAGCATTATAATGAAGCTGCCCCATACTGTGGGGGTCTATCTAGCCCAGAATTATCGTTTCTATCCAGCAGCACCTCTCCAAGGTCTCAGGTAGAGGTCTTTCCCGAAAAGGACTTTCTGACCTAGTAGGGCTATTTTTACTTTCACATGGGGAATATAATGCCAGACTGCATTAGACAAATATTCTCAGTGCCCAGGACCGGATGCTTCCAAAGAAAGGAAGAAAAGTGGAAACCTCAGGTCAATTTTAGCAAAACCTTTTTTCGTTGCCGTCATTCACTCATCTTCACACTGTCAAAAATTGGAGACAACCTGAACACAAGGTTTAAGTCACCTCAAGGTATCTGGTTAAGGGGAATAACTTCAAGTGATCCTTTTTTCCTTTATAAAGTGAGGAACAATTTCACACGTGCCACTGTTAAGGGCTTCCTCGCTATTGCCCTGCATGTACAAAAGACAGAAATGTGGTTTTTAAGTGGCCTTGTGCATCAGTTTTCTTAACTGACCAACAGCCATGCAAGAAGGTGGATCTGCAAGCACAGTTCAACCTCCTTGCAGTTTTTATGCAGTGTGTGAACAGATGTGATCTTTCAGAAGTGCATTTCTAGATCTTTGCCCACTACAGGGTTGTACGCCTTTAGGAATCCTTTCTTTTAAAACCAAAACAATCAAACGGACAACCCCTCTCCCCTCTATATGGAAGGATCTCTTTGGTCATTATTAACAGATGCCATCATCTGCAAGTCACAGATAGTTATTTCCTTAGGAATGGATTCCAGTACAACAGTTCTGTTTTGCAGAACTCTTACAGGAGAGAAAAGGGAAATAAAAAGAGAAAGTTCAGCAAAATATGCCAGTAGCAGCAGATGCCATGCCTTTGTTCGGGGCTTTGTTTTTCCACATACATATTTATACATATCTACATACTTTATAGATACATACAGATATACATATACTTATCTACCTACCTACCTACCTACCTGTCTTTCTATACACATAATTAACCACGATCTTAAAATCTATTTCTCTATACTTCCAAGGGTTGAGGGGTAGATAATATGGAATGATTGGGTTGATACGTCACATTACAGAATTTCACCTGAGACTATCTGCAAGTGACTATGAGCAATTGGGAGGTTTTTCTCTACAGGAGTGACACTGAAACCAGGAAAAGCATCAGATGTAAATGGTGGCAACGCTCATTAATTGAAGCAGTGGAAGACTTACAGACCCTCTGAAATGCACTAATGTTTGTTTGTTTGTTTGTTTGTTTGTTTGTTTTACCCCACCCATCTGGGTAATATTAAATGATTTTTTAAGTGTACACTGCCTTGATCTATTTTACAATGTGGTGGTATAAAAGTGTGTTTTTTAAAAAAATAAAGAAATAGAATATTAAAGACAAAAATGTTCTATTTAGAAAGTACAAAATACAGTGGTACCTCAGTTTAAGAACAGTCCTGTTTTTGAACGATTCGGTTTACGAACTCTGCAAAACCGGAAACAGTGTCCCGGTTTGCGAACTCTACCTCGGTCTAAGAATGGAATCCAAATGGTGGAAGGGCACCGGCGGCGGGAGGTCTCGTAAGGGAAAGCGCGCCTTGGTTTAAGAACGGTTTCGGTTTAAGAACGGACTTCCGGAACGGATTAAGTTCGTAAACTGAGGTACTACTGTAGTTCAAATTGCGCGTATCTGCTGTGAACATTTGCTGCAGAACTATGCTGCTCACACTGCAGGAATGGGGAAGCTGCAGCCTTTCACAATTCCAACTGGCTGAAGTCAGAATGGCCAATGGCCAAGGATGATGGGAGTTGTAGTCCAACAATGTCTGGAGAGCCATCCCTCACTCACTGCAAAATGACAGCAACTTTATTTACGGGTGGCAAAACATATCTCTGGCTCCCAGGCCATGATTAGAAAATAAAGGAGCTCATGAGAATAGAGAAGACAACCAGAAGCATTTTTACTGGGCATTGTAGGAGATGATATAAACAGAATGGATTGTAAGCTGTTTTTAAATGCAATGACGGCAGCAAGAATATTATTGGCACAAAAATGGAAGCAAGGAGAATTACTGACGAAAGAAGATTGGAGGATGAAATTGATGGACTATGCAGAATTAGCCAAGCTAACAGGAAGAATTCGAAACCGGCGGGACCAGAGATTCACAGAAGATTGGTGTAAATTTACGGACTATTTGACGACCAGATTACATTTGTAGGTTTGCAAGAAGTTTTGTGAGGTGAATAATTTGAATTATTGCATAATTGGATAAAAAGGGAGACATTAGTTAAGATAATTAAAGGTAATATGAATTTAAGAAATGCAGAAGAAATGATAAAAATGGGGGTTCATCAGAAGTGTTGATGGAAGTTCAAAAAGATTGTATAAGATGTGAATTTTTGTGGTATGTATGATAATTAATATGTTTAAAAATGAATAAAAAATATTTTTTAAAAACAAAGAGAATAGAGAAGACTATTTAGCTATCATGCATACATTCCAAATTTCCTTCAAGAAGCTTAAGGACATTTACCTGATTCTCCCCACCATCACCACTAGTTTATCTTTGCCACAACCCTGCAAAGTAAGTTGACCTGAGAGAGAGTGACTAGTCGAAGGTCATCCACTGAACTCCATGGCTGAATGGGGATTTCTGAGCTTGACTCTCTAACCACCACTCCACTCTATGATCTCCATGGTCCTGTCTGACTTTAAGAATCTAGCAGCCAAACTTTTGGTTATGCAAGCTTACGCCAGCTTGGGGGGGAAAGAAAAGGAAAAGGAAACATGAATCACAGCTCCCACGCCGGGATGAAAGTTGCTCTGCTAAATCACTCCCTGTAATGACACTCTGATGAGTCACACCCAGACGGACAGCGACCTACAATGAGAGAGAGAGAGAGAGAGAGAGAGAGAGAGGAAAGACTGGAGCAGGCTGTCCTCTTTAGCGTTTTTGGCCTGCAGCGGAAACGGCAAATGACATCATAGGCTCTCACAAGATGCCTCAGCGGTGACGTCATGAGGGTGCGGTGTGGTTGATACCATGACATTCCTGGGTTCTGGCGTCTCTTTTCATCCCTACTGAGGTCTGGAGAAATCAGCTCTCATTCAAAAGCCAAGCCCGAAGGCTGCAAACGGAGCAATAAGTCAGGCAACTGAGTACAGTGCAAATTGTGAGGATGTTCATTCATCGAACCAAGATGGGTCTGAATAGTCCCCAAATAAGAGATCGATTTGAAGCACTCAGCTCTGCCCCTCTCAAAAGCTTCCTGCAAACCGAGTGCATTTGTACCTGGCTTTCTGAACAGCAATCTTGTCCGAGGACAAAGACCCTGAACGAGGTGCCTCTGAGTTAGAGGGCTTCAGAATTTTCTGCAGTGGACTACGACGGCGACCCTGCGATATCATCTTGATCTAACAAATGCTGCTGTCCTTGTTCACCCAAGCCACCTCTGAATACCTGGTCAACTAAGCTACACTTCAGTCAGTCCACATTCCAGGCTGAAATATACTCGGAGTCGAGAGTGGATTTCATGCTCTTTATTCAGCTCATAGTGGTGAGGAGGAATGAATGTCCCCTCAAAGTATCTGCTTTATATACATTATTTACACAATGGGCTGCACGTGATTGGCTAATTCCGGAATTCTCCTGTAGGCCAATCAGGTTGTGGATTCACTTCCATCTGGAGCTGGATTGGGTGGCTCCTGCGGACCAATCATACTGCTGCATTGTTCTAGGACCAATCAGACTGCTGCATTTTGGATCCTATTGTTCTAGGACCAATCAGACTGCTGCATTTTGGATCCTATTCACTCAGTACATAACACAGGCCATGCACTCCAGACGACAAACCTTCCTCTACCAACATGATGTGAACTGAAGGACACCCTTACTATGTCCACAAAGTTCAGCAACATTTCCAACAGTGGCCAGCCAACCAGATGTTTCCAGGTGCTCACACACAGGTCGTGACAAGAGACAGCCTACTCGTTTGCCCCCAATATCTGGCAGTCAAAGGTATACTGCCATTGCACATGGGGGTTCCATTCTTAGCTATGGCGTCTAACAGCTGTGAATTAATCAGTCTCGTCTCACTTTGCTGCAACCTGCACAGATACTTCTGTGCACCACAACACTGAATCATAGAATTGCAGAGTTGAAAGAGACGACAAGGGCCATCTGGTCCAACCCCCTGCAATACAGTGGAACCTCGGGTTACAGACGCTTCAGGTTACAGACGCTTCAGGTTACAGACTCCGCTAACCCAGAAATAGTACCTCGGGTTAAGAACTTTGCTTCAGGAGGAGAACAGAAATTGTGCAGCACCAGTGGGAGGCCCCATTAGCTAAAGTGGTGCTTCAGGTTAAGAACAGTTTCAGGTTAAGAACGGACCTCCTCCAGAACAAATTAAGTTCTTAACCAGAGGCACCACCGTACAGGAATCTTGTTGTCCACCATGGGGCTCAAACCCACAACCCTGAGATAAAGAGACCCATGCTCTACCAACAGAGATATCATCTCTCATGGGAATAAATTCCATTATGTGAAGAAGCACTTCTCTTTGTCCTGAACTGACAGCCAATCAATTTCTCTCCATGACATAATTTGGTAAGCCTCTCTGCTGTTTCCCCTTGGTACTCACACACACACACACACACTCTCGCTATAATTTGACTGCTTTCCCTCCGGCGTCAGATCTTGGCATGCCTTAAGACCCAGAGCCCTGTCCAAACCTCCTGATGAGCACAAGTCAAACGCCAAGTTCCCTGGCTTTGACCTTTGACCTGTCCAGACCACGCCTTGTCTACGAGGCTCAACTCATTCCTTGACATATATCCTCCCAGGACTCGGCTTCTGACGCCAAGCGAAACCTTCAGCCGCCACGCTATGTCCCTTGAACTTGTGCACACATTGGGGCAGGGTTTTCCAACGCAGTTGCTAGGCGCTCGAAGCAGAGTTTGCGCTGCGGCACCTCTGGGACTCCAGAGCAAGCTCTGCATAGTTCAAACAGTTTATATCCTAACTCGGCAAATAACCAGGAAGGACATGAGGGCATAATTGGACTGTAGAGCAATTCAAGCAACCAGTTGCTTGACATCACACGCCTTGCCGCAGGAGGGTGTTTTGCAACGAAAGCCCTGCAAAAGAGGGGCTACCTTGGGCTCCGTCTATAGCATATGTGAACAATCAGTGGGTGGACTGGAATTGCAAAAATGCATGCATACATATTGTAAGACAGGAGGGTTGGCTGACTCATTCTTACGTGGCCTACTTTTTTGTTTTTGTTTTAATGGGAAGCCCTATAAGATGATATGATTCACAAAGCAAACATCCATACTTGGGGCCCAATAACAGTTTGCATCTTAACTCATCTGTGTTAAGTGATCCTGAGTGTGTCTTCTTGCTCACCTTGTCCAACGTTCTGGGCAAGAATTCCAGCAACCAGCTGGCCCTACATCAGGAATGGGGAATCATAAGTTTTGTTTGGGGGGGGGGCTCTCTACCTGGCCCTTGGGAATCTCCCCAGACCACACATCATCCCCAGCCACCCCCCTCGTCAGCCCTGTCTTGCACCCACCTTGAGTGCACCCACCTGAAAGCTCTGATAATACTGCTTGCTTGCCTGGCTGGAGGATAGGAAAAGACTCACAAACAGTGTTAGAAACACAGATTACCGTATTTTTCGCCCTATAGGACGCACCGTCCCATAAGGCGCACCTAGTTTTTTGGGGGGAAATAAAGGGGGGGGAATTATTTCCCCCCCCAGGCGTGGGGCTGGTGCGGGGGAGGCCCGAGCTTCCCCCGACCCCAGCCCCCAAACAGGCAGCTCTCTGCAAGCCGTGGGAGCCCAGCGCTGGCTCCCGCTGCTTGCCGAGAGGTCCGCGAAGCCTGGACGCGCTGATCTCAGCGCGCACAGGCTTTGGGATGCAGGCAACTCTCCGCAAGCAGCGGGAGCGCTCCCGCTGCTTGCGGAGAGGTCCGCGAAGCCTGGAGAGCGAGAGGGGTCGGTGCGCACCGACGCCTCTCGCTCTCCAGGCTTCAGCGAAAGCCTGCATTCGCCCCATAGGACGCACACACATTTCCCCTTCATTTTTGGAGGGGAAAAAGTGCGTCCTATAGGGCGAAAAATACGGTATATAAGCAAGGCGCCAAATGGGTCCTTAAACCAAGGTTGTAGTCACCAAAATGGAATGACTAGTTGCTCTTTTTACGTAATATAGCTGACTGCGATTGATTCTCAGTTAAGCCTCAAGCTAGTCCAGATGACAACCTTGAGCTAGGTTAAGAACGTGAAGAACTTAAAGAAGAAAAGTCGCTTGATCCAGGAACATACATATCAGCCTATTCCAACCTCTTTTCCTTAAGGGTAGCTGCTCCTGATCTGGTTACACAGAAAAATCATTTTGGTTCCAGAAATCCATTCCGATTGTGCAGATAAAATATAACTGACAGAATTCTACAGAATGGGGTACAGTGGTATCTTGGTTCTCAAACTTAATCCGTTCTGGAAGTCCGTTCCAAAACCAAGGCACACTTTCCCATAGAAAGTAACGCAAAATGGATTAATCTGTTCCAGACTTTTAAAAACAACCCCTAAAACAGTAATTTAACATGAATTTTACTAATGAACGAGACCACTGATCCATAAAATGGAAGCAATAAACAATGTACTGCAGTCACACAATCAATCAATCCGTAGCTAAACTGGGTTCCACACACAAACAAACCAAAAAAAAGTCACAAAAACGCAAAATAAATAGCAAAAAGAGACAGACCTCAGCGTAACACTCTAAATGGAAGCGTGGCACTCTAAACGGCGTGTGCCATTCAAATCGGAAGCGTAACACTCAAAACAGAGCATGTCTGGCATAAAGTTTGCAAACTGGAACACTTCCGGGTTTGCAGTGTTTGTGTTCCAAGTTGTTTGAATACCAAGGCATTTGAGAACCAGGGTACCACTGTACTAGTGTCTGAATACAGTCCAGATCCAACGATCCCCAGGTGTGCACCTCCAGATGGGGAGATGTCAGGCTCTATCCTGGCGGCCAGACATCTTCACTTGGTCACAAGTGGTCGATAGCTAGGTGGATAATGCACCTGGTACCTGGCTAATATCAAGCACCGAGTGTATGTAAAAACTAACCTACCACATAAAGGTAACATTCACATTTACTGCTCAGGCTGCTTTCACCAGGGGACCTGCCTGCCACTGGAACATGGCCCCCAGAAGGTTGCTTGGGAAGAAATGTGGCCCTTGGTTTGAAAAAAAGGTCCCTCACACCTTCTCTAAGTGACAGGCCCTGGCCTACATTCTGCTCATCTGTTGTGAAAGAGTAAAAGGAAATGAGAAAAGTTCGGGGAAATTCATAGCCGCAGCAGCATTAAGGCTGTGAAATGCACTCCCCCTGCAGTTCGTCCTTCTTCCTCAGTACTGGCCTTCTGGAGGAGTGGTGTGCATCTGCATAAAAACGTCACTTCCCTTTGGCCTTTTGCTCAGCTGGCTGGCTTTGTTTGTCTTGACCGGTGCCCTTTCTCTGCTTTTGTTGGCTGATGAGCTTATATCTCGCTGCACGCCACTCCGAGTGCAGGAATGGCAGCTCATACACGGTTTGGATAAATAATAATTCCACCAGTTAATTAACTATTTGCAGGGGTGGGAAAAGAAATATGGCTGAAGGGGTTCCCCATCAATAGTTAAAGACCTTCCAAGTGTCCCTATTTTCCATTTTCCAAGAACAGTCCTGGATTTACTGAAGGCATCCCGGTTTCTGCTTTGATCCTGGAATGTCCCGGCTTTTCCTTAGGACACTCCTATTTTCATCGTCGAAATGTTGGGAGTTATGCAACCTCTGAGCCAAGGAGATAAGTAACTATGAAACCTTTAGAAGACATCTGAAGGCAGTCCTGTATAGGGAAGTTTTTCCATGTTTAATGTTTTATTACGTTTTCATATATGTTGGAACCTGCCCAGAGTTGCTGGGGCAACCAGTTAGATGGGTGGGGTATAAATATAACAACAACAACAACAGAATAAAGGTAAAGGGACCCCTGACCATTAGGTCCAGTCTCGGCCGACTCTGGGGTTGCGGTGCTCATCTCGCTTTATTGGCCGAGGGAGCCAGCATACAGCTTCCGGGTCATGTGGCCAGCATGATTAAGCCACTTCTGGCGAACCAGAGCAGCACACGGAAACGCCGTTTACCTTCCCGCCAGAGTGGTACCTATTTATCTACTTGCACTTTGACGTGCTTTCGAACTGCTAGGTTGGCAGGAGCTGGGACCGAGCAACGGGAGCTCATCCCGTTGCGGGGATTCGAACCGCTGACCTTCTGATCTGCAAGCCCTAGGCTCTGTGGTTTAACCCACATAGGACAACCCTATTTTCATCAGAGAGATGTTAGAGGGTATGTAGCTATGCAAGGGCTACTGGGGAACTTGAATGGCCCCAAAAGCCAGGTGCAGTTTCCAGGCCTTGGTGCAGCAGGAGAGCCTTTTAAATCCCTTGATGTAACAGGAGAAAAAGAGGCATTCACAGCTTCTCCCCATCAATTCTTCCTCCAAACCTGCCTGCCTGCCTATCCTGCATGGCCCACATACTGTAACAAGCAGGGTCTCAGGTAGGCTGTAGAGGTGGAGCTGGTAGAGAAGGTGATAGGTTGAGGGGAGAAACAGACAGAAGAGGCCACAGTTCCTCTTCTCCCACTGAACAAGGGAATGTAAAACTGCATGCATGCCTTCTGGAGAAATGTCCATAGTTTAGTGGGGAAGCACATGTTCAGTACACTAAAGGTAACAGGTTCAATTCTGTTATGTACTGAGTGGAATAGGATCCAAAATGCAGCAGTCTGATTGGTCCTAGAACAATAGGATTCAGAATGCAGCAGTCTGATTGGTCCTAGAACAATAGGATTCAGAATGCAGCAGTCTGATTGGTCCTAGGACAATAGGATTCAGAATGCAGCAGTCTGATTAGTCCACAGGAACCACCCAATCCAGCTCCAGGTGGAAGTGAATCCGCAACCTGATTGCCTACAGGAGAATCCCGAAATTAGCCAATCACGTTGGGCCCACTGTGTAAATAATGTATATAAAGCAGACATTCTGGGGGAACTGCCATTCCTCCTCACCACTATGAACTGAATATTTTTTTTTTAAAAAAAAATTTTTATTGGGTTTTCACATTTTATATAGACAAAAACAAAAACACAAAAAACAAGTAAACACATAAACAAAGAAAAAAAAAAGAAAACAACAACAAACATATATACTTTCCCGAAAATGTTATTTCCTAACCCTGGTCATTGACTTCCCCCTACCCCCTCTCTTGCATCCCCATTTCCAAATTTATGTCAGCAAATTGGCATTTCCCTGTCTTAATATTAGTCCTTTTATAAAAGCAAACAAAATTAATTTTTTCTAAGTTGGACCTCAATTCCCTTCCATCGATTTCCCATTTTGTCTTGAATAATGATCTTTTTAACCAAATCCCATAATCATGAGTGTTGTTAGAACTTAATTTTTCCCTCCCTCCCATCCCCGGTTTGCGTCCCTTCCCAAAGCATGTCCAAAATAACAGTTATTAGCCCGGGTTCCTCACGTCCGAGGCCCTCCAGTCTCTTTCAGTCCCTCTCCGCCGGTCTTGTTGGTAATCCTTTATGCCAGTCGTCACATCTCGAAAGAGTTCTTTCACCATCAATCCAAAGTCTCTTCCCATATTTGCAAACAGCTGCTGAAGAGTTTCCACAAGGCATGAATCTTGAAGGTAATCAAAGTCAGAGTCTATGTGGAGGCCCTGATTATATTTCTTTATTTTAAATTCCTTAATTTCATAGACTCCCAGGGCCTCCACTTTCGTCTTCTGCATCTTTCGTGGATTTATAGTAGATTTACTCCAATAATCTCCTTGTTTGTATTCCACAGGCGTCAGCTTCTGCTCAGTATTTTCCCACATCACTTCTTCTCTTTCTTGTTTTGTCTTCTCCTCTTCTTTTATTATCATTTCTGGTTCAGCTGTGGATTCTTTCTCATTGAGGTCCTCGTTACATTCAGCAGGACTACTTGTTTCAGAAGTCAAGGTAATCAATTGTTCACTCATAGCCGTAGTCTGCTCTTGTAAGATTCCAACCAAATAAAACATCCTTTCGATTTCTCCCAGTATCTTTCCATCCACAGCCATTGTAGTTCCACAGAATTCCCTCTAGAGGGAATCTGGTTACTTAGTATTCTTTTCCCCAACAGTCCTCTGTCTTGTTATTGTTTCTTTATTTCCAACAATTTTAGATCAATTGTAACTCTTTTTAATCCAGAGGTAACTTAGGTAGCAATTTTCCACTATTAACAGTCCGTTTGACAGCTTTGACAGCTGTCAAACTCTGCACTTCTTAAACCAGCTCCAAAGCAGGACGCTCCCGGGCCCGGGAGGGGGGGTTGTTTACAACAGAGCATAAAACATCCAACACTCCTCTCTCCTGCTCAAAATTTCCAAATCTTGGAAGTCACTGTCTTTTTTAAAACTCACCCTTTACAGGGTAGGCACTCCAGCTTAGTTCTTTTTTCGTTGCTCTAGATCGTCTGCAAGGTAGGGGGTGCGGACTTCCTTTTAGCACATCCCCCGATCGTCTCAAATTCAGTGGATAAATTTCTTAAAAGCCAAGTCCAAATTACTCACGGGTTGTTTTTTCAGCCGAATTTCAAGGAAGGAAGTCAGCGCTCTCCGGTCATGGCTCGCGGCTTCGCTCAGCAGAGGTAGCGATGGACTCTCAGTGCCGCGCCACCCCCCGTATCCCCTCCGCAGCCTTTAAAAAGGCTCTTCGTGAATCAGGGGGGGCGCTTAAGGCACCCGCCGAGTCTTCAGTCCGCAGGCACCGCGCCTGCGGTTTTAAGGGTCCCCGTGTCGCCGGCACGGCAAGACCCGTCCCCTGCTGAGCCGATTCCCTCCGGAGCTCGGAGGGAATCCGCCATTCCCAGATCGCGTCAACCCCGGAAGTCCCACTATGAACTGAATAAAGAGCACGAAATCCACTCTTGACTCCGAGTATATTTCAAATTTCCAGCTTCATCCCTGGAGCTGCATCGATCCCTGGTCTGACTGGGTATATAAGGAAGCTTCCTGTGTAGCTATCCCCCCAAGGCTAGCAAAAAGCTGCCCTGGGGTTCTGATTGAAGCTGAAGGAACTGACAGCAGAGGTTTTCTTGCGAAGTGGGGAAGAACCCACAATCTCTTTCCCAGCCACAACAGTGAGCTTCTGCTGCAGCCGAGAAAATTCACCTCAGTCACCCTAAGGTTGCAGGAACAGGGTGTTAAGAACATGGGCAGAGCCTCGCTCAAGAGGGTTTTCCCAGGGTGGAGAGAACAGAATAGGAAGTAAGAGGAGCTGCCCTCCCTTCCATTCCCACAACTTCCTCATTAGGGTTTCTTTCTACACAGGCAGCAGTGCCAAGCTTTTGCTGGGGGTTCAGAGGGATAGGAAAGGCTTAGGGCTGTGTGCTTTATTGTGTTTTTAATACTTTGTTGGGAGCCGCCCAGAGTGGCTGGAGCAACCCGGTCAGATGGACAGCATATAAATAATACCATCATTTCATCATCATCTGTGTACGCATACAAATGTATGAAGAAAAAAAACAGTTTTATCTGACACTGTTGTTTCTCTCCCTTTGCAAGCTGTAAATGCTTTGGCTAAGTTTTTCATCTTGGCCTTAAGAATGTAAAAAAAGTACCGTACTTTCTTTTGTTCATCCCAAATCTTCCAACTTGTACCCCACAAACGCTGCTGTTCTTTGCCCTTCTCAGTATTTACGTATATTTTGAATTCCACTGCAGCAGAAACAATAGGAGAGACTTGTGCCACCTTAAAGATTTGCACATTTATTGCAGCACAAGCTTTTGCGAACTATGGTCCATTTCACCAGATGCAACAGGAACTGCATCTCAAAGAATCTGAGCAGGAAAATATTTTCTGTAGCTTTCTTAATAAGAAACTACCATGATATGTAAAAGGATGGCTTCCAAGGGCAGGTTAGAGGAAATATCTCACTTGTCAAGACCTCTCCAATCTGGCTGTCTCTAGACATGGCTTATACTGCTTGCCTAGTACCGTACATATTACTGTCTAGATTTTATAACCCTCTCTGTTTTAGACACATCTGTTTTAGACAAATGCATACAATACCTGCCAATAATGGAAGTTCCAAACGATGGACGATACAAAGCACATTTGCACATCCATTCATCTCACAGGGACCTTCATAGGAGGCCTTCCCAGCAACTTGTGCACTGTGTTAGTATTCTAGTACAGTGGTATCTTGGTTCTCAAACTTAATCCATTCCAGAAGTCCATTCCAAAACCAAAGCATTCCAAAACCAAGGCACACTTTCCCATAGAAAGTAATGCAAAACGGATTAATCCATTCCAGAATTTTAAAAACAACCCCTAAAACAGCAATTTAACATGAATTTTACCATCTAATGAGACCACTGATCCATAAAATGAAAGCAATAAACAATGTACCGCAGTCACACAATCAATCAATCAGTAGCTGATCTGGGTTCCACACAGTCACAAGAACAAAATAAGAAAGAGCCACAAAAACAAAAACGCAAAATAAATCACAACAACAGACAGAGCTCAGCTTAATACTCAAAATGGAAGCGTGGCACTCAAATCAAAAGCGTAATACTCAAAACAGAGCACGTTCGGCTTCCAAAATTAGTTTGCAAACCGGAACACTTACTTCTGGGTTTGGAGTGTTTGGGTTCCAAGTTGTTTGAGTACCAAGGCGTTTGAGAACCAAGGTACCACTGTATTTGGAATCAAAATGGTACTTCATCACGTCATTCTCAATGGGCTCATCCACATGTCCACTTGTCCTGTGCTTAGAAAGCACAGATCCAATAGGTTTTCCACTTTCCCCATGCTTGCTAGGTATGGCTCTGAGTTGCTTTTGGTTTGTCCCGCTGTTCCCCCCAGGAAAAACTCACTTTTTACCACTGAAATGAAGCAAACCTCAATCTACGGAAAGCCCAATTGACATTTGCTCAGATTCAATGGTAAACAGTGGGCTTTCCCTAGGGAAAAACAGTAGGAAAGGTAAGCGGTATAGCGTCAGTTGTTGGTGTCTAGGGCAGGTGCGCATGCCCTGGGCAGGGGGCACCAGCCCAGCCCTCGCCACTGGAGCGACCCCACGCCCACTGGAGCAAAGCGGGGCCACACTGAGCTGCCTGCCCACCCAAGCAGGGAGGAGCCCAGCCACCGACATGGCCCTTGGCGAGCGGAGAGGGACACCTGGAGTTACCTGTGTGGGAGCACCTGGTTCACATCCCCACAAAAATTGTACGCCCAGGGCCACGGCACCCCTGGTACCCTCCCCATGCTACGCCCCTGGGACCAGCAGAAGTGTGCACAAGTCCTGAGATGAGGGGCAACCAACGTTGAATTGTTTGGGCCAGCCATGATCCAGAGGGACGCAATACACACACACACATTTCACAGATTGTCCATCCCAGGAGCTGTGTTTTCAGAACCCCAAATCTGCTCTTCAAATCCCCCCACTTTAAGAGAGTTTGAAAAGAAAACCCCATGGGCACATGCACGGTGTCAGTTTCCTGGTCTTCCTTTATACTATTCTCAGGATCCCCAATCTGCTTTTGGAAATCAGGAATGCGGAAATTGCGGCCTGCGAGTTGTGTGGGAGCAGCTAGCCCTAACGCACTGGATGAAATCAAGGTCCATCAGCTGAGAGCATTTGGTTGTCTACATGGACTGCTTGGGTGCTTGTGGGGAAGATTATAAATACGGCTGACTATCACCAGCACCTAGAGCAGGGTCTCCCAAACTTGGGTCTTCAGCTGTTGTTGGACTATAATTCCCATCATTCCTGACCACTGCTCTGGCTAGCTAGGGATGATGGGAGTTGTGGTCCAACAACAGCTGGAGACCCAAGTTTGGGAAACCCTGATCTAGAAGTATGCTGCCTCTCAACCTGGATGTTCCATTGAGCCGCCTCCTTCCCTCTATCATTCCTCCTCCTTTTGAGTCATTTCTATTAGATTGCAAGCCTTTCTTGCATAGACATGTCTGTTATCTGTAGCTAAATAGTCATAATCATGGTTAATGGCTGTCTATCCTTGAAAATGAAGCTCTGCCAAAAAAGAGAGAGAGAGAGAGAGAGAGAGAGAGAGAGAGAGAGAGAGAGAAGGAAATTACACTGCCAACATTTAACCCAGGGTTTCCCCAACTTGGGTGTCCAACTGTTTTTGGACTACAACTCCCATCATCCCAAGCTAGCAGGACCAGTGGTCAGGGATGGTGGAAACTGTAGTCCAAAAATAGCTAGATACCCAACTTGTGGAAACCCTGATTTAACCTAATGAACAGCAACTTGAGTTGTCTGTTTTGCTCCAAGATGACTTGGCCATCTTTCTTGCGTCATCAGGAGCTATTGCTTTGTATTCTTTGGGTACCTCTTGCGCAAGGCACCTGCTCCCTGCTTGCGGGAAACTTTGGCCATAACTGCACAAGGGGAGCAGGGCGGCTAGATCAAGGGAAAGGAGATCAAGCAAGGGAATCAGTTAAGAGTCTTTTTGGTCCCTGTCTAGCCTTTGGATTTTATGAAAGTCACGCACAACTCTGCTCCACCGGGTGCATTGCATTAAATATGTCCCTAATGCAAAGAATCTGCCGTCTGGTTTTAAAAGCAGCTTAAGTTATAGCCTTATCTTCAAGAAGAAGAAGAAAAATGTGGCATTAGAAATGGCTACATAGAAAGATGTTGATCGTATTTCCAGATGCAAGTACATCATTGCTCTTAAGTCTGTGAGCAGGGGGTCTCTTGCATAAGAGGATGGCTTTGGTTCTGGTTTTCCTACCATCTGATGGTCAAAGTAACTTCACATGGATATATGATCAAATGTTGCACCAGAGGGGTGCTGGGGTTAAAAATGGATCTTTCCAAAATTGTATACAATACTTACACACCTTGGACAAGTGCGCAGATAGGAAGTTGAGAAAATGCACATCTAAGTATGCACTTTGAGGCTAATTATTTTCAAAGCACCGAGTAATGCAGAAATGGGACAGAATTCTGAGTAAAAAAATGCACAAAAGTGACCAGAAACCGTAAGGATCTGTCCAATTCTAGCATAGGATAGGGATTTAGCTGGTTTGGTAACTTCTGTGTCTTGTCATTGGCCCACCAAAAGGGGATTTCAATTTCAACTGGTGCTATTAGAATCGGAAACAATAGCAGACGTTTGAGACTATAAAGTGGGCTGAATTGTACAAGCAGATTTCTACACACCAAGGTTAGAAGGTATGCTTGCTTGAGATGTGCTAGTCTTCTAGTTGGTTACTGATTCTGCCTGAAGGGCACTTTTAATGAGGGCGTGGAAAGTCAGAGGCCAAGACCCCTTGACCCCCCAAATGGCTTCCCCCACCCCCACAAGCCCAATTGCCACAGGTGCACCTGATCCACCCCCATCTTTTGCCTCTGGGGTTAGCAATTAGAGGACCAGATGGCACCAACTTCAGAAACCAAATCCACAGCATCATTAGAGGGCGGCAAATTATCAGATGCTTATTCTGTGAACACTGTTTTAATTTCTCTCCTGCCATATCCCACAATGAAAGCCATACCCCAAAACCCTACAGATATACAAATGACAATATTTCAAAACCTTCAGGCTCTGATCCTGCAAAAGCACCAAAAAACCCAAAAGGTCACCAGACAGAAAACCCCAAAGATGACTCAATACTCATCAAGCCCATCTACTGTTCTTATCGTGGCCGATTTGAATATTTAGATTTTCTGCCCTAGGCGTTAAAATGCCCTAGGTTGTGCCTAGTTTCTATTTGGACAAGTTTAACCTACACCCTTGTGTTGTGAAAACCCAACAAGATAACACAATCTACCTGAGCCCTTTGAGGAAAGGAGCAGAATACATATGAATGAAACCTTTGTAGGAGACATGGGCATAACCATCAAAATTGATGGGAAAATGGAGATCCTTGAGGTTCCAGCAACAGAGACGGTGATGACATTGCCAAAGTTTTCTCGACACTCCTGTAGGCTGGGGGCTTTCCTTTTTACATTTAATGAAAGCTGCCCTTTAGAGGGAGAGCAGAGTGGCTTGTGAAACTCACTCGATGGCCTCACTCAAGACACAAGTCTCTCAGCTTACTCCCACTCTTGGGAACCAGAATGTTTCTGAATACCAGTTGCTGAGAAGCACTATTTTCCAGGCACAGATTTACAGAAGCCATCCCGGTTTCTGATTTGATCCCGGAAGGTCCTGCTTTTCCTTAAACGGTAAAGGGACCCCTGACCATTAGGTCCAGTCATGACCGACTCTGGGTTTGCTGCGCTCATCTCGCTTTCTTGGCCAAGGGAGGCAGCGTACAGCTTCCGGGTCATGTGGCCAGCATGACAAAGCCGCTTCTGGTGAACCAGAGCAGCGCACGGAGACGCCGTTTACCTTCCCGCCGGAGCGGTACCTATTTATCTACTTGCATTTTGACATGCTTTCGAACTGCTAGGTTGGCAGGAGCAGGGACCGAGCAACAGGAGCTCACCCTGTCGTGGGGATTCGAACCGCCGACCTTCTGATCGGCAAGTCCTAGGCTCTGTGGTTTAACCCACAACGCCACCCGCGTCCTGCTACTTTTCCTTAGGATGTCCCTATTTTCATCGAAGAAATTTTGGAGGCTATGGAATTATGTGACTCCCGAGCCAAGGAGATAAGTAACTATACAACCCGTAGCAGACATCTGAAGACAGCCCTGTATAGGGAAGTTGTTGTTTTAATGTTTTATTATGGGTTTTCTTCCATGTTAGAAGCTGCCCAGTGTGGCTGGGCCAACCCAGTCAAATGGGTGGGGTACAAATAGTAAAATTGTTGTTGTTGTTGTTACTGAACAGGACGTCCCTATTTTCATCGGAGAAACGTTGGAGGGTGTGGCACAAGTGGGATGAATCCTGTTGCGCTCATGCCCTGCTTGCAAGCTTCCCAGGGGTATCTGATTGGTCACTGTGAGAACAGGACTAGATAGGCCATTGGTATGATCCAGCAGGACTCTGCATATGCTGTTGTAATGATAACGGCTAACCCCCCATTTCCCACCCCTGAGCTTGTAGGAGGAAGCATTCGGCCTGGCATTTAAGCATGCGCCTGGTAACCATAGGGATGCGGGTGGTGCTGTGGGTTAAACCACAGAGCCTAGGACTTGCCGATCAAAAGGTCAGCAGTTCATATCCCCGCAACGGGGTGAGCTCCCGTTGCTCAGTCCCTGCTCCTGCCAACCTAGCAGTTCGAAAGCATATCAAAGCGCAAGTAGATAAATAGGTACCACTCCAGCAGGAAGGTAAACGGTGTTTCCATGCACTGCTCTGGTTCGCCAGAAGTGGCTTAGTCATGCTGGCCACATGACCCGGAAGCTGTACGCTGGCTCCCTCGGCCAATAAAGCGAGATGAGCACCGCAACCCCAGAGTCGGTCACGACTGGACCTAATGGTCAGGGGTCCTTTTACCTTTACCTTTTTATGACTGTATTTGTAAAGCAGAATTGGACCCTGCAGCCTATCAAGTGCAACCTAGACTCTATAATCATAAAATTGGAAGGGGCACGAGGGGGTCTAACTCCCTGCAATCCAGGAATCCTTTTGCACAACGTGGAGCTCAAACTCACAACCCTGAGATTAAGCTTCCGGGCCATGTGGCCAGCATGACTAAGCCGCTTCTGGCGAACCAGAGCAGCGCATGGAAAAGCCATTTACCTTCCCGCCGGAGCGGTACCTATTTATCTACTTGCACTTTGACGTGCTTTCGAACTGCTAGGTTGGCAGGAGCAAGGACTGAGCAACAAGAGCTCACCCCGTCGCGGGGATTCGAACCGCCCACCTTCTGATCGGCAAGTCCTAGGATCTGTGGTTTAACCCACAGCGCCACCCACGTCCCATTCTGCTTTACAAATACAGTCATACCTCGGGATAAATGTGCTTCAAGTGAAGTATTTTCGGGTTGCACTCTGCGGCGACCCGGAAGTAACGGAGCGCGTCAAAATGACGTCACACGCATGCACGGAAGTGGAGAAACGCAACCCGCGCACGCACAGACGCGCAGACACAGGTTGCGTTCGCTTCAGGATGCGAACAGGGCTCTGGAACGGATCCCATTCGCATCCCGAGGTACCACTGTGTGTGTGTGTGTGTGTGTGTGTGTGTGTGTGTGTATAGGTTTCTGTTTCCTTTGATGAAGCAAAAATACAGAGGCAGGACACAGATCTGCTGCCCTTCTCACTCTTACAACCACAGGGATGTGCCCATAAACTGGTGTTTCCCATCTCGTGGGATTGAGGGGAGTGGGGACTTTTGACCTCTGAAATAAACTAGGTACCCACACACACACACACACACACAAAAAGAGGTTATAATTTTAGAGTGTGCAAGAGTAAGAACTAACCACCCTCTGAGGAGTCCACGCCGGATGAGTCACCATTTGGAGCCTGCCTCCTCCTCCAATTAATTCAGCTGATTCTTGCTTTTGGGAGTGACTGAATGAAGTCCCTGGTTCCAAACTTCCTTCTGCCATGAACTCACTCCACGCTCATAGGCAAACTTCTGTTCCCTCTGGCTTAGCTTCCCCCGGCTGCCCCTTGCCCGCCTCTGCCTTGTGAGAAGAACAGCAGCGGGATTGCTGCCCGATTCAAGAGATCTGCTGCTGCTATCCACTAGATCCACTGACTTGGGAGTGAGGGCTCGCCCACACTTCCTCTTGGTCCCGTGGGTCTGAGCGGTTTGCCGCTTGCCCCGTGCTTTCTAGCCACAGATCTGAGCAGCTTTGCCTTTCCTCCACTGCTTTCCCCTGGAAAACCAGCTCTTTAGCACTAAATCAGGGAAAAAACTCCAAGCAAAAACACGTTTTCCTGGGAGAAAACAGCAGGACAAATAAAGTGTGGATGACCACTAAGCCCCGCTGGATTCAAAGGGGCTGACTTTCACGTAGACATCATCTCTTTTTGAAAATGTTGCTTCACTACACTTCATATCCTGCCTTTCCTCTGAGGAGCTCAAAGCAAAATACGTGGTGTGTGTCCCACCCCCTTCCAATTTATCTTCACAACAACCCTGTGAGGTAGCTGAGACTAAGAGAGAGAGAGAGAGAGAGAGAGAGAGAGAGAGAGACTGGTCCAAGGTCACCCAGTGGCCTTTGTGGCTGAGTAAAGACCTAGACCCAGATCTTCCTGGCCTGAGACCAGCACTCTAACCCAGCGTAGCACCACCCGAAACATTGTTGGACTCCAACTCCCAGCAGCCCCAAGCAACATGGACAAAGGTGAGGGATGATGGGAGTTGTAGTGCAGCAGCATCTGGAGGGAGCTTCAAACAGGCTGTCCCTGACCGGACGTCTGCACTGCGCTAGCTCCCTGGTATGTATAACAGTCCAGTTGCAATCGCAGCAGTTTGGGGTCAAGTAAATCTGCGTGTGTGGGGGGGGGGAATAGTTATAAAGGAGGGAAAGCATTCTACGTTCATTGATTATGATGAATGCATGTATCACATTGCAGGATTCATCCCAGAAGAGGTATCATTGTCCCTTTTCTCTCACATACAGAAAGGTAAAGGTAAAGGGACCCCTGACCATTAGGTCCAGTCATGACCGACTCTGGGGTTGTGGCGCTCATCTTGCTTTCTTGGCCGAGGGAGCTGGCGTACAGCTTCTGGGTCATGTGGCCAGCATGACTAAGCCGCTTTTGGTGAACCAGAGCAGCGCACGGAAACACCGTTTACCTTCCCGCCGGAGCGGTACCTATTTATCTACTGGCACTTTGACATGCTTTCGTACTGCTAGGATGGCAGGAGCAGGGACCGAGCAACGGGAGCTCACCCCGTCGCAGGGACTCGAACCGCCGACCTTCTGATCGGCAAGTCCTAGGCTCTGTGGTTTAACCCACAGCGCCACCCGCATCCCTAACAGAAAGGTAGGCCTCCTCTAATAAAGTGCTTGCCCATCTCCAGTGCTTACAAGGGTTTGCATTATAAATATTTATTTTTAAAAAAGAAATCTCTGCCTCATTAATCAATGACAGCATTTCAGATCAAGTGATTTATCTGATTAACCAAGTGCTGCTGCCCTAGATAACAGGCTTGTAAACAGCCACTCGCCTCCTAGCAGTGGTCTCCAGGTAAGTGTTTTTTATAGAGGGGATCGGAATGAAATAGTGCACCGCAAATTACTTAGGCTTATACAGTGGGACCTCGGGTTAAGTACTTAATTCATTCCGGAGGTCCGTTCTTAACCTGAAACTGTTCTTAACCTGAAGCACCACTTTAGCTAATGGGGCCTCCTGCTGCCGCCGCACCGCCGGAGCACAATTTCTGTTCTCATCCTGAAGTAAAGTTCTTAACCTGAGGTACTATTTCTGGGTTAGCGGAGTCTGTAACCTGAAGCGTCTGTAACATGAAGCGTATGTAACCCGAGGTACCACTGTATAGATAAGTAGAGAAGACTACAGGCTGGCCAGCAGGTAGATTTTTCACCTAGGAACTTCTGTGAACTTACCTGCAAGGTTGATTATATTACTGGTCTACCTTATAAGTTGTTGTCAGGATTGCTAAGATAATGTATGTGGAGCATTTTGAACAACCGAAAGCAGGCTTGGGGAAACATGTAGCCCTCCAGATATTACTGGACTACAGATCCCATCAACCTGGACCCCTGGTCATGCTGGCAGAGGCTAATGACAGTCGAAGTCACTATATAAATGTTGTTGTACACAGCGCCACCCACCAACAGCTGATTCCTCAATGAGAGCCAGCATGATGTAGCATTTAGAGTACTGGACTGGGGAGAACTGAGTTTTAATTCCCACTTAGAGATGAAGTTCAGTTGAATCAGCTGCTACCTCACAGGGTAGAATAAAAGAAATAGTGCATTGACTGCTAGAAGCCAACATGGTCTATGAAGAATAAGTTTTGCCAGATCAAGCAACCACTTTTGCTAGAGCTACTAGATCTGTTGATCATAGGTACACCATAGACATAATATATCTTGATTTCAGCAAAGCATCTGATAAGGTGTCCCATAATATCCTTGCTGACAAAATGGTAAAATGTGGGCTGGATAATACAGTTGTTAGTTGATGTTAGGTAGCTGATTGAGCTACCATACTCAACAAGGGCTGAATAATGTCTCTGTGTCAACCTGGAGAGAGGTCTTGAATAGAAAGCCACGTGGCTTTGATCTAGGCCCTGTGCTGTTCAATATTTTTATAAATGAATTTATTTGCTTATCAAGCTGGGAGGGGCAGTTAAACACCACAGAAGAGATCCTTTCAGTTGAGTGTTCATCATGATTTAGACGCATGATGCTACTGGGGCCATCATATGCGTCCTGCTTTCAATATGATTTGAGCCTGTAAAAGATTCAGGTTATACCGCTTCGGCTGCAAACAGAGCATTTCCTGGTAAAATCTTGTAGCCTTTTATTCTACATGTGTCCTGGCTTTCTTTCTTTCTTTTACTCCCACTTTTAATGTGCCCAAGTGCAAAGGCGCTGACATGAAGCCACTTCTTTATGATTTGGCCACTTACATACTTCCTGTTGTTGCTGGATACTATCATTCGGGGGGGGGGGGTTTAAGGCTGGGCAATATCTGCTTTCCAACATCGTAAGACACCGCCAGCTAAGCTTTGCAATATGGCGGTATATTACGATGTCAGAAAGAAGGTGGGGAGGAAGAAGGCAGTTGCCGGCCACCCAGACGATTAGCATCACCATGCACAGCTTCTGCCTTTTCATGTTGAGGCCAGGCGGGTGCTGCTGTTCCAAGAGGGGCGTATCAGCTGGGGCACAGCATGGCACAGCACCACGGATCTGCTGGCTTCTCCGGAACCACCAATCGCAGCTCACAAAGGTCTCTTGCTGTGCAAGCAGCACCGACCAGGAGCCCGCGTTCCACCTGGAGATTCCTTAGGTAAAGGTAAAGGGACCCCTGACCATTAGGTCCAGTCGTGGCCGACTCTGGGGTTGCGGCGCTCATCTCGCTTTACTGGCCGAGGGAGCCGGCGTACAGCTTCCGTGTTATGTAGCCAACATGACTAAGCCGCTTCTGGCAAACCAGAGCAGTGCACGGAAACGCCGTTTACCTTCCCGCTGGAGAGGTACCTATTTACTTGCCCTTTGTGCTTTCAAACTGCTAGGTTGGCAGGAGCAGGGACCGAGCAACGGGAGCTCACCCCGTCACGGGGATTCAAACCGCCAACCTTCTGATCGGCAAGCCCTAGGCTCTGTGGTTTAACCCACAGCACCACCCTTGGAGATTCCTTGGACCAGCGCTATTTGTATTTTTCCGTGGCAGGTAAATAGAAACTTGGCTCTCGCACCTAACCCACTCTGCTCACCTGAACTTTCAGGCTCGGGAGGCGCAAGCTGCCTTTGCAGGCTGCCAGACGGGCATCGCGGCGCACCAAGGATTCTCGTTACATTTCCAGATCGTGAATTCTAAAATCGCTCTCACGATTTTAAATTCAAACCGGTTTCAGGCAATGTATCAAAACGTCACCCAGGCCTACTAGGGGATGGAAAGAAATGATGGTTTATCAGAGCCTGAACATAAGAACCTGGCAGTATGGCGTCATAGCACAACAAACTTACACTCGAAAAAAGGCAACAGGCGAGAGAAGCTTAAGCCGTTCCTATATACCTCCTGTTGATGTCATCTGCTGGCATTCCTGTTTGTTTGTTTGTTTGTTTGCTTGCTTGCTTGCTTTTTCCTGCAACCGAGCATGGTTGGCACAGCAATTGCAGCCAAAAAATAAAAATTTGGAAATATGGCCGCACGGTTTCATCAACTTGTGTTCAAGGGGGGAAGGAGTGGATTGGGGATGGCAGGAACATAAACAGAGCGAAAGTGTGGGTGAATTAAGGCAGGATCATTAAGGAAACACAGCAACTTATAAACTGGGGAGATGTGTGGACAGTCCAGTTTAAATCCACTTCAAATGTGCTATTAATGAATCAAACATATGTTGCTTTATACATCCACAACAAAACAGAAGTCTGGATGGGCCTAGAATCTATATTCAAAATCATCTTGAGAGGCTGGAACACTGGCCAAAACCTAAAAGATGGGGTTTTCATCAGAGATAAATGTAAAAGAAAAAAGGTTGAAGCATAGGACAGGAATAAGGTGTCTTAGTGGATCACTAAGGGTATCCACTAAGTGGATCACTGAGGGTAAACCATATACAGCACGGGTCTGCCCTTGTGGCTCGTTGGAAGTTGGAACTGCTCCACACGTACTATTACGATGCCGTTTTTATGAGGATATACGTTTGACTTTTATTACACCTGTTTTGCAAAAGTCTAGGAAAGTATCGGAACTCCATAGTTTAAAACTATTGCTAGAGGACAAGAATCCCAAGACTACATTAAATGTAGCCAAATTCTGTGTGTCAGCAATCAATCGCAGGAAGCAAGTGGTATCCCATAATGACCAAACCCCTAAATGTTAACTACAGGGAGCACGCTAATAATTAATTTTAATTTTATATTTAAATCCTTGTTATATTCATATTGTCCTTTGCATTTCTGATATTTTTTTATGATCTGCGATATTGTGTGTTGTGGCTGGTCTGTGACCGTATTAATAAATTCATTCATTCATTAGTGGATCACAAGCAGGACATGAGCAGGCACTGCGGCTACTCAAAAAGTTAAGCAATCTCAGGCTGCATTTACAGGAGCTCCACGTCCAGATCACTGGACTAACAGTTCCAATCTATTCTGCATAATGGCTTTTTCCACCTGCCTTGCCCCACCTTGCAGCCCTAGGAGCCTTTCCCAGACCATGACTTTAGGAACCGCAGAAGCAGCTGGGAAGAGAGGAGGAGTATAAAAATAATTTTATAAGTTGTGTGTCTTTGTTTCTCAATTTGTATTATTTTAGACATTGTGACTTGCTGTTATTTTTATTGATTATAGTTTAGAAATTATTGTAATTGCTAAGAGTGAATTTCTGTTTAATTATTATTTGTTGGTATTTAATTTTATCGTGTTCTGTTATATTATAATGGATTAGTGAATATTACATTATTTGATATAAGCTGTTTATAAAGTTTTTATTTTGACATTTTGGTATTGGATCAGATTGCTATAAGGTGTGCGTGGTCTTTGTTGCTTCTTCGGCTTGTAGTATAGTATAGTAATATAGAAAGGCGATATGAAAAGTAAAAGTGAAATGAAAAAATGAAATGAAATGCACTGACTGGACCACTTCAGGACTACTCTGCCCAATTCTTTTTTAAGCAGAATATTCACCAAGAGGATGGTGAACAGTTTTGGAAAACGAGTCCTGGGAGAAACAACGGAAAGAGCTGGGTGTGCTCAGCCTGGGGAACAGAAGACTGACATGATAGTCGTCTTCAAGTATCTGAAAAGATGCTACCCGGAAAATGGAGCAGACCTGTTTGCCATTGCGGCAGAAGGCAGGACCAGAACCAGCGGATGGTCATTGCAAGGGAACAGATTGTGGGGTAAACATTAGGAGCTCTTCCTAAGAGAACTGTTCGGATAGTTCGCTTTGGAAGGAGGTGAGCTCTCCCTAAAGGTAAAGGGGACCCCTGACCATTAGGTCCAGTCGTGACCGACTCTGGGTCATCTCGCTTTATTGGCCGAGGGAGCCGATGTACAAAGTGCAAGTAGATAAAAAGGTACCGCTCCAGCGGGAAGATAAATGGCCGGGTCATGTGGCCAGCATGACTAAGCCGCTTCTGGCAAACCAGAGCAGCGCATGGAAACGCCGTTTACCTTCACGTGGGAGCGGTGCCTATTTATTTACTTGCACTTTGACGTGCTTTTGAACTGCTAGCTTGGCAGGAGCAGGGACTGAGCAATGGGAGCTCACCCTGTCGTGGGGATTCGAACCGCCGACCTTCTGATTGGCAAGTCCTAGGCTCTGTGGTTTAACTCACAGCGCCACCCACGTCCCTTTTGGGTTCTCCTTAGGTGGAGACAAATTTAAGCAGAGCCTGAATGGCCTCTTGGTAGAGATACTCAGTTGCATCTCCTGCAAATTTGGAGGTTTCGCTTAGATGTCCTTCCATGCTCCTTACAACTCTACAATCCTACGGTTGTCGTGAGGTTGCTGCAAGGCTGAAATGTGAGAGAGGAAGACCCATATATGCCTCCTTAAGCTCCTCGCAGGAAAGGCAAGCTACAAATTTAAGAAATAAATAAATAGTGGCAGATGCAACAGGGAAGAAAAAACCTACACACTGCCCAGAACTCCTTGGAGAAAGGACAGGGGAAAATTCAGATTTATTTTTTTTAAAGGCTCGTTTGGATCCAATTAAGATCTCCCAATTTTATTTCGTTTTTAAAACTTCAACCATGACCCCATAACTTAATATAGTTTTTAAAAGTCTTTTTGAAGCCCAAAGTGACCAAGAAATGAGAAATGCAAGGAGGTATAAATAGCTACGTTTCCAACTGAGAGTATTTCCACTTATTAGCAAAAAAATCAAAAACAATAAAACTGCAGAGTATCAGCAAACTGTAATGCACAGAATTCTCTTTGCTTCCAGAAGACAGTCTTCCCTTGCCTATCCAATCCATTTCAGAAAGATATTAATTTTGTACAGTCTTAAGAGAACACAGGTCAATGCTGGGTTCAGCAAAACAGTCCATAAAGAGTTAGAAGTTGGAAAATGCAACTTCCACAACCAGAGACACAAACCCGTGTGTCAAAAGACCCAGGAGACATGTTTATAATGTGCACATTTATCCCATCCCACAAACAGACACTCCTTCACACATGCAGGCACCTCTCTGGTTAGCTGCATTCCCATGAGCAATGCAACAGCTTTTACCAGCTTTGTCTGATCCACCAGCTACAGCCATGTCTGGATGTGGATAACTTAGCCACTGGACAAACAGGCCAAACCTTACGCCAAAGAATAAACGGACATAAATCTGACATCAAGAACACTTCAATCTCCCAGGACATTCTATACAAGATCTCAAAGTAGCTGTTTTACTACAAAGGAATTTCAGAAATAGACTGGAAAGAGAAGCTGCTGAATTGCAACTCATTACCAAACTTAAAACCATGGAGAGACCTGGTCTGAACAGAGACATTGGATTCTTATCTCATTATACATGACTAAGCCATTTCTCACCTTCTCACCCCTTGCCTTTTCCTGTAAGACCTATTGCAGTCGTTAAGAGTCGTCAACAGGCTCATCTCAGCTATCTGCCAATCTCCCATTCCCACCACCCTTCTGAGTAATACCCCTCCCCACTTTCTCACTATATAGAAGGATCTGGCAACTTCTGTTTCAGTGTATCTGAAGAAGTGTGCATGCACACGAAAGCTCATACCAAGAACTAACTTAGTTGGTCTTTAAGGTGCTACTGGAAGGAAATTTTTTATTTTAGCCACTGTAGTCCCTGCATGGGTAACAGCAAGACTAGATTACTGCAACACATTCTATTCTAATAATATTCTATTCTAATACATTCTATTCTAATAATAAATTATTATTATTGTGAGACTGGTCTGGAAACCGTAGCTAGTACAGGACCAGCGTTTGAAATTTGCCAGGTGCACTTTGCACCTGGCTATCGGCCACTTGCAAACAAGTTAAGATGCCCGGGCGCAAGGATGGTGTCTGGCATCTCCACCATCTGGAAGTGCATGCCTGGATCTTGACTTTTTTCACACACTAGCAACGCATCCTGTAGAATTCTACCTATTATATTTTATCTGCGCAATCAGAAGGAATTTCAGGAACCAAAAAGTCATATTGAAAAATACGTCGTTCGAGTCGTCTGGCCCCCAAAGGGCAACTAGGCATTTTGTTTCGAGACTGTAACCCTGGTTTAAGGAGCCATTCGGCACCTAGCTTATATAGCCGAGTTTCTAACGCTGTACAGAACGCAGCGGCTAGATTGCTGATGGGGGCAGATGGTCGACAGCACGTGACAACCAGTTGGTTAGAGTGTGGTGCTGATAACACCTCGAGGTTGCAGGTTTGATCCTCGAATGGGACAGCTGCATATTCTTGCCTTGCAGGGGGTTGGACTAGATCATGGGTAGGCAAACTAAGGCCCAGGGGCCGGATCCGGCCCAATCGCCTTCTAAATCCAGCCAGCAGACGGTCTGGGAATCAGCATGTTTTTACATGAGCAGAATGTGTCCTTTTATTTAAAATGCAGCTCTGGGTTATTTGTGGGGCATAGGAATTTGTTCTTTTTTTTCTCTTCAAAATATAGTCCGGCCCCCCACAAGGTCTGAGGGAATGTGGACCGGCCCCCTGCTGAAAAAGTTTGCTGACCCCTGGAGTAGATGATCCTCAGGGTCCCTTCCAACTCTATGATTCTATGACCCCTCTGCTCAAACATCTACACTGGCTGCCCCCACGTTACTGGCCCAGGTTCAAGGCTCATGTGCTGATATACAAATCCCTGAACAACTTGTGTCCAGGAGTGCTTAAGGACTGCCTGAGTCCTTGTATCCTCATCACTGAAATCACCCCAAGGAGCACTGTTAGTTGTTTTCCGTGTTACAGAGGCCCAACTCAACCAGAAGTCGACCATTTAGTGTCGCCAGTCTCATACCATGAAACACTCTTCCAGCAGAGACTCAGCAGGCACTCTCGCTTTTGACTCTTGCAAGACAACAGGTCTATGCAATAACATTTTCTGGAGCAGCCAGTCATTTCAATGATGGTTCCGTACTGCTGTTAATGGCTTTTTAACAGTTTTATAACACTGTGCACCGCCGCAATATTTGGTGAGAGAGGATGGTATAGAAATACTTCTATAAATAAAGAAATAAACATGTGGGCCAGTAGCTTAAGTGCCTTCTCGTTATTGTTATTGTCTCGTTATTTTGATCATGGTATTTTTCTGAGTTACCTGCATTCATGTGAACAATGCAACCTGTGAGCCAATAATAATAGTAATAATTTATTATTTATATGCCGCCCATCTGACTGGATTGCCCCAGTCACTCTGGGCAGCTTCCAACCAATTAAAACACAGTAAGACATCAAACATTAAAAACTTCCCTAAACAGGGCTGCCTTCAGATGCCTTCTAAAAGTCAGAGAGTCATTTAATTCCCTGACATCTGACGGGAGGGCGTTCCATAGGGAGGGCACGACTATCGAGAAGACCCTCTGCCTAGTTCCCTGTAGTCTCACTTCTTGCAATGGGGGAACCACCAGAAGGCCCTCGGAGCTGGACCTCAGTGTCCGGGATGAGCAATGGGGGTGGAGATGCTCCTTCAGATATACTGGGCTGAAGCTGTTAGGGCTTTAAAGGTCAGTACCTACACTGTCTTGTCATAATCTATACTATTCATTTTGTGAGCGATCAGCTTCTGTGGTATATTACTCAAGCAAATATGGGCAAGGAAATGGGCACCTGAATAAAGACCTCCAATATAATATGATTCCCAGCTCAGAGATACACAGAACTTGATGCACAAACCCCATGTGCCTAGGCTGCCTTAGACCCACCGGCTGACACCCCACTCTTAAACACAGTGCCTAGAATTAATATTCATTAAAATAAATGGGTTTCATTTCCATTTCCTGCATTTAGGTCAAGGGTGCTGCTAGCTGAAGCTGAGGGTAAAGTATTCCAACTCAGGTGATCTGCATGCATTGTAGTCCTACATACACACAGTTTCGAGATCACTAATCATCTGTCTAACTTAGAAAAGTCTCACTCTCACACATGGCTACGCAAATACTACACACCGCAAACGACCTGACCCCCAATCACGATTATCCAAATTCAGCCTTAAGCACCAATGTTAGCTGTCAATCAAATCAAGGATGAGACTGTATACATGCGGCCACAGTTGCACCTGCTCACCTGTGCACACACACAAATTAATGTGCACACAGACACGAGGGCAAGTTCCTGAGCACTGGAGTGGCACCAGCAGCACCAAATCCATGAAACAACATGCTAGCCCCGGGAAAGTCACTTGAAAGTACTCCAAGACGCACTCATAACAAGAACATTTTGAAACACGCACAGATAACCCACCCATACAATGCACTGCTTAGAGGACTGTAATAAAGCAGTATATAAAGTGTCAAAAGAAATTAAATACACACACGCACATGTCAAGTTATGCATACGGAGGCATAGGTGGAATATGTGCACATGAGTGTGTGTGCGCACACGACTGGTGATATGGTTTCAGTCTTACCTTGAATCACCAATTATAATAACCGTGCCAGCACTGTTGGCTATTTGTCCTTGTTGTTGTCGTTTTAACAGGACAAGCCACTAATATGTGTCCACAGCTCACCATCACAAAATGCTGCCCTGCTCCTTATTGGCATAGACAGCCCCTCCATCAATGCAGAGGTCTTCCCGCCCCATATCTGCCTATTTCTACAAATTCCACATCAGTCAATGGTCAGAAGAGGAAAATGTCACCCAGTTTCAAAAAGAGGTTGGCAGGGAGGCGCAACGAGATGGCTAAGACAGGCACAGTTCCTTCGAGTGCCCTACTCATCCCTAATATGGATAAACACAATTAATGCCCCAAATTGGGCCTTCCCTCTCTACCCCAGGTCTCTGTCCCGACGCATTACTATAGTGCCTGCAATTTGCACATTTGCTGTAGATCTTCCACAGTCCCTGGGACAAACAGAGAGGAAACTGAGGCACAGAACAGGTAACAAGCTTATTCTCCCCTGCCGCCACCACCACCACCCCTTTAACCCAACACCATATGCATACAAGGTCACACAGTGAATCAACAATAGAGATAAGGTGGATATTTTAAATGCCAGAAGTCTGGGCTCCTATTTCCAACTTCACGGGGGTCTCCCCTGTCTATCCTTCTTCCCTGCCCCGGCTAGAGATATAACCTGGGGTTCCCTGAAACCCTAGAGTACCACTAGACCGCACTTCTTGCCAGAGGAGAAAATAATCCACACCCGAGCGTTCAAATAAATATGCAGGCTAGTCAAGATGCATTTTCCAAACCTGACAAGGCTATTCAGGTTCTGAATGACAGTCCTGACGAGGAGGAGGTGGTGCTGGGTTCAAGCCCCCATTTCTTACAGCTCCCTCGCATCCTCCTGCAAGCTACATGTCCCATCTTCCCTGGCATGCAGAGTATTCTCGCCTCACCCCAGATGTGGGGAGCAGAAAGGGCGGTGGGAGAGGAAGGGGGGGGAAGCCTCCTTTATGGCACACTCTTCCTCAGAACACGTGGATGCCATAGAAACCACATCCTGGAACCCCACCCTCGAGAATACCCCACTGGGGGTGGCTTCAGAAGTCTCCATCCCCCTGGAAAGAGCCAGGAGAGGGTTAAAAAAACAAGGCCTCAGTCTGATCCTGGTATGAACACCCCATGCCTAGAATTTGAACTGCCTGCTTCCAGTACCCAGCCCCTCCTGGATGCAGGTCTCCTCCGTTCTGTAGCCAAAAATAAATAAATAATAAAAACCCAGACGAGAAACCAAAACACCCCATAATCAGGGGTGCAGGAAGGAACCCACAGAATATTAATGTCCCAGGGAGATTGACTAAGTGCTGTGATTTCGCTGCCTGTTGTTCTGGTCTACCCAGCTTATATTTTTTTTTATTCTATTTTTTCGTCCCCATCGCTCTGGACTCAAAGTCGCCCTTGGGAAGACTCCGGCCTTGGCAAGCGGGGTCTGGCGGTGCGAGGGGCGGATGGGGGTCACCCCGGAACAGAGGCCAAGATCAGCCAACCCAGGAGGTGGGCTTCCCTTCCTAACCTCCCCAAATAATTGGCAAGATCTGTCTCCCCTTCAGACACCAACACCACCACAGCGGGGTGGTGGGGAAGGCAACCCTGGTTTTCCTCAAGCCCCCTCCTTTTTTTTTTAACTTATCCTCCCTTCCCTAAGCCAAGGACGTTTCCAAGATCTTGGAAATAGGAAGCAGGAAGGGGAGGTGAGGTGGTGGGGAGCCAGGACTGGCTTCTTCCTTACCTTCTTGTTGCTCTTGCTGTAGCCAAAAGTGGCGATCCCTGCACGAGGAGGCACAGAAAGGAGCATTTTCGCTTTAATGTTAGAGAGCTTGGGAAGGGAGGGGGAAGAGGGGGAAGAGAGAGAGAGAGAGAGACACTCACACACACACACACTCACACACAGAAAAGAGAGAGAGAGAGAGACAGGGCTTCTGGCTTACGTCACCAAGGCAAGCCAGCTTGGAATCCAGGGCCAGAGTGTCTGCTTTCCGCAAGGTCCTAACGCCTGCCGCTGGAGAAAATGGGTAAGGCTCCCTTCCTCATGCAGCTGGGAAACAAAATAAATAAATAAATAAATGGCAGAAATCAAAGCCACACGACTGACAACACACAAATCTCCTGACACAAAAGTTCGCCTTCGAGAGAAGAACACTCAGGAGGGACTGAGCCGCATAGCTGTCAACTTTTCCCGTTTTTTAAGGGAAATTCCCTCATTCCGAATAGGATTCCTTGCAAGGAAAGGGAAAAGTTGACAGCTATGCTGGCCACATGAACCGCGGGTGGCGCTGTGGGTTAAACCACAGAGCCCAGAACTTGCCGATCAGAAGGTCGGTGGTTCGAATCCCCACAACGGGGCGAGCTCCTGTTGCTCAGTCCTTGCTCCTGCCAACCTAGCAGTTCGAAAGCACGTCAAAGTGCAAGTAGATAAATAGGTACTGCTCCAGCAGGAAGGTAAACGGCGTTTCCGTGCGCTGCTCTGGTTCGCCAGAAGCGGCTTACTCATGCTGGCCACATGACCTGGAAGGTGTACGCCAGCTCCCTCGGCCAAGAAAGCGAGATGAGCACCGCAACCCCAGAGTCGGCCACGACTGGACCTAATGGTCAGGGGTCCCTTTACCTTTTTTATGCTGAGCCGTGAAGTTCACAGGGCACCCAGCGGCCCTGGTGTGGCATCATCCCCTTTTCATGCGGGCAGTTTTGCCACACGTGATGCAAAAAACCCCCACCATGAGAACTGCCTGTGATACACTGCAGGGTTGGCGTGCATGCAAAAAAAAGCACACCATGTTCTTTTGACACCTGAAGGGAGGATCTGTTGCAATTCCCAAACCACCCAGGGCAGTCAGTGTTAAAATGTCAGGAGGCATTTTCTGTCCTTTTTTCCTTTTTTTGCAAAACTGAATGCCTGGGCAGTTAGCTGAGAGCCCCCTTGTGGTTTGGTGTTTCCCTGGATACAAACTGATCCCTGCACATTTTTATAGCGGAGAACAAATAGAATCTCACAGTTGTTTAATCGCTAAGTCCTCATCTGGTTTTTAGATTCTCTGGAGCACTTGGCTTGCTAGCATCCGCAAGCAGAAGCAAGCTTTCTTTTTCCCCTGACTTAAAACTAGAGGTACCCTTTTTTATCGCACAAGGTCTAGAGTTACCCAGTCACAGAGGAGCCTATTCCGTGTGATTCTGCATGGGTCACTGATCTGGGCACAACTCCTGTTTCGAAGGCAAACCAAGAGCAGTCAATCATGCAGAGAAGCAATGAAAAGACTCCTCTGAGGGCAGGTAATTCTGCTGCCTCTGCATAGGGAATGATTAATTGCTTCAACTTCACCAGATGCAGAGAGAACAGAGAAGGAGCCACCCTTGCTCAGAAGGCAGACTGGAAGGAGCCAAAGGCCAGAGCAGGAAATCATGCAGAGACACAGCAGGCAGCCCCCTTCAGGCTCACAGGAGTCTCTAGGTATTTGATCTACTTCTCAGGATGCTCTAGTGTGTCCTAGCACAAAGGACGCTTCCAGACAGTCTCTTTATTGAGCATTCATCCTGCTTTGTTTGTTGGACAACCGTGCGTTATCTCACACTTTCCAGGGGTCTCACACTTTCCAGGGGTTTTGCTATTGGTTCACATCTGACAAAACATCAGATGTAAAGAAGTAGAAAGTTCGTTTTACCACATGTGGTGGACGTGCAAAGTAGCTGAGGATTTTTGGGAGATGATTTATAATGAGTTGAAAAATGTATTTAAGGTAACTTTCCCCAAAAGACCGGAAGCTTTTTTACTAGAGATAACTGGAGCAGGTATCCCCCCCCAAATAGATATATCGATTTCTTTATGCAACTATGACAGCACACATATTATACGCAAAAAAATTGGCGTGATGAGGTGATACCTACCAAAGGAAAATGGCAGCTGAAATTAATAAAATATGTAGAATTGGCAAGTTTGGCGTGTAAAATTAGCGATCAGAAAGAGACTGATTTTAAAGAAGATTGGGAAATGTTTGCAGAATACTTTAAAACTCAGTGTAAAAGTGTTAGAATGCAAATAGGATTTGAGTAAGAACAGCAGTGGGGGTGAACTTTTTGTTTTTATTGTAAGATAAGGCGAAGGTATAGAGTAACTGTAATATACAGCATAAACTGAAATTTTGAGGGAACCATAGAGGGAGAGAGGGAGGAAGAGAGAGAAAGTCATAGATGAAATGTTGTTGAATTGTTTATCTGTTGAAAAAATATAAATAAAATGAGAGAGAGAGAGAGAGAGAGAGAGAGAGAGAGAGAGAGAGTCAGATCTCCTGAGGAAACAGGTTTGTTGTAACTGCGCAAACTGAAAACAGTGACAGTCTGATAGCATCCATGGTTAAATCCCGATCCCACTATAACACAAATATCCTATGGCCAAAATATTTATTTTCAGTATTTCAAGTATTTTTTGAACTTAGAAAGTGAGTTTTCTTTCTGCAGTTTGTCTCCTTATCTGTCCAGCACATAAGGAGTTCCTACTGCCGTACCTTACAGACACAAACATCAGCATCCTCTTCCCACCTATGAAGAGCATCCGTATACAATCAGTAGTCCTGAAACATGAAGTCTAGGACATGCTAATGGGATTATATATAGAAACCTCATCCATCCATTCATTCACACCTCTTTTCCTTATGGCATACGCTGTCCCCAAGTCCCACTGCCTTTAGCCAGGTGACCCATCTTCAAAGCTCTTGCAGTCATGTGGAGGAGTCCACCAACTCACCATTCAGGTAGAACTGTATGAAAAGTAGGGCAACAGAAGGATCATCTTTCATTTGCTTCATTCCTCCATCTTCCCCTTGTTTTCTTGACAAATTGAGATGAATGGACCCTTGCCATCTTTGAATTCCTTGTTATGCATGTGGCCCCTTTCAACAGCAGGTATCCTTTGCTGGATCCAGTCCTTGAACCTTCAACTGTAACAAAAAGGTGCTTTGATTAATTTTATTATTATTATTATTATTATTATTATTATTATTATTATTATTATATAAACCACCTTTCGGTACAGAGTAAACCACCAGGTAGTTTCCAGTATAATATTTAAATACACAATACAAATAAAATGAAACCATAAAATGCTAATAAACTGAAATTCAATATAAAAAGCAGTATATCAGCCAAACAAAGGTACCAGACACCAGTTAAACCATAAATCTCTCCAAAGGCTTGAGAGAACAGGTATGCTTTAAGACGAAAAAATTAATAACTTGGTAGACATCCAAGGGCAGAGACTTCCTCAGCTGGGGTGTTACTACAAAGAAGGCCTTATCCTGTGATCTTTGCATAGTGTGATCTAGTGGCAGCATTCTGCACTAGCTGCAGTTTCTGGACCATCAAAAAAACACAAAAAACACCATATGGAGCATATTACCAGTAATCAAGATGTGAGGATTCTATACCTGAAGAAGCGTCTCCACCCCCATCGTTCTGCCCGGACACTGAGGTCCAGTTCTGAGGGCCTTCTGGCAGTTACCTCACTGCGAGAAGCAAAGTTACAGGGAACCAGGTAGAGGGCCTTCTCGGTTGTGGCACCCACCCTGTGGAACATCCTCCCATCAGATGTCAAGGGAATAAACAACTACCTGATGTTTAGAAGCCATCTGAAGGCAGCCCTGTTTAGGGAAATTTTTAATGACTGATGTTTTAATGTATTTTTAATCTCTTGTTGGAAGCCACCCAGAGTGACTGGGGAAACCCAGCCAGATGGGTGGGGTATAATTTATTATTATTATTATTGTTGTTGTTGTTGTTGTTGTTGTTGTTATTATTATTATTCAGTACTGCAGTGTCATAGGCTGGTTGGATGCAGAGGAATGGCAGGAGGAACCAACTGGAGAACCACCACCGGAAGAAGGCTCAAAGTCCAGGACGTGGTGGTGGGACAATTATGAGTGCTCAAAGGGAGAAGACCAGAAAGAGGTGGTGTTGGAAGCTGAATAGGTAACAGGGCTTAGTGAGCGGAGAGAGTCTGTGGCAGAGAGAAGTCCAGAATCAAAGGTAGAAGCTGAAGCAGGAGAGGAAGGAGGCCAAGAGGCAGAGATGAGGCAGGCTGCTGGAGAGTCACAATTATCTCCCCACCCCTCACTGTGACAAGCTCCCCTGCACCGCTTGTCTGTCAGAACCAAAAGAGATGTAAAAAGGGCGGAGGAGAGGTTGGCTGCATGCAGGAGCAGTCTCAGATTGCTTGGGGAAAGCCCTGGAGAAGAGGGAACGTAGATGGCTGTGAGGAGATGGGGACTCTCAGTCTCTGCAATGAATTTTCATGGAGTGAGACCACCGGGAATGAGCTGCTGTGCGCCTTAGGCCTGACACTCAGCCAGCTCTCTGCAGATCGTGTTTTTGCTAATAAAGAGTTAACTAGAACTTTGAATTGTACGATTGCTGGCTGGCATGCTCCTGCAGCCAGGCTTTGAGGAAGGGCCGTAGCTCAGTGCTAGAGCGCCTGGCTTAGATGCAGAAGGTCCTGGGTTCATTCCCCAGCATCTCCCGGTAAGGCTTGGCATGTCCCTAGTCTGAAACCCTAGCAAGCTACGACTAGTCTATATAGACGATACTGTGGTGGATGGACTAATGGTCTGAGTAGCAGATGGCCACTTCCTAGGTTTCTGTGCCGATGCAGAAACAGTCATAGTTGGAGAATCAGAAACAACTGGCAAAAGGCAAAGTGATGGCTCTAGGAGCTGTTAAGTGAACATATCAGACGACACAGTGCTTCTTCAAACAGCTCTTGTTTATTCACAGGCCGGAACAGAACTGAACTGAAGGGTTCAGCCAGCCTGCTTATATAGAGCTCCACTACAATGCAACAGTAACCACTTTCTGTAACTAGCCAATCACTGAACGTCACTTTCAATCCCTTATTTGCATATGTGGATCTGAGTGAAAACTATCTACAGTATCCCCCTGCTGGCCCAGGGTGAGAACTTCAGTACATAACAGGAGCATCTCAGTAATACATAGAATGCCAATGGCAAAGGTAATTCCATACCCTCCAACATTCCTCCGATGAAAATAGGGACGTCCGATTCAATTATTATTTTTATTCTTTCATTTTTTTACTTTACTTTCGTTTATTATTTTTTTATACCCCACCCATCTGACTGGGTTGCCCCAGCCACTCTGAGCAGCTTCCAGCATATACAAAAAACACAATAAAACATTAAAGATCCAAAACTTCCCTATACAGAGCTGCCTTCAGATGTCGTCTAAAGGTTGTATAGTTGCTTATCTCCTTGGCTCAGGCGTCGCATAACTCCATACCCTCCGGCATTTCTCTGATGAAAATAGGGACATCCTAAGGAAAAGTGGGGTGACGCGGGTGGCGCTGTGGGTTAAACTACAGAGCCTAGGACTTGCCAATCAGAAGGTCGGTGGTTCGAATCCCCGCAACAGAGTGAGCTCCTGTTGCTCTGTCCCTGCTCCTGCCAACCTAGCAGTTCGAAAGCATGTCAAAGTGCAAGTAGATAAATACCGGTAGGTACCACTCTGGCGGGAAGGTAAACGGCGTTTCCGTGCGCTGCTCTGGTTCGCCAGAAGCGGCTTAGTCATGCTGGCCACATGACCCGGAAGCTGTACACCAGCTCCCTCGGCCAATAAAGCGAGATGAGCGCCGCAACCCCAGAGTCGGTACCTTTACCTAAGGAAAAGTGGGACATTTCGGGATCAAATCAGAAACCAAGACGGCTTCTGTAAATCCAGGACCGTCCCTGGAAAATAGGGACACTTGTAGGCTTTGCATTTCAGGATAGAAAACTGCAGGGAGTGGTGGTAGTGGTAATCTCAATGAAAGAATAAGCAGGGTGAAGCTCCCTTCTCCCCAAAGGGCCTTAATGTTTCTAACTTCTGAAGAAATTAGGAGCTGCCTGGCTGGTTCAGACCAAAAGTCCATCTACTCCCTCATTCTGCTTCTCACAACGGCCAATCGGATGCCTCTGGAAAGCCCATATAAGCCGGGCAGGAAGGTAATATAATATCAATGAGAACCACTGCTATCTACAAAGCAACAACAGAGCATTCCTCTGCTTAGCACCACCCTAAAGGAGAGGTGGTGCAGGCCACGTGGAAAATGCGTTCCCCATTCTTCATGGGGAAAGCCATGAGAAAAAGCAGAGAGGGGGTAGAATATCACCCCATAACTTATCCCCTGCAGCACAACTCTCCTTTGTGTCATGCTGTATTACTGGAGACAGCTGGCATCACGTGCTTCTCAATGAGCTGCACAGAAGAGGGGATTTCTAGTTTTGGTACCATCCTGATGGAGAGGCGCATATCAACAGAAGTGCGGCCCGGTGGAATCTGGAACCGGAAGAGCTCTGCCTCGGTCTCCCATCTGCGAAATAGGAATGACAATGGCCTACTCCTTAGGCTTCGCTATCCAAATCTTGGGGCTGTGTGCTCCTTTCCAGACCAGGCCCTAACCAGCCCTGGCTATCAGCACCTTCCTTGAGTGTCTTAACTTGGCTGGTACAGTGGTACCTCAGGTTACATACGCTTCAGGTTGCATACGCTTCAGGTTACAGACTCCGCTAACCCAGAAATAGTACCTCGGGTTAAGAACTTTGCTTCAGGATGAGAACTGAAATCGTGCTCCAGCGGCGCAGCAGCAGCAGTAGGCCCCATTAGCTAAAGTGGTGCTTCAGGTTAAGAACAGTTTCAGGTTAAGAACGGACCTCCGGAATGAATTAAGTACTTAACCCGAGGTACCACTGTAATGCCTTTTGATTGGCTGGATGGAGATGCATGGGGAGTGTGCATCTGTAACTCTCTGACGTTTGTACGGCTGGAACGCAGGCAAAAGGTTTGGTTAAGAAGGAGGTCAGCTCAATCTACTCCCATTTCCATTACGTAAGCAGGACACTCTAAAAAAGATTTATCCTTATTTCATTATGTCGCAAAGTCCATGCACCCTTGCTCGTGCGTGACTCTGAGCGACCCCTTGAAAGCTTTCCTTGGTTTTTATGAGCACAACTTCTTCTAAAGGAATTCTGAGTTTGTTTATTTACTAGGGGACTTCCAGATGGGGGGCTTCCTATCACAAACAGGTTGTTCAGATATTACAAGCAGGTTGTTAGAAACAAGGGGTTTTTTTTAACTTAAGAAAAATAATTATCAGATTTTCCACAGAAATGGGTGAATCTGGATTAAATGGGAGGATGTGACAGGATTAAATTTGGATGCCGACGGCATTGTGTGGATGCTGTGAAAAACTTTTATGCACACAGAGCGCCAGTTCCATATTAAGCACCCGGTTTGAAGCACATCCAGCACTTCCTTTGGAGCAGTGTTTCCCAAACTTGGATCTCCGGCTGCTTTTGGACTACAATTCCCATCATCCTTGACCACTGGTCTTGCTAGCTAGGGATGATGGGAGTTGTAGTCCAACAACAGCTGGAGACCCAAGGTTGGGAAACACTGATTTTAGAGATTAGTCTGCATGGGGCTCCCAATGGCAGTCCACCCATGCCCCGCTCAGCTTTACAGAGCTAAGCAAGGGGATTAAGAATTAACTACAGTGGTGCCTCGCAAGACGAAAAGAATCCGTTCTGTGATTCTCTTCGTCTAGCGGTTTTTTCGTCTTGCGAAGCAAGCCCATTGACGGATTAGAGGATTAGCGCTATTAGCGCTATTAGCGGCTTTTAGCGGCTTATCAGCTTATCGGATCAGCTGATAAGCGGCTTAGCGGCTTAGAAAAGGGGGGGGGAGGAAAAAAAACCCCGCAGGAACTCGCAAGACATTTTTGTCTTGCGAAGCAAGCCCATAGGAGATTCGTTTTGCAAAGCACCTCCAAAACGGAAAACTCTTTCGTCTAGCGAGTTTTCCGTCTTGCGAGGCATTCGTCTTGCGGGGCACCACTGTATCTCATATTAGACTGTCATCTGATCAAGATCTGGGACAGTGTCTTACACTGTTCATACAAGTGAAAGGTGAGAGGTACACAACCAAAGCTCCCCTAAAATAACGCACAAGCATAGACCCACAACATCATTGCCAGCGTCAGAAATAGGGTTGCCAACTTTGGAACCAGCCACGTTTTTTTCAGAGCGGCTTGACAGTACACACATTCGCAGGTGATCATGTTAGTAAAAAGCTTCATCTACTGATTTGTGCTCTTTTAAAACACAGGAGCAGGCCAGGCTATTTTTCTTCTGCTTCTCAACAGTCAACAACACTAGCTCCCTCACTAAAATTATATCATAAAAGCATAGGGGAAAGACACCCTTCCATCATTATTTAATTGATAGAATTGCAAGTACAGTGGTACCTCGGGTTACATACGCTTCAGGTTAAGGACTCCACTAACCCAGAAACAGTACCTCGGGTTAAGAACTTTGCTTCAGGATGAGAACAGAAATCGTGCTCCAGCGGCGTGGCAGCAGCAGGAGGACCCATTAGCAAAAGTGGTGCTTCAGGTTAAGAACAGTTTCAGGTTAAGGACGGACCTCCGGAACGAATTAAGTACAGTGGTACCTCGGGTTACATATGCTTCAGGTTACATACGCTTCAGGTTACAGACTCCGCTAACCCAGAAATAGTACCTCAGGTTAAGAACTTTGCTTCAGGATGAGAACAGAAATCGTGCTCTGGCGGCGCGGCAGCAGCGGGAGGCCCCATTAACTAAAGTGGTGCTTCAGGTTAAGAACTGTTTCAGGTTAAGAACAGACCTCTGGAACAAATTAAGTACGTAACCAGAGATACTACTGTACTTAACCTGAGGTACCACTGTAATTGGCAATTAGTCTGCATTGAAAGGATATGAGAGGATCCTTACCCACTTTAAGCCTACTGGACTCCTCACCTACCTGCATGAAGGTTTTGATCATTCCCCAGATGCCAGGCAGAAATTCAACAGATGCAGTTTTTCCTACCGTGAAGTCACATAGGGAGAACCTTACCCTCCTCCACCAAGTATCCCGCCAGAAGGATCCCCTGCTCATTGCCTTGCCCTGTCTTGCCTTCCTACAACATCGCACCCTCTACGCTTTCTTTGCCCTTTGCTGTTCCCAAGCAGCACAGAAGCACTCCCATCTACTGCTGCAGCAGCAAAATGCTCGCCTTACAGCTGTCAGGCCCAGACCTTGAAAAGGCTGCAGTCATTTTTTTAAAGAGCTGCACACAAATGGGAAATTTTCAGCATACACTGCTTTTCCCATTCACGTGCAATAGTAGCGGGAGAATTTCCAGAGGCAGAGAAGTCACAACAGGCAAGGCGCTGCCTTCTGCGCAACTCTTACAGATACCGGATCCCTCAGGAGTTTGACAATGCAACCTAGTCATTGCCCTAGGTTAGCCTCCCCGCAATCTACAGATGTTTTGGACTACAACTCCCATCAGCCCCTGCATCATATGGCCATGCTGGCTTGGGCGTTGCAGGCCAAAACATCTGCAGGTTGGGGAAGGTACGTTTCTGAGCACAATTTAAAGTGTTGGTGTTGACCTTGAAAGCCCTAAATGGCCTCGGCCCAGTATACCTGAGGGAGCGTCTCCACCCCCATCATTCACCCCAGACATTGAGGTCCAACTCTGAGGGCCTTCTGGCGGTTCCCTCCCTGCGAGAAGTGAGGCTACAGGGAACCACGCAGAGGGCCTTCTTGGTGGTGGCACCTGTCCTGTGGAACGCCCTCCCATCAGATGTCAAGGAAATAAACAACTGTCTGATTTTTAGGAGATATCTGAAGGCAGACCTGTTTAGGGATGTTTTTAATGTTTGATGTTTTATTCTGCTTTAGTGCTCTGTTGGGAGCCAGCCAGAGTGCCTGGGGAAACCCAGCCAGATGGGCGGGGTATAAACATTAATGATATTATTAATGATATTATTATTATTATTATTATTATTATTATTATTATTATTATTATTATTATTATTAAGGTTGCTCCAGGTAGCTCCCTCTGGTTGCCTAGCGGGCCTGAATGATGTAGTCTGTGGGGAGGGAATTTTACAAAAAAGTAAAATTGGCATTAGTTGCTCTATCTGGTTTCCCCTGGCCCTGCCCAGTATTGACACTAGGTCTCAGGCCAGAAATGTTTCCTCGCCTCATCCACCCTTGCGAGAGAGCTCCTCCTTTCACTTCTCTTTGTGATGGTAGCATTGTCAAGTAAAAAAATAATTTTAAAAACATCAGCAGCCTGCTGTTTTTGGCTTAGTTCAAAGTTGGGGAAACTGTGGCTCTGCATCTGCCATCATTGCTACCCACTGGCCATGCCAGCTGAGAGCCCAATAACTTCCAGAGGACCACATGTTCTCTGGTTTGGGTCACTGGCTGGTTAGAGGGAATGGCTTAAAAAAATATATCTTTCTTTGAGGGCCAGTTGCCATGAAAGCAAGAGGCAATTTTATGTTGTGGGTAAAGGGCAGTATACTACTACTACTACTACTACTACTACTAATAATAATAATAATAATAATAATGGTGATACAGTGGTGCCTCACAAGACGAAAAGAATCCGTTCCGTGATTCTATTCGTCTAGCGGTTTTTTTCGTCTTGCGAAGCAAGACCATTGACGGATTAGAGGATTAGCGCTATTAGCGGCTTTTAGCGGCTTATCAGCTTATCGGATCAGCTGATAAGCGGCTTAGCGGCTTAGAAAAGGGGGGGGAGGAAAAAAAACCCCACAGGAACTCGCAAGACATTGTCGTCTTGCGAAGCAAGCCCATAGGAGATTCGTTTTGCAAAGCACCTCCAAAACGGAAAACTCTTTCATCTAGCGAGTTTTCCATCTTGTGAGGCATTCGTCTTGCGGGGCACCACTGTAGTAATAATAATAATAATAATAATAATAATAATAATAATAATAATAATAATGGTGGCAGCGGCCCGGTTTTTATGGGGTAAGTGAAAACAGAGGTATCCTAAGCCAGAAAGAGAGACACAAGTCACAATGCAGAGAACTCGTGAGTAGAGAGCATAAATCATAGGGTTGCAGAAGAAACTATTATATGATACTCACCTATCAACTCACCAGTAGGACAGATAAAGATGCTTTGCTGTGCATGAAGTTATATCCTCAAATCTCATCCCAAAGCCCAAAAGCAAACAGAACTTGTGACAATATTTTGCGGGTGCCCTGCAGGAAGGCGCAGATGCACGTTCTGTGATTGCTGAGTAACACTTTGCTCCGTTTAGTACACCTTACATACCGGTAACTCTATTTCCACTAGTGCCTACTAGTGACTGTAACTGCTCTTAGCTTTACAACTACCAGATCCCATAAATTGCAGGCAGGCCTAGTTCTCTCCACAAGAGGATCCCCCTTCTGGGTGAGATGGAAAACCTGGCTTGAATTTGGAAAGGCAGCCATCTTGGTGAATCAGTAGAAGCTCAAACGATATTTCTGTCAACGTATATAGTAATCCCAAAGTTTTATGTACCACCTTTCCATTCCCTCCAACATTCATCTGATGAAAATACTGACGTCCCATTCCGTAATGATAATTTTACTATTTATACCCCACACATCTTATCTGGTTGCCCCAGCCACTCTGGGCAGCTTCCAATATATATAAAAACATAATAAAACATTAAACTTCCCTATACAGGATTGCCTTCAAACGGCTCGGGGGTTGGATATCTCCATAACATCCAACATTTCTCCAATGAAAATAGGGACATCCGAAGGAAGGACATGCCAGGATCAAATCAGAAACCGGGACGGCTTCTCTAAATCAGGGACGTCCTGGAAAATAGGGACACTTGGAGGGTCTGCCTTTCTGCAGAGCTTTACAAAAATACAAGATAGCAAACTGCACAAAATTAGAAACGAGCATGTTAAAAGGTAAAAATATATTTGAAAGCCCGGGAGAATGTTTTGAACAGACTATTTGCCTAGCACACAAAAAATTACAATGTTGGTGCCAGGCAGGCCTCCCTCGGGAGGTCAATCCATAAACAGGGCGCCACAAATACGGCACCGTGAGTAAAAATGCTTGGATCCTTCCCATTTCTTATCCAGCCCATTTCTTTGATCAGCTTTGGGTTAGACAAGACTAAAAAAAATGTGCCTAATAGCACTCTAAGAGGGGTAAAGAGGGACAGGCTTAACTCAACGCAGCCTTGTACTGTATAGGGTACTTTTTAAATGTCTAATGTTTTATTATGTTTTTATAGAGTTTGGAAGCTGCCCCAGTGGCGTAGCGTGGGGGGTGCAGGGGGGGCAGCCGCACCAGGCGCAACATCTGGGGGTTAGGGTTAGGGGGCGCAAATCCATGGGTTAGGGGGCGCAAATTACTTGCCTTGCCCCGGGTGCTGGCAACCCACGCTACGCCACTGAGCTGCCCAGAGTGGCTGGGAGAACCCAGTCAGATGGGCAGAGTATAAATAGTTAAATTAAATCAAATTATTATTATTATTATTATTATTATTATTATTAGTGCTTTTTCTGGGGGTGCGCAGGGGTACGCATACCCCTAAACATTTTTTAAGAAAAGAAAGCACTGATTATTTTTATTGAGGGTGTCCCTACTTTCATCAGAGAAATGTTGGAGGGTATGGATGCTCGATCGCTGAGCTTTTGCTCTTTCCTTCCAGAAAAGGCAAACAGAGCAAAAGGAAGGAATCTTATTATTTTTAAAGAGAATGCTAGGGTGGAAGCCTAAATAGAGCCATGCGCTCCATCCTGAGGAGTCTGTGCTCTCTCACCCCTGTTTTGTAAGGTCTGCTTGCAACTGCTGGGCGTTGATGGAAGTGCTCTCTGGGCAAGCTGATATAGTTTCTTTTCTCTAGCGTTAACTGATGATTTCACATGACCCAGAGCTGAGCTCCGGCACAGACAACAAAGTCCCAGGGTTGACTGCAACCCTGGCAAGCCCTTGCTTTGAGGCAGTGTCGTCTTTGCTAACCGGAGGAGGCCAGAAGGAGCCCCCCTCCCTTCTCCATGGAAGTAAAAAACTGCCTCATCCGAGTGGAAAAGGGTGGGATCCAGCACTGGGGAAAGAGCCAGGCTGGAGAGGCCTTTGCTGGCGTCACAGCCGCTGGGTTTTCCAGCTGGCAAGACCCGGCCGTAACTGCAGATGTGCTGGATGCCAGCCCAACTATCCGCGAGGGAGGGGGCAAAATGGTTGGGAAATATGTGGCCAGCTTGTTTTGGCTGAATGACAGTTTCTGTCCCAGGCTGGGGGAAGGGTATGAGAGGGCCTTGCTTTGCAGCGACCCCAAATGGCTAATTTCAGGGATTGTAGTCCTTGGGGCATTTGAGAAGCAGAGTGCTTGTTTAAAGGAAGCGTGCGAAACACCACCATCGCTATATGGTGTTCTTTAATCATTCTGCACAGCTCCAAACCTGAGTTTACTCTGGTTACAGAATCCAGTCCAGGAGTTACCTGTTGCTCTCTTAAAGTATGCCATTGCTTGTCTAAATGTACTTATACTTAGAGCCAGACAGGAAAGACTGATGTGATGCAAACTGTCTCAAACCATCCAAGAGTCCCTATTTTCCAGGGACAGTCCTGGATTTACAGAAGCTGCCCTGGTTTCTGATTTGATTAAAGATGCCGTATTGTAGAAAGTGAACTTTTTTTGCACAGAAATCGCCAAAATCCGATATGGATTGCCACACGTCCAGATTTTCCTGGGCCGATTCCTGCCCTGACACAGTTCCCAACAGTCTAATCCTGGGGAAATCCGGACGTATGGCAACCCTAGATTTGAGCCCAGAATGTCCCGCTTTTTCTTAGCACATGCCTATTTTCATCGGAGAAATGTTAGAGCATGGGTAGGCAAACTAAGGCCCGGGGGCCGGATCCAGCCCAATCGCCTTCTAAATCCAGCCTGCGGACGGTCCGGGAATTTTACATGAGTAGAATGTGTCCTTTTATTTAAAATGCATCTCTGGGTTATTTGTGGGGCATAGGAATTCATTCTCCCCCCCAAAAAAAAAAATATAGTCCAGCCCCCCACAAGGTCTGAGAGACAGTGGACCGGCCCCCTGCTGAAAAAAGTTTGCTGACCCCTGTGTTAGAGGGTATGGAGTTATGCGACCCCTGAGCCCCACAAAAAAAAACTTAAAAATTAAAAAAAGGACAGAATCAGCAAGCCTTGTCTTTGAATAGGGGGGTGGGCACCTGCTGCAGGGGATTAAAAGCAGCAGTTCTTAGAGAGAATGTGGTTTCCTAACCCACCCCAGCAAATACCTTGATTTCGGTCAAAACAGCACTTTGAACTGTGCCCAGAAACAAAGAAGACGATCGTTAGGGGCCCCCTCCAGATGTCCTTTTTTATTGTGCATTCATTATGATTTGTGTTCATGACGATATCAGCACAGTTTTACGTGATCCTGCTTCCAATCCTCATTGCACCTGCAGAATTTTTGGGGCAGACACATAGCTGAGTTTCCAATAAGTGCGTGCCCTCTAAGTCCCTACTTTTTATACCACAAGTGATTCTGTTTACCCTCCCGCTTTTGTTCCACTAAAATGCAAGAGTGGCCCCTGCCCCAGATGCCAGCTATGCAGTAACACTAGGGAAGCATCACAGAACAACGAAAAGTAGAATGATGAGTGGACAACCCAGTATAAATCTACCATTATGATTGACGTGTTGCAGAATACATCTTCTGAAACAAAAAAAAAAATGGAAGTACCCATTACAGTGGTGCCCCGCAAGACAAATGCCTCGCAAGACGGAAAACTCGCTAGACGAAAGAGTTTTCCGTTTTGGAGGTGCTTCGCAAAACAAATTTCCTATGGGCTTGCTTCGCAAGACGACAATGTCTTGCGAGTTCCTGCTGGTTTTTTCCCCTTCCCCCCCCTTTTTCTAAGACGCTAAGCCGCTTAGCAGCTGATCCGATCAGCAGATAAGCCGCTAATAGCGCTAATAGCGCTAATCCGCTAATCCTTCAATGGGCTTGCTTCGCAAGACGAAAAAACCGCTAGACGAAGAGAATCACAGAACGGATTCTTTTCGTCTTGCGAGGCACCACTGTATCTTTTCTCATGTTCTAGCCTGACCTGTGACTCTTACTATAAAACTGGGTGGCTTGAAATAAATAAAATATAACACAAAGTGGGTTAAAACGAGAATGTTAAAAGTGACATGGTAAAGGAAAAGGTACCCCTGACCATTAGGTCCAATCGTGACAGACTCTGGGGTTGCGGCGCTCATCTCGCTTTATTGGCTGAGGGAGCCAGCGTACAGCTTCCAGGTCATGTGGCCAGCATGACTAAGCCGCTTCTGGTGAACCAGAGCAGCGCACGGAAACGCCGTTTACCTTCCTGCCGGAGTGGTACCTATTTATCTACTTGCACTTTGATGCGCTTTTGAACTGCTAGGTTGGCAGGAGCAGGGACCGAGCAACAGGAGTTCACCCCGTCACGGGGATTCGAACTGCCGACCTTCTGATCGGCAAGTCCTGGGCTCTGTGGTTTAACCCACAGCGCCACCCGCATCCCTAAAAGTGGCATGACAATGGTATAAATAGGTTTTTAAAAAAAGTAAAACGTATAAATAATATGGAGTTAAAACAAAACAACTCATGCCAGATAAAATTACATGCAAGGGGGCCAAGACACAGATCCTAGAATGGGACTTGACAGCTAGAAGCAAGCTTGATGTTGTTGAAGCACGGGACTCCCAATCTCAAGGTTGTGGATTCAAATCCCATGTTGGGCAAAGGATTCCTGCATTGCAGGGGATTGGACTGGAAGACCCTTGGGGTCCCTTCCAACTCTGCAATTCTATGGTTCTATGATTGCCAGCAGCTGGGGTCACAAGGAGAAGGGAGCAAGTTTAGCCCCCTCCTCAGTGGTATTCCTGAGTGCATCTCTGTATTTCTCATATAAATCCCTGGCTGTCATTCACCGATTAGTATGAAAGGATAGGGGTGCACTTTACACATTCATTCTATGACAGGCATAGGCAAACGCGGCCCTCCAGATGTTTTGGGACTACAACTCCCATCATCCCTAGCTAAACAGGACCAGTGGTCAGGGATGATGGGAGTTGTAGTCCCAAAACATTTGGAGGGCTGAGTTTGCCTATGCCTGTTCTATGACAACACAGCACTAGGAGATAGCATTGCGGTGGAGCAAAACCTGCTTGACTATCCATCCTCTACAGACAAGAGACACCATGGTGGGGGGGGGGAGTAGGTCCAGCCCTACCTTGAGGCAGAGAGAGGGAGCCACCTCGAGTAGCAGATGCTCGAACAGCAAGGTGCTAGAGTTGCACAGCATCCTCTTAACTAGTCTGCTGCCTTCAGGCCTCGGAGAAGAGCCTGTTCCATCACCAGTGTTGAAGTAAACGTCAGCTGCTAGTTTGGTTGTCTTCTGCACACAGAATGAGGTTTTGGGGGGTGGACACAGTGCTGGTGCCAGGCTATTTTGCATCCTTGGCAAGGCTAACTACTTGCACACGCACCCCGCACCCCCCAATGCTAACTTCAATTTTCAAAAACGGGTATCTCGCAGGAAAAAAGATGAAATGCACAAAACTCTAAACTGCTAGAGTTGTTTTAAACTGCAAGGATAAGTAATGCAACCATCTTGGGTTATCTTTCTCTAATGCAAAAGGAAATGTTTTAGCACACGAATCAAACTGTGGTGCTAAAATTTATGTTTCTTAATAGTTTCAGTTTCAGGGACATAAAGATCTCACTTTGCTTGCCTTTTCCTTTGCAAATTTTGCCACCAATTGCTTCAGCTCAGGTGCCGAAGCTTGGGCAGATTCAACTGATATAGTTGGCAAGCCAGCTGGTCTCTTTTGCAGTATTGTTGAGCATATTTAAATCTGAGCTTTCACCACTTGTCGCTGACACTGGAGGTGTGAGAAGGATCCTTAGAGCAGCAGAAACATTAGGCACATTATCCAGAAATTTTTGTGGTAGTATGAAGAGTTGTACTCCTTACAGCGGCATAAACTTTGGAAGTCTTGGAGCTACTGCTATAAGTTCACAGCCCAGATGTTCAGCATCAGTACAGTATCTTTGTTTCCATTGTGCATCCATGGTTTTTCCAAATTCTTGCAGACCTTAAGGACATTTTCAGTAGATTTTTTTATTGATATATATCATACAGAAAGCCAAATAGGGAATTATATTGTTGTAGCTGTTGGAATCTCTCTTCAACGGATTATATGGCCAGTAGAAACCTACTTTGGACATGCACTGCCTTTTCTTGGGCCTCAAACTGCCATTACTTTTTCTTTTTTTCTAACTTGTTCCGTCTCAAAGTTTGGTAGTATTTCTAACTCCTTTGCCATCTCAGTAGCATCTATCAAAACTTGTCTACCTGTTTCATATATTCGTTAAAAAAAAACCCATTTCTAATACATTAATTTCTTCAAAAATAATACAATTCTTCAAAATATAAAAGTAAAATATTATCAGAAATTTATAAGGTATAACAAAAAACTAATCTTTACAAAACTGTACATTTAAAGCACATTGTTTACCCCCAAAGAATCCTGGGAGCTGTAGTTTGTAGAGCTATAATTCTCAGAAATATGTTGAATGCGTATGTCTAGAGACAACGGATAAAACAAACGACATTTGTGTTTAATGGTTATCGCATTTGTATTTGCTTAAAAAATCAATAAAATGTGTTTAAAAATAATAATTCTCAGAAATACAACCCCCTCACAGAACTACAGTTCCCAAGATTATGGGGGAGGGGGAACCGGTGTGCTTTAAATATATGAATCTTTTCAATACACATAATTGGGCCTGGAGAGGGCTGACCGATATCTGGTTTTCAACATCGTGATATATCACCAGCTAAACATTGCGATATACTGATATATTGCAGTGTCTGAAATGAGGATGGAGCTATGCAGAGGCACTAGCCTTCAGGGTTCACGGTTTCCCCAACATTGTGATTTTTCCATAAGACACACACAAATCACGGTTCGCAATATATTGCCAGGGAGGGATTCCTCCCTTGCGTTCCTCAGGGCCTGGAGACCATGTTTGGTTTAGGGAGAGGGACAGGTTTCAATAAACAGCGCCTGGCCCTTGCTCCAGTCTTTGGCAACAGTCTTCCCACCCATCCCACCCTCTGCTGCCCCCCAAACAACAACCACTAGTGCTTAAGCAATTAATAATAATACCGTAATAATAAAATCCATTTAGGACCATTCTTTCCCACATATGCAAACCTTCCCAAGTGTCCCTATTCTCCAGGGACAGCCCCAGATTTAAATAAGCCATCCGAGTTCCTGAGCTGATCCCAGAATGTCCCGCTTTTCCTTAGAACATCCCTATTTCCCTCAGAAAAATGTTGGAGGGTATGGCAGGATGCCCCTATTTCCCTCAGAGAAATGTTGGAGGGTATGGCAGGATGCCCCTATTTCCCTCAGAGAAATGTTGGAGGGTATGGCAGGATGCCCCTATTTCCCTCAGAGAAATGTTGGAGGGTATGGCAGGATGCCCCTATTTCCCTCAGGAAAATGTTGGAGGGTATGGCAGGACACCCCTATTTCCCTCAGAGAAATGTCGGAGGGTATGGCAGGATGCCCCTATTTCCCTCAGGAAAATGTTGGAGGGTATGGCAGGATGCCCCTATTTCCCTCAGAGAAATGTCGGAGGGTATGGCAGGATGCCCCTATTTCCCTCAGAGAAATGTCGGAGGGTATGGCAGGATGCCCCTATTTCCCTCAGGAAAATGTCGGAGGGTATGGCAGGATGCCCCTATTTCCCTCAGAGAAATGTTGGAGGGTATGGCAGGATGCCCCTATTTCCCTCAGGAAAATGTCGGAGGGTATGGCAGGATGCCCCTATTTCCCTCAGAGAAATGTTGGAGGGTATGGCAGGATGCCCCTATTTCCCTCAGAGAAATGTTGGAGGGTATGGCAGGATGTCCCTATTTCCCTCAGAGAAATGTTGGAGGGTATGGCAGGATGCCCCTATTTCCCTCAGAGAAATGTTGGAGGGTATGGCAGGATGCCCCTATTTCCCTCAGGAAAATGTCGGAGGGTATGGCAGGATGCCCCTATTTCCCTCAGAGAAATGTCGGAGGGTATGGCAGGATGCCCCTATTTCCCTCAGAGAAATGTCGGAGGGTATGGCAGGATGCCCCTATTTCCCTCAGAGAAATGTTGGAGGGTATGGCAGGATGTCCCTATTTCCCTCAGAGAAATGTTGGAGGGTATGGCAGGATGCCCCTATTTCCCTCAGAGAAATGTTGGAGGGTATGGCAGGATGCCCCTATTTCCCTCAGAGAAATGTTGGAGGGTATGGAATAAGATGTTCCCCAGGGCCTTTTTCAGCCGGAACTCTCCGGAACTCTCCAGTAGGCGCCATTGCCATTCTAAGAGAACGAGGGAGGTGAGCACCTCTTTTTCTAGAAAAATAGCACTAGGACACCCCTATTTTCATCGGAGAAATGTTGGAGGGGGTGTAATTGGATGTCCCTATTTTCCCTGGAGAAATGTTGAAGGTTGCGCACAACGTGCCTTCCACATGCACCCTGTCAGGCAAAGGAACCACTAGGGTGTGTGCCAGCGAAACTGACTTGCTGAGGTTAGGAAACACGCTGTGCTGAGTATTCATATTAAAGCGCCTCGGGGAGAGCCTTGGCCTCTCCCTTCTGTAGCTCTGCAAATGGGAGAGGCAGTCAAGCCAGATGGAAGAAGAGCAGTCTCTCATTTCCTCCAGGGACGGGAGCCTGGCTTAGAGCGAACACAACAGGACCCTGGGCAAGGATGCTTCCATTGCGAGGCACTGAGAAAATTCCTTGCGCGCTCTCTCTCTCTCTCTATATATATATATATAACACAAAGACCCTTGGTGGCCTGCGATCTGGAGAAGGAACTTTTCTCAGGGCCTCAAGGGTGGAGGCCTTTTAGCTAGGTTATTTCCGGGTGCAGGGATTTAAGGACACATGGCGTCATAACTCACAGGAAGCTGCCTGGTGCCAGATCTAAAAGTGCGTCCAGCCCAATAGTGCCTGCTCGGACTGGCAGAAACTCTTCAGCAACTCAGGCACAGGTGTTTCACATCATGTCTTACCTGATCACCTTTTTAACAGGAGGTTCAGGAGACCACTGGGCCCATCACCTCCTGGCAAATAGAAGGGGAAGAAATGGAGGCAGTGAGAGATTTTACAGTGGTGCCCCGCAAGACTAATGCCTCGCAAGACGGAAAACTCGCTAGACGAAAGAGTTTTCCGTTTTGGAGGTGCTTCGCAAAACGAATTTCCTATGGGCTTGCTTTGCAAGACGACAATGTCTTGCGAGTTCCTGCGGGGGTTTTTTCTTCCCCCCCCCCCTTTTTCTAAGCCGCTAAGCTGCTTATCAGCTGATCCTATCAGTAGAAAAGCCGCTAAAAGCCGCTAAAAGCCACTAATAGCGCTAATCTGCTAATCCGTCAATGGGCTTGCTTCGCAAGGCAAAAAAACCGCTAGACGAAGAGTCGGGTTCTTTTCGTCTTGCAAGGCACCACTGTACTTTCTTGGGCTCCAAGATCACTGCAGATGGTGACAGCAGCCACGAAATTAAAAGACGCCTGCTTCTTGGGAGAAAAGCAATGACAAACCTAGACAGCATCTTAAAAAGCAAAGACATCACCTTGCCAACAAAGGTCCGTCTAGTTCAAGCTATGGTTTTCCCAGTAGTGATGTATGGAAGTGAGAGCTGGACCATAAAGATCGCCAAATAATTGATGCTTTTGAATTCTGGTGCTGGAGGAGACTCTTGAGAGTCCCATGGACTGCAGGAAGATCCAACCTATCCATTCTTAAGGAAATCAGCCGTGAGTGCTCACTGGAAGGACAGATCCTGAAGCTGAGGCTCCAGAATTTTGGCCACCTCATTGAGAAGAGAAGACTCCCTGGAAAAGACCCTGATGTTGGGAAAGATGGAGGGCCCAAGGAGAAGGGGACGACAGAGGGCGAGATGGTTGGACAGTGTTCTCGAAGCTACCAGCATGAGTTTGACCAAACTGCGGGAGGCAGTGGAAGACAGGAGTGCCTGGCGTGCTCTGGTCCAGGGGGTCACGAAGAATCGGACACGACTAAACGACTAAACAACAACAACAACAGGAGACTAAGCATGGGACTTTCTGCATGCAATGGCCTCAGAAGTTCTGGTAGCCTGATGCGTTTAAACATTAAAATTATTTTTAAAATTAAATGTAAGAGGCATTCAAAAGTTTTAAATTAATGCCAGCCCAAATGCTTGAGTGCCTTTACATGACTTAGAACCTAGAAGCAGAGTTTCCAACGCTTAAAATTTTAAAAAGCACCTATCTGGGAGGGATCCATGAGCAGAGGTCAGGTAACTGATCCCAGAGTGGTTCTGAAACATAGCCAGGCCTCATCCTGAGCACCACTGTATTCGATAGGTCTTCCTCAGGGGTAACCATGCACAGAACTGTCACCACAGATCCAGTTTTTTGGAAGCACATTATTTCAGAGTTTGAATGAAGCTCACTGGGAGACCTTGGGACAATCACTGTCTCTCTTGGCCTAACTTACCTCACAGGGTTGTTGTGAGGATTAAATAAGGAGCGGGGACAGCTATGAGATCCTCTGAGGAAAAGGTGATCCTCTGAGGAATTAAGTTCAAAATTTATTGAAACCGAGGATCATTGATTGATTGATTAAGTTTCTAGTTCTCATGAGACTCTTGGACATAAGGGAATGTCTGCAAAATATTGCAAGTCTCTACAAACATTATTAAATTCCATTCTGTCCTTAGAATTATGAATTCACTGGAGAATTCTCTTTATCAAAGGCCTGCAAAAATGTTGACACTATCGGTAAGCAGGAAAACTACTGCCACCTAGAGGGTTGTCTAAGCATAGCCCTAGGACCAAATTACTTACCTGTACTTTTATGCTGTGTAAAAAATATATATATATGGTAATACAGCAGCTTTGAACTAGTCAAGAAGAAGGGATGAAAGAGGTGTTTCCAGCACCTAGATCAGAACTCTCTCTTTCAGCCTATAGATGTTTATACAGAAGCAACCCCTAATAAGCTAAACAGGGCTGAATTTGAATGAACAGCCCAATCCTATGCAAAGTTAGCTGCTCCTAAACCCATTGATTTAAATGGCATTAAACCCTGCACAGGACTGGACTGTGTGTGTAGATAGAACTTTTTAGGAAAAGTTAGGATAAAGCCAGTCTTCGAGAAATCTCCCATTTGAGTAGATAAGCATAAGCTTGGAGACTGGACTCCAGTTCCAGCACATATAAACCCCTGCATAACTGCACCAATTGCAATGACAATAAGCAAATATTCTGTCCCTGCGGCCCCCTACTTCCTAATCTGTAAAGTGGGAACAGCATTCAGGATGGTGTTTTTGAATTTTTATTTTCTTTGCTATGTGCCAAGGGCGTTTGATCCTAGATGCCTCGTCTCTTGCATGTCAACTAAATTGCACAACACCGAGTTGGAAATTATTACCCAAATTAGGGGTGGCAAATCTATGTGGGTAATCCTCTCATATAGTGCTTGTTAGCAACTTTATTTATATATATAGGCCGCCTCTTCAATCTTTAGGAACATATCTGTATATACTGAAAGATTACTACTATTGAAGTAGGGACACGGGTGGCGCTGTGGTCTAAACCACTGAGCCTCTTGGGCTTGCCAATCGGAAGGTTGGCGGTTCGAATCCCTGTGACAGGGTGAGCTCCCGTTGCTCTGTCCCAGCTCCTGCCAACTTAGCAGTTTGAAAGCACACCAGTGCAAGTAGATCAATAGGTACTGCTGTGGTGGGAAGACAAACAGCGTTTCCATGTGCTCTGGTTTTTATCACGGTGTTCCGTTGCGCCAGAAGCAGTTTAGTCCTGCTGGCCACATGACCCAGAAAGCTGTCTGTGGACAAACGCCAGCTCCCTCAGCCTGAAAGCGAGATGAGCACCGCAACCCCATAGTCGCCTTTGACTGGACTTAACCATCCAGGGGTCCTTTTTACTTTTGAAATGCATTGGTTCCTTCTGAATGCCAACAGGAACATGGTGACAGGGCTAACCTAAAACAAGCCCCATTGAGTTCAGCAGGGATTACACTCAGGTAAGTAGCCTGAATTTCTGAATAGCAGTTACAAAGCGTGATTGTTTCCTTACACAGTAGTCTTCAGAGAGCCTCCCCAAACAACAATTCTCTTTGGGCTTCATTGTCAGCCAGGTAAATCAACTGAAGTACATTCTCTAAACAGGCCCTCTAAACCAATTTAAGTTGGGATCCACAAAGTTAAATCCACAAATCCTTTTCAGTTCAAGCACAGTAAAGAGATTTCCACTAGAACCAACAGTCATGTGCTTTTTTAAAAGATGTGTTTTTAAAGGAGGAACTGCACTCCAATGTTTCTTGCCTGCACACAACAAACACACACTTGTGGATATACATGACTTTTCTACCCATATATGCATTTTTCAAAAATGCAGGTTTGTCTGGCTTGCAGACCACGGTTTTCGAGTGTACGTGCTAAAAATCCAGTGTGCTTATAACACAGACATAAGAAAGCAAGCCAGCCACGGTGCAAGCCCAGTCTGGCTCCTCTGCTAAATGGTAGGAAATTGGAAACAATTATTTCCTTCCCCTTTGTGCTGGCCTCCTTTCTCTTCCCAAAAAAGGAGAGAAATGCTTTTAGTTTCTAGGAAATCGTTAACACATACTTTGCTGGAAAGTGGTAGAGAAAAACTGTGCCTTAGCCTAGTACAACAACTGAGAGCGCATGCTTCTCCAACATTCCCTAAACCGGAGAACCTAAACTCCATACCTGGACGAAATTATCTCTCCTTAGAAGAATTTAAAGGTAAAGGTAAAGGGACCCCTGACCATTAGGTCCAGTCGTGACTGACTCTGGGGTTGCGGCACTCATCTCGCTTTATTGGCCGAGGGAGCCGGCGGTCATGTGTCCAGCATGACTAAGCCACCTCTGGTGAACCAGAGCAGCGCATGGAAACGCCGTTTACCTTCCCGCTGGAGCAGTCCCTATTCATCTACTTGGACATGACGTGCTTTCGAAATGCTAGAAGAATTTAGCACATGCTAAATTGTGACCGTGGAAGCCAGAAATCCCACAAAAAAAGTTGTTCTATATGATATACGACATAAGATATATGATATTTATGGTATATATTAGGCATGTCCAACAGGTTGATCCCAGGTAGCAATCGCTTTAGTGTTTCCTTTTGCCAACACTTCCCCCTCCCCCCCCACAAAAAAGAAAAAAGCTCAACAAATTTTGCCAACCCTCCTCTAAAAAAAGCTCAGCAACTCCTGGCAATGACAATGGGTAGATCACAGCCAGTATTTTTACACTGTAAGTAGATCGCAGTCTCTTGGGAGTTTGACGTGCCTGATATAATACATGATATTATGATTATATGTGCCTTGCACACACAAGCGGCGTGAGCAAACCGTGATCCAAGCCTCGATTATTAAAGTAAAAAGAAAACCCATATGCTTCTGAAAAAGAGTTGATGCCAGCCGACGTAAGTCACTTTCACAGTCCAAGCGGCGGTGCTGCTTGCTTCCTATTCACTCAGTGCCTAAAGGCTGCGGGGTGGGAGTTGCATCTCTAACAACCTGTGAGCATCGCGCTATGACTCACCTGGAGTCTGGGAAAGCGCACGAAGATCTTCCCTCCCTCATTGGCGCGTTGCTTTTATTTATTTGTCGCTGATAGGCTGGAGCCGCTGCCCATCCCTCTCCCTCCCCCGCCCCCTGCTTGATGCTTTCCTTTTTAAAGGGCCAGAAGGCGAGCTCCTTGTCACTCCCCCCCGTCCCCCCCACCAGCACCACCCTTGGATTCTCTTGCTACCGCTTCTTCGTAGCTTCAGACCCTTTCAAGCCCCTGCGACTTCTTGCTGCCGCCATGCGCTCCATCAGGGTCTTTCCAGGAGTGCTGCAGCCTCCTGTGATCCGATGGAAGAGAGGGACGGGACGCTGCCCTCCCTTGGGCATTGGCAGAGCCGGCTCCTCGGCCTCGGCTCAAGGCAGAGAGGCAGCGATGGTGAACGGGCGTCACCAGCAACACCAGCAGCTGACGGACCAGTAAGGGATGCATGGGCCATGTGTCGTATCGCTGTGATGGAGGGGTGTGTGCATAGGTGATGTCAAAGTATGGGGGGGTATTATTTTTGCCCATCCAGGAACTGTGTAGATTTTGTTAAGCAGGAGCTGGGTGCAGGATTGAATTAGGGGACTCCGGTGACCTCCAGATGTCGATGGACTGGGCATGGAGAGTAGTGGTGCAGCAATAAAACGACTAGCACATTTGAAAAGCTAAGCAGGGTCCAGTATGGTTCCAAATTGGATGGGGAAACCATGTGTTGAGATTCCTTCATTGTAGCGGGTTGGACTAGATGACCGTCAGGGTCCCTTCCAACTCTTCAAGGGTCCCTTCCAACTCTTCAGTTCTATGATTCTACGACTTCCACGTTTCATCAGCCCCAAGCAGCATGGCCAGTGGCCAGAGATGTTGGGAGTTGTAGTTCATCAACATCTGGCAGGTTCACCACCCCCTGCATTAATGAATTGACTCCTCTACAATGCAACCTTTTGTTTGGCGCCAACGAACTTTCAGCACTCGGATACCCAGCCCAGCTGATATCCTGGCAGAAATTATCCAGCCCCTCTTTGCTTGTATGTTTTTTGCAGAATGACCAGCTGACAAATGCGGCCATTCTTAGGACAGCTGTTAAACCCAAGCTGGTGTGGAGGAAATAAAAAACCTGGGGTGTCACGATAGATGCAATTCTTAAATTGTGACGCACTTAGGGCTTCACGCGCTGCCAAGCCTTGCACACTGAAGGGACACGTCTGCCTGTCCAGAGGCAGAGAAAAGAAGCCAGGTTGTCAGACTTCCAGACATTCGGCTTTTGTCATTTCCGTGCTGTCTTATTTTTGATGCCAATTATTTCCGCCCAGCATGAGACACCTAAAGTGCTAAAAGTATTTGCTCCCTGCAGAAATGCTGGCTGCCGTTTGAAGCATATTCATAAAAGATCAGAATTGCATTCAACATGGAAGTAAACACAGGAAATGGGAGGCAGGGGGATTGTGGTAGTGGCATAGCCAGTGTCTATGTGATTATGAAAACCTCTACAAGTGATTTGTTTTCGGGGGTTTAAATTATTTGTCCAGAATCTGAGCACTTTTTCCTGTATCACTCTAGTGGAGGAACTCCTACGGTCTTTTGAAGGAGCCTACTAGGGCTAAGATGGGATTGTAGTTCAAAATATCTAGAGAGCAGCAGAATAGCAAAAACTGGGTTAACCTGTCCAAAGCCACATTTTTTGTTCAGGTGGAGGAAATGTGCAGCTTCCAACAAAACGTAACATTGAAAATTTTCCAATACTGGGCTGCCTTCAGATTTTTTCAGAAAGTCGTATAGTTGTCTATTTCTTTGACATCTGCCGGGAGGGCATTCCACAGGGTGGGTACAACTACCGAGAAGGCCTTCTGTTTGGTTCCCTATAATTTCACTCCTCAACAGAGAGGGAACCGCCAGAAGGCCCTTGGAACTGGACCTCCACGTCAGGGCTAGACGATGGGGGTGGAGAATCTCCTTCAGGTATAGTGTACAGGGTCAAGACCGTTTAGGGCTTTAAAGGTCAGCACCAGCACTTTGAATTGTGCTTGGAAAAGTACTGGGAGCTGATGTTGATATTTTAGGACCGCTGTTATATGGTCCCGGCGGCCGCTCCCAGTCACCAGTCTAGCTGCTGCATTCTGGATTGTCAGTGTTGGTGATGAGATTTAGAGTTCAATGACAACTGGAGGTTGCTCACCACTGCTTTAAAAACTCCTGGCTTGCTCTCAAAAGACTGCTATTTATTTTTTGAAATCTATAACCAATCCCTGCCAAGAGGAATATGTTCCTTTGCTATGTTCCTTTGCCGCTCTGTGAGTTCCATTCTCAGGCTGCTGCTGCTGCTTCTTGTTTTTTAACTGTACAGGGACACGGGTGACGCTGTGGGTTAAACCACAGAGCCTAGGACTTGCCGATCAGAAGGTCGGCGGTTCGAATCCCCGCAACGGGGTGAGCTCCCGTTGCTCGGTCCCTGCTCCTGCCAACCTAGCAGTTCGAAAGCACATCAAAGTGCAAGTAGATAAATAGGGGGAAGGTAAACGGCGTTTCTTTGTGCTGCTCTGGTTCACCAGAATTGGCTTAGTCATGCTGGCCACATGACACGGAAGCTGTACGCCGGCTCCCTCGGCCAATAAAGCGAGATGAGCACCGCAACCCCAGAGTCGGTCACGACTGGACCTAATGGTCAGGGGTCCCTTTACCTTTACCTTATCTGAGAGGTTGCCTATACCTGAAATGTGCAGCATGAATGCTTTACATCAGTGTTTCCCAAACTTTGGTCTCCAGCTGTTTTTGGACTACAATTCCCATCATCCCTGACCAGTGGTCCTGCTAGCTAGGGATGATGGGAGTTGTAGCCCCAAAACAGCTGGAGACCCATGTTTAGGAAACACTCCTTTAAATAAATAAATGAATGTTATGTAAGGGTGAAACATGACCTGTTCTCTGTTGTGGCCTCTTGTCTTTCCGCAGGGATGTGTCAGAGAATGGGATGCTGACTCGCCTTAGTGACCTCCTTTTCTACACAGTAGCTGAGGGCCAGGAATCTATCTCCGTTCATAAGTTCACCAGTGTAAGATGCTTCCAGCTGTCCTAAAGGGTGGGTGGGAAAGGTGGGACTTGGGGGGGGGCATATTCCCAGGCCTGCCTAGAGATGCTGAGGAATGAATCTGGGACCTTGTTCACTGCAAGCAGATGCTCTACCACTTCCTACAACCACATGAGGAATCGGGCATCTAGAACCTCTGTCGAAATAGTGAGGAGAGCTTTACACATCTGCAGGCATTAAAAAATCCGTAGAAGTGGGAGGCTGGTCTCATTTTCTTTACTGCAAGGGCAGATACCTTGCCACCCCCTTTAATTTTCACCGAATTTTTATTAGTTTTCTGTAACAAAGTTTCAAAACATTTGCAAACATTTTGTACCCATTTTTATACCTAAACTAAACTTAACGAAGGAAGACTGGATCGCAGGTGGATATAATACAAAGCACATGATTTTAAAAGGCTAGTTACGGTGGACCAGGTCAATGGCTTCTTTGTACATTTTTCCAGTAGCTCAACTGAGAAAATAAAATAAATGGGAACGGATAAGAAGAGGGGTTTTATCCCTCTGCAGGAGCAGATATCATAGATATTGGTGGTATGCACAGCAGGAGATGTGAGATGTTTATTCTGGTCAATATTGCATTTGAAATTTTGTTTGCGCATGAAATGGTTTTTAATTGTTTGTATATATATTGTTCTTTTTAAATATGGCATTGTTTCCCATTGTTTCCATTGCTGAATTATTATTCTTTTTTTACTCTGCAATCACTTCAAGATACTTTATAGGAAGCAATTCAAAAATGGAATCAAATATACAAATAAATAAAAATACTCTATCCCGTTTTCATCCCCTCTTCTTGCCATGTGTTCATCTGTGTTGCTGGCATCCGTCTTGTCTCAGGCGGCAATGGAAGAGGGCCCCTTTATTTTTTTTAAAAAAACCTTTATTGTCAAACAATTTACTTATAACAACACAGACAAAGAAAATACCTCAATGACAACTAAACATTAACTAACAACACATTGTCTAACATCTCACACACTTTTGACTTCCGATTCACCTCAATCTAGACCTGTCAGGAGATTTGCATTTTCACAATATTGTTTTAGATATTCTTTACATGTTATCCATTCCTTACACGCTTTCTGGTTTGAGTTTCCTCTTATTCTCCCAGTCATTTTCTCAAGTTCCAAGTATTCTGTCATCTTCACCTGCCAGTCAAGAGGGCGCCTTCATGTGCTCTTCTCAATTCAGGCCTTGCAAGGCACTGGCCTTTGGACCTCTGATCCACGCCTTCGAGACTGCATGAATCTTCTGCAAAAGGCAGCGCAGGAACCCAGCGCTGGAGGGTTGCTGAACCGGGAACTTTTCCGAAGGTAGGAAATCAGACAGGGAAGCTAGGAATACCTTTGCTAGGCTGACCTAGTTAGTTCCGCTGCCATCTAGGCAAGAAGACAGCTAAGGTGGGCAGTGTTGATTCAATTACAAGCAAACATCCCAATTCCCTAGTCCTCTAATGTCTTATGGCACATTACTCAGCCGCTCCCAATTCAACTCCCCACCTGTCTTTTCTGTCCTCAGGTGTGTGAGCAGCAACATTGTACTGCTGACCCAGGCCTTCCGGAAGAAGTTTGTCATCCCCGACTTCCAGGAGTTCACGTCTCACGTGGAGCAAATTTTTGAAAGCGCCAAACGACTCCAGGAGGGCAAGGTAGAAAAATCAAGTAGTGCATGAGGGCAGAGGCTAAATACAAGCAAATCACAGTGCAAACCTATATATACAGTGGACGCTCGGGTTGCGAACGTGATCCGTGCAGGATGCACATCCACAACCCGCAGTGTTCACAACCTGCAGTGGCACATCTGTGCACGCGCGGGTTGCGATTCGGCGCTTCTGCGCATGCGCAAAGCGTGATTTAGTGTTTCTGCGCATGCATGACCGCCGAAACCTGGAAGTAACCCGTTTCGGTGGTGTAGTGGTTAAGAGCAGTGGACTCGTAATCTGGTGAACCGGGTTCGCATCTCCGCTCCTCCACATGCAGCTGCTGGGTGACCTTGGGCCAGTCACACTTCTCTGAAGTCTCTCAGCCCCACTCACCTCACAGAGTGTCTGTTGTGGGGGAGGAAGGGAAAGGAGAATGTTAGCCACTTTGAGACTTCTTTGGGTAGTGATAAAGCGGGATATCAAATCCAAACTCTTCTTCTTCTGGGTTTTGGCTGGTCGGTAACCCCCCAAAAAACTCAACCTGAAGTGTCTGTAACCCGAGGTATGACTGTACCTCCTTAGAAGTGAGTCACTTTGAGTTCCCTGGTAAGCATGCATAGCTGGCATGGGGAGCCACTGTCCCCAATTGTTGGCTATTCTGTCTGGGGCTGAAGGGATCCGCAGTTCGACAATATCTGGAGGGCCACAGATTCCCCATCTCTGGAATATAAGATTGCAACCTCAATTTCTCTATCATCTTCCACATGTCGTTCTGTTGGGCATCAATCAGGGCTGACTTTTGAGGTCCCTTCCAACTCTGGGATGCTAGGATGCAATAAATTATCTACGCTGAACAGGGAGAGTTTACCCCTCCCCAACAATAATCACCTCCCTGAAGTTTATATCAACATCCATAAGAAAGCCTCCTTTTCCACCAATAGATAGTTGGGGTTCTGAAGATAATGGGTTTTGCTGACTGGTAAGTTAATAGCTAGGGACGTGGGTGGCGCTGTGGGTAAAACCTCAGTGCCTAGGACTTGCCGATCGTATGGTCGGCGGTTCGAATCCCCGCGGCGGGGTGAGCTCCCGTCTTTCGGTCCCAGCTCCTGCCCACCTAGCAGTTCAAAAGCACCCCTAAGTGCAAGTAGATAAATAGGTACCGCTTTATAGCGGGAAGGTGAACGGCGTTTCCGTGCACTGCGCTGGTGCTGGCTCGCCAGAGCAGCTTCATCACGCTGGCCACGTGACCCGGAAGTGTCTTCGGACAGCGCTGGCTCCCGGCCTCTTAAGTGAGATGAGCACGCAACCCCAGAGTCGGTCACGACTGGCCCGTACGGGCAGGGGTACCTTTACCTTTACTTTTAAGTTAATAGCTATCAGAAATTTTTCAGTGGCTGCAAGAAACAGTTCTGTAATTTTTGAACTTAGCCACCACATGAGAGGATTAAAAGTGTGCAGCTGTCAGAGAAGGAACTGTTGGAAGCTGGTGTGTGTGTGTGTGTGTGTGTGTGTGTGTGTGTTTAATGGGCACTGCGACTGCTTTAAAAAGACTAGAACCCAAGGTTGAGAATGTATGTTACTGAAGACGTCATAAGTTTCCCATTTGCCATCTTCACAAGAAAATTCACCCTGTAAAAGCTTCTCCTTGGAATTTCCTAGTGCTCAGGGAAATGGGGACCGAAGAATAACATGACCGCTTCTGGGGATATGCAGGGTTTATATTGGACAGTGTGTCCCTCTGGTAACCAAAGGCTCTTTTGACTCAGCAGAGTCTTCCACCCAGTGAAGCAGGGGAAAAGAAGGCAATTTTGGCATATTCACCTTCCTGTCTGGTGCCCCCATCACCCCCTACAGTGTGGGAAGTAGCAAGAGGGGCTGCAGGTGGCTTGCTGATCGGAAGGTCGCGGTTCGAATCCCTGCAACGGGGTGAGCTCCTATTGCTCGATCCCTGCTCCTGCCAACCTAGCAGTTCGAAAGCACATCAAAGTGCAAGTAGATAAATAGGTACCGCTCCAGCGGGAAGGTAAACGGCGTTTCTGTGCGCTGCTCTGGTTCACCACATGACCCGGAAGCTGTACGCCGGCTCCCTCGACCAATAAAGCAAGATGAGCGCTGCAACCCCAGAGTCGTCCGCGACTGGACCTAACGGTCAGGGGTCCCTTTACCCTTTACCTAGCCTCCCTCTTCAGTCTTACTGAGGAGACGAAAGAGATTTCCATCAGTGGGGTGACAGCACTGGAAGCTGCCTGTGCTGTCCTCCATTAGGTGAGCAGATAGCTGAGACGAGGAGGATAACTATCCTTCACACACACCCATCCCCATTGCTAAATTTGGGGCTGATTTCTCATTCTCTTTTCTAGGTGGCCAACTACATCCCACAGCTAGCAAAGTGCAATCCAGAGCTCTGGGGCGTGTCTCTTTGCACCGTGGATGGTCAACGGTGAGTGAAAGGGACCCGAACCTTAAATGTGGGATTGAACACAAAGAAATAGGAAACAGCTCTCCTCCTGAACATTGCTGGGTGCTGTCAGGTTTCAGGGACTTGGCTTCCTCCCCCTCTCCCACCCCCTTTTGACAGTAGATAAGCAGAACAAAGCGAAAGGAGTCTCTTACCAGTTAGAGATGTTAATGATCAGAGCAGAAGAACAAATAATCCATTTCTAGGAATGAAGGTGCTCCCAATTAAGGGTTCCACCCACTTCCCCCCTAGTAACCCACGGTTACTAGGGATGCGGGTGGCGCTGTGGGTTAAAGCACAGAGCCTAGGACTTGCTGATCAGAAGGTCGTGGTTCGAATCCCCGCGACGGGGTGAGCTCCCGTTGCTCGGTCCCTGCTCCTGCCAACCTAGCAGTTCGAAAGCACGTCAAAGTGCAAGTAGATAAATAGGTACCGCTCTGGCGGGAAGGTAAACGGCGTTTCCGTGCGCTGCTCTGGTTCGCCAGAAGCGGCTTAGTCATGCTGGCCACATGACCCAGAAGCTGTACGCCGGCTCCCTTGGCCAATAAAGCAAGATGAGCACCGCAACCAGAGTCGGTCACGACTGAACCTAATGGTCAGGGGTCCCTTTACCTTTACCTTAACCCACTTCACTACTGTCATTTCCGCATCTTGCAGTCTGATCTCGCAACCATTGTACTTTCTGAGTAGCCACCTTATCTGCTCTCCTTGATCTTGGGCTGAGCGGATGGATGCTTTCCAGCAAAAGCGAGTCTGTGAACTCTTTCTCTCTCCCCCCCAGTTCCTCTTCTCCTAGCTGTTCACCACCCAGTTCTTCCCAACTTCGGTCTTCTGAACTATGTCTCTCTGCAAACCACTGTTCCAAATCTACTGTCCCACTGCTCCTGGGAAGATTCAGGATCCTGAGCAGGGGGTGGGGGAGGCTCCCACCATTCCTCCTCAGCACAGGTGCATACAGTGGTACCTCGGGTTAAGTACTAATTCATTCCGGAGGTCTGCTCTTAACCTGAAACTGTTCTTAACCTGAAGCACCACTTTAGCTAATGGGGCCTCCTGCTGCTGCCGTGCCGCCAGAGCATGATTTCTGTTCTCATCCTGAAGCAAAGTTCTTAACCCGAGGTACTATTTCTGGGTTAGCGGAGTCTGTAACCTCAAGCGTTTGTAACCCGATGTACCACTGTATTAAGGAGGCAGAGAAAGATGGTGTCTTCTGTCATCAGATGTGCCTGTGGAGGCCCGTAGGGTAAGGCAAGGATGGGGAACCTTGGTATCTGGGACCATTTGTGGCCCTCCAGTTTTCTCTGTCCGGCCCTCAGTGTAATTCCCATGGCAGATCTATTCCTAGAGGCAGACTAGGATTCCGGAATGTTCTGGCCTAAGCATAGACTAGTCTACCCCAGGACTGGCAGGGAATTCTGGAAGGAAGAGCTACCAGTCTGTACGTAACTGTGAGCAAGGAAAGTGTTCTAAAATAAATCTCTTCGCCTAACATAGTTGAAGTTCGTGTTCTGGTTTTTAAGAGCCCCAGGCCTCTGAACTCGACACCTGAACCCCTCCCAAAATCACATTTCTACCAACCCTGCTCCGCACCCTCCTTAAATGTTTTTGCTTGGCTAAAATTTGTCCTTGAACTCTGATAACAAGTTCTGCTTACCTGGATAGAGAACAGGGTAGAAGTTGACCTACTGCACAAAGATAACATTTGCATTCATTACTCCTCCAACTTTTCCCTCTGGCCCCATCCATCACTGGTGTGCGGCCCCCAGACGTTTGCTGAGAACGGAATGTGGCCCTTGTTTGAGAAAGGACCCCCACCGCTAGAGTAAGGGGTTACAGTAATCCCATCCGGATCCCTGGAAAGCCACTTCTGGTCAGTACAGATAACGCTGAACTAGGTGAACCCAATAGTTGGTAGAAGGACGCTTCCTACGTAACTATGGCTTCTAGCACCCTTAATTATTAAAAATAATAATTTGGTCCCCTTGCCATTTTATCATTGGCTAGCTGAAGGTAGCAGGGGTAAGGTGGCATTTTCTGTGCTCAGTCGCCCTCTCTGTCCCTTCCAGGTATTCCATGGGCCACACCAAGACCCAATTCTGCCTGCAATCTTGTGTCAAGCCCCTTAAATACGCCGTCGCCGTCAGTGAACTGGGCACTGACCGAGTGCACCAGTATGTCGGCAAAGAGCCCAGCGGGCTGCGTTATGACAAGCTTTCTCTCAACGAGGAAGGTAAGGTGGGCAGAATTCCAAATGATGGAAGAATGGAGGAGTGATGGAGAGGAGCCATCACTGTGTGTGAAATACTAAGGTTTGGATCCTCACTGATCCAGCCACAAAGCTTACATAATCCTCTTGGGCAAATCACTAGTGTGCTGGTCCCGGGGGGGGGGGGGGTTGCCGTGCAGCATGGTCTGAGTCCGGTCCTGGGTCGAGGGTCTGGAGGCTGACTGTCAAGGGGGTCCAAGGCAAGGAGCCGGGCATGGTCAGGAACTCCAGAAGAGCAGGTCAGGGTGCTGGCAGGAACAGGTTTCCAGCGATGTTGCTCCCGCAACCTGGGACTGGGCTGACTGGCCTTTATCTGCCCCGAGGCATAGGGCGGCCCTGGTCCACAGGTGACTCGCCTCTCCTGGCCTGGAGGCGAGCACTCCTCCTGCAGGAACTTAGTTCCCTCCGCCTCTCTGCCCTGAGCCTCTGCAGCTCAGGAGAGGCTGGAAGGTTACTGGACCCAGAGGCAGCCTCACCTTCTCCTGACAGAGCTGGGAGAGGAGCACCTGCAGGCAATGGGTCCTCAATCACCCCCGGAGCCAGAGTGGATTCATCTGGTGTCTGCTCCTGAGGGTCTGGCACAGGTGCGGGCCCTTCAGACTCAAGGCCCTGCCCCGGCTCAGCCGGCCCTGGAGGCGGGGACTCCTGTGCAGGCTGGGATTCCTCCGGTTCAGCCTCTGAATCAGATTCCCAGGCCATCACAACTAGCCATGCTCACACATAACACTAAACCATGGTTTGGCTCTATACAAATGAGCTGAAATGAACCCAATCAAAGCTTTGGAGTTGCGTGTTTTCTTCCCTCTTCCCATACCCTCCAACATTTCTCAGATGAAAACAGGGACTGTGAGGAGGCGGAGACTTTGAGTCTCTGCAATGGGTTTTCATGGAGCGAGACCACCAGGAATGAGCCAGGTCTGTGCAGATTGTGTTTTTGCTAATAAAGAGTTAACTGTTGTTGTTTTCTAATAAAGAGTTAACTCCACTTGCTTCTACTGCTGGTTCGCTCCCGGCACTATAGCATGGGAACATGAACATGCGAGATTGTTACCATCAGTCATTCCAGAACATTCTCTGTGTGTGGGTCCCTGTGTCAGACAAACCCCCCATAATTTGGGGCCAAGCTGAGGCATGATAAGGGGCAATGTTTCATGGTCATGTTCCACAATGATCACTGATGCCGGCTGTATATATTTATATACAGTCAAACCTTGGTTCCCAAACGCCTCCATTTTGAAACATTTCGGCTCCCGAATGTTGAAAACCCGGAAGTGAGTGTTCCAGTTTTCGAACGTTTTTCGGAAACTGAACATCTGACAGCTTCGGCTTGAGTGCAGGAAGCTCCTGCAGCCAATCGGAAGCTGCACCTCGGTTGTCGAATATTTTGGAAGCCAAACGGACTTCCGGAGTGGGTTACGTTCACCAACCGAGGTTTGATTGTATTTATATTTCATTTTCTTACACTGACATCCAGCTTTTCTTCCAAAGTTGTGTACATGTAGCTCCCTGGTGGTCCCCCATCCAGGCACTGACCAGTCTCAGATCTGCTGAATAATAATAAAAAAATATTATTTATACCCCGCCCAGCTGGCGGGTTTCCCCAGCTACTCTGTGTAGTGATCAGATGGGATTACTGTGAGACCATCTGATCACTACATTCTGGGTGGCTTAGCTTCAGTAAGATGTTGTACCATCTTCATGCTACACCCTTGGTACATACCGTATTTTTCGCGCCAAAAGACACACTTTTTTCCTCTTAAAATCTAATGGGAAATGTCTGTGTGTCTTATGGAGCGAATGTGTGGTCCCTGGGGCCTGGGGGGGGGGACCCGGGCTTCTCCTGCCAGCCCCACAAGCTCTGGGAGCGGAGGCAAGGCTGCTCGCAACCTTGCCACCGCTCCCTGACCTGTTTTGGGGGCTGGGGTCGGGGGAAGCTCGGGCTTCCCCAGCCCCGCAGCTAAAAAGGAAGCCAAGACAGCGAGCAGGATCCAACCCGCTTGCTGTCTTGGCTTGTGCCATAGCCACGCGCAGTGGCGTAGCGTGGGTTGTCAGCACCCGGGGCAAGGCAAGTAATTTGCGCCCCCTAACCCGTGGATTTGCGCCCCCTAACCCTAACCCCCAGATGTTGCACCCAGTGCGGTCGGGCCCCCCTGCACCCCCCACGCTACGCCACTGGCCGCGCGCAACCCCTCCGGCAGGGAGAGGTTGCACGCGGCTAAAGAGGAAGCCAGGACAGCCAGCAGGATCCATCCTGCTCGCTGTCTTGGCTTCTTTGCTCTTTGGGGCTGGGGGGAAATAATTTTTTTTTCTTGATTTCCCCCCCTCAAAACTAGGTGCGCCTTATGGTCTGGTGCGCCTTATAGAGCGAAAAATACAGTAATTGGGTAGGCAGACAATATTATGTTCTTGGGCTGGCTGTAGGTTTTGTCTTGGTGGACTTAACCAAGGTGAAGTTTGAATAACCCTGCATTTTTCTTTTTGCGTCCAGGCATCCCCCACAATCCTATGGTGAATGCAGGGGCCATTGTCATCAGTTCTCTCATCAGGGTAAGGCATCTGTAGTCACAGTTCCAGAGGTGGGCTTGGGTTGCCCTGCACTCGAGAGTACAAAAAGAAGAGGGCACATCACATTAAGGGGGTAGAGTGAGCACACCTGTGGAACAACCAAACCCTGTCCTGAAGAATAGGAACTGGAAAGGAAAGTGGTCCATGCCTTGAGAACTACTTTTGTCCTCGGAAGTTCTCAAGTCATGGACAAAACTTAACAGGAATAACTGCATGAGGATCGCCTTTGTTGCCACCCAACAGCAAGCAGAATCGCAGAACCATAGAATAATGAAGTTCACAGCTCAGGGTTGTAGTGAACTAGCAGCTTTGTGCCTGGTGTCGCTTGGATCTTCTAAGAAGCCAAAAATTTGGTGCAGTTTTGAAATCGGTGGTTCAAATCAGTGCAGTTATCGAAAGGTTCAGTCGGACATCTTGTTTCAAAATGGCACCCAGATTGTATCCAAACATAAGACCAAAACCTGCTGCTTGGTCTCAGGAACGATTGCGCAAAATTTGATTACAATATTTTAAGAGGTGTTCAAATGCAGAGTGAACTGACAAGCATTTTTTCAAACTATAGATTATGCTGGTGTACTTCAGTCAAGTTAGTGGTTGTCGTTAACAATGGGCTGTAACTTAGAATGGCGCTGAATACCAAGTGTGGCCTTTCTTCCTCAGTAAAGTAAAGTGTAAACCTCACAGCTTTACATGAGGTCTGGACTACAGCAGTCATAGAAGGACTCCCAGGTTAGGTGACTGACCCACGGCATCAAGATCTGAATCCAGATTATTGCCCCTAATTTGAATGCATGATCTGGGGTCTCTGTGGTTGACCTGTATCTCTAAGATACACAAAATCATAGCCAATGTTAGCAGAGGTGTAGCGTGGGGGGTGCTGTGACATACTCTCCGCTGCTGAATTTTAGTCCTACTCAGAGTACATCCTTTGAAATTAATGGACATGATTAACTTAGGTCTATTAATTTCACTGAGTCTACTGTGGGCAGGAAGGGACGCGGGTGGCGCTGTGGTCTAAACCACTGAGCCTAGGGCTTGCCGATCAGAAGGTCGCGGTTCGAATCCCTGCGATGGGGTGAGCTCCCGTTGCTTGGTCCCTGCTCCTGCCAGCCTAGCAGTTCAAAAGCACGTCAAAGTGCAAGTAGATAAATAGGTACTGCTCCGGCGGGAAGGTAAACAGTGTTTCCGTGCGCTGCTCTGGTTCTCCAGAAGCGGCTTAGTCATGCTGGCCACATGACCCGGAAGCTGTACGCCGGCTCCCTTGGCTAATAAAGCGAGATGAGCGCCGCAACCCCAGAGTCGGTCACGACTGGACCTAATGGTCAGGGGTCCCTTTACCTTTACCTTACTCTGGGCAGGACTTCGCTGGATGCAACTCAAAAGTTTTTCGGAGCTCAACTGACTCCTTTTCTTGTTTTCTTTTAGATGGGCTGCAAGAAAGCTGAGAAGTTTGACTACGTGAGTGTGGCCTTTGCCACTTATTTCAAATCTCCATTTTACAGTTTCTCAAGGCCCAGGTTTCTCAGGATGACGGAAACCTATTCACTGGACAGTCAAAGTCATTTCTTTTGCAAAACAATCCTGAGTTCTGATTTGGTCTGGGATTCCAGAATCCCTTGGAAGCTAGTGCTGGAGGATGAGGAACTTGTAGGGCCTACAGAGATGTACTTTCAAATGTTGTTTTTCCTCAGCTAAATTGCAGAACGACAGCAATATTTCTGAAAGGTCCAGTTGGAGTTTGACCTGAGGCAGCTCTAAACGACCTCGGCCCAGTTTACCTGAAGGAAAGTCTTCACCCCCATCAGTCCAGCTCCGAGGGCCTTCTGCCGAGGGCCTCACTGTGAGAAGTGAGGTTACAGGAAACCAGGCAGAGGGCCTTCTCAGTAGTGGCCCCCTCCCTGTGGAACGCCCTCCCATCAGATGTCAAGGAAATAAACAACTATCTGACTTTTAGAAGACATCTGAAGGCAGCCCTGTTTAGGGAAGTTTTTCATATTTGATGTATTTATCATGTTTTTTATACAGTGGTACCTCTGGATGCGAACGGGATCCGTTCCGGAGCCCCGTTCGCATCCAGAAGCGAACGTAACATGCGACTGCACATGCATGGGTTGCGTTTTGCCGCTTCTGCACATGCGTGTGATGTCATTTTGAGTGTCTGCGCATGCGCAAGCACCGAAACCTGGAAGTAATGCTTCCCGTTACTTCCGGGTCGCCGCAGAGCACAACCCGAAAATGCTTTACCTGAAGCGTATTCATCCCGAGGTATGACTGTATTCTATTGGGAGCTGCCCAGAGTGGCCGGATGGGCGGGGTATAAATAATTTCTTATTATTATTATCAATGGCAACCCTCTGTCCATCTTCTGCCATGGGAAAGTTCCCTGTCTACAAGCTAATACATGTAGACTATCATCACCGTCGTCTAATATTACTGCTGCTACTCAATTAATTGAATACTTCTCTTCAATTAATAAATAAATTGAATAAATAATACTACTACTAATGGGTGCCTATTAGTATATTAAGTAATACTAGTATATTGTGTAACATAAAACGGACACTGAAGGAAAAGAACTGTTCACCGACTGACAATTTCAATAAGCAGGAAAAGGAAAGGAAGCTAAAGAGAGATGGGGGCGGTGCTCTGGATCACAAACATATCTGGAAGACCTTCTTGCTTTGATTCTAGGTGTTGGATTATTTGAAGAAGATGGCCGGAAACGAGTATGTGGGATTCAGCAATACCACGTAAGGCCAGCAGGAGGGGCAACGGCACCCTGTATTTCTTTCGCAAGAGATGCTAATAACGCTTGTTTTGCTAGCAGCGAGTTTGTTTTTAATTTAGAAAGTGTGGATGCGATTAAAATCGGTACGTAGGGCAGGGAACTCTCATTTTTAATGTAAGTGATCATTCCTGAAGGGTGGGCAACCCAGAATCTGGAGAGAGAAATCAAGGAGTGTGTGTGTGTGTCTTAATAGGTTTCAATCAGAGAAAGAAACGGGAGACCGGAACTATGCCATTGGGTATTATCTTAAAGACAAAAAGGTAAGAAGGAGAGGAAGAGGAGGAGGGAGTTCTGTTTATTTTTTTATTGGTTGCTTGTATTTCGTTAAAATTCCATACAAGACTTAGAACGAGAAAATGGGGTAAAAGGTAAAGGGACCCCTGACTATTAGGTCCAGTCATGGCCGACTCTGGGGTTGCGGCACTCATCTCGCCTTATTGGCTGAGAGAGCCGGCGTATAGCTTCCGGGTCATGTGGCCAGCATGACTAAGCCGCTTCTGGCGAACCAGAGCAGCGCACGGAAACGCCGTTTACCTTCCCGCCGGAGCGGTACCTATTTATCTACTTGCACTTGGACGTGCTTTCAAACTGCTAGGTTGGCAGGAGCAGGGACCGAGCAACGGGAGCTCACCCCGTCGCAGGGACTCGAACCGCCGACCTTCTGATCGGCAAGTCCTAGGCTCTGTGGTTTAACCCACAGCACCACCCGCGTCTCCTAGAAAATGGGGTAAAGGCAGGGAAACATTTTTCCAGCAGACGAGGATGATGTTGAGAGCGGGTGTCTTGGTCCATCCTTGACAGTGTCTGATGTTGCCGTATTCATTTTCTTCCCTGCTCTGCAGTGCTTTCCACAGGGAGCGGACATGACGGCAGCTCTCGACTTGTACTTCCAGGTGAGTTGGCTTTCTGGACTCCCATCTCAGCTGGAAATTTGGGTTCCTCCTGAGTTATTTTCCAAGTTAAGAGGATTGAGGCTGGAAGTGTAATCCGTGAGAGAGATGAGTAAGCAAGATCTTTCCACTGGATGTGGCAGTACTGCAGCTGAACCCAGTACTGCAGTTTTTTTGTGGATGCCTGGATCTGTTAAATTCAGTATGTAACCTGCATCCCAACGGAAAATAACCATCTGTTTAAAAACATACTAAGAATAGATTATTTAGCAATTCTTAATAGCTAACAGAGATAGCAGGGTCACCGTTTCAAGAAGGCGGGGTGGGGGGGCGGTTCCCAATGCAGCGCTTTATAACACAGGTTAAAATCACAGCTTTTTTGCCATTTAATCTTGAATATATCCAGGATTAGGCCTTCACCAGAGTGGAAATACTGAGACACTTGAAGACTTCCACAGGTTATACAGGCTAAAGTTCTTTCCAGGGTGTCTGGCACATAGCTTTGGCAGAGAAAGTGATCTAACAAAGCAAGATTTATTCATTGTAGCACAGTATCCATTTATTGCACACATTAATAAGGCCACATCTGGGTAATACATGCTCATTCTTTCTGGAACAAAACTCTTACCACTGACAAACACAATCTGCTATTCATTTATCTCATAGTCTGCTCATTTTCTTATGTGCGAAATTATCTTGTATGCCTGCACTGTATCTAGTTCCCCTGGCCTATGTTAGTTGTTCTTGGCTTGTTATAACTAACCATTGCCTACTGCATTTTAATGAAAGTTCAAGAAACACACACACACACACATACACACACATACACACACACACACACACACACACACACAGTGGTACCTCGGCTTAAGTACTTAACTCGTTCCGGAGGTCCGTACTTAACCTGAAACTGTTCTTAACCTGAAACACCACTTTAGCTAATGGGGCCTCCTGCTGCTGCCGCTGCACTGCCGGAGCACGATTTCTGTTCTCATCCTGAGGCAAAGTTCTTAACCTAAAGCACTATTTCTGGGTTTGCGGAGTCTGTAACCTTAAGCGTATGTAACCTGAAGCGTATGTAACCCAAGGTACCACTACACACACACACACACACACACACACACACACACATTTCCAGGAGTAGGCCTTGAACCTCAATGTGAATTTTGTCTCTCCAGCTGAAATCTGAAAGGGCACTCCAGTCTTTACAGATAAAACATGTTTGTCAAAAATCACAATAACCTGCCAACCCCCCAATAACTTCAGTTATGAAAAGCCAACCTCAATAAGACAGATTTTCCCCAAACACCTGAACAACTGGTTCTAGAAAAGCACGGACAAATTCAGGAGCAGATTCTGCAAAACACACACACAGATTCCTGCACCACCGTTAGTCTGCTCCTTAAGCGGGTTGAGGAACCTGGTTTGAAATTTCCATAGAATTATATTGATTTGAATCCTTAGTGTCCAACTCTGTTGCAAAGAGGGCATTCTTAGAAATTCAATTCTAGGTTTTCTTCTAGGCTGGTGATTCATGACGGAACCAAAAGTTCAGTCCAGTTTTGCTTCTTTTCCTAGAAGCAATCCGTCCACTGCTCAAAATCAGGCAGATCCTAGTTGATTTGGGGATCAGTGCTAAGGTTATTTTAGAACTTATGCGAAAATAAGGGTGGGGTGAGGGAATAGATAGTCAAGCCCATCTTGGACTAGACTGCTTCAAAGTGCAGCTGAGGAGAGAAACTTTCCATGTTTGAATTGCAATCCATGTAAAAAACCTGTTGTACCTAGAATGTCAGTGAAAAGGGATTTCTCTCACATATGCTACTTTCTCACATGAAGGGAGATTTTGACATGAGAAATATTCAAATGCATAATCTCGCACCTGTAGTCTTTTAACTGGAAAGACGGCATATTTTTCTCTGTGTGTTAAACAGAGAGTTGTGCCCTTCAATGTCATGTCTCAGCAGAGTCCAGGGTCCATTTCTGGGACTTATTTATAGCTCCAGACCAGTGGTGTCAAAACTTTTTTCAAAGAGGGCCAGATTTGATGAAGTGAAGGGCCGTGAGGGCCGGCCAAATGGCTGGCCAGAGTTGTTAACCCTTTTTTAAAGGATTTTACCCCAGGAAATAAACTGCCACAGGGGCTGGATTAGACCAACCAACGGGCCGGATTAGGCCCCCGAAACGGACTTTGCCTGCTCTAAACCATGGGTAGGCAAACTAAGACCCAGGGAGTGGATCTGGCCCAGTCGCCTTCTAAATCCGGCCTGCAGATGGTCCAGGAATCAGCGTATTTTTACATGAGTAGAATGTGTCCTTTTATTTAAAATGCATCTCTGGGTTATTTGTGGGGCATAGGAATTACAGTGGTACCTCTGGATACGAATGGGATCCATTCCGGATCCCCGTTCGCATCCAGAAGCAAACGCAACCTGCGGGTTGCGATTCGCCGCTTCTACGCATGCGCGTGACGTCATTTTGACCATCTGCGCATGCGCAAGCTGCGAAACCCGGAAGTAACGCATTCTGTTACTTCTGGGTCCCCGCAGAGCGCAACCTGAAAGCGCTCAATCTGAAGCACATTTAACCCGAGGTATGACCAGTGGCGTAGCGTGGGTTGTCAGCACCCGGGGCAAGGCAAGTAATTTGCGCCCCCTAACCCGTGGATTTGCGCCCCCTAACCCTAACCCCCAGATGTTGCGCCCGGTACAGCCGGCCCCCCTATACCCCCCACGCTACGCCACTGGGTATGACTGTAGTTCTTTTTTTCTTTTTCTTTCAAAATATAGTCTGCCCCCCCCCCCCACAAGGTCTGAGGGACAGTGGACCGGCCCCCTGCTGAAAAAGTTTGCTGACCCCTGCTCTCGACACTGGAACCTATTATGATCCTCATACCTTTGAATATTGCTTCTTTGTTAATTATACAATAATGACTTTTCCTCCTGTTCCCCCCCCCCCAACCCTTTCCCTTTCCCTCCACCCTGCAAAGCTGTGTTCTGTGGAAGTGACTTGCGAGTCCGGCAGTGTCATGGCGGCCACACTCGCCAATGGTGGCATCTGCCCCATCACGGGCGAGTGTGTGTTGAGTGATGAAGCTGTCCGCAACACCCTCAGCCTCATGCACTCGTGTGGCATGTATGACTTCTCTGGGGAGTTTGCCTTCCATGTAAGTGTCTGCAGTATCTTTTGGTGGGCTGCAAATGTGGGACAACTATGTGTGCTTCAGTATTGGAGGGTGTGTGTGTGTTTGATGGTGATAATGATGATATATTGAATTTATATACCCCTCAATACTCGGGGGTCCCAGGCAGGGGCATACGAAGGGGGGCGGAGGGGGCAGGATTCTGAATTCCAGTTGCTGGAAACTGCAAGAGAGTTGTGTCACCCAGCTCTACCTCTCCTTTAAATCAGAACCAGTGAAGGCGGTGAAGGTCCTGTGTGAGTGCGTGGAGGCGGTTGGAGGATGGATGGTGGCTAACAGATTGAGGTCGAATCCTGACAAGACAGAAGTACTGTTTTGGGGGGACAGGGGGTGGGCGGGGGGGATTTCCTGGTCCTGAATGGGGCAACTGTGCCCCTGAAGGACCAGGTGCGCAGCCTGGGAGTCATTTTGCTCTCACAGCTGTCCATGGAGGCGCAGGTTAACTCTGTGTCCAGGGCAGCTGTCTACCAGCTCCATCTGGTATGCAGGCTAAGACCTTACCTGCCCACAGACTGTCTCGCCAGAGTGGTGCATGTTCTAGTTATCCCCCGCTCGAACTACTGCAACGCGCTCTACGTGGGGCTACCTTTGAAGGTGACCCGGAAACTGCAATTAATCCAGAATGCGGCAGCTAGACTGGTGACTGGGAGTGGCTGCTGGGACCACATAACACCGGTTCTGAGAGATCTGCATTGGCTCCCAGTACGTTTCCGAGCACAATTCAAAGTGTTGGTGCTGACCTTTAAAGCCCTAAACGGCCTCGGTCCTGTATACCTGAAGGAGCGTCTCCACCCCCATCGTTCAGCCCGGACACTGAGATCCAGTGCCGAGGGCCTTCTGGCAGTTCCCTCATTGCGAGAAGTGAGGTTACAGGGAACCAGACAGAGGGCCTTCTCGGTAGTGGCGCCCACCCTGTGGAACACCCTCCCTTCAGATGTGAAGGAAATAAGCTGCTATCATATCTTTAAAAGACATCTGAAGGCAGCCCTGTTCAGGGAAGTTTTTAATATTTAACACTGTACTGTTTTTAACACTTGATTGGGAGCCGCCCAGAGTGGCTGGGAAACTCAGCCAGATGGGTGGGGTATAAATAAATTATTATTATTATTATTATTATTATTATTATTATTATTATTATTATGTTCAGGTCTTCCTTGTGTTCACTTCTAATAGGTATCTGATTGTCCACTGTGGGGAAAGGATGGAGGCCTAGAAGGCCCCCTGGCCTGATTCATAACAATATGCTCTTACAAAACATGAGGAAGGATTCTGTGCCACTCAAAAGCAAGCTTGTTCCTCGCCCTTCATCTAATTTCCCTCCCGCTTTTGCTTCCCCATTTTCAGGTTGGTCTACCCGCCAAATCCGCCGTCTCTGGCGCCATCTTGCTGGTGGTGCCCAACGTCATGGGTGTGATGTGTCTGTCGCCCCCTCTGGATAAAGTTGGCAACAGCACGAGGGGGATTGGGTTTTGCCAGGTGAGTTTCCCCACGGCCATAACCGGTAGAATGAGCTCTGATAAAGCCATCAGTGAGAACCACATGGTTGAATTGGGAGGGATGGCTCGGTGGAAGTCCCTCTCCTAACTTCCATTCCAGTGGCATTTGGTGAATTTTTTTGCAGGGGAACAGTTAGGGCCAGAGGCACCAGCTTGCAAAGGTGATTGGGGCAGGGATTTGATTTGAGTTTCTACTGAAATGAGGCTGCATTTTAATGTTGTGCTTAATCTTGTTTTTAAGCTGTATTTTAATCAATTGTTTTTACCCTGGCCCTGAGCCCGGTCTTGGCTGGGGAGGGCGGGGTATAAATAAAACAACTTCTTTTTCTTCTTATTATTATTATTATAAATGCATTTGCATAATCTATAAACATCTAGAAGTTGCCTTATTTTTTTCCCTGCTGCAGACTTCGGATTTTATTTAAGACCTTCCAAACCCAAACTTGGATTTCCCACTGTTTATGGACTACAGTTCCCATTATCCCTAACCACTGGTCCTGCTAGCTAGGGATGATGGGAATTGTAGTCCAAAAACAGCGGGAGACCCAAGTTTGGTAAACACTGGTTTAACCCTTTGAAGGTTTCGTGGTGAAATGTTCTGCTTGTGACTTCACACTTCTGCTCCCACTTCTGACCACTTTCCCTTGTGCTTTGCATGCTCCTTGCTACCTTTTGTCTCTTCTTTCTGCAGGAACTGGTCTCACTCTTCAACTTCCACAACTACGACAACTTGCTGCACTGCACCCGCAAGATGGACCCACGCCGTGAAGGAATCGAAGTTAGAGTAATGACGGAAACGGTTGTCTGAAAGATAATGACAGATTTTAGTGGAAGAGGGCAGAAGTGAAGCTTGGGATGAGATGATTAAAATATATATATATAAAAATTGCACCAATGACCCGTCAGCATATTATTATAATAAGCTCTGGATTCTATGCTGTTGGGTGCTTTGAAGATAAAAACTTTTTACTTGTCAGGCTGGCAACGACTGGACAAGTATTATTTACAAACTCCTCCAGATAGCTTCTGTGATAAGTCTCCGCACCTCTCACCTTCTCAGTCAAGAAATAACTCACAGAAATATCCAAGCAGCTCCCAACTGCCACCTCCTTTCCCCAATACAGTGGTGCCTCGCAAGATGAAATTAATTCGTTCTGCAAGTTTTTTCTTCTTGCGAGTTTTTCGTCTTGCGAAGCACGGTTTCCCATAGGAATGCATTGAAAATCAATCAATGCGTTCCTATGGAGACCGTCCGGGGAGAGAGGGGAAGGCGCGCGCGCGCCTTCCCCTCTGTCCCCTCTTTTGAAGCAAGGGGCGGAGGGGAGAAGATCGCTTCTCCCCGTTGCAGCCCCTTGGTTCAAAAGGGCTCCGGGGAGAGAGGGGAAGGCGCGCGCGCCTTTCCCTCTGTCCCCGGAGATTGCGGGGCTGGCAACGGGGAGAAGCGATCTTCTCCCCGCCGCCCCTTGCTTCAGAAGAGGTCCGGGGACAGCGGGGAAGATGCGCTGCGCTTCCCCGCTATCCCCGGAGCTTGCGAGGCAAGCTTCGTTTTGCGAAGCAAGCCCATAGGGAAATGCGTCTTGCGAAGCGGCTAAGAAAACAAAAAACTCCTTCGTCTAGCGAGTTTTTCGTCTTCCGAGGCGTTCGTCTTGTGGGGCACCACTGTACCATCAATTATTTGAAATATATTCCCAGTTATTTGAAATATATCCCCAATTAAATTACATTACAAATACTAACATTTTTTGCTTTAGTTACAGGTAGGTAGCCGTGTTGGTCTGCCGTAGTCAAAACAAAATAAAAAAAATCCTTCCAGTAGCACCTTAGAGACCAACTAAGTTTGTTATTGGTATGAGCATGCACACGAAAGCTCATACCAATAACAAACTTCGTTGGTCTCTAAGATGCTACAGGAAGGAATTTGTTTATTTTTTGCTTTAATCAACATGCGTACGTTGGGAGTGTTGAACACCTCCAAAATGAGGAGGACTAGAAATAACATTTTGAGTACAGTGATACCTCAGGTTACATACGCTTCAGGTTACAGACTTCTGCTAACCCAGAAATAGTGCTTCAGGTTAAGAACTTTGCTTCAGGATGAGAACAGAAATCGTGCTCCAGCGGCGTGGCAGCAGCAGGAGGCCCCATTAGCTAAAGTGGTGCTTCAGGTTAAGAACAGTTTCAGGTTAAGAACGGACCTCCGGAACAAATTAAGTACTTAACCCAAGGTACTACTGTACTGTGTGGGTGAAGTCAGAGAATACAAATAGTCCCAGCTGTAGCACATTCCAAAATGTTCAGAACGCTTTAAAATAGGATTAGGCAAATTCATGGAGGATAAGTCTGTTGGTGGCTGCTAGCCACATGGGTTATGCATCGCCTTCAGTTACTGGGAATCACAGTTGGAGAGAGTGCTGTTGTTCCTGGGTTGCAAGCTTCCCATGGGCATCTCGTTGACCATAGTGAGAATGAGCCTTTGGCTTGATCCAGTAAGACTTCTCTTACATTCTTAACACCTCGCTCCATCTCTTCCAGAACAAGACAGTGGTGAACCTGCTGTTTGCTGCCTACAGTGGCGATGTCTCTGCTCTTCGGAGGTATGGGCCAGCCAGCCAGTGCTGGGGAGAGATTTCTTGAACTGCCTTTCAATATACGATACGATATCTTTATTGTCATTGTCCCATACAGAGCAATTAAATTGAAAAATCTACATAAGACATTCAAAACCCCCTAAAAACTCTGAAACCCCGTTTAAAATACAATATACTTCTATAGAGGGACGCGAGTGGCGCTGTGGGTTAAACCACAGAGCCTAGGACTTGCCGATCAGAAGGTCGGCGGTTTGAATCCCCGCAACAGGGTGAGCTCCCGTTGCTCAGTCCCTGCTCCTGCCAACCTAGCAGTTCGAAAGCACGTCAAAGAGCAAGTAGATAAATAGGTACCACTCCAGTGGGAAGGTAAAGGGCATTTCCGTGCGCTGTTCTGGTTCGCCAGAAGCGGCTTAGTCATGATGGCCACATGACCCGGAAGCTGTATGCCGGCTCCCTTGGCCAATAAAGCGAGATGAGCGCCGCAACCCCAGAGTTGTCTGCGACTGGACCTAATGGTCAGGGGTCCCTTTACCTTTACCTTTATACTCCTATAGAGACTCCTTATACTGTGTTTAAAACCAGAATTGCATTTGGGTAGAAACTGTTTCTCAGGCGGCTAGTCTTAGTCTTTATGACCCTGTACCGTCTTCCAGAAGGCAGAAGCTGAAAGAGATAATTTCTGGGGTGCGCACTATCCTGCGCTATCTCTGCAGCTTTCTTATGGCACCTGGCAGCATAGATTTGATCAAAGGTGGGAAGAGTGCACCCAATTATTCTCTCTGCAGTCTTTACAACCCTGGAACCCTGGGATGGGGAACTTGTAGCCCTCCAGATGTAGCTGGACTACATCAGCTCTAGCCAGAATGGCCAGTGGCCTCAAGGATGATGGGAATTGTAGTCCAACAACATGTGGAGGGCCATAGGTGCCCCATCCTTGATCAAATTCAGTGCTTCCCAAACTTGGGTCTCCAGCTATTTTTGGACTACAATTCCCATCATCCCTGACCACTGATCTAGCTAGCTAGGGATGATGGGAGTTGTAGTCCAAAAAACAGCTGGAGACTCAAGTTTGGGAAACACGGATCTAGTTTATCTGTCTATAGTTTAAATTGCTCTGTGTGGTAGTCCTCCTCAGAGTAGGCCCATTGAAATTAAGATACATGACTAATAGCCCGTTAATTTCAATGGGTCTGTGAGCAGAACTAGCATTGGAAATAACACTGACTCCCTTCTTGGCTTCCCTCTAGATTTGCCCTGTCAGCCATGGACATGGAACAGAAAGACTACGACTCCCGCACAGCTCTTCACGTAGCTGCAGCTGAAGGTAGCATGCTGGGGCCACAAATGTTTCATGAGTCTAGGGCCATGTTTGCACCTTGCAGGCTTGCACAGCCCCAATGCACCTCAGACCTTCAGTCATGCACTTCTCTGGTGTCCTTCTACCCTGTGTTTTTGCACCTGGCTATGGACCACTTAGGGACACGGGTGGCGCTGTGGTTAAACCACAGAGCCTAGGACTTGCTGATCAGAAGGTTGGCAGTTCGAATCCCCGTGACAGGATGAGCTCCCGTTGCTCGGTCCCTGCTCCTGCCAACCTAGCAGTTCGAAAACACATCAAAGTGCAAGTAGATAAATAGGTACTGCTCTGGCGGGAAGGTAAACAGCGTTTCTGTGCGCTGCTCTGGTTCGCCAGAAGCGGCTTAGTCATGCTGGCCACATGGCCTGGAAGCTGTACGCCGACTCCCTCGGCCAATAAAGCGAGATGAGTGCTGCAACCCCATAGTTGGTCACGACTGGACCTAATGGTCAGGGGTCCCTTTACCTTTACCTATGGACCACTTAATGACCAAGTGAAGATGCCTGGGTGCCAGGATAGTACCTGACATCTCCACCATCTGAGGATCATTGGATATGGACTGTTCCCATACACCAGGCATGGCCAAACTTGGCCCTCCAGATGTTTTGGGACTACAATTCTCATCATCCCTAGCTAACAGGACCAGTGGTCAGGGACAATGGGAATTGTAGTCCCAAAACATCTGGAGGGCCAAGTTTGGCCATGCCTGCCATACATCAATACCCCACCCTGTTGAATTCTATCAGTTATATTTTATCTGCAGAAGCAGAATAAATTTCTGGATCCAAAATGCTGAGCAGGAGCAGTCACAGTTAAGAAAAAGAGGTCCGAATAGGCCAATAGATATCCCTGGATCAAGTGACTCTTCTTCTTTTAAGTTCTCAGAGCTCTTAACCTAGCTCAAGGTTGTCATCTGAAGCAGACAGATGTTTAAATGGTAATCACAGTCAGTCCATCATTTGAAAAACAAGACTTTAGAGCTATGTTACGCAAAAATAGCAACTAGTCATTCCATTTTGGCGACTGCAACCTTGGTTTAAGGAGCCATTTTGCACCCAGCTTATATATCTGAGTTTCTAACAGTGTTTCTGCCCTAAAAGTGGGGCCTAGTGTGGTGGTAGTGCTATGGGGTCAATGGTGCATGGCTTCAATACAATGCGACACACCATTTCTGTTAAGTGCACTCACCATGTTCTTTGAGATAGAGGGGCATAATAAGAATCAAAGGCTGTCAAAGATACTGAACCAGGGACATAACTGGGGAAGAGGATTTGGGTGCAAGGATAGTGAAAATGGCAAGCAAAAGATAGAAGGCATCGGCTGGGAACTGGAGACACCTGACATGAGAAGGCCATGTATTGATAATGAAGAGGTTTCCATTAGCAATGGAAATGTAAGGTCCAAACCAGAGGTGGATAACCTGTACCCACCATTCCAAGATCTTATTAGACTCCAACTCCCATCCACCCCAGCCAACGTGGCCAATGTTCAAGGAAGTTGGGAGCTGGAGTCCAGCAACATATGTAGGTTTGTCTCCCCTGCTCTAAACTTTTGCATGTCTCCACAAACTCTATGCAACTTTAGGGATAAAAGATGCAGGAATCTCTGTCTCTCTCTCTCTCTCCCCCCCCCCTTACATTCCCAGCTAATCGATTTTCTGTGTTTTAAGACAAAAGTTAATTTCAAGTATTTTGACTAAGCAGGACTGTACAAAGTAATGCTTGTTTTACACTGGGACTGGAAAAAGTCCCAGGCTTTTAATGTAGGTTAACGGGTATTTTTAAGGCTCTGTCTTAATGAGAGGTTAGCAGACTGTCACAGCTCATACACAAGGAACTCTGTTTTTGTAGCAAGAAAAGGACCTCAGATTAAACTATCACTGTGCTCTCTGCAAGCTATAAGGGTTTGGGGGGCAGACCAGGGGGCATTTAGGAAGAATTAAACCTCTTTCAAGGCAGCTTAGGTTTACAGTTTCGCTGTGTCCATCTATTGTTATGAGTGAACTACTTGCTCTGTAATAACCTTCCTGCAATCCACCAACTCTCTGCTTAAATAACTTTGTGACTTGTTTGGCGTGGGGCAAGAGGTTGAAACTTAAAATTCTGTTATTCCTCCCCCCTGCCCAGGTCACCTGGAGGTTGTGAAGTTTCTGGTGGAAGCCTGCAGAGTAAATCCTTTTGTCAAAGACAGGTGAGGAATAGTAGGCTTATGAAGGACTGCGGAGAGGGGAGGGATTGTGAAAAGGACAGACATATTGAGGGGAGGGTCCATTCTTAGCTGGGACATCAGGGATTGCCACAGCCAAAGACAAGATGTCAGAGAGCCTTTTGGGCCTTCCCATTTGGCCCACTGGTGCATTTTGATGGATAGATTGATGAATCAATCTATCCATCACCTGATGACATACAAAATCGGGTGCATGACAAGTAAATGCATGGAGCCAAATTGAATTGGGCACAAACTTTAACCTTGCTTCAGGTAGCCGTGTTGGTCTGCCGTAGTCAAGTCAAAACAAAACAAATAAAATAAAATTTAAAAATTCATTCCAGTAGCACCTTAAGAGACCAACTAAGTTAGTTATTGGTATGAGCTTTCGTGTGCATGCACACTTGGTATCTGAAGAAGTGTGCATGCACACGAAAGCTCATACCAATAACTAACTTAGTTGGTCTCTAAGGTGCTACTGGAATGAATTATTATTATTATTATTATTATTATTATTATTATTATTATTATTTGTTTTGTTTTAACCTTGCTTCTTCCTTTCCAGTAACATAAGGCACTTTTTGAATGAGGTACCCATCTATGGTGGCTGAGAAAGGCACCCATTTTTATTTTTTAAGCACCAAATTCTAGCTTGATATGAAGAATCAACATCGTACTTAGAGTATGCTCCCAATTCATCCTTTGCAGCTGGAACCATGACTTGAATTCAAACTGCACCAACAAAGATGCCCTCCTCCTTCTTCCTTTGAACTTGAATCACCTAGCATCATACCTCTTCTGGTGACTGGCAGACAGGCAGTCCCAGCCACCCATCAAAGTGGTCTGTGTTGAGTTCTAGATCTGGCCTACTGATTGGATCCAGTTTCTAAATAGATGAAGGTAGCTGCACATGCCTTCATCTCTTTCCTTCTCTGCAGGTGGGGGAACATTGCCTTGGACGATGCTACGCAGTTTAATCACTTGGAAGTGGTGAAGCTACTCAAAGATTACCCAGACACCTACATATTGGGAGCCAGCCAGGCCCGGGAAGCAGCTGAGGACCTTTCCAAGGAGAACTTAGAAAGCATGGTGTGAAAATTGTGAACTATTCTGTTAGCTGCATTTCAACACAGATTTAACTAGGTCACTTGCTCTCATTTCTGAAAGGAGGCAGACACACCAGATGTACTTCTGCTTAGGATTTGAGCTGAGATGTGGGTCTCCCAATTCTTGGGCTATAGGAAACACCTACACCAGTTAGTTCCATGCACAAGCTCGATACTTGGTGACACAGCAGTAGACTTGATAAGAATCCACAGAAACTGAGCTAGCAGCTATTGGGGAGAGAGACCAAAGTGGGACCTTGTCTCTTAAGCGCTAACACTTCACGCTGCCTGTAGATCAAAGCAGACACTGCTTACATAGGCAAAAGGCATTTAAGGCCCAAAGTAGGCCTGCCCCTTTGCCCTACACTGTTATCCCACTAAGTACTATGACTTTCTGTTGCTCCCTTCTTTCAAATAATTGTGAACCTCAGCATGCAGTCCTAGTATTTGTGTAATTGGGATGGGCGAAGCTTTCAGGCTATGACTGCAGAGTTTTATCTTTTTTAACATTGCCATTTGATATACAATTTGTTAGGGTGGTTTGCAAAACAAAAATACTTTAAAACACCAGCTATGAAGACCAGAAAGGGGCAAAGTACACACCCACCTCAAGAAGTGCCTGCAATGCTGGAGACAAGACAATCTCTCTGGGCCTTAGTTTTCTAGACAAACTAAACATTGCCCTAACTTTCTAGACAAGTCCCAAGATAAAAAGTGGTAAGATCAAGAGGTGTGGAGTGATGTGGTAATACGGGTAGACAGAGTTACAACCCTAAGCATATTTGTTCAATATTTAAGTGTTAAGTCCCAACTGAATTTGCATGAGTCGAACAAGTGTATTCAGAATTGCACTCTGGAATAAAGAGAGAAGTTCAGAGCAAATGGTAGTGTTTTCTTCACAGAGCCTATCTCCTTTCAGCAGCAATTCTAGACTGAAGGGTGTTTTGTTTGTTTGTTTTAAAGCTTTTCTTAAACCATGGGATATTTTCAGGAAAAAGCACTGGTCAGTCCAAAGCAGCTTAGGAGAGCACCAACAGAAAATACAGTGTTTCAGATAAATTTATTTTTATTGATTGTGATAACAACACAACTGCCAACACACATACAGTTAACAGAATGCTGCTCTTCCTTGATTCAAAAAAATAGCTCCTTGTTGTCTTCAAGTTGTGTTCCATAAAATAAAGCGCACCTCTGAAGAACGTGTCAGTGTGCTAGATCTGAGAGTACTGTGAAAAGAGTGACCACAGATAGCTGTTTTCAGAACATTTATGGCTTGATTTGTCACCCATATATTGCTGCTCCATTAAACACAGACAAAACCCTGTACAAGGAAACTCCTGCTAAGCCAGGGTATAATGGAATGAGGTGGGATTATTGGGCTGTGTATTAAAAGAAAGTAATTCCTGTATAACTGATTATGTGCCACAAAGTTTATCAGTACAGGAGGATTAGAGCTCCAATGGGTATGTCAGCATCTTAGATGCAGGCTTAGTTTGTCCTCCCACTGGCCCAGCAGAGGGCAATAGTGGCTATGCATTGTACACAGAGAGATCCAAGTGGAGTTTCCCTGCCTCCAGACATCTGAAAGCCTAGGCAGATACTTAGGCTGAGCAAGGGGACTCTATACATTATTAAGGACATGGGATAAGAGCACCAAAAGGTGTGGCTCATCACACACAATAGCTGCAAAGAAACAAATGTGACCATGGAGCAACCACATACATTTTTCCATATGGACAAACCCTAATTTAAGCCAAGTGTATCCCGTGTTTGTAGACAGCCAACCAACCTCCTTTTACAAGAACAATGGAGCAGAGACAGAAAATCAGAATATGTGAATAAGATCTTACTACATTCCAAATGAGATGTTTCAACATGGAATCCAAAGGTCTCATCTTTTCCTAAGAGAAAACAGTCAACGGGCTGAATGGTACATATAGATATGAAACTTTGGCTCCTATGACAAGGGTATTGCAGGAGAGGGATTCCTTCTTTTATGTACCACTCTGAAGCCTCATATTCCAAGCAGATTGTCCGTCTCTCCAAACTTCACTAAGCTTGAGAGGTTTTCAGTTCCTGTCGAGATTTTCAGGTACATTGAGGCCTGAATGCGTGATCAGTTCACCATCCCAGAGGGCAAAGGCGGGCACTACGGGGCCTTGGAACTCAGCAAAGATGCTGTGGACGGACACATGTTTGCTGACATCCACCAGGCTGAGTTTCTTGCTGTCGTAGTCCAAGAACAGACCCACTCTCTCTGGGTGGCCGATGTTCTTGATTGGAGTGGTCTCATTAGCGAACATGGCATTCCAGTGCCGGTTCGCATAGGAAAAGACCCAGGAGCGGTCATCTACTCCAACGCAACCGTCCCGGGAGATGTCCACGTCTGCTACCCCTATGCGGAATTGCTGCGATTCTTTGACAGTCACTTCCCAGTAGTGACGCCCACTGGAGACAGCCGTGTCACCCAGTACTACAGCCCAGTCTCTGAAGCGTTCAGGATTCCGGGGAACGCTGGTGGGGTCAATCCCCACCATACGGTAAATGACACCAGTGTTCTTTTTGAACAGATCCAAGCTGCTGTGGGCTGTTCTCTCATCCAGCTTGAAATTGATCTCTGCAGTAAGAAAGAAAATTGCATGAGAGTCCATACGTTTTGCTGCTTCTCTCAGAAAGGAAGCAAGTTTAGCAGAACCATTTTACTCTGTGATCGCCAAGGATTTCCCCCTTACAAGAGGCGAAGAGATGTTGCTGGACTCCAACTCACACCATCCTCAACCAGAGTTGTAATCCAGAAACATCTGGAGGACAACAAATTCCCAATCCCTGACCCTGCTTTACAGTTACATTTGTTGAACTAAGGGAGCTATTATGTTTCCTTTTGCACAGATAGATGTTAATAGAAATAACAACACACATTTACTATAGGGGAAACGGGTGTACTTGCTAAATAATAAGACAAAGCATAAGACATCAACTTGGAGAAAAGGGTTAAGGGAATAGGGCTATCATTCAATTGGACATTTTAGTTGTTCCAGTCAAAAGCTGCATCAGTTTCTGTAAGAATAAAAAAAATGTTCTAAAAACAAAGTATGGTTTTTCTTCAGATTCATGTATTTTCCTGAGATTAGAATGAGGAAGGCGCCTCTTTATATTTTTTATATTTTATCAAAGCATACACAACAGAAATTAGGCTATCCCTGTCCAGTTAAGGGCATAACTGGGCCACCAGCCATAAATATGGAGGGGAGCGTGGATTATGAACAAGGTCACTCAAATGACAACACTCTCCCCCCTGCAAAATGCAATTGCCACAAATGCTATGGTTAACAACACAACCATTCAGAAGGAGGCTGGGTAGTACCCAACTGTGCCATCTGGTAACTTCATCATCATCATCATCATTTCAGCTGGCACCTTCATTATATACTTTTAGGCTCCTGGAACAAACATCCAATACCTTTTTAAATGTGTTGTGGCACAGGATGGGAGGTTACGGGTTTGTTTCTATTATGTATTTTGTGTTTTTTATCTTCTATTTTAATGCTGTGAACCGCACTGAGATCTACGGAGGAAGGGTGGCAAACTGATTTAATAAACCACAACAGCAACTGAAATAATAATATTTTACTGGATGAACACTCCACCACTTTATAGCCAAGAGTCAGCATTCAGCAGTCATCTATGTAGCGTTATGAATCAAAAGGCAATCTTACCCAGAAGCTACACAGCTACACACTCTCTTCCTCTGTAAGGGTTTTCATAGCAGCATAACTGTGCCTCTGTGGTAATGTATAGGCTACAGTTGATCAGATAGATAGATAGATCGATCGATATAGATACACACACGGACACAAACACTTACTGACTTACATTAGGGATATCTGGAATCGAATAAGGAATCTCCTGCCTGCAAAGCCTGTGTTTTAATACTGAGCTACAGAAGCTCTCTTTAAATCATACTATGAAGAACTGCAAAACTACAGTGGTACCTCGGGTTACATACGCTTCAGGTTACATGCGCTTCAGGTTACAGACTCCGCTAACCCAGAAATAGTACCTTGGGTTAAGAACTTTGCTTCAGGATGAGAACAGAAATCACACGGTGGTGGCGCGGCAGCAGCGGGAGGCCCCATTAGCTAAAGCGGTGCTTCAGGTTAAGAACAATTTCAGGTTAAGAACGGACCTCCGGAACGAATGAAGTACTGTACGTAACCAGAGGTATCACTGTATTGGCAAACAGTCTTGCAGGAGAACCACTAAGAATTATAAATGGCAGCCATGGGCTTAGCCAGGATTTATGGGGATGGGGGCAGAACCAACCTATCTGTGATGCGATGGGTCAGTTAGTTAAGTATTTTAAGTATTTCCTTCTGGGAGTTATAGGGGTAGAAGTACCTAAACAGTATAGAAATTTATTGATGTATGCAACTACAGCAGCAAGAATGTAATTTGCCCCAAAATGGAAAGAAGACGATCTGACGAAAGAAGAATGGACACAAAAACTTATGGACTATACAGAAATGGCAAAATGTACCGGGGGTGGGGGTGGGGGAATAAGAAATCAAGATAACTAACTTTTTACAAAAGAATGGAAATGGTTTATTGAATATTTGCAAATAACTACCAGACTTTTAGAAGACATCTGAAGGCAGCCCTCTTTAGGGAAGCTTTTAATGTTTAACAGACTACTGTATTTTAATACTTTGTTGGAAGCCGCCCTGAGTGGCTTGGGAAACCCAGCCAGATGGGCGGGGTGTTAATAATAAATTATTATATTATTATTATAAATTGTAAATAGATAAGGACATTGGCAGGATTATTGTAATAACTGGTAGTTTTGTAAGAGTATATAATTAAAGTAGATGGATAAAAGAATAAGTTAATTTAGAATATGCAAGAAAAGATTTTTAAAAATTAAGGAACCGCAGAAAGAGGAGGAAGTTGAGTCTTGAAATGTTTAAATGACTGTAGAACTACTGAAATGTACATAACTGAAAATGACAAAGTATTTTTATTTATTTACTTGATTTAGGGGGACAGTTGCCCCCCCTGCACCTCCATGACTGCTACAATACATATTATATTCAGCTTCGTGTCTAGGCTAAGCTGATTTATTTATAGCACTTATACACCAAATAATAATAATAAATTCTAAGCAGCTTACATACAATATTCTATAAAAGTTGCAACAACATTTTGCTGATATATTTATTGTTAAGAATGCATTGCGAGGGAGATGTGGGGAAGTCCGATAATAGACTGGAACAAGTTTTGAAATAATCAATCTCTCTTTTTTCTTCTTTCTTTTCTCTGTAATTGATACTTTTCGGTGTAAATTGATTGAACATTTTTTTATCTGGAAAAAAAGCTATATATATATATATATATATATATATATATATATATATATATATATATATGTTGCAACAACACACACACGCCATGTTAAACTCATTTTGCTTGCCAAAATCAGATGTTCTGTGGCTCTCGAAGTATCCCGCCTCTTTATGAAGGGCTTTGCTACGCATTAGCAAATAATGGTACTGTTTATTATTAATTATTATTAATTATTATTATTATTATTAGCTACTTAACGCGAGCGACTCAAGGACCCTTAATTGGCAAAAGTGCAAAAGAGTCGACTCGGCAGAGGTCCTGCGCGTTTAAGAGCATCGCAGCAGGCAGAAGTTCAACCGGTGCAGGTTTGCTCGATGTGGCGGTGCGGAGCCCTCTGCCTGCTGAATTTCTACCTCAGCTATCATAGCCCAAGGGAAGGATGACGAGCAACCCTAAACACGGTGTCATGGTGCCCGAGGAAAGAAACATTCGTAAGCAGCGCAGAGCCGCCACTGGGTATAACCGCAAGTACCTCTCCGGGGCGCTTCTCCCCCTAAACGGCGCCCCGCGACACACAGGCTCCAGCCTCGCTGCTTCACACCCCTCAGCATGGGCGCCGCCATTTTGGAAAGGGCGCTGCTCAACCGCGCGTGGACGGCGCCTGCGCGGTTGCTCCTTAAGGCGGCTGCGGCCGCCATCTTGGAGGAGGGCAACACCCGCCCCAGCCTGCGGATCTCTCCCGCCATCTTAAAGCCAGGCTGTCGCTATTGGTCCAGGAGAGCCGAGCTTCAGAGTCGCCATCTTCTCATAGGGCGCGGCGCTTTCTGACGCCGCCGGCGCCATCTTGAAGCGGAGGGAAGGCCGGCGAGGCCGTCATTTTGTTCCTGTTAGAGGGGTAGTACGTGGTGGTGGGCTAGAGAAAATAAATTGTTGAGATTCTTTTGGGAACGAACCCAAATTGTTTAGGGTTTTTTGGGAGGGATAAATCTCCCCCCGCCCCAGAAAATAGTGATTTTAAGCTTTTGTTTATATATAGATATAGATATATATAATAGATACGCACATACTGTATATATAAATTTTATTAAATTTTCTGTTTTACAGTTTAGAATACTCATTTTAAACGTCCTTAAAATATCCATGACCTCCCTTGTTCTCTTTCCAGGTTCATTTTACATATCATAAATTCCTGCATATTTTACATAAACTAAAGCATTCAGTATTCCATTATTACATCCATCAATACTCATTTTAAACGTCCTTAAAATATCCATGACTTCCCTTCTTCTCTTTCCATGTTCATTTTACATATAATAAATTCCTGCATATTTTATATAAACTAAAGCATTCAGTATTCCATTATTACATCCATCAATACTCATTTTAAATGTCCTTAAAATATCCATGACTTCCCTTCTCTTTCCATGGTTCATTTTACATATCATAAATCCCTGCATATTTTACATAAACTAAAGCATTCAGTATTCCATTACTACATCCATCAAAATTGATCTACAGTTGAATTTATCTTAATGCTGCCAACGTTTTCAAGCGTACACAATTTCCCCTCATCTGTTCGATAAACATTTTCCAGTCTTCTCTCAACGTATGTTCTTGTTCTCTTATTCTATATGTTAAGTCCGCAAACTGCACGTATTCCATCAGATTTTAAGCTTTTGGAGCTGTTACTGCTGCCACACATCTGGGTTTTCCCTGACATTTTGACGGTTTGGCAAAATTTCCCACTGACACCATTTTTACACCCCAAACCCAGGACATGTCACGATTTTTCTTGACGTATGGAAAGCCTAGTTAACCTACTTTGCTAACAAGTGCATCTGGAAAGAACTTTACGTATTGTGATTTCTATCTGCTCTTAAACTTCGCTATAGGAGTACGGTTGCAGCCTATGTTCTGGCAAAATACGATTCCCATCCTCTCTGGTGGATGGGAATCGTACAATCTATTGAAGCCTAATAGGGTGGCTCCTCTGAAATTATTTGTAAATCTGGGCAGAGAACTCTGCATGACTATTTCAGGCCTGTTCCCCTACATGGCAACACATCGAAAAAGGAATATGAGCCGATTAAAACTACTTGTGGTTGTGTAAACAGGCCTGGTTTGCTTTATGTTTAACGTTTTGAGCCGGAGCTTTAGCATGGCTAAACCGCTTCTGGAGCAACGGGACACCGTGACAGAAGTCAGAATGCATGGAAACACCGTTTACCTTCCCACTGCAGCGGTACCTATTTATCTACTTGCACTGGTGTGCTTTCGAACTGCTAGGTTGGCAGAAGCTGGGACCGAGCAATGGGAGTTCATCCCACTGCGGGGATTCAAACCGCCAACCTTCTGATCGGCAAGCCCAGGAGGCTCAGTGGTTTAGACCACAGTGCCACCTGTGTTCCTTTTATAAACTTAATAGTGTGTGTGTGTGTGTGTGTGTGCGCACGCACGCACGCACACACACACTTTGATTCACTCAAACTGATAGCCAAAAATAAATAACCCAGTTTCAGATTTGTAAAAAAGTTCATGAGCAACAAAACTAATTGGACTGAGATTGGGGAGATTTGGGTTGGTGTTAGGCCCCAAGCTACATATTATATGCGAGATCAAGGATTAAGATTCCTAACGTTTTTTTATTATGACTTCAAATGTGTCAATTTTGAATAGGATCAGAGCAGTAGTTGTGATGGAAGATATTTAACCCTTCTATCCTGTGGATTTTGGCAAATGCAGGGGGGAAAATAACCCGTGTTTTACTACACTGGGACATAGAAATAACATGTCTACATATCCAGTTGCAGTTTTCCTGATAGAAATCCCTGCTCCCTTCTGCTGCTGCTGCTATTGGCCTGCAAGTGGGAAACAACTGCCACAAATCTTTGCATCTCCTCACCCTGCCCTAAATGCAGGGGCAGTTGGAGCTGAGAGGCATTTATATTGGGGAAATGGTGGGGGTTGGTGTCAGAGGAAAAGTTTAAACAAGCACAATCAAGTGGTGCTTCAACCCAATTTATGTTTATCCCTGTGGCTGCTTTTATGTAAAAATAAAAACATTGGCATGTGTCTACGTAGGTTGGCACAGTTAACTGCAAATGTTTAAAAAGGTCTGAAAAAACACACTCCAAATTCCATGTCACTTTTGCAAACTGCTTATGTTTAACCTGACAGAATCACTATGTTTGCAGGTGAATTGAGATAGTTGTTTTTTTGGCACCGGTGGAAATTCAGCCATATAGGACATAATAAAATGATACAAAAAAACAACAACACAAACAGGTTTTTTTTTCTTCCTCCTTGGATTTCAGTGACAAATGTACAATAGCACTGAGAGTTTTTGATGGGCTTATGGTGGTTGTTCTAGCAGTGAGTAGTTCACCATTGGTATTAAGTTACCGTACTGCTAAAAGATTCAGCAGTTTGTTGTCGTTTCCCTGGGTTGCATGGGAAAATGAAGTGCATAGAGCAGGAATGGAGAACAATTTAGTCCTGCTATCATGGGGAGAAATAGTTTGAGTAGAAAATCCTTTACAATTGCAGTGTTGTCCATACATCATTATTCTGGGCAAGGGGATATGGAATTGCACATAGTTTTCTGTTGCATCAACTTCCATTAAAACTGTGTATCTCCATTAAAATTTGTTGAGTTTGGGCGCATGTCAGCTCCCTGAGATAGTTTAACATCAAATCATTTATTGCATGTTTAAGAACAATTAAGCCCAAGTCAGCGGGTTCTGATTTCAAATCCGGTCTACAGCCTTTCGAGTCCCAATTTGCCTAGTGTATTTCTTATCCCCAAAGCAAGGATGGCTCAAGGTGTTGTGTATTGCAGTGTTTCCCAACCTTTTTTGGGAAAAGGCACACTTGTTGCATGAAAAAAATCTTGAGGCACACCACCATGCCAGAAGGGAGAAGGTCACTTTTTACTTATGTAGAAAAAAAAATAAAAAAATAGTAACAGCATAGAAGGTAATGGTTAGGCTAGCATCCCTCTTCCAAATATGCTAGGTTTTTATTTGCAGGGACTGTTCTACATGGGAAAGCATTCAGCACTGTCCTTCTCCCATCTGCCATCTGAATTGGTACTATTCTGGGTCAACTTACTCTGCTGCATGTGTAGATGAAAATGGCACCAAGTGTGGGGGAGGGGGCAGAACAGGTTTCAGATACAGGATATTAAGCATACACGTACTTCAGATTGAACTGGTTGCTTGCTTTGCAAGTTTTCATTTCCCAAATGACTGCCTTGGCAAGCGCAATACCTGCCAGGCTCAACGCCGGTCTCGCGCTGCCGCTTCCCGCGCTCTCAAGGACCCGGGAGGAGGAAGGCGTGAAGGGAATCCCGAAGGCGCGAAAACCTCGCGCATGCGCAGGCCTTCCGCCTGCGACAGCCCAGTAGGCCAGCCGAAGTGAGCGGCGATGGGATGTGGGAGGGAGGGAGCTCGCCGCCCCGCGTGTGCCTATGTGGGGCACGTTACAGCCCCGTGACGTCAGCGCCACGCAGGCAGCCAGGCAGGCAGACGGCGAGAGCCCCGCGCTGGGCGGCCTCTCCTCGCCGCCCGCCTTGCCCGCCTCCCTCCCACGGCACACCAGGCAACGTCTCGCGGCACACTAGTGTGCCGCGGAACACCGGTTGGGAAACACTGGTGTATTAAGTCAAAGGATTTTATATCTGTATTATTATTGTCGGTATTTGCATTAGGGTAAAGGGGTAAAGGGCCTTTTGGTTTCAGAGGGTACAGCTACTATTGGTTCATTTAAGCTGCTGTATTTGGATCCTCTGTCTTATTGGTTTCCTCCAAAAGGCAGGACTGTGATTGCCTGATATTGTTCCCTCCAAAATGTATCCTTCCTAGCTAGCTCCCTGTCCCTATAAATGTAGCTTTCCCCTCCTCAGGCTTCAGTCTTGTTTGCCTTAATAAAGAAGTGTTACTAGAGAACTGTCTCCAGCATATTATGTCAAGAGAGCTGAAATCACAAACCCCACGTCACAACACAAGGGATGGTGTTTTGTTGTTGTTGCCGCCTAGAATCCTCTGTGTTGTTGCAAAGGATTGTGGGATGCATTGCACTACAGTAATTACAATTTGTCCAGGAAGTCAGTCATGCTGGACATCAGATTTGTATGTTGCTTTATATATAGTGGTTGTCTCAGTGGTCATTTACAGATGTGTCTCCTTCGCTGTACAACCTGAGGCCTTTTTGAAAACATAAGCGTCACCATCTTGAAAAACAGGTGTGTGAGATATGGATGGTGGTGATGCCACTGCTCCAAGAACCTATTGGTATTTATATACCGCTTAATGTCAAAATAGGCTTCTAAGCAGTTTACAAAATATAAAAACCAGTCAACAAAAATTTTAAAATATAAACATCTATAATTAAAATATACAATAAAGCCATCCCATTAACAAAAAAGAGATTAAAGCAGGAGACTTGGGTCAAGAGATCAGAGGGAACTAAGATTTGAGAAACTCTTAAAGTTTGAATATTTGTACACCAATTATCAGAAACATTTTGCACACCGTACACCCCCATTGGTGTTTAGTGCCCTAGTTATAAAAGATCCCCCTGTAGATTTCAAGTTGAAGCTGATTATTCAGGCCTTCCAGTTTTGGGCAGAAGTCAGGGATCTGTTCCTGCTCTCCATTGCCTGCTTTGAAATGGCTGCCATATTGTTATGTTTCCAATCTTTCGACCCCAAAGACTCTGCAGGATGCTAATTAAATGTGACAGGGACATACGAACGCTGCGGGCTGTAGGGAGGTGGCCTTTGTTCCCACCTTTTCATTGACAGGATTGTTCTGGCTCTTTGCAGCAAGTCAGCAAGCGGTGGCCAAAGAAAAGAGAGATGAATAGAGAGAGAGAGAAAGCATATGCCAGCGAGAGGTCAACAGAAGGCCTTGCTTTTGCTGAGCCAGGCGCTGACTTTACAGAAACCAGGAGAGGGACTCTACTGAGTTGTCAACACATGGCACGCAGTAGATTTGAAGTAACCACCCAGACTACTTCCAAAGCCTCACTATGGACTCCCTTCAGTACTAAAGCGCACATTCTGGTGTTAGGATCAGAGGAAGCCGAGTAGTGACTTCTGAAAGCTGAGATGTGTTTTCTGCTAAATTAAAATCAGAAGTGCGCTTCACTCTTTACATCTGAAAAGGTTGGGTTTTAGAGCATGTTAAGAGTTAGCGTTTATCCACCCTCAAAGCAGCTGATCCTCTCTTGTTCCTGCATGTCATTGGAACGAGGCATATCCAGAGCAGTGACTCTTGCAGAGACACAACAGGCGAGTCTCCAGTGAGCAAAGGTGTTTCTGCTCTCTGCATCAGGAGTGATAAAAATGTTCCAATCACCAGAAACAGCAGAAGGACTTATGCTTTGTGGGTGAAGCATCAGAAGACGTCACAATGTGTCGTTTCTGTGCATACAGAAGCCTGTGTTAACAGAAGCCTTTACCTTACTTAAATCGTTTCTTATGGCATGTAAGTTTTCACAAAGCGTTATTGTGTCCCATCACACCGCCTGAGAACTTTTGGGATCAAGTCTGGAATCTTGCATTCTGTTTTCAGATCTTGAAGAGGTGCCCGTTTTTAAGTTGGCCCCTCTCTGGAGCCACATTTGCAGTGGAGAAGACTTAAACTTCCCATTAACTGCCAATTATTCTCCACAATCTCCCCTTTTCAGTTTCTCCAGCCAAGACCCCAAACCAGAAGTAAATCCAGTTGAAAGAAAAACAGCTGGGGGGGTAGGGTGGCATTTGGAACTTTCTTTGGGACACTTTATGAAGTTTAAATGTCCTTGCTACATGTGCTAAGCATCACATCTGAACATTTAAAGCACCTTTGCACCACTTTAATAGCCATGGCTCCCCAAGGAATCTTGGGAAGTGTAATTGAGTTAAACATTCCAGCACCCTTAACACAGTTCCCAAGAGCGCTTTCAATGTAAGGCATGGATTTGTGTACAGTACTGTGAGCATGCCAGCAGCCCACTCACCAGGGCCATCGATTGCTTGGTGTGACATTAATGGGCAGGCATCCATGGTCCTGAATGGGGTGACTGTGCCCCTGAAGGACCAGGTGCGCAGCCTGGGAGTCATTTTGGTCGCACAGCTGTCCATGGAGGCGCAAGTCAATTCTGTGTCCAGGGCAGCTGTGTACCAGCTCCATCTGGTATGCAGGCTGAGACCCTACCTGCCCACACACTGTCTCACCAGAGTGGTGCATGCTCTGGTTATCTCCTGCTCAGACTACTGCAGTGCGCTCTACGTGCGGCTACCTTTGAAGGTGACCCGGAAACTACAACTAATCCAGAATGCGGCAGCTAGACTGGTGACTGGGAGTGGCCACTGAGACTATATAACACTGGTCCTGAAAGACCTACATTGGCTTCCAGTACGTTTCCAAGCACAAGTCAAAGTGTTGGTACTGACCTTTCAAGCCCTAAACGGCCTCGGCCTAGTATACCTGAAGGAGCGTCTCCACCCCTATTGTTCAGCCCGGACATTGAGGTCCAGCTCCGAGGGCCTTACGGCAGTTCCCTCACTGCAAGTGAGCTTTCTCGGTAGTGATGTCAAGGAAATAAACAACTATCTGACTTTTAGAAGACATCTGAAGGCAGCCCTGTTTAGGGAAGTTTTTAATGTTTGATGTTTTATCAATTTAATATTATTAATAATAATATTCTGCTGGGAGCTGCCCAGCTAGATGGGCAGGTTATGTATGTATGTATGTATGTATGTATGTATGTATAAATGAATAAATAAATAAATAAATAAATAAATAAATAAATAAATAAAGTTAATTCATTTAATTGTGACCAGGCACAAATGGAAAGCTTACAAGAATATTACCTTATCCTGTAGCCCTCAAGCAATATAAAAGCAAAGACAGAGGAAACCTCAAAAGAACTCTTGAGAATGATTATTGTGTCCTATCACTCTTTTTCCAAGGGCACCTTTGTCTGATGTCATCCATTCCAAAACATCCAAATCAGTTTCCTACTATAGCTCTACAAGCTGAGAGGGTGGGCGGGAATAAGCAAGGAAAACCTACTGTTCAATGCCATATCTGTGCTGTGCTGGTCTTCTGTTTGCAATGCATGTGTTTCTACTAAAACATACTTACTCGGAAGTGATACACTCGATTCTACCAATTCAGAATTCGTAACCAGGCTTTTCCCAAAAGTCTTTGCTTAGCCGGCTTTGTCACTGGCATGGCTTTTGCTGCTGGTTATTATGCCTTTTGTTCCTTGCTATAAAGGTGGGTAGCTGTTTCCTTGGTGATGGTGTTGCATATTGTCCTTCATGTTGCCTTTATTGTGCTGTTTTTGCTTGTCACTTTGGGTTTGCCTTGGGTAAAGAAAATGAGTTATGAACAACAACAACAACATTTGTAGGGCACACACCATTGCTGCGTTCTTGGAAGAAGATGCAAGAGGAACTTCCCAGACAGAACAAGAATGACACAAAATATTGCTGTTCCAGGCGTGCAAACTGAGTTTTCTGCATTGGCTTCATAATCTCTTCCTTCCTCCTCTCTCGCATTGCAAAGGAACTGGGGATCAATCCAGACTGGGCCCAATCATGTGCCTGACTTGGTCCTGCAAAACATTACCTACAGATTCATGCCCACTAGGATGCAAATTTGAACTTATTTCTGTGCATATTCAGTTACCACTCTGGTGCTCATTCTCAGCAATGGAAAAGTCAGCAGCACATTTAACTGCGTGATCTCTCTTTGGGGGAGGGGAAAAAAATCTATTGCCTGTTTCATATTTAAATTCATTGAAATGTGTGCTATCCATCTTTGATCATACAGAAATGAGTTCCAGCCTGGGGCAATGGTAACTGTGACAACCCTCTTCAGATAAGCTTCAAAGGAACCTGTTGCCTTGACATCTTCAGTGTCAACCCAGAGATTCTCAACATGCGCACGCACACACACACACACACACACACACACACACACACACAAAAGCATTAAAAAAACCCCCACATATTTTGTGTTTTCCCTCCCTAAAGCTTTCCCCCTTCACCCCCTCCCCCTCGGACCCTGGACGGGGAAGGACAATGTTGATAGTAGGATGTTAGTTGACCAAACCATGCAGGGCATTGTAAGAAACTGTGTTATGACGAAGTATCATGAATTGAGGACACTTACTATGAATAATGGGCTTTAGAGACTTCTTGGAACATCTCATGAACTCCAGCACCAAATTCTACTTCTGATCATTTGGCTGTTCCTTGATATCCTCCCTTCATCTTCCTCTGGATTGTTTCTGCTTCACCCTTAATAGGATGCTAACAGGGGAGGGTGAAGGGAGGGAGGGAAGGAGGATGTGGGAGAAAGGTGGCCCACTAGATGAAAACAACAAAGCACCTTCTCTCACTCAGATCAGAATTTGCAGCCAGACACCATGGGCATCAGGGAGGTAAGAACATCCTTCTGTGAATATAGGAGGCAGCCAAACTGGATGTATTTTGATAGTGTTCACTCACAACTCCCTTCCTATCGTGTAGTTGACGTCCACCTGTTTTCCCCTGTAACAATCCATCTGTGTGTCCATCTATACACTTGATCAGTCATTTCTGTCAGTAGGTTCTGTCCTTTTCACCTTTTCTGATCCCTCAACACATTTTGCTTCAGTTCATCTGGCTACTGTGAAAACGTTCACCAAAGCCAAAACGGAGACCATGGCCGCTAACAAACAGTAGACTTAACAATGCAGACAGCATATTTTCCTCAGGGCCAGTATAAGTTCAGAATCGGAAAAGAAATGTTTTAAGTAGCTAGCAGATACTGTACCCGACGGAAGGTACGGAATCATTTTTGTCAAGGGATGTTTTTAAAAATCAGGGGCCCCATACTGGTGTCCCTTAAATCAAGCCCTGAGTCACCAGTTGAAGACCAATGGGATAGCTAGATGGATTTGATAGCCTGTTATTGGGACTTAAATTGATTGAAAACCCTTGTGTGTCATTCCAGTTTGTGATGCCAATTCTTTCATTGTTGTTTTCTTGCTTAACACACAAAAGGCTACATGCATCCTTCTTCTTTGGCGATCACTCGTGGCCGAGTAAGATTGTCTTCCATAAACACGGTTTAAAAAGTGAGTCCGTAAGTGACTGTGGAGGCCAATTCTGGATCCACACGTCCTTTCACAGTGGGGACATAGGTTTCCGGGTGGGAGTTGATCATGGTGAGGGTTTGCCAAGCATGCCTTCCTCTTGGCATGTTTCTCCCTTTCATCCTGAGTTTGAGCATCTTCAAAACCCATGACACCTTTGGTAAAGGCTGTTCTCCAACTGGAGCACTCGCAGGCCAATGTTTCCCAGTTGTTGGTGTTTATACTACATTTTAAAAAGATTTGCCTTGAGAGTGTCTTTGAACCTCTTATGTTGACCACCAGGATTACACTTTCCATTTTTAAGTTTGGAGTAGAGTAGTTGCTTTGGAAGACGATAATCAGGCATTCGCAGAACAAACACCATGGTGTGTACAAGGGGTTGGAGGGGGAGATTCCTATTCCTGTTGGCCAATAGAGCACAGGTTGTGTTTTCAAAGTCAGTATACCTTGACTACCAGATGCTGGAGACAACTATGGGATGGCTATGCCACCAACAAGCGTTCTTTTGTGAACACCCTTTGGCATCCGTTTGGCCGCTGGTGGGACTCCTGAAAGGTCCCTTGTTCTCACTAAGCCGTGATTCTTAGGTTATATTTGCACATACTATGTTTTCGCAGTGCATGAGATCAATGGATCGCTCACTGAGATGCCATTTCATTATATTTCTATGCTGCCAGCAACACAAGGAGCTCAGAGTGTCCCCTCCCTCTTGTACCATCAATTTCATCTTCACAGTAACCCTTGAGGTAGGTTAGTCAGGCTGAAAGAGAGAGTTACTGACCCAAGGACCACTCAGTGAACTTCATGGCCATGTCAGGAGTTAAACCCAAGGTCTCCCTGGTTCCATTTGACACTGACCACAACACCATGCTGGCCTCCGTGATCTTAGTGCTTGATTTCTCTTACCATATTTATTCTGGTGGTTCAGTAGATATGGGGCTGAGTCTGCATATTTACTCCCCAGGATCAATCCTCTGCCAGTTGGGGGTTTTAGAGAAAGGTCCAGAAGGATGTTATGGTCGATGGTGTCAAAAGCCGCTGAGAGATCCAGCAGAACTAGGAAAGAAGCTCTCACCTTTGTCCCTAGCCCGCCAGAGATCATCGACCAATGAGACCAAGGCAGTTTCAGTCCCATGATGAGGCCTGAATCCCGACTGGAAGGGATCCAAATGGTCCACTTCTTCCAGACATACCTGGAGTTGTTCAGCAACCACTCTCTCAGTCACCTTGCCCAAGAATGGAAGATTTGAGACTGGGCGATAGTTGGCCATATTGGCAGCATCTAAAGATGGTTTTTTAAGAAGCGGTTTGATAACCGCCTCTTTCAGCAGGTCTGGGAAGGCTTCCTCACAGAGAGAAGCATTCTCCACCCCGCAAAGCCCATCGCCCAGCCCTTCCCGACTAGCTTTTATAAGACAGGATGGGCAAGGATCAAGGAGACAGGTGGTTGGTTTCACTCGTCCAAGCAGCCTGTCCACATCCTCGGAGGTAACAGATTGGAATTGATCCCATGTAACAGGACTAGACAGAACTCTAGCACTCTCCTCCCCCGGCCCTGCTCCCACGGTGGAGAGCATGTAGAGAATGGCTTGCGTTAGAAGGTCAGATGGTTGTAGTGGCCCATTCCTGGAACAAGCAGAGTCTTCTGTGTCCATCTGCAGGTGATAACGTCCCTTGACTCTTCCTTCTTCCCTCAACTCCAGGAACTGCGGAGCCGTCAGTTCTGGTGCCGCCTGCTGGCAGAGGCAGGAGGCACCCTGATCTTCGTTTGGGTGGTGCTGGGCGCCTCGTCCCCTGTGAGCCCCAAAGAGGTGCTTCCTTCCCCGCTTCAGCCTGCCCTTGCTGCAGGGCTGGTAGCTGTCAGCTTGGCTCACTGCTTTGGCGACATCAGCGGTGCCCAAGTCAACCCGGCGCTCACGGTGGCCTTCCTTTGCACCCGCAAACTGGACGCTCTGCATGCAGCAAGCTATATCCTGGCCCAGTGCTTGGGCGCCATCTTAGCTTCAGGCGTCTTCTACCTTGTGTTGCCCACCTCAGCCGTGGGGCAATTGGTCACCAAGGTGAGTAAGCTACACTCCTTTCTCCCTCCTTCTTTAAGACTCCCTCCCCATGAGGCATCCTCCTTTCAACTTTAACTCTACCCACTTTAGCCAGGAATAGGAATAAAATAGAGTAGCCATACAGTGGTGCCTCGCAAGACGAAATTAATTCGTTCCGCAAGTCTCTTCGTCTTGCGGTTTTTTCGTCTTGTGATGCACGGTTTCCCATAGGAATGCATTGAAAATCAATTAATGCGTTCCTAGGGAAACCGCCTTCAGACCAGGTCCGGGGACAGTCTGTCCCCGGACCTCTTCTGAAGGCTGGGGGGGGGGGACAAGGACTTTTCTTCCCACCCCCAGCATTTAAAAAAACCCCAGGACAGCGGAGGACTTCTCCGCTGTCCGGGCGATCTTAAAATGCTGGCGGGCGGCATTTTAAAATCGCCCCGGGACAGCGGAGGACTTCTCCGCTGTCCGGGGCGATTTAAAAGCCCCTGGGAAGGCAGGCAGGGGGGACAAAAACTTTTGCCCCCCCGCCAGCCTTCAGAAGAGGTCCTGGACCTCTTCTGAAGGCGGGCGGGGGGCGAAAGTCTTTGCCCCCCCGCCTGCCTTCAAAAGGTGTCCCCGCGGTGGCGGGAGGTGTCCCCCGCCCGGCTTCGGAGCACCAGGAGAAGCGATCTCCCCGCAGCCCCTTGCTTCAAAAGAGGTCCGGGGGCAGCGGGAAGCGAAGCGCTTCGCTTCCCGCTGCCCCCGGACCTCTTTTGAAGCAAGGGGCTGCGCGGAGATAGCGATCTCCCTGCCGCCCCTTGCTGCAAAAGAGAAGACCCGCTGTCCCCGGGGCAAGCTTCGTTTAGCGAAGAAAGCCCATAGGGAAATTCGTCTTGCGAGGCAACTCGAAAACGAAAAAACCTTTCGTTTTGCGAGTTTTTCGTCTCGCGAGGCGTTCGTCTTGCGGGGTACCACTGTATTTTGAAGAGTAAAAAATGAGGACGCAATGGATAAAGTAATTTACAGTTGTTGTTGTTTTGTGAAAAAATCAATAAATAAGATTTACCCAAGGGGGGAAAAGGGACATCCTAAGCAAAAGCAGGACATTCCAGGATCAAATAAGAAACCGGGACGACTTCTGTAAATCTGGGACTGTCCTTAGAAAATAGGGACACTTGGAGGGTGTGTGTCAGGAATGAGCCAGCTCCAAGTAAAGGTTTGCAGCCAACTGCTTGAAAGCAGCCAGGAACAGAGAAGCTTAGATGTTAGGCAGGGAAGAGCCGGCAGTTGCAGATTTCGGCTCTCCCTGACCTTGACAGTCTGGCTGATAAGGCAGTAGCCGAGAATAGGTTAGAACACAGCCAAAGCTTGCAAGAAGTACAAAAAGGCACGAATAGAGACAGCCTCTCAGAAAAGGAAGAGGTTGGAGCTGATCCACTAAGTCCAAAGAGTCAATGAATGGGAGGGCTGCTAGATAGGAAGCAATACAAGAGACGTAAGGGTCGTAAGTTCAATATCTTCTGTCACCGCCAGAAGGAGTTTTCAGAAGGGTCACCTTGAGTAATGATGCCAGAGGCTTTGTTAGAGTCATCCGGAGCTATCTGTTTGTTTTTGCAAAAAATCCTCCTTTTTAATTACCTACGCTTACTGTGTTATCAAGCTGAGAACCTGGACTCTTGACAGTCTGGGCCTGTGGCGGGTCTTGAATTTAAATGGGTGACCTTAGAAATGTTACATAGGGAGTCCAGCTGCGTGCCATCATCCCTCCCTGGGCAATGAAGGGAACTGCAGCCGAGGAATTACCTGGTACCAACAGGTAGATGATTCTAGAAGAGCTTCCAAGGAAGCGCTGGTGTGTGTTCTGAGCAAACAGGAAGCCTTGCTGGCTGCATGGGACCATTGCTTTCCTCATGCTCCAACTTTGCCACTCCCTGCCTTCAGTTGTTGACTTGCTGACCACATCCCAGCAGCCCACTGCCCTCTTATGCCCCTACTTCCCATAGGCTACAAGTGACCCCTTTTTCTGCCAACTGCCCAGTTCTTGTCTCAAACTATCTCTTGAAACAACAGGTCCTTTTGGATTTTCTTCCCACCAACCAACCAAAGTCAAAACCCACTTTGTTTCACACCATTACAGACATTAAATCCACATATATACAGTGGTGCCCCGCAAGACGAATGCCTCGCAAGACGGAAAACTCGCTAGACTAAGAGTTTTCTATTTTGGAGGTGCTTCGCAAAACGAATTTCCTATGGGCTTGCTTCGCAAGACGACAATGTCTTGCGAGTTCCTGCGGGGTTTTTTCCTCCCCCCCCCCATTTTCTAAGCCACTAAGCCACTTATCAGCTGATCCGATCAGCAGATAAGCTGCTAAAAGCCGCTAATAGCCGCTAATAGCGCTAATCCTTCAATGGGCTTGCTTCGCAAGACGAAAAAACCGCTAGACGAAGAGAATCACAGAACGGATTATTTTCGTCTTGCGAGGCACCACTGTATTTTTTTTAAATGTATTTTCTCTTGTCTTTTAGCTATGCATATGTATAGCTGTGAAGGAGACAAGTCCCAAGTAAATAGTTACGTGGCGATAAGTAATAATAATAATAATAATAATAATAATAATAATAATAATTTATACCCCACCCTCCCCAGCCAAGGCTGGGCTCAGGCCGGCTAACAAGCAATAATAAAAACAAGTTGAATGAATACAACTTAAAAACAAGATTAAAATACAACATTAAAACATTAAAATGCAGCCTCATCACAGGAGGAGAAAGGAAAAAAGGGGGGAGGGAATCAAATTGACCCAAGCCAAAGGCCAGGCGGAACAACTCTGTCCTGCAGGCCCTGCGGAAAGAAATCAGATCCTGCAGGGCCCTGGTCTCATGAGGCAGAGCGTTCCACCAGGCCGGGGCCAGTGTTGAAAAGGCCCTGGCTCTGGTTGAGGCTAATCTAATTTCCTTAGGGCCCGGGACCACTAGGGTGTTGCTATTTATGGACCTTGAGGCTCTCTGCGGGGCATACCGGGAGAGGCGGTCCCGTAGGTAAATAGTAGCCATCTCGAAGTTGTCTCAGATGCAGAACTAAGATAGCAGAAGTTACCATATTGGTAACATGACTTATAATATTACCTTCCATTTGTAGCAGTTTTAAAAGAAATGCAAGCTGTTTGCTTTGTGTTTCTTTATGTTGTTATTTGGACTCCGCATCGTGAATGCAAAAAGTATTCTTCTCAATGAAGGGTTTTAAACACATGCAAAGATTACCCAGCTGCCATGAACATGCTGGGATCTAACAGCAGCACATATAGAATTGCTTTTAAATGGAGTCATAGAATTTCCTCAGAGTCCGTCAAGTCCACTTACATGCTGAGTGCAGCAGGAAGATCGGCTGGTTGAAGACATTATGCAGCGTACTAACACTTTCAACATAAAAACTGTTCGAACTGCAATATTTCAGGTCAGCAGTGAAGGGAACGCTGGGCAGGCCTTGGGAATGGAAGCTTTTTCCACTTTCCAGCTAGCCCTCACCATCTTTGCTGTAGAAGACCATCGGAGGCGTGAGTTGGGCGAGCCTGGAATCTTGGCCGTTGGCTTCTCTGTAATCGCAGGAGCGCTAGCCGCGGTAAGAGCCTTTGCTTGTGGTTTATAAAGTCCAGATTGATTGAAGGTTTTGTGGCTCGAAACCTGGGCCCAGCATCACAAGTTGCCCATGACTGAAGGCTGATTTTTAACATCATTCCCCCGCTTCGCCCGGTGTGTCAGATGATAGCATCCCTCCTACTGTTTCATAAGACACATGGAATGTCAGGTTGAATTACAGTGGCACCTTGGTTATCAAACTTAATCCGTTCCGGGAGTCCATTTGGAACCATTCAAAAACCAAGGCACAGCTTCCGATTGGCTGCAGGAGCCAATGCAATTCTGGTTCTAAACGCAGCATAAGGGGGTCTCTATAGTATAGTGTATTTTAAAATGGGGTTTCAGAGTTTTTAGGGGTTTTTGAATGTTTTATGTAGTTTTTATGTAGTTTTATGTAGTTTTTCATTTTCATTGTTCTGCATGGGACAATGACAATAAAGATATCTTATATCGTATATCAAGCTTCCTGCACTCCATCGGAAGCCGCAGAAGCCGCGTTGGAAGTTTGGCTTCCAAAAAACGTTCGCAAACTGGAACACTCACTTCCGGGTTTGCGGCGTTCGGGAGCTGATTTGTTTGGGAGCCAAGCCATTCGGCAACCAAGATACCACTGTACTTAAAGGGAGCAATATCCTAGTCCTCATGACTTCAGAAAACAATATCTATACACCATAATCCGTTCCAGCAGTCCGTCCTTTAGGCGAAATGGGTCGCTGGTAGAAGCACCGTTGTGCGCATGTGCAGATGGCGGCGGCAGTTTCTGCGCGTGCGCAAATCACGGCAAACCCGGTATTTACTTCTGGGTTTGCCGTGGTCGCGACTTGGATCGTGCCCAAGTAGAGGCAGTTGTAAGTAGAGGTTCTACTGTAATTTAAAAGATGCTCTGTATGCAAAGCTTTTGCCACGTTGGCTTTGTAATTGCTGTACCCCCCAAAGTACAATCTTATATTCTTTCTATGGCTGGCTATACGCTTCCGTGTCAGCCAAGTGATTGTGACTGAAAACAGGAGATTGAAGGAATCATGCAATCTTGGCTGGATAAAGAAAGAGTAAGCTCAGGCCTGAAGCAGGGAATTGATTTTAACAGCTGCACACACAGCACTGCGTTCAGTCCTGCTGTACAAAGGAGGGCTGACAAATCAGAAAGTATACTAAAACCAACACTGGCACACACAGAAAAAGTTTGTAAGGAAATATATGCATATTTGCACAATGGATTCAGATCACAGAATGTGGGGGTTCTGGCTGAAGAATCAGGGTGTTTCTTTGTGTTTGTGTTTGTGCAGAAACAATCACTAGCAATTCAGGAGTGAAGCAAATTTAATACCAATGGTTGGGAACAGATTTTGAGACCCTATGGGCAGGGAGACTTACTTCTATGTAGCACTAGCACATATTAAGTCATTTATGAACAATAGATGATGTTCAGCAAGACACACTCTTGGTTGTTTTTGAGATAATGACAACAAACTAACACACAGAACAATCAGCCCAAAGGAGGGAGATGGACCACCACTGACTATGCCATTATGATATCTCTGCAGGGCACATTCTCCGGAGGCAGCATGAACCCAGCTCGGTCCCTGGGACCAGCTGTCGTGACAGGAATCTGGGAACATCACTGGGTAAGTGGATGGATGAGAGCCTTTTGAGAGACGAGTGAGAGACGAGTGGTTCTTTGTCCTCCCCCTTTTTTTGACTTCATGTCTTTCAGCTGGCCCTCAGTGCTCCAGCTTTTTCCCCTTCAAGCTTTTCTGGCTTAGTGTAATTATTTTTCATTTTTCAAATATTCTTTATTGAAAAATAAAAATATACAGAATTACAAGTGCGCCGAGTAAGATAAGACACACACACACACACAAAAAGAAGAAACAAGAAATAGTACCCATGTAGAAAACAAAACAGAAAAACAACAAAAAACATATTGTGTGCCTTACAGAAAAAGGGAGAAATTGTTATTGTAGTTAACAGTTGTAGTTGATGTATTTTAGTTGGCCCTCAGTGCTCCAGGTTGTGGTTTTTTAAAAATTATTATTATTATCATCATCATCTTCATCATCATTAAAACTGCCTGGGGTGTCAACTTGAATAAAATATTGGTGGGGTCAGGTAAGCCCTGACCCACATAATCAATCACATGATACGACACACATACCCCATTTGAATGGCAATGCACATCAACTGGGGGGGAAGCCCCCTCCAATATTTTATTGGAGGGCCTGAAAGTACCTAGGCCCCTAGGAGTTGGCTCCTATGAAGGCTGCTTAGAAACCCTGCCCCTCTTGGGATCCCACCAAGTTGATTCAGTCACTTTAAAACTGCCTCCCTTAAGCCATCCTGGTTGCTTTCGGGCCCACTTCTCTATCCTCAAGGATGAGACAGGTGCTTCACAGGTTGCCTCTTTTGCTCTCGCTCTCCTCCCCTCCTTCCAGGTGTACTGGCTCGGCCCCATCCTTGGCGCAGTCCTTGCCGGCGTCTCCTACGAATTCTTCTTTGCCAACAATGCTTCGCGGGAGAAGCTGGTTGCCTGCCTGACCTGCCGCGACATAGAGATCGTGGAAGCGGCCAGCATGTCTCGTTCTTCTGTCTCCGCCGCTGCCAAGCCGCCTTGCAATGGGGAACACAGCACCGAATAGAAGGCAACGCCTTTCCCTCTCCGGCTTCCTGCTGCTACCCCCATGCGAAAATAATAATAATAATAATTTATTATTTATACCCCGCCCATCTGGCTGAGTTTCCCCAGCCACTCTGGGCGGCTCCCAATCAAGTATTAAAAACAATACAGCGTTAAATGTTAAAAACTTCCCTGAACAGGGCTGCCTTCAGATGTCTTTTAAAGATAGGATAGCTACTTATTTCCTTGACATCTGATGGGAGGGCATTCCACAGGGCGGGCGCCACTACCAAGAAGGCCCTCTGCCTGGTTCCCTGTAACCTCACTTCTCACAATGAGGGAACCGCCAGAAGGCCCTCGGCACTGGATCTCAGTGTCCGGGCTGAACGATGGGGGTGGAGACGCTCCTTCAGGTATACAGGACCAAGGCCGTCCTGTATACCTGAAGATATACAAAATTCCCTCCTCTTAGCAAGGCTTCCTTTGCCACTTTTACCCAGCTGCTATCTTCCATATATAATCATCTGTGCTCTGGCACTAGGATGGGACTGGAATCTGAACCCCTCAAGATGGCACAGCCTAACATTGGTGGCACAGAGCACGGCCACTGGTGCTGGCCCCAACTTAGAGAGTATGGCGGTCTCATAGGCTAACACAAGCAAGAGCTGGAAACCAGGATTCCTGGGTTCTCTTTGGGTAAGGTCCAGCGAGCTAGAACATAGTGCTCTGGTTTCTGTTCCCAAGATGACAGACATGGCAGATAAGGAAAGGCCTGGAAACCAAGGCTGCTAGGTTCCATTCTACACAGTGGCGTAGCGTGGGTTGTCAGCACCCGGGGCAAGGCAAGTAATTTGCGCCCCCTAACCCATGGATTTGCGCCCCCTAACCCTAACCCCCAGATGTTGCGCACGGTGCAGCCGGCCCCCCCTGCACCCCCCACGCTACGCCACTGATTCTACACTCCCTTGGCGATTTCATCATGTAAAACCCTGGGCCTAGAAGTTGACAGAAGACAGGTCTGGGTTCACTGGTACTGTATATCTCCAGGTGATTCATAGATTCCCAATTGTTTCAACAACAGCAGCAACAAAATGACTCCCCTCCCTCTCTCCTCAATTATACTGCCAAAGAAAGCTTGGTAGCAACCATGTGTGTATTTTTTGTGGGGGGAGGGGAAAGGCCTGTGATTTGTGGTTTTTCTGGTTCTTTAAAAAAACAAACACATTTCTGGGATCAGAAGTAAAGGTCTTTAGCTGCACCCTCTGCACACCCTCCAACATTCCTCCGATGAAAATAGGGTCGTGCTGTTCCATACCCTCTAACATTTCTCCAGTGAAAATACAGTCGTACCTTGGTTCTTGAATGGAATCCGTTCCGGAAGTCCGTTTGTCTTCCGAAAATGTTCGAAAACCAAGGCATGGCTTCCGATTGCTGCAGGAGCTTCCTGCACTCAATCGCAAGTCACAGAAGTCGTGTCGGACGTTCGGGTTCCTAAAGAACGTTCGCCAACCGGAACACTCGCTTCCTGGTTTGCGGCGTTCAGTAACCAAAACATTTGAGTCACAAGGCATTCAAGAGCCAAGGTACAGTACAACTGTAGGGACGTCCTACCAGGCCCTCCAGCATTTCTCTGATGAAGATAGGGATGTCCTAAGGAAAAGCGGGGACGCGAGTGTCGCTGTGGGTTAAACCACAGAGCCTAGGACTTGCTGATCAGAAGGTCGGCGGTTCGAATCCCCGCGACGGGGTGAGCTCCCGTTGCTCTGTCCCAGCTCCTGCCGACCTAACAGTTCGAAAGCATGTCAAAGTGCAAGTAGATCAATAGGTACCACTCCGGCGGGAAGGCAAACGGCGTTTCCGTGCGCTGCTCTGGTTCGCCAGAAGCGGCTTAGTCATGCTGGCCACATGACCTGGCAGCTGTATGCTGGCTCCCTCGGCCAATAAAGCGAGATGAGCGCCACAACCCCAGAGTCGGTCATGACTGGATCTAATGGTCAGGGGTCCCCCCTTTAAGGGAAAGCAGGACATGCTGGGATCAAATCAGAAACCGGGATGGCTTTTGTAAATCTGGGTCTGTCCCTGGAAAGCAGGGGCGATTGCTGGTGGGTTTGGGGATGCTAGTAACAGCAACAACAAAACGGTAGGCGCTGCAAGCTTCAAGGATGCCCATCCCTACCCCAGGCCTGTGTCTCATTTGCCCCAATATTAGTTGCAGCGCTAGAGAGAGCATCTCAGAGAGTCACCACTATGTCGCTCTGTTCTCTTTGCCACATGGGTGGAGTTCAACAACAGGTCTAAGCCAACGAACCCGATGCACACAATCAAGCGCAGTGAGGAGTGCTATGGAGCGAGGAGTGGGGGGGGGCGGATGCTGCCTCCCCTCCCTCTGTGCCTGGAACATGCTGGGCCAGGAGAAGTGCTGACCCAGCAAGTCCCATTATCCTCGCCCCTTTCAGGCCTGATCGTTTCCCTCCCTCCGGCCCAATCACAGAGCAAGCTGGCAAATCCCCGGGACCCCAGAGAGAATTAAGAGTCCCTTAAACAGATCTGACTAAACCTCGCCTCCAAAATGCTGAGGTGACAAATATCCCAGAGAGGCCTCTTTCTAAGCACAGAGGGGGCCTGGTTTCATCCACATGCCCCCCTCTTTTTTGTTTTTTTTGTTTTGTTGAGTGGTTATCCCCTGAAACTCCAGCCACAGGAGTCCTGTCTCCAGCGTTATCTCCTCTGTACAGTTTTGTTTGGTTCCTTAGCATACCCTCCAACATTTCTCCGATGAAAATAGGGATGTCCTAAATAATATTAATAATAATAATAATAATAATAATAATAATAATAATAATAATGTTGTTGTTGTTGTTATATTATTTATACTCACCCATCTGACTAGGTTGCCCCAGCCACAATGGGCGGCTTCTAACATGGAAAAAAACTCATAGTAAAACATTAAACTTTTTTTTAAAAAAAAAAACCTTCCCTATACATGACTGCCTTCGGATGTTTCTACGGGTTGTATAGTTACTTATCTCCTTGGCTCAGGAGCCACATAATTCCATATCCTCCAAAATTTATCCGATTAAAATAGGGCTTGCCGATCAGAAGGTTGGCGGTTCGAATCCCCGCGACGGGGTGAGCTCCCGTTGCTCGGTCCCTGCTCCTGCCAAGCTAGCAGTTCGAAAGCACGTCAAAGGGCAAGTAGATAAATAGGTACCGCTCCAGCGGGAAGGTAAACGGTGTTTCCGTGCGCTGCTCTGGTTCGCTTAGTCATGCTGGCCACATGACCCGGAAGCTGTACTCTGGCTCCCTCGGCCAATAAAGCGCGATGAGCGCCGCAACCCCAGAGTCAGCCACGACTGGACCTAATGCCCATTGGTCCCTTTGCCTTTAAGGAAAAGTAGGACCTTCTGGGATCAAATCAGAAAGCAGGACGGCGTCTGTAAATCCGTCCCTGGAAAATAATGCTTCCCAGCAATTGGCATTCACTCTGGGCAGCTTCCAACACATATAAAAACGTAATAAAATATTAAACATTAAAAAACGTCCCTATACAGGTCTGCCTTCAGACTTCTTCTAAAGGTTGTTCAGTGGAACCTCAGTTTTCGAACGTAATCTGTTCCGGAAGTCCGTTTGACTTCCGAAACATTCGAAAACCGAGGACTAAAGGGTTGTCAGCAAGTTTAGTGGGGGAAACTGAGAAACGTGCCTCGGAAGCCATTTGACTTCCGAGGCACGTTCAAAAATGGAAGCATTCACTTCCGGTTTTTCGGTGTTCGGCTTCTGAAATGTTCCACTTATCTCCTTGGCTCGGTGGTTGCAAAATGCCCATCAACTTCGGGGGACCATGGCCCCCTCAATATTTTTTTGAAGGGACCTTAGCCCTTAGGAGTTGGCTCCTACATTCCACAGCCACTAGGCCATGCTGTAAGAATCCCAGAGGTTTGGCTAGAATAGAAGGATCCCCAGGATAAGGTAAGGGGATGTGAATGTGTTTGCTGGGATTAAGGGCTACTCTAGAGCACGGGTAGGCCAGCTAAGGCCCAGGGGCCGAATCTGGCCCAATTGCCTTCTACATCCGGTCCACGGACGGTCCGGGAATCAGCATGTTTTTACATGAGTAGAATGTTACAGATAGGTAGCTGTGTTGGTCTGCCATAGTCAAAATAAAAAAATTCCTTCCAGTAGCACCTTAAAGACCAACTAAGTTAGTTCTTGGTATGAGCTTTCGTGTGCATGCACACTTCTTCAGATACTGTACACTGAAACAGAAGTTGCCAGATCCTTCTATATAGAGAGAAGGTGGGGAGGGGTATTACTCAGAATGAGTAGAATGTGTTATTTTATTTAAAATGCATCTCTGGGTTATTTGTGGGTCATAGGAATTCGTTCATTATTTTTCTTCAAAATATAGTTCAGTCCCCCACAAGGTCTGAGGGACAGTGGACCGGCCCCCTGCAGAAAAAGTTTGCAGACCCCTGCTCTAGAGCCTGGGAGTGATCTGGCTTTGGTTTCAGATGAAGGAACCATTATGGGGACTGGAAGGAACGACAGTTCAGCTAAGATTAGGCTGTCATACACACCAGAGGTTTCTTGTTCCTCAGTCCGAAGACCATGACATGAAAGTGATGGCAGGTTCTCCTGACTGAAGTCAATACAAGTACATTCCCCTCCATGTGGATCGACACATCTCAAATCGACCTGGTGAATGGTCTTGATCTCAACATAGCATAACTTGCTGCAACCTACCTTTTGGAAGGATTTTCTCCTTGAGCAAACCAAAGTACATTTCAAGATGTGCAAATCCAGTGGGAGGGAAATGCCCGACAATATCATCAGAAATTACTGCTCAGTAAATAGGTTTAGATTGGTGCAGAAAATTTTGTTTCCCCACATCTCAACGCACAAGAAACACAGGCAACAAGGCCAAGGGAACCCTGTGGCACGGCCTTATAAAGCAAAGAAAAACACACAAGGGACATCACTGCTTCAAACATAAGCAGACACTTTTAAAAAAAGACATAAATCCAGGCAGGCTGCAGCAATAAGCAAGCAAAGGAACCCAGTCGTTAATCTGCAAAGCATGCGCAAACATGCTCAGCACCAGGGACGGTTCAGTTGGTCTCAAGTTTGTGGGTTCAAGCCCTACACTGGGCAAAAGAGTCCTGCGTGGCATGGGATTAGATGACCCTCGTGGTCCCTTCCAACTCTATGATTCGTTGAGGAAGCTGTTGGTTCAAATCCACACCTTGGCTTTCTATTTCTACCCTTCCCCAGTTGTTATTGAACAGGAGATGATCAGAACACTTGTGGAGACACATGTTCAGGACAACGGAGGGCAGAGAGGGGAGGCAGCAAGGAGTGCTTGGCTCTCAAAAGCCAGAAATATCCCCACTCTGGCTATCACCCCCCTGGCTGGTGAGGAGTGATGCGTCACGTACTGACAGGAGGACACCGGGCCCATGTCACTGCAGAAACCACTACCACACAACACAGTTGGCTGGAGGGAACCCACACTTGTCAAAACGGTCCCTGGCATTACAACCAGGGCCTCAGAGTGGCACGCATGGCTGTGAAACATGCATTTGGGAAGCTGAAGATGCGTTGATGGCATCTTAACCACACAAGAAGATGGCAAGGTTGAGAAAGGGTGCGTCATGGTGTAATGGTTAAGAGCGGTGGACTCGTAATCTGGTGAACCGGGTTCGCGTCCCTGCTCCTCCACATGCAGCTGCTGGGTGACCTTGGGCTAGTCACGTTTCTCTGAAGTCTCTCAGCCTCACTCACCTCACAGAGTGTTTGTTGTGGGGGAGGAAGGGAAAGGAGATTGTTAGCCGCTTTGAGACTCCTTAAGGGGAGTGAAAGGCGGAATATCAAGTCCAAACTCTTCTTCTTCTGTGGGGCTTGGATAGGATGCTCCTGAAAGGGAGTTCTCAGCAATGCATCAGATCCAGGATCTACATGTCATTGTGGTCCAGGGATGCACCACTAGGAGTCCTTTAGGCAGTGGCGTAGCGTGGGTTCTCAGCACCCGGGGCAAGGCAAGTAATTTGCGCCCCCTAACCCGGGGCAAGGCAAGTAATTTGCGCCCCCTAACCCATGGATTTTAGCACTCGAGTCTCTTCCGCGCGCCCCCAGATGTTGCGCCAGGTGCAGCAGGCCCCCCTGCACCCCCCACACTACGCCACTGCTCCTACCACAAGTCTTCAGGACAGCCATCCGAAGGCTGGCGCGGGGAGAAGGTCTCTCCGCCCCACCGCCAGGCTTCGGAGCAGCCTTCCGAAGGCTGGCGCGGGGAGAAGGTCTCTCCGCCCCAACGCCAGGCTTCGGAGCAGCCTTCCGAAGGCTGGCGCGGGGAGAAGGTCTCTCCACCCCACCGCCAGCCTTCGGAGGAGGTCCGAGGACAGTGGGGTTCCTGCTTCCTTGAGGAGGGTCGGCCAAACGCGCCCCCCCAAATGTTGCGGCCGGTGCGGCCGGCACCCCTGGCACCCCCCATGCTACGCCACTGCCTTTAGGGACTATGGGAAAAATACGAAGCAGCCACAGGGAGAAGGATGCCGAGGCAGCAGCCACGGGCATCAGGCTGCTGGATCGAGGTGAGCAAGCAGCTGGAGGAGCTGAAGAACAGGTGAGCATGGGCAGCAGGGCACTGGGCATGCCAGAGCTGTTGGGGACAGGGGACACTGTGCCCATAATTTGCTGGGCTGGTTTCAGTGAACACAGCTGCTCAGAGACATTTGCTGCTCAGTCACGCTGTCAGGAGCGAGCCAGCAATAAATCACACAGAGTAAGTGAAGTTAACTCTTTATTGGAAGAAACAGGAACTGCTCAGGAACTGCTAGGCCTAAAGAGCACAGCAACTCTTCTTCGGTAAGTCTTGCCCCTATGAAGCAGTTGTGGAAACTGAAGGTCTCCGCCTTCCCGCAGCTGCATAAGTCTCCTCCTCTCCTGGGTCTTTGCTTCTCCCACTTCATACCTTTCCTGGTCCTGTGCGTAGCTGTCAACTTACAGATTTGAAAATAAGGGACCAGCAGCCTCGAAAATAAGGGATCAGCAGCCAAAATAAGGGATTTTAGTCAACCAGCTGAAATACGAAGTTAAAAGGGACCAGATAATTTGGGAGAACAGTGCCGGTTTTTAGCCCTTCGTTTCCAGAGATTGCTGCTCAAGACACCAGCTGATGAAACACTGCAATTAAATAACTACAAGCAGCAACCACTTTTCGCGCAAAACGAAGTCCAAGCTACAAAGATGCTGCTGCAGTTCTGCATCTTTTCACTCATGCTCCATCTGCAGCTCTCAGTTCCATCAGGTGGGGCAGGAGGAAGCAGGGGGGAATAGCGCCCGAAGTAAACCCGCAGATCAGATCATCTATGCTAGTCTACCACTAGAAGTCTATGGGAGAAGCGCTTGCGGTCCTTCCTCCGCATTCCCCCTCCATGGTTAGCCCTTGGAACACCTGCCCGCGCCTCTGCCTCCTCCTCCTCTCTCTGAACTGCTTTCTCTATGGTTGCCCTCGCTCTCCTCTCAAGGCTCCTCAGCAATTCATAGGGCGCGCCAGGCTGCCCATCTCATTCGGGTCCTTCGGCGGCTCAGCCACACTATGGCCTAGCGGGAGCGGCGGTGGTGGCAGCAGGCAGAGGGGAGGCCCCAGGCAGAGAAGCTCAGTTTGGCGGCCACGAGGAGGATGGTGGCGGAAGGGCCTGAGGCTCCTGCCAGTCCTGGCAGGGAGGGGCTCCCGGGGGCCGAGGCTGGTGAGAGGAGGCCGGGGGAGAGGGGCCAGGCAGTCAAGCAACACAGTTGGAGCCTCCCTCCTCCCTGGCCGGCAGGGAGGGAGGGAGAGCAGCTGCTTCCTTTGAAACCCAGGAAATTTAAGGGGCATCATCAATAAGGGACAGCAGCGGGACACGGCGCTGGGATAAGGGAGTTTCCCGCCAAATAAGGGATGCTTGACAGCTATGGTCCTGTGAGACCCCCTGGGAGGGGAGCTTGTTGCAGGAGGAGGGGGAGACACCCTGTCTTCTTTACCAGCCTGATTCATCTCTGCCTCTTGGCTGCCCTCCTCTCTTATTTCTGATTCGGGACTTCTTTCTGCCACGGACTCTCTCTTCTCACTAAACCCTGTTGCCTCTTCAGCTTCCGACACCTCCTCCCAGTCTGCTCCATCTTCTCCCTCTGACCACTCACAGTTGTCCCACCACCAATCCCCAGGCTCTGAGCCTTCTTCCCTTGGAGGTTCTCCAGCTGGTCGTCCCCCCCCCCGCCATTCTTCTGTGTCCAACCAATCCATGACACACATCCAAGACAACCGCCAGCAGGAGACAACCACCACATGCTCCCAGGGCAACTGTGGTTTTTGTGTGTGTGTGTTTTTTAAAGATATTTATTCAATTTTCACAAATTATAAAATCAAACACAATACAAACAAACACACACATAGACAACCAAATATAATTTCAAATCCTTATTCTCTTAAAACTTACTTCACCGACCTCCTCATACCTCCCCTTTCTGCATTCCAATTTCAAATATTTAGTTCAACAAATCCTCACCCTTAATTTAATCTAATTGTAATCCTTTCTTTTCTTTTAACCTAATCTTTACAGCTGTAATCCGCTCACTTCTATAACCGCAACATTTTAACACTCATTAATTTTACAATGTCTCTTAAGATAGATCTTAAATTTCTTCCAATCTTCTTCCGCTGTCTCTTTTCCCTGGTCCCAGATTCTGCCAGTCATTTCAGCCAGTCCCATGTAGTCTATCACCTTCATCTGCCATTCTTCCAAGGTGGGTAGATCTTGTGTCTTCCAATACTTTGCGATGAGTATTCTTGCTGCTGTTGTAGCATACATTAAAAAAAAGTTCTATCTTTCTTTGGCACCAATTGGCCGACAATGCCCAAGAGAAAGGCTTCTGGTTTCTTCTCCCAGGGCAACTGTTGGACTTGCAGGCACATCCTGATGACATCCTTGCCAAGAGCAGCATCAGTTGGGGCTGGACTGTCTGCCACGTGCAAGGAGACTTGCAGCTCTGTAGGGAACATCTGGCTGCGTGCTGGCCAGTGCTGGGGGAGACTGGGTGGGCCTCTCTCATGATCCGTGCTGCAGAAGGGAATATTTTTGGGGCAGCTTACAGTACATAGGTATAAAAGCGATTTAAATGCAAGTAAGATGCAGGTGGCACTGTGGGTTAAACCACAGAGCCTAGGACTTGCCGATCAGAAGGTCGGTGGTTCGAATCCCCGTGACGGGGTGAGCTCCCGTTGCTCAGTCCTAGCTCCTGCCAACCTAGCAGTTTGAAAGCACGTCAAAGTGCAAGTAGATAAATAGGTACCACTCTGGCGGGAAGGTAAATGGCATTTCCGTGCACTGCTCTGGTTCTCCAGAAGCAGCTTAGTCATGCTGGCCACATGACCCGGAAGCTGTACGCTGGCTCCCTCGGCCAATAAAGTGAGATGAGCGCCGCAACCCCAGAGTCAGTCACGACTGGACCTAATGGTCAGAGGTCCCTTTATCTTTACCTTAAGACATTAAACCATAACCAAAGCAACAGAAGATGCAGAAACAAAACTCACTGTACCCCTGGTCCAAAGTTAAAACAGATATTTAAAGAGACAACATTATTAATAGTATTAGTACAGTGGTACCTCAGGTTACAGACGCTTCAGGTTACAAACTCCACTAACCCAGAAATAGTACCTTGGGTTAAGAACTTTGCTTCAGGATGAGAACAGAAATTGTGTGGTGGTGGCGCAGCAGCAGGAGGCCCCATTAGCTAAAGTGGTACCTCAGGTTAAGAACAGTTTCAGGTTAAGAACGGACCTCCAGAACGAATTAAGTTCTTAACCCGAGCAACCCCTGTATTAATATACTCCCTATACCCACAGGTCTCAGGTGGTTCACAGGTTAAAATTGCAATATAAAAACACAAAATATATAATCAAAAGAAAAACAGAAACAACCATCCCCCAGGTCTTCTGGCAAAGACTCAGGCAGTATAAGCTATTTAAGTTATGCTTGGTGCAGACTGCCTAGCCGTTTGTCAGACGGTAGTGGATCCAACCGCCACAGCAGGTCGCCATGAACGGATAAGACAAGGAAAAGTTCTTACCAACTGCTTTTTATTCTATATTCACAGAGAGAGGCTTGGAAATGCAGTCTCTTGGAATAATGGTGTTGCCACGAGTGAGTCTCCACCCCCTTCCTCTCTCCCCTCCCTCTCTCTGTTCATGCACCATCACTACGGGTGCTGCTATGTGCCCTCTGCCTCTGAGCTCTCTGCTCTCCTACTTTCAATGCTCTCCGGGTTCTGGGAGGGGGGGTCTGGAATGCTTTCTAAAGACACTGTGTCCATCAGCTGCCTCCCCCTCTGGTGCTCCTTCTTCTTCCTCCTCTCCCATTATTTCCCCTCGTCTGCCTCTGAGCTGTGATCTCCCTCAAACCCCTGTTGTAATTCTGAACTGTCTTCTTCTCTGGAAGGGTCAGGCTGGGGAGGTGGTCTCCACCATTCCTCCTCTGCCCAGTCCCTGACACCTTTGCCAGCAGAGCTTATCTGCATACTGGATGCAGCACCTCCCTTGTGTGATCTGAAAGGCAAGAATCATAGAGTTGGAAGGGACCCCAAGGGGTCATCTAGTCCAATCTCTGGCAATGCAGGAAGAAGAGTGTTAGAGCGATAGAGTGGAAGAAGAAGAAAACAAGTTTTCCACATTTGGTAAAGAAAGTGGGGCATGGAAGATGGCAATAGAGGTTATATGTTGCAGGAAGTGTCATGCCTCCCCTCTTTTCCACCTGTGTGAGATGCTCTGTTTGGTACCCCAGTTACTGGAAGTGGACGGGAGCTTACCAGCATGGGGGGGGGGAGGATGGATGTCTCTCCTGCGTGGGAGGGATAGCACTCCTTTCCTGCTGTTGTGAGGGGAGTAAGATGGGTCAGACATATGACATATGACAAAGTGTGGCAAGGGAGGCCCTCACAGCACAGGTGTACTTTATAGTGAGGCTGAGGCTTCCGGTTCCGCTCCGCCTTAATGGAGGCAGCCCCCACAGCAGCAGGAGATCATTGGCAAAGGAAGAACAAGGATGATTGAGGGTAATTATCCTTGCAAATTCCTTCCAGGGATGGGGGGAATGAGCTTCACTTGCAGTTCATCTCGGTACCTGGCTCTCGCTCTGGCATGGAATGCGGGGGGGGGGGGGCAGAGAGGCGCTGAGTGCAAAAGCACATCGCCTGTCAAAAACTCTCCAACGCTGCCATTAAGCAGCAGAGGTTCTCCTGTTAATTAGAGCTTAATTGGACTAAAGTACAGGCACGTGCTAGAAGAGGTGAGATCACAAACTGTCGAACAAACCAACTGCAAGAACTCGAGATAAGATTTAATTCAGTGCAGGGAGGGGAGCCTACAGTTTCTTTATCTAAAGTTTTCTTCTCTATATTCATGATTTGGCAACCCTCCTCTGAAGGTTAGTTCAAATTATATATGTAAAGGTTCACAATAGAAACTTAGAGCTGACTCTTCCCCATCCTTTATTATTTACGAAGTGAACTGAAAAACGCTAAGAGGACTTGGGATTTAATTTAATTGGAAGTATAATTGCTCATATATCTTCAGTTGGAAGGAAGGATGAAAGGAGTCTATGAACTACCAAGGAATTTATAAGGCACAGGGACATATTGTGCGTTGCCAGCGCCCGAGGCCATGCAGAGGGGTGGTGGGAGGGAAACAGATGGAGTACACATGTGCATTCAAGCATCCGTGTCACCCAGGAGATCGCAGCCGCAGATGTAAGAATAGAAGGAGTCGTTCCGTTGTCTGGAGAGGTCACTTCCTGTTTTGCATGGAGATAAAGAACAACACAACTTTTAGAAGGCATCTAAAGGCAGCCCTGTATTGGGAAGCTTTTTAAGTTTGACGCTTTATTATATTTTTATGTGTGCTGGAAACCGCCAACAGTAGCTGGGGCAACACAGCCAGATGGATGGGGTATAAATAAAATAAAATAAAATTTGAATGGAGCCCAGCAACGGAAGTGCGCAGCTGTATTGAGGCAGACCAGGTGTTGAAATTTTGTGCCCCTAACAATTTTACGTCCAGGGCAACCACCCCTGTGCCCCCCATACCATACCACTGCTGGTGCAGAGTTGGCAGTGTGCCCAAGTTCCTACTTGTCTTGCCAGAGTGGTGCATGCTCTAGTTACCCCCCCTCTTGGACAACTACAATGCACTCTATGTGGGGCTACCTTTGAAGGTGACCCAGAAACTACAATTAATCCAGAATGCGGCAGCTAGACTGGTGATTGGGAGTGGCCGCAGGGACCACATAACACCGGTCCTGCGAGATCTGCATTGGCTCCCAGTACGTTTCCAAGCACAATTCAAAGTGTTGGTGCTGACCTTTACAGCCCTAGACGGCCTCGGTCCAGTATACCTGAAGGAGCGTCTCCACCCCCATCATTCAGCCCGGACACTGAGATCCAGCGCTGAGGGCCTTCTAGCGGTTCCCTCATTGCGAGAAGTGAGGTTACAGACAGAGGGCCTTCTCGGTAGTGGCGCCCACCCTGTGGAACACCCTCCCTTCAGATGTGAAGGAAATAAGCTGCTATCCTATCTTTAAAAGACATCTGAAGGCAGCCCTGTTCAGGGAAGTTTTTAATATTTAATGCTGTACTGTTTTTAACATTTGATTGGGAGCCGCCCAGAGCGGCTGGGGAAACTCAGTCAGAAGGGCGGGGTATAAATAAATTCTTCTTCTTCTTCTTCTTCTTCTTCTTCTTCTTCTTCTTCTTCTTCTTCTTCTTCTTCTTCCTTGTGTTGTGAGGTCAGGCTGTATTATGCAAGGTGCTTCCTTTTTGTTCAAAGTGCCCTCATGTCAATGTTCCCAAATGTGCATGACATGACGCCAGGGGCATATTACCTCATGCCAGGCATCCTGCATACAATTTGTGGTCTCCCTGTGTGTGGTTTATATACATTGGTGCCTCGCAAGAAGAAATTAATTCATTCCGCGAATTTTTTCGTCTAGCGAATTTTTCATCTTGCGAAGCATGGTTTCCCATAGGAATGCATTGAAAATCAATTAATGTGTTCCTATGGTCAAAAAAAGCGCAAACAAAGCCAAATTTGGTACAACAAGAGTTTATTAAGTGCTCTTTAAAGTCACACATACTGTAAAGAGCATTTCAAAATTCAAACCCAGATTTAAAAAAAAACAAAACAGCAGAGTGGCCCAATGGTCACAGAAAATCATAAAAATGCAGGGGGAAAAACACAAGCTTCCAGATTCTTGCAAACCCCTCCCCAACACCAGGTCCTTGAATTCCAAACACCCCAACCCAAAATCCAAAACCCCCCAAAAAAGTTTTAAAAGCTTAACTTACCAAATGGCTGCAAAAGAAGTTTTGGAAAAGCTTCAAAAATCACCAAAGTCTTTAAAAACCTCAAAAAAGACTGTGTTCTATAAGTTGCTCCTCGAAGTCAAGTCGCAACTGTATTAACGGTGTTAAGAAAAAGGAAACAAACTTGCAAGACGTTTTCGTCTTGCAAAGCAAGCCCATAGGGAAATATGTCTTGCGAAGCAGCTCAAAAACGGAAAACCCTTTAGTCTAGCGAGTTTTCTGTCTTGCGAGGCATTCGTCTTGTGGGGCACCACTGTACTGGGAGTGGTGAGGTGTGTGATTAGGTGCTGAGCTGCACTGTATCCTATGCTCTGACATGGCGACATGGGCTGCATGGCCATTAACATGGGGGTGGCCACTGTGATTACCTCACCCCCAAAGTCAAGAGGAAATCTAGGTCTTGGGCTGGTGTAAAGCTCTCTCACTGACAGTGATGTAGCTATGGCTCGAAGGGGTATAGGATCAAGCCAACCTGGTACTGTCCATATAGTTTTGGACTACATCTAGAGGGCACTAGGTTGCCTTGGACGTGGGTGGCGCTGTGGGTTAAACCACAGATCCTAGGACTTGCCAATCAGAAGGTCAGTGGTTCAAATCCCCGCGACGGGGTGAGCTCCCGTTGCTCAGTCCCTGCTCCTGCCAACCTAGCAGTTTAAAAGCACATCAAAGTGCAAGTAGATAAATAGGTACTGCTCCGGCGGGAAGGTAAACGGCGTTTCCGTGCGCTGCTCTGGTTCGCCAGAAGCGGCTTAGTCATGCTGGCCAACATGACCTGGAAGCTGTACGCCAGCTCCCTCGGCCAATAAAGCGAGATGAACGCCGCAACCCCAGAGTCGGTCACGACTGGAGCTAATGGTCAGGGGTCCCTTTACCTTTAGGTTGCCTTAGATCAGGGTTTCCCAGCTGATGTTGGACTACAACTCCCATCATCCCTAGCCAGTAGGACAAGTGGTTATGGATGATGGGAATTGTAGTCCAAAAACTGCTGGAGACCCAAGTTTTGATTAGGCTTAGATTCAGCAAAGTGCTCCTCCCCGTGCCACTCCTTTCCTGCTCATGACTCCGCCCTGTCTTAGCTGTTCCGCCAGTGAATATTCACTGGTGTGTCTCAGGCATTCCTCTCATATATTTTGTGTGTGTGGTGGCGGGACCTTTTGCACTCCGCTGATGTAGCAGGGCTTCTGCTGAATCCTGTAGCTCCTCTATCAATGCATTTTCATCATAGGATTGCTGCCTCAAATCAGTTAAAAATAGGTATATCACCATATGTTCTTCTTTAAAGCGGCAACGGTTTCCTGGTGTCTAAACAATGCATCCAGGTATATTACGGCTTGGAGAAGAATTTCAAACACACGGCTTGGAAATGAACAAAATCGGAGGTGCATTTCAGACAAATTAAGCGTTGGTTATATCCATATTGACTCAAATGGGAGGGTTATGATTACCTCACCCACTGCAATCCCTGGGATTTAAAAATGCTAAGATTTGATTGGATTACGTGATGTAACAATGCCATTAGCCAGTACGGAGGTAGGATCAGCTAAAAATCCAGTTTTAATATGTGACGAACAAATCACAGAATAAATATTTCAGCCCCGGCGTGGATATAGGTCATACCTACCTTCCAACGGCTATCTAATTCTGTTCTTCTTCTGTGACGGAAAGTTGCAGGATTCTTGTTGTGGCAAGAAAAGAACTCAGTCTGGGTGTGGGGATCTGAAGGCCAGGGTTTTCCTATGGGGAAATTTGACACCATCAGATCAGGAGCATGTATATCCATGAGGTGCAGAAAGAGACACAGATGTGATTTGACAGCAGTAGTTTCCGAAGGTACGCAGCCGAGATCTGGAAAAAAAAATCCGTTAAATTTGCGATGCATTTAGAAAGAGAGTGCCAGGCTTTCTCATACTGGTATAACACCAGCCTGTCTTTCAGTTGTTAAGTGGATGCTACAAGGCCTAAAAATGTCCTCACCCTGATGGCATACTCTTCTGGGATCATGTTGCATGGGCTACTTGAACCTACTTTGTCTCCCATGATAGCATTTGTGCAAAAAGATAGCCGTCCTTCCCTCTCTGCTCCCTCCTGCACAAAGCTTGTTGCAGCACTGGAGACATCATGTCTGCTCCATTCTTTTGCATAGGGAAGAGTTTTGGCCTTGCAAACAGAGGAGCTTTGGAGACGAGTCTGTTACGCCTCGGAAAACCTGCAACTTGGGGAAGCCCCTCCTTGAACCACCCCAGTTTAGAGAGGAGGACCGATGTTTTTTCTGAACCAGGCTGCTCCGAAAAATACACCCACAAATTGGCCTCTTATGCTGCAGTAGCATCCTTGGGAGTTATGACCCGTCTACCCCCAGCCAGGAAGGTTTCCGTGAAGCTCCTTAGCTGAAAGGTGGAAAGAGGGAAACGTAAATGCACAAATGAGGAGGATCAAAACCCTGAAAGCCGGAGCAGGATCTGGCTGTCTCCTTGTGTACTCCTCAGCCTTTTTTATAAGCACCGCCGCAGCTTCCCAGGCCAGGCAGGGAAGAGTTAAGAGACCCCAATCAGTTGAACTCAGTTCCCACCTCCTGGGCTGGGCTAGGGAGCCTTATAAAGCTCACAGCCGGGGTAGAAGGCAGTGGGCTTAGGTGGAGCTCAGCAGCAGCAGCAGAGAGGAGCTTGGAGACTGCCCTGCTGCCGCTGCGCACCGCACCGCACCTCCACCGCCGTCCTGCCTCACCATGTGGGAGGCGCGTTCCTCCTCCTTCTGGAGGGCTGTCTTTGCCGAGTTCTTCGGCACCATGTTCTATGTCTTTTTCGGCCTGGGGGCCTCGCTACGCTGGGTGGTCGGCCCCCTGAACGTTCTGCTGGTGGCCTTGGCTTTCGGCTTGGTGGCGGCCACCATGGTGCAGTCTCTAGGCCACGTGAGCGGAGCGCACATCAACCCAGCCGTCACCATGGCCTTCCTGCTGGGCTCGCAGCTCTCCCTGTTCCGTGCCGTCTTCTACATGGTTGCCCAGCTGCTGGGAGGAGTGGCCGGGGCAGCCGTGCTTTACGGAGTCACGCCAGCAGCGTTGCGGGGTAACCTGGCACTCAACACGGTAACTGGATCATGTTTGAGGAGGGTGGCACCCCTATAATCTAAACATCCACAAGGTCGTATTGCTGCATGCGAGAGCTCCACTGAAGGATTGCATAGTGGGGGGGTTTTAATTCTGAGTTATTAGGGGCAATCCCAGGGGTGCTAGAAGGAGGAGAGGGATTCTTAACATCTCATAAGGAGTCTTGAGTCCCAAGATCTAGGAAGAATACAACCCACTAGCATAGGGCCTGGAGCCGGACTCTACATGCATTTGTGGGAGATGCAGGAGACATTTGTCTCAGCTGTTATCTTTGATTGACAGCTTGTCAACTTGACTTTGGCTTCATAACTGGGTGTCAGAAGATGATCTGAATGCATAGCCGTGTGTGTGTGTGTGTGTGTGTGTGTGTGTGTGTACTGTGAGGGAATAGAGCAGGATCACAAAGGAATGCGAGAGAGGAATATTTGAGGATGATTGTGTGATGAGATTTAATAATGGGATTTAATAAGTGTCAGCTTGTGCTATACGTAGGTTTTCCACGCATCAAGCTAACAAACGCCTTTGTGGCTTCTGCCAGCTGGATGAGTGCCATGCATGTGAACGTTGTTAACTGCCAGACAGAATGCAGAAGAGCAATCTTGCAGCCAATAAAGGCTTTATGTTTGCATTATATATTGATTTAAGAAAAAAGGCGACTTAACCCTTAGGCATGAAAAGGCCTGCGATCTGTTGAAGCCCACACCTAACTAATCTGCTGGTTTTATAATGATTCTATCTTTATTTCAAAATCAAGCATAACTTAGCTTCTTGGGAGGATGTCTTGTCGATTGTAGCTCACAAAGAGCCCAATCCTAAATATGTTTACTTAGTCAGAAGTATGAGTTAAACAGGATTTGCACTGCGGTAGGTTTTCATAAAATTTAAGCCTGTGCCCGTAATGAACACCTCCCATTGTTTCATGGGCTGTGGGTTGTTCCTCTCAAAACTCCCTCAACCACATGTGATCTGATAGCTCAGGTCATTCTCCTAACAGAACAGTTTAAAGGAAACCCAGAATTACTAGTTGCTTTTTCGGCATCCGTCTGTCTCGGGAGCCAATGGAGGAATGTGGTATATGTTAGGTAATAACCGACTACATGACTTTTCCTTTATGGGGTTGACAGCAGAACTGCCAAAGAAGCTGGCAGATGACCATAGCTGAAATTTAAATTTTCCAAATCAATTTTGTATCAAGTAGTCCTTCTCCTTTCTTAAATTTAGATGCTTCCACCTCAGAGATGTTGGTTTGATGCCAGATGTTCAGATTTGTTGCTCTGCCAGTTGGTGTGATTTAGGCTTCCCTAGAAACATGTCTGGATTGTCAGAATTTACACTTCCTTCAGAAATTATCTGAATCTGTTCTTTTGTTGTTGTTGTTTAGTTGTTTAGTCGTGTCCGCCTCTTCGTGACCCCATGGACCAGAGCACGCCAGGCACTCCTGTCTTCTACTGCCTCCCGCAGTTTGGTCAGATTCATGTTTGTAGCTATGAGAACACTGTCCAACCATCTCGTCCTCTGTCGTCCGCTTCTCCTTGTGCCCTCCATCTTTTCCAACATCAGGGTCTTTTCCAGGGAGTCTTCTCTTCTCCTGAGGTGGCCAAAGTATTGGAGCCTCAGCTTTCAGGATCTGTCCTTCCAGTGAGCACTCAGGGCTGATTTCCTTCAGAATGGATAGGTTTGATCTTCTTGCAGTCCATGGGACTCTCAAGAGTCTCCTCCAGCACCATAATTCAATCTGTTCTAGGCCAGTCTAAAGGATTTTGGCTCTGGTTTTTTTTTAAAAAATGTGGTGCTTCACAGCTTCAGCTGGAGACATTTGATTCAGGTAGGGCTGGGATGAAGTTTGGGATAACTGATCTAAATACGTCAAGAACTGGTAACTATGCTTAAAATATGCTAGCTTAAATTTTTGTCCACTCAAAGAAAGCAAAAGCATCTAGAGCAACAAAGATAAAGAGATGAGTCTAGGGATTTAAGATCTACCAAAAAAAAACCCCATAAAGTAAGAGTGTGTATACAAACAAAAAATTAACATTTGCAGAGCATTTTTTCTCCACTATGTTGAACCTATCTTCCCCCAAGCTTTGTTGCACGAAGATCGGATATAAATTCCCAATGGAGATGCAGTCATGGTTTCAAATTCCTTTTTCTCCAGGGAGTCCGCTGGTTGTTTAAAAGAAATAGAATGTTTATCCAAACACTCGTTGGGTGGATTGAAGGAGAAACAACATGTTCAGCGCTAGCACCCAGAGTCTGGGGCAACTGCTAGACAGGGACCACCACTAACACCCCCCCTCAGGGGGCGAGGGGGGGCAAAACACTTTATTTTTCATGGTCCTGTAAGGTTAGTGGCACCAAGTGCCTAACTCTAGCTGCCATTTAAACTTCCCACAATGCCTATGGTGGACATGACGGAAAAATAATACAAAGGTCCAACCCAGGCTTGACAGATAATTCAAAGCAGTCCTAGGCTTCTTAGCTAGGGCAGGGCAGGGGGGGCAGGGAATTGGGCTTGTGGGTTTATTTAAGTGCCCCCTTACACCCCCCCCCCCACAAATCATTGAAGGATGGAGGATGATGAGAAAATTGAAGAGAGATACAGTGGTACCTCGGGTTATAGATGCTCCAGGTTACAGATGCTTCAGTTACAGATGACTCTACTAACCCAGAAATAGTACCTGGGGTTAAGAAATTTGCTTCAGGATGAGAACGGAAATCGCATGGCGGCGGCGCAGTGGCAGCGGGAGGCCCCATTAGCTAAAGTGGTACCTCAGTTTCAGGTTAAGAGCGGACCTCCAGAACGAACTAAGTTCTTAACCTGAGGTACCACTGTATTTAGGCTTATGTTGCCTGTCAGGGAACTGACATCGGAGCTAGAGGCGGAGGGAAGGCTCTCAAATGATGCTGGAGAAGGGCCCAGTAGGGAGAGAGGCAGCTCCGCAGATGGGGAAGCAAATCAGCGCAACACCAGGGATATAGAGGGGCTGATGGGGGAATCGGCGAGAGGGCTCCAGGACTCTTCACCGGACACCAGCGGGGGGAGCACGGGTCCTCCGCTACCCACGCCCTCCCTGCGCAGAAGACTTCCGCGCAGGGAGAGTAGGAGGAGACTTGGCGTCAAACAACTTTTATGTTGGAAAAGGTTTAAGAAACGCCCACTGACGGATTCTGCTAGCGACTGAGGCAGCCACGAAGTGAAGGGCTGTCCAGACAGAAAGGTTTAACAAGGCAACAAAGCCTGGAGAGGCGGCAACTTAAGCACGAGCAACCCCACGCCCATTACATTGCCCTTAGCCTAATTCCAAGCAGGAAGGTGGGTGGGGTGGGGTGGTAAAAAGAGAGACAAAAACGGGGTGTGTGTGTGCCTCTGCCACTTCTTTTGCGCTCTGGTTTCTACAGATGGCTTTAGTTTTCCCCTGACAGATCACAGGAGGAAAAGTTCCCAGTTCCTGCTGCAGCACATAGCTCGGCACACTTGCTAAATTAATTTCAAGGGAGGCAGTGTGGTGTAGTGGTTGGACCAGAACCTATCATTACTCGAGCCACAAAGCTCAGGAGATAACACTTGCTTGCAGCCACCCTATCTCCTCTTCTTTTTTCTTTCTTTGTCTTTTTATTATTAGCAAATTCATACATACATAACCGATGAAAAAACATACAGAAAAAGAAGAGAAAGAGAAAAAGAAGGGGGCAGAAAAAAGGAAAATAAAGAAAAAATAACTATATCAAAATGACACCTTAAACAATAAGAATACCTATCTACTGATAAGTACTGTTTAATATAATTCAAACCTATCTTGGTATTTATTGTATAGTCTAACCTTCATTTTCGATTGAATCCCTTTACCATTTATTATGTTATTGACTTCCTTCTGCCTCTTTATGGTTTCGGTTCAAGTTTTCCTGTTTTATACCCTGTGTTTAATTATTTATCCTCATCTTGGAGTGAATAAAAAAAATATTTCCCTATTTGTAGAGTTATTCAAAGCACAGCCAAGTCTTAATATTGGAACCTTGTTTCATCAAATACTTGCTAAAACATCCCCATTCTTTTTTAACTTTGTCTGTTGATTTATTGACTCTGTAATTTTCGCGAGTTCCAAGTACTCACATATTTTTAGCTGCCATTCCTCTCTTGATGAAATATCTACTCTCTCTCTTCTTAGTCTATCCCACAGGGTGGAGATTAGTCTGAACTTCTTGGAATAAGATGGAATACATGTGTATAACATAATATCACTCTTTGTCTGAAGGCATTCCTATCTGCTCCCTGCTTTTTCCACACAGTGGTCTCAATTTGCACAGGTTGTTTTATAGTGGGGGGGGGTGTTGTTAGGAGTTTGTGGGTGCCAAACTCCCCTGTGGATGCCAGACTCCCTGTGTTATGAGTTTCAGGCTCCCTCATGTTATTAGTTTTTGGGTGTCCAGACACTGAACCTCTAGATTGAGCAATTGTTAAAATATTAAGCTGGGCTAGTTTCCTGATGAGGAAATTGCCTGTGGTGATGGGCCATTAGGAAAGCTCTGTGCCAGATGGCAAATAGGAAGGGGCCCTCCCTGAACTCAGAGTTAGTTAGAAGACAAAAGCCAAAGTTTAGAGGCTTTAGAGTTGGCTGGGATGTGACCTGGAGGATAAAGGTTGCAGTCTGGTAAAGGCGGCAAGCTGGAAAGCCGTGGCTAATTTCTGTCCTGAAGCCACGGCTGCAGCTATGGGAGAAGCAAGACTGTCTTGGGGTGCCAGTCCTATGAACCCCTCCAACATAGGCTCAGGTTGTATATATGTGTAAATAAACCATATATCATAAAGACACCACAGTCTCCTCTGTGCCTTATTTCCCAAAGGAAACACGAACCCTGGGTAAACATGCCTGGAACCCCTGGAATCTTGCATCGCTCAGAAATTGGGGTGGCTTGCAGCAATGTTGTCCTACTTTTGTGAGGGTATGGAGGGCTGGTGGTCAAATTAGATGGCCTTCTTGGGGGGTACCCACCAGCTGAATTATTCTGTATTTGCCTAGGGTGTTAAACCTAACCCAGAGTTATTCATACAGCCCTTGAAGAGTAAAAGCATATCATCATTAATGCATTTTAAGCAAGTAAAATAGTGTCTTAAACTATGTGGACTTTCACACTAATTGGAGTCTGAAGCTGAGAGACAGTGTCATGACTTGCACCTTTGCTTGGGCTTATGGTATACAGTAGTACCTCAGGTTACATACGCTTCAGGTTACAGACTCCGCTAACCCAGAAATATTACCTCGGGTTAAGTACTTTGCTTCAGGATGAGAGCAGAAATCGTGCTCCAGCGGCGCGGCGGCAGCAGGAGGCCCAATTAGCTAAAGTACGGACCTCCGGAACAAATTAAGTACTTAACCTGAGGTACCACTGTATACCTGAGACTTGTTGGGTAGGATTCTGTCACCACTCAGTTCTGGAAGAAACTGGAGAGAGACCAGCCACACTTATGAATGAGACTGGCATGTCTTTATATCAGTAGACCAGATCAAGTCAGTAATATTCCCTGGTACCCACAAAGGCTTCCTGCTCACACTCGCTCACAAGTCTGAGCATGTCAGGGACTCTGTTCAGGCTTCCTGGTGCTTTTTTTAACCTACTTTTCTCCCTTACCTCCCTTCACTTCTGTTGCCTCGGTCAACTCCTTGCACCACTGGCACCAAGTCTGACAGACAGACCTCCACATTGCCACCTGGTAAATGCTTTGCCCAAATCTCTACATCCAACTTTTGATTAGCTCCATAAATATTTGCTAGACATGGAAAAGATGCCGTGAGAGTTGCCTTCAGTATTGTAAACGGCAAAGTTCTGGACGCCATGCCAATAAGCTTATTGTATGATCAGAACAGTAGCAGAGGAAGGAATGAGGTGTGGGCTTCTGTCGTTTCCTCATGGTTCTGTCCTTCTTTGTGTCTCCCTGATTTCAGATACACCCCAGTGTAAATGTAAGCCAAGCTACAGTCGTGGAGATCTTCCTGACCTTACAGTTTGTCCTCTGCATCTTCGCCACCTATGACGAGAGACGTAACGGGCGCATGGGATCTGTAGCGTTGGCTGTGGGATTCTCCCTCACTCTTGGACACCTCTTTGGGGTAATGACTCTGTGCAGGATGCACAGATGTGGTAACAGATGTAGCCTATTTGCACAGATTACCTTCATATTAGCCGTGCGTACTTCTATCTTGGTTGTGTGAACAGCCCCACACATAGCGCTGTGCTGCCCTCCCCCATAGCTTTCAACTTACAGATTTGAAAATAAGGGACCAGCAGCCTCGAAAATAAGGGGTCAGCAGCCAAAATAAGGGATTTTGCTTAGCTTATGAGTTCCATCGGCCCTTCCCCACCCGAGAGGGAGGGGGAGAGACTCTTGCCCACGCCACCCACAAGCCCGGCATGAGGTGGTTGCAGCGGTGTCGCGGTCTCTGAAGCGCCACTCTTCTGCGTCCCTCCCCATCCCCTCCTCTTCCTCCTCCCTCAGGCCGCCTCCTCCGGCTTCCTCTGGCAGCGCTGCAGAAGTCTCGCAAGAGAGGGGCTGCCTGCCCGCCTGCTGCCACCCATCTCCTCACGACGCGCCCCTGAGGGGGAAAAGGGAGAGACGGAGATGCGGCAGCTCATGCGCGTGCTCTCTCTCGTGGCGGAGGACCCCGAGCCGCTGCTTCCCTCCCGAGCCGGGCGAGCATGAAACCCAGGAAATTTAAGGGACATCATTAATCCGGGACAGCAGCGGGACACGGCGCTGGGATAAGGGAGTTTCCCGCCAAATAAGGGACGGTTGACAGCTATGCCCTCCCCATGCTTTAGCAGAAACCCACTTTTCCATCAGTTTGCAATGCAACAGATCATGTTGGCTCCCTTGCTGTCGAGATCACGGGGGCCTTTTCACATGTGATCAAAAGGATTTCCCAATATGGGAGTGGCCATATATGGGAATACAAATAGACCAATATTGTGACATTCAGAGTGAATCACGGCTACCGGAAAAAGGGAAATATTATGTTGTTTGTCGACTGTCCATATCACTGCATTTTAGCAGAGGATGTGACAGAAAGCTACGGGTTCACAGATAAATCCCACCAAGCCTTTAGCTGGAATGGGGAATAAATTCAATTCGATTCACATTTAAAGGCAAACACACATAATTTGCACTTTCTAAAATAATATGCAAACTGAAATGTAGCCGTTCTTCAAAATGTGCAGTTCTCATAATTTTGCAATGAAGTTCTCTTTCCTAGTAATGTGTACAAATATGTATATCCTGGGGGTAGTGTTTGCATTGAAATGTACACACTAGTGAAAAAAAACATACAAAATGGCATTATATTCAGGAAACTTGCTTTGCAAAAATGTCTGCGTTGGGCAAAATTTGCACTAAAATGTGGACAAAGTTCATTGAAGACACTAAAACCAACCAACCAACCAACCAACCAACCAACCAATCAGAAACTGATGTGCAAGAACTGACTTAAAGACTAAGAAAACGAGACACTGAAATTGACAGCTTGGTCCGGAGTCAGCCTTTAGAAAATAAATTGGACCTGCTTGGGGTCCAGGGACATGGGGGTGCCTTATATACAGGGGGGGGCAGTTTCTCCATTCTAACCTTACTGTCTTGCAGATGTACTTCACAGGAGCTGGCATGAATCCTGCCCGATCCTTCGCCCCTGCTGTCATCACCCGCAATTTCACCAACCACTGGGTAAGGAGAGGGTTTGGAGGGTAAGAAATTAGGCTTATTCATAATCAGGTGTGTAACAACATATCAAGCTAAGGGTTGCGGAGAAAGCTCTGGGCTAATCAGGCCAAATTCCTCCAAGGCTCTATTTCACATATTCTAGGGATGCCCCTCCTACCCAGCCAGATGGGTGGGAAATAAATAAATAAATAAATAAATAAATAAAATAATTATTCCTCTCCCTGAAAATCCATCCTTCACAGCGACAGTGCTGAGCAGGACACCTAGTAGATCTCTGCAGATGCAAAGCTCAGATTGGAGACGGGTTCAATTATTGTGTCTGGTTCAAAGGAGTATTTGGGTCAATGGTGACGTGGAAGCACCCTAGAACTCTGTGTCACCCCAGATAAAATGAAGATAACCCAAGCAGAAGATTCCCATGTCAATACCTTCATAGGGGAGCAGGTTATGGTGCCCCATGAATAATTTTAAACACAGTTGCCAATACTTAAAATAATACAAAGCTCTGAAGTGTCTGCCCTTAGTCTGTGCCAACTTTGTACCAGCTATTTTTCCTGGCTATATGCACTAATTAGGAGGACATCCTGGAATAGCTGGTGCAGCCCTAAACTAATATTGGGTGGTATCCATCATGTTTGTTCCTTCAAGGTTTCTGGAGAACTTGAAATAATTCTTCTACGTCTCTTTGCACATGTATATTAGACCCAAGAGCAATAATCCCAGGACCAGGAGGTACAAATAGAGGAGAAAGGAATTTGCCAACAGTATTGGTGCAGACACTTCCTTAGGAGAGAGACAGGCAATAATTCTTAAGAGAGTTGACATGATATATACATTGTTATGAGGAAAAAAACCTGCTCCTTTTCCCTTATGGGGTACCCAAGAGGCCATATCTATCGGTAGGAGAAAATAACAGAGACCAACCAGAGAAGATTGAGAAGCAAAGCAGCTAGTAAGCCTGATATTTAATTAAAGCTGTTGAAACAGGGTGCTTCTCCCCACACACACACATGGGGGGGACCCTCAGCCATGTGCGCAAGCCTTTATATAGACATTTTAAATTGCCCGCCCTGGAGTCCAAGACCACCCCCAGAAACATACATACATCACAGAAGGGGTGTGGCCAAAAACCACCCCCTTAATACATCAGAGAAGGGGCGGAAATCTGGGTGTGTTGTTTCTTCCTGTCTGCCAGGTTACCTGATTGGATTACCCGGGCATCCTGGCCACTCTTTTGTTATGATAACTACTCAATCCCTGAACCCAGGTCACAAGTCACAGGTTCACACCCTATTCATATCTTGAATGTGCCCTTAAGACAGGATTTGTGAAAGAGACATTGGGGAGATTTCACGTTTCCTTTGACCTTGCAGAGAAATATTTGAGGTCATTTTGGGAGAGAGAAAATGGTTTCAGGACTTTTCTGTGGGCTTCAGACATGTGGCTTACACATTTGTATGTGTTTGCTTGGTACATTTATGAACATCTCTGAAATAAACTAGGAGTCGAGAGTGGATTTCATGCTCTTTATTTATTCAGCTCATAGTGGTGAGGAGGAACAGAAGTTCCCCCAGAATGTCTGCTTTATATACATTATTTACACAATGGGCCCCACGTGATTGGCTAATTCCGGGATTCACCTGTAGGCCAATCAGGTTGTGGATTCACTTCTACCTGGAGCTGGGTTGGGTGGCTCCTGTGGACCAATCAGACTGCTGCATTCTGGATCCTATTGTTCTAGGACCAATCAGACTGCTGCATTCTGAATCCTATTGTTGTAGGACCAGTCAGACCGCTGCATTCTGAATCCTATTCAACTCAGTACATAACAATCTATTTTATATATATATATAAGACCTTCAAATTCTTATAACAACATGCAGCCTATTCATTAGCCTCATGGTCACTTCTGCTGTGGAAACAATATGGGTTGCTAATATTCTCTACTTTAGAGACTGTGAGGTCATTCTTTTTGAATACACACCAATGTAAAAGTCCCCTTTGTGTAATAAACTAGCACAGCAGGTGAAAATGTTTTGTTTTGTTCCCCCCACACAATCCTTCTGAATTTTGAAGTGGTGTTGCTTCCAAACTCCACCACCTTGCTCTGCCAGCTTCGTAACTGTTATGTACTGAAGTTCTCACCCTGGGCCAGCTGGGGGATACTGTAGATAGTTCAGCAGCTTCCGAGGCTGCGGCCTCCTCAATGGCTTTCTGCAGCGTGAGGTCTGGTTTGGCGAGGAGACACCGTTGCAGACGGATGTCTCGGACCCCACAGACGGTTCGATTCATCAGGGTATCGTCTAAGTCTCGGAACTCGCAGTGCATTGCAGCCTGTCGGAGGGCGGTGGTGTAGTTGTTGACTGGCTCCCCCTCTGCCTGGTTCCGGTGGTAGAACGCATGGCGGGCAGCAATCTTGGATGGCTTTGGCACGTAGTGGTTGCGGAGCTTCTCTTTAATCATGTCCCATGGTGTTGCCTGGACTGCTACAGGTACAACCAATGCTCGGGCCGTCTCAAACACCTCAGGCCCACAGAGGCTGAGGAATAGGCCCCGCTTCTGCTCCTGTGATACTTCCGTCAGCTTGTTGGCTTGGAGGTAGCAGTCGAACCGGGCGAGGTAGGAGTCCCATGATTCAGAGGCTGGGGCAAACGGCGGTAGAGGCAAGAGTGAAGCCATGCCGACATGGAGGCGATGGATGGAACACTGTGCTCTAGCCAGAACGGTCAGCTCTGAATTGGTTCTGCTCCGTGATTTCGCTCCGTGATTCAGCTCAGCTCAGAGAGTGGCCACATCTGGCTGTGCTCTGGTGTCCATCAATCCCATCCTCGTCGCCAGTGTTAAGTTGTGGGTGAACATATCAGACGACACAGCGATTCTCCAAACAGCTCTTGTTTATTCACAGGCCAGAACAGAACTGAACTGAAGGGTTCAGCCAGCCTGCTTATATAGAGCTCCAGTACAACGTAACTGTAACAACTTTCTGTAACTATCCAATCAGTGAACGTCAATCTCAATCCCTTATTTGCATATGTGGACCTGAACTATCTACAGTATCCCCCTGCTGGCCCAGGGTGGGAACTTCAGTACATAATAGTAACTGAAGCTCAAGAAGAGTTATAAGCCTCTCCTGTGTCTCACCGCTTCTCCTTTCTCTGTGCTTCCTCCTCTACTTTCTAGGTGTATTGGGTTGGACCAATTGTTGGCGGTGTGATGGGCGGCTTCCTCTACGACTTCATCCTCTTCCCCCGGATGCGCGGGGTCAAAGAGCGTATGTCTGTCCTCAAAGGCGACCGGCCAGCTGAAACCAGCGCCCTGCCAGAGCCTCCTGGGGAACCCGTTGAGTTGAAGACGCAAGCGCTATAAGCAGTGATCTTAGGGTGACAAAACCACAGCACACACACACACCCCTCCTCTGGGGAGAGAGGGGGCAGAAACCACTGGCCAAGTATACAGACTGTTATTGCTTCTGGCCAGTAGGAAGCGGTGACGTAGGAGACACAGATCCGAAGGGACAGTTTGTTATCCGGTCTCTCTCTCTTTCTCTCTCTTTTCAAACAAACGGGACAATGGAATGGGGAGAGCGGGTGGGTGGGGGAGATGGTGTCATTGCCTGATTTTTAAACACTTTCTTTTGCGGTGAGAAATCTTGAAAAACGGCTTGAGGGGGAAAGGTGTAGGAGAACAATTCCTCCTGATCTCCCTGTTTGAATTCCTGCAAAACTCCAGAGTTGCTTCTATGTGTGTGTGTGTGTGTGTGTGTGTGTGTGTGTAACTGGACACGTGGAGTCCTTGCCACTTAGTGCTGGGTGTATGCATGAATGAGTGTGTGTGTGTGTACATATAAATATATATATACATATATATATATATATAGGAAGGCATTGAACAACATCTATTCCCTTCACATCTCTCCATTTAAGGCCCCCACTGCCCCCACTGTGTTCCGCTGCTAACTTTCTTGGAGACAGTTCATCTAGCGTAGGATTGAGAGGCCAATTCGGGCTCCTTTGTGCTTTGTCACAGCCTCCTTTCACTTCCCTCCCTGCTCTGATCTGGTCCCCATCTCATCTCTGTGGGCTTATGCCAGCAATAATAATAATAATAATAATAATAATAATAATAATAATAATTTTTTATTTATATCCCACCCTCCCCAGCCGAAGCCGGGCTCAGGGCGGCTAACAACAATAAAATAATGCAACATTCTAAAATCATTTCATTAAAAAAATACTACAAATCAAATTGATGGCAACCATTGGGCTAGAGTTCTGTGAAGATTGACAAAGGAGGGAGTCAGGCTGTGCCCTGGCCAAAGGCTTGGTGGAACAGCTCTGTCTTGCAGGCCCTGCGGAAAGATATCAAGTCCTTCAGGGCCCTAGTCTCTTGTGGCAGAGCTTTCCACCAGATCGGAGCCACAGCCGAAAAAGCCCTGGCTCTGGTTGAGGCCAGCCTAACCTCTCTGTGGCCCAGGATCTCCAAGATGTTTTTGTTTGAAGACTGTAAGGTCCTCTATGGAACATACCAGGAGAGGTGGTCCCGTAGGTACGAGGGCTTTAAAGGTTAAAACCAGCACCTTAAACCTGATCCTGTACTCCACCAGGAGCCAGTGCAGCTGGTATAGCACTGGGTGAATGTGATCCCGCAGCGAGGACCCCGTAAGGAGTCTTGCTGTGGCATTCTGCACCAGCTGGAGTTTCTGGGTCAGTCTCAAGGGCAGCCCCACGTAGATCGAGTTACAATAATCCAGTCTGGAAGTGACCGTCACGTGGATCACAGTGGCAAGGCATAAAGGCTTGGCTCAAAAAGGGATTAAAGGAGGGAAGCAGCAGGTGAAAGGGAGAGAGCGGAGGCCGAGAAGCAGTGTTTTGACCACCAAGTGAGATCATGGCTGAGGTGACATTTGAACCGGAGGCGTTCCGGCTCATACTCTTAGCCGTTGTACATCTCCGACATCCGACATCTTGTACATCTCCGTTGTACATCTCTGACATCTCCCTCCATTGCTGCTTCCAGACATTTTGGGAGGAAGTGTGGACAAAAGGCAGTTTGCAGGTTGTATGTTGCCTGCTTCTGGTTCTGGGTATTTTACACCAATCTTCCTGGCTTTGTTGATCTTCAAGCAACAGGAGACGGAAGGTTCTCCACTGTGTAAGCTTGGTTCTGTGTACTCTTTAAATATATAAGCAGTGCGCTATAAGCACTCAGGCAAGTTCCTCAAAGATGAAGGACATGGCTGGAATTGCAAGACCCTGCCTTGAAGGCAATTCTAGAAATCCTGCATTTTCTGTTCTCCATGCGCAGTCGCTTTTGACATCATTTCACGTCCCTTTCCTCATCTTCTTCAAGGAGACTGTATGCCATCTTCCCTTGCTCATGGTATCCCCTGAGATTTCTGCTTGGAGAGTGAAAGCATATATATATAAAGGCATGGAGGCTTCCTTTAATTTAATTTAATTTAAAATTTAAAAAATGAAAGCATTGCCCAAAATATGTAGCATATATTCTGATCAAAATAAAAAATTAATACATAATAAGACGAGGGCTAATGAACAAACTCAAAAGATACCAGTTTCAGACAGCTCACACCTGAGAATCCTCAAGTTGCAAATTCAGTTTATGCCTTGAGAATTAATGAAGTTTCTGCAAGTTGTGGGGGGAACTCGTGGAATTCTCCTTAGTGGTGCTATGCTTTGCGCAGGCAGAAGCTTCCACCTTCTCCGGAGCTGAGCACAATGTGAGACTTCCGCCAATCCTGTAGCAGAGGCACATGGCTTGGGAGGTGGATGGGTAGTTTCTTGATCTTAAACAACTTGGGTCTCAGATGAATTGGTTGAAAGCCTTAATATACCATATTCTTCGCTCTATAAGACGCACCAGACCACAAGACGCACCTAGTTTTTGGAAGAGGAAAACAAGAAAAAAAATATTCTGAATCTCAGAAGCCAGAACAGCAAGAGGGATCGCTGCGCAGTGAAAGCAGCAATCCCTCTTGCTGTTCTGGCTTCTGGGATAGCTGCGCAGCCTGCATTCACCCCATAAGACGCACACACATTTCCCCTTACTTTTTAGGAAGAAACAAGTGAGTCTTATAGAGCAAAAAATACGGTATATATATATATATAATTATGTAATACAGAGAAGAACAAGCCTCGCTGAAGGGAATCAGCATGGCTTTTAAAAAAGAAAGTCCTGTCTTGATAAACTTTTAGAATTCATAAAAATATCAACAAATGTGTGGATGGGGCAATCTGATACAGACATTAGTGTTGCCAACCCCCCCCCCCCCAATTTGCTGAAGTTCCTCATCAACTGCTCCTGAGAAAATTTAGCAGTCATGGTATAAGACTGCCTTAGTCAACCTGCTACCCTCCAGATGTTATTGTTATTTACTGAAGTTATATACCACCCTATACCCGAAGGCCTCAGGGTGGTTCGCAGAACAAGATCAACATACAAAACCACAATATATATCATCAAAACAAAACAACCCAATAACACCCCCTCAAAAAGAGCCACGTTTTAAAGGGGCTTAAGATGTTATTGGACTACAACTCCTATCAGCCTTAGCTAGCAGCATCTGGATGGCACCAGGTTATGAAGACTGGTATAAGAAGACTAGAGGATTAGAAGGTAGGAAGATATTGATTTCCCCCCACAATAGAGGGAGGTAACCTATAGAATCCCTCAAGGACCGGTGCTATAGAACATAAACCATTCAGAGTCAGGAAGAGCCATTTATAGACTGCATTAAATTACTAGTACAGTAGCAGTAATGATCCAGCAAAATTTCTCCAAACTGGGTGAGTGGAAATGAGATTTAAGGTAAGTAAAGCAATGCACACTGGGACCAAAATATCCCAACTTGACATATACACTGACGGGATGTGGACTGGCTTTTACTTTACAAATGAAGACCTCGGGGTTGTGATGGACAGCTCAATTAAAGTTTCACTAATGGCTTATATACACTGCTTTCCTTCGCTCTTTCCACGATTTAAAGCTCTGTGTCCATGTGACCTTTCGTTGTTGTTGTTGTTCCAGAGCCTGTGAAAACCTGCTCTTTAAAGCTGAATTGATGTTTGCTCTGATTCAGTTTTAGAGAGCAGGTTTTCGTAGGGAGAGCTCAGGACGAAGAAGGAGGGGCATTCGGACACAGAGCTTTTAGGGAAGTGTGGATAAGCCCTAAATGTGCAGCAATAGTTGGAAAAACAAATCAGGACATAAATTGGACATAAAACAGCTGGTTTCGGAATGCCATCGTATAAAACCAATAGTGTAGTGCATTTAGAACACTGTGTACAGTTTTGGCGTACCATCTCAAAAAGGATAGAACAGAACAGGAAAAGGTTAAAAAAGGGGGGGAACAAAAATTGTCAAAAAGTTTAAGCATCTTAATCATTTGTAGCTTTTTAGTTCAGCAAAAAAAGCCATGGGGATGGGGAAGACATGACAGAGGCTTATAAACTCGCGAATTGTGCGAAGAAAGGGGACGAGGGGAAAAACATTCCTCCTAATAGTCTCTCAATTGATTGGGAGTAGATTCCGGGCAGACAAAATCAAGGAACTTATTCACACAATATGGTCAGTTGTGGAATTGGATGGTCACAGGCTTGGTGGTTTTAGAAGAAATTGAGTCAACAGGCACAGAGAGTAGGTCTCTCGATGGGTATTAACTATTCTAATTAAATGGAACTTCCCTGCTCAGAGAGGTATTATACCTGAATGTCAGTTGTTGTTCTCTGGGTGTATTTATTTATTTATTTTAATGGAGGGGGTCGTTGCTGCCTTCATTTCTAGCTTGTGGGCTTCTGAGACGCTTCTGGCAAATGCATGTTGGGAAAAGGCTGCTAGACCAGTTGGGCCCTTGGTCTGAAACAGCGTAAGTCATGTTCTTATGGAGCTAGATGAACCGTTTGTCTTACCCAGCACAGCAATTCTTTTATGCTCTTTATTTACCACCAGGGAGTAGATCATTTTCAAGTTCAGACTGACCTGTCTAGACATTTGCAAAAGGAACTGTACTGTAAGAGTTCCTGCGCAGAGATGGGAAAGACCTGTTGGAGTGAGAGCGGGTGACTGATGGTTTCAAAAGCGAGGAAACTCGGATGAAGTGAGATTGCAGATGTTTCCCACCTGAAAGCAAATGCTTGTTTTCTGCAGTGTTGGCATGTCTTAGCAGTGGATCTTATTTTTCAGATATATTGGTGTGAATTGATTTTTGGAGTCTCTCTGCTGCAACGTATATATAGTAAAAACTGATGTGATTTCAAAGCCTCATCAATGGACTCAGTCTGGAGCCACTACGTTGAGGTCCGTGGGATTATATCCACCATCAATCCATATGGGTTATAAAGCAACATGAACAGGATGAAATCACACGACTCTAGAATCTCTCCTCTGCAATAGATTTCCTTCATTTGGGTCAACAAGTGGTTTGAATCTGGACTCACTTCACAGCAGCCAAAGGGGTTACGACTGGAGCCAATGGAACTGAAAATGACACCACTGAGATCGATAGATATAGATAGATAGATAGATAGATAGATAGATAGATAGAACAGGTGATATCAACGACCACTCCTCCGAAATCAGCAGACGAACAGTTGGTGTGAGTTCAGTCACTTCACTGAAGTCGATGGAATGACGCTAAATCACCCCGTTAGCTGGGTTTATACTGAAACCAAAAACTGGCCCATCCAGAAGATTTGCTGTGTGTGAGACACCAATGATTTATTTGTTCTTCCTCGCTTTTTTTCCATGCTGGATGGTAGCATGTCGCCTTTTCCAATGAACAGATTAACCTTCTCTTTCACAGGTATAAAGAACTCCTTTGGTTATTGTGTTGGAATTGTATTATTTAATTAAACGCTGTAATTTATTTTTGGTAATAGCTCTCCATCAGGGAAATCTGGCAGTTAGAAGGACACTTTCCACAACAAGGATTATATAGGCTCTGTGATACGTGATATGTTGCAGAAAATGAACTCTGGGTCTTATATATTCAGGCGTTCAGCTGCTCCAGTTCTGATCTGCTCAAGAAATTAAATACTACTGACCTATTAGACCTTAAGATACAGAGGTTCAGGCTGAAATTCTAAATACACATATGAGGGAGCAAGCCCCATTAAATCTAAAGGAATTTACTTCCAAGTAAATATACATAGATTGCCTTCTAAGAGTTATACCAAGGCATTTTATCATAGGATAAGTTTATCGACGGCGACAAGTACCATATTTTTCGCTCTATAAGACGCACCAGACCACAAGACGCACCTAGTTTTTGGAGGAGGAAAACAAGAAAAAAAATATTTTGAATCTCAGAAGCCAGAACAGCAAGAGGGATCGCTGCGCAGTGAAAGCAGCAATCCCTCTTGTTGTTCTGGCTTCTGGGATAGCTGCGCAGCCTGCATTCGCTCCATAAGACGCACACACATTTTCCCTTTTTAGGAGGGAAAAAGTGAGTCTTATAGAGCAAAAAATACGGTAATCAACAGATTTCAGTGAAAGTGTGTCTCCTTCATGTCCTGCTTCCCAGAGGAATCTGGTTGACCACTTCATACCAGATGGATCTTTGACTTGATCCAGCGGAGCTCTTCATGATATCTGTCATTGATATACAACAGTCAGGATTCTTGAAGTCTATTTCCAGCGTTAGAAGTAGAATCAATATTTTTAGCCAGAGGTGAAATTTACATTCCAAACTGGATTGGGCAAATGTTGCCAATTACAGGATATGATTAGGAAGTTGCTTTAAATTTAAACATGAATGCAAGTCAATCTGCTTTACGCACCCAGGAAATGCCTGGAACTTTTGGTCAAACCCTGAGACCGAGCAACCAAACCTGGAAAATGTTTGTTGGGTAGAAACACCTCACAATTGCATAGCTGTCAACTTACAGATTTGAAAATAAGGGACCAGCAGCCTCAAAAATAAGGGATTGGTAGCCAAAATAAGGGATTTTAGTCATCCAGACGCCAAACAAAGCCTCAAGTGGTGGTTCCCATAGCGCAGCAACCCGGCAAAGGGGATGCAGCAAGGAAAACCACCGTCACCGCTCTGCTGGGAAGCGCTGAGCAAAGGCGAGTCCCCAGGCAATGCGGCCAATTTGATCAGCACAAGGCATGCAAGCCAGTCGTTCTTAGACTCCTTATTGGCTGAGCAACGCAGCCAAGCAACACAGTTGGAGCCTCCCTCCTCCCTGGCTGGCAGGGAGGGAGGGAGAGGAGCTGCTTCCTTTGAAACCCGGGAAATTTAAGGGACATCATCAATAAGGGACAGCAGCGGGACACGGTGCTGGGATAAGGGACTGTCCCGCCAAATAAGGGATGCTTGATAGCTATGCAATTGGTTAAGAAGCAGCTAACAAAATTTCAGGACTTCCATACTCCTGCATCCAAAGAGAAATTCTTCTTAGCATTTCCAGTAGTCTCTATTGTAACTGGAGCTTTCCAGGGCTGCATTATTCCTAAATGAAAGAGGGGAAGGAAGCACAACTAAAGGAAATGGGAAAGGTGCTTCACATTTTTAACAGGACTTGCAATGTTACTAACCCAGATCTTTGCTTACTGGCATTGCAAAACCCCGTCTACACTACAGAACACATTTAATAAATCCAAATTCTCAACACCTGGAGAGCAGGGCTGCCTCTTGCCAGACATAGGGTGTCCCTTAGAACAGTGTTCCCCAACCTTGGGCCTCCAGCTGTTTTTGGACTACAACTCCCATCATCCCTCACTAGCAAGGCCAGTGGTCAAGGATGATGGGAATTGTAGTCCAAAAACAGCTGGAGGCCCAAGGTTGAGGAACACTGCCTTAGAAGATCTGCAAAATAGCTGATCGTCCCATTTAAAAGAGCCATACAACGCAGATGAGATTGGCAATAGCAACATGCCATATTTGAGAAGAGGTAACAAAATCGGGCAAAACACACAGATGCTGTGCACCATGGAGAATTCCCTCCTCAGTCTCCCCACATAGACGCTACCGGTGAATTCACATAGGAAGCTGCCTTATACCAACTCAGACCTTTGGTGCACCCAGGTCAGTATTGCCTACACTTAGGGTTTGGGGCAGGGATGCTGTGAATTGGACCTGGGATCTTCCGCTTGCAAGATGAGCTACAGCTCTTCACATTTTAGTCATGCGGCTCTGAGCGCACGCCTTGCTTGATTTTATTTTTCTCTTTTTGTGTGCAACCCACATTGTTTCCCCAAAGCTTGACTTTCCCACCTGAAACATAAGATCTGAGAGAATTATAGCATGTATTTACCTCAAACCAGTTACCGTATTTTTTGCTCACTTTTTTCTTCCTAAAAAGTAAGGGGAAATGTGTGTGCGTCTTATGGGGCGAAGGCAGGCTGCGCAGCTATCCCAGAAGCCAGACCAGCAAGAGGGATTGCTGCTTTCACTGCGCAGCGATCCCTCTTGCTGTTCTGGCTTCTGAGTTTCAGAATATTTTTTTTCCTTGTTTTTCTCCTCCAAAAACTAGGTGCATCTTGTGGTCTGGTGCGTCTTATAGAACGAAAAATACGGTAAACTAACCACATCCTCACACTTCCACAGTGGTTGTAGATCTATTATTATTATTATTATTATTATTATTATTATTATTATTATTATTATTATTCCCCCTGTCCTCAAAATGGTTGCAGGTCTTTGAGGTGGTTTCTCAAGTCTTCAAATCAGAATTGTCTGTAGTCTCAAAATTTCATTTCCTAGGACCTCCTTGGAAAAAGTCAGTTTTCTCCTTGTGGTGTACGAATACACCCCAAGACAAGTTTGACCGAAGCACAAGTATCCATTATGTCCATGTAGCAAATGTCTCCTGCTTCCTGCAACTGTTTTCCTTTAGTTCATTCCCCAGTTTTCTCATGAAAATGTAATGAATAAAGGCCGGCATTCCCCATTTCTTACCTGGTTATTTGATCACAGGTTGACTAAACTTTCAGCACTTGAGCACTGCCTCGGAAACAGCCACAACTAATTTTTTTTTTTTTTTTAATGCACATTTCGGCATCAGCGGCACGTTTGGAGAGAACGCTGTAATGTCAACACATTCCAAGTATGTACATTTATTAAGAATTTCCACTGAGTTCAAATGGGCTTATTTCCAAAATAGGAGTGCATAGGCTTGTGTTGCCCAGCTGGGCCTGGTGCCGGGCTCTTTTGTAGAGTCCCACATCTTTCTGACCCACATAGATGCCCACAAGGGCAGGCAGCTTCCATCTTGCTAATCCCATTTCACATCCACCCCAGTATAGACAACTGAGAGCACTTCCAGACAGAAACTTATTGTGAAATTAGTGCTGCTCGTGTGCCAAAGTTTTCCCACCACCCACCCAACATTATCAGAAGAAAAATGCCAGCCTGTTCTTTTTCTGCATTTAATTCTGAATTTCCCATTCTGCAGGAAACTCACTTAAGTCAAAAAATAACCTGCTGTACATCCACACTTTTTACAGGTGTGAAGGCTCATTTGCACTTCCTTTCTGGAGGCCTGTTTCCCACAAGAATGGTGAGGTTTCAGTGGGTGGCCTCTGTTGCCAGACCGCTTCTTCTGTTCTCACCTGAGCAAATCCTTGCCATTTTGTTTCTGGCAGCCCCAACGATACAAACATACCTATATTTCTAAGGGACGCGGGTGGCGCTGTGGTCTAAATCACAGAGCCTAGGGCTTGCTGATCAGAAGGTCGGCGGTTCGAATCCCCGCGATGGGGTGAGCTCCCATTACTCAGTCCCTGCTCCTGCCCACCTAGCAGTTCAAAAGCACGTCAAAGTGCAAGTAGATAAATAGGTACCGCTCCAGCAGAAAGGTAAACGGCGTTTCCATGCACTGCTCTGGTTTGCCAGAAGTGGCTTAGTCATGCTGGCCACATGACCCAGAAAAACTGTCTGCGGACAAACGCCGGCTCCCTTGGCCATTAAAGTGAGATGAGTGCCGCAACCCTAGAGTCGTCTGCCATGACTGGACCTAACGGTCAGGGGTACCTTTACCTATATTTCTATCAATTGCCATCTGCAGAAAGCACATGGGAATTTCAGCAGCCTAGTTCAAAGGATTTTTACTTCTTCTCAAGATATCTGCACAATGCATGTGGGGAATCAGCTGGGAAACTGTAACTGCAGTACATACTGTATATTGAAACTTAAAATGTATATATATTTACACACATGCACAGACAGATACACACACACACACACAGAGATATCTTCCCCGAGAACACTTTATCAGTATTTCAATATTTAATTCCTGCTGTGTTTATATTGTTGCAGGCTGGGGGAGGAGAGGAATGTGTGGCTGTGTTGTTAAGGATCACAGGGCACGAGAGGGTATGGATATTGCCACCACCCACTAAAACAAATAGCATACACTCCTATGAAAATAGGGAGATCCTATAGCAGATAAAAAGGTAAAGGGACCCCTGACCATTAGGTCCAGTCTTGACCGACTCTGGGGTTGTGGCACTCATCTCGCTTTATTGGCCGAGGGAGCCGGCGTACAGCTTCCGGGTCATGTGGCCAGCATGACTAAGCCGCTTCTGGTGAACCAGAGCAGCGCACGGAAATGCCGTTTACCTTCCCGCCGAAGCGGTACCTATTTATCTACTTGCATTTTTGGCGTGCTTTTGAACTGCTAGGTTAGCAGGAGCAGGGACCGAGCAACGGGAGCTCACCCCGTCGCGGGGATTCGAACCGCCGACCTTCTGATCGGCAAGTCCTAGGCTCTGTGGTTTAACCCACAGCACCAGCTAAATATCTGTCTTATGCAAGACCCCGGTATTATTTCCTTTGCCTTCCCCCCAAAGAGACACCAAACAGATATTGTACCATCAACATCAACACCACCTTGGGGGGCAGGGACAACATGACACCATTTTGTCTATTGTGAAACATGATAACTAAGGGCTGATAATATCTGTTTTGTGTACTACTGGTGCATATATTTTTGTTGTTTAGTTGTTTAGTTGTGTCCGACTCTTCGTGACCCCATGGACCAGAGCACACCAGGCACTCCTGTCTTCTACTGCCTCCTGCAGTTTGGACAGACTCATGTTTGTAGCTTCGAGAAGCTACAAGGTGCATATATATATATATATATATATATTTGCTTTCGTAGATTTTCACGGGTACAGGAATGCAGGTTTTGGTGTCTTCGGGTGTCTTCCCGTGTAAGAGTCGGGGTGTCTGTGCGACGTTTCGACGAGGTCTCACTCGTCATCTTCAGGCTGGTGCTTTCGGCTTCTTGTTCCAGTAACTGGCTCTGTTCCAGTAACAAGAAGCCGAAAGCACCAGCCTGAAGATGACGAGTGAGACCTCGTCGAAACGTCGCACAGACACCCCGACTCTTACACGGGAAGACACCCGAAGACACCAAAACCTGCATATATATATATATGCGCACACAAAGAGGTACAGAAATATGGGTGCACATACCTGGAACAGATGAGGGCAGTGGAGGGTGGGAAAAGAGGGAATGAGGGAAGGGAAGTAAAAATAGAGGACAGAAACAGTCTGTCAGGCTCTGCCCACTGATGTGTGGGTGGCATAGGGCTGAATAGCAACAACTATCCAAACAGAACGTGGATGCTAAAATGCCACAGAGAGAGAGAGAGAGAGAGAGAGAGAGAGAGACCAAGAGAGACCTGAACAACCCTTTTGTAAAATAAAGCCCCCCCCCCCAAGTTATGGGCTACGAAGTTCACAGGGAGACAGAAACCTATTGTGAACCTCCCTGAGGACATCCTACTGAGGCTTCAGAAACTCCTTGATTTTTCTCCTTCCAGCCAAATAGTTCTACCAAACCCAGAAGAATCTTGATTGCAACCCTGGACGGACTACCGTTATTCACTACTGTTGTCTTATACTTTTAACCACACATCGAAATCTATTTTAAAAAGCAGGTTACACTTAAATCCACCTCTTCCTTCAGGGAGTTCAGAGTGTTTTAAGATTGGCTGGTCATTTATGCGTCTCCGAAAAAGTGGAAATCCATCATTATAGGGTCATCAAGTCCAACCCCCTGCAATGCAGAAATCTCAGCAAAAGCATCCATGACAGACGGCCGTCCAACCTTTGCTTAAAAGCCTCCAAGGAAGGAGAGTCCACCGCCTTCCAGGTGTCCGGATACAGTGGTACCTCGGGTTAAGTACTTAATTTGTTCTGGAGGTCTGTTCTTAACCTGAAACTGTTCTTAACCTGAAGCACCACTTTAGCTAATGGGGCCTCCTGCTGCTGCCGCGCCACCGGAGCACGATTTCTGTTCTCATCCTGAAGCAAAGTTCTTAACCCGAGGTACTATTTCTGGGTCAGCGGAGTCTGTAACCTGAAGCGTATGTAACCCGAGGTACCACTGTATTGTTATCAAGGGACATGAGTGCATCCATCTGCCTTTGTGAATGAGGCCTGAAAGCTTTCTTCCAGGCATTCCTGCTGCGATGGGTTAGGCCGGGATGTCATTTTAGGAGGGGGAGATTTTTTGATGAAAAAAAGCATGCTCTTTGCAAAATATACTTGTTCACAGCATAAAAACCCTGATGGTTTGTTGTTGTTTTTTAACTTCCTAGTTTTCAAATGACTTAAGCTTTTGAGATTTTTTCCTGAGCGCCTGGCGTCAAAAGAAAGCAATTTAAAACCACTGTTGTTGAGACATTTCATTCCGAATCTGCTAGAAAGAGCCAGACACAGATTATGGGGACAGGTGGGTGTCCTGCCCAGCCCCCAAAATCGTGGCTACGCCCAGGGCCGGATTTAGGTTTGATGAGGCCCTAAGCTACTGAAGGTAATGGGGCCCTTTATATGTCCAACTGTCCTTTGTCAACAACAAATTGTCACTGTTGGGGGTTTTTTTGGTGTTGAATATATTGCACAGCTGTCAACTTTTCCCTTTTCTTGCGAGGAATGCTATTCGGAATAAGGGAATTTCCCTTAAAAAAAGGGAAACGTCGACAGCTTTGATATATGCTATAGGGTAATTTATGGACCTAATAGGTATATAAACCCATTTGCACATAACAAAATATGTATTTTATCAAAGTACATCCAGTGTTTTTTCCCCTTTAAATTTTTTTTTGGGGGGGGGCATGGGGCCCTAAACTATACCTTAAATCATAAATAGCAATAAGGCCTGTAAAGTTTGGGATATAACATATAATGCTGCAGAGCTGCATTACACAAATGAAATTCAGGACTGCAACCAGCCTGAAAGTTCCCGTACTACAATGGGAAAATGTGTTGTTTTTTTAACAGATATTTTGAAACACAAAACCTGATATGGTGCAGACACGAGGGGAGCTATTCATTTCTTTTATCAGTGTGCCACAGGCACTAATCAACAGGTACCTGTGATACTCACATAATCACATTCTACAAAGCACTAATTGCATCACACAACTGACATACCGGACGTGGGCAATGACACTTTCTCAGACCAAACTATTCTAGTTTATTTCATTATCAGTTATGAAATTCCCCCCAGAATTGTGAAGGAAGGAAAATTGGACTGTCCTCTAGGTTCCCTTCTTCCCCTTAGTCTGTATTAGCATTAATCAGAATGGTACATTGTCTGTAGTTCTGTATTTAGCACTCCTATTCATTTTGTTTTAAAAAGCAGTTGGTGATAACTCAGAATCCTTTTATTTGGGGATATAGATCTAGAAGCAATGAAGCTTAATTCTGGTTGAGCTACCTTTATGTGGAATTATGGTCTGATGAAAAATATTTTAATGTTTGAAGAGGCTATGGAATTTTAAAGTTTTTGGAACCAAACCCACATGGCTTTCTAAGAAAAATACAAATAAAATTTCTTCTGTTTTTTTTTTTTTTAAATATAGCTTAAATCCATCACTGGCTACGCCCATGGCTGCTCGCAATGCCTTCCTTTCTGCGCGCGCCTCCCCAACGGGCTGCAAAATTAACTTTTCGCTCCACCCCGTGGAAAGCGGGGGACGAGACTGAGCGCTGGCTTAAAAGGGCAATGCCACGCGCGCGCGGCCGAGTTGAACCGAATGGGCCTTAAGACGGCAGAGCCCTGCGCCTCCTCTGGCTAAGCCGGGCCTGTCGCCGCGGCCCTTTTAAAAGGAGCGAGAGCGCATTCGCGCGCCATTTGGAATCCGGGAGGCGCGAGGAAGTCGGCGGCGCGGACCGGGAGGCGCTGCTGCTGCTGCTCCTCCTTTTCCCGGTGCAAAGTTAGGGCGGGAAACGACGCCGGTGCAGATGGAGCGGCCCGCGCGGGTAAATATGGAGGTTTGGGGAGGCCGCGGTTCAGGTTTGCAAGGCTCTTGGGGAATGCGCGCAGCCTGGGGCTACCCAGCTGCAGCCCGCTTGGCATTTGCTAGGGAACAAGTACAGTGGTACCTCGGGTTACAGACGCTTCAGGTTACAGACTCCGCCAACCCAGAAATAGTGCCTCGGGTTAAGAACTTTGCTTCAGGATGAGAACAGAAATCGTGCGGCAGCGGGAGGCCCCATTAGCTAAAGTGGTGCTTCAGGTTAAGAACAGTTTCAGGTTAAGAACGGACCTCCGGAACGAATTATGTACTTAACCCGAGGTACCACTGTAATGGGATGGGGGGGGAGGTGTTGGCAGGCAGTGTTACAATATGGCCTTGCCCTATCCAAGATGGAAGGGTATCTCTGTCAGAACAAGTCGCAAATTGTTTTGAAATGAATCCCACTGGCTTGGGTAGAACTTCGTTCCCAACAGGGTTGTTGAGATATATTTGGTCATTTTCCGCCCTCCCATTTTTCTGCAGATTCATGTTTGTGTACACATGCTTTAGATTTTAAAGGGGGAAGATAAACTAATCCCAAAGCATGTTTAAGCTTCTAAACACAGTGGTACCTCGGGTTACAGACGCTTCAGGTTACAGACTCTGCTAACCCAGAAATAGTGCCTCGGGTTAAGAACTTTGCTTCAGGATGAGAACAGAAATCGTGCTCTGGCAGCGCGGCGGCGGCAGCAGGAGGCCCCATTAGCTAAAGTGGTGCTTCAGGTTAAGAACAGTTTCAGGTTAAGAACGGACTTGAACGAATTAAGTACTTAACCTGAGGTACCACTGTAGTATGGAGGGGGGGGAGTCTGAGGTGTTTCTGCTGGCAACCTGGAGAAGGAGCTCAGGTTTGGGCGGAGGGTCCGGATGGGGGCATTAAGAGCACTCGTAGTCATTGATTCTCCGTAGTCATCCTTGTTGGCCTTGGCGGTGGTGAGGTTTTTTGGGGAGGTGAGAGGACCGTGGCTTTAACAGCCCGCTGTGCGTCATCTACTGTATTGGGGGCAAGAGCCCCTATTCCTGTTGTTGTTTAGTCATGTCCGACTCTTCGTGACCCCATGGACCAGAGCACGCCAGGCACTCCTGACTTCCACTGCCTCCCGCCGTTTGGTCAAACTCATGCTGGTAGCTTCGCGAACACTGTCCAACCATCTCGTCCTCTGTCGTCCCCTTCTCCTTGGGCCCTCCATCTTTCCCAACATCAGGGTCTTTTCCAGGGAGTCTTCCCTTCTCATGAGGTGGCCAAAGTATTGGAGCCTCAGCTTCAGGATCTGTCCTTCCAGTCCGCACTCAGGGCTGATTTCCTTAAGAATGGAGAGGTTTGATCTTCTTGCAGTCCATGGGACTCTCAAGAGTCTCCTCCAGCACCATAACGCAAAAGCATCAATTCTTCGGCGATCAGCCTTCTTTATGGTCCAGCTCTCACTTCTATACATCACTACTGGGAAAACCATAGCTTTAACTGGGCGACCTCAAAACCAATCAAAGTTAGTAAAGAATGTATTTCCGGCTGCACCAAAAAAGGGGCGCTGATGTGTTGCCATCCCAAGTTCTGCACGCCGCACAAAGGCTTGTCACTCATACTTCTATGTTCTGTGTGTCCCCCCCTTTTATGATTTGATTGTCTAAATTATGCCAATAAAGGCCGAATGTGTGTTCTTCTCCAAAGCTTTCACGCGAAAACACCGCAATGAGACAGCATTGCTTCTCCTTTGCGTGATGAGCTGTTTCATTAGTTGCGAAAAGCACGCTGCAGCCGGAATTTTTTTTTATTTTGAACACACTTTCCACCCCTGGCAGTGATTTGTTGGTTTTGGTCACCCAAGGAATGGGGGCGTTTCTCCGCCCCCCCCAACATAAGCAAGCATTGCGCAGACCCGGAGACGTAACGGGAGGGTTGCGCTTGGAGATGTTATATTCTGACGATGGAGATTTGTGTGAGAGAGGAGTATACTTCTCGCCAGGCATTCGCGCTAGCTGCCGATAACCCCGCGGCCGCTTAAAGCCCACCGATTCCCCCCGGTGGGATTTCAACAAAGCTAGCCGGGTGCCGTAGCTCCTGGGATTTGCAAAGCGAGGGCGGGCGCGTTTTGCAGAGCCTTGCCTCTTGCAAGCCTTGCCGCAGCTTCTCCTGCCCTTTTCCCGCCATCGCCCTTCCTATAGGTGCTCAGGTGGTTGTAAATTTCGCAGGAAGGCAGGACTCGCGCACGCGTCTCCCTGGCACGGCACCGAAGGCCTCTTCCCGTGTCGAGCAACTTCCGCTTGCGCGGAGGCTGTCATTGGCGGCTGCACGGCTTTGCGAGCATCTTGAAAACGCTGGAGACGCCGGATCTCTCCACCCACCCTCCCCGCGCTCTGTTTTCGGTATTTCTTGGAGATCGTAACAACACGGGGGAGACTTCTCTTTTTAAATAGCAGTAATAATCAGGACCGCCCCCCCCCAGATCTTGTAAAGATTAACTATATTCCATCTGCTCCAGATTAACGACCCCGCGTTAAATCCAGGTAAGGAAAGCACTTTTTCTGCCGCCCTTGCAAAACTTCTCGGCGTTGTTTTGTTTCGCCCTTGAGGTGGCTGCTTTTTGTGATTGCCGTGGCAAGGAATCCGATGGAAGATAAAGAGGACATTGCTTGGTCACAACAACTAAAGCGGTTGCTAACCAGTTTAGTGTATCTCTGGGGTCGATCATTGGAAGTAATAAATGCATTTCAACGTGTGTGTGTGTGTCCCACCCTCCATCATTATTTCAAACGTGTCTCCAACTGCTCATTTGTAATTTCTCTAGGTATTGCTTCTGCTGAAGGGAGACTGGTTTTTCCCAGCACTCAAAAGCAAAGTATTTGTATCTTTGGGGAAATGCAGCCTTCATTGCTAGGTGCCCACAACACCTTTAGCATTCTGTTGTTCACAGCACCCTGAATGGATTGAAGGAGAAGGAGCAGTAGGAATGCCTACTAGTATAGATGATGAGCAGCAGCACTACTTATAATTCTACATGTTTTGTATTTTTTTTTATTGCAAGCTGCTGTGAGGACCTAAAGTGTGTGGGGGGGGGGATATAAACAAATTTTGCCATCTCTTCTTGCCTGGGCAGAGCATTAACTTTTCGTTTTTGCTCCTTTAAATTCTGAGAACTCAGTACTTGCAAAATTGTGCAATATTTGGTTGTTTTATTAAACTAGGAATAACTGTTTGTCCTCATCTTTTTCCATCTCTTTAGCCATATAAACCTGTTCTGCTTCCATTACATTGTAACCGGCTACAGCTGTGCTACTGATGCTGACCAACACTGACACAAGCATAGAGTTAAATTTACATTATTCTTCTCTTCCCTCCCTCAGTTTTACATTCACATCAATCCTGTGAGGTACGTTGCACTGCCAGACTATGACTGGCCTAAGGACAGCCAGTAAACTTCACTGAGGAGTCTGCAGTCCTAATCTCCCCTACTTTGTACTACTTTGTTGTTGTTGTTGTTTAGTCGTGTCTGACTCTTCGTGTCCCCATGGACCAGAGCACGCCAGGCACTCCTGTCTTCCACTGCCTCTCGCAGTTTGGTCAAACTCATGCTGGTAGCTTTGAGAACACTGTCCAACCATCTCGTCCTCTGTCGTCCCCTTCTCCTTGTGCCCTCCATCTTCCCCAACATCAGGGTCTTTTCCAGGGAGTCTTGTCTTCTCATGAGGTTGCCAAAGTATTGGAGTCTCAGCTTCAGGATCTGGCCTTCCAGTGAGCACTCAGGGCTGATTTCCTTCAGAATGGATCGGTTTGATCTTCTTGCAGTCCATGGGACTCTCAAGAGTCTCCTCCAGCACCATAACGCAAAAGCATCAATTCTTCGGCGATCAGCCTTCTTTATGGTCCAGCTCTCACTTCCCTTGGTACTACTAAGCCCTGTTGAAACCAATAGACTTGCTTCTGAATAGACATGGCACAGATTGCTTTGGTGAGAGCGGACTTGAACATGGTCTTCCCAGTACTAATCTGACACTACCCAGTACAGCACACAGAATATTGCCATTCGCAAAGATTTAAGCTAGAAAGCCTCCGCTCTTCCTTCCAGTGTTGTGGTGGTTTGTCTGGCAGGACCATATATCAGTCTGAGTGGGTATGGCAAGAAAGCAGTCTTGAGTGGGATGTGGGTGTTCATTTCCTGAACAGAAAGTCTGAGGGTACACACTGTATTCTAGAAATTCTGCTGTCTGAAATTTGTTGGCTTTAATACATTGCCTTCATTTAATACAAAGACTTCATTTGCTGTGCAGAATGTTCAGTCTCACTCTACAGATTTCTTTGCTATTCAGGCATATCCTTAACTTTATGAATGCAATGATTTGCATGGTACGTGAAGTGCTTATTGCATCCTATATAACAGAATATTCTTGCAACCTTAAGATAGGTTAGATCACATCTCATTCTCTTTGAGTATCTCTTTCCCTCTTTTCCAACAAAGAGACATCACTCAGTGCTCTGTTTTAAATGTTCGTCCTGCCCTGGCCACTTCCCATGTGTGCCTGTCCTGTAGACTAAACTCCAAAATTATTATTATTGTTAATGTTATGATTATTATTAAATTTGCAGACTGCCCTTGATCTGTAGATCTCAGGGCAGTTCACAGCATCAAACCACAAGATAAAAATACAAAATGCATAATAAAAACAAGAACGAAACAATAACCACCCTCTCCCGCCCCTCCCAAAGTACTGCAACCATAACACCAAAATTCAGCAATCCCAATGAACTATAAAAACATTTGTGTAAATTCTGCACAGGTTATTGCTTCTGTGGTGCAGGTTACTCTTGGCAAGGAAGAGTGTAAAGGAGAAGAACATATTTGTGGAACTTATCAAAACAAAAAATGAATTGTTTAAATTTTGAAAAGAAAGCAGGAATGGGAGGTGATTTCATGTGTTCCTGTTAAAGTCCCAAATGGAATTAATAAACCTTAAAAAAAAAGAGTCTGTGTAGTATTTGATGCATGCACTAGAACAGGGGTCAGCAACCTTTTTCAGCCCCAACCATGTAGTGGGCCGGACTATATTTTGAAAAAAAATATGAATGAATTCCTATGCCCCACAAATAACCCTGAGGTGCATTTTAAATAAAAGCACACATTCTACTCATGTAAAAACAACAGGCACGCCCCACAAATAACCCAGAGATGCATTTTAAATAAAAGCACACATTCTACTCATGTAAAAACAACAGGCACGCCCCACAAATAACCCAGAGATGCATTTTAAATAAAAGGACACATTCTACTCATGTAAAAACACACTGATTCCCGGACTTAGCTTGCCTACCCCTGCACTAGAAAGACGAGAGGAAGAGAATGGTTCCACTGATTTATTTGGGAAGATTTAAAAGCTAATTCAAATAATTCTTTTAAGTAGTGTGCGTAAGGATAACTGAATTCAGGGGGCTTCCAAGTGTGTTTAAGGCTGCATTCCCATCCTGTGGACATTGAAGAAGTCTTACTTATGAGTAAAATTGCATAGGCTAGCATTGGAGAGTGGGGGAGGCATATACTATAGTGTTTTTGTCCTCCCATTTTAAGTGATGCACTTGACTCAAGGCTCCGTTGGTACTTTTCGGTGAGTGACAGTTTTCAGTATTCAACACCTTGAGAGGCTGTGCAATTAGCCCCATGTGCCCCCTTCCTTTCCCTTCTCCCTCCTGCAGCCTCCCCGCACTGCTAGGTGTTCAAAAGGAATGCTAGCGTTATTATCACATGCAAGTGCCCAGCATTGCCTTCTACTCCTGTCACGTTGCTTTCCTATATTCCTTTCCCGGCTGCTTTGCCCTGCTCAGGTGTGCATTCCGGCTGCTCCCACCCTGCTTGCAGAAACGGAGGTGTGACGATCCAAGTAGGATTGGTTGCTGGTTTCCCCGGCAGCAAGCAATTTGTCTCTTCTTTGCTCCCTGCTTAATTTCACAAACTTGTAAATATATGTGGCTTGCTCTGTTGCTTGCAAGTTTTATTCAAACCTGTCGCTGTTTCATTCCCTCTGGGGATCTGTATAATTTGCATAGAATATTAGGTGGAATTTGCTGTCTCTTCTCCTCAGTTCACAGGCATGTGTGTGCAGACTTTGACTGGATATGGAAATCTGTCGCTTTCCAATTTTTGCTGCTCACTCAGCTGTGATGGAAGTACGCTATTAGCCCTTTCTAAAATTCAGCTCGTTTGGAGAAGGAACTTCTAAGTGAACTCTTGTGCCTTGGAAGCTGATGAATCTGCACTAGCCTTTAAAAATCCTGGAGAGATTGCGTTTTTTGGGGAGGGGGGGGGGAAGGTCTGTGCCACAACTGTACAATGCAGAGTTCTAAGACTGCAAAAACCACTGAGTGCAACAGGAAAAAAGTTTCTGTGTGCACCAGCAGTAGGGCTGGTTTTCAACAACACGATATATCACCAGCTAAATGTTGTGATAGGGCCGCGGGTGGCGCTGTGGGTTAAACCACAGAGCCTAGGACTTGCCGATCAGAAGGTCAGCGGTTCGAATCCCCGTGATGGGGTGAGCTCCCGTTGCTCGGTCCCTGCTCCTGCCAACCTAGGAGTTTGAAAGCATGTCAAAGTGCAAGTAGATAAATAGGTACTGCTCCGTCGGGAAGGTAAACGGTGTTTCCGTGTGCTGCTCTGGTTCGCCAGAAGCGGCTTAGTCATGCTGGCCACATGACCCGGAAGCTGTACGCAGGCTCCCTCGGCCAATAAAGCGAGATGAGCGCCGCAACCCCAGAGTCGGTCACGACTGGACCTAATGCTTAGGGGTCCATTTACCTTTACCTTTTTAAACATTGTGATATATCAGTATATCAAGGTCTGAAATAAGGATGGAACTATGTAGAGGGCTTGGGCGTTCAACATTGTTATATGTTGTTGTTGTTGTTTAGTCGTTTAGTCGTGTCCGACTCTTCGTGACCCCCTGGACCAGAGCACGCCAGGCACTCCTGTCTTCCACTGCCTCCCGCAGTTTGATCAAACTCATCCTGGTAGCTTCAAGAACACTATCCAACCATCTCGTCCTCTGTCGTCCCCTTCTCCTCGTGCCCTCCATCTTTCCCAACATCAGGGTCTTTTCCAGGGAGTCTGCTCTTCTCATGAGGTGGCCAAAGTATTGGCGCCTCAGCCTCAGGATCTGTCCTTCCAGTGAGCACTCAGGGCTGATTTCCTTCAGAATGGGTAGGATTGATCTTCTTGCAGTCCATGGGACTCTCAAGAGTCTCCTCCAGCACCAGAATTCAAAAGCATCAATTCTTCGGCGATCAGCCTTCTTTATGGTCCAGCTCTCACTTCCATACATCACTACTGGGAAAACCATGGCTTTTACTATACGGACCTTTGTTGGCAAGGTGATGTCTCTGCTTTTTAAGATGCTGTCTAGGTTTGTCATCGCTTTTCTCCCAAGAAGCAGGCGTCTTTTAATTTCGTCGCTGCTGTCACCATCTGCACTGATCATGGAGCCCAAGAAAGTAAAATTTCTCACTGCCTCCATTTCTTCCCCTTCTATTTGCCAGGAGGTGATGGGCCCAGTGGCCATGATCTTCTTTTCTTGATGTTGAGCTTCAGACCATATTTTGCGCTCTCCTCTTTCACCCTCATTAAAAGGTTCTTTAATTCCTCTTCACTTTCTGCCATCAAGGTTGTGTCATCTGCATATCTGAGGTTGTTGATATTTCTTCCGTTATATATCACTAGCTAAACAGCTAGTGTAGCATCGTAATTCGCGATACATGACCAGATCAAAAGTTATGAAACCGTTATTACGCTATGGACATCAAGCTGGTTTTGGACGATATATTGCCCAGTCCTAGTGTGTGAATTAAAAATAGCTGGGGGAGTCTGCAGTACCCCCTTCCCCCCACATACCGGGGGGAGTAGTCCCCCTCCATCTAGATATCTGATCACCTTGTGAGTACTGATGGAATCAAGGTAGCTCATGGTCTTCTTGTTTTTTAAATGTGAAACATGCAGGAATAGTTTGCAGAACAGTAATCCATTTGAGGAGCGCTTCAGTACATGCTGGTGATGGTTGGAAATGGGGTAAACTTGATGAGTTGTGCAAAATGCTTGCAAATGGGAGAGATTCAAAGTGTCGTCAGGCCCTGTAAGTTCTGCCACCCATGGGCAAAATTTGCTTTGGACACAAAAGGAGAACGTTTTCCTGGCCATCTTAAAATGATGCCTTGTCTCTTTTGAAACAGCTTTTGCCGATCCATCAGTGTGGTGCTGGGGGTGGGGCTGCTTTCTTGACCCACTTCACATTCACTGGCTTTTGTTAGCGCACACAGAGAGCGGTTGAGAATGCGGCCTGTTATGCAACTCAGGTACGCTTTCCCTGGTAGGCTATTGACTTTCTCATACTTCCCCAGGGGGCCAGTTTCCTTGGAAATTTGAATGAAACTAGGCCCCAGTCACCTGCGGGGAGGAGCAAGAAACCACATGTGAGCTGTGGCTCACAGGGTGCCTAAATAAGCCATGGTGTGCAAGGTTGTTTTGGATCAATGTGGTTGCATTGTAAGAACTGAGGCCATTGAGGGCTGAAAACAGTTTTCCTAGGGATTCTCATTGTCTTCATTTTACTCCAAATCTCAAGAAAAACCCAGGGTCCTGGTACCCCCAAAGACCTACCCGTGCACACAACAATTCTTTCTTTCCTTCTTTCCTTATCTTAGTTTTACTTCGTTTTAACTGCAGATTCAGAGAGATAGGAAAGTTGTAAGCGCCATCTTTTATATAGGGCTTTATAGTGTATACAGCAGGCCTTTACCCCCTGATGTTGTACTCCAGCTCCCATCAGCACTGGCCATTGGCCATGCTGGTTGGGACTGGTGGGGGTTGGGAGCCCAGTAACACCTCAAAGGTCACAGGTCCTCCCCATTCTCCTGGGTTATAACGCTTTGCATATGACGTCCCAATCCTTAAAACAATCCCTGTACGGTAGGTTAGCGTTTTGTCCATACCGGAGACGGAGGTGAGTCACAGCTTGCCCAAATCCGCAAAATTATGACGCAAGAATTACACAGTGGTACCTCAGGTTACAGACGCTTCAGGTTACAGACTCCGCTAACTCAGAAATAGTACCTCGGGTACAGAAATTGTGCTCCGGCAGCAGGAGGCCCCATTAGCTAAAGTGGTGCTTCATGTTAAGAACAGTTTCAGGTTAAGAACAGACCTCCGGAACAAATTAAGTACTTAACCCGAGGTACCACTGTACTGATATCTCCTAGTCTATATGCTGTTCTAACAGCCAAGTGTAAGCTGATGCTTACAAATGAACAAATGCATGGAGGATGTGAAATCGCTTGCTGTGCCAGTGAGATGTTGATAAATGGTGGCACACCCAGTGTTAGAAACTCAGATGTTTATGTTGTTGATTTTTGTTTTCAACAAAATTCAATAAAGAAGAGAAAACAGAATGAGAAAAAGGAAAAAATTTTGGAAAAGATAAAAGAAGGAGAGAAAAAATTAAGATCAAAACCAAAGTCCCAGGAGATTTTGAGGGAGATTAAGTTGTATCAAACACAATATATGGAATTGATGAACCAAGAGATAGAATGGAAAATAAAGCAAATGAAACAAAAGACATTTGAGTCGGCAGACAAATGTGGTAAACTTCTGGCATGGCAACTTAAGAAAAGACAGAAATTAAATACAGTCACAAGTCTAGAAGTGGATGGAAAAAATATATCTAAACCCAACGAGATAAGAAATTGTTTTGTGAGTTACTTTAAAAAACTTTATTCCCAAGGATTACAAAATGAAGAGGACATAGATAAATTCCTTAATAAATATGGATTACAAAAAATCTCTCATCATAGCAAGGTGGATCTAAACCAGAGAATAACAGAACAAGAGATAGAGGGTGCCATTCAGGACATGCAATTGGGCAAATCTCCAGGGCCAGACGGACTGACTTCCAGATATTACAAATCTTTAAAGGAATGGCTGATACAACCGTTAAAGGAAGTTTGTAACGAGATCTTAGAGGGAAAAAAGGCACCCGAATCGTGGAAAGAAGCATATATCTCACTCATACCAAAGACAGAGACTGAAAAGACTCAACTGAAGAACTACCGCCCAATTTCGTTACTGAATGTGGATTACAAAATTTTTGCAGACATTTTAGCAAAAAGATTTAAAAGAGTACTGATGGAGAAGATTCACAGAGACCAAGCAGGCTTTCTCCCAAAAAGACACCTCTCAGACAATGTTAGGAATATAATAGACATTTTGGAAAAGTTAGAGGTGAACATAAATACTAAAGCAGTTTTGATATTTGTGGATGCGGAGAAAGCCTTTGACAATATTTCGTGGAGTTTTATGAAAAAGAATCTTCATGGGATGGGGGTAGGACAAGGATTTGAGAATGGTATGGGTGCAATATATTCCGAACAAAAAGCTAAGTTGATTGTAAACAATGTAATAACTGAGGAACTTAAGATAGAAAAAGGAACACGACAGGGGTGCCCAATTTCCCCATTGCTTTTTATTTCGGTCCTGGAGGTGTTGCTGAACATGATCAGAGACGACCAGCAGGTTAAAGGTGTAAAGGTCGGAACCAAACACTATAAGTTAAGAGCGTTCGCAGATGACCTTGTTTTGACCTTGCAGGAGCCAAACACTAGTACAAAAAGAGTGTTGGAAATAATCCAACAATTTGGACAGGTAGCTGGATTTAAATTGAATAAACAAAAAACTAAAGTCTTAGGGAAAAACCTAACAGATATGGAAAAGAATAAGTTTCAAGAAGAGACAGGTCTGACGGTGGTCAAGAAGGTGAAATATCTAGGGGTTAATTTAACATCTAAAAACTTGAATCTGTATAAGGACAATTATGAAAAATGTTGGTTAGAAATTAAAAAAGATTTAGAAATATGGTCAAATTTGAGATTGTCAATGTTAGGCCGAATTGCAGTGATTAAGATGAATGTACTGCCTAGAATGTTATTTTTATTTCAAACTTTGCAGATTATTGACAAGATGGACTGTTTCAAGAGGTGGCAGAAAGACATTGCGAAATTTGTCTGGCAGGGCAAAAAGCCCAGAATAAAATATAAAATTTTAACAGATGCAAAAGAAAGAGGGGGATTTGCCCTGCCGGACTTAAAATTGTATTATGAAGCAGCAGCATTCTGCTGGCTGAAAGAGTGGATGCTCCTCGAGAATACAGATATCTTGGACTTAGAAGGTTTCAATAATGCATTTGGCTGGCATGCATATCTATGGTATGACAAAATCAAAGTGCATAGTGCCTTTAAAAATCATATTGTAAGGAAAGCGTTGTTTAATGTTTGGATGAGATATAAAGATCTGTTGGAAAACAAAACCCCTAGATGGTTGTCACCCTTAGAGGCTAAGGCCCACAAGAAAGTTAATATGGAGGTCGGATGGCCAAAGTATTGTGAGATCTTAGAACAGGATGGAGAGAAACTGAAATTAAAGAGCCATGAAAAATTAAAACCCAAAGTACAAGATTGGCTCCACTATTATCAAATAATGGAGGTTTTTAAACAAGACAGGAAAATTGGCTTCCAGGTGGAAAAATCAAAACTTGAGACAGAATTGTTAGAACCCAATACTAAGAATTTGTCAAGAATGTATAACTTGCTGTTGAAATGGAATACACAAGACGAAACAGTTAAATCAGTTATGATTAAGTGGGCACAGGACATTGGTCATAATATTATGTCTGCTGACTGGGAAAGGTTGTGGAACACTGGTATTAAATTTACGGCATGTAGTGCTTTAAAGGAAAATGTGATGAAAATGGTCTATAGGTGGTACATGACCCCAGTTAAGCTAGCAAAAATTTACCATTTGCCTGATAACAAATGTTGGAAATGTAAGGAAACTGAAGGTACTTTTTATCATCTTTGGTGGACATGCCCGAAGATTAAGGTTTTCTGGGAGATGATATATAATGAAATGAAAAAGGTATTTAAATATACCTTCCTTAAGAAACCAGAGGCCTTTCTCTTGGGCATTGTCGGCCAACTGGTGCCAAAAAAGGATAGAACTTTTTTCATGTATGCAACAACAGCAGCAAGAATATTGATCGCAAAGTATTGGAAGACACAAGATTTACCCACCTTGGAAGAATGGCAGATGAAAGTGATTGACTATATGACATTGGCGGAAATGACGAGCAGAATTCGTGACCAGGGAAAGGAGACTGCGGAAGAAGACTGGAAGAAATTTAAGATTTATCTTAAGAACTATTATAAACTTGATGAAGTTTAGAATGTCGAGATTTTACAGAGAGAAAGGGTTGCAGTAATATAAGATTAGATTAAGAAAGGACTATGATGAATTAGGATGGGAAAAAACATTTATAAGTTGCTATAAAATTTGGACATGAGGATGCAGAAAGGGGAGGTATGGGGAAGTCCGAGGAAAGAAGTTTATGAAAGGACATTTTGAAATTATATTTGTTTGTTTGTCTGTTTTTCTTTTATGTTTGTTTGTTATAAAAACTCTTGTAAAACCAATAAAAATTTTATAAAAAAAAAAAGAAACTCAGATGTTTAATCTAGGTGCCAAATGACTCCTTAAAATGGTGGTTTTCAACCAGTGTGCCATAGCACCCTGGGCTGTCTTGAATGATAGTCAGGGATGCCGTAGGCAACACTGGCCTCTGTCCCTCCATCCTCTGATGCCCTCTCACATCTCTGCCTCCCAAAGGCTTGCACAGCTGTTTATTGCAGCAGCCCTGGCTATAAGCGCCATAGGTGAATGGTGCCTCTGGGAGGGCACCTCTATTTGGGGCAGGGGCAAGCAGCTCAAAGACTGGGGCAGCAGCTATGGCTGCCCAGAGGACTCCCAAGGAGAGGGGAGAGGAGGCTGAGGGAATACTACACAAGGGTGAGAGGCTGCCAGCTTTGAAGGCAAGGGGTGACACAGCTGGGCTCCCGAGCCACACAAGGGTGCCCAAAAAAGAATATAGTTGGTTAAGGGAGGCATGAACTCAAAAAGGTTGAAAACCTCTGCCCTAAACCAAGGTTGCAGTCACCAGAACGGAATGTCTATTTGCCATTTTGGTGCACAACTGCTCTAAAGTCTTTATTTTTCAACTGATGGACGGACTGACTGATTCTCAGTTAAACATCTGACTAGTTCAGATGACAGCCTTGAAAGCTAGGCTAAGAACTTTGAGAACTTAAAAGAAGAAAAGTTACTTGATCCAGGGATATATATTGGCTTATTCCAACCTCTTTTTCTTAACGGTGACTGCTCTTGCTTGGGGGCACAGAAAAAGCAGTTAGGTCCCAGAAATACTTTCCGATTGTGCAGATAAAATATGAGTGATAGAATTCTATAGGATGGGGGTATTAGTGTGTGAAAAACGGCCCAGATCCAATGATCCCCAGGCGTGCACCTCCAGATAGTGTTGTCAAGCACCATCCTGCTACCCAGGCATTTTCACTTGATCGCAAGTGGCTGAAAGCCAGGTGCAAAATGCGCCTAGCGCCTGGCTAATTTTGAACACTGCACATCACGCTGATCTGGTTAACAACGCGGTCCTTTTCCCTGAAATTTGTAGTGGTTCAAAGAGATCTACCTGCTCCTCCTCATGTTCATGTTATCACACAGAGTAGCTGCAGCAAAATGAAGTGGCCCCTGTGGAGATTCGGGTTCCAAGATGCATCATCTTGAAGGACACTGACAAACTGGAACGTGTCCAGAGGAGGGCAACCAAAATGGTCAAAGGCCTGGAAACGATGCCTTATGAGGACCGGCTAAAGGAGCTGGGCATGTTTAGCCTGGAGAAGAGGAGGTTAAGGGGTGATATGATAGCCATGTTCAAATATATAAAAGGATGTCACATAGAGGAGGGAGCAAGGTTGTTTTCTGCTGCTCCAGAGAAGCGGACACGGAGCAATGGATCCAAACTACAAGAAAGAAGATTCCACCTAAACATTAGGAAGAACTTCCTGACAGTAAGAGCTGTTCGACAGTGGAATTTGCTGCCAAGGAGTGTGGTGGAGTCTCCTACTTTGGAGGTCTTTAAGCAGAGGCTTGACAACCATATGTCAGGAGTGCTCTGATGGGGTTTCCTGCTTGGCAGGGGGTTGGACTCGATGGCCCTTGTGGTCTCTTCCAACTCTATGATTCTATGATTCTATCTTTTGGTTTTGAAATGGAGGAGGTGTCAAGGTTCAAGCCTGACTGCATAACCTCAGATGGTGGGTGTGACTGATCTTCAGTGGAGGAGCTGCACTCCCCTGCGGGCATCTCCTTGCATAATTATGGTTGCTTCACATGTTCCAGGATTAAGCCCTGGGTTTCAGAGTAGGTTTTAAGGCAGAGGCTGACTCAGAGCACTGGGCCTAGACCCATAGGAAGAGAAGGATTCAGTGTGAGCAGGCCATTTAGAGTTTTTTAGCAAGGCCTGCTCAGCCAATAGGCAGGGTGCGGCTGCTGCCTCAGGCAGCAGAAGCCCCTGAAACAGCGCCCCCACGGCCGCCCTGCCTGCACCGCTGCCAGCGACGGAGAAGCAGCGCCAACATCTGCGCCAGTTTCGGGTGAGATCACATCCATTTGGGGGGTGAGATCACTCCAAATCAGCACAATTTCGCCTGAAATTGACACGGATGCAGCACAGCGGTTGCGGCAAGCAGTAGCGGCGACAGGTCTGGTGGCGGCAGTGTTAGATATAATCTTTGTTGTTTAGTCGTGTCCAACTCTTCGTGGCCCCCTGGACCAGAGCACGCCAGGCACTCCTGTCTTCCACTGCCTCCCAGAGTTTGGTCAAACTCATGCTGGTAGCTTCGAGAACACTGTCCAACCATCTCGTCCTCTGTCATCCCCTTCTCCTTGTGCCCTCCATCTTTCCCAACATCAGGGTCTTTTCCAGGGAGTCTTCTCTTCTCATGAGGTGGCCAAAGTATTGGAGCCTCAGCTTCATGATCTGTCCTTCCAGTGAGCACTCAGGGCTGATTTCCTTCAGAATGGAGAGGTTTGATCTTCTTGCAGTCCATGGGACTCTCAAGAGTCTCCTCCAGCACCAGAATTCAAAAGCATCAATTCTCCGGCGATATAGATATAAGCTAGGCGCCAATTGTCTCCTTAAACCAGGGTTATAGTTGGCAAAACAGACTGCCTAGTTGCCATTTTTGGGGCCGGACGGTTCAGAAAGTTGTATTTTTCAATACGACTTTTAGGTTCCTGAAATTTATTCCGATGGTGCAGATAAACTATACTGGATAGAGTTCTACAGGATGTGGTTGCTAGTGTGTGAACACAGCCAAGATTCAAGGACCACTCAGGCACGGACCTCCAGATGGTGGAGACGTCTGGTGCCATCTTGGCGCCTGGGCATCTTCACCTGGTCGCAAGAGGTCGATAGCCAGGTACAAAGTGCGCTTGGCGCCTGGGTAATTTCGAACAGTGGTCAGCCTGCCCCTACAGTGCTGGTCTTACTTGCCAATTCTCCATAACGAGACTTCAAGCTGCCGCTTGCCAGAGGTTGTGCTAAGATGTCAAAATCCCAATCTTCCCCCCCTGAATATTGCATCCACCTAGCCAAGATACCCCAGAGGTATCTGAGCATGAGTCTTAAGTTACCGTATTTTTTGCTCTATAAGACTCACTTTTTTCCTCCTAAAAAGTAAGGGGAAATGTGTGTGCGTCTTATGGAGCGAATGCAGGCTGTGCAGCTATCCCGGAAGCCAGAACAGCAAGAGGGATTGCTGCTTTCACTGCGCAGTGATCCCTCTTGCTGTTCTGGCTTCTGAGATTCAGAATTTTTTTTCTTCTTGTTTTCCTCCTCCAAAAACTAGGTGCGTCTTGTGGTCTGGTGCGTCTTATAGAACGAAAGATACGGGATGTGGTTGCAGAAGAGGTTTGGGCTCCCAAACATTTCTCCTCAACTTGCACACACACATACACATCCTCCCTGCTGCTTAGTGACCTGGGTTATCGTGACATCCTAGAGAAACTGGAAAGTAGGTTTGTGTAAGTGGGCCAGTTACACAAACCAGGTTACGTCCTGTCATTTTGAAATCAGTGTGAACTCCAGTAGCGGTGGATTGGGGTGAGTTAAGAAGGGGTTGCCTTGTCGAGAAGTGGGTGGAGAAAACGCATCTCCTTTTCCTTCTCCTCTTTAGCAGCTCAAAATTTTGCCAGTTGTCTACAGTCTTCTAGTTCCCAGCAGCTTCTCTCTTTCCCTCTCACCTTAAAAGCTCCAGGAATTTTGGAAGCAGTCCAGTTGCAATCATAGAATCATAGAGTCAGAAGAGACCACAAGGGCCATCGAGTCCAACCCCCTGACAAGCAGGAAACACCATCAGAGCACTCCTGACATATGGTTGTCAAGCCTCTGCTTAAAGACCTCCAAAGAAGGAGACTCCACCACACTCCTTGGCAGTAGATTCCACTGTCAAACAGCTCTTACTGTCAGGAAGTTCTTCCTAATGTTTAGGTGGAATCTTCTTTCTTGTAGTTTGGATCCATTGCTCCGTGTCTGCTTCTCTGGAGCAGCAGAAAACAATTCGTCTGAGGAGTTTGCGTGGAAGGTTCTGCTGGTAAAATAAACTTACACAGGAGTAACGTGAGAAATCCCTTCTCTGCTTTCTGATCTGTAGGCCAGGAAAGGAGTTTTATCTGTCCTCCCTCTCATGCTATTCTTCATGGTTCTTTGAGGCTGTGGCAGTTCTGTGATATCTCTGCTTCAATAGCCTTGGCTATTGGAAAAACTGAGGTTCAGGGCATGTGTAGGCGATAGCAGAGGGTTGTCTTAAGACATATAGTCTTAGTTTGCTGTAGAGAAGACCTGTGCGACACCTCTGCCTATTTTAGGATGCTTTAGCTTCTGAGCAAAGGGTCTGTGGATTTTGGCTGAGATTTATAGCCAAGCATTGTTTCCGGCGAAGTTCCACTTTTTCGCTTGTTGACCTGCAGAGACAAGGTAAGTCTCTTTTGCATTCCCTGGCAGGGGACAAGTAGCGGCTGTAGCGCATTTACCTTTCTTGTCCATCCCATGACGCTGGTTGGTGCTGTGTCCCAGCAAACTAACTTAAATGTCCGTTCACCTGCTGGTGGTAATATGTGAGGATCGCAGCTTCTGAAGGTTGCTAATTGCATGGGAGAGGGGGGCAGGGAGCTGCAATTAGCTAATTTGTGGGATAATAAAGGGGAAGAGAATTGCATAGCAATAGGAGAACGTGGATTGTATGAACCCGATCTCCTAATGTGGCCAAACAAGGGTGGTCTTAGTTGTGTCTGCCTGATAGCCAATTAGTAGCTGATCGGTTTGGCTTCTGTTGATTTTGCATTCGCAAAGAATTGTGAATTTTGGCTTGGCTGTGTGACTACTGCAGTTGGGAGACTTGAAAGCATCCCTTTAAAAAAAAAAAAAAGCTGTGTGGATAAACATGAGTTCACACAGTCACTTAAGATCAGGCATAGGCAAACTCCTGCCCTCCAGATGTTTGGGACTACAATTCCCATCATCTCTGACCACTGGTCCTGTTAGCTAGGGGTGATGGGAATTGTAGTCCCAAACATTTGGAGGGCCGGAGTTTGCCTATGCCTGCTTAAGATGGTTCTTTTGTGGAGGCAATGAATTTGTATCTCAGTTGGCAGACTATAGAAGAGTCTGTTGTATTAATTTTTTGGAGCCAATGTGTATTTATATAGAGTATGACATGTTGCAGAATACGCCTGCAAAAAACCACCAGGGCAGTCCCTCCGACTTTCAACACTGCCCTCAGTAATTGCTTGGGCCACACAGAAAGTGTCGTGTGCTGTAAAAGGTTTATCAACATCTGGAGATGTGAGAGGGAGTGTATGAGAACTATGTGGTATTTTATTTCCTTTCTCCAGATTTTGAGATAATGGCAAGAGTTGGTACCAGCTTTTCTTGCTTGCTGAAGCCAGACATACTGTACATTATTTTATTTTTTGCATTTGCATTCCATGTTTCCCCCCTCAATGTGCCGTATGTTTTATCCTTTCCTCAGTTAACTCCCACAACAACCGATGTAGGTTAGGCTGAGAAGCAGCAACACAGTGGGGATTTGAACCCTAGCCTCGTAGCCCCAGAGCCTATTAGAACAACAATCAGCAGAAAAAGGAGGACTGTGCTTCAAAATATTAAAATTGAGAACAATGTGGAAAAGCCCCCTGCATGATTATAGATATAAGGAATGGTCAAATAAAACAAGATAGTGAATTATACCAGCGACTGACTGATCGCGAGAGGAGATTGTTAATATCAGGATTGGAAAATTGTGAAGTAATAAAGAAGACAGCAGAAAGATAAAGGATGGGCATTTGGCTTTTGAAATCCAGAACACGGGAAGTCCCACTGAAATTAATTAATTCGGGTTATATAATTGGCTATTTATTTATTTTTTGAATGTGGAAAGATTTGGTTTGAATTTGTTATTAATATGAATGGTTTTTTAATTGGAAAATGAATAAAAAATATTTACAAAAAGGGGAAAAAGAACCCTAGCCTCGTGAGGTTCTTTTTTTATGAATACATTTTTATTAGTTTTTAACATATTAATTAACATTCATACAACAGAACTTCACATCTTATACAATATTTTTTGGACTTCTGTCAGCGCCTCTGATGATTTTCCGTTCTTATCATTTCATAGAATCATAGAATCATAGAGTTGGAAGAGACCACAAGGGCCATCGAGTCCAACCCCCTGCCAAGCAGGAAACACCATCAGAGCACTCCTGACATATGGTTGTCAAGCCTCTGCTTAAAGACCTCCAAAGTAGGAGACTCCACCACACTCCTTGGCAGCAAATTCCACTGTCGAACAGCTCTTACTGTCAGGAAGTTCTTCCTAATGTTTAGGTGGAATCTTCTTTCTTGTAGCTTGGATCCATTGCTCCGTGTCCGCTTCTCCGGAGCAGCAGAAAACAACCTTTCTCCCTCCTCTATGTGACATCCTTTTATATATTTGAACACGGCTATCATATCACCCCTTAACCTCCTCTTCTCCAGGCTAAACATGCCCAGCTCCCTTAGCCGTTCCTCATAAGGCATCGTTTCCAGGCCTTTGACCATTTTGGTTGCCCTCCTCTGGACACGTTCCAGTTTGTCAGTGTCCTTCTTGAATTGTGGTGCCCAGAACTGGACACAGTACTCCAGGTGTGGTCTGACCAGAGCAGAATACAGTGGCACTATTACTTCCCTTGATCTAGATGCTATACTCCTATTGATGCAGCCCAGAATTGCATTGGCTTTTTTAGCTGCCGCGTCACACTGTTGGCTCATGTCGAGTTTGTGGTCAACCAAGACTCCTAGATCCTTTTCACATGTACTGCTCTCAAGCCAGGTGTCACCCATCTTGTATTTGTGCCTCTCATTTTTTTTGCCCAAGTGCAATACTTTACATTTCTCCCTGTTAAAATTCATCTTGTTTATTTTTGCCCAGTTCTCTAATCTGTCAAGGTCGTTTTGAAGTGTGATCCTGTCCTCTGGGGTGTTAGCCACCCCTCCCAGTTTGGTGTCATCTGCAAATTTGATCAGGATGCCCTTGAGTCCATCATCCAAGTCGTTGATAAAGATGTTGAATAAGACCGGGCCCAAGACAGAACCCTGTGGCACCCCACTAGTCACTCTTCTCCAGGATGAAGAGGAACCATTGATGAGCACCCTTTGGGTTTGGTCAGTCAGCCAGTTACAAATCCACTGAGTGGTAGCATAGTCAAGACCACATTTTACCAGCTTCTTTACAAGAATATCATGGGGCACCTTGTCAAATGCCTTACTGAAATCAAGGTAGGCTACATCCACTGCGTTCCCTTCATCTACCAGGCTTGTAATTCTGTCAAAAAACGAGATCAGGTTAGTCTGACATGACTTATTTTTCAGAAATCCATGCTGACTATTGGTGATCACAGCATTCCTTTCTAGGTGCTCACAGACTGTTTGCTTAATGATCTGCTCCAGAATCTTCCCTGCTATTGATGTCAGACTGACTGGGCGGTAATTATTTGGGTCCTCTCTTTTCCCCTTTTTGAAAATAGGGACAACATTTGCCCTCCTCCAGTCTGCCGGGACTTCGCCTGTTCTCCAGGAATTCTCAAAGATGACTGCCAGTGGTTCTGAGATCACATCTGCCAGTTCTTTTAATACTCTTGGATGCAGTTCATCTGGCCCTGGAGACTTGAATACATCTAAACTAGCCAAATATTCTTGTACTATCTCCTTAGTTATTCTGGGCTGTGTTTCCTTTGCTGAATCATTTGCTCCAAATTCTTCAGGTCGGGCATTGTTTTCTTTATCGGAGAAGACTGAGGCAAAGAAGGCATTGAGTAGTTCAGCCCTTTCTGTGTCCCCTGTTTGCATTTCACCATCTTCTCCTCTGAGTGACCCCACAGTTTCTTTGTTCTTCCTTTTGCTACGAACATACCCATAAAAGCCTTTTTTGTTGCTTTTAACCTCTCTAGCAAGCCTGAGTTCATTCTGTGCTTTAGCTTTTCTGACTTTGTGTCTACATGTGCTGGCTATTTGTTTGAATTCCTCTTTGGTGGTTTCCCCCCTTTTCCATTTTTTGTACACATCCTTTTTTAATCTTAATTCAGTTAAAAGTTCTTTAGATAGCCACCCTGGCTTCTTTAGGCACCTTCCATGTTTCCGTCTCATTGGTATTGCCTGACGTTGTGCTTTTAGTATCTCCCTCTTAACAAACTCCCAGCCATCATGAACTCCCTTTCCTTTTAGTATTGTTGTCCATGGGATCTCACCCAGCACTTCCCTAAGTTTTATGAAGTCGGCTTTCTTAAAGTCAAGAAATTGAGTCCTAGTATGCTTGGCTGCTCCTTTCCGCTGTATAGTAAACTTCAGAAGAGCATGATCACTCGCGCCTAATGATCCTTCCACTTCTACCCCACTAACCAGGTCATCAACATTGGTTAGGACCAGATCTAAAATGGCTGTTCCTCTTGTTGCTTCTCCCACTTTCTGGACAATGAAGTTGTCTGCAAGGCCAGTGAGGAATCTGTTTGACCTTATGCTCTTGGCTGAGTTTGACGTCCAACAAATATCCGGGTAATTGAAGTCCCCCATTACTACTATCTCCCTTCCTTTTGCATGCTTGGCCATTTGTTCCAGGAAGGCATCATCTATGTCCTCCGTTTGGCTTGGGGATCTATAGTAAACTCCCACAATGAGGTCTCTGTTATTCTTCTCTCCCTTAATTTTGACCCAAATGCTCTCACTTTGGCTTTGAGGATCTAAATCTTGGATCTCTTCACAGGTATACACATCCCTGACATATAACGCCACTCCTCCTCCTTTCTTGTCTGGTCTGTTTCTCTGAAATAGATTGTATCCCCCCATTATTACATTCCAATCGTGGGACTTATCCCACCAGGTTTCAGTGATGCCTATTATGCCATATTTAGTTTGCTGTACCAAGAGCTCAAGCTCATCTTGTTTATTTCCCATGCTTTGCGCATTAGTGTACAGACATTGAAGTCCATTAATCATTCCCCCGTGTCTCTTATTTAAGGATTTTTTCCTCCCACCACTAGGTCCGTGTGCTGTTTTCTTCATTTATTATGCATTTCTTAATTTCACATTACCTTTAATTATCCTTAACTAATAATTCTCCTTATTGTCTTTTTTGCAGTATTTCAAATAATTCACCTTACGAAACTTCTTGCAAACCTACTAGTGTAATCTGTCCATCAGAGTTACTTTTCAAACGCAGTAGTCCGTAAATTTCCTCCAGTCTTCTGAGAATCTCTGGTCCTGCAGGTTTCGAATCCTTCCTGTTAGTTTATCTAATTCTGCATAATCCCATCAGTTTCATTCTCCGTTCTTCTTTCGTCGGTAATTCTTCTTGCTTCCAGTTTTGTGCCAAAGCCTCATGAGGTTCTAGTCCGACACGGTAACCCCTGGCAAGCCAGTGCCTGGATTTCTGCAGGCAGCAAAAGCCGTTTTGTTTTACTGAGCTGCTGCCCTTGTTTTGTGAATGACCCTGCACCTCCATGGCTTAACGTTGCTTCTGTTCTCCACAGGCTCCCTTCTTTCACTTAGGCTGAGATTTATGGACTTGTACATGATGAATTGCGAACTCTTGGCGACGTGCAGCGCCCTGGGCTTCTTGGAAGGGGACACCTACCACAAAGAGCCAGATTGCTTAGGTGAGAGACCCCAGGGGGTAGCAGGGGTATATTGGAGGTTTAAAGGGGGTGGGGCGGTGGTATGCCTGTCACAAACAGACTCATTAATGGAGCCAGTTGATATGGGGGTGTGGATGAGGGGTGCATTTTAGGGAAGCGTGTGATTTTTATACACTTAGGAAAACTGATTCGTCATAAGAGCACAAGACTCTTAATCTCAAGGTTCTGGGTTCAAGCCATCTTGGGCAAAAGATTCCTGCATTGCATAATAAATAATAATGTTGAAATTTGTATCCTGCCCATCTGGCTGGGTTCTGTGCAGCTTGCAACATATACAGGTGAAGCTCGGAAAATTAGAATATCGTGGAAAAGTTCATTTATTTCAGTAATTCAACTTAAAAGGTGAAATTGATATATGAGATAGACTCATGACTCACAAAGCGAGATATGCCAAGCCTTTATTTGTTATAATTGTGATGTTATAATTGTGGCTATTAAACAATAAATAACAATGATATATGTGTGTGTGTGTGTTTTAGTACCTCATGTTACATACGCTTCAGGTTACAGACTCCACTAACCCAGAAATATTACCTCGGGTTAAGAACTTTGCTTCAGGATGAGAACAGAAATCGTGCTCTGGCGGCGCGGCGGCAGCAGGAGGCCCCATTTGCTAAAGTGGTGCTTCAGGTTAAGAACAGTTTCAGGTTAAGTACGAACCTCCGGAACGCATTACGTACTTAACCTGAGGTACCACTGTATTGTCAAGATAATCAGGGGTTTCTGTTTTCTCCATTTTTAAAAAGGGCTTCCTCTTTTTGCAGCAATAATATAACTTCTTGTATAACCTTGCTTAATTTTTAAGTGATGGGACAGGAATTCCATGTGCTTTTTTGTTTCACATCCTTTCCAATGTTGCTCCCACATAACCCTTCTCTCCCTGTCCATCTCTCCGTGTTCAGAGAGTGTGAAAGACTTGATCCGCTACCTGCGCCACGAAGATGAGACGAGGGATATTCGGCAACAGCTGGGGGCGGCGCACATTCTACAGAATGACCTGATCCCTATCATCGTCCAATACCCGCAAGACAAACAGCTCTTTGATGCTGTTATCAGGTAACCCGCGTGGGTGAGGGATGACTTGCTTGGCTCCTGCAGGTTTACTAAAACCCGTACACTAATATCATAATAATCAGGAGCTCACCAAGTTAGTGGCTAAATATCTTTAGCTGGTTTTTTGTCGTCGAAACACATTGCAGATGTCTGATCTCCCTGGAGACCCAGAGATGTAATGTTAGACTTCTTTGCCTCTTTCATTTGACAAATGTTTTGTGTCGCTGGGAAGGCAGTAATTCTGTATTGATTTGTATTGATTTGCTATGGATGTTTGTATGTGATGCCAATAAAAGGTTTGATGAATGAATTAATATTATTCATGTACGTACAATGTTCCCTGACAGCGCTTTGATGAGAGACAGGACTAATAACTCATTTCAGTCCAAAGCCTTGATGGTGAAGAAGTCGGAGGTTATGGTGTAAGGGCATACAATGCATAAATGAAACTGGGATACAGTCATACCTTGGGTTAAAGTAGCTTCGGGATGAGTATTTTCGGGTTGCGTGCTGCGGCAACCCGGAAGTAACGGATTGCGTTACTTCCAGGTTTTGCTGCTCGTTCATGCGCAGATGGTCAAAATGATGTCACGCGCGGAAGCGGCAAATCGCAACCCGCAGACGCAGGTTGTGTTTGCTTCAGGATGCGAACGGGGCTCTGGAATGGATCCTGTTTGCATCCAGAGGTACCACTGAATATCTAAGGAGTGACCCTTTATAAGGAGATACAAAATACTCTGAAAAAAGGAAGGCCTGCAAAAATTGTGACAGGAACTTCCATAATGTTCCCAGCTTTCTTTATAATTTTGATCTGCTTCATCTGCCGTGGAGCTACGGCCCGATGGCAAACCACCACTCTCTGATCTGGATCGGGCCTGTATAATTTGTGGTCCGCAAATCTGAATGCAGCCCCCTAGGGACGCGATAAAGGGAAGAGTGGCATTCAACCAAGTTTTATTCAGAATTAAAATGAACTTGGTCGTATTGATTCATTTCATTGGGTCTCCTCTGAGTAAGACTTGGTTGAAGTCTTCAAACCTAGAGTTTCTTAAGGTGAGAGTTTCTCCTGAGAGAGCCCTTTCCTTTGTGGCCATATACCTAGAATCATAGAATTGTAGAGTTGGAACCCAAGGGTCATTCAGTCCAACCCCCTGCTATGCAGGAATCTCACCTAGACCTTCCAGCCTTAAAAACCTCCAAGGCGGAGAGTCCACCATCTCCCAAGGGAGTCCGTTCCACTGTCAAAAAGAGCTTACCGTCAGAAAGTTATTCCTGGTTTTATTCAGAATCCCTTTACAGTGGACGCTCCGGTTGCGAATGTGATCCATGTGGGATGCACGTTCGCAACCTGCACTGGCGTGTTTGCGCACGCACGGGTTGCGTTTTGGCACTTCTGCCCATGCGCAAAGTGCAATTTAGTGCTTCTGCACATGCGCGACTTCCAAAACCCATTCTGGTACTTCTGGGTTTCAGCAGTCCATAACCCGAAAAAACGCAACCTGTAACCCGAGGTATGATTGTACTTGTAACGTGAATCCATTGGTTTGAGTCCTACCCTCCAGAGCAGGAGAAAATATGCTTGCTCCATCTTTCATGTGACAGCCCTTTAGATATTTGAAGATGGCGATCATATCACCTCTCAGTCACCTCTTCTCCAGACTAAACATACCCAGCTTCCTTAGCTGTTCCTCATAAGGCTTGGTTTCCAGACCCTTGGTTGCCCTCTGAAAGTGGAATCCTGAACTTGGCTTTGCTTAACGATCAGAAGAGATGGGCCTGTTTTTCTCTGCTGTGAGAAAAGGTGCTTCTTTGTAATGCACTCCATAATTTTAAGACTTAAACTGAGCCCCAAAGACTGTATCATCTGCTGGTTTTAAACCTGGCTCCAGAAAGCCTCGGGTAAAATAAATTTCAGTTCTTCCTCCTTATTTCTCACATTCGCTCTCCTTGAACAGAGCAGGCCAGCCAGTGGAATCTCTAGTTTTATCACTGGCAGCCTTAAGCATAGAACCACTAGCCCCATCAAGGCTGTCGCTCGCTTAGGACTCCATGAAGCTATTTCACAATAATTGTTGGAGCCTCTTATTTTGTTTTCATTTTCTCCTAGGTTAATGGTAAATCTAACCCAGCCAGCTGTCCTCTGCTTTGGCAAACTCCCCCAGGAAGCCAGCTTCCGACACCATTTCCTGCAAATCGTCTCTTATCTGCAGGCTTACAAAGAAGTGAGTGGTTCGTGTCAGGAGCTCGGCCTACACTCGAGTAGGACCATGGTAGAGACACATGGCCGACTGGCATGTTCTCTCCCTCTTGGTCGATCGTTTGGGAGCTTCATAAGCTTTCTTCGGCCTGAACATCACAGCGACCGATGCCAACAGATATTGGCACACTTAGGGATCCGCAGAGTTTGCGCAACTTGCGTGACAGACCTCAGCAACTCAGCATTTTGGCTAATCTACTTTATTTACATATAAACACACAGGGAGCACTGCAACGTGCCTCCCTCTCTTTCTAGCATCAGACAGCAAAGACAAAAAAGAACAAAGCACAACAGTCCCACTTCACGGAACACAGTAACACAAACATCCTGTCTCCGTCACTTCCCACTCTGCGGAGTCAAAGCATATACCATCATGTGATAGACAAAAATCCCATGACTGCAATCATAGATCAGGAATTCTAACAGTTCGTACTGGTGCCTCTCATCTTCCAATCCTTCCTGGGATCCATGTGGGACTGCCTTGTGTTTCTTGAGCAGCGGTGCTTCCTGTAGTTGTGCAGAATTCTGGCACACTCTCAGCTTTCTGGAAATAATTCTTTGCTGGATTCAGACTGAAGATGAGAGGGGAGGGGAGGAGCTGCAGCCTTCTGGGATAGAGGGCCCTGTCTTGAGGGCCTTGGAGGTGGACTTGAGTTCAGGAAGGCGTGGAGAGCAATAGTGGGCAGGCTAGTGATGGGAAAGCAAGGATCTGCTCTTCTGGGGTTGAGCTCCCTCTAAGGCAGTGGTTCTCAAACTCTTTTCTTTTCTTCTGGGCCACACTTTCAGAATAAAATTTGTTCTCAACGCACCACATATTTATTAATAAGAAATACATTGGGAAACAAAAGATAAACAACTGCTAGCAGTGCTTGATATATAGCATAGAATGCAACTGCTTTATACCTTGGTTTACGAACTTGATCCGTTCCGGAAGTCCGTTCTTAAACCAAAGCATTCTTAAACCAAGGCGTGCTTTCCTGTAGCAGCGGGGGACTCAATTTACAAATGGAACACACTCAACAGGAAGCAGAACATGTTCTGCTTCCAAGGCAAAGTTCACAAACCAAAACACCTACTTCCGGGTTTGCAGTGTTCTTAATCCAAGTTGTTCATAAACTAAGCTGTTCTTAAACCAAGGTACCACTGTAATATGATCATGGGACACCCAGAAAGCATTAAACAATGCAGCTACATAAGAACGTGAATAATTCCCCAAATATGAACAAGTCTTTGCTAGCACTGTGATTCGGGATTACAACTGGGATTGCCCCCAGTATCACTGGATGCTCTTCCTCTTAACTATCCATATTCTGCAATGACAACAGAAATACCATATTTTTCACTCCATAAGATGCACTTTTTTTTGCCCAGGAGCAAAAAGCAGATAATGTTTTTTTTTGTTTTTTGTTTGTTTTTGAAAGAGAAGACTAAAGCAATAAGGAGAGAAATTAGAAGAAAAGGAGGAGCAAAAAACTGCTCCAGCTAAGGAAAAGACACGAAGGCAAACAAGAGGGTAGGGAGTGTTGAAAGGAAACAGCTGATCGGTGTGATCCGAAGAGAAATAAGGGATGCTAGTGGAGGCTGCCTGGGAGAGGGGGAGGTAAAAGCCCATGGATCCTCAGGATTTTTACATTGGGTCACCCCAAATTCACCATCAGATCACATGTCTGTGGCCACAGCATGAACCCCAAAAATCATACATTCAGAATATTTTTTTCCTTGTTTTCCTCCTCTAAAAACTAGGTGCGTCTTACGGTCAGGTGCGTCTTATGGAGCGAAAAATATGCCGTGCTACACTATACTGCACCGAAACATTTAAATGTTTCTTTGATTGCCCTTGAAGCTTCCTGCCATGCTTGTCATCCTCTCCTGCCACACCCTCTGACAACCACTGCTCTAGGGGTGTTGTAAACAAAAATTGCCCTTTTCCCTTATGGGGTATCCAAGAGCCCATATAGAGTCCTTACATAGGTTCCCTATTGGTAGAAGATAACAGAGGCCAACCAGAGAATATTGAGAAGCAAAGCAGCTAGTAAGCTTGATCTTTATTGATCTGTTGCAACAGGGTGCTCCCCTCACACGCAGGAGGGAGGAGGAACCCAGAAAAATGGCACGCAAGGCCTTATAAAGACTTTTGAAATTGCCACCCTGTAGATCAAGACCACCCCCAGAAACATACATACATCACAGAAGGGGTGTAACCTAAGACCACCCCTCAGATACATCGCACCTACATCACAGAAAAGGCGGTCTAAAACAGAAATTTGAATATTGTTTTTCTCTTGTTTATCTCCTGTCTGGCACGTTACTTGATTGGATTGCCTGGGGAGCCTGGCCAGTCTTTTGTAGTGATAAATACTTAGTTCCTGGGCCAGGTCAAAAGCTCACACCCTATTCAAACACAGACATACCCTTAAGACAGGAATTGTGAAGGAAAAGACAATGGGGAGGCTTTTCTACTTTGACCTTGCAGAGAAAACATTTGTTCAGTTTAGGAATCAAAATGGTTCCAGGTCGGTCTTCCTGTGCTGATCTATGTACGTGCTTGGTTGGTACGCTTATGAACATTACCATATATCTAAGGCCATAAAATTCCTATCACAGGGGAGACTAACACGCTTCCTTCCCCACCTTGTAGGCGTTTGCCAACGAGAAGATCTTTGGGGTACTGAGTGAAAAGCTATATGACCTGCTGCAGCTGGTGAGTAGTACCGTTTTGGCCCCCAGTCCCAGAAGTGGCACTTTGTGGGGGACCCGATCCTCAAGTGCAAGGAGCCAGAAGGGATTTAGGGAATGGATGTGGAAGGGGACCCAAAAAAGGGGGTGGGGAGGGCAAGGTTGGGTTTTGGGTAGAGGCAAAAAAAAAGCTCTGCCCTGTGACCCACTTGTGTTGTGGGGGGTTTATATATGATGACCTGCCCCTTCCTTCCTTCCTATCCCCAGGACTGGGAACAGCGCCAGGAGGAGGATAACCTCTTAATCGAGCGGATCCTGCTGCTGGTGCGCAATGTGCTGCACGTCCCGGCCGATCCCGATGAGGAGAAGGTACTCGCATGTCTGCCGGGTGGGCACCCAATTGCGGTCAGGCTGCTACTGGTCTAGGGCTTTGCCTGAAGGTGCGAAAGAAGCACCTGAGCTTTTGCAGAGGTTCACCTACCTGTATGTCTGCTTTCACAGTAGTCACTGCTTTGTTGTTGTTTTTATACCCCGTTTTAGGGTGAATTACTGTACTTTTCCGTGTACAAAATGAGGTTTTATATTTTAAAACCGTGTTTAGAAATTGGGGGGGGGGGTTGTCTTATACAGTGTTACCTCAGGTTACATACGCTTCAGGTTACAGACTCCACTAACCCAGAAATATTACCTCAGGTTAAGAACTTTGCTTCAGGATGAGAACAGAAATCGCGCTTCAGCGGCAGCAGCAGGAGGCCCCCTTAGCTAAAGTGGTGCTTCAGGTTAAGAACAGGTTCAGGTTAAGAACGGACCTCTGGAACGAATTAAGTACTTTAACCCGTGGTACCACTGTACCCCCAAAAGCTCAACAGCTCTGGGCAATCCTTTCCGTCTTATACATGGGGGCGTGTTATACCAGGAAAAATACTGTATATAATAATGGCTTGACTTAGGCTTGACTTGAAGCAGAGGCTTGCTGGCTTACACATTCACATTATACGCACATCACTACACATTCACCACGCTACCGTTAAATCTGCTGGATAAGGGGTGGAGGGGAACGGGAACAGTCATAGGTTTTGCTTGTCTCTGGTATATTGCAAGAGATTTGCTCGCTATGTCACGCTAGTACGTGAGGTGACATGATAGATTTCCACACACAACCTCTGCAGGAGTGAGGTGTGTCAGTAGTTCTGCTTAAAATGTGCATTGCACATTGTCTCCATTTAGATTATATAGGAGTAACCCTAGCAAAAATTTTGAGGGATTTTGCTCCTGGTCTGACATTGCAGACTAGGTTAGCACTGCTGAGCTACGGTTCCGGTAGTCGATCGGACTCCTGGAACAGATTATGTTTGAGAACCACGACACCACTGTATTTAACACAAACTTATTGTTCCTTGGAATGCAGTTTGAAAGCCAGCAACGGATAGTATCCCTGTCCTCAACAACCACAGTGTCCTTCCTTCCTTCCTTCCTTCCTTCCTTCCTTCCTTCCTTCCTTCCCCTCACCCTTTGGTATCCCTACTCAGAAGAAGAAGCACCTTAGGTCATGAGGACCCCAGTACCCTTGTACTCAGGCTCCTGTGGTCTTTCCCATAGAACATTGACGACGATGCCAACACTCATGACCGGGTGCTATGGGCCATCCACATCAGTGGCATGGATGATCTGCTCAAATTCTTGGCCAGCTCCCAGAGCGAGCAGCAGTGGAGCCTACATGTGCTTGAGATCATCTCCCTTATGTTCCGGGACCAGGTAAGAAAGGGGAGGAGGAAGAGGGTTGGGCAAGGCGGGCGATAAACTGCAGGTGGCTGGTTGGGCTGTCCATTGGATACAGTCTCTGTGTTAGAAGTTGGCAGTGCTATTTTTCTAGAAAAAGAGGTGTCGGAGCTCTCCATGAACACCTCCCTTGTTCTCTTATACAGTCGTACCTTGGAAGTCAAACAGAATCCGTTCCAGAAGTCTGTTTGACTTCCAAAACGTTCAGAAACCAAGGCGTGGCTTCAGATTGGCTGCAGGAAGCTCCTGCAGCCAATCGGAAGCTCCGCCGGCCGTTCGGCTTCCAAAAGAATGTTTGAAAACCAGAACACTCACTTCCGGGTTTCGATCTTTCGGGAGCCGATTTGTTCGGGAGCCAAGGCATTCGAGATATACAGTACGACTGTAATGGCAATGGTGCCTCCCAGAGAGGTGCCGGAAATGAGTTTCCGGCTGAAGAAACGCTCTTGAAGTGGGAATGAAGCCCCAGGAATTTAGTGGCATTCAAAACTTATATACTGTAGAAAGGGAAGAAGGAAAAGGGAGAGTTTGAATACAAGACGAAAGAGGAGATGGCAATAGTTTTCACCTGTACTTGTGAGAGACTTGTGGGGTGGGGTGTAATTGGGACAGTTTTTGGTGGGTTGGGAAACAGCGGTTGCTAACAAAACTAGTGAATAATATTTTTTTAAATTTATTTATACCCCACCCATCTGGCTGGGCTTCCCCAGCCACTCTGGGCGGCTTCCAACAAAATATGAAAATACAGTAATGCATCAAACATTAAAACTTCCCTAAACAGGGCTGCCTTCAGATGTCTTCTAAAAGTTTGGTAGTTGTTGTTCTCTTTGACATCTGGTGGGAGGGCGTTCCACAGGGCGGGCGCCACTACTGAGAAGGCCCTCTGCCTGGTTCCCTTTTTACTTGGCTTCTCGCAGTGAGGGAACCGCCAGAAGGCCCTCAGCGCTAAACCTCAGTGTCCGGGTAGAACGATGGAGGTGGAGACGCTCCTTCAGATATATTGGACCGAGTATATCTGTGAATACATAGGAACAGGACTTCCAGGTTTAGAGACAATGTGTCTTCAGATAACATATGCAAAGGGCAAAAACGGACGTGTCTTGAGCATGGTCATTTTGTGAGTCTTTTCACCTGGTCACTGTTAGGTGAAGTGATGGGTGAGTTAGTTGACATTACCCAAGGATGGGGAGTCTGTGTCTTTTTAGATCTCGCTGTTCTCTAGCAGGCTGCCTTGCTGACCAAGCCAGCAGGGCCCAGTGGCCGGGCATGTTGGGTGTTTCAGTCCATCAACATCTAAATGGCCACAGGTTAACCTTCCCCGGTCAAACCTAACACTGTTGTCCATATGTTTAGCATTTTGTAAGCCTTCTCAAAGTTGGGAGGCACAGAAGACAGGCAGGAAGATTGCCTTGTCCAATAGGCAACCTGCAGTGACTACTCTCTGCCTGGGATGGGCTTGGTATTGGGTGAGCCTAGTTTGGCTTGCCGGAAGTCACTGAAGTCCGTGTCTCCAACAGAACCCAGAGCAACTGGCAGCAACAGGGCAGGCTCGCTCAGCCAAGGAGCAGAGCGCAGACGCCGCTGAATTGGAGCACCTGAGGCAGAAGGAACTGGCTGAGAAGAAGAGCCGAGTTCTCCAGCGAAGCAGCAGGTGAGGCAGGGTGGATTCGATTTAAATCAAATCAATTTAAATCACTAGTCAGTAAGACCTGTGCTTCTAACACTTCTGATCCTTGATTCAAACTATGCTTGTTCCCCCGATATATGATATATACGCAGGCACTCTCGTTTCGGTGGCTGCTACGTCATTCAGGGCCTGAAGTCTTTTGGAGACAGAGACGTTGTGATGCATAAGGGGCTACAGAATGTAAGTTGATGTGGGTGCACGTGTGTGGGTGTGTGTGGTGGGGAGAGGCGTTGCCTGGCAGTGCTCAAAGTGGAAGGCCTCCCTTTGCTACTTTGGGTTGCAAAGTGTGTTAAGTATAGTAATTTAATTCGCAGACATTATAAATGCTTGCATGCATTAGGTAAAGGGACCCCTGACCATTAGGTCCAGTCGTGACTGACTCTGGGGTTGCGGCGCTCATCTTGCTTTATTGGCCAAGGGAGCCGGTGTACAGCTTCCGGGTCATGTGGCCAGCATGACTAAGCTGCTTCTGGCAAACCAGAGCAGTGCACGAAAACACTGTTTACCTTCCCTCTGGAGCGGATCCTATTTATCTACTTGCACTGGCCTGCTTTTGAACGGCTAGGTTGGCAGGAGTTGGGAGAGAGCAACGGGAGCTCACCCTGTCACAGGGATTCGAACCGGTGACCTTCTGATTGGCAAGTGCTAGGCTCTGTGGTTTAACCCACAGCGCCACCCATGTCCCTTGCATGCATTACTTTGTGTTTAAATTGGATTGGTTGGTAACCAAGTTCTAGAGAGTTCTGTAGGAGTTCTCATGTGATTGGCTATTGTTGGTCACATGGGAGGCATACAGTGGAGGAGAGACTCTGTTTAATGTGAGGCAAGATGGCTGAATTTTAGAATCCAGAGTGAACACTGCTAGGTTGAATCGAGTGTCGGAGTGCTTCTCCGCTTGGGAGAAAGAGAGCAAAGCTGCAGGAGAAGGCAAAAGTGGGCAATCTCTCATAGGAACTGCAAGGCATGGCCTAACTGAGATACAGAAGGCTGAGCTCTGGAAAGAGGAAAATACAGTTGTTTGGAAGTTAGAAGAAGAGACTGTACTCCCATGCTTGAACAAGCACGTGGCTGTAAATATTATGTTTTAATTCATCTATAACTTGAGATTCTGCGAGTAAAGCTTTTGAATGTTAAAGTCTGGGCATTGGTTTAATTTCCAACGAAGGGTGTCAGTCATGGTTTGAGCTTCTTAGCTGTGTTTTCGCTACTCTTACTTCAACAACAAAGTGGTAGCCCAGAAAGCCCCAACTTGCCTACCCTTACAAGCCCCCTCAACTGCAGAGGAAGCTGTAGTTGTGGATTCTGCACCTATACTCTTCCTCTGGTGCCCTTGCATACCTCAGGTGTGAAGAACCTGTGGCCCTCCAGCCGTCGCTGAACTACGCTACCCAGCAGCCCCAGCAAGCATGGCCAATGGCCAGTGATTATGGGAGTTGTAGTTCAACAACATACAGAAGTCCAGGGGTTCCCCACACATGGTGTGCACCTCCCTCTCATGCTTGCTAGAGCAAGTAGGACTTACAGGCAGGGCGAGAGTAGGAATGGGGCAGGAGAATAATAATAATAATAATAATAATTTTTTATTTATACCCCGCCCATCTGACTGGGTCCCCCCCAGCCACTCTGGACGGCTTCCAACAAAACACTAAAATACAATAACCTATTAAACATTAAAAGCTTCCCTAAACAGGGCTGCCTTCAGATGTCTTCTAAAAGTTTGGTAGTTATTTTTCTCTTTGACATCTGGTGGGAGGGCGTTCCACAGGGCTGGTGCCACTACCGAGAAGGCCCTCTGCCTGGTTCCCTGTAACTTGGCTTCTCGCAGTGAGGGAACCGCCAGACGGCCCTCGGCGCTAGACCTCAGTGTCCGGGCAGAACAATGGAGGTGAAGACGCTCCTTCAGGTATACTGGACCGAGGCCGTTTAGGGCTTTAAAGGTCAGCACCAACACTTTGAATTGTACTCGGAAACGTACTGGGAGCCAATGTAGGTCTTACCGGTGTTATATGGTCTCGGCGGCCGCTCCCAGTCACCAGTCTAGCTGCCACGTTCTGGATTAATTGTAGTTTCTGGGTCACCGCTGCAGCCATCCCGACCTTCGTATCTTCTCTGCTCTCTCCTGTTCCTGGGCAGGTGAAGAACTACAGCCACGATCTGGCCAAGGAGGTACGGCGGGTGCCAAAGAGGCGCCAGCTTGCCCGCGATGGTGAGGGCGTCTCTCGCCGCTCAGCCCTCAACGTAAGGCTTTTCCTCAAGGAGTTCTGCGTGGAGTTTTTGGAGAACTGCTACAATCGCCTGATGTGTCTGGTCAAGGTGAGAGTGGTGTCTGTATCCTGCCAAGCTAGTTTGGGGTGGCAAATGGAGTGTCCTGGAAAAGGGAACAGGGAGGGGAGGGATGTTGGTGGTCTTGGGCAGAGCTTCAGCATTGTCTTCCTTGGGGATATCGGTTCCTTAACATAAAAGTGCCAACTCAGCCGGATCTGGCAAGACGTCATCCTTATTTCTGTTCTAGATCAGAACTTTGTATTTTAAGGATTTAATTTTAACTTTTGTCATTGGGCAGTAAGAGTTTAATCCAGTGACGTCGTTGCACAAACAAAACAGTTTCCACTTGTGCAACAGACCCTCCCCCACCTCGGAAAAAAATCTGCATCGGAGAGTTGGAGGAACTCCCAGACTGGATTGCCGGTCAATGACTTTGCTGGATACAACCCAGTATAAATACAGTGGTACCTCGCAAGACGAATGCCTCGCAAGACAAAAAACTCGCAAGACGAAAGGGTTTTTTGTTTTTTGAGCTGCTTTGCAAGACGATTTTCCCTATGGGCTTGCTTCGCAAGACGAAAACGTCTTGCAAGTTTGTTTCCTTTTTCTTAACACCGCTAATACAATTGCGACTTGACTTCGAGGAGCAACTCATAGAACGCGGTGTGGTAGCCTTTTTTGAAGTTTTTAAAGTCTTTGGTGATTTTTGAAGCTTTTCCAAAACTTTTCTGACACCGTGCTTCGCAAGACGAAAAGAATCGCAAGACGACAAAACTCGCGGAACGAATTAATTTCGTCTTGCGAGGCACCACTGTATTGTAAAGAAAAACCGGTGCTGGTTGGTGACAAATGCCCTGGAAACACATGGAGAGGAATAGGTCTCATAAAGACCTCCCTCCAGTCCTTTTTTATTGCGCAAAATAAGTAGAAAGGTGCAAGTGTTCATCTTTTATATAGAAGTTACCAGCACTGTGCTCTGCATCTGAAATTTCTTGCTGTCCACTATGCAAATATAGTAGTTGTTGTTTAGTCGTGTCCGACTCTTCGTGACCCCATGGACCAGAGCACGCCAGGCACTCCTGTCTTCAGGTTAAGAACGGACCTCCGGAATGAATTAAGTTCTTAACCCGAGGTACCACTATATTTTTCATGCTGTAAAGAAAAATATAGTGGTGCCTTGGGTTAAGAACTTAATTCATTCCGGAGATCCGTTCTTAACCTGAAACTGTTCTTAACCTGAAGCACCACTTTAGCTAATGGGGCCTCCCGCTGCCGCCACGCCGCCGGAGCACGATTTCTGTTCTCTTCCTGAAGCAAAGTTCTTAACCCGAGGTACTATTTCTGGGTTAGCAGAGTCTGTAACCTGAAGCGTATGTAACTTGAAGCATCTGTAACCCGAGGTACCACTGTAATAGGAACCCCCAAAAAAAGGAGCAGTAACAGGATCAGCTGCTTCCTCTTGACTTTCCTTTTCTCTCCCATCCTGCAGGATCACCTGATCAGGGAAAAGGCCCAGCAGCACGATGAGACCTACTACTTATGGGCCATGGCTTTTTTCATGGCCTTCAACCGGGCTTCATCTTTCCAACCTCAGCTGGTTTCTGAAACGGTTAGCGTTCGGACTTTCTACTTCATTGAGCAGAGTCTGACCAAATACTATGAGATGTTACTTATGGATAAGAAGGAAGCTACTTCTTGGTCTAGAAGGTAAGGGGGGGGGTTAGTCACCCTGTGGAATGGCCTGCTGGGTTCCCCCCCTCTTGTTTTGGCTGTGCGACTGAGTGCTTTTGTCACTTGCCCTCTCATCCTGTCTTCCCCTGTCTCTCCAGGATGCATCTGGCTCTCAAAGCCTACCAGGAACTGCTAACGACGGTGCACGAAATGGACCGTTCTCAAGAAGAAGCTTTGCGCAACAGCAGCCACATCATAAAGAGTGAGGATTTTTAGTTGTAGAAAACACAACCTCTTAGGACAGAGGTTTTCAACCTTTTGGAGTCCATGGCTACCTTGAGCAACTACATTCTTTCTGCGGCACCCCTGTGGGGCCAAGGAGCCCAGTTGTGTCACCCCTTGCTTGCAGAGCTGGCAGCCCCTCACCCTTTTCGAAATACCTTCCCCTTGGCCTCCTCTTCTCCCCTCTCCTTGGGAGTCCTCTGGGCTGCCGCCCCTGGTCTCTGAGCTGTCCTCCCTGCTCCCGAAAGAGGTGCCTCCTCACACTGTCTCACAGGGGCCTGGGAAGCACCCCCTGGCCAGCCCCAGAGGCACTATTCGCCTGGGGAGCTTGAAGCCAGGGGTGTTGCAACAAACAGCTGTGCAAGCCTTTGGCAGGCAGAGATGCGAGAGGGCATCAGAGGAGGGAAGGAAGGGAAGAGGGATGGAGGCCAGTGTTGCCTGCGGCACCCCTGACCATCATTCAAGGCACTCCAGGGTGCCACAGCACACTGGTTGAAAACCACTTAGAACAATGTTCTGTCTGTGCTTAAGACCCAGTTCAGATTGAGAGGCAATGACTTGAGAGCTTTATGTGTTGGGTGGATGTGCTGTCTTAGGTGTGGGATGTAAACACAGGAGCAGTCAATGACAACATTCCTAGAGTGTACATGTTAGAACATGGGGAGGGATGTCTGTCCAGCAAGCAGGTAAACTTCCTGGGGACGGACTTCCTCCGCATGTGACCAGAGGTGGGTGTGGCCTCACCTGTGCAGGTAATGACAAAAGCACAGGGCAGGCAGCCATCTCTCTCTCTCTGCCATTTTCCTTCGATGAGGAAGCATCTAAGGATGCTCTCTTGGCTCCCAGCCAAGAGAGGAGATAAGGACTGTCTTGCTACAAGATAGATTCTGAATGTATGTAACCTTTTTAAGCTGTCTGCCTTCTGGGATCATATTGTGAACAGAACGTGAGTAAACTCTTTTATACTTTTATAAAGACTGTGTTGTGTCTTGTATTTTAAGAGGGAACAAAGGGGAAATTACCAGAGTAATTATTATAGAGGTTCTAGCGAACCTGTGCACACGTTACCGTTGCGAACTTAAAGGGGAATGTCTATAAACTCTGCTGATACTTTGGGAACTTGTTAGCACAAGTTGGATAAGGATATAATTAGTCAATATATCCTCTCCTGCACCCCAGAACATTCCCACATTAGGTAGCCTCAAGAGCACATAGGTGACAATGGAGAAGAAAGAAATGGTTGTCCGCTTGCTCTTGTTTTCAATTTATGAATTGCCATTTAGACATGTCTTTTTAGAAATATTATCTCTAAGAAACAGCTAAGCCACTGAAGATCTTGTTGGAAAAACAATAGAAAACAAACGCCTAAAACAGAGACTTTTCCATACAGCTGGATAAGCTTGTCAAAACAAAAATGTCTTCTGTTTCACGGAAGTACCGATAGTAGGCACTGGTCAGGGATATTGTTCCACAGAACGGGGGCATCTGCTCTGAATCCCAGCTCCGAGTTACTGTGGAGAGGGCTTTTGATATTTTTTGGACTTGGAAGGGAAAACTCCAGCAGGACACAGTGACCCTGTTGGCTATTTGCAGATAAGTTGCGCGACAGAAAGCATGCTGGGGAGACCACACATTACAAGGAACACAAAATAACTTTAGCTAGATTTTAATAACAAAAACTCCTTTTACACTAAACATATCAATAAGCACGACCCAACCACCAGGGTACTGAGAGAGCTAGGTGTTGCTCTTTATATACTATACCCAATTGCTGACACAGCTTAATTAACACAACTTAACAGCACCTGCTATACTGATTCACAGCTGCAAAACTAGGTCACATTACAGTGGTGCCCCGCAAGACGAATGCCTCGCAAGACGGAAAACTCGCTAGACAAAAGAGTTTTCCGTTTTGGAGGTGCTTCGCAAAACGAATCTCCTATGGGCTTGCTTCGCAAGACGAAAATGTCTTGCGAGTTCCTGCGGGTTTTTTTTTCTTTCCCCCCTTTTTCTAAGCCGCTTATCAGCTGATCCGATAAGCCGCTAATAGCGCTAATCCGCTAATCTGTCAATGGGCTTGGTTCGCAAGACGAAAAAGAAGAAGAAGAGTTTGAATTTGATATCCCGCCTTTCACTCCCCTTCAGGAGTCTCAAAGCGGCTAACAATCTCCTTTCCCTTTCTCCGCTAGACGAAGAGAATCACAGAACGGATTCTTTTCGTCTTGCGAGGCACCACTGTATTTGCTCTGGCCCTTAAAGACATACACATCTTGTGGAACAATAATGAACCTTCAAATTTAAAGAGACCATTCAACAGACCCTACTGGGTCTATAAGGCAACCTCAAGGAACCTGGTCGTGAGCTGTACACAGGTTGCCCGGCCCCCAAGTGGATTTAGCATGAAGTGCTTAGGATCCTATTCCTTCCGCTATTTTTTTTCTTGTAGAGCAGGAAACGCTGGCTTTTGTGCACGGATAACACTAACAACATGACCGCTTCTTTCTCCCAGACAACATTTTCTACTTGATGGAGTACCGCGAGCTGTTCCTCACCCTCTTCCGTAAGTTTGATGCCACAAAGCAGCCCAGGTCATTCCTGAAAGATCTGGTGGAGACCACTCACCTTTTCTTGAAGATGCTGGAGAGATTTTGCAAAGGGAGGAGCAGCCTAGTGGTCCAGGTATATTGGTGTCTGGGGACAAAGTCCTTTCCATGCGGGGAAGCTGGCGGGTCCCAAGTAGGCCGCACTGGGCCTCTCCATTTCAGCCAAGCCACACAGACCTGCCCTTCCCTATATGTCATATAGGGTGTCAGGTGTGGGGATAGGTAAGGGTGGGGCTTTGCGGACACCAACAAACAGCTGATTGGCAGTACCTGCGAAACCAAGCTGATCGTTGGCGTCTGTGAAGCACTGCGCACACTTTCTGGGCCCGAGAGGATTGATTTTTTTTTATAATGTATTAAAGATTTTCTTGATTTACAAAGGTATGTGCAATGTCTCTCGTATTTTTTTCCCACGTAACCCATTATTATTATTACAGTGGTGCCCCGCAAGATGAATGCCTCGCAAGATGGAAAACTCGCTAGACGAAAGAGTTTTCCGTTTTGGAGGTGCTTCGCAAAACGAATTTCCTATGGGCTTGCTTCGCAAGGCGACAATGTCTTGCGAGTTCCTGCTGGTTTTTCCCCTCCCCCCCTTTTTCTAAGCCGCTAAGCCGCTTATCAGCTGATCCGATCAGCAGATAAGCCGCTAATAGCGCTAATCCGCTAATCCATCAATGGGCTTGCTTCGCAAGACGAAAAAACCGCTAGACGAAGAGAATCACAGAACGGATTCTTTTCGTCTTGCGAGGCACCACTGTATTATTATTATTATTATTATTATTATTATTATTATTATTATTTATTTACAAATCAGTTTCGTTTGTTGAGACATTAGGAAGAATACGGTGAAAGATGAGTGGGGGTGGGGTCGGGTGGCGATGTTTCTATTTTACTTAATATATGTGGGGTTTGGTGTCAGCGTTGCTCGTGCAGGTTCTCTGCTGTTCACTTGTGTTCCTTTGGTGGTGAGAGAGGTTGGGGTTGGCCTAGCGTGTGGCTGTTCATTTGGGGTTGGCTGCGGTGGTCTTTGTTTTTATGTGTGAGTGGGGTGGGTGGGTGTTTTGGATCAGGTTCGCCATATTGATTCGTATGCTGTTGGTGGATTTTTATCATTGTCTTGTTGGGCTGTGTACGTGATAAAGGGGAGCCATACCGGGGTAAAGGCGTCTTCTTCTATTTGTCCCCATGTCAGTTTCAGTTTATTGGTTAATTTTTCTAGTAAGGCGAGAGGATTGATTTAATCACTTTCCCTGGGTCGTGCTGGCGGAGGAAGGGTTCTAGGAATGCTATACTTCTGTCAGCAGCCCCTTTTCCTCAAAAGCTGGCTCAGAAACCAGGAAGCTGTTGGCTGGTTTGTTGCAGAGCAAGAAAATCAAGAGGAAGAAGAAGCCTGCTAGCTCGGCTGTGCAGCCCCGAGCGCCTGAGGAGCTGGAGAAGATGTGGACGGGGCTGGCTGAGCAAATTGATAAATGCATCAAGGTAGGATAATGGGAAATAACCAGTTACAGATAGGTAGCTGTGTTGGTCTGCCATAGTCAAAATAAAAAAATTCCTTCCAGTAGCACCTTAAAGACCAACTAAGTTAGTTCTTGGTATGAGCTTTCGTGTGCATGCACACTTCTTCAGATACACTGAAACAGAAGTTGCCAGACCCTTCTATATAGTGAGAAGGTGGGGAGGGGTAATACTCAGAAGGGTGGTGGGAATGGGAGATTGGCAGATAGCTGAGGTGAGCCTGTTGACGACTCTTAACGACTGTAATAGGTCTTACAGGAAAAGGCAAGGGGTGAGAAGGTGAGAAATGGCTTAGTCATTTCTGGGAAATAACCAGTCTTGACACAGCAGCTTGGGGGCTCCTGCATTTTGTTTTCTAGCTGTCTGGAAACGGAGAGCGGCGCTTTTGCAGCTCTCTTGCTTGATCCAGTTCTAAAATGCACAAGGCTCTGAAGTCATAAAGGTAAAGGGACCCCTGACCATTAGGTCCAGTCGTGGCCGACTCTGGTGTTGCGGCGCTCATCTCGCTTTATTGGCCAAGGGAGCCGGCGTACAGCTTCCAGGTCATGTGGCCAGCATGACTAAGCCGCCTCTGGTGAACCAGAGCAGCACACGGAAACGTTGTTTACCTTCCCGCCGGAGTGGTACCTATTTATCTACTTGCACTTTGACGTGCTTTCGAACTGCAAGGTTGGCAGGAGTCTGAAGTCATAGGAACACACAAAAGGGAACTGCCTTTTGCTATCAACTTAGACCATTGGCCCACCTAGCAGTCTCTCTTGTGCAGTGCCTGTCTAGGGTTTCAGAAAGGGACCTTTGCAGTCCCCATCTGGGGACGCCAGGGCTTGAATCTGGGGCGCTTCTACACACAAAGCTCTACCATTGAGTTGCAACCCCTCCTCAAAAGTCATGCAGAGCTTTGCATACAGATACGGGTACAGGAAAAAAAAATTAAGACTCAAACATTCTGGGGTTGTTGTTTTCTAAGTCTTCCAAGTTCATGGAAAAATGTAAATAAGGCAAAAGGGGTAAAACCCCTCACCCACCTCTTGAGCAATTTTATAGTAAGGTAAAGGGGACCCCTGACCATTAGGTCCAGTTATGGCCGACTCTGGGGTTGCGGCGCTCATCTCGCTCTATAGGCCGAGGGAGCCAGCGTATAGCTTCCAGGTCATGTGGCCAGCACAACTAAGCCTCTTCTGGCGAACCAGAGCAGTGCACGGAAATGCCGTTTACCTTCCCTCTGGAGTGGTACCTATTTATCTACTTGCACTTTGATGTGCTTTCAAACTGCTAGGTTGGCAGGAGCAGGGACTCAGCAATAGGAGCTCACCCCGTCACGGGGATTCGAACCGCTGACCTTCTGATCGGCAAGTCCTAGGCTCTGTGGTTTAACCCACAGAACCACCCACGTCCCTAATATTTTGCAAAAGGAAGTAAATTGTCTGTGTTCCAGTTGGAAAATTCTATTTATTACATACTACATTTGTATCCAACTTTTGCTGCAAGAAGCTCAAGGTGGCATGCATGGTCCCCCACCCTTTTCAGCCAGTGTGGTGTAGTGGTCAAGAGCGGTAGACTCGTAATCTGGGGAACCGGGTTCGCGTCTCCGCTCCTCCACATGCAGCTGCTGGGTGACCTTGGGCCAGTCACACTTCTTTGAGGTCTCTCGGCCCCACTCACCTCACAGAGTGTTTGTTGTGGGGGAGAAAGGGAAAGGAGAATGTTAGCCGCTTTGAGACTCCTTAAAGGGAGTGAAAGGTGGGATATCAAATCCAAACTCTTCTTCTTCTTCTTACCAACAACCCTGTGAGGTATGTTGGGGGGAGAGAGAAGGTGACTGGCTCACGGTTGCCTTACACCACTCTGGCTCTGATAGTACTGCCTAGTGTAGTGATCATATTTTCTAGTTGTGTGAAGTCTGGCTATTGGTCTGTGAATGTTCAGCTGCCAACAGTGGTTTGGTAACACTTGTTTTTCAGTTTCGCTTTTGCATCTTGCTAAATTGTTCTCGAGAGGTGTGAAAACTGATGATAGTAGTGCAATAGTGCACTGAATTTTCTCAGCCATCATTCATGCAGTTCCTTCTGGAAGCCAGTAGGGGGTAGGGTTGCTAACTTTCCAAATGTTGAGCTGGTTTTGTAAGTCCTCTAGCCCTATTTTGAGATGGCGCCACAGCCTCCTTTCAGAAGAATTGATAAAAAGCATGTGTTTGGAAATGCAGGCAGGCTTGCAATCTGGAAACGCATTAAAATGAAAAATGTTCCTATCATTTGACGGGCAAAAGAATTCCGCCCTGGTCGAACAGAACTCTCCAGTGCGTGTGGCAGAAAAACCTTAGTGTGAATCTGCATTCAATCCTTCCTCTTTGAAAGTTTACTTACTTTATTAATCTTCCCTTGTTGGGAATACATCTGGCATCTTTCTTTCTTTTTCTTTTTTAAAAATTTATTTATAAACCTAAACTTTTCAGGTTTATACATTTCATTAATTGTACAATCATTTTAACATTTCAAAGCTTGACTTCCTTCCCCCTCTTTCTGCAGTTCCTTGAATTTATTCTTTAATATATTCTGCATATCCAAATTCATTTATTTTGCTCATTTAATACACTCTTACGAAACTTTAGGTTACTACAGTAATACTGCCATTGTTTTTATTTGTTTGCAGTTTGTCTGTAAATATTGAATAAACCATTTCCATTCTTTTATAAAAAGTTTGTTATCAAGATTTCTTATCCTTCCAGTTAGTTTCGCCATTTCTGCCTATTCCATAAGTTTTTGTATCCATTCTTCTTTCGTTAAGACTTCTTCTTTCCATTTTGGGGCAAATAACATTCTTGATGCTGTAGTTATGTACATATATAAATTTCTGTACAATTTATGTCAGGGGTAGGCAAACTAAAGCCCGGGGGCCAGGTGCGGCCCAGTCGCCTTCTCAGTCCAGCCCACGGATGGTCCAGGAATCAGCGCGTTTTCACATGAGTAGAAAGTGTCCTTTTATTTAAAATGCATCTCTGAGTTATTTGTGGGGCCTGCCTGTTGTTTTTACATGAGTAGAATGTGTGCTTTTGTTTAAAGTGTATCTCTGGGTTATTTGTGGTTCATAGGAATTCGTTCATTTTTTTTTTTTCAAAATACAGTGGTGCCTCGCAAGACGAAAAGAATCCGTTCTGTGATTCTCTTCATCTAGCGGTTTTTTCGTCTTGCGAAGCAAGCCCGTTGACGGATTAGCGCTATTAGCGGCTTTTAGCGGCTTATCTGCTGATCGGATCAGCTGATAAGCGGCTTAGCGGCTTAGAAAAAGGGGGGAAGGGGGGGGAAAACCCGCAGGAACTCGCAAGACATTGTCGTCTTGCGAAGCAAGCCCATAGGAAATTCGTTTTGCGAAGCACCTCCAAAACGGAAAACTCTTTCGTCTAGCGAGTTTTCCGTCTTGCGGGGCACCACTGTATAGTCCGGCCCACCACATGGTCTGAGGGACGGTGGACCGGCCCACAGCTGAGAAAGTTTGCTGACCCCTGTGCTACAAGAACGTGATGCAAGCGTTTTGTATATTTCAATTTCTTGCTATATATTTTTATCTTTATACTTGTACAGTTTAACATGCAATCTGTTAAATTATTTTAATCTGATTTAGGTAGTTCTGTCCCTATAATTCCCAAAAGAAAAGCTGCTGGGTTTTTTTACACAAAGGTTGTTTTCCTGCATCTCTTTCTTGCTGTCAGGGTCCTGAGCCTCTCCCGGAGGACGCTGTCCCTTTCGATGCTGCATCGGAAATTCCACTGGAGGAGCAGCGAGCTGAGGCCATGGTACGGATCCAGGACAGTCTACTGGCTGGCCAGGCACCTGAAGCTCTGTCCCTCTTGCGGTCAGCAAGGTAAGGAAGTGGCTTCAAGGAATGTATCCGTGTCCTTAATAGTCTGTGAAGGACTATTGATGAATCAGAGGAGCTACAATAATAGATTTGGAAGAGGCCCAAGGGCCATCTAGCCCAACCCCTTGCAAATACAGTGGTACCTCGGGTTACATACGCTTCAGGTTACAGACTCCACTAACCCAGAAATAGTACATCGGGTTAAGAACTTTGCTTCAGGATGAGAACAGAAATCGTGCTCCGGCGGCACAGCAGCAGCAGGAGTCCCCATTAGGTAAAGTGGTGCTTCAGGTTAAGAACAGTTTCAGGTTAAGAACAGACCTCCAGAACGAATTAAATACTTAACCCGAGGTACCACTGTAGATATAATGAAAAATACTCTGGAACAGTGCTCATGCGATTATGTAATCACTGTTCACTACATAATCTGTTCCAGAGTATTTTTCATTATATCTATCTATATCTTTCTACTTACGAGTGTTGAACTAATTGGCTGATTATACAAAGCTTCACAGCTTGCTCTCCGCTGGGTAAAGTCTGGCACCGTGATTTATTTAAGGACTTTCAGAGACTTCAGTTTGTTAGTTTTGATGTTTTGAATTATTCCAATAAGAGCTGTTCCGCAGTGGAACAGACTCCCAGTAGAGGTGATGGACTCTCCTCCTTGACGGTTTTAAAGCAGATGGTTGGGTGGCCAATTTGTCATGGATGCTTTAGCCGAGATTCCTGTACAGTGGTACCTTGGGTTAAGAACTTAATTCGTCCCAGAGGTCCATTCTTAATCTGAAACTGTTCTTAACCGGAAGCACCACTTTAGCTAATGGGGCCTCCTGTTGCTGCTGCGCCGCCAGAGCCCAATTTCTGTTCTTATCCTGAAGCAAAGTTCTTAACCTGAAGCACTATTTCTGGGTTAGCGGAGTGTGTAACCTGATGCCTATGTAACCCGAGGTACCACTGTAGTGATGTTTGCTGGATTATCACCCTTGTTCACAATTCTGTAGTTGCTGAAGGGGTGTGTGGGCATGTGGACTTGGTTTTGACCCAGTTCTTGATGTTGGAGTGCAGGAAGTATCAACCCTACTGTGCCCTGTCTGTTGCACACAGCTAATAACTCCCACTTTCCTTCTATTCTGTAAGGGAGGTGTGGCCAGAAGGAGATGTTTTTGGGTCGTCCTCCCTTGGCCCAGATGAAGAGACGGAGCTGCTGAGACAAATCTTCTTCGCCAGCCTGCCTCGTGAGTGTCCGTTCTCCATGAGTCAAGTAGAAAGGACAGCAACGGAGCAGGAGGGGGGGGCTCCTAAGGATCTTCCCAAGGGAAGTCCCGCCTTCCCTTACGGTGGATCCTCAAATGTCCTTACATTTGACACGTCCCTTCAAATGCACGCAGGACAAACAGCACCCGAGATCGATGAACCTGAGGAGGCAGCTGAAGAAGAGGAAGTCGCTGAGGAAGAGTTGGCGTCTGTAAACGTGTCAGAAAAGGAATTCAATTTCCTGGATTACATGAAGCGGTAAAACAGGGTTTGTTGTTTTTTGTAAGAGCTCTCCCCCCCCCATCCTTCTGTGTGCCCAGGGCGTTTCAAATGTCTTGAGGCTGTTTCCTCTGGCAATCTTGTCCATGTCATTTTTTAACACCCTTCCCCCGCCCCCAATCCATCATAAGGGCTAGAAACTTGACTTAACGAAAAGAACGAGAGACTGAACTTTAGGAAGCCGAATTCTGTGCCCATTACCACGTTTTGTGCTTCTGTGGAGGTGCAGTGTGCAAGCAGCCCTGACTATAAATATCTCGCCCTGGTCTTTACGCTATGGTTACCAGATTTTTTTCAATGAATCTGGAATCTGGGGACACTTTTTTTTTTAAAAAAAAGCTGAGTAGCAACAGGGAGTCAGTAGTGAGGGGTGGTGAGGCAAAAGACCCTGGGACTAAGCACACATGCATATTGTATAAAGGTGCAAAGCCCTTCTTTCACACCCTGTGAAACATAAATGCACAGAGGTTTTTTTAAAAAAACTGGGCAATGGCTGCCCGCCTGCGGCTCCCGAGCCTCCCCCAATCTGTCAAAACAAAGGGGGAAGGGGGCAGGAGATCTGTACTGCTGGACATCCCCGGTTTCCCTTCGGCAGCGGCAGTCAGCAGCCTGAAGTCAGCCAGAGCCAACTGCGCTACCGGGCTGCTGAGGTTGCCGCTGCCATGTTTCCCGGGGATGGATTTGCAAATCTAGGAACATTCCGGGGACAGAATTTGTCCCGGGACAGATCTGCAAATCCGGGGACGTCTGGTAACCCTACTTTACGCTGAACGTGTTTAATATCTACACCCCGGTGTGCAGCTTTGCCAGTGCCAGTGTGGTCAAGGCCTATATCCTGCTCTTCAAGAACTACCAGCAGAACAGCGCCCACACTAACCACTGCGTGGTGAAAATGTTGCACCGCATCGCCTGCGACCTCAAGATGGAGGCACTACTCTTCCAGCTTTCTGTCTTCTGCCTCTTCAACCGGCTGTTGAGTGACCCTGCTGCTGCAGCTTACAAGGTGAGGTTCACGGTAGCTGGGTTGCCCTGTGCACCATCAGAAACGTGAAGGCTACAATCCTAAATTCACCTGCTAAGGAGCAAGCCCCACTGAACACATGGGGACTTTGCTCCCAGGTAAGCATGTGTGGATTGATCTGTGAACGGGGAAATTGCAAATTCAAACAGTGCCTCTACCACCCAGATGACTGTAGCAGTCTCCATCCTCTCTACCCACAAGAGGGTGCCTTCTTGCAAGGTTGTTGTAAGAAATAATGAGAACATTGTTTTGAATGTTTTAAGGCACTATGTGTACTCGATTCCTCCCTTTTGTTTTTTAGCAGTGCCTAGCCCTTTTATCTGCACGTCGAAAAGGGAGGGGCCTTTTTACATGATCTTTTGAGAATCCTCAGGAATGCCCTTTTGGATTAATGTTTGTTTCCTTGGCAAATTGCCAAGGAAGGAATCTGACATGAGTCAGTTAAAAAAAAAAAAAAAGTTGCTTAAGTTTTATAAAGCATGCTAAGAAGAAGAAGAAAGAAAAGACAATTCCCAAATCTGCAGATTGCCCTTTTCTGCCTGCTTGAATCTGACATGTCTCCTACCTCCTCCTATGTATGCAGTATTATTAAGGAAATCTAAAATACCTACGGGACCGCCTCTCCTGGTATGTCCCACGGAGGACCTTACAGTCTTCAAATAAAAACATCTTGGAGATCCCAGGCCACACGGAGTTTAGGCGGGCCTCAACCAGAGCCAGGGCTTTTTCGGCCGTGGCCCCGATCTGGTGGAACGCTCTGTCACAAGAGACTAGGGCCCTGTGGGACTTGACATCTTTCTGCAGGGCCTGCAAGACAGAGCTGTTCCACCAGGCATTTGGCCAAGGCACAGTCTGACCCCCTCCTTTGGCAATCCTCACAGAACTCTAGCCCAATGGTTGCCATTAATCTGATTTGAATTGATTTTATAATGAAATAATTTTAGAATGTTGTATCATTTTAATGTTGTTAGCAGCTCTGAGCCCGGCTTTGGCTGGGGAGGGCGGGATATAAATAAAATTTTATTATTTTATTATTGTTATTATTTAATCATGAAATATTCCCATAGCGCTGAGCAGCAGTGACTGCTGAGCCCTGAGACTTAAAATAAATAAATACTTCTCTCCAACTCTAGGAGCTGGTGACCTTTGCCAAATACATTGTGGGCAAGTTTTTTGCACTTGCAGCCAGCAACAAGAAGGCCTATGTGGAGCTGTTGTTCTGGAAAAGCACAGCCGTGATTCGGGAGATGACTGAAGGCTATGGTTTGGCAGAGGAAGATGAAACGTGAGCTCCTGGAATATTTTTCCAGTAACTTTTAAGTTTCTGAAGGGGCATTTCCAGAAAGGAGTGGCCACTCTCTCAATATATTCCTTTTTTGTTTTGTGGAGATGGTGATCAACAAATATCTATGTGTATAAAGCAGACAATGGAACAGGAAAAAACCTCATAGGTCAAAATTACAGTACGATGCAATATAAAACTATAAAAATCCTTCCCAAAGCAGTGGCGGCAGCACATTTTGAAGACATACAACAAGTGAGGGGCCTTTTTGCCTTTAAATTGAGGGGCAGAGGGAGGTAACACAGTATTCAAGGACTTCCATGCAGGGTTGCCACATCATGGCAATGACAGGAGAGTTTCCGGCATCTTCTGCCCACTTTCCCTCATGTGCTTTTGGTGAGCAGACCTCCAGATGCACGTGGGTATTCACACGTGAAATTGAACAATCCCAGCTTCACTTTTACAATTATTCCACATCAAATACGAAGTAAGGAGAATTAAAGTTAAATCTCTTTTTATGCGGGGGGCAGGAGCACAAAAGCACACGTCAACCTTCCCATCTTAAGTATTTATTCTCTCTCCTTCTCCAAACAGCTCTAACTCCCTCAAGGCTGTTCAGTGGACTGAGGAAGACGAGGAGGAGCTGAGGGGGCTTTTCCACAAGTACAAGGAAGTGGAAGGTACCAAATGACATGGATGTGCATAGACAGCATTGCAATCTAAATACAGTGGTACCTCTGGTTGCGAATCCCGTTCGCAACCTGAAAGGAATGCAACCCGCGTCTGGGCATGCGTGGGTTGCAATTTGCCGCCTTTGCGCATGCGTGTAATGTCATTTTTGCACGTCTGCGCATGCGCAAGCGGTGAAACCCAGAAGTAACCCTTTCCGGTACTTCCGGGTTTCGCCGTGGGACGCAAAATGGAAAGATGTAACCTGAACCGAATGTACCAAGAGGTATGACTGTAGAGCAAGATTGTATATATCCACTTGTATATTTATTTGTTTATTTATTTATACATACATACATACCCCGCCCGTCTGGCTGGGCTTCCCAAGCCACTCTGGGCGGCTTCCCAAAAAATACTAAAATACTGTAATACATCAAACATTAAAAGCTTCCCTACACAGGGCTGCCTTCAGATGTCTTCTAAAAGTTTGGTAGTTATTTTCCTCTTTGACATCTGGTGGGAGGGTGTTCCACAGGGAGGGCGCCACTACCGAGAAGGCCCTCTGCCTGGTTCCCTGTAACTTGGCTTCTCGCAGCGAGGGAACCGCCAAAAGGCCCTCGGCGCTGCACCTCAGTGTCCGGGCTGAACGATGGGGGTGGAGACGCTCCTTCAGGTATACTGGGCTGAGGCCGTTTAGGGCTTTAAAGGTCCGCACCAACACCTTGAATTGTGCTCAGAAACGTACTGGGAGCCAGTGTAGGTCTTTCAAGACCGGTGTTATGTGGTCTCGGCAGCCGCTCCCAGTCACCAGTCTAGCTGCTGCGTTCTGGATTAGTTGTAGTTTCCGGGTCACCTTCAAAGGTAGCCCCACGTAGATAGGGTTGAATGCTAAATTCTACCACAAAAAGGACTTCTGGACCCAAATTTGGGGTGGGGGGGTGGGGAAGGCACTTTGAGCTGGCCCCATGATTTCAGTTTGGGATGAGTGGCAGATCCTAAATCTGAAAAGGCTAATGAAGAATAGCGGCCCATGGCAAGTAAGAATTCCCCTCGAGCCAGACAGGCAGGGAAGCTTCTGCCAAAGCTACAGGTGTGAGCAGGCAGGTGAGTAAAGTATGTAGGCCACTTCTTGATTGGGGAAAGGCTTTTGCTGCTTTATTTTTCTGGCATGAGGGTGGAGAACCTGGTCTTCCTCTTCACCGAGCCTCTCCCCTTTTCCCTTCTCCAACACCAGGTGAAGATATCCTTAACAACATCCTTGCACACCTGACCGCTCGCAACTGGACGCGCAAGCAGGTGGCCAAGCGATTGGTGCACTTGGGGCTTGCAAAGAGCCTGCGAGATTTCCCTCGGGAGAGGTAGGTCTTTGTTCAGAGGGCTGTGACCTTCCTCTGAGAGAGCCAGTGTGGTGTAGTGGTTAAGAGCGGTAATCTCGTAATCTGGTGAACCGGGTTCGCGTCTCTGCTCCTCCACATGCAGCTGCTGGGTGACCTTGGGCAAGTCACACTTCTTTGAAGTCTCTCAGCCTCACTCACCTCTCAGAGTGTCTATTGTGGGGGAGGAAGGGAAAGGGGAATGTTAGCCACTTTGAGACTCCTTCGGGTAGTGATAAAGCGGGATATCAAATCCAATCTCCTCTTCTTCTTCTCTCTGATGGGCTGCCTCGGGGCTATGGCACTCGATAACAGTTGTAGGGAAAGAGTGTGGCTTGCCTCTTCACTAATAATAATAATAATAATAATAATAATAATAATAATAAATTTTATTTATACCCCGCCCTCCCCAGCCCGGATGGCTAACAGCAGTAAAATTACAGTAAAAACGTAATGGGGGGGGGGGACCAATTTAAAATACAGGTTAAAATGCAATTTAAAATGCAGCCTCATTTTAAAAGTAGCCCATAGATCAAAACCACAAGGGGAGGGAAACATAAGGGTCAGACTGAGTCCAAACCAAAGGCCAGGCGGAACAGCTCCGTCTTGCAGGCCCTGCGGAAAGATGTCAAGTCCCGCAGGGCCCTAGGCTCTTGTGACAGAGCTTTCCACCAAGTCGGGGCCAGTACTGAAAAGGCCCTGGCCCTAGTTGAGACCAATCTAACCACCTTGCGACCTCCAAAGTGTTGTCATTTATGGACCTTAAGGTCCTCCATGGGGCATACCAGGAGAGGCGGTCCTGTAGGTATGTGGGTCCTAGGCCACATAGGGCTTTAAAGGTCAAAACCAGCACCTTAAACCTGACACACACACACTCTCTCTCTCTCTCTCTCTCTCTCTCTCTCTCTCTCTCACTCACACACACACACACACACACAAACACAAACACTTTCCATAATTCCTAGTGGATTCTGGTTGTAGGTGCAGAATTTTAAGCCCTTGTACACAAAAATCGTGATTTTTTAAAAAGAGCAAATATTGATTTTCCATTGAGTTGTTAGGCGGCATGCAGAGGCTGCCTGTGGAAGCCTCTAGAAAAGCTGCTGCACCCTTTTAAGTGCCAGGTTTTATTTTGCGAGATAATGATACGCTTGAACATTTAGATAATCTCTTTTAGGGCACACAATCTGAATGTCCTTCACTCACGTTTTAAGCGAAACAAATTGGGGCATCCCGTGGCGTTGTTCCCATCCTAAATATTTGTACCTGCATATCAGAATTGTCCTTCCCGATAATGCAAATTTTATGGTGAAAATGTACTGTATTTTGTGACGTGTGTAAAGCATCAAAGAAACACATTTGCTTATGTGCTGAATAGTCTGTAACCTGAAGCATCTGTAACCCGAGGTGCCACTGTACCGTATTTTTCCGTCTATAAGACACCCCCATGTATAAGATGCCCCCTATTTTGGGGGACTCAGATTTAAGAAAATCCATCCTCGGCGCTATCTGTGTATAAAACGCCCCCTAATTTTGGACATTATTTTTTAGGGGGGGGAAACCTAGTCTTATACACGGGAAAATACGGTATATAAATAAAATCTTGTGCAGTGCAACTTTACAGAATTTGCACAGTCCTGCCCTTTTCCCTCGTGTAATTCAGTCCATGCAGGCTTCTTACTGGAGAACCTTGTCCTTTTTCTTTCTTATTCTCCTTGCTGCACCTTATAGTTTCACCCCCTTGCTTGCTGGGAAATGTTGAGGCGTGGCAGGGAGTGCCATAGTTGCTATTGTACGCTTTCTTCGACAGGAAGGGGACGCGCATTGCATTGTGGACAGAAGATCAGGAGCTGGAACTTCAACGCCTCTTTGAGGAGTTCCGGGACACAGATGGTGAGGGTCTGCCTGGCTGGAGGGCCCTGAGTTTGCAACCACAAAAGGGATGCCTGCTCTTGTAGAGGGGGCGGAGCTTAATACCTTCTAAGCCAGGGGTGGGGGACTCCGTGGCCCTCCCATATTTTGTCCGACTGCAACTCCCGTCAGCCCCAGCCAGCAAGGCCACTGATGATGGGAATTCCTTCCTCCTTAAAGCCACACGCACAGACTTCTTAGGTGCCCAGTTTGCTCCAGTGCTGGGGTTATTTTTCCAGCAAACCTCCAATAACCAGGGTTATTAACCCCCTTCACCCACCTCTGCTTTCCCCCCATCCCTCCCCAACTCCAGGATAATATTATGTGCAACACTTAAACCAGAGCTTTCCAAACGGTGTGTTGTGACACATTAGTGTATCGGCCTGCAGTGTGTCACATGATAGTGTCTGTTACCATATTTTTTGCTCTATAAGACTCACTTTTTTAAAAATAAATATTTTATTAGGTTTTAACAATAGAAAAAAGCAGAAAAAATACAAAGACAGAGAAAATACAAAGTCACAAAATACATATTACACAATACAAAAATACAGACATTAAACACAAAAGTACAAGTTGCAAAATACAAAAATACATACATTAAACGCCTGCAGCGTGTCACATGATAGTGTCTGTTACCATATTTTTTGCTCTATAAGACTCACTTTTTCCCTCCAAAAAAGTAAGGGGAAATGTGTGTGCGTCTTATGGAGTGAATGCAGGCTGTGCAGCTATGACAGAAGCCAGAACAGCAAGAGGGATTGTTGCTTTCACTGCGCAGCGATCCCTCTTGCTGTTCTGGCTTCTGAGATTCAGAATATTTTTTTTCTTGTTTTGCTCCTCCAAAAGCTAGGTGCATCTTGTGGTCTGGTGTGTCTTATAGAGCAAAAAATATGGTAGCTAGCGGTTAGTTTAACCTCTGGTTTGCTAGTAAAATGGAATTACTGTGTCGCAAAATGATGCATATGTAAAAAGTATGTCATCAACGTGAAAAGTTTGGGAAGCTCTGACTTAAGCAGTAATATATGTACGTTTAAGGGACACGGGTGGCGCTGTGGTCTAAACCAGTGTTTCCCAAACTTTTTGGGCAACGGCACACCTGTTTACTGAAAAAAAATCTCGCGGCACACCACCATTAAAGCCCCGCCCCGTGACGTCAGTGCGCAGCGTCACGCCGGGAGGGACGCACGAAAGTGAAAGTTTTTTCCCTCCCCCTTGCCGGGGAACCTCCAAGCTTTGGGGGTGGGAGGAGGCAGCAGAGCAAGGGACTGAGGGACGGCGGCAACTGAGGCGGCGGCGGCTGTTGTGGTGGTGGCGGCGATAGCGGGCGGAGGAGGGGGCGGCGGCGGTGGGGCTTGAGGAGCCGTTGCCGGGAGTTGCTGCTGCTGTTGTTGCTGCTGCTGCCCGGACATGCCGGCCTCCTCCGCTGTCTCGCGCTCCTCCCTTTTGCGCCGCTCCTCCCTTTTGCCCCGCCGCTCGGCACCACCACCGTGGAGCCGCCCCCGGCTCGACGCGGATCCTCGCCGCCGCCGCCTCTCACCGCCCGACTCGCCCGCCTCCCTCCCACGGCACACCAGCCAATGTCTCACGGCACACTAGTGTGCCGCGGAACACCGGTTGGGAAACACTGGTCTAAACCACTGAGCCTCTTGGGCTTGCCGATCAGAAGGTTGGCGGTTCGAATCCCTACAACGGAGTGAGCTCCCGTTGCTCAGTCCCAGCTCCTGCCAACCTAGCAGTTCGAAAGCACACCAAAAAGTGCAAGTAGATAAATGGGTAGCACTCCGACGGGAAGGTAAACGGCGTTTCCGTGCACTGCTCTGGTTTCTGTTGTGCCAGACGCAGCTTAGTCATGCTGGCCACATGACCCGGAAAAACTGTCTGCGGACAAACACCAGCTCCCTCGGACTGTAAAGCGAGATGAGCGCCGCAACCCCAGAGTCGTCTGCAACTAGACTTAACTGTCAGGGGTCCTTGTCCTTTACCTTTTTATATACAGTGGTACTTCGGGTTAAGTACTTAATTCGTTCCGGAGGTCTGTACTTAACCTGAAACTGTTCTTAACCTGAAGCACCACTTTAGCTATTGGGGCCTCCTGCTGCTGCTGCTGCCGCTGCGCCGCCAGAATACGATTTCTGTTCTCATCCTGAAGCAAAGTTCTTAACCTGAAGCACTATTTCTGGGTTAGTGGAGTCTGTAACCTGAAGCGTCTGTAACCTGAGGTACCCCTGTATACATTTGGCATTTCATGTATGGGGGTTTTAACAGAGATGACGCCAGAATGGTCTCTGAGAAGAATGATGCGCTCAGCATCCTCATAGCCGTGTTATGTGGGGACACAAAGAAGTGAGGGAGAACCATTCCTTCTTGGGAGCGAGCGCAGAGTGAGTCCTTCCTTGGTTTCTCCCTCTCTGCAGATATCCTGGCCAATGTGATGAGGCATATCACCGCTAAGCGTTCCAAGGCCCGCGTTACCGAAAAGCTGCTCAGCATGGGGCTGGTGTCCGACCGAAAGGAGCTCTACAAGAGACGCAGGCGCAAACCTGGCTCCCTTGCTGCGGTATGGCACCCGCCTTCTGTTCTGTTCGTTCTTTTCTCCTGCATGCGGGCGAGTGATAAAATGCTTGTGTGAATGTGTGTGGGTACCTCGGCATCATTGGACAGGTTATTATTATTATTATTATTTTATTAAATTTATTGAATTTAAAGCCCTAAACGGCCTCGGCCCAGTATACCTGAAGGAGCGTCTCCACCCCCATCGTTCTCCCCGGACGCTGAGGTCCAGCGCCGAGGGCCTTCTGGCGGTTCCCTCATTGCGAGAAGCAAAGCTACAGGGAACCAGGCAGAGGGCCTTCTCGGTAGTGGCGCCCGCCCTGTGGAACGCCCTCCCACCAGATGTCAAAGAGAAAAACAACTACCTGACATTCAGAAGACATCTTAAGGCAGCCCTGTTCAGGGAAGTTTTTAATGTGTGACATCTTAGTGTATTTTTAATCTTTGTTGGAAGCTGCCCAGAGTGGCTGGGGAAACCCAGCCAGATGGGCGGGGTACAAATAATAAATTATTATTATTATTATTATTATTATTATTATTATTATTATTATTATTATTTATTTACTGCCCTATACAGTGGAACCTCTACTCACGTACGGAATCCGTTCCGGAGGTCCGTTCATGAGTCACTCAGGGTCACTGGTAGAAGCGCCATTCTGTGCGTGCGCATTCGACGGTGGTGCCGTTCTGCGCATGCGCGAATCGTGGCAAACCTGGTATTTACTTCCAGGTTTGCCGCGGCCGCGAATAGAACTGTTTGCGAGTAGGGGCGGTAGTAAGTCGAGGTGCTACTGTACTGGGGGTCTCAGGGCAGTTCACAGAATAAAATTGAGATGTAAAACTGCAAAATACATAATAAAAATAAAAACAACCCAGTAGCCCCCCCGCAAAAAAAAAAAATTCTAAAAGGGCATAGGATGTAAATCAACCAAAGGCCTGGTTAAAAAGGAACGTTTTTGCCTGGCACCTAAAGGTGTATAATGAAGGTGCCAGGCGAACTTCCCTGGGGAGAGCATTCCACAGACAGGGAGCCACTGCAGAGAAGGCCCCGTTCTTGTGTTGCCACCCTCTGGACCTCTTGAGGAGGAGGCACACGAAGAAGGGCCTTAGAAGATGATCTCAGGGTCTGGGTAGGTTCACATGGAAAGAGGCGGTCCTTGAGGTATTGCGCTCCTGAGCCATTTAACCAGCCGTCTTGGGCTGGTTGGCTCCCTTTTCTCCTCCAGCGACTTCAAGACAGGCCTTGCTGGGATTGTTACCTTTGGGTTTACCTGTGGGGAATGGTTTGATTTTATTTCTGCCTAGCGTTTGTGTTGGTAGTTGGAGGAGGAAAATGCCTCTTGTTAACTATGACCCCCGTAGCGAGCTATCTTCTTTTTCCTTTCAGAACAAAGACATGTTCCCCAAGGACTTCGCAATACCTGACCTGGACGAGGCTGAGGAAGATGATGAAGAGGAGGAGGAGGAAGAGGAAGATGACTTGGATAGCGAGGAAGAGGGGGAGTCAGCCTGGAAGGATGGTGGCCATGATGTGGGGAACAGGCCGTTGGGTGGGCAGCCTAACAAGAAGGGTGGAACTGCCTCAGATAGGAACTGCCAGGAGCTTGTACGATGCCTGAGGCAGGAAGGTGAGAGCCTGGTGGCAAGAGAAGGAATTGCGGCATGATGCGGCGCGGCTCACATGGTGGTTTGGGGGGCAGGCAATAATTACTATTTATTATATCCTGCCCATCTGGCTGGTTTTTCCCAGCCACTCTGAGCGGCTCCCAACAGAATATTAAAAACACGATAAACAAACATTAAAAACTTCCTCAAACAAGGCTGCCTTCAGATGTCTTCTAAAAGTCAGATAGTTGTTTATTTCCTTGACATCTGATGGGAGGGTGCCACCACCAAGAAGGCCCTCTGCCTGTTTCCCTGTAACCTCACTTCTCACAGTGAGGGAACTCCCAAAAGGCCCTCGGAGCTGGACCTCAGTGTCCAGGCTGAACGATGAGGGTGAAGATGCTCCTTCAGGTATACTGGGCCGAGGCCATTTAGGGCTTTAAAGGTCAGCACCAACACTTTGAATTCTGTTCAGTCCTTCCCCTCCCTCCCTCTGCTGGGAAACCCTCAAAATGTCTGCTGCAAAACCTCCGGGAGGTTCTTGGGAGCCTACACAGTTCAGGAAGTTCCTGGCCTGGCCTCTTAGGCATTTGCCATCAAACTGCATGACTTTGCGTGAACCTTTCGAGATGCCCATTGCTCCCCTGCGACCACATTGGGAAGCTGCAAGAGGCTTCCAGGGAATTTTAGGATTGCCCGGAATACCTTTCTGAACGGTACCTAGATTTGGGGATCAGCTTTGGGGCAATCTTTGGAGTGTGGAGAGAGCAAGAACGTAGTAGTTGGTGTAGTGGTGAAGGGCCCGGGAGGGCAGGTTTCAAACCCCCACTTGGCCATAGCTCACTGCGTGGCCTTGGCCCAGCCACTGCCTCTTAGCCTAAAACCTACCTCAGTGTTGTTTTGGGGGTTGAGTGAGGAGGTGGAGAACCATGTATGCCACCATTTTGGAGGAAAAGGTGGGATATACAGTGGTGCCTCGCAAGACGAAAAGAATCCATTCCGTGATTCTCTTCGTCTAGCGGTTTTTTCGTCTTGCGAAGCAAGCCCATTGAAGGATTAGAGGATTAGCGCTTTTAGCGGTTTATCAGCTTATCGGATCAGCTGATAAGCGTCTTAGCGGCTTAGAAAAAGGGGGGGAACCCCGCAGGAACTCGCAAGACATTTTCATCTTGCGAAGCAAGCCCATAGGAGATTTGTTTTGCGAAGCACCTCCAAAACAGAAAACTCTCGTCTAGCGAGTTTTCCGTCTTGCGAGGCATTCGTCTTGCGGGGCACCACTGTACCTCAGGTTAAGTACTTAATTTGTTCCGGAGGTCCGTACTTAACCTGAAACTGTTCTTAACCTGAAGCACCACTTTAGCTAATGGGGCCTCCTGCTGCCGACGCGCCACCACTGCACGGTTTCTGTTCTCATCCTGAAGCAAAGTTCTTAACCTGAAACACTATTTCTGGGTTAGCAGAGCCTGTAACCTGAAGCGTATGTAACCTGAAGCGTATGTAACCCGAGGTACCACTGTTGTACCTTCCCCCCATTCTTCTCTGTTTACCCACACAGTATTTGGGCCTAGGATGGCAGAATGGACTTTGTGCCGCTTCAGGTGGGAAGTACAAATTTTGTTCAATTCGCCAGGACATCCCATGCCAATAACAGGACGAATCTCCAGCCCAGCCTGCTGTGCTGATTTAAACACAATAATAGAGGAATTTGAGCATTGCAGGGGGCAGGGAGCATTTTAAAACACTGATTTCACTGACCTATCCAGTCTTTTACCACCTCGCCCTTTTCACACGTATCGGAGAAGCCTGGTCTACCCAATAACACTGGGCCTTTCCTAAAGTTATCAAGAGAAGGAGCCCCTTCATCTTTCCACCCACTTTTGTCTTTGTAGGTCTGTCCGGCCCTCTGCTATGGCTCCAGAACTGCCTGAACCGGACAGCTTCTGACCGAGAAGAGGATGGTAAATACAGGGAGAATGTTGCAGATTCCTGTTTGCTTGCAGGGGCGGGGAGAGGTTGAGGAAGAGATTTAATATTTCCCTTCTGCTGCTCTCAGCCTCCTCTGGAGGAACGATGTGGGAGCCAGCTAGCTACCGTATTTTTTGTCCCATAGGACGCTCCGTCCCATAGGACGCACCTAGTTTTTTTGGGGGGAAATAAAGGGGGGGGAAATCCCTTTATTCCCCCCCCCCAAAAGCAGGTCGGGGAAACAGAACCAGGTCGAGGAACAGCGGGATGGCGGCGCTGCGCCTCCCTGCTGTCCCCCGAGCTTGTGGGGCTGGCCGATGTCTGCCTGGCGCGGGGGGTGCTCTGCTTCAGGGCGCCCCTCGCTCTGGGCGGCAGGCTGCTATCCGCAGCGTGGGGAGCCCTGCGGGGAACTCCTGCAAGGCTCCACACGCTGCGGATGTCTGCCTGGCGCGGGGGGCGCTCTGCTTCAGGGCGCCCCTCGCGCTGGGCGGCAGGCTGCTATCCGCAGCCTAGACATCCCTGCCGGACCTCCCACAGGGCTGCCTAGGCTGCAGATGTCTTCCTGAAGCCTGGAGAGCGAGAGGGGTCGGTGCGCACCAACCCCTCTCGCTCTCCAAGCTTCAGCAAAAGCCTGCATTCGCCCCATAGGACGCACCCACATTTCCCCTTCATTTTTAGAGGGGAAAAAGTGTGTCCTATAGGGCGAAAAATACGGTATATGTCACCTCTACTCCAAACTTCATTTAAGCCAGGCTCCTTGAGGTGCAGCAAGACCAGTCCAATAAACTTTTATAGTTAGTTAACTTTCACCTTACTTTGTATTTCTGTACTTAACCTAGGTGATTTATTTATTTTGTAGTACTGAATTTGTTCTGCGTTTGTGAAGCTGTTGATTTGTCATTTTATTTTGCTAACACTCCTCTGTATTTTGCATATTTGTTTTCTCCTACGCTCTGCGTTTTAATGTTTCCGTAGATTTGGAAGGGGACCGCAAGGGTCATCTAGTCCAACCCCCCACCGTGCAAGAATCTTTTGCCCAATGTGGGGTTTGAACCCACGACCCTGAAATTAACTTTGTCTCATGCCCTACTGATGGAGCTCTCCCTTCATTTCAAGCTGCTTTGGGCACACCTCATTGTGGGAAAGCAGCATATAAACTCGAATCAATCTGGGTTGTCTAATAAGGAAGACAAAGGCTCAAGAGCCAAATATCCACCAGGATGTTGTAGACAAGAATACTATACTGCTCTTTCCCATATGGCTCTAGAATTAAGCTTGATAGATTCCTGTTTCACCAGGATGTTCCCAGCCAGTCCCTTTGGTGCCACTGTCTGAAGAGAATGAGGATGCCATGGAACACAAGCGCTTCCAGAAGCTTCTGCGTAAAGTAGGGATTCGAGCCCCAGCCAGTGAACAGGTAATTGTTTTGCTAGAGGATATAAAGGTAAAGGGGGACGCGGGTGGCGCTGTGGGTTAAACCACAGACCCTAGGGCTTGCCGATCAGAAGGTTGGCAGTTTGAATCCCATGACGGAGTGAGCTCCCATTGCTCGGTCCCAGCTCCTGCCAACCTAGCAGTTCGAAAGCATGTCAAAGTGCAAGTAGATAAATAGGTACCACTCCGGCGGGAAGGTAAACAGCGTTTCCATGCTCTGCTCTGGTTTGCCAGAAGTGCTTTACTCATGCTGGCCACATAACCTGGAAAGCTGTCTGTGAACAAATGCCGGTTCCCTTGGCCTGAAAGCGAGATGAAAGCGCCGCAACCCCAGAGTCGGTCATGACTGGACCTAATGGTCAGGGGTCCATTTACCTTTACCTTTATAAAGGTAAAGGACCCCTGGACGGTTAAGTCTTGTCAGAGGCAACTCTGGGGTTGCAGTGCTCATCTCGCTTTACTGGCCGAGGGAGCCAGCGTTTGTTCACAGACAGCTTTCCGGGTCATGTGGCCAGCGTGACTAAACCGCTTCTGGCGCAATGGGACACAGTGATGGAAACCAGAGTGCACGGAAACGCCGTTTACCTTCCCGCCACAGCAGTACCTATTTATCTACTTGCACTGGTGTTCTTTTGAACTGCTAGGTTGGCAGGAGCTGCAACAGTGGGAGCTCACTCTCATCATAGGGATTTGAACCGCCGACCTTCTGATTGGCAAGCCCAAGAGGCTCAGTGGTTTAGACCACAGCGCCACCCGCATCCCATAAAGGATATGGAAGGAGAGTGGGTTTGTGAGTGTAAAACATTTTTTAAGGAACGGGCCTTTTTTGTAATACAGAGGTACCTTGGTTTACAAACTTAATCCGTTCCAGAAGTCTGTTCTTAAACCAAAGCGTTCTTAAACCAAGGCGTGCTTTCCCATAGCAGCAGGGGACTCAATTTACAAATGGAACACACTCAGCAGGCGGCTTCCAACAATAGATTAAAAATACATTAAAACATCAGTCATTAAAAACTTCCCTAAAGAGGGCTGCCAGATATGTTCCTCCTTTTCCTGCCTTAACTGAAGCTGGGTTTCTGTGAGCTTAGCTATTTCCTGCTTAGAATAAGACAGCCGAGTGTCACTCCTAGGTTAAAGTGACCCAGAAGAACTTGGAACGCATCCAAGATCCTAAGTTAACACATGTTAAAAAGTATGAGCTCCAGGAATGTTTGGTACAGTCCCACACCAAAAAAAATTCTCTATTTAGCCCTGTTCATCATTTGTGGTTTTTCCTGCTTTGTACAGTGGTACCTCGGGTTAAGTACTTAATTCGTTCCGGAGGTCCGTTCTTAACCTGAAACTGTTCTTAACCTGAAGCACCACTTTAGCTAATGGGGCCTCCTGCTGCTGCCGTGCCGCCGGAGCACGATTTCTCTTCTTATCCTGAAGCAAAGTTCTTAACGTGAAGCACTATTTCTGGGTTAGTGGAATCTAACCTGAAGCGTATGTAACCCGAAGTACCACTGTATGTACATTTTTGGAGATGACTGAGGAAAAAGTGTTGAAAGAAGTGGGAGAAATATAAATATTCAGGAAAGATGAGCAAAAGCATTCCCAAATGCTCCTAAACAAAGACGAAAGTACTTCAGTCTCATCAGCCACAGTTATGTGTTAGGTTTGTGGCTTTGGTGGAACAGCAGCTTGTATTCCTCTATTGGCTCTCGCTCTGTCTGCAGAAATATTCCAGCATTTGTGCTCTGTTGCAACGTGAACCATTCAGTTGGCTCTTTGTAATCTTGCCTTTCATACAATCATAGAAGATAAGATAATTTAATTTAATGAATAATGTGGTGTTCCGCCCGCCCCCCCTGCATTTATTTCGTAAAGGTTTGCCTTTCTATCTTGGTATCTGTCCTTTCTCCTTTTTTGACTATGTTGAAGTGTTTTGTCCCAATGATTTATGACCAGATCAGGTTTGGATTATGTCCTCCTGTTTGCCCAAGGCCTTCTTGCGAAACAGAATTTTCCCTCCCTCCCTCTCTCCCTGCATAGTGTCGCCTCCACACATTGCGTCTGCTTTGGAGCCGGTAGATGAACCCCTAGAACAGATTTTTTTTTTGGGGGGGGGGAGAGTCACACATGAAGAGGATAAGTTCCATTGCACAAGTGGAACTGCTTGCACGATTGAAACAACTTCGTTGCGTACAACCCTTTGGTTTAAATCCAGGCTGGCGCAACAGTCCTTGAGCTCTGCTGCTACTACTACTACTACTACTAATAATAATAATAATAATAATTTTTATTTATACCCCACCCTCCCCAGCCAAGGCCGGGCTCAGAGCGGCTAACAAGCAATAATAAAAACAAGTTGAATGAATACAACTTAAAAACAAGGTTAAAATAGAACAATTAAAATATTGAAACGTTAAAATATTAAAATGCAGCCTCATCACAGGAGGAGAAAAAACTCTGTCTTACAGGCCCTGCGGAAAGAAATCAGATCCTGCTGGGCCCTGGTCTCATGAGGCAGAGCGTTCCACCAGGCCGGAGCCAGAGTTGAAAAGGCCCTGGCTCTGGTTGAGGCTAATCTAACTTCCTTAGGGCCCGGGACCACTAGGGTGTTGCTATTTATGGACCTTGAGGCTCTCCGTGGGGCATACCGGGAGAGGCGGTCCCATAGGTACGAGGGTCCTAGGCCGTGAAGGGCTTTAAAGGTCAAAACCAGCACCTTAAATCTGACCCTGTACTCCACCGGGAGCCAGTGCAGCTGGAAAAGCACTGGGTGAATATGCTCCCATGGCAGAGACCCCGTGAGGAGCCTCGCTGCAGCATTCTGCACCCGCTGGAGTTTCTGGGACAGCTTCAAGGGCAGCCCCACATAGAGCGAATTGCAGTAGTCAAGCCTGGAGGTGACCGTCGCATCGATCACTGTGGCCAGGTTGGGGCGGGAAAGGTAAGGGACCAACTGCTTGATGCGGCGAAGGTGGAAAAATGTCGCCTTGGCTGTTGCTGTAACCTGCACCTCCATGGAAAGGGAGGCGTCAAGAATTACACCCAAACTCTTAACGGAAGGCAATGGCACTAATTGGGCCCCCGCAAGAGAAGGGAGTTGGTCTCTCATCCCCATGCCCTCCCGACCCAGCCATAGGACCTCTACTTAGCTCTGCTGGGAACAAGAAGCTTCCAAGAAGGAGCCAACAGCAGAAGCAAACAGTGCCTTCTTGTAACCAGGAGCTAACAGCATGTATTTACCTTCTTTACTTCCTACAGGAATCTTTCTGGCGCATCCCAGCCAAACTCAGCCCAGAGCAACTACGACAAGCAGCTGCTTCCATTGCCTCTAAAGAAGTGGAGGGGGAGACCAAAGAGCAAGTAGCCGGTAGGTGTATGGAAAGGGAAACACACTGAAGCAACCCTGCCTGTTGAAAAGGCATGTCACTCCCTTGTTCCAGCAGCGCCACTGGCTGCCAGTCTATTCTGGGCATGCACAATTCAAAGTGCTGGGTACAACCTATGAAGACCCATATGGCTTAGTTACAGGTAGGTAGCCATGTTGGTCTGCCGTAGTCGAAACAAAATAAAATTTAAATAAATAAATCCTTCCTTCCAGTAGCACCTTAGAGACCAACTAAGTTAGTTACAGTGGTACCTCGGGTTAAGAACTAAATTCGTTATGGAGGTCTGTTCTTAACCTGAAACTGTTCTTAACCTGAAGCACCACTTTAGCTAATGGGGCCTCCTGATGCTGCTGCCGCACCGCTGCTGCGCAATTTCCGTTCTCATCCTGAAGCAAAGTTCTTAACCCAAGGTACTATGTCTGGGTTAGCGGAGTCTGTAACCTGAAGCGTCTGTAACCCAAGGTGCCACTGTCTTGGTATGAGCACACGAAAGCTGGTCTCTGACTTGGTTGGTCTCTAAGGTGCTACTGGAAGGATTTGTTTTGTTTTGTTTTGTTTTGTTTCGACGTATGGCTTAGGTCCAGGCTATTTGGGAAGCCATATTCCCTCATACAAACCTACTTGGGTTTTGAGATCAGGAACTAAAAAATGCAGAATGAATGAATTGGAAGCTCAGTTGCTCCTAGGCCCTCTGAAGGTCCCATTCCCCTTGCCAGATAGACCTTTCACGTCCCTCAGAACCTCCATTGTTTGTCATCTGTAGATCTGAACCTGCAGCCTCAGAATTTCAGAATGTGTTTGTGAGCAGTCCATGACATCACAGAAGCTCAGCCAATGAACACGCAGAGACAGAAAGCAGTTCTAGCGTGTGTGTGTGTGTGTGTGTGTGTGTGTGTGTGTATATATATATATATATATATATATATATATATATGCAGGTTTTGGTGTCTTCGGGTGTCTTCCCGTGTAAGAGTCGGGGTGTCTGTGCGACGTTTCGACGAGGTCTCACTCGTCATCTTCAGGTTGGTGCTTTCGGCTTCTTGTTACTGGAACAGAGCAGAGTCTGGTGTTTGAGTTCCTATAAATACTGTTGAGGGGTGTGGTGTATAGCCTCCAACGTTCTGGGCAAAGAGGAAGTTCCTAGATTAGTGTGCCTTTTCTTCTTTTGTTCCTTAATTACTTGAGGGATATCTTGGGTGATTTCATGAGTGATATTCAGAATATCACTGGGTGGGTCATTAAGTGTAGATTAGTTGCTAAAGCTTTCGTGTCTTGACCTCTTGAGCTTGTGAAGAGTTTTTCTGAGAAGATGGCTGTGCTGCATTTAGTTGTGCTCTGGCTTGGCTTCGTGTATAGGGGCGAGCTATGGTTTTGTGCCTTGTGCCAGCCAGATCTGTGTAGGGATTGCAGGGGGGTGCAGCATCCGGAGGTGCCACTATAGTTTGGCTACTGGATGGAGTCTGTAATATGTCTGTGGAGAGGGTCTGGGTTTGGGTCTGGTGTGGTTGATTGGTGACGGCGTTCTGTGTGCCTCTGGTTCTGGTGTCGGTTTTTGTGGGGAGGGCTAATTTCCAGATGTCTGGCAGGCGGGACGTGTCGTCACGCTTGTTCATGTTGTGAGGGTGTTTCTCTATCTCGATGGCTTCCATGATTATTCTCTTGTGGTGATGTTCCATGTTAAAGAGCAATTTGGAATCTGCAAAATTAATTTCATGTCCTGTTTCTTTCATGTGTTGGAAAAGAGAGGAAGTTTTTTCTTCTTTTTTGACGGCATTCTTGTGTTCTGCGATACGTGCATTTATTCGTCTGTTTGTTTGTCCAATGTACGTGGCTGGGCAGACTTTGCAGGGTATTTCATAGACCCCTTGGTTTTCCAGCTGGATTTTGTCTTTTGGGTTTCTGAGGATATTGGCTATTTTTTGGTTGGTGCAGAAGGCTGTTTTGATATTGTGTTTATGGAGGATTTTGCTGATTTTGTCTGTAGTGCCCTTGATATAAGGAAGGAGGGCCATGCCATTGTTTTCTTCTGTGTCTTGGTTTTTGGGGGGTGTTTCTTTTTGGATTAGCTTCGTAACCCTGTTTTTCTGGTATCCATTGGCGATTAACACATTTGAGAGATTCTGTAACTCAGTTGTCAAGTGGTCTTTGTCAGCCAGGCGTTTGGTTCTGGAGATGAGAGTCTTGGCTACGGAGTTTATTTGTGCAGGGTGGTGGTGTGATTGTGCATGTAAGTAGCGGTTGGTGTGTGTTTTTTTCCGGTAGATAGTGTGTCCTAGGGAGCCATCAGGTTTTTTGTAGATTAGGACGTCAAGAAAGGGGAGTTGGTTGTTGTCTTCTATTTCCATAGTGAATTGTATTTTGGGGTGTAGGCTGTTGAGATGTGTGAGGAAGCTATCTAGTTTTTCTTTCCCGTGTGGCCAAATTACAAAGGTGTCGTCAACATATCTGAGCCAAAGTTTGGCAAACTAGCCGTCTGGAGAGCTGAACTAGCCGTCTGGAGAGCTGAAACTGAGACCTCACATAAGACAGACAGACACACCAACAAACTCTACAAACTAGAGAAACGCCAGAAGCCCAGCCACCCTCCACAACAACCCATGAAACAAACAGTACATAACATATCAAACAGGATCCTCACCCCAACTGAAACCAAAGTACTCTCCAAAGGTTTCAACTTTGCAGTCGCCCCGAGACGCATCCCCACGGAAAACATCATATGCGGAGTCGAAGCTAGCCTGACCAAAATCGACCCAGATGAAGCCAATAAAATCAGACTTGAAGTCACCAACATCCTCTGCTCCAGCAAACCACCCAGAAGCAATTTACACAAAGAAGAACAGAAAGCACTCACCAACCTGAGGAAAGACAACAACATAATCATTCTCCCAGCAGACAAAGGCAACGCCACTGTTGTGATGAACACATCGGACTACCAAGCAAAACTATCAAATCTACTCCAAGACCCTACCTACCAACCTATAAAAACAGATCCCACCACCTATCTGGAAAAAACCACCAAATCCAAAATAAAAGCCTCTCCTATCAGTGAAGAAATCCAGCTAAGAATCATCCCCAGAGAAAAATCATCCAGATGCCCCAAACTCTACGGTCTCCCCAAGATACACAAAGAAGGAACACCACTCAGACCAATAGTCAGCTCCATAGGCTCACCTCTACAAAATCTCGCTAAATTTCTCGCTAAGCAACTTCAGCCCTATGCAGAATCCATCGCTTCACACGTTACTAACTCCTTCCAGTTCATAGAAACAATAAAGAAACAATACCTACATCCCGATGACCTACTTGTGAGCTTCGATGTTGTATCTCTCTTCACTCAAGTGCCCATTAATGAAGCCTTGACAGCCATTCAAAACAAATACAACCCCCCCAAATACATCCTGGACCTGACCAACCACTGCCTAACCAACACGTACTTCATCCACAATGGACAAAGATACAAACAGATAGAAGGAGCACCTATGGGATCACCCCTCTCACCGGTCATCGCAAATTTGTACATGGAACACTTTGAAACCAATGCTTTAGACAAGTCAGAACACAAACCCAAACTTTGGCTCAGATATGTTGACGACACCTTTGTAATTTGGCCACACGGGAAAGAAAAACTAGATAGCTTCCTCACACATCTCAACAGCCTACACCCCAAAATACAATTCACTATGGAAATAGAAGACAACAACCAACTCCCCTTTCTTGACGTCCTAATCTACAAAAAACCTGATGGCTCCCTAGGACACACTATCTACCGGAAAAAAACACACACCAACCGCTACTTACATGCACAATCACACCACCACCCTGCACAAATAAACTCCGTAGCCAAGACTCTCATCTCCAGAACCAAACGCCTGGCTGACAAAGACCACTTGACAACTGAGTTACAGAATCTCTCAAATGTGTTAATCGCCAATGGATACCAGAAAAACAGGGTTACGAAGCTAATCCAAAAAGAAACACCCCCCAAAAACCAAGACACAGAAGAAAACAATGGCATGGCCCTCCTTCCTTATATCAAGGGCACTACAGACAAAATCAGCAAAATCCTCCATAAACACAATATCAAAACAGCCTTCTGCACCAACCAAAAAATAGCCAATATCCTCAGAAACCCAAAAGACAAAATCCAGCTGGAAAACCAAGGGGTCTATGAAATACCCTGCAAAGTCTGCCCAGCCACGTACATTGGACAAACAAACAGACGAATAAATGCACGTATCGCAGAACACAAGAATGCCGTCAAAAAAGAAGAAAAAACTTCCTCTCTTTTCCAACACATGAAAGAAACAGGACATGAAATTAATTTTGCAGATTCCAAATTGCTCTTTAACATGGAACATCACCACAAGAGAATAATCATGGAAGCCATCGAGATAGAGAAACACCCTCACAACATGAACAAGCGTGACGACACGTCCCGCCTGCCAGACATCTGGAAATTAGCCCTCCCCACAAAAACCGACACCAGAACCAGAGGCACACAGAACGCCGTCACCAATCAACCACACCAGACCCAAACCCAGACCCTCTCCACAGACATATTACAGACTCCATCCAGTAGCCAAACTATAGTGGCACCTCCGGATGCTGCACCCCCCTGCAATCCCTACACAGATCTGGCTGGCACAAGGCACAAAACCATAGCTCGCCCCTATACACGAAGCCAAGCCAGAGCACAACTAAATGCAGCACAGCCATCTTCTCAGAAAAACTCTTCACAAGCTCAAGAGGTCAAGACACGAAAGCTTTAGCAACTAATCTACACTTAATGACCCACCCAGTGATATTCTGAATATCACTCATGAAATCACCCAAGATATCCCTCAAGTAATTAAGGAACAAAAGAAGAAAAGGCACACTAATCTAGGAACTTCCTCTTTGCCCAGAACGTTGGAGGCTATACACCACACCCCTCAACAGTATTTATAGGAACTCAAACACCAGACTCTGCTCTGTTCCAGTAACAAGAAGCCGAAAGCACCAGCCTGAAGATGACGAGTGAGACCTCGTCGAAACGTCGCACAGACACCCCGACTCTTACACGGGAAGACACCCGAAGACACCAAAACCTGCATTCCTGTACCCGTGAAAATCTACGAAAGCATATATATATATATATATATATATATAAACATTCTATTGATTTAGAGTCTCTTATTGTTGTACATGCACACTCTGTATGCTGTTGTAAAATGAGGGCGTATTTGTGCACTAGTTTTCTTCCTCCTCTTGGCAGTTGTCCATATAACATGGAAACGGTTTCACGTGCTCCTTTCCTGCGTTTAGGTGTCTTAAAAACACCCAAGTACAAATAAAGAACAGGCACTAAAAGCATCAGCACTAATGCCTAAGCTCAGCCCTCGCTGATTGCACAACTCGGCCTAGAATAACTTCCTCAAACTGGTGGTTAATCTGTAACCCATTTTAGCATCCTAGTTCATACTGACATTATTGAACCCAAAAACGTTAATCTGGATGGGCATGCTCTCAAACGCTTACACAGGATTCTCCCCCTCTTCAAGTTTAAGTTTCGTTTCTTAAAAAACATGTTAATTTGCGGAATTGGTTGCTGCCGTCTCATATTGTTGCATTTATCTGGGTGGGGAAAGATTCTGGCAGTCGTGGCAGAATCAGGGAGACATGGGAGACAGCATCTGTAATCAGAGCAATATGTTTTTCAGGCCTAACCAGCCTTTGACCCCTTGAGCAAGGCATAGCCCAACTAGCATAGTAACCTTACAGGGGCTTGATGAACCTCCTTCTTTTATACTCTCCTGGTATGCCCCACAGAGGACCTTAAGATCAATGAATAATCATAGTTTAGAGGTCCCGGGCCCTAAGGAAGTCAGATTATCCTCCACCAGGGCCAGGGCCTTCTCAGTGATGGCTCCGACCTCGTGGAATGCTCTGTCCCATGAGACCAGGGCCCTGCAGGATTTAACCTCCTTCCGCAGGGCCTGTAAGACAGAGCTATTCTGCCTGGCTTTCAATTTGAACTTTGTTGTTGTTTAGTCGTTTAGTTGTGTCCGACTCTTCGTGACCCCATGGACCAGAGCACGCCAGGCACTCCTGTCCTCCACTGCCTCCCGCAGTTTGATCAAACTCATGCTGGTAGCTTCAAGAACACCATCCAACCATCTCATTCTCTGTCGTCCCCTTCTCCTTGTGCCCTCCATCTTTCCCAACATCAGGGTCTTTTCCAGGGAGTCTTCTCTTCTCATGAGGTGGCCAAAGTATTGGAGCCTCAGCTTCACGATCTGTCCTTCCAGTGAGCGCTCAGGGCTGATTTCCTTCAGAATGGAGAGGTTTGATCTCCTTGCAGTCCATGGGACTCTCAAGAGTCTCCTCCAGCACCATAATTCAAAAGCATCAATTCTTCGGCGATCAGCCTTCTTTATGGTCCAGCTCTCACTTCCATACATCACTACTGGGAAAACCATGGCTTTTACTATACGGACCTTTGTTGGCAAGGTGATGTCTCTGCTTTTTAAGATGTTGTCTAGGTTTGCCATCGCCTTTCTCCCAAGGAGCAGGCGTCTTTTAATTTCGTGACTGCTGTCACCATCTGCACTGATCATGGAGCCCAAGAAAGTAAAATCTCTCACTGCCTCCATTTCTTCCCCTTCTATTTGCCAGGAGGTGATGGGCCCAGTGGCCATGATCTTCGTTTTTTTGATGTTGAGCTTCAGACCATATTTTGCGCTCTCCTCTTTCACCCTCATTAAAAGGTTCTTTAATTCCTCTTCACTTTCTGCCATCAAGGTTGTGTCATCTGCATATCTGAGGTTGTTGATATTTCTTCCGGCAATCTTAATTCCGGCTTGGGATTCATCCAGCCCAGCCTTTCGCATGATGAATTCTGCATATAAGTTTGAACTTAGCCTGATCTTTTATTCCCCTTCCTTGCCTCCCCTTTTTATGAAGATTACCCGCTCTGGGATCCCACAGCTAATTCTCCCCTGGTCTCCACACTGGACCAAATAGGACTAATTTAGCCAGCTAGCCCTGGTGATCATCTAATGTTTATTGGATGGATTCCCCCCCCCCCAAATTGATTTTTGAATTCTGAATTTATTGTTATTCATGTTTTATACTATATGGTGTTTTTTGTTGCATCAATTAAATGTTTTAAATTTGTTGTTAGCTGCCCGGAGCCTGGTTTTTTGAACCAGGGTGGGCGGGGTATAAATAAAAATTCATTATTTATTATTATTATACCTGGCTGGGACAAGGGAGAATCTGGCAAGCCATAAAGCAGGCATGTCCAAAGTCTGTGTCAATTTAATCCAACCCCCATGGCAGTATACAAAGGTAAAGGGACCCCTGACCATTAGGTCCAGTCGTGACTGACTCTGGGGTTGCGGCGCTCATCTCGCTTTATTGGCCGAGGGAGCCGGCGTACAGCTTCCGGGTCATGTGGCCAGCATGACTAAGCTGCTTCTGGCGAACCACAGCAGTGCACGGAAACGCCGTTTATCTTCCCGCCAGAGTGGTACCCATTTATCTACTTGCACTTTGACGTGCTTTTGAACTGCTAGGTTGGCAGGAGCAGGGACCGAGCAACAGGAGCTCACCCCGCCGCGGGGATTCGAACCGCCAACCTTATGATCGGCAAGTCCTAGGCTCTGTGGTTTAACCCACAGCGCCACCCACGTCACTCTCCAGGAGATGTACATAGTGTAATAAAAGCAGCAAAGATATAATAATAATAATAATAATAATAATAATAATAATAATAATAATAATAAATAATAATGATGCAAAGTTGACATCCATGGAAGAGACCTTATTCATTCAGTTGGGAAGACTTCTCAGAACAAAAATGTCTTCAACTGCTTCTGGGAAATCCAGGTAGTGAACACCTGTTGCATCTCTACAGGAACGCTGGTTGCACTGAAAGCCCCACTCTTGAGTTACTATGGAGAGGGCTTCTGAAAACCTTGGAACTTGCAGGAGAAATTCTTCTTCAGGAGGCGGTGACCTACAGGAGTTACAAAAGGGACATGTCCAGTAACATGTCCGTGAGCTGTATTAGGTGACTACAGCCATGGGCACAAAATTCTATAGACATTTCTATGCCTGAGATGTTCAGTAATTCATTATAACTATAATAGCCTGTGCTGCAGTTGGGTGTTTGGGAGACCAGCTGTTCTGGAAAGTTCTAGCACCTTCCTTAGAGATCTATTACTCAAATTACAGTGGTGCCCTGCAAGATGGAAAACTCGCTAGACGAAAGAGTTTTCTGTTTTGGAAGTGCTTCGCAAAACGAATTTCCTATGGGCTTGCTTCGCAAGACGACAATGTCTTGCGAGTTCCTGCTGGGTTTTTTCCCTCCCCCCCTTTTTCTAAGCCGCTTATCAGCTGATCCAATCAGCAGATAAGCCACTAATCCGCTAATCCTTCAATGGGCTTGCTTCGCAAGACGAAAAAACCGCTAGACGAAGAGAATCACAGAACGGATTCTTTTCGTCTTGCGAGGCACCACTGTAAGTTTGTCGGGAACTTTCAACTGCAATTCAGTAACTAGTTTGCCTCGCCACCAGACTGCCACCTCCCTTTGCAGAGCTGGCTTTGTCTTTCCAGCTCTCACGCTTTCTTTCTTGTCGGTTTCAGCGGAGGAGCATCTCGAGACAGAGGAGCCAAGATGCCTGACTCCGGAAAAGTAAGGACTGTGGGGGCACCGGGGTGTGGGAAGATGACAGCACCTCATACAAAGTGGGCAAGGTGAATTGTAATAGCTTAAAAGCATGGAGGAGACTAATAGCCAGAAACAATCTCAGGTGTAGCATGCAGAATACAGGAAGCTGCCTTTATTCAGAGTCAAGACCATTGATGCATCTAGCTCACTGTTGTCTACCAGGACTGGCAGCAGTGGGGATTCAGGCAGGAGTTGTTTCCTAGCCCTATCCAGAGATTCCAGGGGTTGCAAAACTGTGCTACTACCCTTCCCCCTTCTATATTCATTCTAGTTCTTGGGTGGGGTTCATTTATAATGGAATTGAGCAGCTCTGTTCTTCAAGCCCAGGATTATTATTTTTTTTATATCTGATTCATAGAGGCAGAAAACGATGAGTCACATGCAGCCTTGCACTTCCAGCTGTCAGACTGAAAGCTGCCATGTTCTGAGCAGGAGCACAACAAGGAGAGAAGTCAGTTGCTTCCTGCCTGCTCCCATTTGCCGCCTCTTTCTGTTTGCTGCCCTGCTCCATTTTTGGATAGTTTCTGAATTCAATTGACGACCAGCCATCAGCAGCTGGACTCCTGCTACTCTGATTTTTGTTACTCGGTTTTCTTCCCAGCCCCCAATTCAGTCCACATCTCCCTGTTCTTTTCAGAAGCTTATAACTGGATACGAAAGCAAAATCCTGGCACCGTTATATAGGTTTGTGCCACCTGAGCTACAAGTTTTGTTGGTGGAAACTTGCCTAGAGCCCTGGGGTGGGTGCTGTAGCTTCTGATTCTGCATTCTTCTCTCCCTGAGTCTACGTCTGGCATTTGTCTGGCAGGCACACACCAACACCCCTCTTTCTTGCCCTTGTTTCCAGGGAGGAGCCCATCCAGCCCTCTCTGGGACCCAAGCGAAGGCGCTTGGTCATTGACGGTGAGGAGCAGGAAGAAAGCAACAGCCAAGGTATGTCTCGTGGCAGCAGTGTAGTTACTTCCATCAAACGCCTTTCCCCAACCTGCATGTCTGCTCTTTCGCTGCCGGTACAAATAATCCATTTGATTCTGGGTGCAACTTGATCACAGATCATCTGTAGGAGTGTTACTGGTTGTCCCCAAATTGTGGAGGCTCATTTGGAATCCGTATGAAAACTGAGCCTTCAAAGTTAATGACTCGCTTCTGTGGAATGTTCTCCCAATAGGGCTCATCCACACTTACTGTATTTCTCGCTCTATAAGACGCACCAGAATGTAAGACGCACCTAGTTTTTGGAGGAGGAAAACAAGAAAAAAAATATTCTGAATCTCAGAAGCTAGAACAACAAGAGGGATTGCTGCGCAGTGATCCCTCTTGCTGTTCTGGCTTCTGGGATAGCTGTGCAGCCTGCATTCACTCCATAAGACGCACACACGTTTCCCCTTACTTTTTAGGAGGGAAAAAGTGAGTCTTATAGAGCAATAAATACGGTACTCCCCACTGCCACCCACCGCTCTTTCCAGGAACAGGTCCATGCTTAAAAGCTTTGTGTCCGAGTGGTTTTTCTCCCCGCAAAACCCACTCTTTTAGCGCTCAGTCACAGCATACGTCAATTCGTGTTTTCTGCAGAGTGCCATTTGCACTGATTGAGCTTTAAAGGGCAGGTTTTTCAGGGAAATCTCCCGGGCCAAAAAAAACACACCAAAAAGTGCTCAGATGCGGAGCTTTCCAGGCACCATGACCTGTGTGCTTTAGAGAGTGGAGGAAAAGCAATGTGGATACGACCTCAGCTGACGCTGTCTATATTGACTTCCAAACATTTACTGAAGGCTTCTCTTTGACTCCGGCCTTATGCAGACAATTAAGGAGGAGGGAAATCTGTAATAGTCAAACTGGTGGTCTGTGTTAATTTTTGTGGTGTTTCTAATTTAACTGTAGCCCGCTTTGCTGTTGTTGTGTTTTTAATGAAATTGCAGTATACAAATATTTTAACAAATAAAATGAACAATATCCAAAAGGCTTTGGGTTCCCCATCCCTCATGCAAAGCCTTCTGTGGGCTCAAAGTACCTGCCCACGAAGGAAGCTGCCTACCTTGTCTGCATTCACCTGGTCAGCATCGAGGTGCAAGGGAATAGGTGCCCTATTTCTGCTGCAGATGTTGACTGTATTTCCTCCCCCCTTAGTAAGACTGTCATTGTTTTATGTTTCCACGAATTAAAATCAACTGACCAACAATAGAGTAGCAACCCCCCCTTCACCCAACTGAGAAAAATAGGGGAGTGGGGGGCAGAGGCGTCAGTAGGCTACTCGAACAACCAGCAAGATACGCTGAGAGATAAGAGAGACAAAGGGCTCTTGATAGAAGTTGGGGCAATGGTCTACAGAAGAAAGACAGTGCTGTGATTAGATCATTCCATACTTCCTTCGCAGTACAGAGAGGGCAGCAGAAATTACCAGCCGCCCCCTGCCCAAAGAGGCTGCCCGCTGCCTTTATGCATGAGTCACTGCTTTGAGTCTCCTCCTAATCACGAGGCATGTCAAGAATCCTCAGCTTATCAGGACTTCAGAAACCCAGCCAAGAATACATTACTGAGGTTCGATTGGGGGGCAGGAGCGGCAGAAAGGATGTTCATTATTCGGTAATGGATAGCAGTGAGAGCAGCTTCTAATGCTCTCTCTCTGTATTTATCCTTCAGTTTCTTTCCCAGAATGCTGAATAATTCCCACTTTGCTTCTGAAGCAACTTTCTGCAAAAATCTGATTAAGTCACAGCACGGCTTTTTCCATCGCCACTTTATCCCTTGCTCTCTTAAGATGGTGCTGTATTTTATCTTTGGCACCGCAGGGTCCAGTGATGAGGACGAGCCGCAGCCTGCTGGCAAAAGGAAGTGCCAGCGAATTGAAGAGGAGGAAGAAGATTGAAGGAGTTGCCCCCCCCCGGCCCAGTTCAGACCAGTTACACCCACTGCCAGCTCTGGAGCTGCAAGAACCATCTCGGGCAGAGGGGTCCTCGATGGAGCAGCCTGGAAAGAATCTCTCTCTTTCTCTTCCCCAGCCCCGGTCTCCCAGTCTTGGTGCACAACACTTCGTAGTTTTTGGGAATGGGATGCAGGCAGACTGAACATGTGAATGAGGCCTGCTAGAGAACGGATGCAGGGAAAAGAAATGGGAGACCTGCCTGAGGAGGGAAGAGGGGAATGGGCTTTCTGCCCTGCTCTGTTACAGGATACAACAGACGTTGAAGCTGGTACAGGAAGAAGCTTCCCTTTAAACTGTTCTGTAACCATTTGTAGCTTATGACACCTGTGACACGGGGCGTTTGTTCTGAGTGATGTCTGCTGAGAGCCAGCAAAAGCCACCCTGACAAGACTGACCTGCCAGGCAGAAACGAGGCATGTTGGCTCTTTGAATCTTAAGGCTACTTGGCTTTTGGATTTGTCACCAAAACACGACCTCATCCCTGTGCTCAAGTCTCACATTGCCTTATAATACATGCGCATGGTCTTCTGTCTCCATTGTGCCTTGGCACCTACACCCTTGATATTCCTTCTTCAAAAATGGGTGCTTGTACTGGAATCACATAAGACTCGTTTGACGTTGGGTGTCAAGAGTTGAATTGTTTGGGGAGGGTGGGGTTCAAAAGCAAAGGTGTGCTCCTGTGCTGAATTTTGCTCCCAGATTATTGTTCTCACCACCAGTTGCTTCAGCAGTTTTCCTTGCCGACAGCTATTGACTTTGTTGCTTGGGTTGTTCCAGGCAGAGGCAACGTCAGAGATGTATAAGGGTTGCCTCTCGTTCATGGCAGAAGGGCGGGAATGTTAGCACGTTACTTGTGTGCTTGTGTTGTGTTTTCATAATAAAAATCGCCCAAACAACCCTTGGCTGACTAGTTCTAAAGAAATCCAACGTTTTGAAGGTTCTTCTGCCTTGTTTTACATGGCTGCTGGAAAATGCAAGAGCTTCTAGGAGGGAAGAGGATGAGGGCTTTGTAATGGTTTCTGTGCGTTGACTTTCCTTAAAAAGGAGGAGGAAAGCAATAGTAATCCTGCTTTTAGCAGTTTCTGGTTTTTCTGTAATTTGAGTATTCCCACATTTGCACATGGGCACTAGCTCTATATGTTTGCGACAAGCCTGATTTGTAACCCAGGCCCTGGGATGGCGAACCTGGTGCACTCCAGATGTGGTTCGTCTCCAGCTGCCATCAACCCCACACAGGAATGGTAAAAGTAAAGGGACCCCTGACCATTAGGTCCAGTCGCAGAAGACTCTGTGGTTGCGGCGCTCATCTCGCTTTACTGGCCGAGGGAGCCGGCGTACAGCTTCCGGGTCATGTGGCCAGCATGACTAAGCCGCTTCTGGCGAACCACAGCAGCGCACGGAAATGCCGTTTACCTTCCCGCTGGAGCGGTACCTATTTATCTACTTGCACTTTTATGTGCTTTCGAACTGCTAGGTTGGCAGGAGCAGGGACTGAGCAACAGGAGCTCACCCCGTCGCGGGGATTCGAACCGCCAACCTTCTGATTGGCAAGCCCTAGGCTCTGTGGTTTAACCCACAGTGCCACCCGCCTCCCTACACAAGAATGGACTCATCCACAATTCTGCGCGCCCCACTGCTTTCCCCCGAGAAATCTTGCTGAATCGGAGCAAAATGTCAGCTGGTTTTTCTGCAAATTGAGGTTCACTCCGATTCAGCCTGGGTTTTCCCAGGGGAAAATACGAGGCAAGTGGACCCTGTGCTTTCTAGGCATGGAACAAGTGTGGGCAGGCCCTGTGACAATGTAGTCCAATATCTGGAGAAACACAGGGTCCCCAGCCTAAACTTTAGAGAGCAATTGCTGGGAATTGCGAGTGGGGAGACTGTTGTTGGCACTCATGACCTGTTGGGCCTGGGGTTTTCTGGTTGGCCACTCTTGAGAACAAGGTGTTGGACCAGATCGATCTTGGGTCTGATCCAGGACATAAGTGCCACAGGTATTCCCAGCAACTGGTATTCAGGGACGGTCTGCTTCTCACACCAGAAAACACGGCCAGCAGCCAGCAATAGCCATGCTCTCCATAAATTTACCCTAATCCTCTGTTGGAACCAGTCTAGCTGGTGGCCATCACTGCATATTCTGGGAGGCAGTTCCATTGATTTAACTACGTGCAACGTAAAGAGTTGCTTTTCGCTGTGTGCCCTGAATCGGCATTCAGCTTCACACCATGCGCAACTTTATAGAACCCTTGTCATGTCTGCCCTTAGTCCTTTCCAAACTCGAAATCCCCAGATTTAACCGTTGCTCGTTAAGTGAATAGCTCCAGCCCCTTGATCATTTTGGTTGCAAAGGACTTCTTCAGGAATTCCAGCTCAAAGTAGCTGCTGAATCAAAGCCAGAGAACTGCAGCAGAAACCAAAATGAGTTGAGGACGAATACTTCTGTGCCCCTTGATAATGAACTAACTTGATAATGGAGCAGAGTGTTGCAATGGGGTCGGCTGATAAGACCCCAGAATATAGATATATAAGCACTGGGGAAAAGGCTCTGCATTCTCTGCCACCTTGGTAATTATACGCTTGTGCCTCTTCTCCAAACAGGTAAGCCGCTCCATTCTGGTGGATGGGCAGGGGCCAGCATGCTATGGGGGAAATAGATTTTAGGAGACTTGTAGAGGAGCAAACCTAAGGGTTTCAGTTTGAAGATGAGGGCCAGGATAGTGTGTTAGGCTAGCAGGGAGGCCCCTTATCTTTCAGCATCTGGAGAAAATAAAAATCTTGGCATGTATAATGTGGCTGTTCACTAGAAGCAGCTCGGATGCTGCGACATTGACCAGATCTCTAGGAGTTCCTTGTGCAAGCAAACTTGGCTGCTTGCAATTCATGGCTGACTCAGCCGCTTTATGAGATTGTGTTTCCTAAGTGCCGTCACCAAAGGGAAAAGACACTGCTTTGTCATAACCTTTTCCCCCAGTGAAGAACCCTGATTGCTATTGTTTTAAGCAGCTTTGACAGTGCCGTATGGAACTCTGACCTGTACAGGATGTAAAATAATAATAATAATAACAATAAATTTTTATTTATATCCCGCCCTCCCCAGCCGAAGCTGGGCTCAGGGCGGCTAACAACAATCAAATAATCCCACATTCTAAAAACATTCCACTATAAAATTAATTAAAATCAAATTGATGGCAACCGTTAAGCAAAATTCTGTGCAGATTGCCAAAGGAGGGAGTCAGGCTGTGCCCTGACCAAAAGCCTGGTGGAACAGCTCTGTCTTGCAGGCCCTGCGGAAAGATGTCAGGTCCCGCAGGGCCCTAGTCTCTTGTGATAGAGCGTTCCACCAGATTGGAGCCGCGGCCGAGAAGGCCCTGGCTCTAGTTGAGGCCAGCCTAACCTCTCTGTGGCCTGGGACCTTCAGGATGTTTTTGTTTGAAGACCGTAAGTTCCTCTGTGGGACATACCAGGAGAGGCGCTCCCGTAGGTACGAGGGTCCTAGGCCGTATAGGGCTTTAAAGGTTAAAACCAGCCTTCAGAATATAACATTTTATTTTATTTTTAATGCTTGCTTGTTCATTTTTTCTTCTCCCACCGTCTCTTGACCTAGATCTTGAGGGTTTGCACAAGGAATGGGGAATCTGAGGGCCTCTGGTTGTTCCTGGACTACAATTCCTAGCATCCCCAGCCATTGGCCACAGCATCTGGGGCTAACAGGAGTTGAGAGTTCAACAACAACTAGACAGCCACAAGTTCCCTTGCCGTGATTTTCCTCTGCTCTTGTTTTTTCAGGAGGCACACGACAGGCAAGCTGTTTTTTCTGCCTCCTCCCCTTCTGAAAACATTCTGCTGCTTTCACACTTGGAAATAGCAGCTCCTGTAGAAAAGTAGGTGAGTGGGTGGGATGCCACTGGCAGACCCTCCAAGTGTCCCTATTCTCCAGGGACAGTCTCAGATTTACAGAAGCCATCCCAGTTTCTGATTTGATCTCTGAATGTCCTGCTATTCCTTAGGACCTCCCTATTTTCATGGGAGAAATGTTGGAGGGTATAGAGTTATGCAACCCCCGAGCCAAGCAGATAACTATATAACCTTTAGAAAACATCTGGAGGCAGCGCTGTATAGGGAAGATTTTTTTTCAACGTTTTACTATGTTTTTATATGTGTATAAATAGTAAACTTACTACAGTGGTACCTTAGGTTAAGTACTTAATTCATTCAAGAGGTCCATTCTTAACCTGAAACTGTTCTTAACCTGAAGCACCACTTTAGCTAATGGGGCCTCCTGCTGCCGCCGCGCTGCCCAAGCATGATTTCTGTTCTCATCCTGAAGCAAAGTTCTTAACCCGAGGTACTATTTTTGGGTTAGTGGAGTCTGTAACCTGAAGTGTATGTAACCTGAGGTACCACTGTACATAGATAAAGGTAAAGGGACCCCTGACCATCAGGTCCAGTCGTGGCCGACTCTGGGGTTGCGGCACTCATCTCGCTTTATTGGCCGAGGGAGCCGGCGTACAGCTTCTGGGTCATGTATCCAATATGACTAAACCGCTTCTGGCGAACCAGAACAGCGCACGGAAACGCCGTTTACCTTCCCGCCAGAGCGGTACCTATTTATCTACTTTCGCTTTGGTGTGCTTTCGAACTGCTAGGTTGGCAGGAGCAGGGACCGAGCGACGGAAGCTCACCCCGTCGCGGGGTTTCGAACCGCCGACCTTCTGATCAGCAAGTCCTAGGCTCTGTAGTTTAACCCACAGCGCCACCCACGTCCTGCAGAACTTACTACATAGGACATCCCTATTTTCATCAGAGAAATCTTGGGAGGGTATGGACTGGAAGAAATGGTTCTGGCCTCCTGTTCTTAAAGCCACCACCTTCCAGCCAAAACGTGCTCCTGATGAAGGGCTGAATGATACGTTTAAAGCACATGACGTCCCCCAGAGAATCCTGGGACCTAGTCCACTCAGTTGTAGCTCTAGCACCTTTAATAAACTACAGCTCCCATAATTCTTTGGCAGAAGCCGTGTGCTTTCAACGTATGGAGTGCGTGTGACCCTTGTTTCAAGCAGGAGACTAAAGGCTTTCTATTGGCTCATAGAAAGGCCCTGTGTGGGATTACTCATCAGCAGAGTAGGTGTTTCCCTAAGATCTCTGTCTAGACCTGACAAAGAACACTGGTTGAGGTTAATTCCCTCTTAAGGGGAAGGCTGACTTTCATTTCATCCAAAAAGAAGTGAAGCAAGCACTCATTCTGGGGCACTGAGTCCAAACTGCAGCAGCTTTTCCTAGGGCACATTCTTCACAGAAAGCAGCTGCAAGCAGAGGTTTTTTTAGGAAGCCACTCGTGACTTGAGCAAACACAAACTCCTAACGCCCTCGCATGCAGACTTAACTCTGGCTGCTGCCACTGCTGCGAGGGCACAGTCCCAGCATTCATCGAAAGCACGATGATAACTGCATTAAACAGTGATGGCTTCCCCTGAAGAATCCTGGGAGATGTAGTTTCTTGAGGGTGCTGGGAGACCCCTATTCCCCTTCCAGAACTATAGTTTACAGAGTGGTTTAAGAGTCCATTCCTCTTCCCAGAGTTACTCCGGTAACTCTGAGGGGAATAGGGGTCTCCTAACAACCCTAGCCCATGTACTTACAAGTCTGCAGTCCCCAGTCAGTCTAAACCACTGAGCCTCTTGGGCTTGCCAATCAGAAGGTTGCCAGTTCGAATCCCCGTAACGGAGTGAACTCCCATTGCTCTGTCCCACCTCCTGCCAACCTAGCAGTTTGAAAGCATGCCAGTGCAAGTAGATAAATAGGTACCGCTGCAGTGGGAAGGTAAACAGCTTTTCTGTGTGCTCTGGTTTTTATCACGGTGTTCCGTTGCGCCAGAAGTGGTTTAGTCCTGCTGGCCACGTGACCCAGAAAAGCTGTCTGTGGACAAACACCGGCTCCCTCAGCCTGAAAAGCGAGATGAGTGCCACAACCCCATAGTCTTCTTTGACTGGACTTTACCTTTACCTTTTTACCTACCCAATGTCACACTCCTCCATACAGATTCCCAAGTAAGAGCTAGATACTCTTCTGTCTCCTCCTTTCAACAGGACTTCCAATGAATCTATCCAACATGTACCTGCCCTCACTGCCTCCCAAGGCCTTCTTGACTTTCGTCGGCTTCCTGCTCCTATGCCATGAATCAGAAGTGCACTTGCTGTCCATGGCGAATGCCAGGGAGAAGGCTTCTGAAGACCACCCACTGACCTCTGTCTCCCCCTCTGTTCCTCTCCGCATCTTCCTGAGCTCCATCTCCCCACAGTCCCCCCCGTTGCCCCAAAAAGGGGTTTCCTGCAAGGACTTGATGCCTGAAGCCCTGGACGGTTTTGCTGATGTGCCTGAGCTCTCCCAGACCCTCATCCGAGCTGCCTTAGTGCTGGCCCTGCAAAGGGCAGGCTGTAGCCGGCATGCGGAGACCCTCGTTTTGCACCTCTACGAGGAGCTGGGACAGGTAGATTCGGACGACCTCCTGTTTGCAATGGCCGGGACTCTGAACACCACTCATTCCCCCGGTCAGAGGAAGAGCAGCGTCGCCTTGCAATTCAACTTGGACCAGCTTGCGCAAACGCCAGTCCATCACTGCCGAGGTCTGTTGCCGGTGAACGGATCCCTCCTGTACGGCAAGGCACACAAAGTCTACCGGGGTTTTCCGGCGGCTTCCAAAGCCTGCCACCGCCTAGGGGATTCCTGTGCCGGAGTGGCCTCCAGCGACAGCAGCAGCTTCTACGTGGTGGAAAGAAAGGGCAGCTACTTCCTGCCCCGCCATGGTGCCACCTCCTGGCTCCACCAGTGCCGCAGGCTTGGAAGAGGCCGCCGTTCCACTGCGGAGTACTGCGACAATGAGACCGAGGAGAAAATCTACCTTATCCTGGACTGGATTCCTTGGGTCGGCGCCTTGTACAGCTTTGCCACCAGTGTGTACTTTGCAAAGCTGAACTGCATGGAACTGGCGCATCAACGTGCTATGAGCTGCGCCATAGACATAGGCCATGATTTGCTGCTCTTTGCGACTGGAGGGGCCAGCGGTGTTCTTGGCATGGGGATTTATTCAGGGCTAAAGCCAGGCTTGAAGACGGCTGTGCGTGCCATGCTGAGGTATTTGAGAGAGGAGATGCACACTTTTCCTGTCCCTTCCAACTACTCCGGTCCAGTCACCACCTTCTAGCTCCTCCATAACTGTTCCTAGCCCAGATGAAGCGACTCTCGTGAACTCTCCATCGCCTAGAGAACACAGATTTTTTTGGGGTGGCGGAAACAGAGGATCCTTATTTGCTTGCTTTTGTCTGCTAGAAGTGCTAATTCAAAGTGCTGGTTTTGAAATTATTAGAAAGGCCTGGGATAAGACATATCTGAAAGCAATGTGGAAAATGATTGTTGTTTTTTAAAAAAATGAAGTTATGATATTGAGTTGTACAGGAATTGTTGGACTTATTGAATAAAAGACTTTGCTCCTGTACATGAGAGGCCAAGACCAGCCATCCCTAGAGAAGGAAGAAGCCTCCGGCAAAGAAGATGAAGAAGATTGGCAAACTAAACTATTGAACTATTTAGGTTAATTTAGTCGATGTAGAATCCAAGACAGAAAGAGGACTTTGATTATTAAAAAAGATTTGATGCTCGTCTTTTAAGCTTTGTATATATACTTTTAAATTAGTATAACTTTTGAAACTCACTTGTATTAAGATGAACAAGGTTTTAAAATTGGACTATTAAGATTAAAAGATTTTTAATCATAATATTAAACAATAATTCTCGAAAACGTCTGAATCGAGAGAGACTTGACTGTGAATGCTCTGTATCAGTGTCTGAATGCATTGGTTTTACTGGCTGAGGCTAATAAATTGTGCTTGAATTTTAGGAAAGCAAGATGCTATTTGGGTGGGTGGTCTGGGAAACAGTCAAGTTACCTTTTCTGGATGGGGTTGCACTTCCTCTGAAGGTGCTTCTTCTTCTTCTTTGGCAATCCCTCCTAGCCGAGTAAGATTGTCTTCCGTGAACAAGGTTTTAACAGTGAGTCCATAAGTGAGGCCAATTCTGGATCCACACGTCCTTTCACACTGGCGACATAGGTTTCCGGGCAGGAGTTGATCATAGTGAGGGTTTGCCAATCATGCCTTCCTCTTAGCACGTTTCTCCCTTGTGTCCTGAGTTTGAGCTTCAACGTCCAAAGTTCGTCCTCAAAGTCCATGACACCTTTGGAAAAGGCTGTTGTCCAATTGGAGCGCTCACAGGCCAGTGTTTCCCAGTTGTCGGTGCTTATACTACATTTTTAAAGATTTGCCTTGTCTTTAAATCTCTTTTGTTTTGTTTTTTTTAAAAATTTTTTATTGAGTTTTCACATTTTATATAGACAAAGACAAAAACACCAAAGACACAAACACAAACAAACAGAAAAATAAAACAACAAACATATATAGTTTCCAAAAAGCTTATTTTCTAACCCTGGTCATTGACTTCCCCCCACCCCCTCCCTTGCATCCCTGTTCCCCAATTTATATCAGCAAATTTGCATTTCCTTATCCATCTTAATATTAGTCCTTTATATAAAAAAAAACAAAACGAAATTAAATTTATTCTAAGTTGGACCTCAGTTCCCTTCCATTGATTTCCCATTTTGTCTTAAATAATAGTCTTGTTAGTTAAATCCCACAGTCTTAAGTGTTGTTGAAACTAGATTCTTCCCACCCTTCCTTCCCCGGTTTGTGTCCCTTCCGAAAACATGTCCAAAATAACAGTTCTTAGCCCGGATTCCTCACGTCCGAGGCTCTCAATTCTCTTTCAGTCCCTCTCCGCCGGCCTAGTTGGCAATCCTTTATGTCGGTCTTCACGTCTCGAAAGAGTTCTTTCAGAGTCAGTCCAAAATCTCTTCCCATATTTATAAACAGCTGCTGAGGAATTTCCACAAGGCATGAATTTTGAACATAATCAAAGTCAGAGTCTATGTGGAGGCCCCAATTATATTTCTTTATTTTAAATTCCTTGATTTCATAGATTCCCAGGGCCTCCACTTTCGTCTTCTGGATCTTTCGTAGATTTATGGTAGGTTCAGTCCAATAGTCTCCTTGTTTACATTCCACAGATGTCGGCTTCTGGACAATATTTTCCCATTTCAGTTCTTCTCTTTCTTGTTTTGTCTTCTCCTCTTCTTTAGTCATCATTTCCGGCTCAGCTGTGGGCTGTTTCTCAGCTAGGTTCTCATTACATTCAACAGGACTACTTATTTCAAAATTCAAGGTCATCAATTGTTCACTCATAGCCGTAGTCTGTTCCTGTAAGATTCCAACCAAGTAAAACATCCTTTCGATTTCTCCCAGTATCTTTCCATCCACAGCCATTGTAATTCCACAGATTTCCCCCTAGAGGGAATCTGGTTACTTAGTGTTCTTTTCTCCAACAGTCCTCTGTTTTATTATTGATTCTTTGTTTCCAACTATTTTAGTTCAATTGTAACTCCTTTTAATCCAGAGGGATCTTTAATAGCAATTTTTCTTCTATTAACAGTCCGTTTGACAGCTTTGACAGCTGTCAAACTCTGCACTTTTTATACGAGCTCCAAAATAGGACACTCCCGGGCCCGGGAGGGGGGGGTTGTTTACAACAAAAGTATACCCCTTCCAACACTCCTCTCTCCTGCTCAAAAATTCCTTTCCAAATCTTGGAAGTTACTGTCTTTTAAAACTCACCCTTTACAGGGTAGGCACTCCAGCTTAGTTCTTTTATCGTTGCTCTAGATCGTCTGCAAGGGGGGGGGGTGCGGACTTCCTTTTAACACATCCCCCGATCGTCTCAAATTCGATAGGTAAAATTCTTAAAATCCAAATTCAATTAACTCACGGGTTCTTTTTCTCAGCCGAATTTCAAGGAAGGAAGTCAGCGCTCTTCGGTCATGGCTCGCGGCTTCGCTCAGCAGAGGTAGCGATGGACTCTCGGTGCCACGCCACCCCCCGTATCCCCTCCGCAGCCTTTAAAAAGGCTCTTTGCGAATCGGGGGGGGGCGCTTAAGGCACCCACCGAGTCTTCAGTCCGCAGGCTTCCGCGCCTGCGGTTTTAAGGGTCCCCGTGTCGCCGGCACGGCAAAGACCCGTCCCCCGCTGAGCCGATTCCCTCTGGAGCTCGGAGGGAATCCGCCATTCCTAGATCGTGCCAACCCCGGAAGTCTTTAAATCTCTTTTGTTGACGTTATGTAGTTCGGCATTGTAGTATGAATGAATTTTGTTGTCTATTCTTTGTTTTATAGAATATATATAATAATGATGTTACTAAGCAAATTTAGTAAAACAGAAAAAAATGAAAAAAATAAAAATCTCTTTTGTTGACCACCAGGATTACACTGTCCATTTTTAAGTTCAGAATGGAGTAGTTGCTTTGGAAGACGATCATCAGACATCTGCACAACATGACCAGTCCAATGAAGTTGATGTTGAAGAATCATTGCTTTAACACTGATGATCTTTGCTTCTTCCAGTACACTGGCCTGTCTTCTCAAATGATGTGTAAAAAATTTCGGAGACGCCATTAATGGAACCTTTTGAGGAGTTGGAGATGGCGTTTATAAGTGATTTATAGGTGGGCCACTTATGAACGCCATCTGAAAGAAGCAGGTGCATAGCTTGAGGATACTTCTGGATCTATCTGTCATCCATAGTGCCCTTGATGGCAAGGAGTGGTTTACGTGGGTGGCGCTGTGGGTTAAACCACAGAGCCTAGGACTTGCCGATCAGAAGGTTGGCGGTTCGAATCCCCGCGATGGGGTGAGCTCCCGTTGCTCGGTCCCTGCTCCTGCCAACCTAGCAGTTTGAAAGCACGTCAAAGTGCAAGTAGATAAATAGGTACCGCTCTGGCGAGAAGGTAAACAGTGTTTCTGTGCGCTGCTCCGGTTCGCTAGAAGCGGCTTAATCATGCTGGCTACATGACCCAGAAGCTGTACGCCGGCTTCCTCGGCCAATAAAGCGAGATGAGCGCCGCAACCCCAGAGTCGGTCACAACTGGACCTAATGGTCAGGGGTCCCTTTACCTTCACTTTTAAAAGGACATAGCTCCAGCTCTTTGAGTGTGTCGGTTGCAAAGGACTTCCCCTGTGTTCTGTTCTCAGGAATCCCTACTAAAATAACCTGCTGAATCAACGCAGGGAATACTGCATCAGAAAGAAAAAATATTAGTTGTCAGTGACCCTTGCAAAGAGGCCAGAACTTGATAGTGAAGCCGTGTGTTGCAATGAGGTCTGCTGATAAGACTGACCAACCAGGGTAGAGATCTATAGCACTGGGGCAAAAGGCTCTAGCTTCCCACCTAGATTCTCTATACGCTTGTGCCTCCTCTGCAGAAAAGGTAAGCTGCTCCTTCCTGGTGGCAGGCGAGTGGGTGGGAAAAGGCTGGCGTGGGGGGAAAGGTTTTAAGGGACTTGCAGAGGAGCAAACCAGGGTTTCATTCTGGAGACAAGGTAGCAGGACAGAGTGCTAGGCTGATAGGATTAGCACCTGACATTGCATTCCATTCCTTTATTTCATTTCTGTTCCACCCTTTCTCCCAAAGGAGCCCAATATCAAATATGGTCTTGAAAGACCTACATTGGCTCCCTGTACATTTCCAAGCACAATTCAAAGTGTTGGTGCTGACCTTTAAAGCCCTAAACGGCCTCGGCCCAGTATACCTGAAGGAGCGTCTCCACCTCCATCGTTCTGCCCGGGCACTGAGTCCAGCGCCGAGGGCCTTCTGGCGGTTCCCTCGCTGCGAGAAGCCAAGTTTCAGGGAACCAGGCAGAGGGCCTTCTCGGTAGTGGCACCAGCCCTGTGGAACGCCCTCCCACCAGATGTCAAAGAGAAAAACAACTACCAGACTTTTAGAAGACATCTGAAGGCAGCCCTGTTTAGGGAAGCTTTTAATGTTTAATAGGCTATTGTATTTTAATATTCTGTTGAATGCCGCCCATAGTGGCTGGGGAAACCCAGCCAGATGGGCGGGGTATAAATAAATCATCATCATCATCATCATCATCATCATCACATTGATCAGACCTGTGAGGGTTCCTTGTGCAAATGAACTTGGCAGTGTAGCAGAGAGTCGTGGCTTACGGAGAGCTTGTTCACACTGGAGGAAAATGTGGATTTGAAGCAGCCTGCCTCCCCATTAATGTGGGCAGGTCCATATGACATCCCCCCCCCTTGCCCCAGTGTTCTCCCGAACCTTTCCCTCTTTTATATGTGAGGTATTCCCGTCCTTTGAAACCTCAACGTGGAAGAACCCCTCCACTTGAAGTGGGAAAGGTCTGGAACAACCCTGGGTTGGAATCCAATTTTATTATGACGCTGTCAATCGTTGAGCTGTTTTAACTGACATTTGTGAGAGAGTCCTCCAATGGGCTTGAGGGGTCTTGATTTGCTTCTTATACACCACACACAGTGGAAAGTATCTTCTGTCCTTCGGCTTAGAGTTCTGTTTGTGATGGAGCTGCCTGTCTCACATTTGTTTGTTTTAAGCCAGCTCAGACAGCTCCATAGGGGACTCTGACTTGTGGAGCATGTTCCCTTTAGATGGTAGGGTTCATCCGCTTCCTCTTTCCCCCAGGAAAAAAAAGGCTCTTTACCCCTTCATTCAGGCATAGGCAAACTCGGCCCTCCAGATGTTTTGGGACTACAACTCCCATCATCCCTTGCTAACAGGACCAGTGGTCAGGGATGGTGGGAGGTGTAGTCCCAAAACATCTGGAGGCCTGCCTTAATTGGATCAAATGGCATTTCAGGTTTTCTCTGGATTGACGTTTGCTCCGATTGAGAGGTAAAGAGCGGTTTTCCCTGTGGAAAGGAGCAGGGCAAGGAGAAATCTGCTGGGACCTGTGCTTCCAGGCATGAAACACGGATGAGCCCATAAAAGCATTTCCCCCCTAAATGCTCCTTTATTCATTCTCTCCCACCCCCACCGTTTCTGGTTCTGGGTATTGAAGGTTTGCACCGAGGATGGAGCAACTGTTGGTGGACTACAGTTCCACTGGCCATGGCAGCTGGGGCTGATGGAAGTTGGGAGTTTCAACAGCATCCGGGCAGCCACCAGCTCCCTTTCCCTGATTTTCCTCTGCTCTGTTTTCCCAGGAGGCAGATGATAGGCAAGCTGTTTTTTCCTGCCTCCTCCCCTTCTGAAAACATTCTGCTGCTTTCAATCTTGGAAAGAGCAGCAAATGAATAATGACAAGCAAGTGGGCGGGTGAGCTGCCAGGGTTCCAGCCTCCTGTTCTTAAATCCGCCTTCTTTCAGCCAAACAATGTGCTCCTGATGAAGGGAGGAAGCACTTCTGGTGTCCAGGGGCAGCTCTTGGTCTCATCCGTATCAGACTTTTAAAGCATGTGACTTTTCCCACAGAATCCTGGGAACTCTAGTAGAGTAGAGTAGAGTAGAGTAGAGTAGAGTAGTTTGGATTTGATATCCCGCTTTATCACTACCCGAAGGAGTCTCAAAGCGGCTCACAATCTCCTTTCCCTTCCTCCCCCACAACAAACACTCTGTGAGGTGAGTGGGACTGAGAGACTTCAGAGAAGTATGACTAGTGCAAGGTCACCCAGCAGTTGCATGTGGAGGAGCGGGGAATCGAACCCGGTTCACCAGATTACGAGACTACTGCTCCTAACCACTACACCACACTGGCTCCCTGTACTGTAGCAGACCTGCAGCTCCCAGCAGCCTTAACAAGCCACAGCTAATGTGATTTAAAGCTATGTTAATTAAAGGTGTGGTACTCCTGTGCCCCTGGAATCTGATCCAAAGGGCTTTGGAGCTCAGGGCCCCTAGACCATCTCATAAAAATATGAGAGCCAGATGTTTCTCAGTTTCCTCCTTTCGACAGGACTTCCAATGAATCTGTCCAACATGTATCGGCCCTCGCTGCCTCCCAAGGCTTTCTTGACTTTCGTCGGCTTCCTGCTCCTATGCCATGGATCGGAAGGGCACTTGCTGCCCATGGCGAAGCCCAGGGAGAAGGCTTCTGAAGACCACCCACTGACCTCTGACTCCCCCTCTGTTCCTCTCCGCATCTTCCTGAGCTCCATCTCCCCCCAATCCCCCCAGTTGCCCCGAAAAGGGGTTTCCTGCGAGGACCTGATGCCTGAAGCCCTGGACGGTTTTGCTGATGTGCCTGAGCTCTCCCAGACCCTCATCCGAGCTGCCTTAGTGCTGGCCCTGCAAAGGGCAGGCTGTAGCCGGCATGCGGAAACCCTCATCCTGCGCCTCTACAAGGAGTTGGGACAGACAGATACAGATGACCTCCTGTTTGCGATGGCCGGGACTCTGAACACCACTCGCTCCCCTGGTCAGAGGAAGAGCAGCGCTGCCTTGAGATGCTTCTTGAACCTGCAGGCGCAAACACCGGTCCGGCACTGCCAGGATCTGGTGCCGGTGAACGGATCCTTCCTGCACGGCAAAGAATACAGAGTCTACCGGGGCTTTGGGATGGCTTCCAGAGCCTGTTACCGCCTACGGGATTCTTGTGCCGGAGTGTCCTCTAATGGCAGCAGTTTGTTCCATGTGGTGGCACGAGAGGGTAGCTATCTCTTGCCCCAGCGTGGTGCCTACACCTGGCTCCGTAAGTGCCACGGGCCTCCAAGAGGGCGACGTTCCACCCCGGACAACTGTACTAGTGAGACGGAGCGAAAAGTCCATGCAGTCGTGAACTGGATTCCTGGAGTCAGCACCGCCTACAACCTTGGAACCACCATTTACTTTGTGGCCAAGGACTGCAAGGAGCTGGCAGAGGAACGTGGTATAGACACCCTTGTAGATGTCAGCCAGGATACACTGCTCGCAGTGACAGGCGGGGCAGGTAGCGTTTGGGGGATGGGGATTTCTGCAGCTCTAAAGCCGGCGGTCCGAAGCGGTGTGCATTCTTTGATACGCTACTTCCGAGAGAAGGAAGAAGAGCCTTATCCTGTCCCCTCCAATCTCTCAGGCCCCGTCATCGTCATCTAGTTGCAACAAAGCGCCTTCTCTTCTCAATCAAGCGTTTCTTGCTATAAAATTGTATGATCAGTCTGTTATTTGTAGCATGCTTTTGCATACTAGATATTGTAATAAACAAAATCTGCCCTTATTCCCTTATGGGGGACACAAGAGCCCTTATAGAGTCCTTTGTAGGTTCTCCATCGGTAGGAGAAGATAACAGAGGCCAACCAGAGAACATTGAGAAGCAAAGCAGCTCGTAAGCCTGATCTTTATTGAACTGTTGCAACAGGGCGCTCCCCTCACACGCAGGAAAGGAGGAAGACCCAGAACCAAGGTGTGCCTGCCCTTATATAAACATTTTAAATTCCCTACCCTGGAGCTCAATACCACCCCTCCATACATCATACATACATCACAGAAGGAGCGTAACCCGAGACCACGCCCCACAAACATCATACCTACATCACAGAAAAGGTGGTCTACAACAGAAATTTTTAATCCATTCTAGAAGTCTGTTCCAAAACCAAAGCGTTCCAAAACCAAGGGGCGCTTTCCCATAGAAAGTAATGGATTCATCCTTTTAAACACGACCCCTAAAATTTAACATTAATTTTACTATCTGACGAGACCACTGATCCATAAAATGAAAGCAATAATCAGTGTACTGCAGTCACACAATCAATCAATCAATCAATTAATCAATCAATCAATCAGTAGCTGAACTGGGCGCCACACGGTCACAAAAACAAAACAAAAAAGAGCCGCAGAAACAAAAACGCAAAATAAATAGCAAAAACAGACAGATCTCAGTGTAACACTCAAAACGGAAGTGCGGCACTCAAAACGGAGCATGTTCGGCTTCCGAAAAAAGTCCACAAACCGGAACACTTACTTCTGGGTTTGCAGTGTTTGGGTTCCAAGTTGTTTGAGTACCAAGGTGTTTGAGAACCAAGGTTTCACTGTATCTAGTATTTGGGCACAGAGGTTTTGCATCTTGCAGTGGGTCTTATGGAGGCTTTTAGGAGGGTTTGGCATTTATGCCCGAGCAGATTTTTTGAGCACCAGATACATTTGTTTCGTATTCCTTTCCTCCTTCATTTCTTCTTGTCTGCCTTGCATCTCATAATGCAGTCCCTTCTTGCAAGCTTTCTCCCTCCCTCTTGCACTTGCTTGCTTCCTTTTCCTCATTCCCTGCAAAAATACTTGCACGCAAATCTTTGTGCTTATTCTACCCATTTAGAACAGGCGTTTGATAGCATTTGCAGTCTGGAAATGCGGTGCTTCCCGCAACACGCTTCTTCCACCCTTCAGCCGTCCAGCATTGCCTGCACTCAAAGCGTGTGGGAATTGCCATCAGAATGATGCGCCGCCACGATAATTTCGATTGTGGTTTGGAGAAGGCCAATGTCATCGCTCCCATTTCTGGTCAAATGTCACCCTCGGCAGATGCAGTGGGTGGGTGTGCAGTTATGCAAATATATAAGAATTGGAAATAAACAGTCGAAGGTCGCCTATAGATGAACCACTCTTGCCAGAATTGTTCCCTCTTATTTCCGATGTTCAGGCTATGAGTGCTGTCGTGTAAGGAGCGGAAATGGCACCACCCACACATAAGATAGAGTTATCTGAAAGCTTGTATGCTCAGCGATCACAGCATGCTATGAAATGCGGGAACCGACTAGGGTGGCTGGATTCCTGAACAAGGTGCACTCCAGGGTGCAAGATTCTTGTTGAAGATTCCACTGACATTTATCTTCTTTTTTAAAAAAGGGTTGGTGCTTCTGGGTTTCCCTTAAAGCAGCCTTAGATGTTGCTGGACTACAACTCCCATCATGCCTAGCTAGGAGGACCAGAGGCCAGGGATGATGGGAGTTGTAGTCCACCTGAGAAAGGCTGCTATAAATGAAACCTATGGTCTATAAACCTATGGTCTATAAACCTATGGTCTATAAATGAAATCTATGGACGCAGGTGGCACTGTAGGTTAAACCACAGAGCCTAGGGCTTGCCGCTCAGAAGGTTGGTGGTTTGAATCCCCGCAATGGGGTGAGCTCGGTCCCTGCTCGGTCCCTGCTCCTGCCAACCTAGCAGTTCGAAAGCACGTCAAAGTGCAAGTAGATAAATAGGTACCGCTCTGGCAGGAAGGTAAATGGCGTTTCCGTGCGCTGCTCTGGTTTCGCCAGAAGCGGCTTAGTCATGCTGGCCACATGACCCGGAAGCTGTACGCTGGCTCCCTCGGGCAATAAAGCGAGATGAGCGCTGCAACCCCAGAGTCGGTCACAACTGGACCTAATGGTCAGGGGTCCCTTTACCCTTTACCTTATGGTCTTTACAGGCACATGGGATCACAAATGTCAAACAACTCTCTGCACGTGGCCCATCGATGAAGCCTGCTTTAAGCATTAAGTTCACATGCAGCCCAGGCACGTTCTAGAGCAGGAGTGGGGTGGGGCCTTTTTGGATCTTTATCTGCCCCCCACCCCACCCCGTGGGACAACAATGATAGGTGGATAGAGCAATCAGCTGGTGTAAACAATCAGAGGGCGTTTCCAGTCCTCTTGTTGGCACTTTATGCTCTCAGACTTGGGACAAAGGAGGAAGAACATGAACCTATTTGAAACCACCAGCCTGTTAAAACCATTTCCAGCAGTGGCTCAAGCCCAACTGCCTGTGAAAACTTTGGAACCACTCCCTTTGCTCAAATTCAGCTTTTACTCTTAATATACTCAGAGGAACCTTACATTTGGCGTTTCTTCACATGTTCTACTATGTCGTTATGAAAGAATATGAAGCAATTGCTTCGGGTAGCAGATACAGTGGTACCTCAGGTTAAGTACTTAATTCGTCCCAGAGGTCCGTACTTAACCTGAAACTGTTCTTAACCTGAAGCACCACTTTAGCTAATGGGGCCTCCTGCTGCCGCCGTGCCGTCGGAGCCCGATTTCTGTTCTCATCCTGAAGCAAAGTTCTTAACCTGAAGCACTATTTCTGGGTTAGCGGAGTCTGTAACCTGAAGCGTATGTACTGGTCTTGGTGGTGAGCAACCTCCAGTTCTGTCTTGTTTAGAAGACAATTGGGGGGGGGGAACGTTTGCCTTTGTTTCAGATGCACGCTGCATGTAGAAAGGAAGAGGGGATTTACACTCCCAAATAAGCTTTGGACCACTGCAAATCATACAACCACATGCCCATGAAACTAGATAGCGCTGAGTTGCGTCTGATCCAACACTTCTTCTTCGACCTTCAGCCATTGAGCAAAAGGAGGCTCACCCATGCATGTTCAGTGGTTGATAACTGCAGCGCCATGTGATGGCTTACACTTGTGATTGGATTGTCAGAGATAAAACACCACAGGCAGGAAGAGCTTATCTCCACAGGCCAGTACTTTTCAGTGGGCTCAGTAGACTACTGCAATGCGTAATATACATGGAGGTGCTTCTGAACTGAAGATGGTTTGTAAACTTTAGCTGGTGCGGAAATTAGCAGCCAGGTTGTTTACCAGGGCAAAATGGCATGAGACTCTAACTCTAGTCCTGGTCTGACTGCAATGGCTGCCAATCAGTTTTCAATTCAAACTGCTGGTTTTGAAGCAGTTACAGTTTTGAATGAGATACAGTGGTGCCTCGCAAGACGAAAAGAATCCGTTCTGTGATTCTCTTCGTCTAGCGGTTTTTTTTGTCTTGCGAAGCAAGCCCATTGCCGGATTAGCGGATTAGCGCTATTAGCGGCTTTTAGCGGCTTATCGGATCAGCTGATAAGCGGCTTAGCGGCTTAGAAAAGGGGGGGGAAACCCCGCAGGAACTCGCAATACATTTTCGTATTGCGAAGCAAGCCCATAGGAGATTCATTTTGCGAAGCACCTCCAAAACGGAAAACTCTTTCGTCTAGCGAATTTTTCGTCGTGCGAGGCATTCGTCTTGCGGGGCACCACTGTACAATGGTACCTCTGGTTACAAACTTAATTTGTTCTGGAGGTCCATTCTTAACCTGAAACCGTTCTTAACTTGAGGCACCACTTTAGCTAATGGAGGCTCCTGCCGCCACTGCACAATTTCTGTTCTCATCCTGAGGTAAAGTTCTTAACTCGAGGTACTATTTCTGGGTTAGCGGAGTCAGTAATCCAGAGTGTTTGTAACTCAAGGTACCACTGTACAGCCTTAAGCGAGAACAGGCCTTTTCTGTGGTGTCTCGCTGTTTGTGGAATGCTCTCCCCAGGGAAGCTTGCCTGGAACCAGGAGTACCAACTTGAATAAAACAGTTGGGGGGGCCAGATAAGCCCTAACCTGCACAATTGATCCCAAGTCACACAACATTTAAATGGCAATTCCCAGCAACTGGAGTGGGGGGGCGCCCCTTCAAATATTCTATGGGGGGGGGCGGAGGCACATCTCTGTCCCTAGGAGTGGGCTCCAATGCCTGGCACCATCATCATATAGAATCATAGAGTTGGAAGGGACCCTGAGGATCATTCTAGTCCAGCCCCCTGCAATGCAAGAATATACAAGTTGTCCCATACAGGGATCGAACCCGCAACCTTGGCATCATCGGCACCACGCTCTAACCAACTGAGCTATCCAGGCAGCTAGCTGGAGAGGGGCTAAGCAAAAACATTCCTCTTCAATCAGGTCTTTGGCCGATTCAACAAAGCTATGCCTTTCAGAAGTGGGCGGGGTGTTTATTAATACATCTCTCTTCCCTTTTTAGGCTTTAATTATCTGTGGGGGTAGGGTGGCGCTGTGGGTTAAACCACTGAGCCTAGGACCTGCCGATCAGAAGGTCGGCAGTTCAAATCCCCGCGACAGGGTGAGCTCCCGTTGCTCGGTCCCTGCTCCTGCCAACTTAGCAGTTTGAAAGCACGTCAAAGTACAAGTAGATAAATAGGTACCGCTCTGGCGGGAAGGTAAACGGCGTTTCTGGGCACTGCTCTGGTTTGCCAGAAGCGGCTTAGTCATGCTGGCCACATGACCCGAAAGATGTATGTCGGCTCCTTCAGCCAATAAAGCGAGATGAGTGCCGCAACCCCAGAGTCGGCCACGACTGGACCTAATGGTCAGGGGTCCCTTTACCTTTTTATATGCGGGGGTGTATTGCTTGCTTGTTCGTCTGCTTGTAAGACGGACCCTAATCCTGCGGAAAGCCATCTAGTTAGATTTCAATTTGATCCTGACTTGTTTTTTGGAGGTAATTTAATTATTGTTTGATTTTATACCAATGTTAATATATTTGATGTTAGCCGCCCTGAGCCTAGTCTCGGCCGGGGAGAGCGGTATATAAATAAAAGTTGTTTATTATTATTATTATTATTATTATTATTATTATTATTATTATTATTATTATTATTATTATTATTGGGTTGCCCTGGGCAAGTTGAAGGACTAATATAATTAACTAACGAATTAATTTATTTTTTAAAAAATTAGGAGTCAATAAAGAACTGCATAGAAACCAGCCAGTGCAGAACCCACGTGGTGGGCGGGCCGGCGTGGTTTCCAGGGCTCAGTCTCCGCCCCCGTCGCCGACGTCATTCCTGGGAAATCGAAATTCTCGGCGGCTCTTCCTCCTTCGGGTCGCCCCGCCCTCCGTAGCTAAGGGCTGCTGGGGCTCTTCGTCCAATCGCGCAGAGCGGTGGGCGGGACAGCGCCCTATGCCCCGCCCACCTCCCTTCCAAGCCGCCGCTTCCTCCAGCGCCAGGGAGGGAGGCGCTCCCTGGAATTGCAAGCTGCGAAATAACATTTCTCCAAGGCGGCTGAGCGCCGGGTCTTGCGGTTTTGCACCGGTAGGAGAAATGTATGGGTACCAGGCTGGGGGCGGGGGGCGCAGAGGGCCCGGATGTGTTGCGTGTTAGGGGGGGAAGGAGTCGCAGAGCACACCTGGACAGGTGGATCTGTTGATCTGCCAGGTGGATCTGGAGATCTTGGGATCTGTTTCCGCTTTGGCAGAAGATCGCGGCTCTCTCAGATACCTGCACTGCTTGCAGTAGGTCGGCAAGGATTTCTGGCTTCCAATTGCTTCACAGTAGGAATCGCAACCACGACGACACCCCGCCCCAAATGCATTATATTGCTGCGAAGTCCGGAAAAATAATAATAATAAAAGCTTGTGGATCTATAACCACAGGGCGATGAGCTCCGTTCGCTCCCGGAATTCAACAAATAAACCCCTGAGCTCGGGATTTTTAAGTTGCAAGCACGGTATCTGAAGGTATAGGGAAGTTTGTTTTAAGGTGTCATGTTTTATGTATGTATGTCTGTGGCTTTTCCTGAGACCCCGCATTTCTGAGACCCTAAACCATTGCAGAAGCCTTAGGTAAAGGTACCCCTGACCATTAGGTCCAGTCGTGGCTGACTCTGGGGTTGCGGTGCTCATCTCGCTTTATTGGCCGAGGGAGCCGGCGTACAGCTTCCAGGTCATGTGGCCAGCATGACATGGCGAACCAGAGCAGCGCACGGAAACACCGTTTACCTTCCCGCCAGAGCGGTACCTATTTATCTACTTGCACTTTGACGTGCTTTCAAACTGCTAGGTTGGCAGGAGCAGTGACCGAGCAACGGGAGCTCACCCCGTTGCGGGGATTCGAATCGCCGACCTTCTGATCGGCAGGTCCTATGCTCTGCGCATCCCTTTGCAGAAGTCTCAGAACACAACAAAACAAAAACGCCTTGACCAGAAGGTACCGTAACTTCAGGAAGCTCAGGGAAGGGGAGTTTCCTTGCACCCCAATCTCGCATTGTTCAGGAAACTGCACCCCAGGCTCTGGAGAGTGTTTTACCTGGGGTCACGCAGGTGGTCCTAGCGAGGCGGAAAATGGATGGGAAAGCCCTCTTTGAAAACTTGCTTTGTTTTAGGATTCCAGTCAAGGGCAGGTAGCATCTTCAACTAAGTTCTATTTCCGGAGGGGGTGGTCTGCCCCAGGGCCCCCTTGTTGAACTTTACGGCTCCCTTGACCAATAAAGCGAGATGAGCACCGCATCCCCAAAGTCGGCCATGACTGGACCTAATGGTCAGGGGTCCCTTTACCTTTAAACCCTATATCATGCAGATAGCACACTCTCACGAAGCCCGGAACCCCTGGAATCTCGCACCGCTCAGCGATTGGGATGGCGTGCAACAACAATAACGTATTTTGCTCACTTTCTTCCTTCAACATGCCCTCTGGTACTTTCACTTCAGAGGAAGGAGACCTTTCTTCTTGGCTGCCTTCCTTCTTCCTTGCCAGGAGTTGCTGGCATGGCTCGTGGCCAGGGAGGAAAAGCGAGGAAGGAAAACTGGGCAGGCGGTGGCTCTGAGGCAAACTGATGAGTCCTGTTCCACCCTTTGAGAAACAGCATTTTTAGATTTATGGGTCAAGTGAGCTGTGGTTGCTCTGTTTGTTCTGTGGGAAACCCTGGTTTTTGGTGCTTCCAGGCTTGTTGTTGCAAGCAGGTAATTTTTTTCTTCTTAATTGGTAGGGTTTTCTTCCAGAATAATTTGTTGTTGTTTAGTTGTTTAGTCGTGTCCGACTCTTTGTGACCCCCTGGACCAGAGCACGCCAGGCACTCCTGTCTTCCACTGCCTCCCACAGTTTGGTCAAACTCATGCTGGTAGCTTTGACAACACTGTCCAACCATCTCGTCCTCTGTCGTCCCCTTCTCGTTGTGCCCTCCATCTTTCCCAACATCAGGTTCTTTTCCAGGGAGTCTTCTCTTCTCATGAGGTGGCCAAAGTATTGGAGCCTCAGCTTCAGGATTTGTCCTCCCAGTGAGCACTCAGGGTTGATTTCCTTCAGAATGGAGAGGTTTGATCTTCTTGCAGTCCATGGGACTCTCTAGAGTCTCCTCCAGCACCATAATTCAAAAGCATCAATTCTTCGGCGATCAGCCTTCTTTATGGTCCAGCTCTGGATGAAATCAGGGTTGGGTGGGCAGGGGACTGGAAGAATGATGCCGACAGAGACGTGTGGACGATGTGAAAACTTGGCATTCATCCTGCAACTGACACCCATCTGGAAGCACCTTCCTTTGCCCCATAGGGAAAAGTGGGTGAAAGGCATAATGTGACTAGATAACAGCTGGCTGCAATGATGCTCAACCCAGACAGTATCAATTGGTTTGAATTCCTGGCTGACAACTCCTGACTTGCTTTGAAAGCCATTGAGAGTCAAATTTGTTACAGTCCTAAGGCTTTGCATTTTTATTTGTAATTTTCCTATTGGATTTAAACTACTGTAAACCATTTTAATTATTTTGTTAAAATGAAATTGCAGTATACAGCTTAAAAAACCAAATAAATAATCTGACCTCTGCATTAGTATATCCCTTTGACTGCTTTTAAACCCTGTTGGGTTTGAATAGGCTCTTGTTGAGAACTTTACTTTTGTGTTTCTGAAAGCCTTATGGTATCTGATTGCTTATTATTATTATTATTATTATTATTATTATTTGTTTGGTTTGAATTGTCCTGTCTTCCTCCCTACCCCCATTGCTTGGCATTTTTTCTCCTTGGTTTCACATCTCCTTTTAGTTTTTGACTCTGAAAACTGGCAGAGTTGCTTAAATCTCATGGTAACAGACTTTTGTAACTGAGCATAATTCAGTTACGATTTCTGATTCAGAGGTCAAATTGGAGTCTTTTTTAATGTTAGCATTTTATTGTTGCTGTTTTTATTGGTGAAGGGAAAATTGTACAGCCAAGAATTAAAAAGAAATAGTCATAGTGCACTATTGCATCCATTATTTGTGAATTGCTCAGATTAAAATAATTTAACAGATTGCATGTTAAACTGTACAAGTATAAAGATAAAAATATATAGTAAGAAATTGAAATATACAAAACGCTTGCATCACGTTCTTCTAGCACAGGGGTCAGAAAACTTTTTCAGCAGAGGGCTGGTCCACTGTCCCTCAGACCTTGTGGGGGGCCGGACTATATTTTGAGGAAAAAGGAACAAATACCTATGCCCCACAAATAACCCAGAGATGCATTTTAAATAAAAGCACACGTTCTACTCATGTCGCCTGCCCATGTCTTAGCATAATGGAAGGAGAACAATAAAATACTTACAGTTTGCTGCAAGGATAAAAATTCAAAATTTTTTATATGTCCCCTAAAAGCAAATTATGGTTATTACAATCTATTACCTACTCTTCACCCTAAGGCCTTAGGGCAGGTTATAATAATTAAAACACAATGTTAATATTAAAACACAACGAACAACTTACAATTACAGAAATAAAGTGGGTCTTTAAAATATGCATCTCAGGTGTCAAAAGCCAGGGGAAAGAAGTGTGTCATCATTCACCCAAAGCTGTACAGTCGTACCTTGGATCCCAAATGCCTTGCGAGTTGTACGTTTTGGCTCCCAAACGCCGTAAACCTGGAAGTGGGAGTTCCAGTTTGCAAGCATTCTTTGTAACCCGAATGTCAGGTGCCGTTCTGTGGCTTCTGATTGGCTGCAGGAGCTTTCGTAATATTTACAACTAGAAGAAGGTTTCATTTTTGGAATAATAAATTTTCAGAGTAGTTTTTACAGTTAGATCAAAAATTACTGATTTGGTTATACTATTAGTAATACAGTGGTGCCTAGCAAGACGAAAAGAATCCGTTCTGTGATTCTCTTCGTCTAGCGGTTTTTTCGTCTAGCGAAGCAAGCCCATTGAAGGATTAGCGGATTAGCGCTATTAGCGGCTTTTAGCGGCTTTTAGTGGCTTATCTGCTGATCGGATCAGCTGATAAGCGGCTTAGCGGCTTAGAAAAAGGGGGGGGGAGGAAAAAAAACCAGCAGGAATTCGCAAGACATTGTCGTCTTGCGAAGCAAGCCCATAGGAAATTCGTTTTGCGAAGCACCTCCAAAACGGAACACTCTTTCGTCTAGCGAGTTTTCCATCTTGCGAGGCATTCGTCTTGCGGGGCACCACTGTACATAGACAGATAATTATGAAATTATTGTGAGGTTTAATAAGTTAACTGTTTATATTTGGACAACTTTTCTGCTGTACTTTATTGGAAGGAGAAAAATAATCATTTCCTTTATAACAATTCAAACAATTTATTTAACGAAAACAGTAACGTTATAGCATATGTATCCGTGTTTGTTAACTGATGTGCTTAAATGGTGTAAAAAACACACACACACCTTACACTGAGTTTCAGCACACATGAAAAACTTAAAACAAATCCTTATTTCCTGATGAATGGCCGTTGGATGATAATGTAACTTAAATAGAAAACTATCTTTAGAAAGATTTTTTTCCTCCAAAAGCATTTAATTTTGAAAATCAAATTTAAATTTTGAAAATCTGATTTATATTTTAAAAATTGATTTGAAAATCTGATTTTAAAAAATCATTGATTTTTATCCACCCTGCATTGTTTTTATGTACAGTTATGTACAGTGGTACCTCGGGTTAAGTACTTAATTCGTTCCAGAGGTCCGTTCTTAACTTGAAACTGTTCTTAACCTGAAGCACCACTTTAGCTAATGGGGTCTCCTGCTGCCACTGCGCCGCTGGAGCACGATTTCTGTTCTCATCCTGAAGCAAAGTTCTTAACCTGAAGCACTATTTCTGGGTTAGCGGAGTCTGTAACCTGAAGCGTGTGTAACCTGAAGCATATGTAACCCGAGGTACCACTGTATCTTTAACCATCAGCTATCCACTTGCCAATACCTGCACATGCAATATTTTAGCATCTGCTGTATATGCAAGTGAGGTTACTCCACAAATGAGCCAATCCACACTAAATCAGTAATTCTCATTTCTAAAATAATTCTCTTTCTTTCTTTCTGAATATGAAAGCCCAATAGCTTTTACTAGGCGTTTTCCCTTTTATTCTTATCTGCGCAGTTCGCTGCGTCCAAGCTTCTGTCCAAACCTCTTAAGTTTCCGGTCCAAACATCTCTTCTCGTCGTCTGTTGTCCATTCTAAAATAGGACCTTGCAGTTTCTCTGTTTGCTAAGAAGGACTCCTTTCAAACTTATCATGTTCTGACTTGCTTCCTCAGGCATTGTCAGCTGTGAGGAGCCCAGTATTGACCCTTCCGCCAGCAAACATGTCTCAGTGGCAACAGATCCAGAAGTTGGACGGATCCTACCTGGACCAGGTGCATTACCTTTATTCTGAAGGCTGCCTGCCCATGGAAGTACGAGAGTACCTTGCCTATTGGATCGAGGAACAGAACTGGTAATGCCACTTGGGTCGCTGTCAAGAAAGGAAACTCCCGTTTCCTGGCTATTTCTCTCCCCCCAACCACCAACATTATGGGTTCTCCACCATTATGGCTTCTCCATTATGTATGGTTAAAGGTAAAGGGACCCCTGACCATTAGGTCCAGTCATGACCGACTGTGGGGTTGCGGCGCTAATCTCGCTTTATTGGCCGAGGGAGCCGGCGTACAGCTTCTGGGTCATGTGGCCAGCATGACTATGCCGCTTCTGGCGAACTAGATCACCACACGGAAACACCGTTTACCTTCCCGCTGGAGTGGTACCTATTTATCTACTTGCACTTTGACGTGCTTTTGAACTGCTAGGTTGGCAGGAGCAGGGACCGAGCAATGGGAGCTCACCCCGTTGCGGGGATTTGAACCGCCAACCTTCTGATCGGCAAGTCCCAGGCTCTGATACATTTAACACACTATGATATACCCAGGCCATTTCCCCCCCAGCCGTAACTCAGTTCCGGCACCTCTCAGGTGAGCTCCATTTCCATTATAAGAGAACAAGGGATGTGTTCATTGTCAGTTCCGGCACCTCTTTTTTAAAGAAAAATACCACTTGATAACCCTCACAGAATTATGAGAGCTCTGCTTTGTCATGGATGCTGAGAGTTTTTAGGAGGTTGGAAATCAATGGCTGAAATATTTTTGTGTTTTCCTATTGTACTGTTTTGTTCTGTTTTATTGAGTTATGTGCTGTGTGTTTTATTTTGTTTTGTTTTCTTTGTGTGTCTGTGTAGTTTATAAACCAATAAAGAATGATTATTATTTTTTAAAAAAGAAAGAATTCTTAGGAGACGCCCCGATTCCATTCACGGAGCTGCAATTCTCAAAGTGGTTTAACAATCAATACCTCTTCACAGGGAACACTGGGAATTTTAGCCCCATAAGGGAAGCAACATTTTATGTTGTGTTGTTCCCATTCCTCACCCACACACCCTGGAATTTATTTGCTGCCTCACCCACCCACCCCATTTTCCCCATCAAATAGCAGTGACTCTGTCACTGGGAGTCCCAAGTGCGAAGTACTGCGTCTCCTCAGCTGCTCTTGGTTTTGACAAGGAAAGCACCCTTGTGGCCAAGGTGGATTTGATTTAAATCAAATCGATTTAAATCACTAGTCAGTTAGACTTTATTTCAGTCATTATTATTTTTTACAGAAAGACTCATTCTTGCTGGTATAATCTTAATATTTACAACCAGATGGAAGTTTCATTTTTGGAGTACTAAATTTTTCAGAGTACAGTGGTACCTCGGGTTGCATACGCTTCCGGTTACAGACTCCGCTAACCCAGAAATAGTACCTCGGGTTAAGAACTTTGCTTCAGGATGAGAACAGAAATCATGCTCCAGCAGTGCAGCGGCAGCGGGAGGCCCCATTAGCTAAAGTGGTGCTTCAGGTTAAGAACAGTTTCAGGTTAAGAACCACTGGTACCTCGGTTAAGTACTTAATTCGTTCCGGAGGTCTGTACTTAACCTGAAACTGTTCTTAACCTGAAGCACCACTTTAGCTAATGGGGCCTCCTGCTGCCACCGCGCCGCCACTGCACGATTTCTGTTCTCATCCTGAAGCAAAGTTCTTAACCTGAGGTAATATTTCTGGGTTAGCGGAGTCTGTAACCTGAAGCATATGTAACCTGAAGCATATGTAACCCGAGGTACCACTGTCGTTTTTACGGTTATATCAAAAATTACTACGACTCCCATCATCCCTAGCTTAGCAGGACCAGTGGTCAGGGATGATGGGAACTGTAGTCCAAAAACAGCTGGAGGCCTAAGCTGGGAAACCTTGATCTACAGTCATACCTCGGGATGAATACGCTTCAGGTTAAGCACTTTCGGGTTGTGCTCTGCGGCGACTCGGAAGTAACGGAAGGCGTTACTTCCGGGTTTCGCCGCTCGCGCATGCGTAGACGCTCAAAATGATGTCACACGCATGTGCAGAAGCGGCAAAACGCGCAGTCGTGGATCCCGTTCACATCCAGAGGTACCACTGTATATCCTTGTTTTTGTGCATTTGTGCCAAGGATTCACCCTCCCTCTGCCATTTCTCCTTTGTGTTCCTTTCAGGAACGAAGCGGCACGATCCGACCCTTCGCAGGCTTGCAGCCTTCTCCACACCATGCTGGGGCTACTCGACGATCAACTCGGACGTCTCGTTTTGGGGGAAGAAAACAATTCTAACATGGTCCTCAAGCACAACCTGCGCCGCTCCAAACTCAACCTACAGGTATGGGCCCGGGGTGTTAAGTTTTTATGCATGTTGGAGGGCTGAGCCGAAGGGAAACAGCCAAAGGTGAACTAACATTTCCCTGGGAAGATAGGCCGTGGAGAAGGCAAAGGCATACAAAACTATAAAAACCAGTTTAAGACTCCAAAATTCATGTAAATGAAATTCTATATACAGTCGTACCTTGGTTTTCAAACAGCTTAGTTCTCTAACGTTTTGGCTCCCGAATGCCGCATACCCGGAAGTGAGTGTTCCGGTTTGCGAATGTTCTTTTGGAACCCGAACATCGGACAGGGCTCCCAATTGGTTGCAGGAGCTTCCTGCAGCCAACCAGAAGCTGTGCTTTGGTTTCCGAACGTTTTGGAAGTTGAACAGACTTGTGGGACGGATTCCGTTCGACTTCCGACGTACGACTGTAGTAGCACTGGTGCTAGAAACAATGGCTTTGGCATCCAGTGTTTTCCATACGTTGATGGAATCCCGAGAGTAGATTTTTTGGGGGGGGTTGTAGAGGGAGAATCTCCACCCCCCATAATTTGTATTAAATTTTCTGTTTTACATTTTAGAATATTCATTTAAACAGGCTTAAAATGACTTCCCTTCTTCTCTTTCCACGGTTCATCTTGCATAACATAAATCCCTGCATGTTCTACAAAAACTAAACCATTCAGTATTCCATTGTTACATCCATCAAAACGTATTTACACTGTTGAATTTATCTTAATTATGCCCACGTTTTCAAATACAGTGGTGCCTTGCAAGACGAAAAGAATCCGTTCTGTGATTCTCTTCGTCTAGCGGTTTTTTCGTCTTGCGAAGCAAGCCCATTGACGGATTAGCGGATTAGCGCTATTAGCGGCGTTTAGCGGCTTATCTGCTGATCGGATCAGCTGATAAGCGGCTTAGCGGCTTAGAAAAAGGGGGGAGGGGAAAAAACCAGCAGGAACTCGCAAGACATTGTCATCTTGCGAAGCAAGCCCATAGGATATTCGTTTTGCAAAGCACCTCCAAAATGGAAAACTCTTTCGTCTAGCGAGTTTTCCGTCTTGCGAGGCATTCGTCTTGTGGGGCACCACTGTATACACAATCTCTCTCTGATATTCCTTGTTTCGGTGGGCAGACAGCTCTGAAAAGAAATCAGTGAAGTCTAAAAATCTTGAGAAGTAAAACAGTGCCTAAAAATGTGCAGTCCAACTGCCACATTTAAAAACAGCATACCGTATTTTTCGCCCCATAGGACGCACCTAGTTTTTTTTGGGGGGGGGAATAAAGGGAAAAAAAATATTTCCCCCCCAGGTGCAGGTCTGGCGCGGGGGAAGCCCAAGCTTCCCCAGCCCCGAGAACAGCCTGCTATCCGCAAGCCTAGGGAGCCCGGCGGGAAGTTGCGCTGGTCTCCCCAGGCTTTCGGAGAGCTGCGCGAAGCCCGGGACTGCAGGCAGCTCTGCGCAGCCCTCTGAAGTCGCACCGGTCTCCCGAGGGTTGCGCAGAGCTTCCTGAAACCTGGAGAGCGAGAGGGGTCGGTGCGCACCGACCCCTCTCGCTCTCCAGGCTTCAGCGAAAGCCTGCATTCGCCCCATAGGACGCACACACATTTCCCCTTCATTTTTGGAGGGGAAAAAGTGCGTCCTATGGGGCGAAAAATACAGTAATACCTGAGATTAAAATCACAGAGTTTAAAAGGTCTGTGAGGAGAACAACAAAAAAATCCTGGCAGAACTCAAGTTTTGTGGCAGGGCATTTGGCCACTGAGAGACCTCTGTTGAGAAGGCCTAGGACTGTACTGTTGTTGTTTCTTAGGTTTCTTATCCACTCAATGCAAAATTAAAGTTTAAGGAAGATTGGGAAACATTTATTGACTACAGTGGTACCTCGGGTTAAGTGCTTAATTCGTTCCGGAGGTCTGTTCTTAACCTGAAACTGTTCTTAACCTGAAGCACCACTTTAGCTAATGGGGCCTCCTGCTGCCGCCGCGCCGCTGGAGCACAATTTCTGTTCTTATCCTGAAGCAAAGTTCTTAACCTGAAGCACTATTTCTGGGTTAGTGAAGTCTGTAACCTGAAGCGTATGTAACCTGAGGTACCACTGTATATGGAAAAGAGCTGTGTAGAGCCAAAAACACTGGCAGCATTAAGATAAATTCCAACAGAGTGAATAATTTTGGATGGATGTAAACATGATTTGAATGGTTAGAGTAAAATATGCAGGGATGTATGTGATATGTAAAATGAACCATGGAAAGAGAAGAGGGGAAGTCACTGGATATTCTAAAGTTTGTAAAATGTTTATTTGAAATTGTGAAACAGAATTTAATAAAATTATTACACACACACAAAAAATGCAAAATTAAAATTGGTTGAAACAACTTCATAATTGGAAGAATGGGATGAGTCAGTATGTATATGTGCATTTGTGTGTGTTGTATTGTGGGGAAAAACCTAGGTGGACTGAAGCCCACTTTATCGTATACACTGAGGTATATCTTTAATATCTTCAATATATTCTCAGTTGGCAGAGAGGGAGAGGTAGGGGATTCATATTTATGTGTGTTACACACACATGCATGAGCAGAGAGAGAGAGAAAATGTGAAATGCAAAAAGCATAGAATTCCTCAAGGTTGTGATGTGATGTAACCTTTGGGTATAGGGCGGTATAGAAATAAATAAATATCCCCCCTTTCTGTTTTTTATTGAGTTTTGTGCAAATATAAACAAGACGAGACATAGCAAACAAATCTACAGAAAACAAAAAAAAAAAGAAAAAAAGAAAAAAAGGGGGGGGGGGAGAAAAGCAAATCATGAACAAAAATGAAATGAATTTAACTATACAATACTATCCAAAACATCAATTCTCAAACAAAATACTTTCCCTTTTGGAATAGATCTCTTTTGTTATCCTATTTTCAACTTCCATCTACCTCTCCACAATTCATTCTATCTCTCTGATACGGTTTTTTCCTGTATTTCAATTCCTGTCCTCATCTTGGAAACATTTTTTCTATTTACAGATTTATTCTAGGCACAACCATATTTTGCTTGTTGAATCTTGTCTCATTAGACAAATGTTAAAGCGTTCCCACTCCTTTTGGACTAAATCGATTGCTTTATTCCTTAATTATTTGGTCATTTTTGCGAGTTCCAAGTATTCGCTTAACTTTAATTCCCATTCTTCTCTAGCAGAGATTAAATGAATGATTGAATGAATGTGGGAAGTACCTCCTCCTCCTGTCAGTACTGTAACCGGATTGTTGCAGCATGCTTGCATGTCCTTTTGGGTCATTTTGCTGTGGCCTTGCCTTCCAGGCCAAGTATCAAGATCATCCAGAGCAACTGGCCAACTTCATCGATGGCTTGCTGAGAGAAGAGCAAGGGATCCTCGCAGAAGCCTTGGCTGGGTCGCGGGTAAGAGAAACTCGCTTATAATAAAATAATAACAATTTATTATTTATACCCCGCCCATCTGGCTGGGTTTCCCCAGCCACTCTGGGCGGCATTCAACAGAATATTAAAATACAATAACCTATGAAACACTAAAAGCTTCCCTAAACAGGGCTGCCTTCAGATGTCTTTTAAAGATAGGATAGCTGCTTATTTCCTTCACATCTGAAGGGAGAGTGTTCCACAGGGCGGGTGCCACTACCGAGAAGGCCCTCTGTCTGGTTCCCTGTAACCTCACTTCTCGCAACGAGGGAACCGCCAGAAGGCCCTCAGTGCTGGATCTCAGTGTCCAGGCAGAACGATGGAGGTGGAGTTGCTTGGTGTTCATGCTGGGCTGTCGTATCTGCTCCTTGTGCTACAGTTCTCCTCATCCTCCTTCCGAGCGGCACAATGTCTCTTGGTCACAGCCCTAGTTTGTTGGAAGCTTCCGCCTCCTTAATTTCCTCCCATCGTTTGCTCTCAGCACACGCTTCTCTTCAGTACAGTGGTACCTCAGGTTAAGTACTTAATTCGTTCCGGAGGTCCATTCTTAACCTGAAACTGTTCTTAACCTGAAGCACCACTTTAGCTAATGGGGCCTCCCGCTGCCGCCGCGCCACCACTGCACGATTTCTGTTCTCATCCTGAAGCAAAGTTCTTAACCTGAAGGACTATTTCTGGGTTAGCGGAGTCTGTAACCTGAAGCGTATGTAACCTGAGGTACCACTGTATTTATGCCACGAGTTGGCAAGGTGTACCGGCCATGGGCCGAATCACTCCCACAGAGATTGTCCGTGGCCCGGTCTGGCGCAGTGCGATGCTGGAAATCGCATCTGCGCATGTTTGCGGTGCCGGAAATCGCTTCTGCACATGCCCAGACGCCGAAAATCACACATGCGCAGAAGCAATTTTTGGCATCTGGACATGCGCACACGCAATTTCCGGTGCGGCTCGGTTCAGGGGTGGCTTATGAGTTGGTAAAACAGTCTTTGTGGGCCTCATCTGGCCCATGGGCCACACGTTGCCGACCCCTGATTTTCACTGAAAGTGAGCCATACTAGTTACTAAATTGTACAGTAGTACCTCGGGTTACATACGCTTCAGGTTACAGATGCTTCAGGTTACAGACTCCGCTAACCCAGAAATAGTACCTCAGGTTAAGAACTTTTTCTTCAGGATGAGAACAGAAATTGTGCTCTGGCGGCGCGGCAGCAGCAGGAGGCTCCATTAGCTAAAGTGGTGCTTCAGGTTAAGAACAGTTTCAGGTTAAGAACAGACCTCCGGAACAAATTAGGTACTTAACCTGAGGTACCACTGTACTGTGAGATTCCTTTACTTGCTTTTTTTGCATCCATGTTTTCAGTTTGCATCTTAGAACTGAGCTTGGCATTGGAAAATTTGCCAAATCTGCGCTCTCTCTCTCTCTCACTCACACACTGGTGTTATGGTAGTGAATAAAAGAATGGTCCAGATAAACGAGTAATAAGAGCAGTGATGTGTGGTTGACAGAAAGAAGAACAGGGAAGTATTCATGTAAGGTGCAGGTGGTCAGTCCCTTTTGAATTTGTTTTTCAAATGAATTTTCACAACAGTGAGGGCTAGAAACTTTAAAATGGCTGACACCTTTGGGGCTCTACAACAGGCTATCTTTCTGTGTGCGTGGAACTGGAGAAGATGGGGAATCCTAGGCACATACTATCTCTGTGTGCCTTCTGCAGTGATGATCCTCAGCACCAGTTCATAGTTTCCAAGTCCGACTGTTTTGTTTCCTCTCCCTCCCTCTGCAGGCACGGGTGGAACCACCCCCCAGTGCCTCTGTGGTCCTCAACCCACATCACAACATTGAGAGCCGGCTCATGGATATGCGAAGGGCTATTCAGGTGAGAGTGCGTGTGTAATACCTGCTGGGTTGCTTCCCTTTCGTTGCAGTGTTAATTGCAGGGATTTCCAATTCTCGGATGTGTTAATTCAACGGATCCTGTACGCCACCCATTTTGTGTGCGATATGCTGTGATCCTCTTCCTGACCCTGTTCATGCAGTAGATGCCAGGAGCTATAGCTGATATAAATGCAGTGTATTTGTACAGATCCCCTCCCATGACCTGTTGCAGGGTTTAATTTAGTTGTTGTTGTTATTATTATTATTATTATTATTATTATCGTAACGGGGTGAGCTTCCGTTGCTCGGTTCCTGCTCCTGCAGTTCGAAAGCATATCAAAGTGCAAGTAGAAAAATAGGTATCACTCCAGCAGGAAGGTAAACGGTGTTTCCGTGTGCTGCTCTGGTTTGTCAGAAGCGGCTTAGTCATGCTGGCCACATGACCCGGAAGCTGTACGCCGGCTCCCTCGGCCAGTAAAGCGAGATGAGCGCTGCAACCCCAGAGTCAGTCACGACTGGACCTAATGGTCAGGGGTCCCTTTACCTTAGGCTTCCTTTTCCCCCAGGCATGTTGCTGGGTGTTCCGATGGCTCTCAGGGCATGAGCATATTTCCATAATATTTGCATATTGCAATTTTTTAAATAGAGGGATGCAAATGTAAGTGGTGGGTGACTGGGGTCTTCATCCCACTATATCATTTTCATCCCACTATATCATTAGGAATATCAAAACCGTTTACAAAAATATCTGCATATAATAAAAGCACACACGCAAAAATTAAAACTGTAGCTCATCAGCTAACGGTCATGGAAAGATGGGTTCTTAATCGCCTGCGTAAACCTGCCAGAATCGAAAGGTTTTCAGCAGGCGTTTAAAGGTTGAAACAGAAGGCGCATGCTGAATCTCTGCTGGAAAAGCTTTCTGCAGGCCTGGTCCAATGACACTAAAAGCTCTATTTCCTGTTGATGTCAAAAGAGCCTCGCCAACTTGGGGCAGAGCCAACGTGCGGTTTGGTAAATGTGAAGCTTGAACGGAGCTTACAGAGAGAAATGCTTTTTTCCTGAGTAGCAAATACTTCCTGTAGGCCTATACAAATTGGCTGAGTGTTGAAATGGTTTAGCCCCTTTGGTAAATATCTCCTGGTCTAGGCCATTCCCCTGCTTAAGGGAAATTGGGAGGGGGACCCTCAAAAGTAAATAATGGGGGTCCCACCCCTACAACTTGATTTGGAATAGGCTTGGGGAAAGGGATTGTCAACCTCCCCCCAAGAGAAAATGTGTTGTTTCCGGTGGCCCCGTAGTCCAGTGCAAATTTCAGACCCTCTTTGTGCCTGTTGATGCCTTTGGGAGTGCTGAGCGGTCTGAGACTTCCCCCTCAATTTACCCGGTTGTGGAGGCGGCAACTGATGGCGGGTCTTATGTGAGGCCCTCAAATGCTGCCCCGGCAGAAATCATGGGAATTTACTGGGGCAGTATTTGAAGGTGGCCTTTTAGAGGTCTTGCCATAACATCTGTTGCCACACAGATCACAATGCGCTCCCTGTCCCACACACTTCAGTTTTTCTCTCACAACTTCCTGTTTTTTTAAAAAGGGGTAGTTGCAGTGGCGTAGCGTGGGTTGTCAGCACCCGGGGCAAGGCAAGTAATTTGCACCCCCTAACTCATGGATTTTAGCAGGGGGCAGAGAGCTGCAAGTACGAGCGCGCGCCCCCCATGTTGTGCCCGGTGCGGCCGCCCCCCCTGTACCCCCCACGCTACGCCACTGGGTAGTTGCATCCCTTCACTCCCATTTTGGGACTAGGCAGCTGCTAGTCTGGCAAGAGTTGGTTGTTGTTGTTATTATTATTATTATTATTATTATTATTATTATTATTATTAATACCCACCCATCTGGCTGGGTTTCCCCAGCCACTCTGGGCACCTCCCAACAGAATATTAAAAACACAATAAAGCATCAAACATTCAAAACTTCCCTAAACAGGGCTGCCTTCAGATGTCTTCTAAAAGTCAGATTGTTGTATATTTCCTTGACATCTGATGGGAGGGCGTTCCACAGGGAGGGCGCCACTACCGAGAAGGCCCTCTGTCTGGTTCCCTGTAACTTGGCCTCTCGCAGTGAGGGAACCGCCAGAAGGCCCTCAGAGCTGGACCTCAGTGTCCGGGCTGAATGATGGGGGTGGAGATGCTCTTTCAGGTATACTGGGCCGAGGCCGTTTAGACAACAGACAGGCGCTCGGTGTGGGAGTGGGTGGGCTCCTGTTTAGCCCTTACTCTTCAGGGTGGGTTGTCATGCGGGCGGGGTACCCCTGGTTCCCTGGAGTTGCTTACTTTGACTGAGAATGCCACCTGGTTCTGCTCCGTAGGGTCTGAAATGTTCCGTAGGCCATCTTGAAGATCTGCAGGATGCCTTTGACTTCCGGTACAAGACGCACCAGATGTTGGGTGAGGAATGCAAGAAGAGTTCACCTAGTCCAGCATCCTATTCTCCCAGTGGCCAATCAGATACCTTTGGGAAGTCTGGAAGCGGGACACAGTCCTCCGTCCACCTGTGATTTCCTTCAACTGGTATTCAGAGGCATGGCTAAGATTGGAGGAGAACTGTTCTCTTCAAAATAAAAGAATTCCTTCCAGTAGCACCTTAAAGACCAACTAAGTTAGTTCTTGGTATGAGCTTTCGTGTGCATGCACACTTCTTCAGATACACAGATGCACACGAAAGCTCATACCAAGAACTAACTTAGTTGGTCTTTAAGGTGCTACTGGAAGGAATTCTTTTATTTTGACTATGGCAGACCAACACGGCTACCTATCTGTAACTGTTCTCTTCAACTGTCCTTAATTGCTGGGGATGGTCTCTTTTAAAAACAGACAACTTGCCCTGATTTCTCTTGCAAAGTCCACAATCTTTGCCTTGCTGTCTTCTGATTTCCATGCCACATGCTTAAAAACAGCTGGCAGGGGTGTGTGTGCGTGTGTGCGCCAAACCAATGTGGTGTCTCTAATCTCCCAGCTTAGATTCTGTAGATGCCTCCATCTTTCAAATCTCCCCTTTACAAACTCTGGTGGGCTAGCCATGCCAATCTATTGTGGCAACAAATAAACAAAAAAATTAAATTGAGGCACTTTGAAGACTTACTTATTGACGGGACTTTTTGCAAAGCTAGGAAAGAGAGAGTTACTGTCAGACCAAAACAGTGACTGAAAGCCAAACTCCCTGGTCCTGAATGGGGTAACTGTGCCCCTGAAGGACCAGGTGTGCAGCCTGGGAGTCATTTTGGACTCACAGCTGTCCATGGAGGCACAGGTCAATTCTGTGTCCAGGGCAGCTGTTTACCAGCTCCATCTGGTACGCAGGCTGAGACCCTACCTGCCTGCAAACTGTCTCGCCAGAGTGGTGCATGCTCTAGTTATCTCTCACTTGGATTACTGCAGTGCGCTCTATGTGGGGCTACCTTTGAAGGTGACCCGAAAACTGCAATTAATCCAGAATGCGGCAGCTAGACTGGTGACTGGGAGTGGCCACCGGAACCACATAACACCGGTCCTGAGAGATCCGCATTGGCTCCCAGTACATTTCTGAGCACAATTCAAAGTGTTGGTGCTGACCTTTACAGCTGTAAACGGCCTCGGCCCAGTTTACCTAAAGGAGCGTCTCCACCCCCATCGTTCAGCCCAGACACTGAGATCCAGCGCCGAGGGCCTTCTGGCGGTTCCCTCATTGCAAGAAGTGAGGTTACAGGGAACAGACAGAGGGCCTTCTTGGTAGTGGCACCCGCCCTGTGGAACGCCCTCCCTTCAGATGTGAAGGAAATAAGCTGCTATCCTATCTTTAAAAGACATCTGAAGGCAGCCCTGTTCAGGGAAGTTTTTAATATTTAATGCTGTAGTTTTTAACACTTGATTGGGAGCCGCCCAGAGTGGCTGGGGAAACTCAGCCAGATGGGCGGGGTATAAATAATAAATTATTATTATTATTATTATTATTATTATTATTATTATTATTAAATTATTATAAAGAACCCACAAAGGAAGCACATCCGTAATGTGCCTTGTGTTTCCTGTCTACCCTTGCTGGCTGGCGAGACGCCAGGAACCGAACTTCCCCCAGGCAATAGTTGGCAGCTTCCGGTGGGTCGTTCTTGGCTTGGAAGTAGCTACCGCCGACCTCACCCGTGGTATTAAATGCAATTTTTCTCTTGCAGGAAGTACGCTCACTCCTGAGGTTGCAGCCCAAAGAACACGGGCATTGCAGGACATGGTGAATAATGTGAACCGTTGCCGCAAAGTGAGTCTGAACACTATCTTTCTCTCTCTCTTTTCCAATGATATTTTATTAAGTTTCAACATTTTTAACACATGCAATAAAATCACAATTTCGTCTTTTCTCTTATTTATTTTTTTTACTTCCCATCCCATTTTCCATGGAGTTGTTGTTTCTGCCCTTCTGCTGCTCCCTGTCTCCTATCAAATCATAGCCACAATATTATATTCTAATTGCTTCTGTGGCTTGTAGCTCAAATCCTGCTCCTGAGCTCATCGTACTATAGTATTTCTTTAAACTGTCTGAGAAAGGCATCCATTCTTCCATGAAACACTCATCATGAGATCCTCTTAATTTTGCCCGTCCTGCATCGTCTACCTTACCCATTCTTCTTTGGTGGGAACTTCTTCTGCCTTCTATTTCTGTGCATAAAGAATCCTAGCTGCAGTTGTTACATACATAAATAACAAATTTTGGGGGTATTTCTGCCCCTATAATCCCTAACAGAAATACTTCAGGGTGGTTGTTTTTCCCCATGCTCACTTTAAACATCTTTTTTATCTCGTCATGTATCATTTCCCAAAACACAGTGGTACCTTGGTTCCTGAACGGCTTAGTTGTCAAACAAATCGTCTCCCAAACACCACAAACGTGGAAGTAAGTGTTGCGGTTTACGAATGCTTTTCAGGAGCCGGAAATGTTCTGCTTGAGTGCAGGAAGTTCCTGCGGCCGATCGGAAGCCACCTTCTAACAGTTTTGGGAGTCAAATGGACTCCGAGGACGGTTTAAATTTGAGAACCAAGGTAAAACTGTACCCTTGTGATGTACCCTATTTTTCGCTCTGTAAGACACACTTTTCTCCTCCTAATAAGTAAGGGGAAATGTGTTTGCGTCTTATGGAGCAAATGCAGGCTGCGCAGCTATCGTTGAAGCCAGAAGAGCAAGAGGGATTGGTGCGCAGCTATCTCTCTTGCTCTTCTGGCTTCAGCAATAGCCACGCAAAGCCTCTTGAACGCGGCGGGAGCGCTCCTCCCTCTTCGCTCAAGAGGCTTTGCGTTGCTTTCTTGCTTCTTGTTTTCCTCCTCTTAAAACCAGATGCGTCTTATGGTCGGGTGTGTCTTATAGAGCGAAAAATACGGTATGTATCTTTCTCGATGTCTTCACTGTGCCAGGGACCGTAGGACCCTCTCCAGTGATGCCTTGCCGCCTTTGCCACCCCACTTAGGCCTGTGTGTGTGGGTACACTCTTACTTATTCACAGTCTTTCTACCAGGAACTGCTGGATCGGATCAACGAGCTGCTAGGCCGCTCCGATACCCTGAGGGACTTTCTGCTGGCGGAGCTAGCGGTGTGGCAAGACTGCCAGCGGCGGGCGTGTATTGGGGACAATTGTGACACCAGCTTGACAGAACTGGAGAAGTGGTAAGTCTCAATGGGAAGGTCTGCAGCAAGTTTGCATGCACCTCCAGCCTGTGCTCCTACCATCTGTTTTGCTTCGCCGTAGGTTCACCGGGAGTGCTGAGAACCTCTTCCATTTGTTGCTGCTGCTACGCACCCTGGAGGAGCTGCGCCAGAAGGTGTCCTATGAAGGAGATCCCCTGCGGGTCCAGTTGCCCCAGCAGGAGAAGCGGCTGAAAGAGCAAATTGCCTGTCTTTTGAAAAGGTGCCAAGAGGAAGGGAGGGCACCCGTCGAATAAGGGGAGACAAGGAGTGAGTAGGGAGAGATGCTGAAGATCTTTCTGCTTTCTCCCCAGTGCATTTGTGGTGGAGATTCAGCCTTCCATGCCATTGCCCAACCGCCGGCCTCTGGTGCTGAGAGCCAGCAACAAGTTCTCTGTCCGTGCCAGGTGAGGAGAGCGATCCTTAATCCGGCAGTGGCTTCCAGGTGGCGGCCGTTTTGGAATGAATTAAAAACCACTGGGCAAACACTTGGGGTTCTCCAGTTGTTGTCAGGCTGCCATTGGCCCCAGTCAGCATGGCCAGGGGGCAGAGGCAGTTCTGTCCTCCACCAGGGCCTTTTCAGTGATGGCTCCGACCTGGGGGAATGCTCTGTCCCATGAGACTAGGGCCCTTCAGGATTTAACCTCTTTCTGTCGGGCCTCTAAGACAGAGCAATTCCACCTGGCCTTTAATTTGAATTCAGCCTGATCTTTTATTTCCCTTCCCTCCCCTTCCCGTTTTATGAAGATTACCCTCTCTGAGACCCCACAGCTAATTCTCTCCTGGCCTCCTCGCTGGCCCAAGTAGGACCAATTCAGCCAGCTAGCCCTGGGGATTATCTAATTGATTTTTATTGTTATTCATGTTTTTATACTGTATTTTATGCTGCTTTTATAATTAAGTGTTTTAAAGTGTTTTAAATTTCTTGTTAGCTGCCCTGAGCCTGGTTTTGAACCAGGAAGGGCGGGGTATAAATAAAAAATTATTATTATTATTATTATTATTATTATTATTATTATTATTATTATTGCAGTGCAGCCATTTCCACCCCACTGGGCACTGAGCTTAGGGGGCACTGTGGTGTGTCGAAACTACGACCTAGTGAATTGAGCAGAACGGGAGGGAGGAATAGGGCGCCAGATTTTGGCCTTTCACAGGGCGTTACTGAAATTTGAAAGACCAAAGCCAGCCCCTTCCCAGCGCAGGGATGAATTGGACTTGGGAGGCCAGCAGGATCTTGGATGGTCAGTTTCTGCCATCCCTGATGGAAGAAGTGATTGGATCAGGAGGCCTCTGCTTAGATGCATCCAAAAGACGTATTCAGCAAAGAACATTGCAATAAAAGCCATTGGATTTTAAAATGAGGGAGCAGGGAAGATTTGGTGCAGGAAGGACAGAGGCCCGCTGTCAGTGAGGCCTGGTAGTGGGGTTGGGGCAAGGTTGCCAACAGCAGGTGGCGCCAGATCCCACTAATTTTACATTTGCTCCCATCCTCCGTCCTGCTGAAAAATGGAGATTTAAGGAGGAAACAGAGCCGGGCTCAAACTTGCCCTTACGGAGCGAAACTCCGCTGCCTGCCACTTTCGATCTCGTGGGTTATAACAAACTGTTGTTGCCACTTAATTCAGGCTCCTGGTGAAGCTCCTGGATCGAAACCACCCGATGGAGGTGAAGATAGAGATTGACCGGTGAGTTCCTCTTGGTGAAGTGCCAAGGTGTTTTTGTTTTATAGTCGCAAGGGCAGGGCTGAAGATTGCAGCGGTGCGACTTGTGGGGAGGGCGTAGGGCTGGGTCATCTTCCGCTAAAAACTCTTTCTTTTTCTTCATCTCTTGCAGGAACGCTGCTAATTTGGAAAGGTAAGCAACAGCTGTGGAAAGGCAATGGAAAATAGTGAGCCTTGCCCATTGGGAGGCTGGTGGTGGGGCACAAGCTTTGATTTGGCACCTACATGGCAGAGGAAGGGGCAGGCATTTGCTTACCCAGCAACTTGGCCCCTTGAGCCAGTGTGGTGTAGTGGTTAAGAGCGGTAGTCTCATAATCTGGGGAACTGGGTTCGCGTCTCCGCTCCTCCACATGCAGCTGCTGGGTGACCTTGGGCCAGTCACACTTCTCCGAAGTCTCTCAGCCCCACTCACCTTTCAGAGTGTCTGTTGTGGGGGAGGAAGGGAAAGGGGAATGTTAGCCACTTTGAGACTCCTTCGGGTAGTGATAAAGCAGGATATCAAATCCAAACTCTTCTTCTCTTGCCATCTTTCTTATTTATGCTGTTGATGTTTTGGCGATGCGCATATGCAAACCCTGCTTTCAGTCCTCTAAAAGTTTCAGGGTAGACATACACTCATACCTCAGGTTACAGACGCTTCAGGTTGCACGTTTTCGTGTTATGGACGTGCCGAAACACGAAAGTACCGGAATGGGTTACTTCCAGGTTTCGGCGCATGCGCATGCACTGAAACACAAAATCATGCTTTGCGCATGCACAGAAGTGCCAAATCACAACCCGTGGATGCGCAGACGCGGTGCTGCGGGTTGCGGGCGCTGCGGGTTGCGGACGTGCCTCCTGCACGGATCACGTTCGCAACCTGAGCTGCTTTGATTCCAATCAGTGCATCTCCCGTAACTTCCTGCTGAAATCCCATAACTCTTCATACCAAAAAAACATGTTCCAGGTTGTTGTTTACTTATCTTGCTTTTTTTGCACTGAAGTGCTGAAGCAAGTGAAAGTAAGTGGGTACTCGCTAGGTGCAAAATAAGGATCAGGCAGACTCAGCAATGGAGAATGAGAAGGTGAGGTTTATTGCCAGGCAATAAGGACCCAGTTTGGAATCTCTTCCAAAAGGAACTGGGACCCCGATTGACAGAAATCCAGAGGTCTTTATACCTGAGCAAATCACAGCAAATCATAGATCATGAGACAACCATGAGGGATTCACAATATTGTCAGCGAGAATCAGCCAATCGGCAAGCTCTTGTCACGCTACCAGCTCCTGGTCAAGCACAGAGTTCAAGTTCTGCTTTCCGATGCTTGCAGTGACGCTCTGTCTAACCTCTCCCCTAGTTATGACAGGACAGGGAGTTTGGAGATTTTGTGATTTTGCTCTTCCTGTTCTGTAGATTAATTTAGCCTGTATCTGAGGGGATTTTGTACCAGAATCTCTGATTCACGTCTTCCCTTTGTCCAGGATACACGGATGTTTGTAGGGGAAAGGTCGGCTCCTAACTTTGCTGTTCCAAGCAGTATGCAGTTAGCTAAGGCACAGCTTCCCTTTGATTTAAAATGGATTATAAAATACTGTAAGCCTTGATTATGTGTAAGCATATATGAATATATATCGAATATATTGATTACTGATAACTGATTATATGGATAGCATAGGGTTAGCCCTTCTTCCTTGCCTCAGTGCAGGTGCCCCTCCAAACGGCAATAATGTAATTAAGGTTAGAGGGGCATCGCGAGACAACTAATAAACTGGAATGGCGATTGGACAGTCCAATACAAGTTGACCACAAAAGTATTATTGTTGCATCCAATCGCATGTCGCAGAATACCTCTACAAAACACACACACCAGTTTGGAGATGGTGATGTGAAATTTGCTCACTTGCGTGGTAGGGGAATTGGCAGCAGGGAGGTGTCTTCTGGGATGTAGAAAAGGCTCGATCCAAGTCATTGCTCCTGAAAGCTGAACCCCAGAACTGGTGCACATGAGCAGAAGGAAACATGGCAGCTGGGCTTCCTATTCTGCTGTTTGAGCAGAATAAAGGTAAAGGAACCCCTGACCATTAGGTCCAGTCGTGGCGACTCTGGGGTTGCGGCTCTCATCTCACTTTATTGGCCGAGGGAGCCAGTGTACAGCTTCTGGGTCATGTGGCCAGCAGGACTAAGCCACTTCTGGCGAACCAGAGCAGTGCACAGAAACGCCGTTTACCTTCCCGCCAGAGCGGTACCTATTTATCTACTTGCCCTTTGACGTGCTTTCGAACTGCTAGGTTGGCAGGAGCAGGGACCGAGCAACGGGAGCTCACTCCATCGCGGGGATTCGAACCGCTGACCTTCTGATTGGCAAGTCCTAGGCTCTGTGGTTTAACCCACAGCGCCACCCGCGTCCCTTCTTGAGCAGAATAGCATAACAATAAAACTCAACCTGACTATAAACTTGTTACTGGCCAGCTGGGAATGGCAAGCTTTCACAGATTGTGTGTGTGTGTGTACGCGCTTTTTAAAATCTCTCCCTCATTTGTAGGTTTCGGAGGTTCAACATCTTGCCGTCAACCACCAAAACCATGGTGATGGACCGGCCCCAGGTGGAGGGGCTCATCTGTGACTTCAAGTACATTGTAAGGGCCTGGTGATGGGGGAGATGCAAAACTCTTGTATGTTTGCAGCTCTGGGATGGGAATTTGTGTTTGCGCAGCTGTGGTGGAAGAAAGACTTGACAATTCTTGACAAGTCTTGAGCTCTGGGATGACTCACTGTTACCCTGTGCCTCAAACCCCACCCACCTATCCCAATTTTTTCCTGCTACTGTGGTTGCCACACAATTCTGAACAACGTGCGGCAAAATAAATATGGAAGACATTTGGGCCAGCTCTTTTTGAGACTTTCTTCCTCCATTCTATGTGGCTCAAACAAGAAATGTGTTAGGGGGGGGGGGTTATTGGGCCATTCTTGTTTTTATTTTTATTTTTTATTTTGTGATTTTATATTGTGATTTTATTTTGAGAACTGCCCTGAGACCTGCGGATATAGGGTGGTATACAAATTTAATAAATAGTAGTAGTAGTAATAATAAAAAGAATAAAATTGACTTTCCCTGACCGTTCTTTTTATTTCCTCTGACATGATACCTAGGAAAAAGGATTCTGGATTTTTTTCAAATGAAAATCTAAACATCTTTTTCAGTTCGTTATAGATAATATTTATGTATGCAACTACGGCGGCAAAGTTATTGATTGCCAAAAATTGGAAAAGTAGCAGCGTCCCAACTAAAACAGACTGGTTATCTAAAATGATGGAATGCTTCCATATTGCTGAAATAACAGGGAGGATAAGAGGAGATACGGTACAAAAAGTGAATAAGGAGTGGGCTATCTTTAAGGAATACATCAAAATTTATGTGGAAAAAGTAGAATTTCTGACAGATATTGAGTCCAGAAAATGATAAGAGTGAAAGGAGAGTAAAGTCAGGATAGAAGAAGAGATTAAACAAATAATGAAATGTGTTTAAGCTAGTTGGAAAAATAAAGTAGCATAACAAGAACGGCTGGAAGTCAAGTCACTTGGTGGGTGTCCGTGTGGGGTAGGTGTGTAGATATGTTAATATGTACAGTATAGGTAGATATTATATAGAGTAATGTAGGTATGTTTTATGTTATGGAAAGAAGGTAGTATGTTGTGTATGTGTATCGTGTAAATGTATATGTAATGGGAATTGGGGTTGCTTGTGCGTAAACTGCAAACTGCTCAAAGCTGGTTGTATAGCTAAACCTTTCCCTGGTTTGACAGCCCTTACAACACGACTGTCTCAGTCACTGGCAGAATCCGTCAGTGGGCGTTTCCTAAACTTCCTCCAACATAAAAATTCCTTGACTCCAAGTCTCCTCCTAGATTCTCTGCGCGGAAACTTTCTGCGCAGCGTGGGCGTGCCAAGCGGAGGTCCTGTGCTCTCCCCGCTGATTTCACTGGAAGAGTCTCGGAGCCTCCCCTCCGCAGTACTCTCCGCCTCCCCTTTCTCCCTGGTGTCCCCTGGATTTCCTTCCCCAGCGGAAGCTCTCTCTCTCTCCTTGCTAGTTCCCTCCCCTGCATCATTGGAGTGTCTTACCTCTCCTCTCGCCTCTGATGGCAGTTCCCTGACAGTATATATGTGTTTTATATGTTAATAAAAATGTTTTTTTTTTAAAATTGACTTTCCCTACTCTAGCTCATGAAGCCTGGGAAAGAGCACTGTATTCCCCCATTTGCTAGGAGGCCTAAATATTTATGAAGAAGACTTAAGCCTAGTGAAGTGTCTTTTTGGGGCAGGAAGTGGGGAGGAACATAATGTATGGACCTTGGTGTGTGTGTGTTTTTTTTTAGTACACGTATGGAGCACACTGCCTCTTCTTCCCTATAGCAGCCATTTTGTGCTAGGACCCACAGCCACTTTTATAGAGAGATTAGTCCTGGTGCCTCATTTCTTTAACGCACCCCCCCAAATAATATAAAACCAACAACGACGCCCACTGGCCTTATTCACAGGCAGGTTATGGACTGAGCATCAAATGCGTGGCAGGAAGGACTTTTCCCTACCATCAATTGGGCCTTTGGCATTCATTTGCTGTAGCTTCCCTCCTCTCCCCCTTTAATAATGATTACCAGTCTCCCATTTCTCAGTGAGTTGCTCTCTGTTCTTACTCCTCCAAGCTTGCGATGACCTTTGTGGTCTACGTTTGCACGAAGATGGATCTTCTTAGAGCAGGGGTAGGCAACCTAAGACCCGGGGGCCAGGTGCGGCCCAATCGCCTTCTCAATCCACCCTGTGGACGGTCCAGGAATCAGCGTATAATTACATGAGTAGAATGTGTCTGGGGATGCGGGTGGCGCTGTGGGTTAAACCACAGAGCCTAGGACTTGCCGATCAGAAGGTCGGGGGTTCGAATCCCCGCGACAGGGTGAGCTCCTGTTGCTCAGTCCCTGCTCCTGCCAACCTAGCAGTTCAAAAGTACGCCAAAGTGCAAGTAGATAAATAGGTACCGCTCTGGCGGGAAGGTAAACGGCGTTTCCGTGCGCTGCTCTGGTTCGCCAGAAGCGGCTGAGTCCTGCTGGCCACATGATCCAGAAGCTGTACACTGGCTCCCTCGGCCAATAAAGCTAGATGAGCGCCGCAACCCCAGAGTCGGCTACAACTGGACCTAATGGTCAGGGGTCCCTTTACCTTTTTAGAATGTGTCCTTTTATTTAAAATGCATCTCTAGGTTATTTGTGGGGTCTGGTGTTTTTACATGAGTAGAATGTGTGCTTTTATTTAAAATGCATCTCTGGGTTATTTGTGGAGCATAGGAATTCGTTCATCCCCCCCCCAAAAAAATAGTCTGGCCCACCACATGATCTGAAGGACGGTGGACCAGCCCATGGCTGAAAAAGGTTGCTGATCCCTGTCAGAGGCATGAGAACAGCTTTGACTTCTGCCAGGGGGCGCTGCCCAGCATGATGGCATCTGGTTGCTTCCAGCCCTGTAAACATGTGGTTCTTCTCTTTGCAGATGCTGAAGGAGCAGAAATGCGGTTTGGGCAAAGGCAAGGGCAGCAAAGGCCTCAGTGAGGTGGGTTTGCCTTTTCCAAGAGTGGCTGGCTCAATGCAGCCGTGATGTGGCTCCTATTTGGCCTCCCAGCAGTGCTATTGCTGTTGCTCACAGGACGAGCAGGCTTAGTGGGGTGGCTTTGTAAGCACACCAGTCCGATCCGATCAGTTTATTACGGCCATAGACCAGCAGTTTTAAAATGGCAAAAAAAACAATTATAAAAGCAAGATACAATAGTTATAAGAACAAGCCGGAATAAAAACAGAGAGACAAGTGTCGCTAACCAACTAGAATTTTAGCTGCTACTGGAACGATCCAGTTGAACACTGGATTGTCGTGTGTCTAAAACGCAAGATTTCATAAAGGAAATAATAATAATAGTAGTAGTAGTGCCTCCATAAGGCTTGCTGTCCTTGATTTATCACGATTTCCCTGCGTGTAATAGCCGATGCACAGAATCGTCCTAGTGTGTAATCGGAGGGTTTCTATCTGATAACAGGCATTTTAAAGAGAAGGCCTCAGTTCTCCACAGACTTAGGTACGATATTGCCATCTCTCAACCTGGGTTTTCCATTGACTGCTGGAAATCCAAGGCTCTTAGTCAGACGTAGTACAGACAGAAAAGTGTTTTTCAAGTTAAGTGTGCTCTGTCATTATTTCTTTTATTATATTCATCCATCACTTTCCACAGGAAGATGTCTTGAAGGGACTTGTGAATCCGTAAAATACAGAACAACTTGATAATAAACTGAAAGCCAAATGCATTGGGGGTGTGTGAATACAACAATGCATACAGTAGAGTTAGTTTGCTTGGAGGCTTGGGGCATCCTCATCACAATAAACTGACATTGTACTGTATTTCATGGCCTTTTTGGCACAGACACACCTAAGTACCATATTTTTCGCTCTATAAGGCGCACTTTCCCCCTCCTAAAAAGTAAGGGGAAATGTGTGTGCGTCTTATGGAACGAATGCAGGCGGGAGGCTCTGCTCAGCGCCCCATTTAAAGAGCCGTGTGGAGCGTGTGTGTGGCTCTTAGGGGCTTTTCCCGGAGGAGGGAGAAGGGCTGCCCTTCTCCTTCCTCGGGAAAAAGCCCCCAAGAGCCGCATACACACTCCGCGTGCTCTTTAAAGGGAGCGCGGCTCTTGGGGGAGCCTTAGCCGTGCAGCCCCCCCCCCCCCCGGGCAGGGGATGAAGGCTCCCCTTGCCCGGGAGAGGCTGCGCGCAGCTATCCCAAAAGCCAGGACAGCAAGCGGGAACGCTGCGCAGCGCTCCCTCTAGCTGTTCTAGCTTCTGGCTTAGCCGCGTGAAGGCACGGGGAGCCTTCATCCTTCATCCTGCTGCCCTGCGGAGGCTTCGTGCAGCTATCCCTGGCTTTTGCGGAAGGTGGGGGAAAGGATAGAGCCGCGCGGCGCTGTCCTTTCCCCCACCTCCCAGAGAAGCCCCCAAGAGCCGCACTCCCTCTAAAGAGCATTCGGCTCTTTTGGGAGGAAAGCCAGTAGGCTTGCTTTCGCTGAAGCCAGGAGGGCAAGAGGGATCGGTGCGCACCGATCCCGCTTGCTCTCCTGGCTTCAGGGATAGCCCCGCAAAGCCTCCTGAGCGAAGATGGAGGAGCGCTCCCTCTTACCTCAGGGTGCTTTGCGTTGCTTTCTTATTTCTTGTTTTCCTCCCCTAAAAACTAGGTGCGTCTTATGGTCCAGTGCGTCTAATAGAGCGAAAAATATGGCTATTGGGAGTGTGTATACAGTGGTACCTCGGGTTACATACGCTTCAGGTTACATACACTTCAGGTTACAAACCCAGAAATAGTGCTTCAGGTTAAGAACCTTGCTTCAGGATGAGAACAGAAATCCTGCTCCGGCGGCGCGGCAGCAGCAGGAGGCCCCATTAGCTAAAGTGGTGCTTCAGGTTAAGAACAGTTTCAGGTTAAGAACGGGCCTCCGGAACGAATTAAGTACTTAACCTGAGGTACCACTGTAGTCAGTTTTTCTAACACTTCTCGCATCTGATGTTCACAACCCAATAAATCTTTAAGGTTCCAGAAAAACCTGTATAAAATAACAGACTCAACTAGGTGTGTGCCTCTTGCCTTTGCTAATTCTCATTCTCCCTCCCTCCCATAGGGATTGTTGCCTGTCACAGAGGAGCTTCACACCATCACTTTCATCCTGGACTATTGCTACCAAGATTTTACCTGTCAGCTGCAGGTATGAGGACCTCACTGATGAAGTTAGGAGTTGGTTGTGGTGGTAGTTGAATGCAGTCCTCTTACTGGCCAGGTTGCTTGAAGTTAGCCTGCTGAAAAAATGAACCTATGCTGCCAATTCATAGCAAACCAGTATGAAGTAAGCAGCACATAAGCAGCACACAAAACACTACCAAACAAACCATTCTACGTTCTAAATCTTATATTAATAATCCAAAAATTGAGAGAACAAGGTACAAGAAGCCACAAACAGAAAACTCATTCAAATTGTGTCCAAAAGGAAAATTCAGTCTTTAAAGTTCCTTTAGCCAGGCTCCTGTAGATTTCAACAAAGGTAAGTTTGATCAAACGAGGTGTCGGCGATGTTACGCTCAAGGGTTAGATATCAATGAAGATTAAATAAAATTTCTAAATAATATCTGAACAGACAAGTACAAAAGTCTCTACTTACAGTCCATATGTTACATTCCTTCTTGGCTTAAGCTACAATGTTTAATTGCTTTCTTCAGGAAATTCTCCCTCAAGATTTTGGTGTGTTTACATACATTCACTGGTGATATAAACCAAAACCTGATTAACCTTTAAACATTCATTATGTAATTTCTGAGAATATAAATACGAAAATCAATACTTGCACTTCATATGCTAAGTTCTTTCTTGACTTAAGCATTTATTTTATTTAAACACTAATAAGTTTTGCTTTGTACCACCAGTGAATATTTATAAATATATCAAAACCGTGAGAGAGAATTTACTGAAGAAGCCCAAGACTCTTCATGGGCGAAACAGGTGACAAACGCCGGCACCCTGTTTCTCTCTTGTGCGTAACATCACCAAATCTTCGTTTGATCAAACTTATCTTCGTTGAGAATATTTTTGTCACTGCGGAAGAACGAGATGGCGCTGAGAGATTGGGAAGAAGGAAGATCCATTAGGCCCATCTGTCAACTGCCTTCCTCGTGTTTTTGCCTCCGTTTGTGAATACTGGTCAAGGAGAGAGCAGAATTTGTCATATGGGGACCATGGCCTTTTTAATTTGGCCCAGGGTCTGGGATCTGCATTTATTGGTGCTCTTTCAAGATTTGTGATCTTTCTCCTCTTAGACATCCACTTTGCCAGTGGTGGTCATCTCTAATACCAACCAGATGTCCAGTGCTTGGGCCTCTATCTTATGGTACCTCATGTTCAGTCCAAACCCAACGGTAAGAAACATACTACATTTCTCTCTTTTTTGGAAGCCCTCTCTGTGGGATAGGGTTGACCCCCTAGCCAGAAAGCATTTCGTTTCATTTCACTTTTAATTTGTATACCGCCTTTTAAAATTACTATACATAAGGTGGTTCACAAGCTGAAGAAACAACAAAATACACCACAAATACACCACAAACCTTGTAACAATCTGATCCAGTACAAAAAAATCATAATAAAAACATAACTTTGAAATAAACCACTTATGTCAAGCAAAGTAATACTCAACAATCCATTCAAATATAATAGTACACAATAAATTTATATCACCTGAGGCCCTTCTTTGTGTGGCTTCTCAGCGTGAGCTTCCGGAAGGTGGCAACATGAGAACAGGGCCTTTTCTGCAGTGGCTCCCCATGTGTGGAATGCTCTCCCCAGGGAGGTCCGGCTGCTGCCTTCATTATATACCGTATTTTCCGCCCTATAGGACGCACTTTTTCCCCTCCAAAAATGAAGGGGAAATGTATGTGCGTCCTATGGGGCGAATGCAGGCTTTCGCTGAAGCCTGGAGAGCGAGAGGGGTCAGTGCACACCGACCCCTCTTGCTCTCCAGGCTTCAGGAGAGCCCCGTCGCCAGCCCCGCAAACTCAGGGGAGAGCGGGAGGCACAGCGCGCCTTTCTCGCTGTCCCCCGACTTGGCTAGAAGGCTGGCGGGAGGGAGAAGCCTGCTCCTCCCCGTCGCCAGCCCCGCAAACTCGGGGGACAGCGGGAGGCACAGCGCGCCTTTCCCGCTGTCCCGCGACTTGGCTAGAAGGCTGGCGGAGGGCTTCCCCTTCCTCCAGCCCCGCAGGCTCCCAGAGCGATGCCAAAGCTGCACACAGCTTCGGCATCGCTCTGGGGGCTGGCGTCGGGGGAAGCCCGAGCTTCCCCCGCCCCAGCCCCGCGCCTGGGGGGGGAATAATTTTTTTTCCTTTATCCCCCCCCCAAAAAAAAATCTAGGTGCGTCCTATAGGGCGAAAAATACGGTACCTTTAGGGAAGCTTTTAATGTTTAATCAGTTATTGTATTTTAGTGTTTTGTTGGAAGCCGCCCAGAGTGGCTGGGGAAACCCCGCCAGATGGGCGCGGTATAAATAATAAATAATAATAATAATAATGATAATAATAATTTTACAGATGCTTCAGGTTACAGATGCTTCAGGTTACAGACGCTTCAGGTTACAGACTGCGCTAACCCAGAAATATTACCTCGGGTTAAGAACTTTGCTTCAGGATGAGAACAGAAATCGTGCTCCGGCAGTGCGGCGGCAGCGGGAGGCCCCATTAGCTAAAGTGGTGCTTCAGGTTAAGAACAGTTTCAGGTTAAGAACGGACCCCCGGAACGAATTAAGTACTTAACCCGAGGTACCACTGTAGACAACATGGCGCTCTCCCAGATGTTGTTCGACTCCAGATCCCAGCAGCCTCAGCCCCATGGCGAACGACGGGCCTGGGATGAAGGGGACGTGGAACGTAGCGACACCTTCAGGGTTCCATGTTGGGTTTTTGTAACTCTTGCGACGTTGTGCCGGCCAGCTTTGTATCCAAAGCTTTTGATCGTCCCGGATTTCCCTCCAGCCTCATGCCCTGTGTCCCTCCTGTTCCCTAAATTGGTCTCGCCTGGCTCACCGTGTGACTTCCCTCTCCCCTCCTGTCTTTCTCTCAGAACCAGCTATTTTTCTGCAATCCACCTGCTGCCACCTGGGACCAGCTGTCCCCTGTCCTGAGCTGGCAATTCTTGGCTGCTACTGACCGAGGACTAAACGCAGATCAACTCAAGATGCTGAGAGAAAAACTCTGTGGTAATGGGGGAGTCTGGTAATGCGGGGCCCGTGTAGTGCAGTGGTTCAATTTATTTTGGAATTTCAGAACCCCACCATTTAGGACTGGGCCATATACAGTGGTGCCTCGCAAGACGAAAAGAATCCGTTCTGTGATTCTCTTCGTCTAGCGGTTTTTTCATCTTGCGAAGCAAGCCCATTGAAGGATTAGCGGCTTTTAGCGGCTTATCTGCTGATCGGATCAGCTGATTAGCGGCTTTTAGCGGCTTATCTGCTGATCGGATCAGCTGATTAGCGGCTTTTAGCGGCTTATCTGCTGATCGGATCAGCTGATAAGTGGCTTAGCGGCTTAGAAAAAGGGGGGGAGGGAAAAAAACCAGCAGGAACTCACAAGACATTGTTGTCTTGCGAAGCAAGCCCATAGGAGATTCGTTTTGCGAAGCACCTCCAAAACGGAAAACTCTTTCGTCTAGCGAGTTTTCTGTCTTGCGAGGCATTCGTCTTGCAGGGCACCACTGTATTGATATATTGTCCAAAACTAGTATCATGATTGTCATAGTCATCATCACTTTTAGTTGGTATACCGTCTTTCTATCTTACAATACCCAAGGCGGTTTGCAAGCTGAAGAAACAAACAATGTACACCTTATAACAATCCACTGCAATACAAAAAGGTGCTAATAAAACATAGCTTTAAAATAAGCAACCTACATCAAATAAAGTAACATTCAACAATCGTAAGAATAGTATACAGTAATATTAAATATCAGCATTTAAAAATTAAACAGAAATCCACTCTTAACAATTACAATAAATAATTTCTAAACTACAATCGATAAAACAACGGCAAACCATAGTGCATAAAATAATACAATACAAATTGAGAAGCAGAGACTTGAGGGTGAGGCAACGTAGATGGAAGAAGGTCTTGTCTCTCCCCTCACAGTTCTTCCTCCAGCCACAGCTTCCATATGAGGACTCCCAGGGCCCGGGGGGGGGAGGGGGGCGCAAGGCAGCTGGAATGATACTGGGTTCATAATTTTTGACCTGGAAATGTATCACGAATTATTTTTATTTATTTATTTATTTATTTATTTATACCCCGCCCATCTGGCTGTGTTTCCCCAGCCACTCTGGGCGGCTTCCAACTGAATATTAAAAACAATACAGCATCAGACATTAAAAACTTCCCTAAACAGGGCCGCCTTCAGTTGTCTTTTAAAAGTAAAATAGTTGTTTATTGCCTTGACATCTGCTGGGAGGGCGTTCCACAGGGCGGGTGCCACTACCGAGAAGGCCCTCTGCCTGGTTCCCTGTAACCTCACTTCTCGCAGTGAGGGAACCGCCAGAAGGCCCTCGGCGCTGGACCTCAGCGTCCAGGAAGAACGATGGGGGTGGAGACGCTCCTTCAGGTATACAGGACCGAGGCCGTTTAGGGCTTTAAAGGTCAGCACCAACACTTTGAATTGTGCTCGGAAACGTACTGGGAGCTAATGAAGATCTTTCAGGACTGGTGTCTTATGGTCTCGGTGGCCACTCCCAGTCACCAGTCTAGCTGCCGCATTCTGGATTAATTGCAGTTTCCGTGTCACCTTCAAAGGTAGCCCCACGTAGAGCGCATTGCAGTAGTCCAAGCAGGAGATAACTAGAGCATGCACCACTCTGGCGAGACAGTCTGCGGGCAGGTAGGGTCTTAGCCTGCGTACCAAGTGGAGCTGGTAGACAGCCGCCCTGGACACAGAATTAACCTGCGCCTCCATGGACAGCTGTGAGTCCAAAATGACTCCCAGGCTGTGCACCTGGTCCTTCAGGGGCACGCTTACCCCATTCAGGATCAGGGAGTCCTCCACACGTGCCTGCCCCCTGTCCCCCAAAAACAGTACTTCTGTCTTGTCAGGATTCAACCTCAATCCGTTAGCCGCCATCCCTCCTCCAACTGCCTCCAGATGGTTCCTTCTCTCGATTCCTGTAGCCCTTGTTAACTCTTCCAGCTCACCTCTCCCCTGACTCATGCATGGGGCAGCGAATCATAAGACCAGGCGCCGGCAAAAATCACAATGCCAGGAAAACGGTGAACCCAGCCAATGCCTCTACATAGCTCCATCTTGATTTCAGACATCGTGATACAGCAGTGTATTGCAATGTTTAGCGGGTGAAAAATCACAAAGTTGAAAACCAGCTATTTCCCAGCCCTAGCCACATTCTACCCTTAAAAAAAAAAATATTTAGGATTTTCAATTAACCACCATTCTACCCTTGGCCCATGCCCCACATACATCTTAAACCGCATTGCAATAAAAATATGTATTTAAATAGAAAGAATGCAACAATAAAAATGAAAATACAACAGTAAAAATAAAGGCGGCAACAATAAAAAATACAACAATAAACATGCACCAGCTTAAAAATCATTTTAAAAGGGACAACAGCAGTGATCATGGGTAAAAGATTCCTTAACAGGCAACAGCTGGCTGTAATAAAAATGCTGGCGCCCCCCATGCCTCACCTTAGGTGGGAGAAAGAGAAGGGCCTCTCTCTCTGTTAAAAAGTGGCCAGGATGTTTTGAGAGGATGTGAACCCCTCAAGTGTCCTGGGCCCCATAAGTCCCTACGCAGGTGGGTTTTCCTCCTCACGTCTTCAGCAAAGTCCTTTAATGCGAAACCCATTTTAAATGGGGGGGAAATACAGTGACACCTTGGTTCTCAAACTTAATCCATTCCAGAAGTCTATTCCAAAACCAACGCGTTCCAAAACCAAGGCACGCTTTGCTATAGAAAGTAATGCAAAATCATAGAATCATTGAGTTGGAATAGACCACAAGGGCCATCGAGTCCAACCCCCTGCCAAGCAATTAATCCATTCCAGACTTTTAAAAACAACCCCTAAAACAGCAATTTAACATGAATTTTACTATCTACCAAGACTGTTGATCCATAAAATGAAAGCAATAATCAATGTACTGTGCTATAAAATAAATAAGACAGTATTGTAGATGATAAAAACTTTTTTTTAAAAAAAAAATTCTTACCTGCACTGATGATATTGTTTGGATTTGGGTGGGGGGGTGGCCTTTATCCATTTCCGCAGTCACACAATCAATCAGTAGCTGAACTGGGTTCCACGCAGTCACAAAAACAAATGAACCGAAAAAGCCTCAAAAACAAAAACGCAAAATAGATGGCAAAAGCAAAAGCGCCAAACTTAATCCGTTCCAGAAGTCCGTTTGACTCAGAAATATTTGAAAACCAAGGCGCAGCTTCTGATTGGTGCAGGCGCCCCGGAAACAATAGCTGACAACCACACTGGACATTCGGCTTCTGAAAAATGAAAACCGGAACACTTACTTCTGGGTTTTCAGCGTTTGGGAACCAAGGCGTTTGAGAGCCAAGGTACCACTGTATTTCCATCAGTGACCATGAATGTAGAGCCAGGGTTGGTGGTAGCTGTTCAAGATAAAATGAACAGAGTGTTATCTTCTGTTCCCTCAAGTCCATAAAGTGGAAGTAAGGGTGGTGGGGTGCCAAAGAAGGGTCAACTAACAGGCCTCACCCCCCCCCCCATATTTCTGTCAAAACAATTATGCAGCTCACTTCTTGCCTTTTCTTTCCACCGAAGGACCAAATGCAACATCGCAGAGCACAGTCGCCTGGGCACAGTTTGCCAGGGTAAGCACCGCCCCTGCCTCCTTCTGTTGCTCACCAAAGCGCTTTCCCTGTTCTTATTTCCTCTCTCCTTTTCCCCACAGCCTACTTCGTACGCTTTCTCCTTCTGGACCTGGATTGATGGGATCTTGCTCCTGATTAAGGAGCACCTCCTGCAACTCTGGAACAACGAGTAAGGAGAGGGGTGGGGAAGAGGAGGGGGAAATTTGGCTTCTTCCTTCACAAATAGCAGAACTCGAGGAGTTGCACAAAGCCTTTAACGGCAACAGCCCCTGGAGGGCGCTGTTTGCCAGGGGGAGTTTTGCCCGTCTCTGCCAATCGTTGCAAAAGCCACCTGAGTTCTTTGCAAATACAGTGGTACCTCTTGTTAAGTACCGTATTTTTCACTCTATAGGACGCACGTTTTTCCCTCCAAAAATGAAGGGAAAATGTGTGTGCGTCCTATGGAGCGAATGCAGGGGAGAGGCAAGCAGGAAAAGCCCCCAAAAGCCGCACACAAGCTCCGTGCAGCTCTTGCGGGCTTTTCCTCAGGAGGGACGAGGGACTGGCGCGGCCAGTGAGTCCCTTCTCCCTCCTCGTAGAAAAGCCCACAGGAGCCGCGTGCTCCTTAAAGGGTGCGCGGCTCCTGTGGGCTTTTGCGGGAGGTGGGGGTATTGCCATAGCCCCGCGACCCTCTCCCGGCTGGAGAGGTGACGTGCAGCTATGGCAGCAGTCTCTCCGCTGCTCCCCGACCTGCTCTTTGGGGCTGGCGGTGGGCTTCCCCCTGCCAGCCCCAAAGAGCAGGTCGAAAGGAACCTGAAGCTTAGAGAGCGAGAGGGGTCGGTGCGCACTGACCCCTCTCACTCTCCAGGCTTCCAAGGTAGCCGCCTGAAGGCGACTAAACGTACCTTGAACGGCACCTTGTTTTAGAGGGGGGGAACGGGGGGGGAATTCTCCCCCTCTCTGCACAACGCCTCCTGCCGCTTTGCTGAAGGAGCGCTGGGCAGAGAGGGGGAGATTTTTTTTTCTTGTTCTCCCCCCTCTAAAACAAGGTGCGTCCTATTGTGCAGTGCATCCTATAGAGCGAAAAATGCGGTACAGTGGTGCCTCACAAGACGAAAAGAATCCGTTTTGTGATTCTCTTCGTCTAGCGGTTTTTTCATCTTGCAAAGCAAGCCCATTGAAGGATTAGCGCTTTTAGCGGTTTTTAGCGGCTTATCTGTTGATTGGATCAGCTGATAAGCGGCTTAGCGGCTTAGAAAAAGGGGGGGAGGGGAAAAAATCAGCAGGAACTCGCAAGACATTGTCGTCTTGCGAAGCAAGCCCATAGGAAATTCGTTTTGCGAAGCACCTCCAAAACGGAAAACTCTTTCGTCTAGCGAGTTTTCCGTCTTGCGAGGCATTCGTCTTGCGGGGCACCACTGTACTTAATTTGTTCCGGAGGTCCGTTCTTAACCTAAAGCATCACTTTAGCTAATGGGGCCTCCTGCTGCTGCCGGAGCACGATTTCTGTTCTCATCCTGAAGCAAAGTTCTTAACCCGAGGTACTATTTCTGGGTTAGCAGAGTCTGTAACCTGAAGCATATGTAACCCGAGGTACCACTCCAAACTCCCTTTCATAGAAGGATAGTTGTAGAATTGGAAGACACTGTCTTGCCCAATGCAAAATGGTTCTTTTCAAATTAGATTCAGAAGCAGGACAAACGCAAGTGGGTAAGAAGGTTACAGATTTTATTCCAAACAGCAAGTACAGTCATACCTCGGGATGAATATGCTTCAGGATAAGTATTTTCAGGTTGCACTCCGCGCTGACCCGGAAGTAACGGAGCGCGTTATTGCTGGGTTTCGCCGCATGTGCAGATGGTCACAATGACGTTATGTGCATGTGCGGAAGCGGAGAATCGCGGCAGATGCGGGTTGCATTCGCTTCTGGATGCGAATGGGGCTCTGGAACGGATCCTGTTCGCACCCAGAGGTACCACTGTAGTATATACATTACCAAGCAAGCACTTCAGTCCATGGGGAATTGACCCCCAGGTAGCCTTTGATGCACAGCTCTGTGGCCAACAGACTGTGACAAACTCCCAACTGTTCTATTCAAAACTACAGGTGAAACTCGAAAAATTAGAATATCGTGGGAAAGTTCATTTAGTTCAGTAACTCAACTTAAAAGGTGAAACTAATATATGAGATAGACTCATGACATGCAAAGTGAGATATGTCAAGCCTTTATTTGTTATAATTGTGATGGTCATGGCATACAGCTGATGAAAACCCCAAATTAGCAATCCCAGAAAATTAGAATATTAAATGAAATCAGCAAAACAAGGATTGCAAATATTACTCAGTACTTGGTTTGGGGCCCCTTTTGCATCAGTTACTGCCTCAGTGTGGCATGGCATGGATGCTATCAGCCTGTGGCACTGCTGAGGTGTACGCCATGGCCATCACAATTATACCAAATAAAGGCTTGACATACAGTGGTGGTGTTGTTTAGTTGTTTAGTCATGTCCGACTCTTCGTGACATACTCTTCGTGACATACAGTGGTACCTTGGGTTAAGTACTTAATTCGTTCTGGAGGTCTGTACTTAACCTGAAACTGTTCTTAACCTGAAGCACCACTTTAGCTAATGGGGTCTCCTGCTGCCGCCGCACTGCCAGAGCACGAATTCTGTTCTCATCCTGAAGCATATGTAACCCAAGGTACCACTGTATCTTGCTTTGTCATGAGTCTATCTCATATATTAGTTTCACCTTTTCCACAATATTCTAATTTTTCGAGTTTCACCTGTAGATGCTGTCTCAGCTATGAACCACCCTGCCCTGCATCCAAGTCACATACTGGCTCGTTTTTAGTAATTGAGTAGATTCCTTGTCCTTGTGATTCAGGGGAGGGGGCTGCAGGAAGAGATCGTCATAAAAGTAATTTTATTATTTGTACCCCACCCATCTGATGTGAGGCTACAGTTGTCGGGAGGGAGTTAAGGCAGCGCAAAGGTGGCATCTCTTTGACCTCGATATTTCTCCTCTTCCCACCTGCAACGCATCCTAGTCTCATCATGGGCTTCGTGAGCCGCAAGCGGGAGAGGAGTTTGCTGAAGAAGAAGAGGGCAGGCACCTTCCTGCTGCGCTTCAGTGAGAGCACCGCCAATGGGGGCATCACCTTTACCTGGGTGGACTTCGACGACACAGGTTAATTCCTGGAATTCTCTCCCTTGCCTTGCCTTGTGGTGCCAGCGTGGTGTAGTGGTTCAGAGCGGTGGACTCGTAATCTGGGGAACCGGGTTCGCGTCTCCGCTCCTCCACATGCAGCTGCTGGGTGACCTTGGGCCAGTCACACTTCTCTGAAGTCTCTCAGCCCCACTCACCTCACAGAGTGTTTGTTGTGGGGGAGGAAGGGAAAGGAGAATGTGAGCCGCTTTGAGACTCCTTAAAGGGAGTGAAAGGCGGGATATCAAATCCAAACTCTTCTTCTTCTTCTTAAGGAAATAGGATCCTTGTCATTCATGCTCACATAGCACATTGGTGGCGCTTTGAGAACCTTTGCTGCTCTGTGCACCCGGAACACTAGAGCGAACATCCTTTATTTAATGCTGTTTTTACTGTGTTATGCGAGCTGGTCTTTGACCGTAATAAATTATCTATCTATCATCTGGATGGGTTGATCTCCAGACAAGATCAGAAAGAACTCCACCTGACACTTTGACTAGGTGTTTCTAACCTCTGCAGGTTCCCCCAGATTCCAGTCAGTGGAGCCCTACACCTGCGTCGAGCTCAAGTCCCTGGCGCTGCCAGACATCATCCATGACTATCACTTCCTGGCTATGGAGCAAAAATCTGAGAATCCACTGAAGTACCTCTATCCTGACACGCCCCGGGATACAGCTTTTTCTCCTTACTATAGCGAACGCCGGCAAGGTATTCCTGCCTGCCAGCTTGTCATGGGGTTCCCTCTTTCATGACAATCTTCTATGCCCTGAATTCCAGGGCATTTGGATGTCTTGCATTTTCACTTTTGTGGGCCCGGCTTATATGTATTCAGTATTTCTGTAATCTCGCCGTGCAGAATTCAGCCTCCTCAGGTGATGATTATGATTTACTGAATTTATATACCGCCCTATTCCCAGGGGTCTCAGGGATAAGATAGAAAACCACAAAATACCGTATTTTTCGCTCTATAAGACACACCAGACAATAACATGCACCTAGTTTTTGGAGGAGGAAAACAAGGAAAAAAATATTCTGAATCCCAGAAGCCAGAACAGTAAGAGGGAGCGCTGCACAGCAATCCCTCTCGGCTTCTGGGATAGCTGCACAACCTGCATTTGCTCCATAAGACGCACACATTTCCCCTTACTTTTTAGGAGGGGAAAAGTGTGTCTTGTAGAGCAAAAAATACGGTACATAATAAAAGTTAAAACAACCCAACAACACGCCTCCCCCCAAAAACCACATTTAAAAGGGTATAGGATTAAAATCAGATCCACCCAAAGGCTTGGTTAAAAAGAAACGTTTTTGCCTGGTGTATAATGAAGGTGCCAGCCGAACCTCCCTGGGGAGAGCATTCCACAGATGGGGAGCCACTGCAGAGAAGGCCCTGTTCTCGTGTTGTCACCCTCTGGGCCTCTCAAGGAGGCGGCACATGAAGTAGGGCCTCAGAAGATGATCTCAGGGTCTGGGTAGGTTCATGTGGGAAGAGGCAGTCCTCAACGTATTGGGGTCCTGAGCTGCAGAGAACTTGATTGCTGGTGAGGTGAGGTTTTGAAACAACATCTGCAGCGTTTAGGGCTGCCATGATGATGATGATGAGGCTTTTTCCAGCCGAAACTCACTAGATGTCAGTTCCGGCACATCTCAGGTGAGTGCCATTGCCATTAGAAAAGAATAAGGGAGGTGTTCCGGCACCTCTTTTTCTAGAAAAAAAAAGCACCGGCGATAACTATGGTAAACTTTATATGCTTCCATCTATGTTCTAGAAGCCTGCCAACCTAGCAGTTCGAAAGCACCTCCGGGTGCAAGTAGATAAATAGGTACCGCTTACCAGCGGGAAGGTAAACGGCGTTCCGTGTGCTGCGCTGGCTCGCCAGATGCAGCTTTGTCACGCTGGCCACGTGACCCGGAAGTGTCTCCGGACAGCGCTGGCCCCCGGCCTATAGATGTGAGATGGGCGCACAAACCCCAGAGTCTGTCAAGACTGGCCCGTTCGGGCAGGGGTACCTTTACCTTTACCTATGTTCTAGAACTTCACAGAGTAACATAATTTACAACAAAAAGAAGAAAAAGCCAGGGCCTCTGTTCTGCGGAGTTTACTGTCTAAGGGTGAAGACAGATAATAATTATACAGAACCGGAACGTGCAGCAAATTTTTCAGCTGTGGCCTGGCTTAGTCCCAAATTTGGACATGCACACCAGCAAGTTGAAGGTTAACTCAGTTGTTAGTCTTGCCCCCATAAGTAGGCTGTCTGCTTTTATTTTGGGGAAATTAATAAAGGAATGTTTTACATGAAGGCTTACCTACTTATTTGCCATTGTATTGGCTGTTAAGAAATATTTTTGAAAGTGCAAGACTTCTCCATGGGTTGGGGTGAAGGGAGCAAGGTTCATTGGTCACATCATCAGGGGAAGGCTGCTGGCTTCTGCTTCACACTTGCAAACCGCCTGCCCCTGAGCTTGTCTCTTGAGAATTAAAATGCCGTATTTTTTGCTCCATAAGACTCACTTTTTCCCTCCTAAAAGGTAAGAGGAAATGTGTGTGCGTCTTATGGACCGAATGCAGGCTGCGCAGCTATCCCAGAAGCCAGAACAGCTAGAGGGATCACTGCTTTCACTGCACAGCGATCCCTCTTGCTGTTCTGGCTTCTGAGATTGAGAATATTTTTTTTCTTGTTTTCCTCCTTCAAAAACTAGGTGCGTCTTGTGGTCTAGTGCACCTTACAGAGCGAAAAATACAGTACATTTGGACATTAATCTGGTGCTGGGGCTTCATAGACCTCCATAGGTTCTACAGTAAAGGTGTTACCCTGAAAACACTTCCAGAATGATTCCACAGCTCTAAAAACATGGAGTCTGCCTTCGGTCTTAACACAGCATCCACACAACATTGTTGGCCAACCCGTTTCCCCCCTCTAGTTAATCCAGATATCCCCTTTCCTCTACACAGACGATATTTGCTTTTTAAAAAAATAAATAAATCATAGTTACTAACTCTGCAACTCAGAAACTTCAAAGTAAATTATTCCTTTTTTATATATAAAAAGGTGTGCATTTGCATATCAACAAGACAGATTTCCAGATCTCTTCTCAAGCATAGAATTTGAGTGACATTTGTACAAACTTCAGGCACTCTCTGAATGCAGAATCCACTGAGGCAGAACTCCTGGGTGCTGAGCTCAGTGCTGTCTTCCTTGCTTTGGTTGGTGAGGGGTCCAATCCTGCTTCTAGCTCCCTTACACACCCTGTTTTCTCTCCTTCCCAGCGGACCTAACAGAAGAGAGACGCTACTTGAACCGTCGCCTGATCAGAGTCTCGTCTCAGTGAGTTGTGCCATCTTATCCCATGTCAGCCTCTTGGAGAGCTTACCGCATTTTTCTCTCCATAAAACACACTTTTTTCCTTCTAAAAAGAAAGGGAAAATGCCTGTGCGTCTTATGGAGTGAATGCACTGGACCGTCAGTCAAGCAAAGCGGGAGCCGCTTACAGGGCTTCTGTCCCGCTTTGCGCGGCTCTCCCTTTGCTTGCTTTACAGTGAGCCGGGAGGAGGCAGGCGATTCAAAGCCAGCAGGCGCTTTTAAAAGCGGTGCGTAGCCAGCAACAGCTGCAGCAGCCTCAGCTAGCAAAGGTCTGTGCACTCCCTAAACGGAGCAATGAGGCTGCAGAGGGACGGCAGGACACAGGAGGGGTTGGATCCGGAAGGATAAAATTTAAGCAACCAGCAACAACAACAAAACCACCAACCTCGAGCTCTGAGCCACGAGCGCAGTGAAAATCAGAAGGTAAAATAGGAAGGCTGCTGGGGACTGGAAGGCAGGGGATGAGGGAGAGGGAAAAATTACGAAAATCCCCCCATGTCTCAGCTGATCTGCTGGCTCCTTGAGCATGCACACTAAACAGCTCCTGTCCCTCTCAGTCTCACTCTGATATACCAGTAGTTTATTAAATAGTTTAGTACAACATTTGCTTCAGAATATTTTTTCCCTGTTTTCCTCCTCTGAAAACTAGGTGTGTCTTAAGGTCAGGTGCGCCTTATGGAGCGAAAAATACGGTACTTGCCATGCCAGATCTGATCACACCTCTTTCAACTTCTGAGCCTATTGGGGACATCAGAAATTTGGGGCTGCCCTGCATACTTAACCCCCTGGGCTGGGGTTGTGGGGAGGAACATCCTGGGCTCCCCCCATCTACAGTGGGCCACTTTGACCTGACGTTTCTATGAAGTCTGGTGACTCCAAGCACTAAGGGAACTCCTTAGTGTAGCTGATCTTCAGAGGAACAGCTCTCACCACCCATCAGCTTATTGGTGATGTCACATAGAATGTCAGGTGTAAGGCAGGTGGGTGTGGCTTTGGGGAAACACCCTGATGGGCCAAATTGGGACATCTGGTGGGCCATAGGCAAAGACACCCAAACCTTAGGCAAAGACAAAACTTTAACCTATGCTCAATGGGATAAAAGGCTCTTTGCAGCTTGCTTGATGCCTAAAGAAGAGGCAGCCAAACACAGCTTTTTAGGGAGAGCGTTTTGCAGCCTGGTTGCCATGTTAGAAAAAGCACTGCCTCAACATCCCATCTAGTCCTGCATCTGAAAGTTGTAGCGCACTCTCTTTCCCTTGTGGACAGGCAGTGAAGCTGCACGTTGGAAAATTCAGGATAGAATTTTGCCTAAAATGTATAATCTGTTATTAGATTTGGGGGGGGGGGGAATAGATTTTAACCTCTGGGGAAAACGTAAACGATTTGAAGTTTACAGCATGTTATTCTTTAAAGGAGAACTACAGTGGTACCTCAGGTTAAGTACTTAATTCGTTCTGGAGGTCCGTTCTTAACCTGAAACTGTTCTTAACCTGAAGCACCACTTTAGCTAATGGGGCCTCCTGCTGCTGCCGCGCTGCTGGAGCACGATTTCTGTTCTCATCCTGAAGCAAAGTTCTTAACCCGAGGTACTATTTTTGGGTTAGTGGAGTCTGCAACCTGAAGCGTATGTAACCCAAGGTACCACTGTACTTGAAAACGATTTGCAGATGGTATTTAACTCTGAGTAGCCTTGGACTTGCCGATCAGAAGGTCAGCGGTTCGAATCCCCTTGACGTGAGCTCCCATTGCTCGGTCCCTGCTCCTGCCAACCTAGCAGTTCGAAAGCACGTCAAAGTGCAAGTAGATAAATAGGTACCACTCCGGCGGGAAGATAAACGGCATTTCCATGCGCTGCTCTGGTTTGCCAGAAGGGGCTTAGTCATGCTGGCCACATGACCCGGAAGCTGTACGCCGGCTCCCTCGGCCAATAAAGCGAGATGAGTGCTGCAGCCCCAGAGTCGGCCACGACTGGACCTAATGGTCAGGGGTCCCTTTACATTTACCTTTACCTAGCTTTGCTAAGATGTATAAGACTGAATCAGATCAGTGCTGGAGATGCAAAGAGGTTGAGGGAACATTCTTTCATATGTGGTGGACATGTAAGAGAGTATTGGGAAATAATCCATAATGAATTAAAAAAATGTTTAAAAGTACTTTCATAAAAAACCAACACAGGGTCCTTTTTGTTGGGGATAATTCCAACGGAAATTCCCAGATGTCAGAAAAGGTTATTTATGTATGCCACTACTGCGGCCCATGTTTTCTTAGCCCAAAAATGGAAAATGAGAGCTGTCCCAACCAGAGAAGAATGGCAACTTAAGCTGACAGAATATGCGCAGCTTGCAGACTTAACATATAGAATAAAGGAACAAGAAGAATATATGTTTAGAGAAGATTGGAAAATGTTTATTGAATATATGGCGGCGAATTGTGTACACCTGAAAATGTTGGCAGCAGTAAAATAAATTGAACAGCTGTTTGACAGTGGAATTTGCTGCCAAGGAGTGTGGTGGAGTCTCCTTCTTTGGAGGTCTTTAAGCAGAGGCTTGACAACCATATGTCAGGAGTGCTCTGATGGTGTTTCCTGCTTGGCAGGGGGTTGGACTCGATGGCCCTTGTGGTCTCTTCCAACTCTATGATTCTATGAAATAAGTTTTGATGGATGCAATAATGGAATACTGAATGGTTTAGTTTTTGTAAAATATGCAAGGATTTATGATATGCAAAATGAACCGTGGAAAGAGAAGAAGGGAAGTCATTGATATTTGAAGGATGTTTAAATGAGTATTTTAAATTGTAAAACTACACCCACCCACCCATATTTTTCTGTGTATAAGACGATGCTTTTGACTAAAAAAAAGGCAAAAATTGGGTGTCATCTTATACATGGATAGTGAATGCGGAGGGGGGATGTGCAATTAATGGCAGAAGCAAGCAGGAGATTGGCAGTTGCGATTGGGCGGGTGATTGATGGCTGCAGCAAGGCCTGCTGGCAATTGGCTGTGGCAATTTCGCAGGCGATGGCTGACTGCAGCAAGTGGGCGGGTGGGGTGTTGGAGTTGGCGAGTGGGCAGAAAATTGTCGGCTGCAGCGAGGTGTGCAATTGGCAGTGGCTGTGGCAAGCGATCAGCTGTGGTGGGCAGACGGGTGAGTGATTGGGAGAAGTGACCTCCCCACCCCCCAAAAAAGCTAAACAACTTAATTTCGGGGTTTAAAAAAATAGTGTCGTCTTATACATGTGGCGTCTTATACACAGAAAAATACGGCATGCATATATATGTGTGTGTGTGTGTGTGTGTGTGTGTGTGTGTGTGTGTGTGTGTGTTCTTATTTATCCAGGCAGCCGGAAGAGGCCCAGGTTCCCAGGCCGAATGATTTGGCCCTTGCAGACGATGAGCACTTGAACCACGATTTGGCGGGATTGGAGCACTGCGTTCAAGTTCCCAGGCTGAATGGTTTGGCCCTTGCAGACGATGAGCACTTGAACCATGATCTGGCGGGATTGGAGCAGGGGGTTCAAGCTGCCTGGCTGAATGGTTTGGCCCTTGCAGATGATGAGCACTTGAACCACGATCTGGCGGGCTTGGCGCGCGGCCTGCAATGCCTTCTGTCCGACAGGCAAGGTGAGTGGTGAATCTGTGGCCCTCTTGAGGGGTGAAGTCCTTGCAACAGAGGGTGGTCTCTTGGGGCTACATTTGCAATGCTTTGGGTTTCTATTCTGGGTCGCAGCACACCAGATCTCTACAGTATTTCCTCCTTCAGTTCCCAGATGATTCTCTCCTCCTCTCCTGTTTCCTCCACACCAGATCCTTTCCTTCCACTGCCGGGTGATGATCAGCAGTTGCTACCACCACCCATTCGTCTGTTTGAGGCGCCTGATGAGATCCCAGAACTGAATGTGATGCCTCATGAGATCCCAGAGCTGAACGTGACGGCTGATGAGATCCCAGAGCTGAATGTCGATGAAAGCGATTTTCAATAGGTGATGATTTCTGGCAAGGTGTAGGCCTAAAACTGTGGCTCTGCTCCCTTCTGACTGCCTACTGTCTTCCTTGTGCCCCCGCCATGGAGCATGGCTTTCTTATTAATCAATTCAAAGAGGATCCTGAACCACCTTTGAAGTTGCTCTTGAGTGTTCAGATAGAGAGAGAGGCTGGAGACTGGGAATGCGTGAAAATGGGTGCGTAGGCAAACAGAGTTCTGCTAGTTTGGGTTTTAGGTATTTGGGGGCTGCCATGCTTGCCCTTCCCGTGTGCAGCTGCCAGCTCAACCTGTATATTTGTAAATAAGCATGTCCTAGCCATAGCTGTCAAGCGTCCCTTATTTGGCGGGAAACTCCCTTATCCCAGCGCCGTGTCCCGCTGCTGTCCCTTATTGATGGGTGTCCCTTAAATTTCCCGGGTTTCAAAGGAAGCAGCTCCTCTCCCTCCTCCCTGCTGGCCAGGGAGGAGGAAGGCTCCAAGTGTGTTGCTTGGCTGCCCGGCCCGCCCCCCACCGGCCTCCTCTCACCAGCCTCGGCCCCCGGGAGCCCCTCCCTGCCGGGACCAGTGGAAGCCTCAGGCCCTTCCACCACCATCCTCCTCGCGGCCGCCGAACTGAGCTTCTCTGCCTGGGGCTTCCCCTCTGCCTGCTGCCGCCGCTCCCGCTAGGCCATACTGCGGCTGAGCCGCCAAAGGACCCGAATTAGATGGGCAGCCTGGCGCACCCTATGAATTGCTGAGGAGCCTTGAGAGGTGAGCGAGGGCGACCATAGAGAAAGCAGTTCAGAGAGAGGAGGAGGAGGCGGAGGCACGGGCAGGTTTTCCAAGGGCTAACCATGGAGGGGGAAAGCGGAGGAAGGACCGCAAGCGCTTCTCCCATAGATTTGTAGTGGTAGACTAGCATAGATGATCTGATCTGCGGGTTTAATTCGGGCGCTATTCCCCCCCCTTCCTCCTGCCCCGCCTGATGGAACTGAGAACTGCAGATGGAGCACGAGAAAAAAGATACAGAACTGCAGCAGCATCTTCGTAGCTTGGACTTGGTTTTGCGCGAAAAGTGGTTGCTGCTTGTAGTTATTTAATTGCCGTGTTTCATCGGCTGGTGTCTTGAGCAGCAACCTCTGGAAACGAAGGGCTAAAAACCGGCACTGCTCTCCCAAATTATCTGGTCCCTTTTAACTGGTTGACTAAAATCCCTTATTTTGGCTGCTGGTCCCTTATTTTCAAATCTGTCAGTTGACAGCTATGGTCCTGTCCTTATGATGCCTTATGATGTCCTGTCCAGTCCAGCTTCTCCAGAACTTCCCATCATTTGGAGAAGTAGAAGGTGCAAATCAAACTGCATATTGGTACCTGCAAACATGGACAGAGGTTTCTCTTTTCTCTGGAATTTTGGTCCTTCTGTTCAGTCGTCTTTTCCAATTTGTATTTTTTTCAGAGACTGTTCTGCTAATGTCATTTCCAAATCGTTGCAGAGGCCCATAGGTTCCTTCCTTATCCTCCCACACCTTTTTCCAGACCTGATCTATGGCAGGGTTGGGGGTTTTGTGTGTGTTTGTTTTTGTAATAAAATCCACTTTTGTTGGCTCCACGGTTTTCGCCACATTGTGATTTTTGCATCGCGCACACATAAACACACACACACCCATCATGATTTGTGATACGTTGCCAGGTCAAAAACTGTGGAACTGTTATCATGATATGGACTTCAAAATGGTCTTGGGCAATATATCGACTTTGGAAGTCGAATGGAATCCGTTCCGGAAGTCTGTTTGACTTCCAAAACATTCGAAAACCAAATTGCTGCTCTTGATTGGCTGCAGGAAGCTCCTGCAGCCAATCAGAAGCTGCGGAAGCCCTGTCAGACGTTTGGGTTCCAAAAGAACGTTTGCAAACTGGAACAATCACTTCTGGGTTTGCGACGTTCGGGAGCCAAAACCGTCCGAGTTCCAGGGCGTTCGGGATCCAAGATATGACTGTATTGCCCAGCCCTAACGGTAGGTTGTGTACATGGCTTCCCATTAATCATTTGCTCATCCCACACATTTTCCGAGCATTTCCTTGCCAGTTTCCTAACTGCAGAATACCCCTTGGTTGTTGGTTTTTTTGGGGTTTTTAAATGGATTTGTTGTGCTCATACATGAGGCCTTTTAATCCTTTTTTACTTGCGCAAGCCTACATTCCCCACAATGCCCTTGAGCCTCTCCCGAAACAGTCTGGAGGTGTCCTTAATTGCTCCTCACGTTTTCCCCACTTCTGACCGGGTAGGGAAAGGTGGCTTTAATTACAGTGGTACCTCGGGTTAAGTACTTAATTCGTTCCGGAGGTCCGTTCTTAACCTGAAACTGTTCTTAACCTGAAGCACCACTTTAGCTAATGGGGCCTCCTACTGCTGCCGCACCGCCAGAGCACAATTTCTGTTCTCATCCTGAAGCAAAGTTCTTAACCCGAGGTACTATTTCTGGGTTAGCGGAGTCTGTAACATGAAGCATATGTAACCTGAAGCATATGTAACCCAAGGTACCACTGTACTGGTTTTGTCGCATTGTGTAATCCCTACCCCTTTAAAAACAACAATCAAATAATAATAATAATAATAATAATAATAATAACAACAACAACAACAACAACAACAACAACAATAATTTATTTATACCCTGCCCATCTGGCTGAGTTTCCCCAGCCACTCTGGGCGGCTCCCAATCAAGTGTTAAAAACAGTACAGCGTTACATATTAAAAACTTCCCTGAACAGGGCTGCCTTAAGATGTCTTCTGAATGTCAGGTAATTGTTTATCTCTTTGACATCTGATAGGAGGGCATTCCACAGGGCGGGCGACACTACCAAGAAGGCCCTCTGCCTGGTTCCCTGTAACCTCACTTCTCGCAATGAGGGAACTGCCAGAAGGCCCTCGGCGCTGGATCTCAGTGTCCGGGCTGAATGATGGGGGTGGAGACGCTCCTTCAGATATACTGGACCGAGGCCGTTTAGGGCTTTAAAGGTCAGCACCAACACTTTGAATCGTGCTCTGAAACGTACTGGGAGCAGTGGTATTTTGCTATTTAAAAATGAAAGGGGGCGTGGGAATAAAAGAGGAAAAGCTGCCACACAGCTACAGTTGTTCTCTGGATGTTGGGGCATATTATCGGCCCACAATGAAATTCAGGGAGGGCCAGAGGCACTGCCAGTAAGAGGAGCAGGAACATACCCCAGGAGAAATAGAAGACAGAAAGAAACAGGGATATTACTGCAGGGGCACCTTGGCTGGGCTTGAGGGTTCACCTTTATCTCTCTCCCTGTAACCGTCTCTTCCCTCTTTTCTGCAAATGGAATGCCGAGCCTTTTGCACACGGAGGACTAGTTTTTTAAAATAGCTTTTAATGGAGTAAGTCATACAAAATGTGTGCAACATTCATACACCCCTCCAAACAAATCATCCCTCAAAATGGAATGAATAAAACAGCATTCAAACAAACAAATAAAAACGTGAGAATGTGGAAGATATTCAACAAACCCCTCCCCTTTAAAAAAACATTTTAAAAGTTGGCACAGGGATCCTCCCCACATTAAAATAATAATAATAATAATAATAATAATAATAATAATAATAATAATAATAGTAATAATAATAATAAATAAAAAATAACAATAATAACAACAACATATTTCTACCCGCCCATCTGGGCAGCTTCCAACAAAAGAATAAAAATACATTAAAACATCAGTCATTAAAAACTCTTGGCCCCCTCGTCTTATCACCCGGTTTCTTACTAGCAGGGGGATTGGGGCCGGTGTTTAAATAAATAAATAAATACATTAACACATTAAATAAAAATGTTAAATAAAAGCACGACAGCACGTGTGCTATCAATAAATTATGTTCGTCGATTAAATACAATGAAAAGCATACGACTTGGACGCACAAATTCACCCTTCTGCGTTGGGATTCCCTCCTCCGATCTTAGTTTGCATTCCTGGCTAACGCTGCACAATGGGAAATGACTCTTGCCACCACGACGGCGAAGGACTGCAGGCGAAGCAGGATGGGATCCTGCAAGGCTTGCTTCTCCCATTCGGACGAAATGGGAGGGAGGCCTGGGATGCTGCTTTCCATATTTCCTCCAACCTGTAGGAGAGAAAAGCATCAGGGTTAAGAACGCAGGAAAGAGCCCTGCTGTTGAATCAAGGGGAAACATAAGCCAGCATCCTGTTTAGGGCTGGGCGATAAACTGGTTTTCATCAACGCGATATATCGCCCGCTAAACATCGCTATATACCAATATATCACGATATCTTAAATAAATATGGGACTAGGTTGGCTTCATGTGTTTTTCTTGCATCGTGATCTTTGCATAGCTTCCGTACATCATGATTCATGTTCTATTGTCAGGTCAAAAATGGTGAAACCGATATCACGATACGGATTTCAGATGGATTGAGCTTCGTTGTGTAAATAGGGTAATGGTACAAAACCAAATTTATAGTAAGTCAAGTAATATGGAGAAAGTAAAGCTTAAGCGCATGTTTAAGGAATTTAAATCGGGAATGCAAACAGAAAATCGGAGCACTTGACAAATTTAATCTCAAGTGGATGTACAAAGCAAGCATTAGTTAAAGAATGAATAATTATTAATTTTCATTTTGCCTATAATATCTATTGTATACTTCTGTTATAAAGTTTTCAATCAATAAAGCACTCAAAAGCAAAAAAACAAAAACAAACTGGTTTGGGACGGTATATTGCTGCGCCCTAATCCTGTTCTCTCACTTCCATACATGTATGGAAATGAGAGCTGGACCATAAAGAAGGCTGATCTCCGAAGAATTGATGCTTTTGAATTCTGGTGTTGGAGGAGACTCTTGAGAGTCCCATGGACTGCAAGAAGATCAAACCTCTCCATTCTGAAGGAAATCAGCCCTGAGTGCTCACTGGAAGGACAGATCCTGAAGCTGAGGCTCCAATACTTTGGCCACCTCATGAGAAGAGAAGCCTCCCTGGAAAAGGCCTTGATGCTGGGAAAGATGGAGGGCACAAGGAGAAGGGGACGACAGAGGACGAGATGGTTGGACAGTGTTCTCGAAGCTACCAACACGTGTTTGACCAAACTGCAGGAGGCAGTGGAAGACAGGAGTGCCTGGTGTGCTCTGGTCCAGGGCGTCACGAAGAGTCGGACACGGCTAAACAACAACAACAATCCTGTTCTCACAGTGGCCTGCCAAGTGGTCCTGGGAAGCCTCTAGGTGCAAAAACACTTTCCCCCCTGTGATCTTCAGAAGCTAGTACTGTATATAGAAGCACACTGTCTTTGACAGGAAGTGGTACCTAGTCATCTGGGTCAGTAGCCTTATCCCCCCAAAGGGTTAACTACGCTTCCAGTCCAGGTGGCTAGTTCTGTAACAATGCCTCTGCCCTTATCCCACACTATATAAGCTTAGAAAGACACGTGACCAGTGTTACTGAGAAAGCAAACCAACCCTGGTTATGTCATGATTGCTATTGCAGGACTGCTGCTTTGCCTGATCATTTTTTGACCGCTGACAATTCAGCAAGGATTTGATTTGTTGGGTGGGCGGGTCCCCAGGCAAGTGGATCCAGGGGGATATTGCACACTTTATAATTTGTAGGTGATGCAGTACATCTTGGCATGTATGTGAAGGAAGTACATAACCCAGAGAGCGTTTGCATAGCGAGTTTCAGTTCAGCTGCACAACATTCTGTATCTCTGAATCTTTATTTGCATCAGCCATAGCAATAAAACACACAATACGATATGCAAAAAATAAAGATAAAAAAGTCAATTATATAAAATACGTTTTGCGGGGGTTCGGATCAATAGTCAAATAGTGGATCTTATTCTAACTGCCCCGGCTAAAAACCTTGCAACCTTTGCTGTCACCTGCTCATCTTGATCTGCCAAGAGAAAGGAGACTGTGGCAATGGCTGGGTGACCCAGAATGGACAATAAAAGAGGGGTGATAACCTCATTCCTCAAGTCTTTATAAAAAGTGCAAGTCAAAAGGACATACACCACCGATTCGGTACTGCCATCTCCACAGGGACATAGTCCTTTTTCGTGTGGAATTTGTTGGAATTGTCCCTCAAGTACAGCCAAAGGCGGTATATTCAATCTTGCGAGAGTAAAAGCGCGTCTATATTTTAGAATTGCTAAATTATGCAGCTAGGGTGCCAAAGACTCGAGGTGGGTGGGTGGAAAATAGTCATACCACGGGCAAAATTTCCTTATTGTGGCCAGACTGGTCTGTCAGCTGCACAACACTGCAAAAGTGAATCGCGGCAAGTGGAATTCGGGGATTTTACTGGTCCCGAGCGCTTTCCCTGGGAGAATTCGCGCTTTATAGCTGAATTGGAGCAAATGGCAACCTGCAGAAAACCTAATTGCTGTTTGCTCCAATTCGGCGGTAGAATGTGGGTTTACCTGGGGAAAGCTCTGGGACAAAAATAAGTGATCAGAGACGGACCTGGAAAACCCGAGCCTGTGCCTAGAAAGGCGAAGCGAAGGTAAGTAAGGATGAGAGCTCTGTGTTCCTTCACTTTCACTGCCAGCTGTAGGCTGCCTACACATCTGGTTTCTGTCTCTGCAGCCACTTGAGGGCGCTATGTCATCTTTCCAGCTCCCCTAAAGGAAGACTGATGTTCAGTGGGACTGAATGTCCATTGAGATCCGGCCACTTCCTAGCACGGAGGAAGAAAGCAGCTGGAAGCCAGGGATTTATTGCCTTCCTTGGGGCACTTTAATGCAGTTAAATGGCACCAATCTAAATCTCAGGTCCCATGCTTGAAGTTGAATCCTGACAAGACAGAAGTACTGTTTCTGGGGGACAGGAGGTGGGCAGGTGTGGAAGACTCCCTGGTCCTGAATGGGGTAACTGTGCCCCTGAAGGACCAGGTGCGCAGCCTGGGAGTCATTCTGGACTCACAGCTGTCCATGGAGGCGCAGGTCAATTCTATGTCCAGGGCAGCTGTTTATCAGCTCCATCTGGTACGCTGGCTGAGACCCTACCTGCCCGCAGACTGGCTCGCCAGAGTGGTACGTGCTCTGGTTATCTCTCGCTTGGACTACTGCAATGTGCTCTATGTGGGGCTACCTTTGAAGATGACCCGAGACCATATAACACCAGTCTTGAAAGACCTACACTGGCTCCCAGTACATTTCCAAGCACAATTCAAAGTGTTGGTGCTGACCTTTAAAGCCCTAAACGGCCTCGGTCCAGTATACCTGAAGGAGCGTCTCCACCTCCATCGTTCTGCCCGGACACTGAGGTCCAGCACCGAGGGCCTTCTGGCGGTTCCCTCACTACGAGAAGCCAAGTTACAGGGAACCAGGCAGAGGGCCTACTCGGTAGTGGCACCCACCCTGTGGAACGCCCTCCCACCAGATGTCAAAGAGAAAAATAACTACCAAACTTTTAGAAGACATCTAAAGGCAGCCCTGTGTAGGGAAGCTTTTAATGTTTAATAGGTTATTGTATTTTAGTGTTTTGTTGGAAGCCGTCCAGAGTGGCTTGGGGGACCCAGCCAGATGGGCGGGGTATAAATAAATTATTATTATTATTATTATTATTATTATTATTATTATTATTATTATTATTATTATTATTATTATAAAATAGAGACAGTGTGCGGGCATCTGTGGGTGACATATATTTTTGTGATTATGGGGGGGGGTTAACTGTTAAAAAGTTTAAAAACTCTCTTTTAAATTGTTGTAACTTGCTCTGGGACGAAGGGCTTGGTAATAAATTTCAAAGAATTGTAGGGTGGGAAGGAACCCCAAGGGTCATCTAGTCCAACCCCCAGCGATGCAGGAATCTCAACTAAATCATACATGACAGATGGCCATCCGATCTCTGCTTAAAAGCCTCCAAGGAAGGAGAGTCCATGACCTCTCAAGGGAGACTGTTCCACTGTTGAACAGCTCTTACTGTCGGAAAGTTCTTCCTGATGTTTTGTCGGAATCTCCTTTCTTGGAACTTGAAGTCCCTGGTTCGAGTCATACCCTCCAGAGCAGCATTTAAGATGATGATGATGATGACGGCCTCGGTCCTGTATACCTGAAGGAGCGTCTCCACCCCCATCATTTAGCCCGGACACTGAGATCCAGCGCTGAGGGCCTTCTGGCGGTTCCCTTGTTGCGAGAAGTGAGGTTACAGGGAACCAGACAGAGGGCCTTCTTGGTAGTGGCACCCACTCTGTGGAACACCCTCCCTTCAGATGTGAAGGAAATAAGCAGCTATCCTATCTTTAAAAGACATCTGAAGGCAGCCCTGTTCAGGGAAGTTTTTAATATTTAATGCTGTATTGTTTTTAACACTCGATTGGGAGCCGCCCAGAGTGGCTGGGGAAACTCAGCCAGATGGGCGGGGTATAAATAATAAATTATGATGATGATTATACAACCATATGCAGCCGGTCTGTGCAGAGCCTCCAATGTAGACGGAATGCAGACGTAACAATGCATTTGCAAATGCATTTGGGACTTGGGGACTCTTGCAAAGCAGAACAAGACTGCACCTTTGGTTGCGCTGTCCTAGCGTAGCTAGACTCAGATGTGACTCATGCATCCTTCTATATTATCTCCTTTTCCACTTCCTTCACCAACTGATTAGCTCACTGGTCTTCTTGTGCAGTACAGCAGTGACGTTAGCATGGTTGCTTTAAAAACAAAAATCCATCTCGTGTCCGCGTGCCTTTGCACGGTTTGCTTCATTGACTCTTTCAATTTGCCTCCGACCTTCATGCGTGATCCTGAGGCCTCCCTGTGGCCAAACCCATTCAACCCCTATAAAACATGTACCCACCTTTGAAACGAGTTGCAATAGTTTATACAGGGTGTTTTTGAGCTCGGTGTTTGACGTCGGGGGGAAAACGCGCACCAGAAGTTCATGATAATGGTGAAGTCCTTGGTGGATTTTTCCCAGGCAGCCCTAGGAAGGAGAGTAGAAACTTATTTTATTTTGTTAGTTTACAGGACAGGCTCAGGCTGCAGCAAGCATCAGATCTTGCAACGTTGGGTGCAAAACTGCTGAGATTCACATGTAAGAGTCACAAAACTGCTGAGAGTCACACCCTTTGATCTTGAAATTCTGCTCCCTAATTTTATGTTATGAGACTAGGCTAAAGGCTCCTGCAGGGTTTTAACCACTCCTCTTGTAGCAATTCTATGTCAGGAGCTCGTCCTACACTCGAGTAGGACCCTGATAGAGACACATGCCCGACTGACATGTTCTCTCCCTCCTGGTCGTTCCTTTGGGAGCTTCAAAAGCTTTCTTCAGCCCAAACATCACAGCGACCGATGCCAACAGACATCGGCACACTTAGGGATTGGCAGAATCTTTGCAGTTGCCTAACACCTCATCAACTCAGCATTTTGGCTAATCTACTTTATTTATATATAAACACATATGGAGCACTGCAACATGGCTCCCTCTCTCTCTAGCATCAGACAGCAAAAAGAAAAAGAAGAAAGGACAATAGTCCCACTTCACGGAACACAGTAACACAAACATCCTGTCTTCGTCACTTCCCACTCTGTGGAGTCAAAACATACACTGTCATGTGATAGACAAAAATCCCATGACTGCAATCATGGAGAAGGAATTCTAACATTCTAATGCATGGTGCTAGATGCTGTAAAGTTAGTAATTGTGTTCTTCTTATTTTGCTGCTTTTCTTTCTTGCACTGTAATTAATTTCATTTGCTTTTCACAGAATTAACGTAGCAATGCAATAAAATGCAATGCCAGAATATCGTCACTTGACGATATTGGAAACGTTAACTAATATACGAGCAGGAATTACCAAAGGGATAGCTGATGGATACGGATAAAAGAAAAAACAAAAGCAAATTAAAGATAACTATGACATAAAATCAAAAATAAGGGGTAATTAATTATCCAAGAAGGGGGTGGGAAATCTTTTTCTTTTTTAAAGTGGTATAAAATTTGCTTAATCTGCTATGGATTTGTTAAAAATTTGGAAAACCAATAAAAAAATAACTGGCAAGAAAAATACAAGGCAAGAAATGAAAGCAGTGGAAGAAATAATACAAATTCAATAAATAATAATGACAACAAAAGCAGCAATTAAAAAGCAATGTGGATCTGCTGTGGACCACCTGAAGGAAGCTTATAGTCCACAAGCCATGGTTTAGGAACCAGGCCTTCCAGTGCCAGAACCGAAAACACTCTCAACACTTCGCTCATCCCTTAGGTTTGTAAGAAAGAGTCTGGATAATGATATAGTGTGTGGCACAACAACTTTCTTTCTGCCTTCAGGGGACCATTTCCACATCTAAGTGCTTGCCAAAGAAACTCTTGAGTGTCTGCTGTGGAACTTCCTGGTTGTTGCTAAGCTTCATGGGATGAGTTCCAGGGCACGTTCTTGGTTTGGAATAGGGCACTGTGTCAAGCCTCTTGGGTCTTCCCAATGTTACCAGAGGGAAAGACCGTGACTTCAGGGAAACACCCAACGCATATTGCGTTGGAACGTCCATTGTCTTCCAGCGAGATCTATTTCCCAGTTGACAAACTAATGCTATGCTTCCAGCCAGGGAACCCAACTTCACCCAGAATGCAGTTTTGATAGCATTATCCTAATCAAAACTGAGGGTGGTGGGGCGGGGAGGTAAAAAATGTCCTGAGCTGCTGACTATTGCCAATTTTGCATGGTTGCCTCTGGCCTTAACCTGAAGCCAAATGTAAAATGCACACTAGAGGAAGCGACCAAGAATCCTTTTACAAATCTGTTACAATACCTTTAATAAAACATTCTGCTCCCCTGTTCCGCTGCCCAAAAAATTCTGGGCATTGTCGATTACCCCTCAACAGAATTACAATTCTTGGAAATTCTTAACAAACTGCAGCGCCCAGAAATCTTTGAGGGAAAGAATGTGGTTCTAATGTGCTTTAAAGGAATAGCGTGTACACAGCCTTAGTCTTTAAGGTGCCACAAGACTTCTGCTGTTTTTCAAGCAGAAACTAGCAAATTCAGGTTGTGCAGTTAAAGTGGATTTGGTGCTCTTGCGCAACAAACACACTCACCCCCCCCCAAAAAAATCGACTCTTTTTGTGGTTAGGAACTTGACAGGAAAATGAAAGGTGAGGCATTAACTTCCTGGGAGGCAAGTTGGAATGCGTTGTCAATAAATGACAGACATTTATTAAATTCCATGCAAACGTTGTGCAAAGAAATCAGGACTTAAGGCACAGTAAACAGGCTGTCTAGAAGTGACTTTCGTTGTTTTTGAAGCAATAGACTAATGCCCCTCTGGAAATAGATACAGACAGGCTTTCTTATTATTTTTTACTGACCATATTGTCTTTTAGATTAATTTGGGGGAAATTACTGGGGGTCTGCTGGTCAAATTATGAAATACGTCTGTTCCATGCAGCAGTCTCCCTAGCCTCCTTCGGTGCCCTGTGCATTGGGAAATGCGTGGCGGCTGACTCATCTTCCCCTCATTCAGGCCTCACAGACTCTGACATTAAGTTCTCTGGGCCTACTCTGAAGGTCAGGATCCGGTCTTCAAAAACTGACCAATTAAGGAAAGGGGTCACCTTAACACTGGCCCCGGCAGAACAGGAGGGCCTGGGTCGGTGTCCGGACATGCGCCGGTTCCTCAGGGTATGTCCCAAGCACAACGGCCCTTTTCTCAAGCAGTCTTGCGTAAAGTTACAGTGGCCTGTGGCGGTGACCCCCTGAAATACTTTGGGCACTCTTTTCATATTGGAGCTGCCACTTTAGTGGCAGACCAGACTCTGCCTGCATCAAGGAGCTGGGTTGCTGGCGTTCTGAGGCGTACAAGGGTTACATTTGTCCTGGCACGCCATCCTTGTTGTTGTTGTTTTGTCGTTTAGCCATTTCCGACTCTTCGTGACCCCCTGGACCAGAGCACGCCAGGCACTCCTGTCTTCCACTGCCTCCCACAGTTTGGTCAAACTCATGCTGGTAGCTTCGAGAACACTGTCCAACCATCTCGTCCTCTGTCGTCCCCTTCTGCTTGTGCCCTCCATCTTTCCCAACATCAGGGTCTTTCCAGGGAGTCTTCTCTTCTCATGAAGTGGCCAAAGTATTGGAGCCTCAGCTTCAGGATTTGTCCTTCCAGTGAGCACTCAGGGCTGATTTCCTTCAGAATGGATCAGTTTGATCTTCTTGCAGTCCATGGGACTCTCAAGAGTCTCCTCCAGCACCATAATTCAAAAGCATCAATTCTTCAGCGATCAGCCTTCTTTATGGTCCAGCTCTCACTTCCATACATCACTACTGGCTGCACTTTAGTTTTCTTGCAGGTCTGTCCAGCACGAAGATATGGGTGGTGGGGCATAGCAGCGTTCACTGGGCGGCAGCCTATGCCTCGTCGTGACTGGGGCCACAGTCTTGTCATCCACCCCAAGGTACATGTCTATTGGGTGGGCCGGCGGGGCATGTGTTGGTCCACCTTGATGTCCATGCTGCTGAGGGCGGCAGCTGTGCACAGACCACCAAAAGTTTTGGTTCTGCACCTGGGAGAGAACGACTTGGTGTGGGGGAAAGGCGTTGCCCTGACCCTGGCTGTCAGGGCAGACGTCAAAAGCTTGCAGGCCATGTACCCGGCAATGACCATCTGCTAGTCCAATCTCCTTCCCCGCCTGTGCTGGAGAGGGGTTAACAGGCCCTCTTCCTTCAATTATGCGGTGCAGAAAATCAACAGGGCCATGTGCAACACCATGCGGCCAATTGGCAGACTCTCTATTCCACATCTCACCATCAGAGTGGAGAAGGGCGGGCTGTTTAGGGCTAATGGAGTGCATTTGACGGCCCTGGGAAATGAGCTTTGGCTGCAAGGCCTCAAAGATTGGGCGGACAGGAGTTTGTTCTTCAGCTGTGGGTTTCTTGGCGGCGAGGCCCCTTAGGGCCTCGGGTGGCGGTTTTTATGCCTTGGCGAGGTATCCTTTAGGGACGTGGGTGGCGCCATGGGTTAAACCACAGAGCCTAGGACTTGCCGGTCAGAAGGTCAGCGGTTCGAATCCCCGCAACGGAGTGAGCTCCCGTTGCTCGGTCCCTGCTCCTGCCAACCTAGCAGTTCGAAAGCACGTCAAAGTGCAAGTAGATAAATAGGTACCACTCCGGCGGGAAGGTAAACGGCGTTTCCGTGCGCTGCTCTGGTTCGCCAGAAGCAGCTTGGTCATGCTGGCCACATGACCCAGAAGCTGTATGCCGGCTCCCTCGGCCAGTAAAGTGAGATGAGCGCCGCAACCCCAGAGTCGGCCACGACTGGACCTAATGGCCAGGTGTCCCTTTACCTTTACCTAAGGTATCCTTTAGTCTATCTTCAAGTTGGGGGGGAGGCATTACATGCACCCCCACGCGGCGGTGTTTGCAGGGCCCATTAAAGGGTTGATTGCGGGAGTCCCTGGCCCTAGAGCAGCGGCATGTAGGTCAAACTCCCGGCGGAGGTAAGGTGGGAGGACATGCTGTGTAAGTTTGTCCTTTACAGTCCCGTCCCACTGTACCACATTGCCCTGCACATCCTCAGTCCCAGATGGGCTGAGAGGGTTACATGCCAAGGCCTATGCCAAATTTCCCACATTCTGAAGTTAAATAAAGTTGTGGCCAATTTGAACCCATACTTTGGTCTCTTGTCTAAACGGACAGGGTTCAGCGCGTGTGCTCGCAAAAACACTTACCATTTTATTATTGTCCAACGAATCTGGATCACATTTGTCACTGCATTCAATCCTCTGGGGAAGTGAAACACTCGTATTTGCCTCCTGGGGGGGGGGTGATAAAGAGAAACTCGGTGTAAAGATGTATCTTGAGCAGGCCTGAAGCCCCGCTTCTGGTATTCCTCCTGCCTTGCGTTCCACCTTACAATCTCTCTTTCTCACCTCTGTTGTTTCATTCATTTTTGCGGGAAATTCCCTTATTCCAGCGCCATTTCCCGCTGCTTCCCGCTATCCCAGATTGTTAGATATCCCGTAGACTGTCCCCCGGACAGGTGAGGCTGCTGACCCCTTATTTTCAAGGCTGCTGATCTCTTATTTTCAAATCTGAAAGTTGACAGCTATGTGCTTTGCACCTTGAGTACTTTTACCTGGATGATATGCGCCTTTGAGCTCAGATAATAAATAGCAGACAGTGTTCTGGGGCAGCAGCACTCACCTGGCCTTTGTTCAGTTGTGTTGCTGCTGCATACTGGGAGGTAGAGAGAGGTAGGGGGGAGATGGCAGAGAGGTTGGTGCCGCGGTGCAAATGCATCAGGGGGATCTGTACTCTGTACTCCTGCCAGTGTCTGTTTGCACCGCGCCAACCTTTCTGTTCCCCTTCTGCCTCCCAGTAAAAAGCCACCACATGACCGGGGGTCAGGGGAATGGCCGGTTCACTACGCTGTCTCAGACCCTCCAAGTGTCCCGATTTTCCAGGGATAATCCCAGTTTTACAGAAGCCATCCCAGATTCTGATTTGATCCTGGAATGTTCTGCTTTCCCTTAGGACATCTCTATTTTCATTGGAGAAATGTTGAAGGGTATGGAGTTATGCGACGCCGGAGCCAATGAGATAAGTAACTATATAGAGCCTATATACAGTATAGAACTATATAGAGCCTTTAGAAGATATCTGAAGGCATCCCTGTATAATAAAGTTTTAAAACATGTTTTATATTTTTATATAAGTTGGAAGCCACCCAAAGAGGATAATAAAATTATTACAGTGGTACCTCGGGTCACATACGCTTCAGGTTACACACTCCACTAAGCCAGAAATAGTGCTTCAGGTTAAGAACTTTGCTTCAGGATAAGAACAGAAATCGGGCTCCAGCGGCGGGGCGGCAGCAGGAGGCCCCATTAGCTAAAGTGGTGCTTCAGGTTAAGAACAGTTTCAGGTTAAGAACGGACCTCCGGAACGAATTAAGTACTTAACCCGAGGTACCACTGTATTATTATTAAGGAACAGGACGTCCCTATTTTCATTGGAGAAGTGTTGGAGGATATGCTGTCTGCTCTTGCTGGTAGCGCTACTTGGTTGCCCGGAGGGAGGGTAATGAGGTGTTTGTGTGTGTAGAAACTATCCTACTAGCCTCAGGTAATATATTCAGGGGCTTGGCCCACCTTTGCCTCTGATCCCACCCACCACTGACATGAAGGTTGCTCAGAAAGGAATGCAGCTTACAAGCTAGAAAAGGTTTGCAGCAGGCACTTCCCGGGTACCTGTCAACCTGTCACTTTCTTTATGTGTGCGTGTTTGTCAGATCATCCCCTGTTTGCCCCTAATATTGGAAACAGTCCAACGGATCTTAGCTACACATCTACACATAGCCGAGTGGGCCTTTGAACCCTGGTCTCCCAGGTCCTAATCCGACTCTAACCTCTGCACCACACTCTCTAATGCTGATGGCAGCCCTTCTCCCTTCTAGAGTCGCCTGGTTCTCCTTTGCATCTAGTTACTCGAGAGCAGGGGTGGCCAGGCTGCGGCCCTCCTGATATTGTTGGTCTTCTCATACAGTGGTGCCCCGCAAGACGAATGCCTCGCAAGATGGAAAACTTGCTAGACGAAAGAGTTTTCCGTTTTGGAGGTGCTTCGCAAAACGAATTTCCTATGGGCTTGCTTCGCAAGACGACAATGTCTTGCGAGTTCCTGCTGGTTTTTTCCCCCCCCCCCTTTTTCTAAGCCGCTAAGCCGCTTATCAGCTGATCCGATCAGCAGATAAGCCGCTAAAAGCCACTAAAAGCCGCTAATAGCGCTAATAGCGCTAATCCGTCAATGGGCTTGCTTCGCAAGACGAAAAAACCGCTAGACGAAGAGAATCACAGAACGGATTCTTTTCGTCTTGCGAGGCACCACTGTACTTGGCCAGCAGTTAAGAACGATGGAAGTTGTACTGGCTTAGAGTGAGCAGATTAGAAACCATCCAAAGATATAAGTCCTAGCTGTAGATCATTATGGTTTGGCAGTCCACACTAAGGTCCAGTAAGGTTAAAACCATCTGAAGCATTAGGCTACATCTGAGTGGTGGAATTTTAATTGTTAGACTCACAGGCTTCCTTAAACTCGGCCCTCCATACGTTTCTTTGCCTACAACTCCCACAATCCCTAGCTAGCAGGAGCCAAGTCTGAGGAAGCCTGTTTAGAGAATGGTAAAAGTATGGAGTTTCCGCTCACAATCATGTGAAATCGAGGACCAATTATGCTGCAATATTAGAATATTAAACGGGGGGAAACAAACAAACAGCAATTGCTTCACCTCACAAGGTTTCAAAACAAAGAGGAACGAGAGAGAATGCGAAACTTTTAAAACCACATGCGAGGAGGAGTTGCTGTTTTCAAAATGTGCTGGGTCAGACTTCACTGTTCGTTCGTCGCTGTGAAGAGAGCCGTGGGAAATGTTCCGTGCAGTTGTTTGTGTAATTCTTAACCCCCCTGCTAAATGTCACTGGGTAAAGATGCTAGCTTGTCATGCGACACAGTCAAGTACCTTGGGTCACATCCTACACAGTTGAATGTCTTGAGACTGACATGTGGCAAGGGTGGAGAAACTCAACAAGACAGGGATGCTATATTTAACAAATGCAAAGAAAACTGGTGTGCGCATGCGCCCTGCTTTGTTTTATTGCACCAATTATTGAAAGGTATAAAAGCTGTCAAAACCCTTTGCTCAGGGCAGTTCCCTTCAGATTGTCTCCGGAGGTGCTGCCCTGCTGCAGTAGTAAATAAAGAGAGGGTATTTATGGCCTCGTCTATTGTTTAAACCAGTGTTTCCCAAACTTGCATCACTAGCTGTTGTGGTGGTGGTTTTTTTGGACTACAACACCCATCATCCCTAGCTAGCAGAACCAGTCGTCAGGGATGATGGGAATTGTAGCCCCAAAACAGCTGGCACCCCAATCTTGGGAAACACTGGTTTAAACTGATCCCTACCTGGGGGACAAACTGAGGGGAGTGGGTCTTCCTTGACATGGGTAACTGAAAGTGTTTGATATTTTGAAAGGACAACTTAATGCCAGAAAATTCTGGAATGACTTTATAGGAGAACATTGCTCATTAACCATTTTGTTGTCCTTCTCCTTCTCTTCCTCCACTTGTGCCGGGGGGCAGACTTTGCTAATATTTCGTAATATGGCGCCCTCTGCGAGGCCAAAATTTGGCGCCCCCGAATGGATCTTCTCAGTTATGGATCTTTCTCCATTTTTGTGTCCCCTCAACTTGTGGCATAACACCCTAAATTTGGCACTACTTGTCTACACCAGCGACTGCCAGTGCAGAGCCAGAGGGTGGTAGTGACTCTGGATTAAGGCTACAATCCTATGTGCATTTACCCAGGAATAACAGCAACTGAAAATAGTGGGACTTACTTTTGACTGAAGTAAATATGAATAGGATTGCACTGTAAGTAACATGGAACTTATGTATGTGATCTGAAGATAATCACTACCTCTTGTCTCTTGTTAAAGTAGGGGTGTTAGTGGTCCTCCAACTATTATTGGACTCACAACTTCCAGTAGCCCCAGGCAACATGCCCAATGATTAGGGTGATGTGAACTGGTGTACCAGTGGTAGAGATGGTTGAATCCATCTGTTTCAGTTTTTCTTTTTCCCAGTCAGATTCAGTTCCCCAGAATTCCACACACATCATCATCATCAGGAAACTACACCAGTGTTTTAGCACTGATTCCTCCCAATAGACACATGCTTGTATGCAGTTTTGCCAAATAAATCTTTTGCAGAACAATTTTGGAATGTTTCGAACTCCTTTTCAAGGGGACAAAGTCAGCCTAACATTGGGCACAATCTCTTTGGCTATCCCTTTATTTAGGGCTGTTTTTAGCTGAGCCTGTGTTCAACTACAATGGTACCTCAGGTTAAGTACTTAATTCGTTCCAGAGGTCCATACTTAACCTGAAACTGTTCTTAACCTGAAGCACCACTTTAGCTAATGGGGGCTCCTGCTGCTGCTGTGCTGCCGGAGCACAATTTCTGTTCTCATCCTGAAGCAAAGTTCTTAACCTGAAGCACTATTTCTGGGTTAGCGGAGTCTGTAACCTGAAGCGTATGTAACCCGAGGTACCACTGTACAGACGTACCTTGGTTCGCGAATCCCTTGCAAGTCGGAACGTTTTGGCTCCCGAATTCCGCAAGTGAGTGTTCCAGTTTGCAAACATTTTTTGGACGCCGAACGTCCGACGCGGCTTCCGAGTGAGTGCAGGAAGTTCCTGCAGACAATCCGAAGCTATGCCTTGGTTTTCAAACGTTTTCGGAAGTCGAAGAGACTTCTGGAACAGATTCTGTTTGAGAACCAAGGTACGACTGTACATTCTTTCTGCAGCACCCCTGTGGGGGTCAGGAACCCAGTCGTGTCACCCCTTGCCTGCAGAGCCAGCAACCCCTCACCCTTATTCAAACACCCTTGTGGAGTGTTCCCTCAGCCTCCTCTCTTCTCCCCTCTCCTTGGGAGTCCTCTGGGCAGCCGCTGCCCCTGGTCTCTGACCTGCCCCCCCTCGTCCCAAAGCGAGGTGCCTCCTCACACTGCCCCACAGGGGCCTGGGAAGCAGCCCCTGGCCAGCCCCAGAGGCATCATTTGCCTGGGGAGCTTATAGCCACGGAGTCTGCGACAAACAGCTGTGCAAGCCTTTGGGAGGCAGAGACAGGAGATGGCATCAGAGGAGAGAGGGAAGGAAAGAGGGACAGAGGCCAGTGTTGCCCGTGGCACCCATGTCCACCATTCAAGGCACCCCAGGGTGCCACAGCACACTGGTTGAAAACCACCAGTTTACAGTGCTGCTGTTTTAGAATCGCACTCCTCCCCTTAAATTGTTTAATCTTCTGCCAAGAGGAATTAACCAGGTGCCTTCCGTGCCAGCTTTTAAATGTGTGCAGAATATCTTTCTATTCTGCCAAGCCTATGCAGGCAATTAAGAATATTTCCTTCCACAGTGGTTAATGGATGTCTGTTTTTTGTTTTTGTTTTTTTATATGGATTTTGTTGTACATATTTAATTTTTATTGCTACAAACCACTGACATACTTTTAATGATATAAATATTTTTATGAATAGAATAATAATAACTAAAACTAGTTTTATAGGAGTGCCCTGCCAGATTATGACAAGTTTTCAGCAGCTGTATAAAATGACTATGTTTTACTGAAATGAATAGAACAGTTTTATGTATAAGCCACTTTATGAGGGTTTTCTCTGAAAGACAGTATGGAGGGATTAAATAAATATAACTAAATATAAATGCAAAAGTGTGGCTCCACCACTAGGGATGGGGGAAGAAAGTCAATCTAGTTCTCATTTACAGGTGAATCTCCCTAATTTGCACTTTCTAAAACAATATGAGAACCAAAAGACAGCCATCCTTTGAAATTCTTTGAACTTCTCCGAATTCTGCAATGCCAACCTGGGCATAAAAATGCATATACTGAAGTGTGAGTATAAATGCATAAAATGGTGAAAATAACATATCAGAAATGCTTCATATTATGGGAAATTGGTTTGCAAGTAATAATAATAATAATAGTAATAATAATAGTAATAGTAGTAATAATGATTTAATTATTTGTACCCTGCCTATCTGGCTGGGTTGCCCCAGCCACTCTGGGCAGCTTCCAGCAAATATAAAAGCATAATAAAACATCAAATATTAAAAACTTCCCTAAACAAGGCTGCCTTCAGATGTCTTCTGAAGTATGTATTTACGTGTCTCCTTGACATCTGATGGGAGGGCGCTCCATAGGGTAGGAGCCACTACCAAGAAGGCCCTTTGCCTGGTTCCCTGTAACTTCTTTCCATAATATATCAGTGCAAAATTGCATACAAACTGCTGGTTGCACTAAAATGCTGGTGGATTTTCATGAGGACTTTGAAAAAACAAATTGCCAACTGAGGTGGAAATGTGGAGAACTGTACTTCATAATTTAAAAAAAGGGAAGACACTGAGAAAACTGAAATTGATAGATTTGGCCATTCATCTCCATCTCTAAACCGCAACCTTTCCCCTCTAGGTCACTTTTCTGTGAGGGATGCTCAATCATGAAACGCCCCACAAATGAACTTTTCTGAACCCTAAGCCAGTCTGGGGAACAGAACGGTTCTGCTTTCAGGCTAATTGTCAGTGTCCGTTCTTTGCTATCCTTTAATTCATTTCCCTACCAAACTCACTCCTTTACATTCCAGCCCTCCGCTGGCATGTGTCCCCAATGTTTGCCAATTCAGGATACCATTTCATATGCATCTGACAAAGTGGTCCAGAAAAAGCATAGGCCATAATAAACTGGCCTTGAAAAGTGTCACGATGCAAACGTCTTCGCTGTTGGAGCTCTGTCGCGATCCACGCTCCTCTTTGGAACCTCAGACTGCTTTGCTGAGCAAAAGCAATGAATTCTATTTTTACTCACCACCATCACCTTCTCCTCTAGCCTCAGCTTCCACAACTCGCTGAGTATCTCCTGAGAGGCATCTTTGCAATCCTTCCAGGAAGGCTTGTTTTCTCTGGGCAGCCTCATCCCCCTGGAAGCAGCAACCAGTAGCAGTAAGAAGCCCAGAAGACAGCTTGCCCTGAGGTTCCTTGAGTTGTTCTGCATCTCTGAGGAATTCAGATAAAGCCTGGGATGATTCACGAGGACTTGCCTTGAGACTAATTGTTTGAGGAACCAGGATCCCTCTATTTATATTCTCTGCCACAGGTTGACTCAGGCAAATAGTGGGGATTTCCCTTCTGGGCCTGACAGGTGGGGATTGTACTACAACTGCAGTGATGTCAGGGAGCAGAGCTAAGTCCAGCAGATCCCATTCATGGTGACAGTGACACTGCTAAGTCCACTGGAAGAAAAGCAGAAGTGACACCGTGGTCTGGGCACTCCAGTGTGGATTGTGGGTCACCTCAGAAATTGGTTCATTTGCCTAATGGGTTCAGAGCGTAGGCATCTTCAAGCAGGGTGGGCAAAGCACAAAACTCCCTTTTTTCTCCCTACCTGCACACAGAAAATCCAAATCATACATCATCTAATACCTATGTCAGAAAATTATCTGGGAAGAGGAAACCAAGAAGCTGGTCTTCTATTTCCCCAGCTCCCACCAGTCCCTCAGCGCCCCTTTCTCCACCACACATACAAAACCCTCCTTTAAAAAAATAAAACAAAAAAAAAATAAAGCCCCTGTTATTTTCAAACCAGTCAAAAAAATGACAGGCAATTGCAAATGTAATAACATTGCTGGTGATGTGAACACATGACGTCATAGAATCACCCAGATGCAGATCAATGTCAAACATGTCTTTTCACAAGTGGCCAGGCATGGTCAGTAGTTGTTGTCTCTATCCCGATGTGTTGATGAATTAAATAAAGGAATAGCAAGCGGTGGAAAATTCTGTCTGTTTTTGTGGGTGCTTTTTGAAGTTGACAGGTTTATTCCTCAGCTGAAGCAACAGTCCAAACCTGGCCATATCGTGAGTCGAGGGAATGACGCTCCCACTCCTCCAGTGCGTTATCTCTAGATGCACTGGCAGTAAAAGATGAAGCAACAAGTCTTTAAAGACAACATCTTGATTAGCATCTTAAATAAGTTCAATAGGGCTAAGGCTGGTGGCGTATTCAAAGGCTGATCTGTGAAAAAGGGTGGTTTCAGAAAATAAAATTGTCCCTAGGGCATGGCCACCACACGTGGAGATAAGTCCCAAGCTCGCCACAAGATCTTGAACAGTCTGGGGTGGCTTTTTTGGTGTACTTTCTGTAATCCTAATACCCAAGTCCTATCTCTTGCCTTTCACCAGTTTTTTAAAAAACAGAAGCCTACAAGCAGAGCAATAAACACAATAACAGAGTTGCCCGTTCAAATGTTCACTCTGGTTGCATCCAGATGACCTTTTCGTTGAGCATTTTCCTGATTTGTTTGCAGGAAGGTTAGACGATTTTTGCTATTTATTGAGCACACATTCTGCTTTGTTTTCAGGAAGCTTAGATGGTGCCAGTATTTTTCTACACTTTCCAGTGCATTCACCTTCACTTTCCTTATTGTAAAAAGTCCAGAGAGAGGGGCTGTTGTGCAAGAGCAGTTATCACCTGAATTTTCCAATATGTGAATTGAATTCTACATGAAAATAGTGACAATGTGGAAGCTCCCTCTGTTATTGGCTGAGTGGTTTGTTTGCCACTGTTGACAGAAGTACTGTTTTCATCCCAGAGCTCTGGATAGCTTCTCTTTTCCTTTCAGTTTTCAGTGTTCAAGCCTAAAGGGCTTAAAGTTTAGCAGTATCATATTGAATTAAGCCCAGAAATTAACTAAAAATGAATGGGAAGAAGAGCAATATAAGACAATGGAGCACCCATTTTTGCCACGTCCTAAATCAGCTGAAGTTTCTGAACTGTCTTCAATGGCAGCCCAAGGGAAGAACATTATAGTTGTCAAATTAAGAATTCAAAATTCAAATGAGGACCTCAAGTGAAGTTACAGGGAACCTGGCTGAGGGCCTTCTGAAGAAGCATCTCCACCCCCATTGCTCAGCTCAGACACTGAGGTCCAGCTTCAAGGATCACTGCGAGAAGTGATGTTACAGGGAACCAGGCAGAGGGCCTTCTCAGTAGTGGCACCTGTCCTATGGAACGCCCTCCCATCAGATGTCAAGGAAATGAACAACTATCTGACTTTTAGAAGACCCCTGAAGGCAGCCCTGTAGCAGGAAATTTAAAATGTTTGATGTTTTATTGCAGGCATGTCCAACAGGTAGATCGTGAACTACCGGTAGATCACTCGATGTCTGTGGTAGATCACTGGTAGATCAGTGGCTCCCCCCAAAGAAGCTAAAAAACTTTGGCTCCCCTAAAAAAAGCTCAACATATTTTCCTGCACCCCTAAAATGACCTGAACCACCAAAAGGCCCACAGGGCTTTCCTTCCTAAAAGTTCAACGTCGCTTTCCTCTTCCCTAAAGAAGCTCAACAACCTTGACCTGAACCCCCCAAAAGGGGGTAGATCACTGCCAGTTTTTAACTCTGTGAGTAGATCACACTCTCTTGGAAGTTTGCCATCCCTGTTATTTATATTTTAAATATTTTGTTGGAAGCCACCCAGAGTGGCTGGGGAAACCCAGCCAGATGGGCGGGGTATTTAATAATAATAATAATAATAATAATAATAATAATAATAATAATAATAATAATAATAGCAGCGTTGGCTTCCACATTTCTGCTTGCACCTAACCCAGATCAGTTTATTAATCCATACATATAGCATTGACATTGTGCTTGGCACTGTACAGCAGTGTTCTTCAACCTTGGATCCCTAGATGTTTGATCACAACTCTCATCATTCCAAGCCAACTTAGACAAGGGTCAGGAGTGATGGAAGTTGTAGCTCAACAACATCTAAGAGCCCAAGATGAAAGAACAGTGCTGTAAAGTCAAATGGCCCGTGTCTAAATGCTTCACAATATACATTAGAGAAGAGGGGGGATAGATAGAGAGATTAGCAATAGTGGAAAGGGTTTCAGGGGCCAGGAGTTGGCTTCACCTGCTGAGCAGCAGCCTGAAGGAGCAGAAGGTGAAGTGACTCCACCTACTGCTGATCAGCCTTCATGCTTCTGATAAGAACCACCTGGTTCCAGCTTTCTTAAGCAGTGCTTCCAGCCTCAGTCAGTTGCTGGAAACATTAACATTCGTTGTTCCTGACCAAGTCTTGCTGCTTCTTGCTTCCCGTGACCTTGGACCCTCAGCTTTCTTGACCCCCGGATCGTCTGACTACACAAACTGAGGTAACTCCTGACCCTAGGACTGGATTGTACAAACAAACTCTACAAACACCAAACACTGTTGTTAGAACAGAAAGGGGTCAAACCATCACAAGAGGTGTTGAAATTTTGGGAGGTTGGACAGTTACAATGGAATGGTCTTGGTGATGGGGTGCACATTTTAATTCCTATTTATATATGATTATTAAAAGGTAAAGGGATCCCTGACCATTAGGTCCAGTTGTGGCCGACTCTGGGGTTGCGGCGCTCATCTCGCTTTATTGGCCGAGGGAGCCGGTGTTTGTCCTCAGACAGCTTCCGGGTCATGTGGCCAGCATGACTAAGCCGCTTCTGGCGAACCAGCGCAGCGCACGGAAACACCGTTTACCTTCCCACCAGAGTGGTACCTATTTATCTACTTGCACTTTGATGTGCTTTTGAACTGCTAGGTTGGCAGGAGCAGGGACCGAGCAATGGGAGCTCACCCCGTCACGGGGATTCGAACCGCCAACCTTCTGATTGGCAAGTCCTAGGCTCCGTGGTTTAACGCACAGCGCCACCCGCGTCCCTCATTTATGATTATTACGTTGTTGAAATAAAATAATTATTATCTCCCTCCACTGAGCTCTGCCATGGCTGGCAGCAGAGGCCTCTGACAAAAAGGCAAGAGAGAATTAGGGTAAAAAACTACATTTAAGGCGAGGGACAGGAGAAAATTGATTCAAGTATGCATCGTGTAGAGAAAGTGGGTCATGATATCATCCTATGTATATTGACTCTGAGTTAAGTTCCACTGTATTCGGTGGGATTTTCTCTGCTGTACCTGTGCATAGGATTGCAACCTAAATAGATGTTTTCCCTCGCTCCATCATACTAGAGCTCAGTGAAATTTATTAGCAGTAGATACAGGACAGAGGAAAGATGATGGTAGCCATTGGCTTAGCAGGATTCACAAGGTGTTTAAATTAATCTGAAGAAGAAGAGAAGGAGGAGTTTGGATTTGATATCCCGCCTTTCACTCCCCTTCAGGAGTCTCAAAGCGGCTAACATTCTCCTTTCCCTTCCTCCCCCACAACAAACACTCTGTGAGGTGAGTGGGGCTGAGAGACTTCAGAGAAGTGTGACTGGCCCAAGGTCACCCAGCAGCTGCATGTGGAGGAGCGGGGAATCGAACCCCGTTCCCCAGATTATGAGACTACCACTCTTAACCACTACACTACACTGGCTCTCTTATCTGTGGAGGATAAGAGCCATATGGGAACAATGAACCCCATATATCAGCCATAAACAGATTCTCTATATCCAGAGGTAATATTCCTCAGAATGCCGGCGGCAGGGCGGTGAGATCTATTTCTATCACACACTACCTATGGACTTCCTGAAGACAACTGGTTGACTGCTTCAGGAAACAGGATCTGGGACTGGTCAAATCCAACAGAGCTCTTTTTAAGATCCTGAGGTGGCAGTCAAAGGTTTTGTTTGCGCGACTTGATTGTCTGAACTGAGAGTGAATGGCTCATACGGAAACTGTGGCCCTTCAGATGTTGTGGGACTCCAACTCCCACCAGCTGCAGCCAGTTAATAATAATAATAATAATAATAATAATAATAATAATAATAATAATTATTATTATTATTATTATTATTTATTATTTATACCCCGCCCATCTGGCTACTCTGGGCAGCTTCCAACAAAGATTAAAAATACATTAAAACATCAGTCATTTAAAACTTCCCTAAACAGGACTGCCTTCAGATGTCTTCTAAACGTCAGGTGGGAGGGCGTTCCACAGGGTGGGTGCCACTACCGAGAAGGCCGTCTGCCTGGTTCCCTGTAACTTGGCTTCTTGCAGTGAGGGAACCGCCAGAAGGCCCTCGGTGCTGGATCTCAGTGTCCAGGCAGAACGATGGAGGTGGAGACGCTCCTTCAGTTTGGTCATAGATGATGGGAGTTGTAGTCCATCTTTGACCTAATGCAATCAAACCTAACACACAGCATTAGTTGCCTATAACAGAATTATTGGAAGGGAGGGAGGAAGGGAGAGAAGGAGGAAGGTTAGAGAAGCATCTCATAAAGAGAGACAGCAGGTCACCTTCCATGTGTTTGTGTATGTATGGGTTGTTCAGACAACAACCTTTAATTACAGTGGTACTCAGGTTACATACGCTTCAGGTTACATACACTTCAGGTTACAGACTCCACTAACCCAGAAATAGTGCTTCAGGTTAAGAACTTTGCTTCAGGATGAGAACAGAAATCGTGCTCCGGCGGCGCGGCAGCATCAGGAGGCCCCATTAGCTAAAGTGGTGCTTCAAGTTAAGAACAGTTTCAGGTTAAGTACAGACCTCTGGAACGAATTAAGTACTTCCATCAGAACATTCAATTTCCTGTCCTCAAAACACTCTGACATAACCACAGGTGTGGGAAGGAATCGATGCAATATTTGTGACATCATAGTCCCCGTCAGCTCGCAGCGTTACTTTCACAAGTGCTGTAGTGAAACCGCACATACAAATGGCTGCATTGAAACTTGCCACCCTGGTAATGTATGCTACATGACATGGGACAACGCCCATTTTGAAAAAGCCTCTGGGCAACAGATTGCGCACATTAAAAGATGCACAGAGATAGCAAACGAAAACAGATGGCAGGCGATGGCAGTTAGGATAATGTGAGCCTCTCTCTCTCTCTGCAGGATCCTAAGTTTCCTTGTAACAAGGGCTTTCTTCATCTACGGACATTTCCTGAAACGGGGCCAGAAACTATTATGGCCTTGGAGCTGACATAGTTAATTCCGTCTTGACAATGGGATGGAATTGGGAAAGAAAATGTTGCCCCACCTCCCTCTGCTCTGAGTTTGACCAGTGTCAGTAGGTGGTTGTTGTTTAGTCGTTTAGTCGTGTCCGACTCTTCGTGACCCCATGAACCAGAGCACGCCAGGCAATCCTGTCTTCCACGGCCTCCCGCAGTTTGGTCAAACTCATGCTGGTAGCTTCGAGAACACTGTCCAACCATCTCGTCCTCTGTCGTCCCCTTCTCCTTGTGCCCTCCATCTTTCCCAACATCAGGGTCTTTCCAGGGAGTCTTCTCTTCTCATGAGGTGGCCAAAGTATTGGAGCCTCAGCTTCAGGATCTGTCCTTCCAGTGAGCACTCAGGGCTGATTTCCTTCAGAATGGATAGGTTTGATCTTCTTGCAGTCCATGGGACTCTCAAGAATCTCCTCCAGCACCATAATTCAAAAACATCAATTCTTTGGCGATCAGCCTTCTTTATGGTCCAGCTCTCACTTCCATACATCACTACTGGGAAAACCATAGCTTTAACTATATGGACCTTTGTTGGCAAGGTGTCAGTAGGTAGCATTTAGGAAATGGCAGCCACACCATCTCTGGGGTCTCTTCAGTATCTCGGCCCTATTCTTCTCCAATCTTTCCCTCTTTCTCAAGTGGTGTACGCATGCCGTACTTTCAAAGTGCATTCATCCCCTTAAAAACTTCTGGGCATTGTGGTTGACACCTCCTCACAGATTTATGATCCCCAGCAACCCTTAACAAACGTCAGACCCCAGGATTCTTTGAAGGAAACGATATCTTTCAAAGTGTGTACACAGCCTAAGAATCTTCTCATTACTCCGAACCTCCTCAGATCAACATTGGTTCCAGACAGAATGGGTGCCCTGTGCCCTCACACATGGAAATTCATTGCAGCGTCCACATAATGACCTTGGTAGAATCAGAGAATCATAGAGTTGGAAGAGACCACAAGGGCCATCGAGTCCAACCCCCTGCCAAGCAGGAAACACCATCAGAGCACTCCTGACATATGGTTGTCAAGCCTCTGCTTAAAGACCTCCAAAGTAGGAGACTCCACCACACTCCTTGGCAGCAAATTCCACTGTCAAACAGCTCTTACTGTCAGGAAGTTCTTCCTAATGTTTAGGTGGAATCTTCTTTCTTGCAGTTTGGATCCATTGCTCCATGTCCGCTTCTCTGGAGCAGCAGAAAACAACCTTTCCCCCTCCTCTATATGACATCCTTTTATATATTTGAACATGGGTATCATATCACCCCTTAACCTCCTCTTCTCCAGGCTAAACATGCCCAGCTCCCTTAGCCGTTCCTCATAAGGCATCGTTTCCAGGCCTTTGACCATTTTGGTTGCCCTCCTCTGGACACGTTCCAGTTTGTCAGTGTCCTTCTTGAACTGTGGTGCCCAGAACTGGACACAGTACTCCAGGTGAGGTCTGACCAGAGCAGAATACAGTGGCACTATTACTTCCCTTAATCTAGATGCTATAGTCCTATTGATGCAGCCCAGAATTGCATTGGCTTTTTTAGCTGCCGCGTCACACTGTTGGCTCATGTCAAGTTTGTGGTCAACCAAGACTCCTAGATCCTTTTCACATGTACTGCTCTCAAGCCAGGTGTCACCCATCTTGTATGACACCTGGCTTGAGAGCAGTACAAGCTGGTATTAAAATGCCAGCCTGTGTTTTATTCCCCTTTAATCCAAATTTACCCTTTCCGAGGGGAAATCCAGTAAGTTAAAAAACAACCAGCCTGCTGCCAACAAGCCATTTGTGATATCTCAATGACTCATTGGCATCTGGAAGCAAAGGACAGGATTTAACTAGGTTGTTGCATGTGTGGAATGAGGTCTGCTCATACAACAGGCCTTCCTCCCTCTCCTCCTGCCCCATAGGCCCTGTGTGCCCCTTAAATCTAGGGGAACCCTCAGAGCAGGTTTAAGGGGTGCATGAGGAGCATGCAGGGGAGAAGTCTCATTGCATGAGCAGACCTTGTTCACGCACACAAATACCCCACTTAGCGCTATGTTGAATTCCCCCCCGAAGTGTGGAATTGCTGTACGTTTTGCCATCATCCAATCATTGTCATCCTCTGCTTTTCTGGTGGTTCTTCTATAGTTTCTCAGTCCACATAAAGTCTGCCATTCTTTTCAGAAGAATGGAAGAGTAGTTCAATCTCCTCCTCCTGAAGGTAGACAGTGATTAGGTAGACAAACATATCACAATGCAACACATTTTTGCTACAATTTTTTCAGGTGCTATTTTATCACCCTGCTGTTGTTTTTAATCTATCTTTTAATTTAAACACTTTTCTGGATGGATGGATGGATGGATGGATGGATGGATGGATGGATGGATAGATAATTAGTTGAGTATTAGTGAAATGCAACCTAAATGCTAAAAAACTATAAATGCTAACTTTGAAATGATTTTTAAAACTCCTTTCCAGTCACCAGCATTTTAGCAAGGTGGTTAAAAACACTGGCAAAGTTTTGTTTTTAAAAAATCATCTTTTAAAATTAGCGTTTCGTTCAAGGGGGTATAGTTTGCTTTTTAACACATGCACGCACATGGTGGGAAAGCATTTTAGAGCTGATTAAGAAGTTGATTATAGGAAAAAATAAATAAATGGGGTGATAAAGTAAAGGTAAAGGTACCCCTGCCCGAACGGGCCAGTCTTGACAGACTCTGGGGTTTGTGCGCCCATCTCACTCAAGAGGCCGGGGGCCAGCGCTGTCCGGAGACACTTCCGGGTCACGTGGCCAGCGTGACAAAGCTGCATCTGGCGAGCCAGCGCAACACACGGAACGCTGTTTACCTTCCCGCTGGTAAGCGGTACCTATTTATCTACTTGCACCCGGGGGTGCTTTCGAACTGCTAGGTTGGCAGGCGCTGGGACCGAGCAGTGGGACCGCACCCTGCCGCGGGGATTCGAACCGCGACCTTTCGATCGGCAAGCCCTAGGCGCTGAGGCTTTTACCCACAGCGCCACCCGCGTCCCCACCCGCGTACCCACCCGCGTACCCACATACAATGACACTAATCACAAAGTTTATAGCGCATGTGTGCTTGTCATCAGATGGCTGCTCAGATGAACTGAGCATTTCTCTCTCCTGCCTATGCCATGCTCAAGGAACATAACGGGATATGAAAGAAGCTCAATACTTCCAATGGTGTAGAAACTAGAAAACCAGTTGCTGTTCTGCTTTCAGCTTACAGTGGAAGAGCATTGTTTGGGAATCACTGGGAGCCAGCCTACGGGAAGCAGTCTTAAAACAAAAATACCAGCAGCGAAGACATGGGACAGTGAATGATGTGTGAGGAGGACGATGAGACAGCCTAACTGATGATGGCTGGTGTTCATGGAGACAGGGCGGAAGACAAGGAGCCCAAACCATAACTCGAATCAGAGGCAATGTCGGGTGGAGCCATCTCATTGTAGTTTTGTCTCCATCCTCGATGCTGAGTTTAACAAGGGCAACATTGAGATGGAAGAGGAGGAGAAGGAAGATAACAGCTAGGGCCACTCTCTACGCAAGAAGGCAGGCGGGAAGGGACTGGCTGAAGGCAAATCAAGGTTGATGGGGCAGCTCCCCATGTGTCCTAATGGATGCGCCTCTACTGCAGTCAAGGCTGGATGGGAGATTGTCAGAAGCTCAAGGTGAGAGTGTCATCATCATTTCTTCTAGTTCAGAGATGAATGTCGGTCCCTATGTCACCAAAACTGGACTATATCCACACAAAGAGAGAAAGGTATATGATATCTGGGAGAGCCCCAAGGCATAGTGGGGAAAACCCAAAGGGCAGGAAATATCCACAAATATTTCAAAAGAATAATAAGTATGGAAGTGGCATTGGAATGACTGTTGGGGAGTGGGTGGAACAGGAGGACAGAGGGATGCATTTAGTTTTTGAATTAATTTTGCACTTCGGATGGCTCCATTTCCCCCACCCTCCCAGGCCTTGGGCAAATCCTATGCTGTGAGCCCCCATGAAGTAGACTCACCTGACCCCAGTGAAGGTTGTGTTGTGTTTCCACCAGCAACGTTCAGCCCGGACACTGAGGTCCGTCTCTGAGGGCCTTTTGGTACTTCCCTTACTGCAAGAAGTGAAATTAGCAGAGGGCCTTCTTGGTAGTGGCACCCGCCCTGTGGGAACACCCTCCCATCAGATGTCAAGCAGATAAAGAACTACACAGCTTTTAGAAGACATCTGAAGTCAGCCCTGTTTAGGGAAGTTTCTAATGTTTGAAGTTTTATCATGTTTTTTATATGTGTTGGAAGCAGTCCAGAGTGGCTGAGGCAACCCAGCCAGATGGGCAGGGTATTAATAACAATATAAATAATAATAATAATAGTTATTTCTGCCATTCTTAGTCCACCCACACCACTGGCCTCTCAAATGCTAGGGGAACAGCAGGCAAAGCAGATTGGGGAGAGTCACACACTGAAGCGAGTATGATAAACTCACTAAGGGCATTGACTGCATCCAGGCAGAAGGCCTCTTTGCAGTAGGAATGCACTACAGTGGTACCTCGGGTACTTAAGTACTTAATTCGTTCCAGAGGTCCGTATTTAACCTGAAACTGTTCTTAACCTGAAGCACCACTTTAGCTAATGGGGCCTCCTGCTGCTGCCGCGCCGCCGGAGCACGATTTCTGTTCTCATCCTGAAGCAAAGTTCTTAACCTGAAGCACTATTTCTGGGTTAGCGGAGTCTGTAACCTGAAGCGTATGTAACCTGAGGTACCACTGTACTTCCTTCAAATGCCTTTCTCAATCCACTGAGAAAGCAACAGAAAGGGCAAAGCAGCCTGGGGATTGCATTGTTTTGGAGTCCTATCCTTTCAGGCCTTGAGTCTTCTGTGGGTCTTGAACAGGTGACATTAGGGTTGTCAGGCAGGGATTCAGTCTGTATGCCACCCTCGGGCTCTGGCGAGACTCCTCCATGGTCTTCAACCTTCCTCAGAAATGGGTAGACTACAACTCCCATCATCCTTGACCATTAGGCTGGCTGTGGATGATGGGAGTTGTAGTCTACCCACAGCTGGGGACCAATGGACTCGAGGGAGCAGCTGCAGAAAGACCGAGCACACCAGCCAATGAGGCCTCCTTGTAGCAATAGGCCTGCCCCTCTCTTGGTTAATTCCTGTGCTGTTAATTCCTGCAAATGGGTCTGCTTATTGGTCTGAGCAAGCGGGATACCTGCTCTTGCTGAATGCTGATTTATCTAATTAAATCATTTGTGAATTGCTTCCTATGAAACATCTCAAAGCAATTAACGATAATAACATCAACAATTTTTTTAAAAAAAACAACCCGCAGATGTACATCATCTTCATCTACAAAAACAATTCAAATCCAATGCAGATAAAGGCGACAATCAATCAACAATTCCCCATGGTCCCTTCGAAGTCTTCAATTCTATGATTCCACTTAAAAAGTTGGTTGTGAAAGAAAGGTCTTCCAAAACAAAACAAAAAACCCACAGTAGGATACAGATCACCTTTGCCTTCTTCCCCCTTTGCTTTGTGTTCTACAGCTCAGAATTCATGTGTGACACACTGAAATTTCCAAGGGTTCTGGGAAGTTTCTCTGTTATCACTGATCCAGCAACGTTGATATGACATTCAAAAGGATGGAGGAAATTCTCGTTTCAGATGAAAAGCCTCTTTTAAATAAAGGATGTTCGCTCTAGTGTTCCGGGTGCAGAGAGCAGCAAAGGTTCTCAAAGCACCACCAATGTGCTATGTGAGCACAAACAACGAGGATCCTATTTCCTTAATAACTGCATTTAGCACTTGTGTTGTTGAAGCGGTTGGCGCAAAAGTTACAGGTCTTTAGGGCATTAGGAAGTGCACCCCTAGATCCTAGAGTCAGAGGCAGTCATGGCGCCGGAAACCTTTGGAGGGAAAAGTGCTCTCTTTGGCGCAGGTCTTGCTTACAGGCGTCATGAATTCATGTGAGAACAGGATGCTGGACAAGATAGGACACAGGCCTGATATTCCAGAGCTCTTATTACATTCTCAGAGCTGCAAGGCATCCCCAAAGCTTACCACGCCCAGATTTTATAACGGGAGAAGCAAACTTGAAACTTAAATGTGAAGCAAACTTGAACGTGAAGCAAACTGGAAAGACTGGACCTTTAAATATTTGGCCCTTTTGAAACAGCTGCCCCAAGTTTGTGCTTGTAAAGATGTGCGTCAGTTTCCTGATTACCCTACACAACAAAGATAAGCCACTGTTCAGAGTGAAATCTGAAGGCGCAGGTAGACTCCCTGGATTCTTCAACAGCCTGCCTCATCTGCAGAGAAATGAGGAGACAGCAGGGACGCGGACTTATAAAAAATATTTGGGGGCCCCGGGAAAGCTCATGAATAATAAATAAGCTCATGAATATGCAAATAAAGTGGTGCCGCCTCCTCGTGAGCGAATAGGGGAGCTCCAAAGGAAATTGGGTGGAGCTTTTGCTCGGGAGGGAGGGCAGGAGGCATGCAGGCAGCCCGACCCTGTGCATTTTGGGCTGGGGGAGGGGCGGCGGCGATGGCGCTCTGCTGGAGGGGCGCTGGAGATGATTGGGGGGGCAGAGCCCCCCCAAACGAATTTTTGAGGGGGCTCGGGCCCCCTCAAGCCCCATGGAGTCGGCGCCTATGGGAGAGAGTGGTTTCATGCAGATGCGGTTTCCGATTGCTTGGAAAAAACTGTGTAGAGAAGGGGAAAGCAGGGAACGTCAGTCCTCACAACTGCTTCATTGGGGCAAGACCTACTGAGAAGAGTTGCTGGGATCATTTGCCTGTACAGTGGTACCTCGGGTTACATATGCTTCAGGTTACATACGCTTCAGGTTACAGACTCGGCTAACCCAGAAATAGTGCTTCAGGTTAAGAACTTTGCTTCAGGATGAGAACAGAAATTGTGCTCTGGCGGCGTGGCGGCAGCAGGAGGCCCCATTAGCTAAAGTGATGCTTCAGGTTAAGAACAGTTTCAGGTTAAGAAGGGACCTCCGGAACGAATTAAGTACCGTATTTTTCGCTCTATAACACGCACCAGACCATAACACGCACGTAGTTTTTAGAGGAGGAAAACAAGAAAAAAAATATTCTAAATGAAACAGTGGATGTATGATTTTTGTGGTTCATGCTGTGGCCACAGACATGTGATCTGACAGTGAGTTTGGAGTAGCCCAATGCAAAAATCCTGAGGATCCATGTGGATCCATGCTTTGTAACCACGTTTTTGCACCACTGCGACCCCAGGCAACAGTGGGTGCGTGATTTTTTTGGTGCAAGATGTAGCCATGGACATGCTATGTGATCTGATGGTGAATTTGGGGTGACCCAGTGCAAAAATCCTGAGGATCCATGTGGATCCGTGCTTTGTAACCACGTTTTAAGTGGGAAGGGAAGGAAAAGCACTCAAGGGACAAGGAGCACGCATGGGGTGTGTGGAGAAGAATGCTGCTAATAATGCTATTTAGCGAGCTGAGTGGGGAGGAGAGAGAGACAGAGAGCCTGCTTGCTTTAAAGGAGCCAACCGGACACTCGTGTAAGCGGCTCCCTTCCCCTCCCACTTTGCTCCTTTAAAGCAAGCAGGCTCCCTGTCCCTCTCTCCTCCCCACTCAGTGGCTCTTCTCCCGCTTTGCTGTTTCAAAGCGAGCCACGGAGGAGGGAAGGGAAGGGGAACCATGGATCCTCTGCTCACAACTGCAGCAGATCCCCCCGCCACCCATAGGCACTCGCTCCATAACACGCACAGACATTTCCCCTTACTTTCTAGGAGGAAAAAAGTGAGTGTTATGGTGCAAAAAATACGGTACTTAACCCAAGGTACCACTGTACTGTTTTGGTTTCTTTGAATAAAGAGTTAACTTCACTGACAATGGTGGGTGTTTTTTTATATTGTTGACCTACACCTGACTCCGGCTCCTGACATTTTCATTCCCGACCACAGACGAGCAGCAAGTACTGCTTCCTTCTCCATTTTCGTCATGCTTCTCTGACCGCCCTTCCTTTGGCTAATCTACTTCCTAACAAGAGTTTAATAAGGAGATTGGGCAGGTATTAAAGAGGCAGGTGATGAAGCAACTTAGAGTGCTCAGGAAAGCATCCTCCCACCTGGTTTTTGCTTTCCCTCTACGTTTTCCTCTACTGCCACACCCTAGCGGGGGAAAAAACCACAAACAGGGTTACTTCATCACCATGAATGTCACTGTAGGGGCTTCCCCTTTGAGCAGCCGGGATCTCTTAGCAAAACAAAAGAGAAGAGCAGGGGGGAAGATGGCCCAAGGGAATGGTTTAAAGCTGAAAAGCATTCAGTTTTCTTAGAAAACCAGTTTCATACTGTCATCTAGATGCCAAAGACAAGCCCATGCATGTCCATTTCAACAGGAAATTAAGTTCACAGTTGCACACCCAATGCCATGCCCGAAACCCAGATGAGCCAGGTCATACTATTTGTTGTTGTTGTTTAGTCGTTTAGTCGTGTCTGACTCTTCGTGACCCCGTGGACCAGAGCACACCAGGCACTTCTGTCTTCTACTGCCTCCCACAGTTTGGTCAAACTCATGCTGGTAGCTTCGAGAACACTGTCCAACCATCTTGTCCTCTGTCGTCCCCTTCTCCTTGTGCCCCTTCTCCTTGTTCAGTGAAACCTTGGGTTGCGGACATAATCTGTGACGGAGGCACGTCTGCAACCCGCAGTGTTCACAGTCTGAAGCGCAGCGTCTGCGCAGGCACCGGCGCGATTTAGCACTTCTGTGCATGTGCGAGTGGCGGAACTCGGAAGTAACCCGTTCTGGTACTTCCGGGTTTCCCGCGGTCCGCAACCCAAATCACGTAACCTGAAGCGTCCATAACATGAGGTACGACTGTAAAAATGGATTATTTAAAAAAAAGAGGAAATAAGCGAAGTAGTTGAAAAAAGATTGAAAATGGTAACCATTGAAGGGCAGAGGGGAGTCAAAGGATTCAGGGAATCCTAAATGATGATGAAGTTTAATGTTTGAATTTAAATATGCAGTGTAAAATTCAATAAAGAAGATCTGCAAAAAAAGAAAGAAAAAAGAATGCTGTTGTGGTTTGCTGGCTACAAGATGAATCGAAAAGGCACATTTGCCCACATGTGTGTTGAGGAAAAAAGGCCTTTGCCAGAGTAGTGTGGAATGATCTGTGAAGGACCTTCCCGGTAAGCTCCCCAGTTCTGCTTTTGGACTCCCCGGTTGGAGAAAGGCAATCTGGAGATTCTTCTTGCTCTGGAATTCACTGCAGGGTCCAGTGTGCCCAACAGACAGACAGCCTAGTGAAGATTCTGACCATTCCTAACTGAAACCTAAACTGCCCAGGGGAATGTCCTGTCCTCCTAATAATCCCAACATTGCACAGAAAGGTACAGCACACAGCTTTGAAATCCACATGACATATTTCACTGCCACCGGCCAATTGCCACATTCTTGCTTTCCCCACGTGCTCCCCTTGTTTGACAACATAAGCGTGTGTCTGCGAGGAGGGGAAGAGAAGACGGTGGTGGAGTAACATATAAACCTCCACATAAGCTGTGTACCAGCAAACCAGGATGAATGTTTGACACTCGGCATTTATCCTGATTTGCTTGCATGGAGGTAACACGTCTTCTGTCAATCAATTGCTTATTCCCCACTTTTTATTGGGTTTCCCCATCACTTTCCTAACTGCAAAAAGTCTTCTTTTTTTAAAGTGGGTTTGTTGCAGGAGAGCACATACTGATCCATTTTACTTGTGCAAACCTAAATTTATGTTTGGGCTTGAATCCACCCTGAAAAACGCTGACATTCTGGAGGCAAAATTGTACTTTGGCTGAAGATACCTGGGTTGACATTCCTGATCAGCCAGGCGCCTTGATTGCAATTCCATGGATGCTTATCTAAAGTAAGTTCCCTTGAGCTCAATGTTGCCTGTTTCAACTTGTAAAACACAATGAGCCTTAACAAAAGATCTTCAGTCAACTGAAATAAAATGGCCTGGGTTCATGGATCCTCCTCAGTTTAGTATTGCATCTCTTCCATAACCTGGAAAAATGCTAGCATGGACATACCTTGTGGGCTCTTCCCACCTGTCCCAAATCTCCTGATACCAGTGGAGCTGTGTGAAAGGATTGCATGCTGTGGCATCGTGGTTCTCAGGAGGACCAAACCCACCCTAGAAATAAATTAGGCCTGGGCAGTGCTTTTTTTTTTCTTAGAGGTACGCAGGGGTACACATACCCCTAAACATTTTGTGAATCTTTGTAATTTTGTCCATTTACAGTGGTGCCTCGCAAGACGAAAAGAATCCGTTCTGTGATTCTCTTCGTCTAGCAGTTTTTTCGTCTTGCGAAGCAAGCCCATTGACGGATTAGCGGATTAGCGCTATTAGCGCTATTAGCGGCTTTTGGCGGCTTTTAGCGGCTTATCTCCTGGTCGGATCAGCTGATAAGCGGCTTAGCGGCTTAGAAAAGGGGGGAAGGGGGAAAAACTGTAGGAACTCGCAAGACATTTTCGTCTTGCGAAGCAAGCCCATAGGAGATTCGTTTTGCGAAGCACCTCCAAAACTGAAAACTCTTTCGTCTAGCGAGTTTTCCGTCTTGCGAGGCATTCGTCTTGCGGGGCACCACTGTACTGTATTTATTTTTCCTGATTTCAACTATAAAATGACGATTTTCTTGAGTCAAAATGAGAGTACCCCTAAACAATTATTTTTTGTAGGAAAAAAGCACTGGACCTGGGCTGCCAAAATTCCAGGGGCACCGGTTGTCTCAATATATCTTGGGAAGAGAGAGAGAGTCACTGCCTTTTAAGGAAGCATAGAAAGGCAGCCTAGTGGTACATTGGATGTTCCCCTCTGTTCTAGGGCAGAGGTGGGGAAGCTTCTAGATGGGTGGGTGGACATCATCTGATGTCATTATGGCATGAGATGATTGCTAGGCGGGTTGTTTCGCCCACCATTTCCAGTCCCCTGTGCAGCGCTTCCTAAGCTGACGGTTGGGTACTTGGGAAACAGAACACAAGGGTTTTCCAGCCTTGTGTTCAGCACTTGGGAAATGCTGTCAGGAATTTGGGAAGCACTGTGCAAAACGCTTTGCAAGCCCTGCGCTCAGTGGTTCTCAAGTGCAGAGCCTAGGGCTGGCGAAGCTGATTTCTGCTGGGATGAGCTTTGTGGCTGGAATCCCCATGAGGAACTCAGTTGCACAGTCAATCCAGCAGGCTTGATGCCTAAAGTGGCAGCTTTCTGTGGGGATTGACTGCACAGTCAAGTTGCCTACCAGGAACCTGGTTGCAAAGCCCATCTATCCTCTATCCTATTTGCTCCATACCTGATGTCCTATATGATGTCAGGTGCGCAGCAGGTTTGGGGGAAATGGCCTCATGGGCCAAATTTTGGCTCTCTGCCAGGCCAGGTTTGGCCTGTGGGCTGGAGGTTCCCAACCCCTCTTCAAAGTAAGGCAATCCAGAGCCGCCTTATTTCCATTGTCTGTGGAGGATATGGAAACATTGACAAAGAAGGGGAGAAGGGTGGAGGGCAGAGAAGTGAAAGACATTAAAACTTAAACATGAGAAAATATGTCAGTGTATAGAAGTAAGATTATCTGCTCTGCGAAGGGCACTCTTGCTTTAGTCTCATTTCAGAGCTGAGCTCTGGAAAAACCAGTTTTGTCAGTTTGCTGCAGAAGCTAAATGTGAATACAGACCCTCCAGGTGTCTCTATTTTCCAAGGGTGTCCCTGATTTAGAGAAGCCGTCCCACATTCTGATTTGATCCTGGAATGTCCCACTTTTCCCTAGGATGTCCCTGTTTTCACTGGAGGGTATGGAGTTATCTGACCCCTGAGCTGTCTGAAGGCAATCCTGTGTAGGGAAGGTTTTTTTAATGCTTAATGTTTTATTATGTTTTTATATACCGTATTTTTTGCTTTATAACACACACCCGACCATAACACGCACGTAGTTTTTAGAGGAGGAAAATCCGTAGGCATGCCACCCGTAGGCATTTCCTCCATACCACGCACAGACATTTCCCCTTACTTTCTAGGAGGAAAAAAGTGAGTTTTATGGTGCAAAAAATACGGTATGTTGGAAGCTGCCCAGAGTGGCTGGGGCAACCCAGTAAGATGTGTGGGGTATAAATAGTAGAATTATCATTATGGAATGGGACGTCCCTATTTTCATGGGAGAAATGTTGGAGGGTATGTGAACAGCACGGATCGACTAGAGTTTGGTACATCATGGCTCCTGCCACCCAAAACAATATTAAAAATCGCCAGAAGAGCTTTGTAACTCTTCTAAAATGAGTTGTGATTTTTTAAAAACAATACAGGGATAGACATATGTTTAGATGAATAAACTAAAGACGCCAAATAAATAGCCAAATAAAGGCACCCTGTCCCTCCTATTTTTCTTTTTTCTTTATTTAAATATTTATTAAGGATTTTCCATTTTAACAAGCCAAAAAACGAAAACAAAAAGAAAAATTAAAAATTAAAAACATATACAATTTGTAATCCTTATTTTCAATAACATCTTTCCCTGACTTCCCCACACCTCCCCTTCTTATATTCCCATTCAAATTGTAAATCCAACAAGTTCTTATCCCCAGTTTTTAACCTTTTTATACTTAATTCATTTTAAAAAACCAATTTTACCTTAAAAACCTCAAAATTTATACCTCAGTCCTCATTCTTAAATCCTTTTTTCCTCTTTTTGTGAAAGGTAGAGTTTGGCACTTTGCCCATTTTTCTTCTGTGAAATAGGTACTTCTATCTGGAAGGACACTCTTGTACTATAGTGCAACTAAGGTAGGACAAAACCCTTCCCCCAACCTTCCTCCTTTGCCTCGTCTTTAGCCTCAAGTGGATATTTGAGGAAGAAAGTGATATAAGAAAAAAAACTGCTCCTTTTCCCTTATGGGGTACCCAAGAGCCCATATAGAGTCCTTTTGTAGGTTCTCTATCGGTAGGAGAAAATAACAGAGGCCAACCAGAGAATATTGAGAAGCAAAGCAGCTAGTAAGCCTGGTCCTTATTAACTGTTGCAACAGGGTGCTCCCCTCACACGCAGGAGAGAGGAGGAGGAGCCAGAACAAAGGTGTGCCTGCCCTTATATAGACATTTTAAATTGCCTGCCCTGGAGTCCAATACCACCCCCAGAAACATCATACATACATCACAGAAAAGGCAGTCTACAACAGAAATCCGAGTGCATTGTTTATCTCCTGTCTGGCAAGTTACTTTATTGCATCATCTGGGTTTTGGCCACTCTTTTGTTATTATAACTACTTAATTCCTGAATCCAGGTCACAGGTCACAGGCTCACACCCTGTTCATATCTTGAATGTGCCCTTAAGACAGGATTTGTGAAGAAAGAGACAATGGGGAGGTTTCCCACTTTGACCTTGCAGAGAAATATTTGAGGTCAATTTGTTCAGGACCTAATCTGTGGGGTTTCAGACATGTGGTTTATATATAAAGTTATGCACATTTAATGTTTTTATATATGACCTTAAAATTCTTATAACAAAAACTTTATCCTTCTTTTATATGCCTGGCTAATTAGAGCTTTGCGTGAAAGGCCTTTCCACCGAAACCTTCACCAGTTGAGGGTGGAAAAACGCTTGTGGTTATCTTCCATTTTGGAAGGCAGGGCTCCTTCTCAATGTGCAGGGGATGGGGAAGGAAGTATGCACAGGGGGTGGCAAGGGGGTAGGGGTTCAATGCACAGAAACCAGAGCAGCAGGACCCATCACCAGATCCAGAAGGGCCCCTGTCTCCATGAACACGGTGGGCTCTGAGGCGTAGGAGCAGTGGGGAGGGGTGCTCTAGGACAGGGACGGCCAACTCCTAAGAGACTGCGATCTACTCACAGAATAAAAAAGTGGCAGTGATCTACCCCTTTTGGGGGTTTGCGGGGGGCGGTTCAGGTCAAAGTTGTTGAGCTTTTTTAGGGAGAAAGGGGGAAAGTTGCTTGCCAAAAGATCACAGCGAAAACTCCATCTTACGTTCTGGAGCTCATGCAACAACGGAGGGCGGGGGCGGATTCTATTTTACCACCACTCAGGAAAGGGAGCCAGCGATCGACCGCGATCTACCAAAACCTCCCGGGGATCTACCAGTAGATAGCGATCAACCTGTTGGACATCCCTGCTCTAGGAGGCTGAGGCAGGCAAGGGCCCCCTTCAGACTTGGCTACTTGGATTGACCCTGGACTGTGTTTCCAGACCTTTGGAATTTGCTTGTTTGGACTGACCCCTGGACTTTGAATTCTGGAAGGAATTTCGGATTTCCTGCCAGGTAGGCCAGGGGTTCGGGACAGAGGCTTGACCAGGGTGGGGGCTTGCCCTGCTTCTATTTTACTGTCCCTCCAGAGAGGAAGAAATGTGGCAGCAGTGGGGGACCATCTCAGGACAACGAATAAAGCAGAATAAATCCACACCTAATGCACTATTAGTGTTGCCAGAAGGGTGTTGCAATAAAACACCAGCCTTCTTGATTGCAGGGATAGAGATGTGATGAGACAAATTTGGAATTCCCTGAGCCTACTCAAATTAGTGAAATTCCATTCATCTTAGAAAACTGGAAAACCAACAGAGAGCCAAATATGGGTGGGCAGGTTGTTTTCTAAGTAAAGGAAATTCTAAGTTGTGTTTATGAGCAATAAACAAGTATGTAGCTGGGACAGTGGCTCTGAGCAAAGGTGCTGCCTTTTGTTATGCTAATATTGCATTCTGACTGGGGGTGGTTTTGGACAGGAAGGAAAACGTTTTGGTATTAAAGAAATTCCTTTGTAATACACCAAAAAATCCATCCCTTTGAATGTTGTTGTTCTTATTAATCTGTCCATTAATCCTATTTTCTAATGGTTAGAAAGGGAAGTCAAACTGGGAAGGTCAGCAGCTCCGTGGTTAAATATGTGACTGAATTGAATGTCTCTGGGTTTTATTTAAAAAAAAACAAAACAGCAGCCAAAGACAAAAGGAGTGGGGATCGGTATCAGAAAAGCGGTGCATGGGGAGGAATGTTCAGTTCCACACACATACCCTCCAACATTTCTCCGATGAAAATAGTGACACCCTTTTCTATAATAATAATGACAACAATAATAATTTTAATTTTTAATTTTAATAATTTTATGCCCCACCCATCTGACTGGCTTGCCCAAGCCACTCTGAGCTGCTCCCAACAGCCAAGGAGATAAGTAACTCCAAAAACTTTAGAACAGGCATAGGCAAACTCCTGCCCTCCAGATGTTTGGTGCTACAATTCCCATCATCCCTAGCTAACAGGACCAGTGGTCAGGGATGATGGGAATTGTAGTCCCAAACATCTGGAGGGCCTGAGTTTGCCTATGCCTGCTTTAGAAGATATCTGAAGGCAGCTCTGTATAGGGAAATTTTAAAATCATTAATGCTATGTAACATTAAAGATTTAAAAAGTTCCCTATACAGGGCTGCCTTCAGATATCTTCTAAAGTTTTTGGAGTTACTTATCTCCTTGGCTCGGGGAGGGTCACATAACTCCATACCCTCCAACATTTCTCCAATGAAGATAGGGACGTCCTGCCATACCCTCCAACATTTCTTGGATGAAAATAATAATAATAATAATAATAATAATAATAATAATAATAATAATAATAAATTTTATTTATATCCCGCCCTCCCCAGCCGAAGCCGGGCTCAGGGCGGCCAACAACAACAAAACAGTACAAAAGTACAACATAAACAACATTCTAAAATCATTCATTATAAAAATTAATTAATTCAAGCCACTAGCAACCATTGGGCCAGAGCTCTGCGAAGATTGCCGAGGGAGGGAGTTAGGCTGTGCCCTGGCCAAAGGCCTGGTGGAACAGCTCTGTCTTGCAGGCCCTGCGGAAGGATGTCAAGTCCCGCAGGGCCCTGGTCTCTTGTGACAGAGGGTGTCACAAGATGTACTCAGTACAGGGATGTACTGAGGAAAAGCGGGACATTCCAGGATCAAATCAGAAATTGGGACAGTGTCTGTAAATCCGGGACTGTCCCTGGAAAATAGGAACACTGCCCACACGCCCTCACACCAGTGATGCATTCCTGATGGCAAAAGAGCCTCAAAGACCAGCCTCTCCCCATGTAAACAGTTCGAGACTGTGCTCCTCATCTGGGGGCCTTCTTTGTGTGCCTCCTCCTTGAGAGGTCCGGAGGGTGGCAACACGAGAACAGGGTCTTTTCTGTCGTGGCTCCCTGTTTGTGGAATGCTCTCCCCAGGGAGGTTCGTCTGGTGCCTTCATTATATATTTTTAGGCGCCAGGTGAAAACATTCTCTTCAACCAGGCCTTTGGCTGATTAATATCCTACAGCCTTTGAAATGTAAAGCGTGTTTGTGTTACTGTTTTGTTGCTTGGGTTTTAATTATTTACATTTGTCATTATCTTGTATTTTATTCTGTGAACCGCCCTTGATGCTTCAACTTTGTTTTTCTTTCTCTGCTTCAACCTCAGCCAATTCCAATCTGTTAAATGTTCGGAAAAAGTCAGGAGCCCAAGGCAGTATAAGTTCCTCAACTAAGTTTATTCAACATTTGTCAGTGACAACAGCTCACTCATAGGAACACAAGAACCAAACTGACTGGACAACACACTAATAATCCCAAGCATGAACTGACCGTTGACAGTTGAAGTGCATGCACTTACTTGCCATTAGAACGTTCATCTACCAACGCTTCCACGATTGGTTAGAACGCGCCTTGTAACATAAAATGTGTTAAACACAATACATAACACTCCTCTCCCCCAACTTCCTAACAAAAGGAACAAACATAGTCATCAAGGTGTGCCGGCCTTTTCCGTTCCCACTGGGACCATCGCGGTTCCTGTGCCAGAATGGGTGACCCAGGAGGTTCCTCCTGTACCCGCGGTCTGAGTGGGGCGGTCAGCGAGGCCGGCTCCGAAGGGGTCACTGCCGATGGAGCCACTTAGGATTCCGGCCTGATGTCGCCCTGCTGGGGTAACTCACTGGCAACCCGTCTGGTTCTCACCCTGGCCTGGGCACAGAATCTCCCAAAGTACCCATTTCTATGTCCTCTGGTTCTGCTTGAAGTTCCATGCTCGGTGGTGCCCTGGCTTTGATCTGGTTGAGGTAGCTCTTCCAAACCAGTCCCCCCTCCAACCCTACATCATAGGAAACCAGACCTGTACAGTGGTCAATGATACCAGGGACCCAACCATGTCCGGGCCCATAGTTTCGGATGTACATTGTGCCCCCCAGGAAGAACCCTCTTGGAGCCCCCCGCCCCACAGATATTATGGAGTAGGATGAGCCAGTATCCAACTCCATAGTGCACGGGGTTCCCTCCATCTTGAGTTGTACCCTAAGGTTATTGGACCCCAGGGATGGAAGTTGAAGTACCCTGGCTGGAGAGGTGGATTGTAACTCCTCCGCTATGTAGGCCTTGCGGACACGTTGCTTGGGTTGTGCTCCGGAGGTCTTGGAGCAGCAGACTCGACCAATGTGCCCAGTCTTCCCACAGCGGCGACATGTGGCGTCCCGAACCTGCATGTCCGATGCTCGTGGTTTTCTCCGCAGCTGGCGCAGGTCCCTCGAGGTGTGTCAGATGAATGCTGGTTTGACGATGTGCTCGTAGCTTGGGAGCAGTGGTGTCGGTCGAATCCGTCCAAAGCTCGGTGGACACCCTTATTGTGGGAATCTGTGGGAAGACGACCGGTCTCGCTGGATACAATGAGTTCTCCTTTTGGTACGTGGGCTGTGGGCCGCCTCATGGGTGTTATCCTTCTCAAAGGCCGTGGCCATATTCATAGCTTCCATCATCGTGATAATGTTTTTTACCAGCAGCTTGCGGCGGAGATGGCTGTCTCACACGCCACTGATGATCCTTTCAAGAAGTCGTTCCTCGATGTCAGCGAATTGACAATACATCGCAATCGCCCGGAGCTCTGTGATATATTCACTCGCTGACTCTTGCACTTGTTGCTCTCTGTGCGCAAAGTCATAGTGTAGCCTTTTTAGGCTTTGCCTTCGGGTGGGAAGAGCATTGCACCCGGGGAGAGGGAAATGGGAGTCAAACAGACACTCAAGGGATAATTTCAGAGAAAGAGCTTTATTGCTACCATCCGGGCTTGGTAGAAGGAGCTAGTGTGGTAATTTCACAAGCAAGCACAAGTTCACAGCCATTTGCACAGAGCATATATTCCCCTCCAGTTCCCTCCCCCTTTCCCCCCTCCTCAGGAGCCCTGCCCCATGATGAGTTTCCTGAGCATGAACAGAAAGCTCCTGTCTTTGGGACTCTTGGAACCCTTCCCTGGAAAGGGGGATGAGAAGCCAAGGGGGTTGAGGAGCCTTGCGTTTCAGCATGTCCAAGATGTGTTGCAACTGAATGAGATAAGAGTCAGTTCCCAGGCCTGCTTATTCTTGGCATTGATATAGTCTATTCATTAGCTTTTTGAAGCTCTCTCGTACTGATAAAAATAACATTTTGCCTATGCAGCAGCATCTTGTGAGAAAGCAGAGAAGAGCAGAGAAAAGCTGAAGCTGTGGATTTTTAGAAGAGAGAAAGGGGAAATTTGGTTTTGAGGCCTAGGGTGACTTCGGGCCTAGGTGGGGTCACCTGTCCTCACCTCCTTCAATAGTGGCAGTGGTTCTTAGTTTGGCTGAGGCACGAGGTATCTTGTCAGCTCCCTTAGCCGTTCCTCATAAGGCATTGTTTCCAGGCCTTGGACCACTTTGGTTGCCCTCCTCTGGACACGTTCCAGTTTGTCAGTGTCTTTCTTGAATTGTGGTGCCCAGAACTGGACACAGTACTCCAGGTGTGGTCTGACCAGAGCAGAATACAGTGGCACTATTACTTCCCTTGATCTAGATGCTATACTCCTATTGATGCAGCCCAGAATTGCATTGGCTTTTTTAGCTGCCGCGTCACACTGTTGGCTCATGTCAAGTTTGTGGTCAACCAAGACTCCTAGATCCTTTTCACATGTACTGCTCTCAAGCCATCTTGTATTTGTGCCTCTCATTTTTTTTGCCCAAGTGCAATACTTTACATTTCTCCCTGTTAAAATTCATCTTGCTCCTACTTTTCCTGTCTCACCCTCAGTCTCCCAGCAAGATCCAGTCCTATTACTCCTGCAGGACACCACACGCAGTCCTTCACTGTACACTCGGAGTGGATGTTTTCTCCAGAACCAACTCTCCCTCCTTAACACTCTTTATATTTCTTTATATTTCAACCTGACTCCTATCCTGTCTCCCTACCTAACTCCCAACCTCTCCAACCTCCCTCCTCAACCACCCTCTCTCCCTCCAAAGCCTCTCCTTTTAAACCATGCATGGGTTGGCAAACTAAAGCCCGGGGGCTGGATCCGGCCCAATCGCCGCCTAAATCCGGCCCACGGACGGTCCGGGAATCAGCGTGTTTTTACATGAGTAGAATGTGTGCTTTTATTTAAAATGCATCTCTGGGGTATTTGTGGGGCATAGGAATTCGTTCATTTATTTTTTTCAAAATATAGTCCGGCCCCCCAAAAGGTCTGAGGGACAGTGGACCGGCCCCCTGCTGAAAAAGTTTGTAATGTAAACTCTCCCTCCTGGAACCACATCCAATCAGAGGCTGCCGTTCTTTAACCATTTGCTGGCAGGATAAAACAGTAAAAAGAAACACTTGTGGAACCAACTTTTCCATCACACGCTGCCCCTCAGATTTCTCACTGGCCAAGGAAATAGGGGATGGTCAGACTTTATGGATGTATGCGTTCCTCCTTTTGCTTTCTCTTTTATTCCTTACATTTCTTGGGAAGATGCACAACACTGTGTGAGGATACTTTGATTCCGTATCCCCAGATACATGCTGGCACACTTGGATGCTGCGATAGACATTGTTATTTTCTATGCCAATGTTTGCCAACCTGGTGCCCTCTGGGTGTTTCGGACTACATAGTTTTGAGGTTGAAGGGAGTTCTAATCCAAGGCATCTAGAGGGCAGCAGGTTGGGGAAAGTTGCTCTATGTCACAAAATAATAGAAGTCTGGTTGTTGTTGTTGTTGTTTTTAATTGTCAGTCACTTTGAGGATCTTCTACGTGTCCTTGTTTGCGTCCCATTCCCTGTGCGCCATTCCTTGGGTAGCTGGACACATCAGTTCCAGGAATCTTCGTAAAATGCGGTAGCTGAGGTTGGTACTACAACAACTTCCCTGTGTCTGCAGTTTTGCTTTTTATCAATGGGATGCAGAGGGGGAGGAGGTTTGAGGAGGAAGAGCTGCTTGCTGTGGCTTTGTGGGAGAAGAGGAGGGATGGGGGAGAAATCTCAATACCTTGAAATTGTGCTGGGAAACACAGAAAGCCAACACAGATCTTTTAAAACAGGCATGTATTCAGATGTGTGGTGCATCTGTTCCACTAAGACATGCATGATGGACACATCTGGAGTTTCCATAGTCGCAACTAGCCTGCAGGTGTGTTTGTTTAATTTTTGAATGCAACCAAGAGGGGAACCACAAGTTCACTTCTGAATTGATTGATTTTTATTTTTTATTTTACTTAAATGAAAAGTTGCTACTTCATTGCTACTTTATAGTGCATGCAGCCACATTCATTGGTATATTTTTTAATTATCCTGCCTTTGGCTTTCTTGTAAAGGGTCTGCGTTGTTGTTGTTAAATTTCTTTCCCGCCCTTCCTTGCAAAGGAGCCCAGGATGGCAAACAGATTCACAATTTAAAAGTAGAGCAAAAGCACTGTCCTTTAAGGTTCATCGATATTGGTTGGCGTCTGTCTGTCTTGGAAGACGAAGGAGGAGCGTAGCTGTCAACTTACAGATTTGAAAATAAGGGACCAGCAGCCTCGAAACTAAGGGATCAGCAGCCAAAATAAGGGATTTTGCTTAGCTTATACATAAATCCGGCACTGATGGAGTCATGCTGCTTTTGCAGTTATGAAAGAGTTATGAAAGGGATGCAGAGGGGGAAATCACTACATTAAGATGCTGCACCGGTTGGAGGGTATGCTAAGCAGCACGTCGGGGCTGCCGTCGTCCTGGCGCGAGGAGTTCCATCGGCCCTTCCCCACCCGAGAGGGAGAGAGACTCTCGCCCACGCCGCCCGCGAGCCCGGCATGAGGTGGTTGCGGCGCCGTGGCGGTTGCTGAAGCGCCACCCTTCTGCGTCCCTCCCCATCCCCTCCTCTTCCTCCTCCCTCAGGCCGCCTTCTCAGCAGCAGCCGCCGCTGCCACCTCCAGCTTCCCCTGGCAGCGTGGTGGAAGTCTCGCAAGAGAGGGGCTGCCTGCTCGCCTGCCGCCACCCGTCTCCTCACGACGCGCCCCTGAGGGAGAAAAGGGAGAGACGGAGCCACGGCAGCTCATGCACATGCTCTCTCTCGTGGCGGAGGACCCCGAGCCGCTGCTTCCCTCCTGAGCCGGGCGAGCATGAAACCCAGGAAATTTAAGGGACATCATCAATAAGGGACAGTAGCGGGACACGGCGCTGGGATAAGGGAGTTTCCCACCAAATAAGGGACAGTTGACAGCTATGTGGAGGAGTGATGTCAAAGCATTGGAAGGTTGCAGCGCCTGCTGTGGCTGTAGAGACCAATGCAGGCGATACATGTTTTGTTGCAGCTGGGGTGGATGAAGGAATCTGAATGTGCTGCTGTACCTCCCTCTGCACTCCTCCCTGCTGGCATTCCTCCTTTGGTCACTGCTATGGATACATGACCTGACTGCCAGTCTCCAAGCACTGTGGTCATCTGGAAGGGATACCCACATGGCACAGTGGATGTTTGCAACATCTTTGTAATGCAGAGTTCGTTTGCCAAGGGGCCTGGTGCCTGAAGCCAGCTCCTTGGGGATCCTGCCACTTTCCATTTTGTGGACATGACCAAGCCAGCGTAGACATTGTTGAGACAGGAACGCAAACATGCTGGGAATTAGGAGAGCACAATCGTTTGAAACTCTGTCCTGCCACATGACACCCAAAATTTTCCTGATGGAGCGCATCAGGCATCGATCCTGCAGGGCCAGATTAATTATTATGCCAACTCCTAGACAGAGCATTCTCTCAGTCAAGTTGGGGTCCTTGTGTCATCTAATTATCTGGAGTTTCCAGTGCAGCAATAATCCCTAGCCCAGAAATTTAAGATTTCTGCAAGGTGTCAGACTGGTTATCAAAGAAGTTGTCATATCCTGCCATTTATTTTCTTACACCATCACCAAGATTCATTCATTCGTCTCTGTTCTCCAGTAAACCATTTTTTTACAGCTCTAGTAATTTTTCACTACAACTTCCTCCTCCTTTTGAACTTTCTGTGATTGTTTCTGGTCCTGTGGAAGCTTGTATAATACGTCCAAACAAAGTGAGAGCAACCATATGATCAGAATTCTGCCAGTAGTATTGCTACGTCTGAGGGAGATTCCATTTAAACAGGTTACTGTAGCATTTATAGATACTGCCTTACATACCCAAAGGCTGTTTACCCTGTTTACGCTGCAAATATTTGAATGTATCCACACTTTGGCTATTTTATTTCCCCCTTCTATTAATCTGGGGGGGGGATCCACCTTCGCGCCCTTTAAATCCCTCCCCTGCCCCAATAGCTTGCTCTTCTTGTTCTGCCATGGCTATGTATGCTTGTGTGTGAAACGTAATGTCCATACATTTTGCACAGATGGTCCTATTTACAACTATCTCCAAGGTGCTCTGTGGTTTTCTATGTAGCGGCTGGATCAGAGACGTCTCCTCCTGCCTGGCCATGCTTTGCCCTGTGGTGAGGTGTGCCTCAGTGGGCTTCCAGGTCTCTCTGTGGCAGGGTGCTTTGCTGCCAGTAAGGGTATAGCCATCAGGCTGAGCTTCTCTGTTGTGTGCCACAAATATATATTTTTATTACTGAAAGAGTTGTTTGTGCAAAAACGGAGGTTTGGGCTAGGGGAGCATGCTTTGGGGTAGTTTCAGGAATGGCAGTTCATCTCCTGAGTCCTCCTTTTCTTTACCTTCAGGCAGTTAGAAACTCAGATACCGTATTTTTTGCTCTATAAGACTCACTTTTTCCCTCCTAAAAAGTAAGGGGAAATGTGTGCGCGTCTTATGGAGCGAATGCAGGCTGTGCAGCTATCCCAGAAGCCAGAACAGGAAGAGGGATCGCTGCTTTTGCTGCGCAGCGATCCCTCTTGCTGTTCTGGCTTCTGAGATTCAGAATATTTTTTTTTCTTGTTTTCCTCCTCCAAAAACTAGGTGCGTCTTATGGACTGGTGCGTCTTATGGGGTGAAAAATACGGTAAATGATCTAATTGCCAGATGGCAATTGTTAATTAATATTAATAATTATTATTAATTAATAATTAATTAATATTATTAATTTCCACTTCTATACCACTTTATATTTTAAAGAACAAATCTCAAAGCTGTTTACAACACATTAAAGCATCAAATAAAACAATTCAGGATAAGCCTAATTCTGGCTTCAAGGAAAATATTTCAGATCCCTCTCTTAGTGACAATTTCCTTTCCCCAGTCGCCAATCTAGCACCTACGGATCTCCATGTGGTTGCAGTTGGACTCACACCAATCGCAAAACATGCCCAGCTAATTTCAAGTACTGCCTGCAGGCCACTTGCCCCTTAACAGCCTTTGAGTTATTGATTCTGAGTTCAGAATATCATTGAAAACACCAAGATAAATTTTGGAGAAAGGGGTGGGGGAACTTGGAGGCACAAAACCAAAAGCATTCATGTATGGACAAAAGACAGCATCCTAAAAAGCAGAGACATCACCTTGCCAACAAAGGTCTGTATAGTAAAAGCTATGGTTTTCCCAGTAGTGATGTAGGGAAGTGAGAGCTGGACCATAAAGAAGGCTGATCGCCGAAGAATTGATGCTTTTGAATTCTGGTGCTGGAGGAGACTCTTGAGAGTCCCATGGACTGCAAGAAGATCAAACCTCTCCATTCTGAAGGAAATCAGCCCTGCGTTCTCATTGGAAGGACAGATCCTGAAGCTGAGGCTCCAATACTTTGGCCACCTCATGAGAAGAGAAGACTCCCTGGAAAAGACCCTGGTGTTGGGAAAGATGGAGGGCACAAGGAGAAGGGGACGACAGAGGACAAGATGGTTGGACAGTGTTCTCGAAGCTACCAGCATGAGTTTGACTAAACTGTGAAAGGCAGTGGAAGACAGGAGTGCCTGGCGTGCTCCGGTCCATGGGGTCACGAAGAGTCGGACAAGACTAAACGACTAAACAACAAATGGACAAAAGGGCACAAAAGCATACATGACAAAGTCAGGTTTGTGCAACCCACAGAGGCATTGAACACCTTTGTGTGGGCACATCTTTAAAGGCGCCACAAAAGTCTGTTTTGGTTGCTAACACAGGGTATCGCAGCCAGCGGCAGAGCTAGCCACTCGGGCACTCAGGGCGGCGCACATGCTGTGCACCCGGGGGCGGGTTGATCTGTCTGGGGGCTGATCGGCACGGCAGTGATCCGCCCAGAATCGTTGCAGCAGCAATCCGCCCAGGGGGGATTTTGTCAAAACCTCCCTTTAGGGATGACACCCGGGGCAAACCGCCCCTACCGCCCCCCTTCCTACGCCCCTGATTGCAGCTACACCACTAGGGATATTAGTAAACAAAGGTTACTAGTAGCCATGCTGACCACACATCCTTGATAAATTACCATTTCAGTCATTTGTGGCTAAATAGAAGTGGGAAATCCAAAAACCCTGTTCTTAGCTTAAGTCATATTTGACGGGCGGGAGGGGAACTTCCCTCTGAGTGTGTGAGGACACGCCTACTTCTCCAGCCAGCTCGCTGGATTCCACGTGTCCAGTGACAACACTTCATATTGAATGGGCCTCTATTCCACATAAAATATGACAAAGGCTTTCACTGAAAAAAGGGGAAAGGGAAAGTTTCACACCTCTGTGTATCCACTGTGTATGTGTGACTATCCTGTTGCTAATACGTACATAGGGTTTATCCACACTTACCTCCATTCCATGTTTCTAGGCACAGGTCAGTGTTTCCCTGAGCGCTTCCCCACCCTCTATCTCCTCTATTTTCCCTGTAAAAAAACCACTCTTCACCGCTGAATCGGAGAAAATGACCATCTGTGGAAAACCCGGATTGCTGTTTGCACCAATTCAGAGATAAAGATTGGGTTTTCCTGGGGAAAGCAGGGGGTGGGGGAAGTGCTCAGACATGGACCAGGAAAGCACTTTCTGATATGCCTAGAAAGTGCATATCATGCATACATATTATGGAACATACAAGACCATAATGAAATAAAATGTCTGAAAAATACATTGCTATTTCTCTGAACGTACCCAAGAGCAGACCGACTAAGTATCCCTATTTTTCAGGGACAGTCCTGGATTTACAGAAGCTGTCCCGGTTTCTGATATGATCCCGGAATTCCTGCTTTTCCTTAGAACGTCCCTATTTTCATCCGAGAAAGGTTAAAGGGTATGGACCTGTGCCTAAAAAGTGCAGGGCAAAAAGTGTGGAGAAGTCCAAACAGTACATATTGTAGAATATACTAAACAGCAATAAAATTAAAGCCCTGAAAAATACACTGCTCCCCTCTGAATGTATCTGAGAGTGGAAACTGGATGTTGCCAGATCTTGTACCACACTATAATCTCTTCCTCTCACCACCAAAATCTGAAATACATCTGAAATACAGTGGTACCTTAGGTTAAGTATTTAATTCGTACCGGAGGTCCGTACTTAACCTGAAACTGTTCTTAACCTGAAGCACCACTTTAGCTAATGGGGCCTCCCGCTGCCGCCGCGTTGCCGGAGCATGATTTCTGTTCTCATCCTGAAGCAAAGTTCTTAACCTGAAGCACTATTTCTGGGTTAGCCGAGTCTGTAACCTGAAGCGTATGTAACCAGAGGTACCACTGTAGTCCTCTTACCTATTCCCATTGAAAGCTTCTCTTCATAGACATCTGGAGGCAATTCTTAATCACCACTGGCACTAGGCTTTTGCAATGCTGCCATACAGGACTACTAACCCAGTTTGTAATCTTGGCACATGCACCCTTAACCCCAGGTTTACTGGGAAAGTGGAGAATGTGGACCTAAAGGCACTTACAGGGAGCAGTTTGTAATTGCTCGTGCTGAAGTACATTCAGTACTTTTCTCCTCGGGTGAAGCAAGCCTCTTTTTTTGTCTGAACATCCACAAGGAAGTTCAGGTCATGCCTACACTATGCGTCACATAGTTTTACTCCAAGCAGTCTGACTGAAGTGAGCGCCGCAACCCCAGCCGTCTGCGACTGGACCTAACGGTCAGGGGTACCTTTACCTTAGGTCCATTAATTTCAATGGGGCGACTCTTGAGTAGAACACAACAGGCTACAACCCCATACATTTAAAGCATGCTGAATTTTGGCCTTGCACAGGGCGCCACTGAAATTCGAAAGACCAAAGCCCACCTCTGTACTAGGTGCAATGTTTTTTCAAATTTGGGTCACCACCCATCATCCGTAGCCAATGGTCAAGAATGATGGGAGTGGCAATGTTTTTGTTGGCATGTCTCGAGAGACAACGGAGTGCCCCTCCGGGGGTGAAGTCTAACTAATGCGTTAATAGCACCAAAGTGACTTCACTGGGGAGCAAGCCTGGGCAGTGGGTATTGTTGTAAACAAAAACTGTCCTTTTCCCTTATAGGGTATCCAAGAGCCCATATAGAGTCCTTACATAGGCTCCCTATTGGTAGGAGAGAATAACAGAGGCCAACCAGAGAATACTGAGAAGCAAAGCAGCTAGTAAGCCTGATCTTTATTGAATTGTTGCAACAGGGTGCTCCCCTCACCCGAAAAATGGCGTGCAAGGCCTTATAAAGACTTTTGAAATTCCCACCCTGTAGATCAAGACCACCCCCAGAAACATACATACATACATCACAGAAGGGGTGTAACCTAAGACCACCCCTCAGATACATCATACCTACATCACAGAAAAGGCGGTCTTAAAACAGAAATTTGAATGTTGTTTTTCTCCTGTCTGACAGGTTACAGTGGTGCCCCGCAAGATGCAAAACTCGCTAGACGAAAGGGTTTTTCGGTTTTGCATTGCTTCGCTAGACGAATTTCCCTATGGGCTTGCTTCGCAAGACGAAAACGTCTTGCGCTTTTTTCTTAAAGCCGCTTGAAGAGGCGCAGTTGCGACGGACCGTGCTTCGCAAGACGAAAAACATCGCAAGACGAAAAGACTCGCGGAACAAATTATTTTCGTCTTGCGAGGCACCACTGTACTTGATTGGATTGCCTGGGTAGCCTGGCCAGTCGTTTGTAATGATAAATATTTAGCTCCTGGGCTCACACCCTATTCAAACACAGACATACCCTTAAGACAGGATTTGTGAAGGAAAAGACAATGGGGAGGCTTTTCCATTTTCCTTGGACCTTGCAGAGAAAACATTTGGTCAGTTCGGGACAGTTTGGGAATCAAAATGGTTCCAGGTCGGTCTTCCTGTGGTGATCTATGTATGTGCTTGGTTGGTACACTTGTGAACATTTAACATATATCTAAGACCTCAAAATTCCTATCACAGTGTATGGAGGTCCTGGGCCTCCCAGACAACAAGACCTTCCCCCCACCCCGGCCTCGCTGATGCGTTCCAGAGGAAAGCAGAGCAACACATTGGGCACCAGCTGGGCTGCAGGAGTTGCTGGAAGGAGGCATACGGGTCCAACAACAGCAGAGGGCCTTTTCCTGTCTCTGCTCTTCCCATAGCGATTGAGTTGGCCACTGTGAGCAGGAGGAGGATGGTGGTGTCGGCGGCGATGAATAGATGAGCATTTGACCTGATGCCCCAGGGTTCTTCTCACGCTGCCAGTCTCCAGCCCCTCCTAATATGGGCAACTAGCCAAACCAACTGGATCACGGAAAGTTGCTGCCGTTTCTCGCAGCATTGCGCAAAAGGAAGCTGCATGGTTTGCACGCTGGGCAAGGCACTGATTCATTGTGACAGGAAAGTACAGCTGTTCGATTTATTTCTGAGATTAAATTCCTTTTTGAACTTTTTTTTTTTTTTTAAAGGATGAAGTAGCATGGCTGCAGGCAAGCAAAATCCCAGTCAGGTGGAGTAACAAGCTTCTCCTCCCCCTGACATTACATGCCAGGGAAAATAAACTAGCCTGGCTTTTCCTTGTTGTTGTTGTTGTTTAGTTGTGTCCGACTCTTTGTGACCCCCTGGACCAGAGCACGCCAGGCACTCCTGTCTTCCACTGCCTCCCGCAGTTTGGTCAAACTCATGCTGGTAGCTTCGAGAACACTGTCCAACCATCTCATCCTCTGTCGTCCCCTTCTCCTTGTGCCCTCCATCTTTCCCAACATCAGGGTCTTTTCCAGGGAGTCTTCTCTTCTCATGAGGTGGCCAAAGTATTGGAGTCTCAGCTTCAGGACCTGTCCTTCCAGTGAGCACTCAGGGCTGATTTCCTTCAGAATGGAGAGGTGTGATCTTCTTGCAGTCCATGGGACTCTCAAGAGTCTCCTCCAGCACCATAATTCAAAAGCATCAATTCTTTGGCGATCAGCCTTCTTTATGGTCCAGCTCTCACTTCCATACATCACTACTGGGAAAACCATAGCTTTTACTATACGACATTGCATGCCATGCTTGTACTATATGACATTGCATGCCAGGGAAAATAAACTAGCCTGGCTTTTCCTTACTCATGACTAACAGGAGTAAACAAAAAGGTACAATTCCTACCAAATGCACCCCACGCAAAACTGAGGGGCACGGAGTTCACAGGTACAGCTAACCTTTTCCCTTTAATTCACTGACTCACACCCGTTCAAAAAGAAAAACCCCACTCTTTTTGTCCCTTCCGCAGCGCCATCCCTCCAGCGCGCGCACGCTGCGTCATGCATGTAAATGACGAGGGAGGCGCGGCCGCCGCCACTTCGCTCCGATTGGGTGCTCCCTCCCCGAGACGGCCTCGCCATTGGTCGAGGGCACACGGGCACGCATCCCCTCCCCTGCTTGAGGCGCTGCGGCTGAAGCCGAAGCGGGAGGAGAAATGAGAAGGGCTGGCGTTGCCATAGCGGCGGAGGGGAAAAGGCAGCGGCGGAGGGAAGGGGACCCGGAAGAGCAAAGGATTGTGGGTAACCCCTTCCATAAAATAAACCTTGGGCTAATTTGCATGGGCTGGGGGGGGGGAGAGGGTTGGGGTTATTCAGAAGCAGAGAAGTGTGACTAATTCGTCCCCCAACCCCCAAGTTATGGGTTAGGAGGTAATTTACCATTGTCTCACTTCCCTTCCTCCCGCAGTGGATTCTGGGTGGTTGGCCCCCGTGACGTAAAGGGTTATGGGTAACCGCCTGGCCCTTGGGACCCAGTCCCAGTTTTCCAAGCCTGTCTTGGGGGTGCGCTTTAAACTTTTGACCTCTGCTATGGTTCTCTGGCTGGAAGCGAGGATGTGGGCAGCACCAGCTTCCGCCTTCCCTTGCACTACAGCCTGCAAGCGCTGCTTCTGTGTAACCACAGAGGAGTTGCATCATTGCAACTCGCTGCCTTTCTATTTCTCTCAACAAAAACAGCAGCAGTTCCCGAAACGAAACGTGGTAACGAGGCCACTGTCGCAACTCTTCCTAGATCCATGAGTGTGGGCTGACTTTCCAGCTGAAGTTTTAGTGTACGTCAGGGATGTTGATGAGGATAATAATAAATGATAATTTATTATTTATACCCCGTCCATCTGGCTGGGTTTCCCCAGCCGCTCTGGGCGGCTTCCAACAAAACCCTAAAATGCAATAACCTATTAAACATTAAAAGCTTCCCTAAACAGGGCTGCCTTTAGATGTTTTCTAAAAGTTTGGTAGTTATTTATAACCCGTCCATCTGGCTGGGTTTCCCGTGGGGTAACCTGTGGGTAGGGTTGCCAAGTTATTCACATGAACCTGCTCCCATGCCTTTTAACTTGCAGCCTGAAATCGTCGTTTCCAGAATTAATTATCCATTCATTTCTCCCCATGTTAGGAATTAACACTTGGCCAGTTTAATTAGGGCAAGCCAAGCTTCTGCTTGAAGGTTCAGGAACAAGGTTTATTAAAAAAGAAGTTGGCTGCCAAACTTTGGGTGCCAGCAGTGCCAGTAGCACATTTCTTCCTATCTGACTGGAGTTTTTGTCGACAAAGAAACAGGTGCCACTGGTCCAATTTTGCTTTGCCTTGTGGCGGTTTAGAGAAAACAGCCTTTAGGGTAGATTTCTGATTGTTGAATCTTACCTTCTCCCTGATTTAAAACTGGATACATGCTCCTGTGTTATACATGCACAGTTTTATCTTTGTAGTATGAAAAAGTAACCATTGTCAATCTTCAGAGAAGATCAACCAGTATGTTTGTGTGAGTTGCTGTTCAGAGCATGCTTTCTGAGGTAAATTCAGAGTAGTCACTCATGAAGAGATGCAGTGGGCAGCATCTGAGGACTAGTAATTCTGCCACATTTCTGCACTGAGAGTGTTTGAACAATTTACTTGCGCTCATTACAGAGATACAGAAGATTACCCACCTCCTGCGAAGGATGCTTGGAAGGAGGCAGGAACAGAATAATGTCATGCAGAGGTGCAGTAGGCAGCCTCCCCTGAAACCCTGTTTAGAGACGTTTTTAATGACTGATTCTGTAATGTATTTTTAATCTTCTGTTGGAAGCCACCCAGAGTGGCTGGGGAAACCCAGACAGATGGGTGGGGTAGAAATAATAAATGGTTATTATTACAGTCATACCTTGGGTTGAAGTAGCTTCGGGATGAATATTTTTGGGTTGCGCTCCACGGCAACCCGGAAGTAATGGAGCGCGTTACTTCCGGGTTTTGCCGCATGCGCAGATGCTCAAAATGATGCCGTGCATGCGCAGAAGCGGCAAAACGCGACCCGCGTACGCGCAGTCGCATGTTACATTTTCTTCAGGATGCGAACGGTGCTCCGGAACGGATCCCATTCGCATCCAGAGGTACCACTGTATTATTATTATTATTATTATTATTATTATTTATTTTATATTTTGGTTCCCAGTTGGTGCAATAAATTAATGTATTTTTCACAGCACACTAGCAGTTACAGCAACTAGTTTAGGAATTGCTGCATTGGAGCAGTTTTTATGGGGGAATATGTGGCGCTGTGGTGTAAACCACAGAGCCTAGGACTTGCCGATCAGAACGTTGGTCGGTCCCACCTCCTGCCAACGTTCGAAAGCACGTCAAAGTGCAAGTAGATCAATAGGTACCGCTCTGGCGGGAAGGTAAACAGCGTTTCCGTGTGCTGCTCTGGTTTCACCAGAAGTGGCTTAGTCATGCTGTGTTACTTTTACTGTTAGCTGCTCTGAGCCCGGCTTCGGCTGGAGAGGGCGAGATAGAAATAAAAATTTATTATTATTATTATGACCCAGAAAAACTGTCTGCGGACAAACGTTGGCTCCCTCAGCCAGTAAAGCAAGATGAGTGCCGCAACCCCAGAGTCGTTCGTGACTGGACTTAACCGCCAGGGGTCCTTTACCTTTACCTTTATGTTTATCTTGAAAGCTGCAATCTGTCAGTTACTGTCCTATGCTTTGGTCTGTATTAGAGCTTGTGTTCATAGGAGGCATTATGTTAACTTCTCTAGCATGCTTGCGCTGCACAGGTAGTGAAAGATTCTGTCTTCTTGAATTCCTTTCTCTGCCTTGCAGGTAAACCTCCGCCATGAATTTTGAAGGCCTCGACCCAGCCCTTGCAGAGTATGTACCTGCCCTGCACCCTGCTCTGGATCCGCACCTCAACGCTAGCCTACTACAGAATGTGGAGCTGGATCCAGAAGGGGTGCCATTGGAGGGCATCCCTGTGCCTGACTCAGTGCATATCATGGAGGGCATGTACTCGGAGCTCCACACCGTTGTCTCTGAAGTGGGCGTTCCTGTCTCCTTCTCACACTTTGACCTACATGAAGAAATGCTCTGGGTTGGGAACCATGGGGTAAGGGATTCTCATTACATGTCAGTGATGATCAGAAGAGTTATACAGTATGCTGGATCATACATCGAGGAGGGTTGGGATTAATGTTACGATCTTCTAGAAATTCCTGTAAGCTGATTTCAGCTGCATTGAGGAAGGCTACACACACACCTATAAGATTCTTGTTTTCTTGTAGGTTCCTGCTTAGAATGCCAAGGATTCTAGCTTTCTTTTTTAAATTCAGTGTATATCCTATCCTCAAGGAGATCAGCACTATCAGGAAAGACACAAGTTGTCCACCTATGTCTTTAAAACCGTGGTAACTCTTAGTGTTATATTCAACAGAAATTTGGCTTGTTCAGCGGAGAAGGTAAACTGTGGTTGGGGGGGGGGAAGTAGATGAAGGAGCCAGAAGGTCTCATAAATATTAAAATGAGCTGGCTACATGCAGGATATGTTACAGGTCAAATCTGATGTGAGGGTGACTTGAGTTGCCTCCTTCTTTTTCAGGGTCATGCCACTTCTTTCTTCGGCCCAGCCCTGGAGCGTTACTCTTCCTTCCAGGTGCATAGTAGTGATGACATTCGACAGATCCAGAGTCTAGAGAATGGGGTACTCTTCCTGACCAAAAACAACCTGAAATATATGTCCAGAGGGGGACTTATAATCTTCGATTACCTGTAAGTGCCTTCTGCTGGGGGTGTGGTGGTTTGAGGATTTTTGGAAATGGGCCCTGCCCAGTCTTTGGTCTCTGTGTAGAGTTTACTTGGAAGAATGCCAGTTATAGCCTTAGGAATATTATGAAATCCATGTACCTACAGTCACACATCTGGTGTGGGAAGCTGTGTGAGATGTGCACAATTTGCAGGCTTTAATTATTTGGTATATTCCAGGGCAAGCTTGAGAAGAGGGCTTTGATGTCATATCCTGTTGCTCCTCATGAAGCATGTGGACGTGCTTCAACGTAGCATTTCCTGCTTCCTTTATAAAATTTATTGCTTGAGGACTTCTAGATGGGAAATTTGCATCAATATAGGTTAGCCACCTCCTTTTTCCTGGAATGGTCCCCAAAGGTTTCATGATGCAAGATTCTGATGTCACTTTGATTTACTTGGTGAGCTCACATGTAGCAATGACTGAATGGAAAATACTAGGTCAGCACTGGTCCTCACAGTTCCTCTTTCTCCTCCTCTAGCATGGATGAGAGTGAGGACATGCACAGTCTACTACTGACTGATCCCAGCACCTTGCTTGTTGGGGGGCTCACCAGCCATGTGATAGAGATAGACCTCAACACAGTCCAAGAAACTCAAAAGGTAACACACGCTTCTCACATATCTGACCCTAACGCGTTGCATTGATTCTGATTACCCAGAACCAAAGATGTTGAGGTTTTGTCATGTTAAGCTTACACAAAGATAAACAGGAATCTCCACTGGATAACAAAATGACTGGTTTAATCTTAAACAAATTGTAACTCTGGAGCAGAACAGCAGGAGGAGATCTTGTTCCTCGTTGTGATGATGTATCCAAGTAGGTTTGGCTCCTGTTATCGCCAGTCCAAAATATTTTTGTCTCCCAACCTAAAGAGATGCTTTGGAGATATAATAATAATGTTTTTGTCACCAGAATTTTGATTTAACATAAAAGTAACGGGTTGAAGCCAAAAGTTTGAAAGTTCAAACAGAAAGTGAAATGTCAACATTCCTGTTTCTGACCTCATGAAAAGATATTAACTTTCCCATTTTTTTAATTCTTCAGGAAAAAAATGTTGCAACACTTCTATAGGTTTCCCTAATAATATCATTTTTTAAAAGTGGTGCTTCTCAGCATAATAGTGTGTATGAAAGTAATGTAAGTTTTTTCCTCTAACAAAAATTGTAGAACCTTTCCATAGTATTATCTGGATGTACTGGATCAATAGATGGATAGAAAGATACGGACACATTTATTGATCTTGTTTGTATGTAGTGCTATAATAATAACAACATTTTGTTACTTATTCCTCACCCATCTGATTGGGTTGCCCCAGCAATTCTGGGCAACTTCCAACGTGATATAAAAACACAGTTGGACATCAAACATTAAAAACTTCCCGATACAGGACTGCCTTCAGATGGCTTCGGAAAGTTGTGTAATTGTATATCTCTTTGACATCTGATGAGAGGGCATTCCACAGGGCGGGCGCCATGACCAAGAAGGCCCTCTGCCTGGTTCCCTGAAGCTTCACTGCTTGCAGTGAGGGAACTGCTAGAAGGCCCTTAGAGCTGGACCTCATTTTTTTTTATTGTATCCTTAATCTTATGATAGAAGAAGGCTGCAATCCATGTTTTGTTTTTACAAACAGATGTCCATTCAAATGCATTGCCACTGAATTATTTTTATTTTTCCTTATACAGTGGTGCCTCGCAAGACGAAAATAATCCGTTCTGTGATTCTCTTCGTCTAGCGGTTTTTTCTTCTTGCGAAGCAAGCCCATTGACGGATTAGCGGATTAGCAGCTTTTAGCGGCTTTTAGTGGCTTATCTGCTGATCGGATCAGCTGATAGGCAGCTTAGCGGCTTAGAAAAAGGGGGGAAAGGGAAAAAAACCCGCAGGAACTCGCAAGGCATTGTCGTCTTGCGAAGCAAGCCCATAGGAAATTCGTTTTGCGAAGCACCTCCAAAACGGAAAACTCTTTCGTCTAGCGGGTTTTCCGTCTTGCGAGGCATTCGTCTTGCGGGGCACCACTGTATTGTCATTCAGGTTGTTTTGTTTTTTAAGCAAACATAAACTCATTTCTTCCTTTGGTGCTGGGTGGGAAATAATAGCCGTTCACCACTTGGCAGTTCCATCCTTTCCCCCTGAATAATGTAGCATCTGTATATTCATAGTGGTGTGCTTTGCCTCTGTCCAGATCCTAATCCCACTTTTTATATCTCTATTTTAGTACACAGTGGAAGTGCCGGGGGTCACTATCATGAGACAGTCAAACCGTTTCTTCTTCTGTGGCCACACATCAGGAAAGGTAACACTGATCATCTTATCATCACTGCGCCCCCCCCCCCAACAAATGTTTGAGAACTACAGGCACTCCAGTAACACAGTGAGAGAGTTTGTGCCTTATGAAAATCAGTTCTTTTCCCCTTTAAAAATGAAGTAAGACAGTCCAGTGCCAGACCTTCCACATATGTTGGTTTGACGTGGTGAATTTGGGCTTGGAATATTTTTTAACATTTTTTTTAATGAGTAGGAATCTGTATGGATGGGTTACGCTTCAAACAGAGTCTGATTGTTATATTTGAACTTGGGGAGCAGCTGTTATTCCCCAAGTAAGACTGACTGGTGTTTGCAGTTGACAAACCACATTCTGGCTGCACATAACATGACAGGTCATAAAGGTAAAGGGATCCCTGACCATTAGGTCCAGTCGTGACCAACTTTGGGGTTGCGGCGCTCATCTCGCTTTATTGGCCGAGGGAACCGGCGTACAGCTTCCGGGTCATGTGGACAGCATGACTAAGCCGCTTCTGGCGAACCAGAGCAGCGCACAGAAATGCCGTTTACCTTCCCGCTGGAGCGGTACCTATTTATCTACTTGCACTTTGACGTGCTTTCGAACTGCTAGGTTGGCAGGAGCAGGGACCGAGCAACAGGAGCTCACCCCGTCGCGGGGATTTGAACCACCGACCTTCTGATCGGCAAGTCCTAGGCTCTGTGGTTTAACCCACAGCACCACCCACGTCCCTTGCATGACAAGTCATACTATGGCTTATTTATGCCATGTGCAGCACCTGAGTGATGTACAAAGGAGGTCTCTGACTTTACAGGAGGAACACAGAGAGAAAGATGCCCAGTTAATTCACTCGATGCTATTCTATTCCTTTGTTCTCTTGTGGTGCTTTTAAATCAGATATATTAGGGTGTCTACTGTTCCCTCCTCAGGTTTCCTTGCGTGATCTCCGCACTTTTGCTGTAGAGCATGAGTTTGATGCCTACTCTGGTAGTCTGTCAGATTTTGATGTCCACGGCAACCTGCTGGTGACCTGTGGCTTCTCCAGCCGAATGAATGGCCTAGCCTGCGATCGCTTCCTCAAGGTGTATGACCTGCGCATGCTGCGAGCCATCACACCTCTGCAGGTCCACATTGACCCTCTGTTTCTGAAGTTCATTCCTACGTACACATCTCGCCTTGCCATCATCTCCCAGACAGGTAGGTAGCTAGAGCATAGAGGCCACGTGGCCTCACCCTCTGCTTGGGATGTGCTGGGACTTCAGAGTCCTGTCCCGTTTGAATCTAGCCACCTTCAAGCGATGCCCACAGTGTGAAGAATTGAGTCAAGCTCGGGACAGTTTGCATTAGAGACCTGCAGAGAAACCACACATCTGATTTGCTCTTCCTTCCTTTTTCTTTTTCCCCCCCAATAATTTTTATTAAGTTTCATACAAATATAGCGCATACTGTAAAACAAGTAAAACAAAAATAAAAAACAAATAAAACTAGTAAAATGAATAAAAACAGAAAATATAACAGCAAATACATAAACAACACAGATTAGTTAATTAATTAAACTTCCAGTCTCATAAACATATTATTTGACTTCCTCTAGTCCCTCCCATCTGAATTTCCTTGTATCTGAATGTAGCAGTTTTCCAATATCATTATTCAAAAACAATATTCCAATTATAATCAGATTTCTTAACGTTCTAGATCTCATTTATTTAACTACTAATTTAATCCTAAACCTGTTTGGTACTTTCAAGTGACTTCTAATTTTTAATATTACAATATTTATTCAAATAGTCTTTAAATTTCTTCCAATCTTCTTGATATTCCTCTTCTTTCTGGTCGCGGATCCTTTCGGTAAGGTCAGCTAGCTCCATAAAGTCCATCATCTTCATCTGCCAATCTTCCACAGTTGGTAATTCTTGAGTTTTCCACTTTTTGGCTATTAAAATTCATGATTTGCTCTCCCTTTCTAGGTCAGTGTCAGTTCTGCGAACCCACCGGATTGGCCAATCCGGCTGACATCTTCCACGTCAATACCGTGGGTCAGCTGATCATGAGCTTTGATGTCTCTGCCAGCAAACAAGCCATGGTTTTTGGAGACTCCGAGGGCTGTGTCCACCTGTGGACTGACTCGCCCGAGATCACCTTCAATGCCTACTCCCGGGAGACTGACTTCGCTTTGCCTTGCATTGTGGACACCTTGCCCCACCTTGACTGGAACCAGGATCTCATGCCTCTGTCGCTTATACCTGTGCCGCTGACCACCGAGTCCCTGTTGTCAGATTGGCCGGTTTCTAACTCTGCCCCTGCTCCCAGGTAGTTCTTTAGAATAGGAAATCTAGAGAGAAGTACAGACCTTTAGGGGAGGGGAACCTCAGAACTGGGGGCCAAATGAGGGCCTCTGTCTGGCCCTCAGTACTCTTCCCAGGCCAGACTCCTTTCTGGCTCTACTTTCCTTAAGTTTTTTTGTGGTTTTTTTTTGGTCTGGATGTAATGTGTCCTTGCTGTGGGTTAAACCACAGAGCCTAGGACTTGCCGATTAGAAGGTTGGCGGTTCGAAACCCCACGACGGGGTGAGCTCCCGTTGCTCGATCCCTGCTCCTGCCAAACTAGCAGTTCAAAAGCACGTCAAAGTGCAAGTAGATACCGTATTTTTCGCTCTATTGGATGCAGTTTTTCCTCTCCAAAAATTGAGGGGAAATGTGTGTGCGTCCTATAGAGCAAATGCAGGCTTGTGCCATAGCCGTGCGCAACCCCTCCGGCAAGGAGAGGCTGCACGGGGCTAAAGGGGAAGTCAAAACAGCGAGTGGGATGGATCCCGCTCGCTGCCTTGCCTTCTTCCATAGCTGCGCGCAACCCCTGGGGCAAGGAGAGGCTGCACGGGGCTATGGATTCTTTAGCCTCACGCAGCCTCTCCCAGGAGGTAGAGGCTGCACGGGGCTAAAGGGGAAGCCAAAACAGCGAGCGGAATCCATCCCCCTCGCTGCCTTGCCTTCTTCCATAGCTGCGCACAACCCCTCTGGCAGGGAGAGGTCGTGTGCAGCCTGTACGCTGCTCTTTGGGGCTGGGGGGGGAAAATATTTTTTCCCTTGATTTCCCCCCCTAAAAACTGGGTGCGCCCTATGGTGCGAAAAATACGGTCAATAGGTACCGCTCCGGCGGGAAGGTAAACGGCATTTCCGTGCACTGCTCTGGTTCGCCGGAAGTGGCTTAGTCATGCTGGCCACATGACCCGGAAGCTGTATGCCGGCTCCCTCGGTCAATAAAGTGAGATGAGCGCCGCAACCCCAGAGTCGGCCACGACTGGACCTAATGGTCAGGGGTCCCTTTACCTTTTTAATGTGTCCTTGAGCTCTAATAGTGCCTCTTGCCTAGATGGGCAATAGAGAGGAGTATGTGCAGAAACTAGCCTTCTGTACAAAGGTAATATTCACATTTGTTTCTCCGCCCACTTTTACCCCTTGCCCTTCCCACCACCATCATGTGGACCCTGGAAGTTCTCAGGCTGCAAAAGGTTTCTTGGGTGCTTGTTTGAGAGTTCTTGGTGGTTTCCTTTCTTCTATTCTGCTCCTTGTTGATATTGGATTGTAATTTAATTCCTTTGTTCTTTTACATTACAGTGGTACCTTGGTTCTCAAACGTAATCCGTTCTGGGAATCCGTTCGACTCCCGAAATCTTTCGAAAACCAAGGCACAGCTTCCGATTGGCTGCAGGAACTTCGTGCAGTCAAGCAGATGCCACGTTGGATGTTCGGCTTCCAAAAAACGTTCTCAAACCAGAACACTTACTTCCTGGTTTGCAGCGTTTGGGAGCCGATTTGTTCGGCAACAAATATGTTCAGGAACCAAGGTCCCACTGTATAGACATTGCATGTTATTCTGTATTTAAAAAGGTATAGGGACCTCTGACCATTAGGTCCAGTCGCGGATGACTCTGGGGTTGCGGTGCTCATGGCTCTGTGGTTTAGACCACAGCGCCACCCACATCCCACTTATTCTGTATTTACTCCTCTTTAAATATTATTTTAATTCACTCTGGGTATCCTGGAAGGGTCAGGGATGCAGGTGGCGCTGTGGGTTAAACCACAGAGCCTAGGGCTTGCTGATCTGAAGATAGGCAGTTTCAATCCCCACGACGGGGTGAGCTCCTGTTGCTCGGTCCCTGCTCCTGCCCACCTAGCAGTTTGAAAGCACGTCGAAGTGCAAGTAGATAAATAGGTACCGCTCCAGCAGGAAAGTAAAAACAGCGTTTCCGTGCACTGCTCTGGTTCGCCAGAAGTGGCTTAGTCATACTGGCCACATGACCTGGAAGCTGTACGCCGGTTCCCTTGGCCAATAAAGCGAGATGAGCGCCACAACCCCAGAGTCGGTAACGACTGAACCTAATGGTCAATGGTCCTGGTAACATTGCATCCAGTAGCAGACGTAAGGGTTTTTTAATTCTTAAATATCTGGGCATGGTCCCTGGGATCCCACAGCTCCCCAAATAAATGGCTGCATCTCTTTGAGAAGCTTGCCTCGCTGCTTTGGGGGTTACACTGTCAAGTGGGATCAGAAAGTGTTGTCTGAGCCACCGTTTGTTTTGTAGACGAGCCCCAGCGGTTGACCCAGAGATCCTTCGTGCCATGAAGAAAGTTGGCTTCATTGGATATGCTCCAAACCCGAGGAACAAGCTCCGAAACCAGGTAGCTAGTTGGCCGTCTGTCACTTTCATGCCTGTTGAACACCTTGAGAGTTGTAGTTCTTGGGTGATGGTTATACGTATTGTGGTGATGGTTATGTTGTTGTTGTTTAGTCGTTTAGTCATGTCTGACTCTTTGTGACCCCATGGATCAGAGCACGCCAGGCACTCCTGTCTTCCACTGCCTCCCGCAGTTTGGTCAAACTCATGTTCGTAGCTTCCAGAACACTGTCCAACCATCTCGTCCTCTGTCGTCCCCTTCTCCTTGTGCCCTCCATCTTTCCCAACATCAGGGTCTTTTCCAGGGAGTCTTCTCTTCTCATGAGGTGGCCAAAGTATTGGAGCCTCAGCTTCATGATCTGTCCTTCCAGTGAGCACTCAGGGCTGATTTCCTTAAGAATGGATAGGTTTGATCTTCTTGCAGTCCATGGAACTCTCAAGAGTCTCCTCCAGCACCAGAATTCAAAAGCATCCATTCTTCGGCAATCAGCCTTCTTTATGGTCCAGCTCTCACTTCCATACATCACCACTGGGAAAACCATAGCTTGATGGTTATATGTATTGTTAAAGATCTTGTTTACTCCAGAAGGGCTTGTGGTTTAGGGTGTGGCTGGGGAACTGATTTCTTCATCTGAATTCTGAATATGTTTCCTTTAGATTTGTAATGCCACAGAATATGCTGGTTTTTGGGGTTTTTTTAAGGAAGGTAGATCCTGCTGGGTATAGCTTAGCTTAAGAACCAGCACGTCCTGTAACCTCACATAACCTGAAATTTAAAATGCTGCTTTAGAAGTGTGCTATTTTAGAAGTGGATGCCAGCTAACACTTTGATTGCCTATCTGCTTCTGCCTCATAGGGTGAGAGGCAGCTCCATGTGTTGTGTTGTGTTGTGTTGTGTTGTGTGTCACTTACATGGATGTGCGTTTTGGAGCCAACATGGTGAGAAAAAGCCAGGTAGCAGCCTTAGGATCATAGAATTGTAGAGTTGGATCATCTATTCCAGGCATCCCCAACCTTCAGCCCTCCAGATGTTAGGACTACAATTCCCATAATCCCTGGCCACTGGTCCTGTTAGCTAGGGATCATGGGAGTTGTAAGCCAAAACATCTGGAGGGCCGCAAGTTGGGGATGCCTGATCTAGTCCATGGGTAGGCAAACTAATGCTTGGGGGCCGGATCTGGGGCCAATCGCCTTCTAAATCCAGACGGTCTGGGAATCAGCGTGTTTTTACATGAGTAGAATGTGTCCTTTTATTTAAATTGCATCTCTGGGTTATTTGTGGGGCCTGGCTGGTGTTTTTGCATGAGCAGAACGTGTGCTTTCATTTAAAATACATTTCTAGGTTAATTGTGGGGCATAGGAATTTGTTCATTTCTTTTTTCCAAAATATAGTCTGCCCCCCCTTGCAACGTCTAAGGGACAGTGGACCTCTGCTGGAAAAGTTTGCTGACCCCTGATCAGTTGAACCCCCTGCAATGCAGGATTATGCAGCTGCCCCATACAGGGATCGAACCTGCAACCTTGGCATTATCGATACCACGCTCTAACCAACTGAGCTATCCAGGCTCCTTTGTGTTTTAGGTTCATACAGGGTACATGCGGTATTTTTCACATGCTCCTACTTCTCTTCTGATATCTGAGGGTAGCTCATTCTGATATTAGAAAGTCCAAAATTGGAAAGGTTACAGTGCAGAAGCTCTGTGGATTGGCATCCCACTGTCTTTTTCAGATTCCCTATCGACTGAAAGAGCTGGACAACGAGTTTGATAATTTCAGCCAGGTCCCTGAATCCCCCATTGGACGGGAAGAGGAACCGCATATCTACATGGTGGCAAAGAAATACAGGAAGGTCTGTGTTTAAACACTTGCCAGGGTGTTGGATATTTTGCAGAGGAAGGTATGAACAAATGTATATTTGATATATAATGGAAGGAATTCAGCATTGTACTACGTCGATCTTTTCGTCAGGGCAAGCATTTCAGCTTACAGACAGAACAATTCCCCCTCTTCCCTTGCATTCTGTTCCAGGGGTTCTCCCGACCCCATTGAGCTAATTTTGTGGGGCACATGAGGTGAGTGGGGGGAAAACCCTGTTGTACAAGTAGAAGTCTTTCCGGTGGTCTTCTGCTGATGGGACTCCTTAGTTGAAGCCTGCCCAATATCTACAGAGGGAGATGCAAAGCGTTTTCAGGAAGAAAAGTGACTAGGAAGAAGAAGAAGAAGAGTTTGGATTTGATATCCCGCTTTATCACTACCCTAAGGAGTCTCAACGCGGCTAACATTCCCCTTTCCCTTCCTCCCCCACAACAAACACTCTGTGAGGTGAGTGAGGTTGAGAGACTTCAGAGAAGTGTGACTAGCCCAAGGTCACCCAGCAGCTGCAAGTGGAGGAGCGGTGATGTGAACCCGGTTCCCCAGATTACGAGTCTACCACTCTTAACCACTACACCACGCTGGCTTTCTAGGGGCACCAGAAGGCAGCACGAAGGGCCATGCACTTTGAAGCCAGCCTTATAAATTCCCATTCTGTCCCAGCATAAATTAGACTATGGTAGAACAGTCCTCTCTCTTGCATAATGAAAGCTTGCCAGACCAGGGTGGGTAGAAGTCTTGCGCACAGCCTGTTCCTTGCGAGGCAGATTGCCTCATGTCGCCATCTGTGAAGCAAGAAAAGCGAATGGGGATTTTCACGTTACCTCCATTCGTGGGTTTGAGTCACATGAGAGCAGCCCTGAAATCTGCATTGCGATCTCGGCTTCCGGGCAGATTAAGATCTCGAGAGAATCGGATGAGCTCGTGCAGGTACCTTGCGGAGGTGCAGGTGTGCCAGAAACAAAGGGCCTTTGAACAGTTTCACTTGGGCTGTGGTTCTCTTCCTCATGTTGGCGTGTCGTGTTGTAAATAAAAATATGCCCTTTTCCCTTATGGGGTATCCAAGAGCCCATATAGAGTCCTTACATAGGTTCCCTATTGGTAGGAGAAAATAACAGAGGCCAACCAGAGAATATTGAGAAGCAAAGCAGCTAGTAAGCCTGATCTTTATTGATCTGTTGCAACATGGTCTCCCCTCACACGCAGGAGAGGAAGAGGACCCCCCAAAATGCCGTGCAAGGGCTTATAAAGACTTTTTGAAATTCCCATCCTCTAGATCAAGACCACCCCCAGAAACATTATGCATACATCACAGAAGGGGTGTAACCTAAGACCACCCCTCAGATACATCCCACCTACATCACAGAAATTTAAATGTTGTTTTTCTCCTGTCACAGTTTATCTCCTGTCTGGCAAGTTACTTGATTGGATTGCCTGGGGAGCCTGGCCATTCTTTTGTAGTGGTAAAATACTTATTTCCTGGGCCAGGTCACAGGCTCACACCTTATTCAAACAGACATATCCTTGAGACAGGATTTGTGAGGAAAGAGACAATGGGGAGGCTTTTCCAGTTTAACCTTGTAGAGAAAGGATTTGGTCAGTTTAGGAATCAAAATGGTTCCAGGTTGGTCTTCCTGTGTTGATCTATGTATGTGCAGTTCTGAACATTACCATATATCTAAAACCATAAAATTCCTATCACAGTCGAATAAGTGTGTGCTCCCATGTAAACAATATCCTTGCTGTACAATTTCTTTCCTGATGTAGGTCACAATTAAATACTCCAAGTTGGGATTGGAGGACTTTGACTTCAAACATTACAACAAGACTCTCTTTGCCGGGCTAGAGCCCCATATTCCAAATTCCTACTGCAACTGCATGATCCAGGTGGGTCCAAAGATGCTTTCTCTGTGACGCATTGCCTCCGCCTCCCTGTGATAACCTCGGTCTCATCTACCCATCTTCCTTTCTTCAGGTCCTGTATTTCCTAGAGCCGGTGCGCTGCCTGGTCCAGAACCACTTGTGCCAGAAAGAGTTCTGCCTGAGCTGTGAGCTGGGCTTCCTCTTCCACATGCTGGATTTGTCCAGAGGAGACCCTTGTCAGGTAAAGATGGGCAAATGGAGGGCACCGTGCAGAATCCTTCCATCTTTCACAGGATGCTTTTTGGAGTAGAGATGTCTATTCGGAGTCATAGGCCGGAAAGCCTATGAGACTGAAACAGATCTCGATTAGCATTATTTTTTTCCTGGCAAGGATGTGGGCAGACAGGTGGGTGGAAGGAGGGGCTGTCTGTCCTGGGATGAGCCATTGATGATGATGATATTAATAATAATAATTTATTTATACCCCGCCCTTCTGGCTGAGTTTCCCCAGCCACTCTGGGCAGCTCCCAACAGAATATTAAAAACATGATAAAACATAAAACATAAAAAACTTCCCCAAACAGGGCTGCCTTCAGATGTCTTCTAAAAGTCAGATACAGTGGTACCTCGGGTTAAGTACTTAATTCGTTCCGGAGGTCCGTTCTTAACCTGAAACTGTTCTTAACCTGAAGCACCACTTTTGCTAATGGGGCCTCCTGCTGCCACTGCACTGCTGGAGCACGATTTCTGTTCTCATCCTGAAGCAAAGTTCTTAACCTGAAGCACTATTTCTGGGTTAGCGGAGTCTGTAACCTGAAGTGTAGGTAACCTGAAGCGTCTGTAACCTGAGGTACCATTGTATTTTTTTCTTGGCAAAGATGTGGGCAGACAGGTGGGTGGAAGGAGGGGCTGCCTGTCCTGGGATGACCCATTGATGATGATGATGATGATGATATTATTAATAATAATAATTTATTTATACCCTGCCCATCTGGCTGGGTTTCCCCAGCCACTCTGGCCAGCTCCCAACAGAATATTAAAAACACGATAAAACATCAAACATAAAAAACTTCCCTAAACAGGGCTGTCTTCTAAAAGTCAGATAGATATTTATTTCCTTCACATCTGATGGGAGGGCATTCCACGGGGCGGGCACCACTACCAAGAAGGCCCTCTGCCTAGTTCTCTAACCTCACTTCTCGTAGTGAGGGAACTGCCAGAAGGCCCTCGGCGCTGGACCTCAGTGTCCGGGCTGAACGATGGGGGTGGAAACATTCCTTCAGGTATGCTGGGCCGAGGCTCAGCCAAGACACGTGCGTAGCTGTGGAGCACTGTTGGGAGCAGAAATGTGACTCACACTCTTCCATCTGCTGTGCTAAAGTGCAGGCCACTTGCATGTGGGGGCAGCCCAGGGTAGCCCTGCCATCCAAAGTAGCAGCTCCCTTCGTGCTGGCTCATATCTATTGTGCTGCAGAGCTGTGTGGCAGACATGGGGCTGTGGTCTCCTTGGGGTTGTAGCACAATTGGGGTGTTAATTATCACACACCCGGCCAGAAATTCCCATCTGGCCTTGGCTGGTTGCCCCAGACTTTAGAAGGAAGTTGAGAAGCACTGCCGACTCCTTCTCCCAAGCCTTACTCTATGAGCTGATCAGAAAATGTGCCTTTTTATAGTCATTTTTTGCTCCGTGCTCTATGCCCCTACTCATAAGTACAATACCCTTTCTCTTGGGTAGGCCTCTCAGAACTTATGAATAGACTGCTTACAAATGTAGACTTTGGATAAATATGACATTGTATTGGACAGGTTTATACAAAATGTAGGTAAAGGTAAAGGGACCCCTGACCATTAGGTCTAGTCGTGGCCGACTCTGGGGTTGCAGCACTCATCTCGCTTTATTGGCTGAGGGAGCCGGCGTCCAGCTTCCGGGTCATGTGGTCAGCATGACTAAGCCGCTTCTGGCGAACCAGAGCAGTGCACGGAAACACTGTTTTTACTTTCCCGCTGGAGCGGTACCTATTTATCTACTTGCACTTTGACGTGCTTTCAAACTGCTAGGTTGGCAGGAGCAGGGACCGAGCAACAGGAGCTCACCCCGTCGTGGGGATTCGAACCGCCGACCTTCTGATCGGCAAGTCCTAGGCTCTGTCGTTTAACCCACAGCGCCACCCGCATCCAAAATGTAGTAGGCTATTAATATTTGCATATGTATTAGGATAATATCAAATTTATATAAGAACATATGGTTTTAGGGTATTTTCTCATATATTGCACGTATTCGTATATTCACAATTTTGTGCCTTTTAATTTTTTTATTTGCATCACTATTTCTTTATAAATGAAACCTTTTCAATAAGAGATTACAGCCGTACCTTGGTTGCCAAACGCCTTGGAACTTGTACGTTTCGGCTCCCAAACGATAAAAAACCAGAAGCGAGTGTTTGAGCCAATCAGAAGCTGCTCTTTGGTTTCCGAACGTTTTGGAAGTCGAATGGACTTCCAGAACGGATTCTGTTTGACTTCCAAAAAAATAGAAACAAAAGAAAAAAATGAGTAGGCCTTTCACCCCAAACAGACTAAAATGACTTCTCCTGGGCTGAGGGAGTGTGTTAGGCCTTTGAGCTCATCATGTCATGCTACTCCTGCCCTGTGGCATCTGTCAGAGCAGCACAGCTGCCTGCCACTGTTATCCGTGAGCTACTATTCCTCTTGACATGCACCCAACTCAGTACCCCACCTCCTTTGCCCAGCTTGCATTTTGTTCTTACGTTCATGAGCGAGTGCGCATGCTCACATGCGTTCCAAGCCTATCATGCCTGTGAGGAGGAATAGAAGAACACTTTGGAGCTCAGTTCTTCAGGGTTTTGGTTGGGCTTGAGCGCACCCAGTATTTTATTTTTCAAAAAAATACAAGGCCATTTCCTTCGTTTCAGGGCAGCAACTTCCTCCGCGCCTTCCGCACCATTCCGGAGGCAGCTGCTTTGGGGCTGATCTTGGCCGACTCTGACGAGGCTACAGGGAAAGTGAATCTAGGCCGTTTGGTTCAGAGCTGGAATCGCTTCATTCTGACCCAGCTCCATCAGGAAACTCAAGAGCAGGAAGGACCGCAGGCTTACCGGGGCATTGGCAGCAGGTAATGGTCATGTCCCTTTTTTTTTTTTACCTCTTGGAATCTTTGAGAACCTGCATGCCTGTTTCTTCTACTTCCTCTCCTAGATCTAACTTGGTTTAAAGTATATTTCCAAATTGTTTCAGTCTCTCCTATTCTGACCTCAGATACAGACAATGCCCTAAAACAGATGAGCACAGCCAAAGTCATGGCTGAGCACCCTGATGAGGTTTACCCCATGTATCATCCTCCGCTTTCGATCCCCTTCTCCCATAGCTGTCAACTTACAGATTTGAAAATAAGGGACCAGCAGCCTTGAAAATAGGGACCAGCAGCCTTGAAAATAAGGGACCTGCAGCCTCACCTGTTCCAGGCACTCCAGTCTTCCTGTCCTCCTGCAGTCTGGTCAAACTCATGCTGCTAGCTTCGAGAACACTGTCCAGCCAACTTTGTAACCAGAGGTTCAACTGAATAGAATCTGAATCACATGCACCACAAGGCCTATGCAGCCTCAACTTAAGATGGCTCCCCGGCCTGGCTTTGCACTGAAAGGTTTGCAGCAGCACGTGCAACAAAATGGCGTCCAGCATTCAAAACCCCCCTCAGCTTGCATTAACTAGCCACACACAAGGCATGCAAGCTCCACCCCCCAGTCATTCTTAGACTTCTTATTGGGTGAGCAACACAGCCAAGCAACACAGTTGGAGCCTCCCTCCTCCCTGGCCGGCAGGGAGGGAGGGAGAGGAGCTGCTTCCTTTGAAATTTAAGGGACATCATTTAAGGGACATTTAAGGGACATCCATCAATAAGGGACAGCCGTGGGGCATGGCGCTGGAATAAGGGACTGTCCCTTCAAATAAGGGACACTTGACAGCTATGCTTTCTCCCCCAGCTGGCAGAAATCTCCTTTCCAGTAGACGCGAAAGCTGTGTCTCCTTCTCATTCCTCCTGTTGGCTCTCTAGCCTTCGATTCTGTTTGAGAGGAAGAAGGGTGTTCCCCTACTTTCCTCCCCAAACCAGCCTTCCCATCAACCATGCATGAGAGAAAAGGCCATGACTACCTGTGACAGAAATAAGGCACACATGCGCAGAGGGTATACCTGGGTTATGCCGACTTAAACTACTGTGTAGAGAACTTTCCTATTGTAATTAATTCAAGAGGATTCTGGAAGCTTCTCTGTGTGAAAGAAACAAACAGAAGGTTCTTGTTTGGGTTACGGTGGTACCTCTAATTCGTTCCGGAGGTCCGTTCTTAACCCAAAACCGTTCTTAACCTGAGGCGCGCTTTTGCTAATGGGGCCTCCCGCTGCCGCTGTGCCACCGTGTGTCTTCTGCTTGCATCCCAGGGCAAAGTTCTCTACCAGGAGCACCTACTTCTGGATTAGCAGAGCTCATTACCCAAAACGTTCGTAAGGAAAACAGTATGCAACCTGAGGTTCCACTGTATTCCTTCATAGAAGCTAAGTACAGCTGGCTTAAACTGGTTCTCTTATCTCTTTCTGTCAAGGTCATGCAGACTTATATAAAAGTAGGGCCGGAAGGAGCCTGGGTGTCACTTTTTCTTTCAGTCTCTTTTCCTTCTGGTGTGGTGTTCTGTACAGAGCATCCTTAGTTTTAAGTTATTGTCTTAAATAACTATAAGTTATTGTCAGTTTTCCCCCTTTTCTTCCTAATGTAGCACTGATGTCTCAACAAATGAAACTGATCTGTAGAAAAATGTAACTTGAAAAAAGACACGTTGCACATACTTTTGTAAACCAAGAAATCTTTAATAAAAAAATACATTGAAATAAAAAGTAAAGTCTGCAGCAACTGAATTTCTTATGGACAGTGCCAATCCTGAATGTATTGGATTTATGACCATTATGCTCATTTGTGTCAGTAGCAGTAAAGCTCTGCTGGATGAAATACAGTTGCCTCTGGTCTATTTTTGGGGAATCCTGCAACGTTTTAAGTTTTTACTCTGCTAACCATACGTTGGGATTCTACTCTGGATCGATATTGAGTAGAATTCCATGACACTGTGGGAGTGCCATCTGATTGCCAAAGTTCAGAATTTGAACTATGGGCAAACTACAGAGCACTGCATGATTGGCTCATGCTGACGATGACTGCAACTGCTTTCAGAGTTGGTGACAATTTGAAAGCCAGTTATAATAATAATAATAATAATAATAATAATAATAATAATAATAATAATAATTTATTATTTATACCCCGCCCATCTGGCTGGGCCTCCCCAGCCACTCTGGGCGGCTTCCATAGAAACCAGAAATACAGTAAAATATCACACGTTAAAAACTTCCCTGAACAGGGCTGCCTTAAGATGTCTTCTGAATGTCAGGTAGTTGTTTATCGCTTTGACATCTGCTGGAAGGGCGTTCCACAGGGCGGGCGCCACTACTGAGAAGGCCCTCTGCCTGGTTCCCTGTAGCTTTGCTTCTCGCAATGAGGGAACCGCCCGAAGGCCCTCGGCGCTGGACCTCAGCGTCCGGGCAGAATGATGGGGGTGGAGATGCTCCTTCAGGTATACTGGACCGAGGCCGTTTAGGGTTTTAAAGGTCAGCACCAACACTTTGAATTGTGCTTGCAAACATACTGGGAGCCAATGTAGGTCTTTCAAGACCGGTGTTATATGGTCTCAGCGGCCGCCCCCAGTCACCAGTCTAGCTGCCGCATTCTGGATTAGTTGTAGTTTCTGGGTCGCCTTCAAAGGTAGCCCCACGTAGAGCGCATTGCAGTAGTCCAAGCGGGAGATAACCAGAGCATGCACCACTCTGGCAAGGCAGTCCGCGGGCAGGTAGGGTCTCAGCCTGCGTACCAGATGGAGCTGGTAAACAGCTGCCCTGGACACAGATTTGACCTGTGCCTCCATGGACAGCTGTGAGTCCAAAATGACTCCCAGGCTGCGCACCTGGTCCTTCAGGGGCACAGTTACCCCATTCAAGACCAGGGAATCCTCCACACCTGCCCACCTCCTGTCCCCCAAAAACAGTACTTCTGTCTTGTCAGGATTCAACCTCAATCTGTTAGCCGCCATCCATCCTCCAACCGCCTCCAGACACTCACGCAGGACCTTCACCGCCTTCACTGGTTCTGATTTAAAAGAGAGGTAGTTGCAAGGGAGATTGCTTTTTCGCACATGTCCTGCTTGCAAGCTTCCCCAGAGGCTTCTGGCTGGCCTTTGTTGGAAGCAGGATACTGGGTTGGATAGGTCCTTGGTCTCATTCAGCAGCGTTGTTCTTCTCAGGTTACATGGGATTGCTACCAACTGTCACATTCCCTGTTTGGTTGTGTTTTCCACCTGAAAAGGGTTGTTGTTGTTTAGTCGTTTAGTCGTGTCCGCCTCTTTGTGACCCCATGGACCAGAGCACGCCAAGCACTTCTGTCTTCCACTGCCTCCCGCAGTTTAGTCAAACTCATGCTGGTAGCTTCGAGAACACTGTCCAACCATCTCGTCCTCTGTCGTCCCCTTCTCCTTGTGCCCTCCATCTTTCCCAACATCAGGGTCTTTTCCAGTGAGTCTTCTCTTCTCATGAGGTGGCCAAAGTATTGGAGCCTCAGCTTCAGGATCTGTCCTTCCAGTGAGCGCTCAGGGCTGATTTCCTTCAGAATGGATCGGTTTGATCTGGTTGCAGTCCATGGGACTCTCTAGAGTCTCCTCCAGCACCATAATTCAAAAGCATCCATTCTTCGGCGATCAGCCTTCTTCATGGTCCAGCTCTCACTTCCGTACATCACTACTGGGAAAACCATAGCTTTAACTATACGGACCTTTGTTGGCAAGGTGATGTCTCTGCTTCTTAAGACGCTGTCTAGGTTTGTCATTGCTTTTCTCCCTAGAAGCAGGCGTCTTTTAATTTCGTGGCTGCTGTCACCATCTGCAGTGATCATGGAGCCCAAGAAAGTAAAATCTCTCACTGCCTCCATTTCTTCCCCTTCTATTTGCCAGGAGGTGATGGGACCAGTGGCCATGATCTTCTTTTTTTTGATGTTGAGCTTCGGACCATATTTTGCGCTCTCCTCTTTCACCCTCATTAAAAGGTCCTTTAATTCCGCCTCACTTTCTGCCATCAAGGTTGTGTCATCTGCATATCTGAGGTTGTTGATATTTCTTCCAGCAATCTTAATTCCAGCTAGGGATTAAGATTGGGCTGAAAAGCTGAAAATGGTTAGGGCCCAACAATCCCAACTTAGCTATGTTTGGAAGCTGTTGTCTTGTGAAGTAACTGGCAGAGGTGTTTCAGCATCTCCCTCCTAAATACTGAACCCGGCACTCTGCTGATCTTGCCTTGTCTTTTCTAGCAACTTCGGATCTTCAGGGGACTCGGTCATCGGGCAGCTTTTCAGCTGCGAAGTGGAGAACTGCAGCATGTGCCGCTGTGGCAAAGAGACTGTCCGAGTATCGTCCACACTCCTCTTTACGTTGTCCTACCCTGAGAGCAACGGTATGACTTTTAAGGGGTGAGAGTGCTTGGGTGGGAAAAGCACAGAGTTGAATGGAATGGGGATTGTTTCATTCTTTAAACCAGGGGCAGAAGGTGTGGGCTTGTTGCCTTTCAGTTGGTTCTTGTAAGCTGACGGGGCTGGAACAACTTGCCTGGAAAGGCACTGGCTAGGGTTTTCAAAGTAGGATAGGAGCATCTGTAGAATGGTGCAGGGTTAGGGTTTTCTTCTGCGTTCTTCTGGTTAAGTTTTACCGTATTTTTCGCTCTATAGGACGCACCGGACCATAGGAAGGGGAGAACAGGGGGGGGGGGAAATTCTCCCCCTCTCTGCTCAGCGCCCCTTCAGCGAAGCGGGAGGAAAAACGGAGCCCCTTCCATTTCTCCTCCCGCTTCACTGAAGGGGTGCTGCGTAGAGAGGGAAAACTGTGCAGCGCCTCTCCAGTGAAGCGAAGCCTGGAGAGCAAGAGTGATAGGTGTGCACCGACCCCTCTCACTCTCCAGGCTTCAGGCAGCTATCCGCAAGCCTTCGGAACACAGCGGGAACTCCTGCTGCACTCCGAAGGCTTGCGGATAGCTGCCTGAAGCCCCCAGAGTGCAGCGGGAGTTCCCTGCGCTCCGGGGGCTTCAGGCAGCTTCAGCGAAAGCAACCCGGAGCCTCCGGAGTGCGGGGGGAGCTCTCCCTCTGTGCTTTGGAGGCTTCGCGTTGCTATCGCTGAAGCCAAGGAGCCTGTATTCGCTCCATAGGATGCACACACATTTCCCCTTCATTTTTGCAGGGGGGAAAGTGCGTCCTATAGAGCGAAAAACATGGTACTTCTTGATTGGATCTTTTTGGAAATTAAAACCCCCTCCTTTTTTCCTTCCCTCCTTTTAAGATAAAATCAAGGATTATGAATTTGCTCAGATCTTAAAGCGAAGCATCTGCCTGGAACAGAACACCCAAGCCTGGTGCGAAAACTGCGAGAAATACCAACCCACGGTAAGTGGGGAGGGAACAGTTGCATAGAGCAAGCCTGTGTGAATGGACTACCTGGACCAGGGCTGCAGCATTGATACAGGGGAATCTAATGTGTCTTGCAAGGCTGCATCAGCCAGTATGGGCCTGAGAACTGACCACTGCAGGGCACTTGATAAGAGAACTGACCACCCCAAAGTTTCTATCAGTTTCCAGGTCTCCAGCTAGTACGGTCTCAGATAAAGCATCCTTACGCTGGGAAGTTTAAATTCTTAAGCTGATACCGCAGACGGGGCAAGAAATTCTAGGGGGTAAATATGGTTTCATCTCCGCTCACTTCAGCCATCGGCATCTTAGGAAACCTCTGGTGGTGCCATCTGTTAAAAAGCAAGAGATTATTAGATCAATTTGCATTCCTTGTGACTGCAAAAACAGTGTTTTTCAAACTCGGGTCTCCAGCTGTTGTTGGACTACAACTCCCATCATCCCAAGCTAGCAGGTCAGGGATGATGGGAGTTGTAGTCCCAGCAACAGCTGGAGGCCCAAATTTGGGAAGCACTGCTGTAAAATAAAGCCGCAACAGTAGTACCAAGCATGAATCTGTGTCACTTGCTCTTACATTGCACATCTTCTCTCTGCTCTTCAAGGTCCAGACCCGCAACATCCGCTGCCTGCCAGATGTTTTGGTCATTAACTGTGAAGTAAACAGCTCCAAGGAGGCAGAATTCTGGAAGATGCAGGCAGAGGTATAGGAGAGTGCCTTTTCCTTTTTCTTTTCGGTTTCCATTCAGTTGCCTTTCGAGGGCACCCTTAAACCAGATCACTCAATACTTTGATTGCTTCCCTGTCTACTGTGGGGGAGCAGGAGCGAGAGTGCACTGTACACACACACAAACACACACAAACACACAGACCCTGCCAGCCAGCAATGCCAACTCCCAACCTCACTGGTTGTTCAAATAAGGTGTATGTGCAGACAATCCAGCACATGCAAGCTCATGTCAAGGTTGTCTGTTTCCAAAATAAGATTTGGGAAATGGACCTCACAATCTGAGAATATCCTCTTGGGCCCTTGTTCAGATGTGAAACCCCATGTGAATGGCCAGAGGTTTTGGAGGCAGGGCAGATGTGCGCGGTGAGTGGGTTGGCGCTGTGGTCTAAACCACTGAGCCTCTCGGGTTTGCTGATCAGAAGGTCAGCGGTTCCAATCCCCACGACGGGGTGAGCTCCCATTGCTCTGTCCCAGCTCCTGCCAGCCTAGCAGTTTGAAAGCACACCAGTGCAAGTAGATAAATAGGTACTGCTCCAGCGGAAAGGTAAACAGCTTTTCCGTGCACTCTGGCTTCCATCACAGTGTTCCGTTGAACCAGTAGCAGTTTAGTTATGCTGGCCACTTAACCCAGAAAGCTGTCTGTGGACAAACAGTGGCTCCCTTGGCCTGAAAAGTGAGATGAGTGCCGCAACCCCAATGTTACCTTTGACTGGATTTAACCATCCAGGGGTCCTTTGCCTTTTACCTACCTTCTATTTGGCACAGTATAACATTTTACCTAGGGATGCGGGTGGCGCTGTGGTCTAAACCACTGAGCCTCTTGGGCTTGCCGATCAGAAGGTTGGCAGTTCAAATCCCCATGAAGGGGTGAGCTCCTGTTGTATGATCCCAGCTCCTGCCAACCTAGCAGTTCGAAAGCACGCCAAAGTGCAAGTAGATAAATAGGTACCGCTCCGAAGGGGAGGTAAATGGTGTTTCCGTGCGCTGCTCTGGTTTCGCCAGAAGCGGCTTAGTCATGCTGGCCGCGTGACCCGGAAAAAAATGTCTGCGGACAAACGTTGGCTCCCTCGGCCAGTAAAGCGAGATGAGCCCCACAACCCCAGAGTCGTTCGCGACTGGACTTAACTGCCAGGGGTCCTTTACCTTTTATTTAACATTCCACCTGGCCCCTCATCTTGACTCGCTCCTGGAACTGGCATAAGGAGGTAGTCAGGGTTTTGCGTTAAGTGAAATCACTCGGCATTTGACTGTACGTTTATTGAGATCTTTGAAATATAAGCAGTGGATTACTGAAAGAACTAACGACGAGGAAGCTGAGATAAAACATATGTGTTGTGAAACAGCTAATAAAAAGAAGTAAAAAACAAACATCAGGAAAGGAGGGGTGGGAAGTCAGGAAGAAAGTTTGTGTTGAAGAAGAAATTGGATACAGTGAAAATTGTTTTGGAATATTTTTGGAGACATTAAATATATATATAGAAAAGAGATGTTTCTACTTCTAGTTTACCTTTTATTTTCAGTATGCCTTTAAGAAGTTGATGATGAAGAAAGGTGGTCTGGAACTCCCCCAAAGTAGAGAAATACCTGTTGGGGAATGGTAAGCATTTATCAACTAGGTGTGCTTCCTAGAATAAAAACTCTACTTTTTTTGTCTAGAAAAGCCTTCCTTTTTTTGTTCTCTCCAATTCAATCAAGGGACGCAAGTGGTGCTGTGGGTTAAACCACAGAGCCTAGGACTTGCCGATCAGAAGGTCAGCGGTTCAAATCCCTGTGACGGGGTGAGCTCCCGTTTCTCAGTCCCAGCTCCTGCCAACCTAGCAGTTCAAAAGCACGTCAAAGTGCAAGTAGATAAATAGGCACCGCTCCGGCGGGAAGGTAAATGGCGTCTCCGTGCGCTGCTCTGGTTCGCCAGAAGCGGCTTAGTCATGCTGGCCACATGACCTGGAAGCTGTACGCTGGCTCCCTTGGCCAATAAAGCGAGATGAGCGCCGCAACCCCAGAGTCGGCCACGACTGGACCTAATGGTCATGGGTCCCTTTACCTTTACCAATTCAGAACTACTTGTGTTCTTACCCTTCCTTTAGCGATTTTTTTTTTAACGGTTGAAAGGTGATATCATGTCTACCTCCATTTTGTTTATACTACGTTATGCAGGAGAAAGGGCACAGAGCAGAAAACTGCAGCAGTAAAATGACAATGACAATACAGATTGGGAAATGTGGAACATCATATTTAGGGTATCTAGAATTCTGTATAAACAACTTGTGCATTGCTTTGTAACGATTTGTTGGGTCTCTGGACCGTAATAAAGATTGATGATGATAAACCACTTGCAGAAAAGCTCAGACTGCATTGTATTGTACGAATCCTCCTGTTTGTGTGTTTTCTTGCCTTCCAGGAACGAATTGGGAATGGCAGAGGGAGGGCATTCTTATACCTCCATTGAAGAGCTGAAGAACATCTGGATTCCTTATTCTATCAAGATGAAGCTCTCCAAGAACAAGGAACTGGAGGTTTACAACTGGGATGAAAGCACAGAAGTACGTCAACACTTCTGGCAAGAAAGTCGCTTTCTCAGTCCTGCTTTCTCAGGAATTCTGTGCAGGGCTCACTTTGATACAATTAAGGGTAGCCTCTCCAGGTGTGCCATGGCATTTGCTACCTCGGTACAGAATTATTTTAATTGTTGGATGGAAGAATGTAGAGCCAGTTTTGACCCCTTCCTGTACAATTGTCATGCGATCTTTCAAGGCAGTGACTAACAGCTGATGCAGCAGCAGAGATTGTAAATGGAGGGCTGGGTAAATGAAAATATGAAGTAGAATACACGCCAGGAAGCTCCCAGGCACACATTTACTGTGCGCTCCTGCAACCTGTGAAGTGGCTCTTGCAGTTAAGAAGTTCTGCCTCTTGCGACTTCAAAAGTTTTGATTCAGCTCCTCAGTCATATGAGGGAGTTAGGTTTAGCCCAGAGATAAGTGGGCATGGTAGCACTTCATATGTTGGGAATACTTTTGTAAAGCAGGTGAAATGATCCCTCTGGGTAAGATAGGAAGGGAAAGGCCCATACTGCAGGAGGAACGGAAAGCAGGATTATGCAGATCCAATAGCATCCTCCAAAATACCCCCCTGCCCCATCTCAAATAGGTGTCTGTCTATCAGTGTGAGCAGATTCAGCCAGGCTTGTTTGATAAAAATATTTAATATGAAAGTGATTATAATCCTTTTCTTTCCACCCCCCTTTTAAAAATAATTTACATTTTTTAAATTTAATTTTTAAAATGCTGTGAGAGAATCTGCCTAAGGTAGTCCGTGAACGCCCAAGGTGGTCCATTAGCCTGGGGGACGTCATCCTGGTTCGTGCAGCCATTGCAACAGGATTTCAGAAAGGCTGGCTCCCTGGAGTTAGAATTTAAAGACCTGGCGTACAGTGTGTCAGTGTTTGCCAGTTTTGTTTTGTCTTGCCGCTTAAAAAAACTGAAAAGAAATCTAGCCAGTTGATGAACTCTCCTTCCTCTTTGCAGCTGACTGTGTTGGATGACCAGGAGTCAACGTACGTCTATGACCTTATGGCAACCATTGTGCACATTCTGGACTCCCGGACTGGGGGCAGCCTGGTGGGGCACATAAAAGTGGGGGAGACCTACCACCAAAGGAAGGAGGTGCGCCAATCAGAAGAGAGTACAGCCCACTGAATTTTGCATTCACCAATCTGTAATTCTCCTATCTTATCAGTGGTGTTACAGCCTTCCCATGTCTGGTCCCTCCGGATGTTTTGGACTACAACTCCCATAATTCCTGACTATCAGCCATGTTGGCCAGGGCTGATGACATTTATAGACTAGAACATCTGGAGGGCATCAGATTGAGGAAGGCTGCCTTAGGAGAATCCCCTTGTTTTTCTGTTGTCATATTTGTCACAGAGCTGCCTTGGCTATAGGCAGTCGTACCTGTGTGACTCTGATTCATTCATTATCTGTAAGTGAAAATGGTAATCCATTGACACGTATCTTGCAACTTCCATTTGCACAGGGTGTCACACACCAACAGTGGTACCTTTTCAATGACTTTCTCATTGAGCCTGTGGATAAGGTAAGGAGATCAAGACGATTCATACTCTGTGCTCTCAATTTCTATAAGTAACAGGTATGTAAATAAGCTTTTTTTTTTGCATCAAGTTCACTTTGCACACTTTCTGAACCTCACATTTTGCAGAACTGTTTTGGTGTGGAGTGGAGGCAACAGCCCTAGAGGTTTTGCGGGGAAGGGGGGAAATGTCGGGCAAAGGCAGGAATCTGTGGCCTTCCAGATGTTGAACTCCATCTCCCATCAGCCCCAGTCATCAACGTTCATGGAGGGTTACAGATTCCCCAGCCCAATGTAGAGCATAAGAGATTTCCTAACAGAAGCCCAGAGCCTTTTTGGAGATGGTCCGTGTACTTTTCCAAACTCTTTCTCCAATTACATGGGCTAAAAGCTTGTTTTAAACACCTCTTAAATGTCTCCATTTACAAGACAACTAGCTCAGGCACCCATTCTAGCGCAAAATTACACAGTGTAAGAAACATTAAGAAGTACATTAAGATAATGCCAATGCATATTTTTTTGATGGATAAGAACAAACAATAGGGAAGAAGACAACCCCAGAAGAACACACAACTCAAATGCGCATGATGCTCCCATTGTTGTTTTTTTATTTATTATTTGCTTTTGAATTTGCAGTGTGAGGCCGTGCAATTCGACATGAGCTGGAAGGTGCCTGCCATCCTTTATTATGTGCGGAGAAACCTCCACTCCAAGTACAATTTAACCAGTGAGTGCGTGTGCATGTGTGCCTCTGACTACATGGAAAGAGCTGGATTCTGGAACAACAACAAAAAATGAGACTACTTCTCTGGGGCTCAGCAGAACCAAGTTCAACCATGGCCTGCTGCAGATTCCCTGGGGCAGCTAGGGTTCTTAAACCAGTGCTCCACCTTCCAGCCATGGTTGGTGGAGTATGGACAGACAGTGCTGGTATTGCATTGCTCAGCAATATAACCATGTCAAAACAACATGGACAGGCCTTGCTTCCAAACACTGGTGGAGAGCTGATACCTAAATGAGCTCCTTAGATATAGCTCTGCCTGTTTTCCAGTAGCAAGCTTGGCATCACAGTGTGGCTCAGGAAATACCGTATTTTTCGCTCTATAAGACGCACTTTCCCCCTCCTAAAAAGTAAGGGGAAATGTGTGTGCGTCTTGTGGAGTGAATGTAGGCTGTGCAGCTATCCCAGAAGCCAGAACAGCAAGAGGGATTGCTGCTTTCGCTGCGCAGCGATCCCTCTTGTTGTTCTGGCTTCTGAGATTCAGAATATTTTTTTGTTTCCCTCCTCCAAAAACTAGGTGTGTCTTATGGTCTGGTGCGTCTTATAGAGCGAAAAATACGGTGCCTGTTTTCCCCCCCTCCCCGTGCAGTCAGTGTCTTACATCACCACTTGGTTATTCATCTTTGATCCGTTATTCACATATTTGATGTATTCATATGATAATTTAGCCATTGATTTTGAATTTTCATTGACCAGGGAAGAAAGCGTTGTCTCTGCCCTGTTGATAAATAGTTTTGTGGCTGAAACAGGCCCTGTGTTGTCAGCCTCCCTCACAGCCCCTGCGCCCCCATATCTTGACCTCCACATCTGTCCCCTCCCTGTTTTGCCTAATACTGATGCCAAGTAGGAAATTCCAGTGAAACATCCCTTTAACACTAAGCAAAATAGCTCTCCCCTCCTTCACAAGGGATGGGGTGTTGTGAGGTAGTCATATGCCACAGAGATTAAGGGGGCAAAGCTGAGTGAGTTCTGCAAGGAACTGTGTTGAAATCAGGAGGAAGTGAAACCGACTGATCATCACTACATCACGAAAAGGATCGTCTGCGTTTCTGATGCAGACCAGAAACCACTGCTTTGGGGAGAAACTTTGGCACCTTGGTGTAGCTCCCAGGCCGCTGTGTAAAACAGACCACTTCGCTACACAGCCCCAAGTGTCCTGATTATTCCACAGGCACCAATGTTTTTTGGCATGTCTGCTGTACAGTGTCCGTGTGTCTTGAATAATTTGGAATGTAAACTTGCGTTGCTTGACAGAGCTTGATTACATACCATCAGATCCGTTTTGGCATGTTTCCTGTGTCACAAGGGATCGATGTGATCCGCTTCAGTGTTGGGACACCTGTGCTCTGGATACGATCTTAATAGGAAAATCCTGAACTTGTAAAGTATTGTGATTCATTACTGGAAACCCTCTAGCTGAACTGGCCCTGTGTTTTCTTTCAAACTGTTCTGGGCCCTGTCTTCCTGACATAGGTTTGAATAAGCAAGCCTTTTTTTTCCCTTGCTGATTACACTGTTTTTGAAAAATTGGATATACAGCGGACGCTCGGGTTGCGAATGTGATCTGTGCGGGAGGCGCGTTCGTAACCCGCAGTGCCGCATCTGTGCACATGGGGGTTGCGATTTGGTGCTTCTGCGCATGCGCAAAGTGCAATTTAGTGCTTCTGCACATGCGTGAGCGCCAAAACCCGGAAGTAACCCGTTCTGGTACTTCCGGGTTTTGGCGTGTATGTATCCCAAAAACGCGCAACCTGAAGTGTCTGTAACCTGAGGTATGACTGTAACTGTATACAGTGGTACCTCTAGATACGAACGGGATCCGTTCCGGAGCTCCATTCGCATCTAGAGGTAAACGTATCTAGCGACAGCACGTCTGCGCATGCGCGTGTCGGTTTTCGCCGCTTTTGCGCATGCGTGTGATGTCATTTTGAGCGTCTGCGCATGCGCAAGTGGTGAAAACTGGAAGTAACGTGCTCTGTTACTTCCGGGTTGCCGTGGAGCGCAACTCGAACGCGTTCAACTTGAAGCAAATTTAACCCAAGGTATGACTGTATTAGAAGAAACTTGTCGCTACGAGGCCTCCTGTGGGATTCCCCTGGGCTGCTTCCTTCATTCAGAATGCCATCTCAGAAGGCATCCTGGAACTGAGCACAACAGCTGATCTCGGATTTTCTTTCCTTCTTTCAGTTAAGAACCCTATCGAAGCCAGTGTGCTGCTCGCCGAGGCCTCGCTTGCCCGTAAGCAGCGCAAGTGTCACGCCACTTTCATCCCGCTCATGCTGAATGAGATGCCCCAGGTGGGGGACCTGGTGGGGCTGGATGCTGAATTTGTCACCCTCAACGAGGTAGGCATTGCGTTGCGGGGAGAGGGGAGAGGTCAGTTGGGAGGACTGGAATAATAATAATAATAACAACAACAACAACAACAACAACAACAACAACAACAATAATTTATTTATACCCCGCCCATCTGGCTGGGCTTCCCCAGCCACTCTGGGTGGCTTCCAAAAAAAATATTAAAATACTGTAATACATCAAACATTAAAAACTTCCCTAAACAGGGCTGCCTTCAGATGTCTTCTAAAAGTCTGGTAGTTGTTGTTCTCTTTGACATCTGGTGGGAGGGCATTCCACAGGGAGAGCGCCACTACCAAGAAGGCCCTCTTCCTGGTTCCCTGTAACTTGGCTTCTCGCAGTGAGGGAACTGCCAGAAGGCCCTCGGCGCTGGACCTCAGCGTCTGGGCAGAACGATGGGGGTGGAGATGCTCCTTCAGATATACTGGACCGAGGCCGTTTAGGGCTTTGAAGGTCAGCACCAACACTTTGAATTGTGCTCGGAAACGTACTGGGAGCCAATGTAGGTCTTTCAAGACCAGTGTTATGTGGTCTCGGCGGCCGCTCCCAGTCACCAGTCTAGCTGCCGCTTTCTGGATTAGTTGTAGTTTCCGGGTCACCTTAAAAGGTAGCCCCACGTGGAGCGCATTGCAGTAGTTCCTGAACCTCTCGCCTGTAGGCCTTTGAGCAGCGGCCTCTTCAAAGGGCCAATGGGAGCTCTTCTTTGTGAGGAGGCCACACAGAACATAATTCGTTCACCCCTTGAAAATACACAATAGGAGGAAGCTGAGCTTCGCAGTGACGGGACCAAATCCACTATCAAGCCCAGTCAGATGTCGGTGGCCAGGATTACGTGTGTGAGGGGGCAGGGTCCCAACGAGGGCGTTCCCTTCATCGATGATTACATTTCCACGCAAGAACAGGTAGGCAGCTTTCTCTGTGAAAACCTTGCAGAGCTCATCTGGCTCTCCCTACTAAGGAGGTTTTAGACAAGTTGGTCCCCTACTCTCTTCATCTCAAGAACTTTCCTTGATAGGATAGTGTTATCTCCATTCCACGTGGCAGTAGCTGTGCTGTGAAGCCCAGTCCTTGTCCCTCAGTCCTGGATGGTGAGAGATGGGCATGCAGAAAGCTGTTTGGGATGGGCTAACACGGGGGGGTACGGGTGGTGCTGTGGTCTAAACCACTGAGCCTAGGGCTTGCCGATCGGAAGGTCGGTGGTTCGAATCCCTGCGACGGGGTGAGCTCCCCTTACTCGGTCCCTGCTCCTGCCAACCTAGCAGTTCGAAAGCACGTCAAAGTGCAAGTAGATAAATAGGTACCGCTCCAGCGGGAAGGTAAAGGGCGTTTCCGCGCGCTGCTCTGGTTTTGCCAGAAGCGGCTTAGTCATGCTGGCCACATGACCCAGAAAAACTGTCTGCGGACAAACGCCGGCTCCCTCGCCAGTAAAGCGAGATGAGCGCCGCAACCCCAGAAGTCTTGGCATTGAATGCAATGTTTTCTTCCTTTCCATCTTCCTTTGCCCCTTCTTAGGTGGTGGATTACCTCACTCAGTACTCGGGAATCAAGCCGGGGGATCTGGATGCCAAAATCTCCTCCAAACACCTCACCACCCTCAAATCCACCTACCTGAAACTACGCTTCCTCATCGATGTCGGGGTCAAGTTTGTGGGTCATGGATTGCAAAAAGACTTCCGGGTCATCAACATCATGGTGACTGCTTCCGTTTTGAACCTTGACGTATATGTCCCTCATGTATATATGTTTGGGCCTCTGCGTGTGAAGGAGCTGACAATGTACAGGGATTTCTTAGCAGACAAGTCAGTGGGGAAAGGCTTTCTTGACAGTAGGAAGATTCAGAAACCACAGAAATAGATTGTTGCCTCTAAATGCTTGTGTCAAAATAAGCCATTTATCTGACAAACTTTTATGGGACCATCAAGTCCACCACGATAAGGAACAGATGGTACCCCTATCTTCAGTGGATAAAAACTACTGAAACAAAAGACATCCGGTGGAAACTAAAGACACTATGCCCGTGGCTGAGGATAATAGTTTGAACCCTTCCAGTGGATATGGGGGGTGGGGGGTGGGAAGGGAGGGAAAGGAAAACATTATAAGGGAAATTTAAAATTGGAAGGAGATAATGCATGTAAAAATCCCGAACTCGAATAAAACTTAAAAAAATAAACAGAAAAAACTTTTATGGGACCATAAAAAGCAGCAAGTGTTATGCTTCTGCCTGGATTTTTTGTAAGTCTAGGACTGTTTAGCTGAGTGCCTTCAGGACTCATATGCTCCCAGAACATAACTGGACCTCGCCTGTTCTCGCAGGTTCCCAGGGACCAGGTGATTGACACCGTCTACCTGTTCCACATGCCCAGGAAGAGGATGATCTCGCTGCGCTTCCTTGCCTGGTATTTTTTGGGTCAGTACAGACCTTATTCGGTGCCTATCTATCTCCCAGCCAGCCTGAACTCGCTGCCAAGGATTCCCTCGAGCACAGTAATTCCCTTTGCAGCTGTGTCAAGGGGATCGAAATGTCCTTGACGCCCCCAGCCTAGTGCTGGAGTTGAGAATTCGGAGTTGAGAATTTGAGCCCGCAGAGCCGAACTGGAGAACATCAACAGACAGAGCTCCAAGGAGGGGAGGGTCTGAGGAGGGGATTGGGTCAATACCAGGGCCTGACGGTTGGGTATGCTGTTTCCTAGATTTGATAGACTGAAGAAGGGCAAATCCTTTGCCCTAAGCAGCAACCGTTAGAAGTGTTTCCCCTCTCCTGCTGTGGTGGGAGTAGGCAAGGCCACATCAAGCAGTTGGTCCCTTACCTTTCCCGCCCCGACCTGGCCACAGTGATCCATGCGACGGTCACCTCCAGGCTTGACTACTGTAATTCGCTCTACGCGGGGCTGCCCTTGAAGCTGTCCCAGAAACTCCAGCGGGTGCAGAATGCTGCAGCGAGGCTCCTCACGGGGTCTCTGCCATGGGAGCATATTCACCCAGTCCTTTTCCAGCTGCACTGGCTCCCGGTGGAGTACAGGGTCAGATTTAAGGTGCTGGTTTTGACCTTTAAAGCCCTTCACGGCCTAGGACCCTCGTACCTACGGGACCGCCTCTCCCGGTATGCCCTACGGAGGACCTCAAGGTCCATAAATAGCAACACCCTAGTGGTCCCGGGCCCTAAAGAAGTTAGATTAGCTTCAACCAGAGCCAGGGCCTTTTCAACTCTGGCTCCGGCCTGGTGGAACGCTCTGTCTCATGAGACCAGGGCCCTGCAGGATCTGATTTCTTTCCGCAGGGCCTGTAAGACAGAGTTGTTCCGCCTGGCCTTTGGCTTGGAGCCAATTTGATTCCCTCCCCCTCTTTCTTTTCCTTTCTCCTCCTGCGATGAGGCTGCATTTTAATATTTTAATGTTTCAATCTTTTAATGTTGTATTAAAATTTTGTTTTTAAGTTGTATTCATTCAACTTGTTTTTATTATTGCTTGTTAGCCGCCCTGAGCCCGGCCTTGGCTGGGGAGGGCGGGGTATAAATAAAAATTATTATTATTATTATTATTATTAGCCACCGGCTGGATTCTTTCTGTTTCCCATAGATCTGAAGATCCAAGGGGAGACTCACGACAGTATTGAAGATGCACGCACTGCCCTCCAGCTGTACAGGAAATATGTGGAGCTGAGCACTGGGGGCTTGGAGCCCGAGGAGTTCCGCAAAGTGCTGAAGGGCCTGTACGAGAAAGGGAGGAAGATGGACTGGAAGGTGCCTGAACCCGATGGCCAAAGCAGCCCCAAGAGTAAGGGCCCAGTTTTCTTTCTTTCTTTCCAATTACATTTTATTAAGTTTCAACATTTTTAACACATACAATCAAACCACAATTTCGTCTTTTCTCTAATTTTTGTTTACTTCCCATCCCATTTTCCATGCAGTTGTTGTTTCTCCCCTTCTGCTGCTCCCTATCTTCTATCTATCAAATCGTAACCACAGTATTATAATCTAATTACTTCTGTGGCTCATAGCTTGAATTCTGCTTGTGAGCTCATTGTATTTCTCTTAGGTAATCTGGAAAAGGCATCCATTCTTCCTTAAAACACTCATCATTAGATCCTCTTAATTTTGCATAGTCCATTATCTTACTTATCCATTCTTCTTTAGTGGGGACTTCTTCTTCCTTCTATTTCTGCGCACAAAGAATCCTAGCTGCTGCTGTTACATACATAAACAACTTTAACATTTTCTTTGGGGTTTCCACCTCTATAATCCCAGGACCCGATTTTCCACCAGGCACTGTGTGAATGTGCTTGAGGATAACTGAGCCCACACGTGAGCCCACTTCCATCTATGTGTTTGCAACTGTCGTATTCCTTCTTGCCTATTGCGTTTTGTACACATGCACACAACATAAAAGTTGGATGGTCAGCACCTTCAGAATTGTATGCCTCAACTTTTTCCATGCTGCTACAGGCAATGGGACGCGGGTGGCACTGTGGGTTAAACCACAGAGCCTAGGACTTGCCGATCAGAAGGTCAGTGGTTCGAATCCCCATGACGGGGTGAGTTCCTGTTGCTCGGTCCCTGCTCCTGCCAACCTAGCAGTTCAAAAGCACGTCAAAGTGCAAGTAGATAAATAGGTACCACTCCGGCGGGAAGGTAAACGGCGTTTCCGTGCGCTGCTCTGGTTCGCCAGAAGCGACTTAGTCATGCTGGCCACATGACCCGAAAGCTGTACGCCGGCTCCCTTGCCCAATAAAGCGAGATGAGCGCCGCAACCCCAGAGTTGGCCACGACTGGACCTAATGGTCAGGGGTCCCTTTACCTTTACCTTAAAGGCAATGAGCAGAATTTGGTTAAGGTTTGAATTCCCAGGATCTTATGTCAATTGATAGAATCTTTATTTGCGTCACCCACAAGTCATAGCAAAGGAATCAAATGCAATAAAATACAGATATAGCTAGATTGGTTGGCTGTACAAAATACATTCTAAGAATTTACATCTATACATATGAAAGAGTTAATGGCTGTCCTTGACCAGAAATAAAACACATGAATGAGTGGGCTTTCTTTACTCTAGGCATTAAACAGGTTAGTCAGATGGTAGATCTTATTCTTATTTCTCCAGTTAAAAAATTTGCCCTGTTTGCCGTCACTTGGTAATGTTGGTCTGCAAGAAGATGTACAACCTGATATAGATAATAGAAGAGGGTCGATAAGCTTGTTATGCAGATCTTTATAAAGAGAACAAGCTAGTAGTACATGCGCTGCAGATTCGATACTGCTGTCTCCACATGGACATACCGTATTTTTCCATGTATAACATGCCCCCGTGTATAAGACTACCCCTATTTTGGGGGAGGATTGCCCAGAGTTTTTGAGCTTTTGGGGGAATGCAAAAAATCACTAACCCGACTGGCAAACGCTGATAATCGCTCATGTCGCCGAAGCAAACATGCGTCTGCCTGCTCACCAACAGCAGACGGCAATCGCATGCTCAATTGACGAAGCGGCAGCCAATCCACAGCAACCCTTGCCGCAGCAACCAATCACCCACCAAATAAACGCAGCAGCAACCAATCGTAAGCACCACTTTACTCAGCCACCAGTCTCACCCACAAAATCGCCACTGAACAGCTCCTGCTCCCGGCTGCAACCAATCACTCAGCTCCCCCCACGCACTACCCATGTATAAGATGACCCAAGTTTTTAAACATGCTTTTAGAGTAAAAAAAAGCTCTTCTTATACACAGAAAAGTACGGTAATCGTTTTCCAAGCGGAATGTGATGGAAACGACCCTCAAATACGGCCGGCGGCAGTACGTTCAAACTTGCATAGGTGAAAGCACGTCTGTGTTTCAAAACTGTTAAGTCTCCTCCGCATATCCTATCTGCAAAACTTAAATAGGAGCATCTTATGTACCGTATTTTTCGCTCTATAGGACGCACCGGACCATAGGGCGTACCGGACCATAGGAGGGGGGAGAACAGAAAAAAAAAATTCTCCCCCTCTCTGCTCAGCGCCCCTTCAGCTAAGTGGCAGGAGAAACGGAGCCCCTTCCATTTTTCCTCCCGCTTGGCTGAAGGGGCGCTGCGCAGCTCTCCCTCTCTGCTGAAGCCGGGAGAGTCTTACTCTCCCGGCTTCAGCGAAAGGAACCTGAAGCCTGCGGAGCGCAGCGGGACCTCGCGCTACGCTCCCAAGGCTTCGCGTTGCTATCGCTGAAGCCAAGGAGCCTGCATTCACTCCATAGGATGCACACACATTTCCCCTTAATTTTTGGAGGGGGAAAAGTGCGTCCTATAGAGCGAAAAATACGGTATATGGAGAATGATTTCAGTGATGCACGGGCACCGAGAGCAAATAGCATTCCTTAAAGGTTTAACGCGCTAATTGGTTCAAGATGTGGATCCCTCGAATCTCTGACCTTTCCTCCAGGAAACCCTGCCACCTTTCGTTCCCCAAAGTCCAGAGTCTTCTTTATGATGCTGGGACATGGATCCTATCGACAAGTTGTTTAGAGCTAGGTGGTTGCCGGCTGCCGTTCCATGGTTCACACAGTGCTGTCTTTTCATATTTCTCCGACAGGTGCCGCTGTGTTCCCAACAGTGATGTCCCTCTGATCCTCAAGACCTCGCCAAATCCCATCTTTTCTGTGCTCTCTTCAGGAGGGGACTGTCAAAGAATCTGCTCCCTGAGACCTGGACTTCCTAGGACGTGGATTATAATGCATATGCACGTATGGAAAGGGAAGGCTGTGGTAGTTAGCAGGCGCTCTGCACATTTCCAGGGGCCAAGGGAATTCTGCCAGAGTGCCTCTGTCCCTGTTTTCCTTGCCAGTCCTTGTAGATCCCAAAAATCCTACATAACTAGGGACAAGAGAGTGTGTACAGCAGTACCCTTTGGTAACCACATGGGGGCATGGTTACACAGAAAGAGCTGTTCTCGTGGTTTGAATGCTGAACATACACACTCCTCGAGGGCACTTAACGCCAGACTATTCTCACATGTATTTTGTATAAAAGGGATGAGTGAAGCCAGATCTGTGACTTGCTCCGATCCATCCTTTCTGTGTCCATTGATGCCATTAGCAGAGCTGAAGTGGATGAGCTTGCACCTGTTTTATCTTCTGGCTCGGAACTGTTCCTGAAACAACGTAGATCTGGACTCCACTGCCGTGGGACTTCCGTGGCTTTTAAACTGTTTTGTATTTTGTCCGTGAATTGTGGTCAAGGCGTCTACGAAATGTAATCAAGCTGTAAAAACACTGCCAGTGCTTCAGATACTCCTTTGTAGTCCTGCCTTTCCTTTGCTTGCCTGTCCTGTTTGCTTTCTTCTTTTTTTACATTTTGAATTGCAGTCATCCCTGGTCCCCCTGCAAATATGATGTCATTAATGTGTATCTACAAAGCCAGGCTTTACAACACTTCCAGCTTCAGAACTCTGCCCCAAACCTTGTGTCAAGCAAGTCTTGATGACCAGGGATTGCACTGTGTGTGTGTGTGTGTGTGTGTGTGTGTGAGAGAGAGAGAGAGAGAGAGAGAGAGAGAGTGTTTGTGGCAGAATTGAGAATGATTTTAAAGGGCATAATATCAAACAGAAAGAGGAGAATATATTGGGATACTGAAGTAGAGAGGAAATGAATGGCGAAAAGGTAAATGGCAGCTAAAGTTGGATTCATCTGTGAAAAAGGCAGGCCTTCTGTATGGGACGCTATGGAGCCAATCATGGTTTAGGATGTGCACTTGCCCCTAAGAGAAGGGCTCAGGAGCAATGAGATATCAAAAGCAGAGCAGCTAGACACATTAAGAGTGTTGGTTTTGGGTGGGGAACTTTTTTTAGCCAGTGGGCCGGATCTTTTTACCTCCCTTCTCAGTAGGAGTGGATAGCTGTGAATGGGATATTACATAATTTTAGCTCCACCCACTCTTTGCACCCTCCCCTGAATGTTACCCTCGATGAAATGTGGTCCTAAGGCTGACAATCACCACTTTTAATAAAATGACTTGCTTTCTCTTGTGACTGATGCTTCTAAGGGATGGGGTTACGTTGCGAGACCTGCACTTACCTGTTCATTGAACACTCGCCCTGCATTTTTCCATGACAGCAGGCTCCTCATGAGTCACCTTCCAGGAAATGGCAGGCGCCTAAGAGCTGGCTCACACATCCATTGTCCTCTCAATCATAATGCACTTCTTCCAGACAGATAAGTGCCCAGTTAAGTGACAACCTTAAGGAATATCTGTCTTGACAGCATTTTCTCTCCTGCCTAATTTGTTCTTATGGATTAGCAACATGCCAGGATCCCAGGACCCCATTGGCCAGTAACAAATCTGTCAGTGGCACCAAACCCCAATATTCAGGTTTGATTGGTCAAGAGACCCAAAGGAAAGAAAAAAGCATTGAAAATACTTTTTTTTTGGGGGGGGGAGACTTTTCTTATGAGGGATAGTGCCCAATCCGAGAAAAATGCTGCCTGCCGTATTTCATCTAAAGATTTGCATAGATCACAGAATTTATTTTCCTATTGTTGAATTGGATGAATCCCAAGCCAGAATTAAGATTGCCAGAAGAAATGAGAACCTCAGATATGCAGATGACACAACATTGATGGCAGAAAGTGAGGAGGAATTAAAGAACCTTTTAATGAGGGTGAAAGAGGAGAGCGCAAAATATGGTTTGAAGCTCAACATCAAAAAAACGAAGATCATGGCCACTGGGCCCATCACCTCCTGGCAAATAGAAGGGAAAGAAATGGAGGCAGTGAGAGATTTTACTTTCTTGGGGTCCATGATCACTGCAGATGGTGACAGCAGTCATGAAATTAAAAGACGCCTGCTTCTTGGGAGAAAAGCAATGACAAACCTAGACAGCATCTTAAAAAGCAGAGACATCACCTTGCCAACAAAGGTCCGTATAGCTAAAGCTATGGTTTTCCCAGTAGTGATGTATGGAAGTGAGAGCTGGACCATAAAGAAGGCTGATCGCCGAAGAATGGATGCTTTTGAATTATGGTGCTGGAAGGACAGAGCGTGAAGCTGAGGCTCCAATACTTTGGCCACCTCATGAGAAGAGAAGACTCCCTGGAAAAGATCCTGATGTTGGGAAAGATGGAGAGCACAAGGAGAAGGGGACGACAGAGGACGAGATGGTTGGACAGTGTTCGCGAAGCTTCCAGCATGAGTCTGTCCAAACTGTGGGAGGCAGGGAAGACAGGAGTGCCTGGCATTCTCTGGTCCATGGGGTCACGAAGAGTCAGACACGACTAAACGACTAAACAACAATTGTTGAATTTGGAGCGGTTAGCTTCAGAATGTACTTAAAATGAGCGGACAGTGAGCCGGTCCCATAGGCAGCTATTACACCAGGACTCACTTTTGTGGGTTGACCTCAGGTCAAGGTTTGTTGCTGGGTGCCTAGCTGTTTTATGCTCTTGAATTTTAAAACTTTGTGCTCCATTCTTCTCTTGGATGCTTATATTTTTGAATACTTAGTGCTTTGTTGCGTCTTGAGCAACATTTATATCCTGAGTGGAATATAAGTGGAAATTGCCAAGGAGCCAGACAAAACCCCTATTGAAGGAGAATTACATGAAGATGATGTACAGGTGGTACACAACACCAGTGCAGTTAGGGAAAATGTACAAAACTAGTTCAAATATATGTTGGAAGTGTAAGGAAAAGGAGAGGATATTTTATCATATGTGGTGGGATTGTAAGGTAATTAAAAAAAATTGGGAAATGATACACAACGAATTGAAGAAAATGTTCCATTTAACATTTGTTAAAAAACTTGAAGCATTTTTATTAGGGATTGTAGGGAAAGATCTGCCAAAAAAGCTGAAAAACATCTTCATGTATGCGACAACGGCCACGAGAGTTCTGGTAGCACAAGGATGGAAGACTGAAGAAAAATTGATGGACCATGCCTAACTGGAAAAACTGACATACAAGCTACGGGACAAGGATAACTGTGACTTTAAAGATGAATGGGAACCCTTTACAAAGTATTTGAATACGCAACAAAGCGAACTGGACTTCTTGGCTGGCTTTGAATAAACATTCACAAACTTTTTATTGATAGTAATCAGCTAAATAGTTTGAGGATTTATACAACTGTGTAACATGGAGAAAACAGCATTTTTAGAGAAATCAAAGACTGGAACTGAGGGAAGTTGGGGGTGGGGGGTTCTTTGGGGGGAGGGAGGGGGAGGGAGGAAAAATGGGGGGGGGAACAAGGATGATGTTTCTGGATAATATGTTTTGTTTTAATTTTGAACAAATGTTATTTAAAAAAAGAAAGAAATCAGACAAAACCATACCATAGGCCTTTGAACCCGTCAGTCACTCCTGAGCTTCAGTTTACAAGTAATATTTGCGGAAGTAGCTGATATAATGGCAGTATGGATGGCCTTTATGTATGAAGAAGGTGAGTTGAAACAAAATTAAGTAAAGGGGTCCATTTAATTCTATTGGCTGTGGTTATGCATAGGTTTGCATTGGAGAGAAATTGAGTTTTTATGGAGGAATTGCTAAGGAGTGGACTTGCGAGTACCATTGTTAGTGTAGGTGATCGCTTTCAATATTGTGGCCCACTTCAAACTCCATTACAAACTTACGTGCAAATCGTGAGATTGCGCTATAATCTATGGCACTGCCTTCTTAAATTGTGGTGCCCAGAATTGGTCACAGTACAGTGGTATCTCGGGTTACATACGCTTCAGGTTACATACGCTTCAGGTTTCAGACACCGCTAACCCAGAAATAGTGCTTCAGGTTAAGAACTTTGCTTCAGGATAAGAAAAGAAATTGTGCTCTGGCGGCGCAGCGGCAGCAGGAGGCCCCATTAGCTAAAGTGGTGCTTCAGGTTAAGAACAGTTTCAGGTTAAGAACGGACCTCCGGAACGAATTTAAGTACTTAACCCAAGGTACCACTGTATTCCAGGAGCGGTCTGATCAGGACACAATAGACTGGTACTATTATTACCCTTGATCTGGACTCTATACTTCTGTTGATGCAGCCTAAAATAGCATAGCTATTTGACAGAGCTTCCCTGCATTGAGTAAGTTCTTGGATCTGGTGGCTTTTGCAGGGCTTTCGAGCCCTTTGAAAATTTGGGGATCTGGTGCCGCCCAACTTGGGATCCCTCTGTAATCGTTTAGCTCCTCCCAACCCTGTATCCTAAACAGTTAACGTACCTTCTAGGTTCCTGCCTGAACATTTCCTCCCTTCCATCCTCCTTAATTGGCCATGCTCCCTGCCAAGCCATTGGCAGGATTCCCCCCCCCCTTTATTTCTTTTCTTTTTGCTGAGGGAGCCCAGATTGCGGTCTGTCATCTTGATTGATCCCCTCCTTCTCCAGCTCAGGTCAGTATATCAAGTGTTCGCCAAGGGGGGGTTTCTGCAAGAAATGGCCTAGTGACGCTGGCTGCCACGTCTGAAGAGCAAGAGGACCTGACGGATCTCCAGAGGGGCGAAGAGAGAGGAGAATATACATTCCTTGTCTTGTGCGGTGGGAGTTCTCTCCAGTAAAAACCCTCAGCATGATTGCTACCCATCAGAACATGACAACCACTCTGGTGAGTTCTGCCTGTAGGTTCAGCTAGTCAGTTTGCCCTGAAACTCTGTGTGTGTGTGTGTGTGTGTGTGTGTGTGAGAGAGAGAGAGAGAGAGAGAGAGAGAGAGTTGAATAAGACAGACCAGACTTAGGGCTTCTTTCGCACTCTGGTTTGCCCCAGTATTGAAACTTGGGAAAGTATTTTTTTGGTAGAAAACCCCAAAACCCATGGGCCTAATTTAGTTGAAAGCTGATTTCATCACATGTGCTGTTTTGCACATTGCACTTTGCGGGTTAGATCCAAATTGTTAACATCAGTTTTGCATAGTGGGTCAGACATGCTTTCTCCTTCAATATGAGCTTTTGCAGCCGCTAAAAATCTCCTACGCACTTTGGCAGGGGGTGGGATGGAGAAGAAGTGAAGTGCCTGACTAAAAACATCCATTATTGGGGAGTTTATTTGATATTTATATTTTTTAAAGCATTCCAAAACGTTTGTCCTGGCTGTATCAAGGCGATTCTATATTGCAGTTCACAATGTGTGATACTGCTATGGTTGGGCAGTAGCCAAAGCAAATTAAAAACTGAATGGATGTCTAATGTTTCATCTGTTTGGTATTATGAGACCTGTTATATGCTCCGAAGAATTGCCGGTGTTTCCCTCACTCATCTAAACAGGTATCTCCCCCCCCCCATCCTTTTTTCTGTTCAAGGCATCATTTAAAGGGGTACATTTAACACTGAGAATTCTAGATAAGGGGCAGGTGTTCTCTCTTTGCTTCAGGAGTTGGGGGGATTTAGGATGCTTCCTAGTGCGGAATACTTGAGCAGTTCTGAGGTGATTACCATATGGTTTGCAGAATGAAGTTATAAGACTAAGAATCCTGGACTACACTGCATCAGACTGCAGGACGTGTCTTATGTTTTTGAACGCTTTCCCACCTTTAAATCTACAACAAACTTCTCAACAGGCCATAGACTAGAAATTGGAGAGAGAGAGAGAGAGGTTTTGCGTAACCCTTTCCATGGCGTGTGAATTTACTAGATGTAGGGGCAGCTTACCCAGGTAGGGTGACTGAAGAGTAATTTCATGCACTCAAGGCTGTCAAGTAACAGTGAAAAAGGAGGAGAATTAGCCCAGGTTATATAGCACAGACACCACTAAATTGTGCCCATGCAATGCCTAAAAGTGACCAGTGTGGACTCATGACATCACTGGCTTGAATTTATCTTATTTATTGACCATTTCCCTGACACCTGACTCCTTGTGGTGCTACCACAAATGAGGATTGTCTCACCAGCGACATCTGCCCGCCAATATTAACTGAAGTCCTATTAGTTGTCTTGAGAATATGCAGAGTGTTCCTCTACTGAGGTTATGTGGGGCAGGGGCAATGAACCAGTTCAGATATGCCGTGGGATCCTTCTCTTGGCAGTAGTTGGCAGATGTGATAGAGTTAAATAGCACCCACAACCTGGAGCTGCCCAGTACAGTGGTACCTCGGGTTAAGTACTTAATTCGTTCCGGAGGTCCGTTCTTAACCTGAAACTGTTCTTAACCTGAAGCACCACTTTAGCTAATGGGGCCTCCCGCTGCTGCCGCACCGCCAAAGCACGATTTCTGTTCTCATCCTGAAGCAAAGTTCTTAACCCGAGGTACTATTTCTGGGTTAGCGGAGTCTGTAACCTGAAGCGTCTGTAACCTGAGGTACCACTGTACTTAGATTCTGTCCTGTAGTGGTGGAGAACTTTGTACCCTCCAGCTGTGGCTGGACTGCAGCTCCCATCAGCCCCAAGCAGCATTGCCAATAGCCAGGGGTGATGTGGGACTGTATGACATCTAGAGCAGTGTTTCCCAACCTTTTTTGGGCAAAGGCACACTTGTTTGATGAAAAAAATCTCGCGGCACACCACCATTACAGCCCCGTGACGTCAGCGCACAGCGTCACGCCGGGAGGGACGCACGAAAGTGAAAGTTTTCAAATTTTTTCCCTCCCCCTTGGTGGTGGCGGCGATAGCGGGTGGAGGAGGGGGCGGTGGCGGGGCCGAGGTGGCCGGCGGCGGTGGGGGAGGCGGCGGCGGGTGGAGCAGGAGGGCGGCCGAGGCCGGTGAGGGAGTAGGGTTGCCCGGGGCTTGAGGAGCCGTCGCCGGGAGTTGCTGCTGCTGTTGTTGCTGCTGCTGCCCGGACATGCCGGCCTCCTCGTCCGCTGTCTCGCGCTCCTCCCTTTTGCACGTGCTGCCCCGCCGCCGCCCCATTGGCTGGGTCCTGTCAGCTGATCCTGTGTTATTTCCTGTGTGTGTGTGTGTGTGAGGGGAGAATGGAGAGAGAAACCTCGGCACCACCACCGCGGAGCCGCCCCCGGCTCAACGCGGATCCTCGCCGCCGCCGCCTCTCACCGCCTGACTCGCCCGCCTCCCTCCCACGGCACACCAGCCAGCGTCTCACGGCACACTAGTGTGCCGCGGAACACCGGTTGGGAAACACTGATCTAGAGGACCACAACATCTGGAGGGCCACAGGTTCATTGTCCCTGCTTTATAGTGACACCAGCTAATTCTAGGATTATCCAATACAGTGGTACCTCAGGTTAAGTACTTAATTCGTTCCGGAGGTCCGTTCTTAACCTGAAACTGTTCTTAACCTGAAGCACCTCTTTAGCTAATGGGGCCTCCTGCTGCCACTGCTCTGCCACTGCACGATTTCTGTTCTCACCCTGAAGCAAAGTTCTTAACCCGAGGTACTATTTCTGGGTTAGTGGAGTTTGTAACCTGAAGCGTCTGTAACCTGAGGTACCACTGTACAAGGATGAGGTCAGGAGCATCCTTTATAGCAGTTGTGGGAGAACTTTGTGCCTCCAGCGGTTGCTGAGCTACAAATCTTATCAGCCCCAGCAGGTATGGCCAATGGCCAGGGATTGTGGAAACTGTAGTCCAGTAACATCTGAAAGACCAAAAGTTCCCCACACCTCCTTTGTAGGAAAAGCTCGTTCCTTGATCTCCCTTAGACTGGAAACCCAATTGCCCAGGGTGGGATAGGTTTGAATGTGGGGAATTTTAAACGCAACAGCTGCCCACAAAGTCTCTGTTGTTCTCAATCATTGTTCTCAAGAGAGCTGTAGGGCCACCATTGCAGCATGGGGAGCCAAACTGTGGCTTCCAAGTCCAAATGTTTCAGGAGCAAAGATGTGCTTTGGGTGGGCCATGAACTCTTCCTGCCGGGCTCTGATCCAAGCTGCTTTGGCAGCTCTCTGAAGTGATCTCTTAATTAAGACTGAAAATACCCGCAAGGGGGGAAAAGAACAGAAATGGTGCCAGGCAATTAGTTTAAAAGCCCTGTAGGTTTATAGATCAATAGGAGAGCTAGCCTCTATCAGCCTTTTTTTTTTAATTAGCACCTCCTGGTTTCTATAGGGGAAGCAAAATGTAATAAATGACCAGTCTACAATCCTATCCCAGTCTGAGGAATATCTTTGTGAAGAAGAGCAGACTGCCTTAGGCCACACAACCTGTATTCACAGAACTCAGTGGGATATTTTTTTTATGAAGAGGCATCATGGATATACAGTGGTACCTCGGGTTAAGTACTTAATTCGTTCCGGAGGTCCGTTCTTAACCTGAAACTGTTCTTAACCTGAAGCACCACTTTAGCTAATAGGGCCTCCTGCTGCCGCCGCACCGCCGGAGCACGATTTCTGTTCTTATCTTGAAGCAAAGTTCTTAACCTGAAGCACTATTTCTGGGTTAGCGGAGTGTGTAACCTGAAGCGAATGTAACCTGAAGCGTATGTAACCCAAGGTACCACTGTAGATGACTCCTCCATTAGGCCACACAGCCACAGTTGCCATGATCGCAAACCTGGAGTCTTGCATATCAATGGTGCTGTTTTTTGGAGTATATAGGGTGTTAGGGGAGGGGCAGTACTTCTGGTGCAGACGTGTCATGTCTGAGGTAGTATGTCTATCTTTGGCCCCTCTACCCTGCACTCACCTCTCACCTGTGGCTCCTAGAAGCTTTCAGCATGCAACATCAGCCACACCCTGGCTTCAGCTAGGAATCCTTTTGACTCCACCGGAGGGAGCAAAGCCAGTTTACTCCATGAATCCAGTTTACACCTAGGAATCTGATCTTTTTAACTCCACTGGAAGAAGCCAGTGTGCTCCTCCCCGCCATACGTTACTGGACTTCCAAGTCTCTAAAGTCATATCAGCCCCAATGGTCAGTGATGATGGAGGCTGGACTCTTAAAACATCTGAACATTGTTGGTTTGGGCACCATGGTTCATAAGTGTACCATGGTTCATAAGCGTACCATGGTTTATGCTATCTGGCCATCTCACAATCGATGGTTTTTGGAGCAGGTACGGTCTTATAACTCATGGGAGGAAATAGATAGCCCTCTTCCACTTGGTTTAACTTGGGACGAGTTAAACACTCATAGCTAAACTTGGAACGAAGCAAGCTGGTTTGCACTAACCAAGGATCTTTTCTCTCCCTCCTCACGCAGAACATGGGGTTCAGAAGCTCCCCGCCTCGCAACTGGAAGGGAATTGGGATCGCAATGTTGGTAGTGGCGATGCTGGCGTCGGTCATCATTGTGGCTATCCTGATGCTCACTCCAGGTGATGCCCACAGGGCAGAGTGCTTTCATGGGCGGTAGCTTAGTTAGGGTTGCCTTACGCCTGGATTTTCTTGGGCACATCCGGGATGCCAATGATGGAATGATGGAATTAGTGTCTGGGGTGAAATCAGCAAACTTTTTGCAAAAAAAGCTCAGCAACCTTCCCAAAAACAGCATAACTTTTTGTGTCCAGATTTTTACTTCTTGAAATATGGCAACCCTAAGCGTAGTGGAGGGGACGCTTTTCAGTTCCACTTTTTGCCTTCCTCGCATGTTGAGTATGCATGCCAAAGCCCTTATAAAAGGCCTGCAGGTCTTGAGGAATCGGTGGCTCTCTTGCTGTTGTTGACCTCCAGTTCCCATCTGCCCCAGCCAGCATGGCTCAGCGGTCAGGAAAGATGGGAGTTGTAGTCCAACCATACCTCAAGAGCCACAGGTTTCCTGTCTGTGCTCTAGATTGCCCAGAACACACAGTAGTGTGTATTTAATAATAATAATAATAATAATAATAATAATAATAATAATAATGACACTGCACACTGCTAGCCAGCTGTTCACCCTTGTATTTCCATATCTAGAAGACCCCCCAATTGGCTTCCGCACTCCTCTAACTCTTGATGACCTGGAGAGTGAGGATTTCCAACTCCACCAACCCCAGATACATTGGGTGACAGGTGAGTTGTTTTCCTCTGATGTGTGCTAGAACGCGGACATGTCAATAAGATGTTCTTATTCGAGCCTATTTGTTTGGGCTAAAGGCTGCTGGGTGGAATTTATTCCACACTAGTGGTTTTACGAGGAACCAATGTCTTTTATGAACCAACAGTTTGGCCTAAAAAATGCCCCAAACCTCTTCTACGGTTCCATAAGGCAGTGGACATTCAATAACATGGCAATATGTAACCTGGGGACATGGGCAGGGCTGTAGCTTAGCAGTAGAGCATCTGCTTAGCATGTCAAAGATCTCAGGTTCAATTCTTGGCTACTTAAAATCCTCCCGAAACCATGGAGAATGTCTGCCAGTCCGTGTACACCACTGGTGGGGAATTTCTGGACCTCTAAATGTTGTTGTATTGCAGCTCCCAAAATCCTCTGCCAGGGGTTGCAGCCCAGAAACAACTGGAAGCCTATAGGTTCCCCATGTCTGACATAGGCAAGATTGAGCTAGACACTCAAATGGCCTGATTTTGTATAAGAAAGGCTCTTATGGAAGTTTGTGTTCCCTTCTGACCTTCTCCTTGGGGAAACCCTGACAAACTTCACAGGAAGTCCACCGTCTTCTGAAACAGTTTTGCTAGAGAATCGCAAGATAAATATTTTTTTACATGTCAACAAATGTCCTGATCATGACTCCATGACTCAATCCACCCTGAAACGTCGTCACCAGGGACGGAGGTGTATTGAATGAGAAATATGCTGATTGGCTACGCAGGCACAAGTTGAACCATTTTACAAGATCAATTTGACACATCCAGATCCAATGAAAACCTTCCCTTCAGTCCATTTTAAATGTTCCTAAGTACTTGCAGCCCCTTAGATTATTTAACATATTGCTACAAAAGTTAGGTGCCTCCCGGTGGCAAGAGCCCATGGGGCTCCAGGCACTCACCCAGGGTCTGTGATCCTTTGGAGAATTGAGACATGATGGAGATTGTCATAGCTTTAAGAAATGTGGTTTATTCACCTATTTACACCTTCAGTCTCCATGGAGGGAGTCCAGATCTTACAGCATGGCCATTTCAAGGGGGGTTTGTCCCTCACAGCTGTGCAGCCAGCCTTCAGCCAGCCTGCCCAAGATGGATCCAAGTATTTCTTCTTCTTCCTTGTTCCCAGAACACCCTGCTAAAACTCTCTTTTCCTGTCACCTCACACCCAGTTACCCTGGCAACCTTCCAAACCTCTAGAGCAAGGGCAGAGGACAGTTCTCAATGCCCCTCAGTGGCCCTGTATTGTTTCTTAATGGGCCTAGCTTGACCAGGTCGTTTTTTGCATAGGCTAGTTCATGAATTCCTCTACAGCTTGTATTTTTCCCTTCACATCCCAAATAACTAAAATCCTACCATTTAGAAATTTATAGGGTTTAGAGGGATCCCCCCCCCCTTGAAACCTATAACGGTATTTTCCTCATTTCAGGGTCAAATTAGATGTGACATTATTTTATTTATTTGTATTTGTTTTATTTTCCCACCTTGCCCCACCATAGTGCCCAAGGGGTTCCCAACAGCAGCTGTAGGGAATCCTGAGTAGCTTGGGGACCCTGGAAGCTGGGTGGGGAGAAGTTATCTTCTCCCTGTTGCAGTCTTGAAACAAATATCCTCTCTGAAGCTGCTGTTTGTATTTCAAGGGAAGTGTCCTCCAGAGAAGAGACTTGTTGGGAGTGTGGCAAGGGAAATAAGAATTAAACTTCTCTTTACCACCCGCCACACTTTTGAGGCTGCTCTGGCCTGACTGCTGTTTACAAAAAAAGGCACACATGACTGTGATGTAAACAAAATCTGCTTCTTTTCCCTTATGGGGTATCCAAGAGCCCGTATAGAGTCCTTAAGTGGGTTCCCTATTGGTAGGATAAAATGACAGAGGCCAATCAGAGAATATTGAGAAGCAAAGCGGCTAGTAAGCTTGATCTCTATTAAACTGTTGCAACAGGGTCCCCACCCACTACACGCAGGAGGGAGGAGAACCCTGAACAATGGTGCGCACGCCCTTATATAAACTTTTGAAATTGCCCACCCTGTAGCTCAAGACCACCACCAAAAACATCATACATAAATCATAGGAGGCAGTCTACAACAGAAATCCTGTCTGCCAGGATACCTGACAATGGCCAGTGATTGCTTGCTTGGGCAGCCTGGCCATTATTTTGTGATGGTAAATACTTTAATTCTGGAATCCAGGTCACAGGCTCACCCTATTCATACGCAAAGATGCCCTTTAAGACAGGTAAGCAAAAGACGATGGAGGCTTTCCCATTTCCTTCCTCCTCGCAGAGAAACATTTGAGGTCAATTTGGGAGAGTCGAAATGATTTCAGGATTATTCTCCTGTACTATTTCAGACACGTGGCTTACATACTTATGTAGGTGTTTGCCTTGTAAATTTATGAATATTTAATTTATGTATCTGAGACCTTAAATTCTTATAACAACTGCATCCATGCAATTAATGCCATGTGTAGCTTAGTCCTCAGATACCACAGCAACACTTCTTTTTAAATGTTCTAAAGTCTGGATTCAACATCTAGCTGTGGGAAAGGGGTTAAAACCTAGTGGATGAAGCAAAGGTGAATTCTGCAATGGAGGGCTTCTTGAATGGGGAAGTTTGACTAGAGTTAGTCTGGAAAGCAAACCACCTATTTTCTTTTATTTTTTTAGCCGCAGGCAGTTTCCTTCCCTTTCTTGTGCTTCTGTAGAAGAAGCCAACTTCTGTGTATTACATTTATCACTATTTTTGCATTTGTTAGTTGTTCTATACACAAACTGTTAAGTTGTGGGTGAACATATCAGACGACACAGCGATTCTTCAAACAGGCTCTTGTTTATTCACAGGCCAGGACAGAACTGAACTGAAGGGTTCAGCCAGCCTGCTTATATAGAGCTCCACTACAACGCAACAGTAACAATTTTCTAAAACTATCCAATCACTGAACGTCACTTTCGATCCCTTATTTGCATAACTATCTACAGTATCTCCCTGCTGGCCCAGGGTGAGAACTTCAGTACATAACACACACAAAAACCTCTTGAAATGAGTGTGGCGTGTAAATTTCGGCACCCTGCTTGCTTGCTTTTTCTTTGCCCAGACGATGAGTTGGTGGAGCTCAGCGATACAGGGACTGTGATGAAGTGGCACATTGGCCAAAAGAACAGCACCCTCTTGGTGGAGGACAGAGATTTGGTAAGAACAGCGGCTCGGAATCCACTGCTGATCACAGAAGTTTAGGAGATCCTTTGGAGCCAAACTATGGGTTGTCTCCAACGTAGCACTAAGTTAAAGTCATTTAGCGGAATCCTTTTTTTTCTGCCGGTGGAATGTTTTGTGTCAGTGGAAGCAGGTTGCTGGTAATTTTCTTGCACAATAGATTGTGCAATCTGTTGCACTGTGAGTTCCCCCTAGTGACCCTGTTGCGTTGGATTTCTCCTTGCTCAACTCATCCACTCGCACAAAAGACCTTGTACTAGCAAGCAGAGAAGGTTGGATATGTCATGAGACAAAGGTTCTTAAGAGCAGAAGCAGTAAGGCCTACACAGTCATTCAAGCCTAAGCCTGCTGTTAACTGCTAACAGCAAACTGCCAAGTCACTGTGACTCGGGACTCATCTTGGATGATGATTCATTCTCCCTATAAAAAGTAGCCAGCCTGTCTATGGGCCTCAGTCAGAGAGCTGTATGGATTGTGTATGTAGTAGTTCACAGCTATGCACAGGAGGGGCAAGAGGGAAGCTACAAAACCCATAAACTTCCAAATCTAATGTAATGGCCAAAGTGCCATATCAATATTTTGCCCCTCTTTGGTGCTTGAGGCACCAATTGCCCGGTAGAGACACCCTCATTCCACTTCTACCTTTACTGTATCATCACCAAGTGTTGCTGTTTACAAGAGAAAACTGCGGACAACTCTAGCTGAGATATGCCCAGAATCTTCCTTCTGGGGTAGGTGACCCCAGAAGATCAATTTGGGTGCCCCTGTCCTGATATAGAGCTCTACAGATGACTGAGAGCAGCTATCAGTTCTTCCTTCAGGTGGGAAAGGTCTGTAGCTCAGTGCTTTGAAGCCAGAAAGTTGCAGGCTCCATTCCAGCCATCTTTAGGTAGGATTGAGAAGAGACCCCTGCCTGAAACCCTGGAACGCTGCTGTCAGTCAGCATAGAACTTCTGGCCCTCCAGATGTTGTTGGATTCCATCTCCCACCAGTCCTAGACAGCATGGCCAATCTTCAGGGTTGTTGGGAGTTGGGGCCCCGTAACATCTGAAGGGCTCCTACACCACCCTTGGTGTTAGACCAGAGTTTCCCAAACAGCTGTTGTTGGACTACAGCTCCCATCATCCTTAGCTAGCAGGACCAGTGGTCAGGGATGATGGGAATTGTAGTCCAAAAACAGCTGGAGACCCAATACCAAGAGATGCAGACAATACCAAACTAGATGGACCAACGAGGCGACTAAGTTTAAGGCACCTTCCTATGTTGCCACGGCAGACCAGACTCCTGGTCTTTAGCCTACTTGTTCTCAGCTCAGGTTGCTCACCGGTTCTTGGGCTCTGAGCACCTGACAGACTTCAATATGAAAAAGAAAATAAGCTTAGCCTCAATAATAGGTGCAGTTGCCCCATCTTACATTAACAACCCCATTCCTCTTTCATCCCCTCTTTCCTTCCTCTTCCACAGCATTTCTTGAAAGCCTCCCACTTCCAAGTGTCACCGGATTTGCAGTTCCTGCTTTTGGCTTGCGATGTGCAGCGGGTAAGGACCCAAAGTGCTTGCAGGCTGGTTAATTCCTCCACCCAATGCATTAAAAAGAAAAGAAAAGGCAAAACCTTTAAATATCTGAGGTGCTGGAATCGATCCACCCGCCACCTGCCCCAGAAAGGGTCAAGATTTATCACTAGCAGAATCTTGAACAGGCCAGTTGGTGCTGAAATTGGCCGCCTTTCCCTGTTCCCGTCTTGGATAATTATAAACCATACAAATGTGCAAAAGTGCGGAGTCACCGTTCTCCATGCCAGCTGTGGAAAATTAATCTTGCTTCTCTATCCATTCCTGCTAATACACCAAAATTTTCTAATGGGACTGTAGTCTATCTCATAGGTGGGGGACCTCTGGTCTGTGGGCCTGATTTGGCCCACCAGGTCTCCCCATTTGGAGTGCGAGACTGTTTTGGCCAAGCCACACATACCTGCCCCACAGGATGCCCGGTATGGGGCCGGTGATGATGCAGGTAGGCTATAGGGCTGTTTGAGCAGCCATCAGTTTGTCGGTGGCTAGAATGAACTTCTGGAAAGGCACAAGTAAGAGGGGCTAAGCCAAGAACCACATCTCTGGGAGCTGTGAGAAAGGGAGGGTGAAGCCAGACTTGCTAGAAGCCTATGAACTACTAAGTGTAGCAGGACTGGCAGCTACAACACCCAGGAGCTTCCAAATTTAATACAGCAGCAGAAGTGCCAGATCAACATTTTGCAAAAGCACCTTGCAGGTACCAAAAATCCGGCTTTGCATAGGCCATAGCTCAACTCCCTTCCTCATCCCATCCCATGGCAATTTGATTATAAGTGAAAATCATGCCTCTCGCATTTCCAACCCACAAGTGTCATCTAAGTGCATCTGTGATCACACGTCTAAGGTAAAGGACTCCAGGATGGTTAACTCCAGTCAAAGGCGACTATGGGGTTGAGGCGCTCATCTCGCTTTCAGGCTGAGGGAGCCGGCGTTTGTCCACAGACAGCTTTCCGAGTCATGTGGCCAGCATGACTAAACCGCTTCTGTTGCAACGGAAACCAGAGCGCATGGAAACGCCGTTTATCTTCCCACTGCAGTGGTACCTATTTATCTACTTGCACTGGTGTGCTTTCAAACTGCTAGGTTGGCAGAAGCTGCGACAAAGCAATGGGAGTTCACCCTGTCTTGGGGATTCGAACCACCGTCCTTCCAGTTGGCAAGCCCAAGAGGCTCAGTGGTTTAGACCACAGCGCCACCCACATCCCTGCTGATGTCGGACCTAGAAGGCATCTTCAACGGGATTGAGAAGTGGAGCCAAGGTCACGTCTGCGCCATACATTTTAAAGCACACAACTTGCCTCAAAGAATCCAGGGAGCTGTAGTTCTTTCAGGGTGCTGGAAGGAATTGTAACTCCGCAATGGGTAAGCGGAGGTTCCCAGAATTCTTTGGGGGAAGCCATCAGTTCTAAATGTGCTTTAGGTGTATGTTGTGGATGTGACCCAAGTATATAAGCCTTTCCAGCTTGGTTAAAAGGTAAAGGGACTCCTGACCATTAGGTCCCGTTGTGGCCGACTCTGGGGTTGCAGCGCTCATCTCGCTTTACTGGCCGAGGGAGCCAGCGTTCAGCTTCCGGGTCAGGTGGCCAGCATGAGTAAGCCGCTTCTGGCGAACCAGAGCAGCGCACGGAAATGCCGTTTACCTTCCCGCCAGAGCGGTACCTATTTTTCTACTTGCACTTTGACTGCTAGGTTGGCAGGAGCAGGGACCGAGCAACGGGAGCTCACCCCGTCGCGGGGATTCGAACCGCCAACCTTCTGATTGGCAAGTCCTAGGCTCTGTGGTTTAACCCACAGCGCCACCCATCCAGCTTGGTTAGGTGAAGGCAAAAAATTAAAAAAAAAGGCAGGTAGAATAAATGGAAATGATCCCTTTCGCTCCTAAGGGTCTTAGAGCCAACATGGTGTGGTTGACTGGGGAGTGCTGGGTTTGGTTGGACCACTCAAGCTCCAAAGGAATCCAGCTTTGGGCAAAACTTGTCCATCACTTCTTCCTATCTGATTGCCAGGCAAGCCAACCACCTTGGTTATCATTAGCCGAAGCAGCTGCAGAAAAAGGGAGAATTAATGTCCCAGGAAGCGTCTACTGTTCCACACTAACATCATTTTTTTTATTCGCTGCTGGTCTGTAGGTTTTCCGCTACTCTTTCACAGCTCGCTACTTGATCTATAACTTGGGCACCAGGTAAGAACTGGACCGGCACCATAGGATGAATTTATTCAAATAGAACAACGAGGTCTTTATTTGCTGTATTGTTATTTGCATCTATTCCATCATGTACGCCCTACTTCTATATCTTAAAGGGGTCCACAGCCTTTGGGACCTGGGTCACATGTGTTGTGAGTACCAAAAATTATTATCCTACTGCTGTGGATTGGCAGAGCAGATTTTAACATAAACACACATATTCTTCATTCTGACACCCTTTACATTTTATTTTTTTTAAAAAAACGGTGTTTGTAATACTTTGTGGTCTTAGTAATTATGTAATTAGTTATGCTTGTTAAAAGAACATTTAAATAAAGAGATCTTTTTTATTTTTATTTTAAAAAACACCCTTCCTGCTTTCCTGTAGGCTGACAGCCAATTTGCCATTACGAAATCTCTCAATAGGCATTACGGTCTATGCATAGGAATTAATGTGAAATCCATTAGCAGATTACAGTGCTCAGCGATTGCATACTTAGGATTTTTCGCTCAATGAGTACACAGCTGAGTTCCCAGCATGTACTGTGTGCGGAAACCGCGTGAGGGGTTTGTCACATCTTATAATACTACACTCAGGTTTCACATTAATTCTTACCCAGAAGTTCTCGCTGTGCTGGAGTCTTGTAACTTGTGAAATATATTCCTAAATTTACACAGACATCTTCAGCCTTTCCCCATTGGGTTAGTCCTCCGGATCTTTAAGTAAGCAAGGCTGCGTCATTGATTGTTCAGCACCAAATATTTCTGCTCTGGTTCGTTGTTCCCAACCCCATGGTTTCAGCACTGTACCATAAACTTAACGGTTGTTTCATTTCACTTTACTTCGTATTTATATACTTAAGCCTAGATTATTTTAAAAATATTGAGTATATTCAAGGATGCTGTGGGAAGCTGTGGGGTCCCCAAATCACTCTGACTGTTGGGGTGTAAAACAGCTGGTGAGCCGCAGTTTCCTTGTCCCTACTTTATTAAAAGCACACACCATAAATCAAAAATTTGAAGCTGTTTGTTGCAACTACGGCAGTATATGTTCGGTTATTTTTGCAAAATTCCCTTTTAGCTTTGGAGAGGGACTAATAGATTACCGTAATCCCTTGTTTAGTCTCTCTTACTCCCCACCCACCCAAATTACACAGTCTTGCTAACAGTGGACCAGGCATTAGCATAGGAGGCTCTACTGCCCTCTTTCCACCTGCCGCACTTCCCAAATAATTCTCTTGCAGGAAAGTGGTCTCATGTTTCCTTTTCCAGGGAGACCAGCAACCTCAATGTGCCCAAGGCAGATACTGTTCGTCTGCAATATGCGGCCTGGGGAGCCCAGGATAACCAGCTGGTAAGTACCTATTCAATTTATTTATTTACATTTTCATAAATTCAGGGCCAGCTCTGCCATTAGGTAGAGTGAGGCTGCCACCTCAGGTGGCTGGTCCTGGGGGCATTGATTGCTTTCCCCCACCCTAACCACCCCCATTCTTTCCTCTCTTTTTTGGAATAATTTTGGAATAATAATGCAGAGCTGTCTTGCCCACCAAATGAATTCATTACCTGAAAAACAAGTCGTTGGCTGCAAATTTGTGTTATTCAGGCAGCAGCCCTAGTTTATTTTTATTTTTGTAATTTTTAAATTTTTTATTGACAAAGTAATAATCATAAATAAATAAGAATGAAAATGTGCACCCCACCACCGAGACCATTCCATTGTAACTATCCAACCTCCCAAAATTTCAACACCTCTTGCAGTGATTTGACCCCTTTCTGTTTTAACAGTACAAATTACACAAACACCCTCAAAATCATTTATCCTGCATATTTCCCATCTTACCTTAATGGCACATGTTAATTTATAATTAATAGCAATATCCTACACCTCTTTATACCATTCTTCCATTTTATATTCTGCTTGCCCTTTCCACTTCTTAGCTATAATAATTCGTGCAGCTGTCAATAAATTTGTGAGCAAGTCCTTCATAGCCTGCGAACCTTCCAACCCATCGTAAATTGAAAATAATGCTACCTCTGGACTTTTGGTTAGCATTAACCCAGTGATTTCTGTTATCTCCTTAAGCACCCTTTGTCGGAAAAAAATGTACATATTTCCACCCCCACCACGTGTGAACATAATTCCCTGTTTCCTGGCATCCCCTCCAACATAACACCGAATATTCCTTGTTTATTTGATTTAATCTGACAAATTAAAGCAGCCCTAGTTTATACTAATTGGGGGAATGGATTAGCAGGACATTTTCAGTTTGCCTCTGTTTCCTTCCCACCCCAATCTCTGGCAAGGTTTGCCCAACGGTAGTTTTCTCGTTGCTGATTGCATATGTCACAACCAAGAACAACACAGGTTGGCCTGTGACTTGATTTCCATCATCAGCAGTTTGAGTTAGAGCTTTGTGAGCATGGCTGCTGCAGCAGCAGCAGCAACAACAACAACAGTTGATCCCTGTGGGCAAGACCTGGAGAAGGGATCCCTAGTGGATAACGGCAACATAAGCCAGCAATTTGCCTGTGAAGTTGCTCTCTGGCTCCCCAACCTATTTAGTTAAGGTTAGCCTCCCTAGAAAGTTGCTGTGATCACCCGTGGTGCCACTGGGGCAGGACTTTAGGGCAGAAGAACTTTGCTGACTTGGTGAAATATATCGAGAGTGGATTTCATGCTCTTTATTCAGCTCATAGTGGTGAGGAGGAATGGAAGTTCCCCCACAATATCTGCTTTATATATATTATTTACACAATGGGCTGCACGTGATTGGCTAATTCTGGAATTCTCCTGTAGGCCAATCAGGTTGTGGATTCACTTCCACCTGGAGCTGGATTGGGTGGCTCCTGCAGACCAATCATACTGCTGCATTGTTCTAGGACCAATCAGACTGCTGCTTTCTGAATCCTATTGTTCTAGGACCAATCAGACTGCTGCATTTTGGGTCCTATTCAACTCAGTACATAACACTTGGGGAGCGGGGGTGACAAATTGAAAATACAGCAGGGCTGCCTTAACACATTTTGAAGTAAAGAAGGGAATGCACCTTGCTGTCTGAATTGGGAAGCCCCCAATTCTATACAATTCAGTATAGAATCTAAAATTACCGAATTGCATCCCTGGTAGCGATCATAGAACCAGAAGTTTCGGACGAGCTGATCCAGTCATCTTACTGATTTATTCCCTTCCCAGGTGTTTATCCTGGATAACGACATTTATTATCAGCCTGGAGTCTCCAGCCGGGCCAAACGCATCACCACATCTGGACGCCAAGCAGTTGTCTTCAATGGGATTGCTGACTGGCTATATGAAGGTGAGTAGGTCAAGGCCCTATGAACACAGTCAGGAGTCCTGGGGCAGCAGTCTTCTAGGGGGTGGCATCGTCCCATCCGCTTTGCAGTGCCGAAATAACACAGTAGAATGCTTTCACACAACTGTGATTTTAAAAGTCTTGCCTTTACTTCTGAGGGCTTTTTTTTTTAACAATCGAGCAGTGTACAAATTTTATGAAATAAACAAAAAATAGTTCCTCTCAATTCTCCTCGGAGTTCATACAGTGGTGATTAATGGCCATTTAGGAGCACTTTCTCCTGTCTTTTAAGAACTCAGCAAAACATTGATAAAGACTTAGTTCAGTTTAATTTAAGTTACTGTATTTTTCGCCCTATAAGACGCACTTTTCCCCCTCCAAAAATGAAGGGGAAATGTGTGTGCGTCTTATGGGGCGAATGCAGGCTCCTTGGCTTCAGCAATAGCAAAACGAAGCCTCCGAAGCCTGCGCTCCAGAGGCTTCGCGTTGCTTCCACTGAAGCCAGGAGAGTCTGCTCTTTGAGGCTGGCGGTGGGAGAAAGCAACGCTTCGCCCATCGCCAGCCCCAAAGAGTGGGGGGAATTTCCCCACCTCATAGAAAAGCCCGTAGGAGCCACGCAGCCTTTAAAGAGCTTGGGGGCTTTTCCCCAGGGATGGAGAAGGGACTGACTGGCCGTTTCAGTCCCTTCTCCCTCCTGGTCGAAAAGCCCGCAGGAGTCGTGCGCAGTTCCTGTGGGCTTTTGCGGGAGGTGGGGGAATTCCGCCACCTCCCGCAAAAGCAGGAAGAAGGTCATGGAGTAGCGCACAGGCTGCGTGCAGCCTGTCCGCTGCTCCCAGAGCTGCGGGGGGGGGGGTGTCATATTTTTTCCCTTCATTTCCTCCCCTGAAAACTAGGTGCGTCCTATGGGCCGGTGCGTCCTATAGGGCAAAAAATACGGTAAATGAAGCACTCTGAAGTGCAGTGAAGTCCATTGGCCAGTTGTGTCTTCCATGGCCTGCAGGGGGAGCTATTTCCTTATTTAACCTTTCCAGAAATAAACATGCTGCTTTCAGGGATGGCATTGGTAGAACTGTTCAGAGTGACCTGCCTGTTGAGGCCTGAAAATTATGGGTGAATGAGAGGGGAGGGGTCTGAACAAGCAATCTAGGTGAAAGTAATAGAGACGTGGATGCTTTCGGAGACAAAGAGTGCCCCTTTGTGCATTCTGCGTGCATTCTGCATTTCTCACGAGGAAAGGCAGGTGGGCACCAGCAGTCGTGGTTTACTGCTTGATACTCATATCTGATATCCCCCCCTTGCTTCCAAGAGGAGATCCTGCAGACTGCCAGCACTCACTGGTGTTCACCTGATAGCATGTGGCTAGCCTATCTTTCCATCAACAACTCCCTGGTGCCAAAGATGGAACTGCCCCAGTTTCTTGGAGGAAAATACCCTACCAGCCAACACTATCCCTATCCTAAGGTGAGTCCCACTTCTATCCATAGCTGTCAACTTACAGATTTGAAAATAAGGGACCAGCAGCCTCGAAAATAAGGGATCAGCAGCCACAATAAGGGATTTTCCAGGCACAGGTATGTTCAACTTCTGAGCCCCTCCGAGCCAAAGGCAGAAAGCCCAGCCAGCAGCCAAACAAAGCCTCAAGCGGTGGTTCCCACAGCGCAGCAACCCAGCAAAGGGGATGCAGCAAGGAAAACCACCGTCACCTCTCCACTGGGAAGCGCTGAGCAAAGGCGAGTCCCCAGGCAACGCGGCCGATTTGATCGGCATAAGGCATGCAAGCTCCACCCCCCAGTTGTTCTTAGACTCCTTATTGGGTGAGCAACGCAGCCAAGCAACACAGTTGGAGCCTCCCTCCTCCCTGACCGGCAGGGAGGAGGGAGAGGAGCTGCTTCCTTTGAACCCGGGAAATGTAAGGGACATCATCAATAAGGGACAGCAGCGGGACACAGCGCTGGAATAAGGGACTTTCCCACCAAATAAGGCACAGTTGACAACTAAGCTTCTATCCTCCCATACAAGGGGTGGACTAAAGGGAGGCCAACAGTCACAAGGGTGTTTAGGTGACCTTAGAGCAGGCATGGCCACACTTAGCCCTCCAGCTGTTTTGGGACTACAACTCCCATCATCCCTAGCTGACAGGACCAGTGGTCACGGATGATGGGAATTGTAGTCCCAAAACAGCTGGAGGACCAAGTTTGGCCATGCCTGCCTTAGAGGAACCAACCAACCTGCATGTTTTTTGCTCATCTAACTTTGCACATTTATCCTCTCAAATCGGGTGCGAGGGGAGCCTTTAGGCCTCCAGATTTTGTTGAACTACAACTCCCATCTGCCCCAGAAAACATGGCCAATGGCCGAGGATGATGAGGGTTGTAGTTCAGTAACATCAGGAGGGACAACGGTTCCCCACACCTGTCTTACACAGCTGTCCAACATCTCTCTGATGAAAATAGAGACGTCCTAAGGAAAAGCGAGACATTCCAGGATCAAATCAGAAACCAAAATAGCTTCTGTAAATTCTGGAAAATAGGGACATTTGGAGGGTCTGGTCTTAAGGGTTTGTAGAGCCAGGTGTAGACTCTTGGCACCTCAAAGCAAGCAATGAGGAACCTGTAGTCCTAAATATGTTGCTAAACTACAACCAATCTGCGCCAATCTGGGCCCATAACCTATTGGCAAAACCTATTGGTGTTTCACAGCTTTCTGACTAGTTGCAGGACCTTAGCCAAACCTAGCAGAGTAAACGCAGAATCCATGGAAGCAATTGGCGACTTGGCTGCAGACAGGATAGACAAAGCAGGAACCAGGAACTTGTAGTTAGGTGTTTATTATATACAGTGGACTATTTACAGGAACAAAACATAGATCTTTAGCTAGCTCTTTCTGTCACGACTCACAACTCCTACACTCATTGACACACTGAACTCTGAACACATTCCAGTTAGTAGGCCATTAATTCTCACTCCCTTGAGAGAGCTTGACCAATCAGGGAGCTGTCTCCATGCCTCTGTTATCACCAGGCAGACTTACTCCTTCAGATTGCCTTCTGGCTGTCTGCCAAACCTTAATTGACTCTGTGTGAGTAGCTCCACGTACACAGTTTCCCAACATTCCATTATCCCTAGCCATCCTAGCTAGTGCTCATGGGATCTGTAGTCCAACAACATCTAGAGGGTCACAGGTTCCCCATTCCTATGGAATATGGTTTGCTTGTACCACAGGTCTGTCTATTAGTGCATGAATGCTTATGACTGATGACAGCTCCTGCTGTTGCATGTTGACCTCCCACCCTGACTTGTTCATATATTTTGTTCCCTGCCCTTGACTTCCTCCTGTCTCTCCCCTTTCTCTTCTCTTCTCAGGCCGGACAGCCCATCCCTTCTGTCCAACTCTTTGTGGTGAACCTATCTGGAGCGCTTCACCTGCAGGAGCTCCTACCTCCGGAATCCTTCCAGGGCAGGTGAAGGGGAAGGGAGGGTCGGGTTGCCTGGTGGAATTTTGTTTCCCTTTATCCAAGCAGCTGCAAGTTCAGGAAACATCTCCTTTGAGCCATGTGGCCACACTTCCGATCCAAATTCATTCTCCTTATACCCGGTGTTTTTTTCCTTAAAAAAAATCTTTAGGACTAATCTCATTTTGACTCAAGAAAATCACCATTTTATAGTTCAAATCAGGAAAAATAAATACAGTAAATGGACAAAAGTACAAAGAGTCACAAAATGATTAGGGGTATGTGTACCCCTGAGTACCACCGCTTATGTCTGTAAAAATTTGCTGCTGCTATTGTTGCTGCTGCTGATATATATATATATATATATATATATATATGCAGGTTTTGGTGTCTTCGGGTGTCTTCCCGTGTAAGAGTCGGGGTGTCTGTGCGACGTTTCGACGAGGTCTCACTCGTCATCTTCAGGCTGGTGCTTTCGGCTTCTTGTTACTGTTAACAAGAAGCCGAAAGCACCAGCCTGAAGATGACGAGTGAGACCTCGTCGAAACGTCGCACAGACACCCCGACTCTTACACGGGAAGACACCCGAAGACACCAAAACCTGCATTCCTGTACCCGTGAAAATCTACGAAAGCAAATATATATATATATATATATATATATATATATATATATATATATATAAAATTAGTTTTTTTTTACATATCATTTTCAACAGTAATTAAACATACTTTTACATCTTATTCCAATTTTTGACTTCCATCAATCCTGTCTGAAAATTTTCCAATCTAATCTCTCAGTATGCATTTCTTATCTTCCCTATTACATTTCAAACTCATAACCAATATCTCTATCTTTTTCTACTTTGTAACACTTCGGATATTTCTCCTTACAAAACTTCTTGTAGTCCTACTAGCGTAATTTGTTGCTCTTCAAATTACAAATTACTAGCGTAATTACAGTTGCTCTTCAAATAATTCATATACTTCTTCCAATCTTCTGTAAATCTCTGGTCCCGCAGGTTTCGAATCCTTCCTGTCATTTTGTCCAGTTCTGGACATTTTGCCCATTAATTTCGTCTGCCATTCTTCTTTCGTCGGAATTTCTTCTTCTTTCATTGCTGCTGCTGTTATTACTAGTGTCATCATTCACCATGCTCTGTTGACCTCCCACCTGGACTACTCTAATATGGTGTATAAGGGGCTGTGCTTGAAGGGTGATGTAAAAATTGGGGTTTTGCTTTTGCTGCCCAACTGCCCAATGGGACTCTGAGTCCCCTAAGTCCATGACTGGTCAGAGGAAAATGAATGGAGGCAGGATCCAGTGGAAAACAAGGCAGATATTTATTATTTCTGTTGCAACAGAGTTCCCTGCCCCCCTCCCAAGGAGAGAGAGGCCCTGAACAAAAGTGTGCAGGAACCTTTAAAGACTTTGACATTGCCCTTAGCAAAAGACCACCCCCCCAATCATACATACATACACCACAGGAGGCAATCTATACCAGAAATCCTGTCTGCCAGGATACCTGACAATAGTCACTGATTGCATTACCTGAGCAGCCTGGCCATTCTTTTGTGATGGTTAGTACTTTAGTTCCTGAATCCAGGTCACAGCCTCACCCTATTCATAAACAAATATGCCCTTAAGATAGGATTTGTAAGCGAAAAGACAATGGGAAGGCTTCCCTTACTACAGAGGAATATCTGAGGTCATTGGGAGAGTCAGAATGGCTTCAGGATTGCTCTCCCATGCTATTTCAGACACTTGGTTTATATATTTAGATATGTGTGCATTTATGAATATTTATTCTATATTGGGGGACGCGGGTGGCGCTGTGGGTTAAACCACAGAGCCTAGGACTTGCCAATCAGAAGGTTGGCGGTTCGAATCCCTGCGACAGGGTGAGCTCCCATTGCTCGATCCCAGCTCCTGCCAACCTCACAGTTCGAAAGCACGTCAAAGTGCAAGTAGATAAATAGGTACTGCTCCGGCGGGAAGGTAAACGGCGTTTCCGTGCGCTGCTCTGGTTCGCCAGAAGCGGCTTAGTCATGCTGGCCACATGACCCAGAAGCCGTACGCCGGCTCCCTCGGACAATAAAGCGAGATGAGCACCGCAACCCCAGAGTTGATCATGACTGGACCTAATGGTCAGGGGTCCCTTTACCTTTTTATTCTGTATTGGAGAACTTAGAATTCTTATAACAAGGGCAACAGGTTTCCCACTCCTGCTTTAATGTATAGCGTCCAACAGGGGGTGCCAGCTTGAGTAAAATATTGTGGGGGCCCAGGTAAGCCCCACCCTGCATCATCTATCACATGATGTGGTGCACACGCACCATTTAAATGGAAATGCCCATCAACTTTGTGGGGGCCTAGTCCCCTCAAATATTTTATTGTGGCGGCCAAAGTCCCTACTGTCCCTAGGAACCAGCTCCTATGGCGTCCACCACAGCTAGTCCACATGCAACCTGTAATTATTTACCTAACATTTGCAGACTGAAAAAATGACGCTAGCGAATGCCGGTCATATTTCCTTTACTGATCTCAGAAGCAAAACAGAGAAACCAGTAGGAGAACACTTCAATCTCCCAGGACATTCTATACAAGATCTCAAAGTAGCTGTTTTACTACAAAGGAATTTCAGAAATAGACTGGAAAGAGAAGCTGCTGAATTGCAACTCATTACCAAACTTAAAACCATGGAGAGACCTGAACAAAGACATTGGATTCTTATCTCATTATACATGACTAAGCCATTTCTCACCTTCTCACCCCTTGCCTTTTCCTGTAAGACCTATTGCAGTCGTTAAGAGTCGTCAACAGGCTCATCTCAGCTATCTGCCAATCTCCCATTCCCACCACCCTTCTGAGTAATACCCCTCCCCACCTTCTCTCTATATAGAAGGATCTGGCAACTTCTGTTTCAGTGTATCTGAAGAAGTGTGCATGCACACGAAAGCTCATACCAAGAACTAACTTAGTTGGTCTTTAAGGTGCTACTGGAAGGAATTTTTTTATTTTGATCTCAGAAGAACGTGTGAAGTGCAGCCATTGCTGTTTTCGCTCTCAAACCAAATTCTTTGATATCTCTCTGTGCCGGTCAGTTCAGAAGCTTGCTCTCTTTTTTTGTACTTCCTGTCCGGCACAGGGCAAGAATACAAAGAAAGGGGCTTGGATATGCTGGTCAGCTAATTGATTGGTGAACTTTTTGCCAAATGACACCTGAGGGAGCCAAGACTGTTTAGTTTCCGCCATCCCAAGCATGCTGGTTTCACTACTGCTCTCTTTCCAGGGAATATTACATCACCATGGTAAAATGGGTGGGACACTCCCGCTTGGCTGTGCGATGGTTAAATAGGCCGCAGAACATGTCCGTGCTGAGTCTGTGTGAAGCTGCCACAGGGACCTGCACCGAGGTGAGCTCCATTACTAAGTACAGTCATACCTCAGGTTAAATTTGCTTCAAGTTGAGCGCGTTCGAGTTGCGCTCCACGGCAACCCGGAAGTAACGGAGCGTGTTACTTCCGGGTTTCGCTGCTTGCACATGCGCAGACGCTCAGAATGACGTCATGGGCAGAAGCGGCAAAAAGCGACGCGCGCATGCGCAGATGTGCCATCGCTAGATACGTTTACCTCTAGATGCGAGCAGGGCTCCGGAATGGATCACGTTCGTATCTAGAGGTACCACTGTATTTTGGGAAAATTAATCCTGCGTCCAGTCAGGCTTCCCCTGCGCAACTCTGTTCGGGAGCTGACCTGGCAGGAAGAGCAGAGTAGCAGCGGTCCTGCGTCCGTGTGAGATGAGGGATAAATCACGTCAGGAGACAGTTCGGTTCTTATCTCTAGAAGCGTTTATTTACAAGCAGTAAATCAGTCACATTCCATCGGAGCTTTCCGGCATCTTTCCCGTGCTAAAAGCACACACGCAACCTCTGAGTTGAGCTGCGTCTTAGGCAGAAGCGAAAGCAAGTCTGAACAGCAATACAGACTGTGACGCACTTCTCTGTGACAAGCTCCTCCCAGATACAGGACACCACGGAGTTTTAACCCTGTCAGTTTCAAACTCCACATGTATTATAATACACCCGTATTATTTCGTTAGGACATTCCTCTATCCCACCTTTCCTCTAAGGTGCTCAAAGTGGCGTGCACCCGATTCTCCCCCACCTCACAACAACCCTGTGAGGTGGGTTAGGCTAAGACAGGTACCCCCAAACTTGGCCCTCCAGATGTTTTGGGACTACAACTCCCATCATCCCTAGCTAACAGGACCAGTGGTCAGGGATGATGGGAATTGTAGTCCCAAAACATCTGGAGGGCTGAGTTTGGGGGTGCCTGAGCTAAGAGATGGTGACTGGCCCCAGTGAGCTTGATAGCAGAATTGGGGGCTTGACCCCTGGTCTTCCAGACCGTGGTATTTAACAACTATACCAAAATTGTCCCTCATGTACTTCTGTGTGTGAGAGAACTGGGTTTCTGTGTATGGAGTTTGTACTATAGCTACCTTTTAAAGCCATTCTTTAGAAAGCCTTTCAAAATACACCTTTTAAATGCATCCTTTCATGAAATGGAGGGTGTTGTTTAGTCGTTTAGTCGTGTCCGACTCTTCGTGACCCCATGGACCAGAGCATGCCAGGCACTTCTGTCTTCCACTGCCTCCCACAGTTTGGTCAAACTCATGCTGGTAGTTTCGAGAACACTATCCAGCCATCTCGTCCTCTGTAGTCCCCTTCTCCTTGTGCCCTAGAGGGTTCTAATTTAGTACCTCAGGGAGTTAATAAAGAATACAGTCATACCTCAGGTTACAGATGCTTCAGGTTGCGCGTTTTTGGGATACGGACGTACCGAAACCCTGAAGTACCGGAACGAGTTACTACCGGGTTTTGACACAGACGCATGTGCAGCAATGCTAAATTGCGCTTTGCGCATGCACAGAAGTGCTGGATCGCAACCCGCGCATGTGCAGACGCGGCGCTGCGGGTTGCAGACACTGCAGGTTGCAAACATGCCTCCTGCACAGATCACATTCGCAACCCGAGCGTCCATTGTACAGGAGTGGGGTTGGGGAGTCTAGTATGAGGTCCCAGGGTGAAGTTTTGTCCTATTTTCTCCCAAACGCTTTGCTAACCACGTTTTGCATCCTCTTAGAGATACAAAGTGACATCAGATTTCTGGGTGGACATGCAGGTAAGAGGCTTGAGATCATTCTATTCCTTTATTATTCCCTGTGCCAGGCCAGCTACATTCCCACATCTCATCAGGAAATTGCTGTTTATATATATTTTTTTTCTTCAAAATGTCCATGTCAATCATCATCACAAACAATAAATGACCATTCATTTAGCAAGGGATGTCAGGTAACCTAAAAGACCCAAGTTGTAAATGTTTGCTATCCAGAATAAGCTAGTTCTGCTCCCGGCTGATGGCAGAAAAGCAATAGCAGCTAAAAGGGATGTGGGTGGCGCTGTGGGTTAAACCACAGAGCCTAGGACTTGCCGATCAGAAGGTTGGCGGTTCCAATCCCCGCGACGGGGTGAGCTCCCATTGCTCAGTCCCTGCTCCTGCCAACCTAGCAGTTCAAAAGCACGTCAAAGTGCAAGTAGATAAATAGGTACTGCTCGGGCAGGAAGGTAAATGGCACTTCCGTGCGCTGCTCTGGTTCACCAGAAGCGGCTTAGTCATGCTGGCCACATGACCCGGAAGCTGTACACCGCTGTACACCGGCTCCCTCGGCCAATAATTTTTTTTTTTTAAAAAAGCAATAGCATAGCAGCTTGGAGAGGCCTTTGTGTGTGGAAGCAAACCTATTCCCAGCTTCTGATATTCTGGCCAATAAGTGCACAGCCACAGGGATGGTGGACGAGAACTTAAAAATGCCTTCTCCAAATTATTCATCCATTTCATAACATGAAATAATATCACTATTTGTGTTTAGTTTTTCTGCTGGTTGTTTTGACTTGATAGTTCCTTCGGTGTGTCCTCCAGGGGTGGGAAACCTGTGCGGTCTTCCAGATGTTGTTGGGTTTTGATGGTCGGGGTGATGGGAGACAATATCTGGAAGGCCACAGGTCAGCCATCTTTGCCTCAGGCTGCATCCACTGCAGGTACAAGGAAATCAGGACCTACTGAATATTCACAGCCTGGCCCATGACCCAAAAACTATGAAACATTTTTTGCTTGGGGGTTGAGGAGTTGGGGAGAAACAGAGGACATAAGGCAACCCGAGTGGAGAGGGAGAAAGGGTTGGCTTCGCATTCAGAAGCGTCATGGTTTAATCTTCGGCATATCTATGGTACGCCGGATAGAGACTCCTCCTGGAAGTCCTGGAGAAGAAGAAGAAGAAGAAGAGTTTGGATTTGATATCCCGCCTTTCACTCCCTTTAAGGAGTCTCAAAGCGGCTAACATTCTCCTTTCCCTTCCTCCCCCACAACAAACACTCTGTGAGGTGAGTGGGGCTGAGATCTGCTACCAGTCAGTGTAGATAGTACTGAACCTAGTGGACATCAGGTGGGGCTGTGGTCTAAACCACCAAGCCTCTTGGGCTTGCCAGTCAGAAGTTCGGCGGTTCGAATCCCTGCAACAGGGTGAGCTCCCGTTGCTCTGTCCCAGCTTCTGCCAACCTAGCAGTTCGAAAGCACACCAGTTCAAGTAGATAAATAGGTACCACTGCAGTGGGAAGATAAACGGTGTTTCCATGCGCTCTGGTTTCCGTTGCGCCAGAAGTGGCTTAATCATGCTGGCCACATGACTCGGAAAGCTGTCTGTGGACAAACGCCGACTCCCTTGGCCTGAAAGCGAGATGAGCACCGCAACCCCATAGTCACCTTTGACTGGACTTTATCATCCAGGGGTCCTTTACCTTTACGTTTAGATGGATTAATGGTTAGGCAGCGTCCTATGCAATGCAAACCCAGGGTGTTCGGAACCGTGTAAAATAAATTAATCAATGTCCAGCCTGGCAGCACACTTGAGCCGGGTCTGGCAGGTGGGTCTAACTGCTGTATCTTCATTTCCCACATGTCCCCGAACAAGCCTCACTCTGAGGCCCTGTGGGAAATGAACGTGGCGGCAGCTAGACTCGGTCACCCAGTGCTGCTCAGACATGGCTGCCTGCCACTACGTATAGTTACAGGAGGTCCTGGGTCAAAGGGGAAATACTTGAAGGGAGAACTTCGTGTAGAAGGGAACTGGAGGAGCAAGCCAAAGTGGGCTTGGAGGCCGAGGTGTAAGCAGGGCTCCCAGTTTAGTACACTTAAGTTGTTTCTGTGTGAATATATGATTTATGTCCGTTTACTCTTTGGCGTGACATATTTAACGGACATAAATCTGACATCAAGAATCACAAAACAGAAAAACCAGTAGGAGAACACTTCAATCTCCCAGGACATTCTATACAAGATCTCAAAGTAGCTGTTTTACTACAAAGGAATTTCAGAAATAGAAGCTGCTGAATTGCAACTCATTACCAAACTTAAAACCATGGAGAGACCTGGTCTGAACAGAGACATTGGATTCTTATCTCATTATACATGACTAAGCCATTTCTCACCTTCTCACCCCTTGCCTTTTCCTGTAAGACCTATTGCAGTTGTTAAGAGTCGTCAACAGGCTCATCTCAGCTATCTGCCAATCTCCCATTCCCACCACACTTCTGAGTTATACACCTCCCCACCTTCTCACTATATAGAAGGATCTGGCAACTTCTGTTTCAGTGTATCTGAAGAGGTGTGCATGCACACGAAAGCTCATACCAAGAACTAATTTAGTTGGTCTTTAAGGTGCTACTGGAAGGAATTTTTTTATTTTGACTATGGCAGACCAACACGGCTACCTATCTGTAACTGTTTCTGTGTAAGTTTACCTGAAGTGCCTAGAGTCTGTTTTTAAGAAGGGCAGCCTCCTGGACAACAGTAAAGCCACCATCTGGGTTAGGGAGGCACATGGGCAGAGAAGGGGGCCGACCCACACCCATCAGAGGTCTAATAATAATAATAATAATAATAATAATAATAATAATAATGGGCATCAGGCAAAAACGTTCCTCTTTAACAAGGCCTTTGGCTGATTGACATCCAAATGCCCCCTTTCCCCTATAATTTTTATTGAAGCTTTTTTCTGTGATACAAAACAAACAAATAAGCAAGGAAAGGTACATATAGTGTCTCCGGTTTCAGTTCATAGCCTTTTAAAATGTAATGGGCAGGGGGCATTATTGGGTTGCTTTTGTTTTGTATTTTCTGTTTTTATATTGTGATTTTTATGTTGTAACCGCCCTCAGGTCTGCGGGTATAGGGCAGTATACAAATACAGTGGTACCTCGGGTTACATACGCCTCGGGTTACATACGCTTCAGGTTACAGACTCCACTCACCCAGAAATAGTACCTCAGGTTAAGAACTTTGCTTCAGGATGAGAACAGAAATCATGCTCCGGTAGTGTGGTGCCAGTGAGAGGCCCCATTAGCTAAAGTGGTGCTTCAGGTAGGGAAAGGAGAATGTTAGCCGCTTTGAGACTCCTTCGGGTAGTGATAAAGCGGGATATCAAATCCAAACTCTTCTTCTTCAGGTTAAGAACAGTTTCAGGTTAAGAACGGACCTCCGGAATGAATTAAGTACTTAACCTGAGGTACCACTGTAACAACAACAACAACAACAACAACAACAACAACAACAACAACAACAACAACAATATCAAACACTCACCTGAGTATCCAGTAATGCATTCACACCTTCCTTCCTATGTATCCCAGCAAGGAATGCCTATCTTTTCTGAAGACGCCGAGACCCTTTTTCTGCCGGTGCCGGTGAAGCAAGGGCCTCGTGGAGAATTCCACCACGTCACCATGCTTTCCACACAGGTAAATTTAGCTACCCGATAACCACCTGCTGCATGTGACTGCCAACTTTAACCCCCCCCCCCTTTTCAGACGAGGAACGGCTTCCTACAGAAGTTGCTGTTTGCTTCTCCATATGCCTGCTGGCCTCACATCTTATGTCATGTCCCATGAGACCTTTGAAAGCAGGGTTGGGCAACTTGTACCTCTAGGATGGTGTGCAGATTTTGGCTGAATTATGAAATTCTGGGAGCTGTAGTCCATCAACACCTGAAAGTCACCAAGTTAGGTACCCCGAAAGATGCCTTATGAATCTTTTGGGGTACCTAACTTGGTGACGTTCAGGTGTTGATGGACTACAGCTCCCAGAATCCCTGGCCATAGGCCATGCCAGCTGGGGCTGCTGGGAATTGAGAGCCCAACGAAAACATCTCTGGTGGGCACCATCTTGGCTGGTGCCTGGTATTAAAGGCACAGCAGCCCTGTCAAGAAAACCAAAAGCGAAACTTGGAAACTCTCTGTGGTTCACGGCATGGTAGTTACGGTGAAATATACTCGGAGTCGAGAGTGGATTTCATGCTCTTTATTTATTCAGCTCATAGTGGTGAGGAGGAATGGAAGTTCCCCCAGAATGTCTGCTTTATATACATTATTTACGCAATGGGCCCCACGTGATTGGCTAATTCCGGGATTCTCCTGTAGGCCAATCACGTTGCGGATTCACTTCCACCTGGAGCTGGATTGGGTGGCTCCTGTGGACTAATCAGACTGCTGCATTCTGGATCCTATTGTTCTAGGATCAATCAGACTGCTGCATTCTGTATCCTATTGTTGTAGGACCAATCGGACTGCTGCATTTTGGATCCTATTCAACTCAAAGGAGGAACCACAGACTGAGCACTGGGGGAAGAAGGAAGACTAAAGGGAACGGTTAATAAGGAAACTGGAATGGTGTGTGAGAGACAATATGCACAGGAAACTGGAGGAAAAGAGTGTGTCTCTTACTGTGATCCTCACCTCAGTCTGAAGGAAAATATTCAATATACAGTGGTACCTCGGGTTACATACGCTTCAGGTTACATACGCTTCAGGTTACAGACTCCGCTAACCCAGAAATAGTACCTCGGGTCAAGAACTTTGCTTCAGGATGAGGACAGAAATCGTGCTCCGGCGGCGCGGTGGCAGCAGGAGGCCCCATTAGCTAAAGTGGTGCTTCAGGTTAAGAACAGTTTCAGGTTAAGAACGGACCTCTGGAACGAATTAAGTACTTAACCCGAGGTACCACTGTACCATGAAACCCCAGCTTCAAGAACAATAATCATTTTCCATCTAGGATTCCTACCCCCCCCCTTTAACTAGACATGGAATAGCAACCCAATATGCAGAAGTTCAGCCGGTGAATGTCTTGAGTTTGCTTGAGTTTTGCATGTCCGTCTGCAGGAACAGAGGGGAACAGTGGTGGGAAGAGAGCAACAACACCTGGATTGTGATGACACATGTGAGTCTTCTCTACCCCTTCTTCTTTCTCCTGCCAGCCCAGTCGCAAAGAGAGCAGCGTGCGCCTCCTGACCTCTGGGACCTGGGACGTCACCAGGATCCTGGCCTATGATGAGAACAGGAAACGGCTGTGAGTACCCGGAGGCCATGGTCCTATCCGTTCCCCAGAGCAGCTCCTCCAGATGGAAGTAGGTGGGGGAAACTATGTCTCTGCTGACCCTCTCCTTTTCCTTAGATATTTCCTGAGTTCTGAAGACAGGCTCAGCTCCAGACATTTATACAGGTGAGTATTTTGGCTCATGCCCTACTAGAATCATAGAATCATAGAGTTGGAATAGACCACAAGGGCCATTGAGTCCAACCCCCTGCCAAGCAGGAAACACCATCAGAGCACTCCTGACATATGGTTGCCAAGCCTCTGCTTAAAGACCTCCAAAGTAGGAGACTCCACCACACTCCTTGGCAGCAAATTCCACTGTCAAACAGCTCTTACTGTCAGGAAGTTCTTCCTCATGTTTAGGTGGAATCTTCTTTCTTGTAGTTTGAATCCATTGCTCCGTGTCCGCTTCTCTGGAGCAGCAGAAAACAACCTTTCTCCCTCCTCCATGTGACATCCTTTTATATATTTGAACATGGCTATCATATCACCCCTTAACCTCCTCTTCTCCAGGCTAAACATGCCCAGCTCCCTTAGCCGTTCCTCATAAGGCATCGTTTCCAGGCCTTTGACCATTTTGGTTGCCCTCCTCTGGACACGTTCCAGTTTGTCAGTGTCCTTCTTGAATTGTGGTGCCCAGAACTGGACACAGTACTCCAGGTGAGGTCTGACCAGAGCAGAATACAGTGGCACTATTACTTCCCTTGATACTAATAATGCTTGGAATTTATACAGAGCACAAATAGGACCTTCTGTTCAGGGTTCCAGCTAACCAGCCATGCCATCTTCCAGGAAACTCTATTCCACCATTGTTCCAGCTTTCTGTGTCTCCCCACCACCGCAAGTCAGTATTTTGTGCCCATTAAGTATCCTCAATGCTCACTAAGCTGTTTTTTCTTGTAACCCCCCCTCCAAATATTTAGCTTTTACCACTGAATTTCTTTTTTATATATAATAATTTTTATTAAGTTTTCCATTTAACAATCATATCACATTAATTATTCCAAATTATATCAATACAAATAATAAAGTCCAAATATTTTGCCATGCTTCGAGTTCAGTAGGGCCCAATCATCTCATATTTCTGCTGCTTTTATTGTTCACCAGTCCCATCTTCCAATCTTCTTGTTGTTATCCTTTTTCTTCTTCATAGCCTCTGAGTTGTTTCCACAGGCCAGTTAAAGTAAGCAATATTATACAGTGGTGCCTCGCAAGACGAAATTAATCCGTTCCGTGAGTCTCTTCGTCTAGTGGTTTTTTTCGTCATGCGAAGCAACCCTATTAGTGGCTTAGCGGCTTAGCGCTATTAGCGGTTTAGCGGCTATTAAAGGCTTAGCGGCTAAAAGGCTATTAGCGGCTTAGCGGCTTAGAAAAGGGGGGAGGGGGAAAATCGCAAGACTCGCAAGACTTTTTCGTTTTGCGAAGCAAGCCCATAGGGAAATTCATCTTGCGAAGCGCATCAGAAAACGGAAAACCCTTTCGTCTAGCGGGTTTTTTGTCTTGCGAGGCATTCGTCTTGCGGGGCACCACTGTACTTCTGTGTGAACTTTGTAAGGCTCTCCCCTTTTTTAAAAGCTGGTAAGTCTTTTGTTTGCAATAAATTTTGACATGCTGATCCAAAAGTCCTCCTCGGGTGGCAGACGCCATTTTTTCAGTTCCGATGAAATAAAATCTAGGCATTTGCTCATTAATTTTCCCAGACAAGTTGCACCATAAATTAGCCTTTCCAGGGAAGATGTGCCGAGTCAAACTTAGAGTACAAACATGATAACAGAGTAAAGGCTCACCTCTCCCTATGGCTATTAATCTCGCAACATCGTCTGTCTCATAATGGCGTTTTACCGCTGAGTTTCATCATACTTCTTTCTGCAAAGAAGGATGTGACAAATCCCAGTGTCTTGGCCTCAGTAATGGACTGGATGAGAGCCAACAAACTGAAACTCAGTGCGGATAAGAATGAGGCACTGTTAGTGGGTGGTTCCCTAGACCAGATGGGTGGGAGGTTGCCTGCTCTTGATGGGGTTACGCTTCCACCCGAAGGAGCAGGTTCGTAGCTTGGGGGTCCTCCTGGATCCTTTGCTGTCGCTCGAGGCTCAGGTGGCCTCAATGGCCCAGAGTGCCTTCCATCAGCTTCAGCTGGCGGCCCAGCTATGTCCCTAACTAGACAGGGATAGCCTAACTACTGTTGTCTATGCTCTCGTAACCTCAAGTCTAGGTTACTGCAATGCGTTATACATAGGGCTGTCTCTGAAGACGGTTCGGAAACTTCAGCTAGTGCAGAATTCAGCAGCCAGCTTGCTCACTGGATCAAGACAGTTTGAGCATATTACACCGATCCTGGTCCGAATGCACTGGCTACCAATTAGTTTCCGGGCCCAATAGGTTTGGACCTATAAAACCTTAAAAGACTCAGGACAGCAATACTTCAAGGACCACCTCTTTCCACATGAACCTACCCAGACACTGAGATCATCTTCTGAGGCCCTTCTTCGTGTGCCTCCTCCTTGAGAGGTCCGGAGGGTGGCAACACGAGAACAGGGCCTTCTCTGCAGTGGCTCCCCGTCTGTGGAATGCTCTCCCCTGGGAAGTTCGCCTGGCGCCTTCATTATATACCTTTAGGCGTTCCTTTTTAACTAGGCCTTGGGTTGATCTGATTTACATCCTATGCCCTTTTTAAATGTGTGTTTTTTTGGGGGGGCTATTGGGTTGTTCGGGACGCGGGTGGCGCGGTGGGTTAAACCACAGAGCCTAGGACTTGCCGATCAGAAGGTCGGCGGTTGGAATCCCCGCGACGGAGTGAGCTCCCGTTGCTCGGTCCCTGCTCCTGCCAACCTAGCAGTTCGAAAGCACGTCAAAGTGCAAGTAGATAAATAGGTACCGCTCCGGCGGGAAGGTAAATGGCATTTCCGTGCGCTGCTCTGGTTCGCCAGAAGCGGCTTAGTCATGCTGGCCACATGACCCGGAAGCTGTACGCCGGCTCCCTTGGCCAATAAAGCGAGATGAGCGCTGCAACCCCAGAGTCAGTCGCGACTGGACCTAATGGTCAGGGGTCCCTTTACCTTTACCTTTACCTTTATTGGGTTGTTGTTTTTATTTTTATTATGTATTTTGTGGTTTTATATCTTGATTTTATTCTGTGAACCACCCTGAGACGCCCCCCCCCCCGGGTATAGGGCGGTATATTAAATAAATAAATAATCAATCAATCAATCAATCAATCAATCAATCAGTCCCATGGTACCATGCTGTGACTTCTTTGCAAAGCATTTTGAGGATCAAATCACTTGCATATGCAAGTGAATCTCAAGAAGTGTCCAGAGCACTGTCTAGTCCTGTTACGTTGGATGACTTTGAGTTGGTAAGGCTCGAGGATGCGGACAAGGTGCTTGGACCGGACAGGGCGACCACTTGCACTCTGAACCCTCTTGGCTGATAAAAACTATCAGGGAGAGGACCATAGCTGTCAACGTTTCCCCTTTTTTTAAGGAAAATTCCCTTATTCTGAATAGGATTCCTTGCAAGAAAAGGGAAAAGTTGACAGCTATGGAGAGGACACCCCCTTCTGTCACCTCCAGGGCTGTGGTTAATATCTCCTTGCGAGAGGGGATAGTCCCTGCCAGCTCGAAGGAGGCAATGGTAAAACCACTCCTGAAAAAAAGCCTCCCTCAGTTTGAAAATCTAAGTCAGTGTTTCCCAACCGGTGTTCCGCGGCACACGAGTGTGCCGTGAGACATCGGCTGGTGTGCCGCGAGATACCTGGAGGGAGGCGGGCAAGTCGGGCGGCGAGAGGCGGGGCGGCGGCGGCGAGGAGAGGCCGCGCCTCCTGCTGCTGCCTGGCGCTCCTCCTCGCAGCCGGCAGCGCTGCCTGGGCGCCTCCGCGCGACTCTGCCTCGCTGGGTTTGGTCTCCCAGCAGAGACGGGTCACACGCGCACCTCCCTCCCTCCCTCAGCCTGCGCGGAGGGAGAGCCAGAGAGAGGCATCGCTCCTGCGCTCCGAGGCGGATTGAGCGCAGCTGAGAGGAGCTGCCGAGGGAAAAAACTTTCACTTTTGTGCGTCCCTCCCGGCGTGACGCTGCGCGCTGACGGGGCGGGGCTTTAATGGTGGTGTGCCGCGAGATTTTTTTTCAGTAAACAGGTGTGCCGTTGCCCAAAAACGTTTGGGAAACACTGATCTAAGTATCATAATTACTGGCCAACTGCCATTCTCCCCTTCTTGGGCAAGGTTCTTGAGCAGGTGGTCATGGAGGAAACTGATTCTCTAGATCCATTTGAATCAGGGCCTGGTTTTGACACACAAATGGATTTGGTCACCCTGTGTGAAGGCCTGTTTCGGAAGAGAGGCAGGGGAAATGTGTCCCTGTTAATTCTTCTCTACTTCTCAGTGGCCCCCTCAAGGAAGAGAAGTACCGTATTTTTTGCACCACTTTTTTCCTCCTAGAAAGTAAGGGGAAATGTCTGTGCGTGTTATGGAGCGAATGCCTGCAGATGGCGGGGGGGATCTGCTGCAGTCGTGAGCAGAGGATCCATGGTTCCCCTTCCTTCCCTCCTCCGTGGTTACAAAGCATGGATCCACATGGATCCTCAGGATTTTTGCATTGGGCTACTCCAAACTCACTGTCAGATCACATGTCTGTGGCCACAGCATGAACCACAAAAATCATATATCCACTATTTCGTTTAGAATATTTTTTTCTTGTTTTCCTCCTCTAAAAACTACGTGCGTGTTATGGTCTGGTGCGTGTTATAGAGCGAAAAATACGGTATTCCTTCCACACTAGAGGTATATAAGGGTCTGAATCTGGTCTAGAGCCTTGCCCGTTCTAATGTTTATGAGATAGACAAATAGTAAATTATTATTATTATTATTATTATTATTATTATTATTATTATTATTATTGAATTTATTACCTAGGGGTTTCAGGGCAGTTTGCAAAATAAAATCAAGATATAAAACCACAAAATAACTAATAAAAACCAAAACAACCCAATAGGCCCCCCCTGAAAAAAACACCTTTTAAAAGGGCATAGGATGTAAATTAGATCAGTGTTTCCCAAACGTTTTTGGGCAACGGCACACCTGTTTACTGAAAAAAAATCTCGCGGCACACCACCATTAAAGCCCCGCCCCGTGACGTCAGCGCGCAGCGTCACGCCGGGAGGGACGCACAAAAGTGAAAGTTTTTTTCCCTCGGCAGCTCCTCTCAGCTGCGCTCAATCCGCCTCGGAGCGCAGGAGCGATGCCTCTCTCTGGCTCTCCCTCCGCGCAGGCTGAGGGAGGGAGGGAGGTGCGCGTGTGACCCGTCTCTGCTGGGAGACCAAACCCAGCGAGGCAGAGTCGCGCGGAGGCGCCCAGGCAGCGCTGCCGGCTGCGAGGAGAAGCGCCAGGCAGCAGCAGGAGGCGCGGCCTCTCCTCGCCGCCGCCGCCCCGCCTCTCGCCGCCCGACTCCCTCCAGGCATCTCGCGGCACACGAGGCAACGTCTCACGGCACACTCGTGTGCCGCGGAACACCGGTTGGGAAACACTGAATTAGATCAACCAAAGGCCTGGTTAAAAAGGAACGTTTTTGCCTGTGTGAAATTGCTGTCACCTAGTGGCATTCAGGTGGAATTACATCCCAAATCCCGAATCTCACCCATACTCCCTAGTCAGACTATTCAGGGCAAATGAAATATTCGGACCGAAATAGAAAAATTCCACTGAGTTGAAATTTTTTTTAAAAAGCATTTTTCATGTGTAAAGGTGCTGCTCCTCTGTCAATTTCAATTAATGCATCTATAGCAGTATTTTCCAAACTTGGGTCTCCAGCTGGATTTGGACTACAGTTCCCATCATCCCTGATCAATGGTCCTGCTAGTTAGCGATGATGGGAGTTGTAGTCCTAAAGCATCTGGAGACCCAAGTTTGGGAAACCCTGATCTATAGGATGGGGGTGTAGCAGGTTCCATCTCTGCCCACTAAGTACATTAATTTTTTTGTATGTGGTAATATACCATTGGGAAGCGGGTGGTGCTGTGGGTTAAACCACAGAGCCTAGGACTTGCCAATCAGAAGGTCGGCGGTTTGAATCCCCGTGACGGGGTGAGCTCCCGTTGTTCGGTCCCTGCTCCTGCCAACCTAGCTGTTCAAAAGCACGTCAAAGTGCAAGTAGATAAATAGGTACCACTCTGGCGGGAAGGTAAACAGCGTTTCCGTGCGCTGCTCTGGTTCGCCAGAAGTGGCTTAGTCATGCTGGCCACATGACCCGGAAGCTGTACGCCGGCTCCCTCGGCCAATAAAGCAAAATGAGCGCCGCAACCCCAGAGTCGGTCACGACTGGACCTAATGGTCAGGGCTCCCTTTACCTTTACCTTATACCCATATATAGCTCACTGTTCGAGTTCAGGTTTTCATATGCTTCTACGCGTTGTATCCTTTGAACTTGATTTTCCAACATCCAACTCTAGTTTTCAATACTGCAGCACTTCGGCTCACTATGGGTAATGAGGGCATCACTGGGGCTGAGAGGAAGCCATGGCACCCCCTATGTCTTGGGGGTGAAAGGGAAAGGCTTCTCAATATGTCCTTCTCCTCTTCCTTCTGAGCCAGTGTGGTGTAGTGGTTAAGAGCGGTAGTCACGTAATCTGGGAAACCAGGTTCGTGTCTCCGCTCCTCCACATGCAGCTGCTGGGTGACCTTGGGCCAGTCACACTTCTGTGAAGTCTCTCAGCCCCACTCACCTCACAGAGTGTTTGTTGTGGGGGAGGAAGGGAAAGGAGAATGTTAGCCGCTTTGAGACTCCTGAAGGGGAGTGAAAGGCGGGATATCAAATCCAAACTCTTCTTCTTCTTCTTCTTCCTGGGCAGTGTTGAACTTGACAGCTCCTTCAACCGCACCTGTGTGACCTGTGGCCTGCAGCCCGGCTGCTCCTTTGTAGATGTCCGTTTCAGCCCCAGGATGAGGCATTTTATATTGTTCTGCAAAGGTGGGTTTCGGCAAGGGAAGACAGGTGCAAGACAAAGTTGCGGATTTACCCAAATACATATATTTATATCTGCTTTTATTATGACATTTGGGCCTGTCTGACGGATGGATCAAAACTGTTAAGGCACCTTCCATGATGGATAGAAAGCTGAAATGTTGATGCATGCACACTCTGGCTGCTTGTAAAGCATAGCTGTCAACTGTCCTTTATTTGGCGGGAAAGTCCCTTATCCCAGCGCCGTGTCTTGCTGCTGTCCCTTATTGATTATGTCCCTTAAATTTCCCGGGTTTCAAAGGAAGCAGCTCCTCTCCTTCCCTCCCTGCCGGCCAGGGAGGAGGGAGGCTCCAACTGTGTTGCTTGGCTGCGTTGCTCACCCAATAAGGAGTCTAAGAACGACTGGGGGGGTGGAGCTTGCATGCCTTGTGCCGATCAAATCAGCCATGTTGTCTGGGGACTCGCCTTTGCTCAGCGCTTCCCAGCGGAGAGGTGACGGTGGTTTTCCTTGCTGCATCCCCTTTGCTGGGTTGCTGCGCTGTGGGAACCACCGCTTGAGGCTTTGTTTGGCCGCTGGCTGGGCTTTCTGCCTTTGGCTTGGAGGGGCTCAGAAGCTGAACATACCTGTGCTTGGAAAAATCCCTTATTTTGGCTGCTGATCCCTTATTTTCGAGGCTGCTGGTCCCTTATTTTCAAATCTGTAAGTTGACAGCTATGTTGTAAAGTCCAAAAAAATTGCAGACAAATAGGAATGCCCTCTTAACTTACTTAAACAGTCTTCAGATTTGGGAAGGATGGAATTTTCAGTAGGGCACACAAACTGTGTGCATGCATTTAAATACACACACACACACATACACATTTTATCTAGAGCCAGACGCTACTCAGGGCTGGCTATGAAGATGTTGCCAATTCTATGAGCAAAAAGAAAAGGGGGAAATGATAGATCCCTTTTTCAAGGGGTTCAAAGTCTAATGAAGGAAAGAAAGAGACAGATGGTCTCGAAGCAACACAACTCATTCACTTAAGCAAGTCCTGTATGCATGTAACAGTGTCCAGTTATTATCTTGTGAATTGCCCAACATGGCCAATGGTTTGTTTACTACTGACCTGAGTTTTCTCCACCCCACAGGGCCTGGAGTCCCTCAAGTCTCTGTTCACCGCACAGCTAACCCCCGTGGTGAGTATCAGATTTGAGGGGGGGGGGGTTGCTTTAAAAACAAACAAACTGTGTTAGTCTGATGGGTGGTGGTAAATATGATCTGGATACTTTCTGAGAGACAGTATATTTGTGTTGTGGTTCTGATTTGGTGACTGAGTGTGCATTGGTTTGGCGTATCTGAACCCATCTGTCTTCATGTATCCAGTGCTTTTCTCTGCACTGATCTCTCAACAGATCACAGGAGCAGGTGAAACCAGTTTGGGGAGACTATGTGGGCCATGTTCTCGCTCTGTGTGTCTGATCAGCTCTGAGCTGATCGTGGCTGATTTTTCTGTGTCCAAAGGGAACTTGTCCACCTGCTTTTCTGCCCCAACCTAAAGGATGTCAGCATCGCCCTTGAGCCAGTGCCACTAACTAGACTCATACACTTCAGCCCCGACTGGGCTAGGCGAGCTGGGTAGCACTTCCAGAGACCACCTTCTGCACAGGAACAGGTCAAAGTGCTGTGGACTCACAGCTTAGAGTTGTGAGCACCGGATTCACTTCCACAAAAAGACAGTCGTCGCACAGCAGAGTATAGCAGAGCATAAACGACTCGGAGAGCAGCTCTGTAGAATATCTTCTTTTATTCTATCTACAACTATAATACACAACTATGTACAGAGCTAAATGAGGTCTAAGCGAAAATGCTGAACTGCACTGAGTGTCTGCAGCTGCTCTTATCAGCAACCTTATCTATACACACGATCTCTCTCTAACACTCAGTCTCTCTCTCTGACATGAGGTTGGAGCGGAATAAGTAGAGAGCAGAAACCGCCCCCTCCTCTCTGGAGAATCAGCAGAGAACATCAACAGATTCTTGGATATGGGAGGGGTGAAATCTCCTCAAACAAGAGTTCTGTGTTATATGAAAACATATTTGCTACGTTGTTCACCTTGGTCTCAATAACGGTTGTAATTTACTTCCCACGTGAGTTACATAATGAGGAAACACTTTTAGCCTTGTGCCTAATAGCTGCAGTTAAGCCCTATTCCCTTGAATTCAAGGTCAGCTTTTTAAAAGCAGCTTCGCCCCTCGTTATCGCAACATCCTGCATCAGTGAGTTCCAGAGATCTGCTATATTTATGGGGAAACTGCTGTTTCTAAAAGACTGGCATCCACAACTGACTTGTGTAGGAAGTTGCCCAAGTGCTACTAACGGTGTTGGTATCTGTCTCATTCCTGGCTCCCAGACTTCCTTCTCCTGGAAGAGAACCGCCTTTTGCAAGATGCCCTTATGCATAAAGAGATGCCGTTGGTGGAATTCAGGTCGTTTCGACTTGCTAACTACGGTGAGAATGCGAAGGCTGTCCCTCTACTTCCCAAGCCCCTCACAGGAAGTTCATTGCAAGGCTGTGATCATAAGAAGCATGCTACTGGATCGAGACCAAAGGCCTCTCCTCCTATATTCAGTCACATATTTTTTCTTGTTTCCCTTACAACTCAGACCTGTCTGTGCGTGTGACCCTGCCGCCGCCACACCAGTGTGCCTTCTGTCCATTGCTACTGCTGCTGTGAGTAGTGGGGAGGAGAGAAAAATAAGATTCAGATTTCATTTAAAGGCAAAGTTATCCAATCTGCACATTCTGAAACTAAACCAAAAATAACCCCGCTCTCTGGATTTTGCACTTACCGTATTTTTCGCACCATAGGATGCACCGGACAATAGGACGCACTTTGTTTTAGAGGGGGAGAACAAGAAAAAAAATTCTTCCCCTCTCTGCCCAGTGCCCCTTCAGTGAAGCAGCAGGAGGCGCTGCACAGAGAGGGGGAGAACTTTCCCCCTCTTGTTTTCCCACTCTAAAACAAGGTGCCGTTTAAGGTGCGTTCAGGCGGCTACCTTGGAAGCCTGGAGAGCGAGAGGGGTCAGTGTGCACTGACCCCTCTCACTCTCCAGGCTTCAGGTTCCTTTCGACCTGCTCTTTGGGGCTGGCGGGGGGGGAAGCCCACCACCAGCCCCAAAGAGCAGGTCAGGGAGCAGTGGAAAGGCGCAGCGGAGAGGCTCCTGCCATAGCTGCGCATCACCTCTCCAGCCGGGAGAGGGTCGCAGAGTGCTTCTTTAGCCCCGCGCGCACGCTCTCTCTGCTGGAGCGGTGACATGGGGCTGTAGAGGCTCCTGCGATAGCCGTGTGCCACCTCTCCAGCTGGGAGAGGGTTGCGGGGCTATGGCGTCTTCGCTCCATAGGACGCACACACATTTCCCCTTCATTTTTGAAGGGGGAAAAGTGCGTCCTATAGAGCGAAAAATACGGTAGTCTGTTTTGGCAATGCAGCTGTCCAACTGATCAATGCTTATAAAAATGCATACATTAGGAGAAACCATGCACAAAGATTTGTTATTGGTTTCAGAACTCACAGGGTTAAGGAGTTCTGTGTGACGTCTCTTTCCTGAGGCGTGGTTAGAAACTCTTATGGGAGTGGTTTGACTCTGAGAGTTTTAGTCTGGTTTTGCTTTTGCGGAGAGAGGATGCAAGATGTGTGCGTTGTCGCCTGGAGAGATTTAAGATCTGCTTTACTTCATGATTAAAGGCTAACAAGATAAGGAACGCCTTTGTGTCTGCTCTGAATTTATTACCCACATGCTGCAATTGCTTCGCTGCTGTGTTTACTCTGCTACCGGCAAGAGGCGGAGGCAGGAAGGACTTTTGTATCAGCACGGACAGGCAGCAGAGCTGCGCAGGGAAGCGTGCCAGGCTCCATGTTTGTTTTTCTTGGCACTCATGGCAACTTTGGCCTCTCCGTTGCCATAAGATTTACCGTATTTTTCGCTCCATAGGGCGCACCAGACCATAGGGCTCACCTAGTTTTTAGGGGGGGGAATTAAGGGGGGAAAGTTTATTTTCCCCCCAGCCCCAAAGTGCAAAGAACTTAAAAGCTCGGGCTTCCCCCTCTCCAGCCCTGCGGCTAAAAACGAAGCCAAGACAGCGAGCAGGATCCATCCCGCTGGCTGTCTTGGTTTCCTCTTTAGCCACGCACAACCTCTCCAGCTGGGAGAGGCTGCGCGCGGCTTTGGCAGACACCAAGACAGTGAGAGGGATGGATCCTGCTCACTGTCTTGGCTTCGCTTTTAGCTGTGGGGTGGGGGCGGGGGAAGCCCAAGCTTCCCCAGCCCCCAGAACAGGCTGCTATCCACAAGCCTTCGGAGCCCGGCAGGAACTCCTGCCGCACTCTGAAGGCTTGCGGATAGCTTCCTGAAGCCTGGAGAGCGAGCACTGACCCCTCTCACTCTCCAGGCTTCAGCAAAAGCCTGCATTCGCCCCATAGGACGCACACACATTTCCCCTTCATTTTTGGAGGGGAAAAAGTGCGTCCTATAGAGCGAAAAATACGGTAAATCATGGGCCCAGTCACCTTCTAAATCCACCCCATGGACAGTCCGGGAATCAGTGTGTTTTTACATGAGTAGAATGTGTGCTTTTATTTAAAAAGCATCCCTGGGTTATTTGTGGGGCATAGGAATTCGTTCATTCCCCCCCAAAAAAAATATAGTCCGGCCCCCCCACAAGGTCTGAGGGACAGCGGACTGGCCCCTGCTGAAAAAGTTTGCTGACCCCTGATTTAAATGTTAGTGGGAATGGCATGCAAAAAATGTCTTCTTGCAGCAGTGTGTCCATTAAGCAAAACTGCATACAGAAATGTGTTTATTGGGAGGGGGTGGGGTGGGAAATTACACTAAGAAGCTGAATAATTTTCGGGCGGATTCCAAAAGAGAAAATCCATAAACTGCTGCAGGAATGCAAAGAGTTGGATTTGAGACTGGAGAAATCGGAAACAGAGAGAACTCTAACTGACTGCTCCTTCCATCCCTAGCTGTGAGTGGCATCCCAGCTTAGCCTTGCCTCCATGCCGTTTCGTCCTCACAGCTGTGAATTCATTAATGAATCAGCAGGGAGAGGAGCAAGCTAGAAGATGTCTAAGTTGCTGCATCCAGTGCAGATAGGGGGAGAAAGTGGACTGGGAGGGAGAGGGGAACCTTCATTTTGACAGGGAATTATGGCAGAGGTACCTTTCCACCCTGCTATCCCTGTGGAAATTTGTAAAAAAATTAATTTTTTTTTAAAAAGAGCTCCGTCCCAGAGCTGTTGGTTTGGGTTCCACTTCAGGTGCAAACATAATAATAATAATAATAATAATAATAATAATAATAATAATAATAATAATAATAATAATAATAATAATTTATTTATACCCCGCCCATCTGACTGGGCTTCCCCAGCCACTCAGGGCGGCTTCCAAAAGAATATTAAAATACTGTGATACATCAAACATTAAAAGCTTCCCTAAACAGGGCTGCCTTCAGATGTCTTCTAAAAGTCTGGTAGTTGTTGTTCTCTTTGACATCTGGTGGGAGGGTGTTCCACAGGGCAGGCGCCACTACCAAGAAGGCCCTCTGCCTAGTTCCCTGTAACTTGGCTTCTCGCAGTGAGGGAACCGCCAGAAGGCCCTCGGTGCTGGACCTCAGTGTCCGGGCAGAAGGATGGGGGTGGAGACGCTCCTTCAGGTATATTGGACCGAGGCCGTTTAGGGCTTTAAAGGTCAGCACCAACACTTTGAATTGTGCTCAGAAACGTACTGGGAGCCAATGTAGGTCTTTCAAGACCGGTGTTATGTGGTCTCGGTGGCCGCTCCCAGTCACCAGTCTAGCTGCCGCATTCTGGATTAGTTGTAGTTTCCGGGTCACCTTCAAAGGTAGCCCCACGTAGAGCGCATTGCAGTAGTCCAAGCGGGAGATAACCAGAGCATGCACCACTCTGGTGAGACAGTCCGCAGGCAGATAGGGTCTCAGCCTACGTACCAGATGGAGCTGGTACACAGCTGCCCTGGACACGGATTTAACCTGTGCCTCCATGGACAGCTGTGAGTCCAAAATGACTCCCAGGCTGCACACCTGGTCCTTCAGGGGCACGGTTACCCCATTCAGGACCAGGGAGTCCTCCACACCTGCCCGCCTCCTGTCCCCCAGAAACAGTACTTCTGTCTTGTCAGGAATCAATCTCAATCTGTTTGCCGCCATCCATCCTCCAACCGCCTCCAGACATATCCTAGGCCACTAGCTGGTAGGTGTAACATTAATCCATGTTCTAACCTCTGATTGCTTTTTCCCTCCAGCCCAGAATCCCCAGGAGGCCAGCTGGCCACTGAGGAATTCCACCTTGATTGGGACACCGTCCTGTCTAGCTCTTTGGGTGCTGTGGTGGTCCAATTCGATGCCCGGGGATCTAGAAACCAAGGACTCAAGCTGCTGCATGAGGTCAGCCGCCAGCTGGGCTCCTTGGATGTCAAGGACCATGTAGCTCTCATGCGGTAAGGACGCCTGAGCCTCACATTTTAATACTATTGCTTAACACAGGGCCGGCCCTGCTATTAGGTAGAGTGAGGAAGCTGGTTTTGGGCGTACTCTGAAAGGGACGGCAAAGTCTTTGCTCGTCGATTTATCGTTGTTCTATTTTTGCCAGCAGCGAGAGAGGCAGTTGTGAGCTTTTCTGTCTCAGGTGCCAAATAACTTAGCCAGTCTTGGGGACGATGAACCTAGGGTTGGAAAGGAGACAGAAGCTCTGCCTCAAGCAGCAAAATGTCTTGGGTCTACAGCAGGGTTCACTGAGGTTGGGGGGCCAGTGGGCAGATTTGGAATTTTGAGAGTGTGCCATGGGTGCCAGTCACAAAATGGGGGGCGGGTGTAGCGTAAAACAAAATGGCCGCCACATCTAAAAGAGCAGAAGAAGACAGAATCAGCCCCTTCAGTGGGGAACGTGCACCTCCATCAGCCATCACTGTGCGCTCAAACAAAGAGAAGTTTTTTGCGTCCTTCTCCTGCTCAGAATGGGAGAGAGGGTGGGTGTCCTATCTTGGCATCCAGTTAAATGTAGGCATGTTTAAAGAGGGGGAGGTGTTCTCAGTGTAGGAGAAGCTGAGCTAATTCAACCAGGAACTGAGCAAGAAGAGCAAACAGTCTCTTGTGCATTATGGATTTTTGAGATGTTTACTGAGATCTTTTGTGGGCTTAATAGGAGGTCCTGGTGGGCACGCTGGTGCCCGTGGGCACCACGTTAGTGACCCCTGTTCCACAGGATAGATTATGGGATGTGAGCCAGTAATTCCAAACCTATCTCCCGCTCCTGGGTCTGCACACCAGTTGAAAGAAAAAAATTTGATCACTACTTCCGTATCAGCCAGTCACGATCATCCCTTGAGACAAGAGGCAGATCCAACTCTTTCCGCTTTTCCTATTTCAAAAGGGATTGCAGCTTTACTTATTTGTCTCCACAGCCTTTCATGCAGCTGGAGATCTTTTTGTGCCAAGCATGGCCTGTATCCTAAATTGCAGGGCAATGCTATGTATATACAGTGGTACCTCGGTTTTTGAACATAATCCGTTCCTTAAGACCGTTCGGCTTCCGAAACGTTCAAAAACTGAGGCGCTAATTCAATAGAGAAAATTGAAGAAAACTCAGTGGAAGCTATTTGACTTCTGACATTCGTTCAAAAAACGGAAGCATTTGCTTCCGGGTTTTCGGTGTTTGAAAACCAAAATGTTCGACTTCCAAGACGTTTGAAAACCAAGGTACCACTGCATATATACACTCAGAAGTAAGCCCTGTGAAGATGGGACGCGGGTGGCGCTGTGCGTTAAACCACAGAGCCTAGGACTTGCTGATCAGAAGGTTGGAGGTTCAAATCCCCGCGACGGGGTGAGCTCCCATTGCTCGGTCCCAGCTCCTGCCAACCTAGCGGTTTGAAAGCACGTCCAAGTGCAAGTAGATAAATAGGTACCGCTCCAGCAGGAAGGTAAATGGCGTTTCTGTGCGCTGCTCTGGTTCGCCAGAAGCGGCTTAGTCCTGCAAGCCACATGACCCGGAAGCTGTATGCTGGCTCCCTTGGCCAATAAAGCGAGATGAGTGCCACAACCCCAGAGTCGGCCATGACTGGACCTAATGGTCAGGGGTCCCTTTACCTAAGCCCTGTGAAGTTCAGTAGGACTCACTCTTCAGTAACCGGATTTCGGTTTGCAGTCTGCACAACATTTCCCCCATCGCATTTTAATACTATTACACTCTGCAGACTAGGGCTTTCCCCCTCAGTCTTGCCCAGCAGCATAATTTTCCCCTCTTCACCTCTCCACATTTTTTGTATTTGACATCCAACCTGATTAAGAATTTCAATGAGCTTAAAAGGCTTACTCACTTTTTTGCAACTGCTTAGTTGGGGCTTAGCAAAGCAATGTCCCTATTGTTCCCTTTGCACTTTGGAAGTAAGGAATTCATTATTTTTTCCCCTTTGCTGATGCTCCGAGTCCCTGACCCTCCTGCCTATCTGATATTATGAGGGACCAATGACAGAGACCAGATAAGATTGGGAAGCATTCATGTGCACAACCACCCACCCACATCAACACATTGATTTGTTGCAGTTCTGCAGCAAGGGATTTAACATGAAAGAAGGAGCTAAAGGCATGGGGCTGTTTTGGAGATTTGAACCTATGGGCGGTGGGTGGAAAAGACTATTTATGTGTGCTACTATTACATCCCATGTTTCGTTAGCCCCAAAATGGAAAATGAGTGAGGTCCCAACTAAAGAAAAATGGCAACTTAAACTGATGGAATATGTGCAGCTTGCGGACCGAACATATAGAATAAGAGAACAAGTAGAACATAAGTTTGAAAAAGATTGGGAAAATGTTTATTGAATATAGTGGGGGAAACTGTACACTTGAAAACATTGGCAGCATTAAGATAAATTCAACAGTGTAAACAACAACAACAACAACAACAACAATAATTTATTTATTATTTATACCCCGCCCATCTAGCTGAGTTTCCCTAGCCATTCTAGGCGGCTTCCAACAAAACACTAAAATACAATAACCTATTAAACATTAAAAGCTTCCCTAAACAAGTTTTGATGGATGTACTAATTGACTACTGAATGGTTTAAAAAGGTAAAGGACCCCTGACAGTTAAGTCCAGTCGCAGACAACTCTGGGGTTGCGGTGCTCATCTTGTTTTACAGGCCGAGGGAGCCGGCGTTTGTCCATAGACAGTGCTTCCGGGTCATGCGGCCAGCTTCTGGCTGCTTCTGGCACAACGGAACACCGAAACCAGAGCAGCACACGGAAACGCTGTTTACCTTCCTGCCAGAGCGGTACCTATTTATCTACTTGCACTTTTTGGCGTGCTTTCAAACTGCTAGGTTGGTAGGAGCAGGGACCGAGCAACGGGAGCTCACTCTGCCGCGGGGATTCAAACTGCCAACCTTCTGATCAGCAAGCCCAAGAAGCTCAGTGGTTTAGACCACAGCGCCACCCGCGTCCCTTTTTACTGAATAGTTTAGTTTATGTAAAATATTCAGGGATTTATGATATGCAAATTGAACCATGGAAAGCGAAGAAGGGAAGCCATTGACATTTTCAGGTTGTTTAATGAATATTTTAAGTTGTAAAATAGAAAACTTAATAAAAATCATACACACACACAAAGGAAATGCACAGCCAGGGAGAAGGGCAGTGGTGGCGGCTGGTAGATGATGCCAGGAGCGTCAGGTTGCACAAACATGTTTCCCCCTCCTTGTGTTGCAGGTGGCTGCTACAGCTTCCATACGTGGATCGCAGGCGCACAGCCGTCTACGGGAAGGTAAATCACATGGTCCTCTGCCTCCTGAGAACATGATGCTCCTCTGTGCCTGCACCCTGCGGCCACACATTTCATACCTTGTGTCAAAGATGGGGAACTCGTGGCCTTCCTAGATGTTGTTGGATTCCAACACCCATCAGCCCCAGCTTGCATGGGCAGCGGTGATGGGTGTTGTAGTCTAACAAGAGTGGAACAGCAGGTTCCCCAACCCTGATTTAAATGATGTGCTGCCGATTGAAATTTCGTTTGCGGTTTTGTTGCTGTTGTTTTCAAGCTGCGATAGTTCTTTTAAAAGTTCAAAGTGTTACACGGCACGCTGCTTTAAAAAAAAATTGAAACATGGAATAAAACGTTTTGAATGAATGAAAAATAAAATGTATGTTTGCTTTTGTGTAGGCCTATGGAGGCTTTTTAGCACTGAAGCTCATGGCAACAGCGGAAGACCTCTTTAAATGCGGAACTGGTGTGGCACCCATTACTAGCTTCCGTTTCCACGGTGAGTAGCGGTAGAGACGGTCTGGTTTTCTTTCTTTTTCTTAAAAAAAAAGGAATCTAAATTTTGCACCACGATATACTCTGTGAAAAGGGATGAATTCTGCTGCATGTATAAATCATGCAGTTTCACTGGAAAATACAACGGTGAAGCAACAAAACCTTGGACCTGCTATGGCCTCGGCCCAGTATACCTGAAGCAGCATCTCCACCCCCATCATTCTGCCTGGACACTGAGGTTCGGCTCCGAGGGCCTTCTGGTAGTTCCCTCACTGCGAGAAGTGAGGTTACAGGGAACCAGGCAGAGGGCCTTCTCGGTGGTGGCGCCCGTCCTGTGGAACGCCCTCCCATCAGATTTCAAGGAAATAAACAACTACCTGACTTTTCTAAAACACACCTGAAGGCAGCTCTGTTGAGGAAAGTTTTTAATGCTTGATGTTTTATCGTGCTTTTAATTCTGTTGGGAGCGGCCCAGAGTGGCTGGGGAAACGCAGCCAGATGGGCGGGGTCGAAATAATAATTATTAAATTTTTATATTACCGGGGGGAGAGGTGACGACGGACCTCCAGTCAAGTCTCATTGTCCATTTCACTGCTTTGGGGTTCTGCAGTTGTACTGGGGAGGTGTTTATTGGAAGAAGCGACTCCAAAGATCCCTTAACTCTGTCTCTTGCCACAGCTGCCACCTTCTCTGAACGCTACCTGGGGATCCCTGCCAGGGAAGATGCTGCTTACACGGTATGGAGAAAGGAGCAGGAAATAGGGGCTGTTACTTATGCCTTCCTCTGCTCCCTCCCACCCCTTCTTGGGTACTGAATGAGGTAGGGTCTGGCACAGGGCCAGATTTAGCTTTGATGAGGCCAGAAGGTACTAAAGGTAATGGGGCCCTTTATATGTCCAGCTGTCTTTTGTCAATAACAAAATTGTCGCTGTTTTTGAATATATGCTGTATGGTAATTTATGGGCCTAATAGGTATCTAAAGCTATTTGCACATGCAGAATGTAGACACCCTATATATAGAAATGAGCAAACCAGTGATATTTTAGGGAGCAGGCTAGCAGGTGGAGCCCATTACATACACAACACAATACACTGTTGCTGTTTTATTTTTTTGGTTATCTTATATTTTGGAAATGTACATCCAGGGTTTTTCCCCCCTTTAATTTTTTTGGGGGCCCCCAAGAGAGTGGGGCCCTAAGCTATAGCTTGTTTAGCTTATATGTTAATCCAGCACTGGTCTGGCAGGTCTTATTTCTCAAGCATTACCTGACGGCCCCTTTCGCAGAGAAGCCCCCTGAATCTGCAAGCAACACTGGCATGCTCAGGTTGTGTGAACCAAGTCCAACTTTTTCTTTCCCAGTGTGCGCGAGTGTTACTTGCCCTACTGCCTTTTTCAGGTGGAGAGATTTCTCCCACACTCTCCCAACTTTATCATACATTTAAATGACTCTACGTCCCCCGAAAGGACGCGGGTGGCGCTGTGGGTTAAACCACAGAGCCTAGGACTCGCCGATCAGAAGGTCGGCGGTTCAAATCCCTGCGACGGGGTGAGCTCCCGTTGCTCGGTCCCAGCTCCTGTCAACCTAGCAGTTCAAAAGCATGTCAAAGTACAAGTAGATAAATAGGTACCGCTCCGGTGGGAAGGTAAACGGCGTTTCCATGCGCTGCTCTGGTTCACCAGAAGCGGCTTAGTCATGCTGGCCACATGACACGGAAGCTGTACGCCAGCTCTCTCGGCCAATAAAGCGAGATGAGCGCCACAACCCCAGAGTCGTCCACGACTGGACCTAATGGTCAGGGGTCCCTTTACCTTTACTATGTCCCCTGAAGACTCTTGGGGACTGTAGTTTACTAAGAGTGCTGCGAATTGTAGCCCTGTTGAGAGGTAGGCAATATTCCCAGTATCCTTTAGGAGGAAGATTCGCTTTATTTAACCGTATTAATTTCTGAAAATCCCTACCCCTCCCCCCCCCCACTGTCTAGGTCAAAGAGTGCTTGCAGAAGTTTGCAGTAAAACTCGCACACAAAACAATAAAACACCACTGTGAATGAAAAAAAATTAAGTGATGCCATTGTAAAAAGAAGGCCTAACATATCACCGATGCAGTGCAGGCTCACAGCTGAGCTGGCAAACACAGAATCCTGAGCTGTTACATTTCGTTGTTTTTTTATGATTTTCAGTTTTATACATTTCAGTAATTTTACAATCATTTTAACATTTCAAAACTTGACTTCCTTCCCCCTCTTTCTGCGGTTCGTTAAATTTATTTCTAATATTTTATGCATATCCAAATTAACTTAATTTGTTCATTTATCCATCTACTTTAAATATATACTCTTATAAAACTGCGGGTGATTACAATAATCCTGCCAATGTTCTTATCTGTTTACAGTTCGTTTGTAAATATCCCATAAACCATTTCCATTCTTTTATAAAAAGCTTGTGATCTTGATTTCTTATTTCTCCGGTAAGTTTTGCCATTTCTGTATATCCCATAAGTTTTTGTACCCATTCTTCATTTGCTGGGACCCAGAGAAGAAAGAAGAAAGGAAATGGAAAGAAAATGAGCTGTTACATTTTGAACCCGTTTCTCTGCTGCTACCTCCTCAGTGGCTGCCAGCTTCCCCATTCCACCTGCCCCACGAAATCACCAATTATTATTTTTTGGCCAGCTGTGAATCCATGTGTGATTTGCTGGAACCTGCAACATGTCCGTGCAGAGGTTGGGCTGCTGGCACTTGCCTCCAATTCCTGCTGGCACAAGTGCACTCCTGATTTATAACCTGATTGTGCAGGAAAAGCTTTCCCTGTTGCTGCTGCAAAGGGGCAGTGGGGAGGGAGACAGATATTTTGGTGCTTCGTTCCTGCCTCTTCCACCCTTTTCCTTTTCCTCCCTCCAGATGGCCTCTGTGTTGGAAGAAGCACCCCACCTCAAGGACAGAAATGTCCTCCTTGCCCACGGAACTGGAGATGGTAAGGTTTGACCTCTCCATTGACTCTCCCACTCGCCCATCCCATCCCTAACAATGATCTCCAGGTTGACTCGAGGGTTTGGGGGTGGAGCTGGGAACAATGTACTGGAATGGGCTCCTTCCCAGTTGCCTCCTTATACAGGAAGATAGGAAGGGGCCTTATAATACCTTCTGCACTCTGTCAGTGGATCTCCAGGATTTCAGACAGAGGACTCTCCTAGATCTACCTGGAGATGCTGGCGCTGTGGTCTGAACCACTGAGCCTCTTGAGCTAGCCAATTGGAAGGTCGGCAGTTCGAATTCCCATGATGGAGTGAGCTCCCATTGCTCTGTTCCATCTCCTGCCAACCTAGCAGTTCGAAAGCACACCAATGCAAGTAGATAAATAGGTACTGCTGTGGCGGAAAGGTAAACAATGTTTCAGTGCACTCTGGGTTCCGTCACGGTGTTCCATTGCGCCAGAGGCGCTTAGCCATGCTGGCCACATGACCCGGAAAGTTGTCTGTGGACAAACGCCGGTTCCCTTGGCCTGAAAGCAAGATGAGCGCTGCAACCCCATAGTTACCTTTGACTGGACTTAACCATCCAGGGGACCTTTACCTTTACCTTCTGTGCACAAAGCACATGTTCTACCACTGAGCTACAGGCAGACCTTTCCCATGTTTTCCCCTTGGGAGCAATGCCCTTAATGGGTTCCCTCCCTGAGTTGGCTTACCTCTTCCTTATACTTTTCTGCCCATTTGTCTATGTGCTCTTCCTTTGGGTCCAGTCTGTGCATCTGCCCACAAGGAAAGAGCACGGGCAGTGGAAGCCATGGTTCCTTCCCCTTGTTCCTGCCGCTGGAGTGGGGAGGTGAGGGAGAAGCCGCAGTAGGGAGTACAGGGGGGCGCACGTTGGCAGTGGTTGGGGCCAGAGCCAAAAGTGGGTAAGGCACTTTTGCATGTGTGCATGTGTGTCATTTCCCCTTATGTTCCCCCTCACCTCTGCTTCTTCGGAACCCTTGTGAAATTAGTCCAAGGTATGCATGAAATTAAGGGACGCGGGTGGCGCTGTGGGTTAAACCACAGAGCCTAGGACCTGCTGATCAGAAGGTTGGTGGTTCAAATCCCCGCGATGGGGTGAGCTCCCATTGCTTGGTCCCTGCTCCTGCCCACCTAGCAGTTCGAAAGCACGTCAAAGTGCAAGTAGATAAATACCTCTGGTGGGAAGGTAAATGGCATTTCCCTGTGCTGCTCTGGTTCGCCAGAAGCGGCTTAGTCATGCTGGCCACATGACCCGGAAGCTGTATGCCGGCTCCCTCAGCCAGTAAAGCGAGATGAGCACTGCAACCCCAGAGTCGTCTGCAACTGGACCTAACGGTCGGGGTCCCTTTACCTTTATGCATGAAATTAGACTCAGGCCCCGGTTTCCCACCCCTAGTTAAGTGGTTTTTCTCTCCAGGAATGATCACAGAGTTGGAAGGGACTCCTAGGGTCAACCCCCTGCAATGTAGGAATCTCAGCTAAGGCATTTGTTATAAGAAAAAACCTGTTCCTTTTTCCCTTATGGGGTGTCCAAGAGCCAGTATAAAGTCCTTAAATGCGTTCCCCATCAGTAGGAGAAAATAACAGAGACCAACCAGAGTATATTGAGAAGCAAAGCAGTTAGTAAGCCTGATCTTTATTAAACTGTTGCAACTTGCCACATGCAGGAGGGAGGAGAACCCTGAACAATAGTGCGCAAGCCCTTATATAGACTTTCTGAAATTGCCCACCCTGTAGCCCAAGACCACCACCCCCATCCTACATACATCACCAGGTGTATCCTGTCTGCCAGGATGTCTGTTAATGGTCACTGATTGCTTTACATGGGCAGCCTGGCCATTCTTTTGTGGATGGTTAATACTTTAATTCCTGAATCCAGGTCAAAGACTCACCCTATTCATACACAAATATGCCCTTAAGACAGGATTTGCAACTGAAAAGGCAATGGGAAGGTTTTCCCATTTCCCTCCCTTACTGCAGAGGAATATTTGAGGTCACTGGGAGAGTCAAAAGGGCTTCAATATTGTTCTCCTGTTCCATTTCAGACACGTGGTTTATATACTTATGTATGTGTTTGCCTTGTACATTTATGTACATTTAATTTATATTTGAGACCTTAGAATTCTTATAACGTGTCCATGACAGATGGCTCTATCCATGCTAGAACTGGTTTTTCCATATGCCAAAGTCATCCCTTCTTGTCGCCAGTTTCTCTTACCAGTGGCGTAGTGTGGGGGGTGCAGGGGGGGCCGGCCGCACCGGGCGTAACATCTGGGGGTTAGGGTTAGGGGGCACAAATCCATGGGTTAGGGGGCGCAAATCCACGGGTTAGGGGCGCAAATTACTTGCCTTGCCCCGGGTGCTGACAACCCACGCTACGCCACTGTCTCTTACTCCTAATTGGCCGTTCAGAAGGGAGCCTACAGAGAGACAGACAGATGCCAATCAGATGTGCTATCCATTGTCTCACATTCTCCCTCTTTCCTCTGGCAGCCACAGTGCATTTCCAACATACAGCTGAACTTCTTATCCGGCTTCTAGCTGCGGAGTCTAACAACTACACTACCCAGGTAGGATTGATTAGGAAAGGGGGACCAGGTTTCTGGCAGCGAGGAACTGCTCCTTGTGCCCCACCAGACTGGTGTGGGTTTTTCTTTTTTTTTGCGAGTGTATTCTGCAATTATGCTGGAGGTGATTTTATGCTGAACCCTCCATGCATCATTCTTCCTTATTAAGATGTTTTGTGATGTTTCTACAACATTGCTGCATTATCGCTGTGTGGAGGGGCACTCCTGAACTGTGATGCAACAAAAGCAAGGCAACCCCCCCCCCCCACATACACACTGAAACATTAGCGGTAATGTAAAGTTACGGGATTTCAGGAAAAACCAATTGGAAATGAAGCAATCTGACCAACCCAAAACAGTTTCAGGTTGCAAACGGTAGTGGTCGCTCTGTCTGATTACCTCTGTTGGGAGAGAGACCGGGGGGGAGGGCGTGTGTTCCTGTTAATTCTCCTTGATTTCCAGGTGGCATTTGATACCATTGATTAGAGCATCTTTCTGGAGCAGCTGTTGGGAAGCGGGGTTCGGTACCACTGTGCAGTGGTTCTGATCCAATTTGGATGCTTTTTTCCAGAGGGTGGTGGTACTTTTATGTATATTAACATCTTATGCTTTTATTTCAGATTTACCATATTTTTCGCTCTATAGGACGCACTTTTCCCCCTTCAAAAATTAAGGGGAAATGTGTGTGTGTGTCTTATGGAGGGAATGCAGGCTCCTTGGCTTCAGCGATAGCAATGCGAAGCCTCCAAAGTGCAGAGGGAGAGCTCCCCCCCTGTGCTCCGGAGGCTTCGCGTTGCTTTTGCTGAAGCCGCCTGAAGCCCCCGGAGGGCAGCGGGAACTTCCGCTGCGCTCCGGGGGCTTCAGGCAGCTATCCGCAAGCCTTCGGAGCGCAGCAGGAGTTCCCACTGCACTCCAAAGGCTTGCGGATATCCGCCTGAAGCCTGGAGAGCGAGAGGGGTCGGTGCATACCAATCCCTCTTGCTCTCCTGGCTTCGCTTCACTGGAGAGGCGCTGCACAGTTTTCCCTCTCTGCACAGCGCCCCTTCAGTGAAGCGGGAGGAGAAATGGAAGGGGCTCCGTTTCTCCTGCCGCTTCGCTGAAGGGGCGCTGAGCAGAGAGGGGGAGATTTTTGTATTCCTATTCTCCCCCTCCTATGGTCCGGTGCATCCTATAGAGCAAAAAATATGATAAATGGGAATTTTTTATTTTTTGGTACAGTCGTACCTCGGAAGTCAAACGCCTTGCGAGTCGAACGTTTTGGCTCCCGAACGCTGCAAACCCGGAAGCGAGTGTTCCGGTTTGCAAACGTTATTTGGAACCCGAATGTCCTCTGCGGGTTCTGATTGGCTGCGGGAGATTCCTGCAGCCAATCGGAAGCCGCGCCTTGGTTTCCGAACGTTTTGGAAGTCGAACACACTTCCGGAATGGATTTTGTTCGACTTCCGAGGTACGACTGTATTGCGAGTTGCTTTGAGTTTACTTTTTGTAAAAGAAAGAAAGAGAAGTGACTAATAAGGACAAGAAGCAACAAAAGCAGCAACGTACAAAAGCTGGGATGCCATGTTGAGCACAAATTGTGAATGCAGAATGAAAAAGATAACTGGAGGTTGTTTTCCATGTGTGCCTATTCAGGATTGCCAGAAAACATTCCAGATTGTAAGGTCCCCCTGGTATTGTGTTAAAGCGTCGTGCCAAACTGATGGTGCTATAGAATAAAAAAGGAAACTTCCCTAACCTTGTGGTATCTGTTCCACAGATCTACCCAGATGAAGGCCACACATTTGAGTCCAGCCAGCGCCACCTGAGCCAGAGGCTCGTCTCCTTCTTTCGGAGCTGCTTTGAGGATCCGAAGCATGCACATCTGTTATCTGAGGAAGATGAGGACCCGTAGTGTTTTTCCCAGTGAGGGACACTGAGGATCGCCAGCTGCTGCTGATTTCACTTGCCCTTTTCTTTGCTGCGCTGGCAACTCACGGCAGCACTTTTGCACATCCCACGGACCTGCACTTTTTGTGTGTTCTGCATTAAGCACATAGCTTGGCGCTGCCGATCACGTCCTCCTAAGGACCCCTGGTTTTACTTAAAGACCCCCAACGCATTTCCACCCCTTGGGACTGCGAAGACAGCTTTTTAAAATGTATGCGTGTGCATGAGACTCCCACAGCCAGGGGGAGGGACTTCTAGTGGTCAAGGGATGGTGGGTATTTATTCCATATGCCTTATTTATTCCCTTTGCCCATGCAAAAGAATAGCAGAGAAGCATAACGAGCTATGAAACGTAGGCAAACCTATTCAAAGTCACTCCCGTCGTGTGAGCTTTTATTACAACAGAGAAAAGTTCGGGCCCCTTTGCTGCAGAATTGCTATTCCCTCCTCCCCTCCCGCCCAGTCTTTTGTCAGCAAAGAGTATATACAGCCCTGCAAGGACCAGCAGTTTTGTTAAAGATCCTTCACAGTTCTTTCCCCCAAAGTTTCCATGAATGTGGATGAAATATACTCGGAGTCGAAAGGGGATTTCATGCTCTTTATTCAGCTCATAGTGGTGAGGAGGAATGAAAGTTCCCCCAGAATGTCTGCTTTATATACATTGTTTACACAGTGGGCCCCACGTGATTGGCTAATTCCGGAATTCTCCTGTAGCCAATCAGGTTGCGGATTCACTTCCACCTGGAGCTGGATTGGGTGGCTCCTGTGGACCAATCAGACTGCTGCATTCTGGATCCTATTGTTGTAGGACCAATCAGACTGCTGCATTCCGAATCCTATTGTTGTAGGACCAATCAGACTGCTGCATTCTGGATCCTATTGTTGTAGGACCAATCAGACTGCTGCATTCTGGATCCTATTGTTCTAGGACCAATCAGACTGCTGCATTCTGGATCCTATTCTAGGACCAATCAGACTGCTGCATTTTGGATCCTATTCAACTCGGTACATAACAGTGGAGAAGCAGTAGAATCATAGAATTAAGGAATTGTACAGCTGGAAGGCACCCTGAGAATCACCTAGTCCAACCACTGCAGTGCAGGAATATGCAGCCACCCCATTATCAGCACCCTGCTCTAACCGTCCGAGCTGTATTGTGTAGTTGTTGCCTGATCTGTAAGCCAGCAATGTTCTCAATTGAAACCCTGCTTCCTCTATGAACTCGCTAGATAGCCTTTGGCAAGTACCTTTTGCAAAGCTTTTCCTGCCGCTTTGACCGTGTACACAACCATACTTTCAAATTAAAATCAATTAAAGCACACGGTTCCCTAAAAAAAAAAAAAAAATTCCTGGAAACTGTAGTTTTCCCCTCTCAGAACTACAATTCCCACCACCCTCAGCGAATTGGGATTTTTTTTGCAGGAGATTTTGTATTTTAAATGTATAGTGCGCACACCATCTGTTATCTCAAAACTTTCCCCCTATGGTAGGCACAAGGGAAAGGCACAAAGGCTGGGGATTGCAGCATAGCTGTCAAGCGTCCCTTATTTGGTGGGACAGTCCCTTATCCCAGCACATGTCCCGCTGCTGTCCCTTATTGATGATGTCCCTTAAATTTCCCGGGTTTCAAAGGAAGCAGCTCCTCTCCTTCCCTGCCTGCTGGCCAGGGAGGAGAGAGGCTCCAGCTGTGTTGCTTGGCTGCGTTGCTCACCCAATAAGGAGTCTAAGAACGACTGGATGCCTTGTGCCGATCAAATCGGCCGCGTTGCCTGGGGACTCGCCTTTGCTCAGCGCTTCCCAGCGGAGAGGTGACAATGGTTTTCCCTGCTGCATCCCCTTTGCCAGGTTGCTGCGCTATGGGAACAACCACTTGAGGCTTTGTTTGGCTTCTGGTTGACTAAAATCCCTTATTTTGGCTGCTGATCCCTTATTTTCAAATCTGTAAGTTGACAGCTATGGGTTGCAGAGGGGTGGCAACCTGACATTTTGCATTCAGCCTTTTATTTTTCCTTCACCCTTGAGCTGCAGCCATCAATTCCCAGACAGCCTCTTGGCTTTCCAAACTCCTCCTTGGACCCCGGGCTGCCTGCCTCCTGTTTGCCACTCCCAGGTCCATCGAGCAGCAGCTGGATAGAGCCCCAGCGACCTTTGACCCTTGCAGCTATTCAGGCAGCCAGACCTTCGAGCACCAGGAGCGACAACACCTGGCTTTCCCAACCACCTGAGAAGCTGACAAAACAAGGTAACTTGTCTGAGTTTAAATCTTCCGCAGGCTGCAGGCTCCACTCGCCCAACCTCCAAACACACACGTGCAGCCATCCCAAAATTTGCTCCGGATACTCGACTTTTCTTTGGGGGAAACCCAAAGGAGATTTCTTAAAGTCATCCCTGCAACTGGCATTTTAGAAACAAATGCCGTTTCTTTTAGGAGGAATTCCAAACCGCAGCTCCATTCAGTCCATGCAGGTGTGGCTTATAGATGTCAGAAGAGGAACCATTCTGTCGAATGAATGCCCCATTAGGTTTTCCCGAGGCCACCCAGCCAAATGGGCGAGGTATAAAGAATAAATTGTTATTATTCTCAGAACCCTTTGTGGGACATCCGCCCCCAAACTGATAACCTCACCCATTGCATCTTCATGGCACTCTTTATATTTGGTGATCCTTGCAGTGGATCCTGTCTCTGCAAACAAAGGTGGGGGTTGTAACTTTCAGTTGTTAGGTGGAAAATAGATTTCCAGAGAGCACAATTTCTCATAATTGGAAGAGGTGAAAAAAGCAGCGCCTTCCGTCTCTCCCTACCCTACAAAGGTATGGGAGCTCCTTATGTTGCATGTTACCCTCTCAATTTCCTTTTATTGCACTCAGATCCAAGAGGGACCCATTGGAAAAGAAGTTCTTGCTCCTCTTTGACATTTCTTCCTGAGAGCTGCCCCAGATTTGGGGTGTGTGTGTTTTAAGTTCCTTAAAATAAAATAAAAAGCAACCCTCAAGCTTTTGATCCCCACGTATGAGGGAAAGAGAGATGCTAGGGAAACTAATCGATTGCATGAACTTTCCAGCTTGGAAGACAAAAAGAACTTGTATGTTGAGGTTTTTGAATTAGTGCCTGTTTCAGCCTTATGTTTGCACATATTACTTTTCTCTGGTCTCTCCTGGTGTAATCATTTTTGGCTAAGGGTTTGGGGTTTGTTTTTGCAGTGGGGGAGTGGTAGGGGCTGATCTCTCCCACCCACCCCACCAAGTGGTTTGCGGATTTCTGGCTGATCTTGGCTATATTTGTTCGACGCTACCAAATCATATACACCCTCACTGATTGGAAAACCAGTGTTTCTTCCCCAGGTCACGGAAGCAGTAGCTAATAAAATGGTCACCTGTATTAAACTCTTTTCTGTGTTGCTCTCATCCTCCCGCCTCTGCATCTTTGCCACTGTGCATGTGTTGAACCACAAACCCAGTACAGTGGTGCCTCGCAAGACGAAAAGAATCCGTTCTGTGATTCTCTTCGTCTAGCGGTTTTTTTGTCTTGCGAAGCAAGCCCATTGACGGATTAGAGGATTAGCGCTATTAGTGGCTTTTAGCGGCTTATCTGCTGATTGGATCAGCTGATTAGCGGCTTAGAAAAAGGGGGGAGGGAAAAAAACCCGCAGGAACTCGCAAGACATTTTCGTCTTGCGAAGCAAGCCCATAGGAAATTCGTTTTGTGAAGCACCTCCAAAACCGAAAACTCTTTCGTCTAGCGAGCTTTCCGTCTTGCGAGGCATTCGTCTTGCGGGGCACCACTGTATCTGATTTATCACGTTGGGGGAGACAGAATGCAGGCATAGATGGACTTTTCTTTTTACTGCGCTCTTGCTTTCTCAGCTTTCATATCCTCTCAGCCAAGGCTATTCAAAGGAGTTATTTCATCCATTCAGCTACCAGTTATCAAGTGCCTGGCTGCTGATTACGGCAACTAAACTGTTGGGAAAGTGTTGGGTTTGAGCTGTGGTGGCCCATGCCGGTGTGTGCAAATTTGTATGCGTAAACTAGGTCATAAAGACGGGTGTTTACATGATGCATGTCTTATAATACAGGTGGTTGTTGTTGCTTAGTTTTTGGTGACCTCGAGTCCAATTACCAACTCTCTGTGTGTGACCTAACTCACAGGGCTGTTGTGAGGATCAAATTTGGGGGGCACCTCCATGTTCACTGCCTTGAGCTCCTTAGAGGAAATATATATGAATATGAGGGGGGAAATAAAATAAATGTATATATATATATATTTCTCTTTTTTTATAATGATTTTTATTGGGGTTTTTTAACACATATTTAACACAAACAATACACAATACAATAACAAACAAACACATAAACATGTAAAATTTCAAAACCTTCTTTTCTTGAACCCTGTTTCTCCGACTTCCCCATACCTTCCCTTTCTGCATCCCTATTTTCAAATTTCTTCCAGCAAATCCTCACTTCAGAATTTAACTAATTAACGTTTTACTCCTCCTGTCTTTTACCAAATCAGGACAGCTGTAACCTCTTAATTTCCCTAACCTTGGCATTTTAGCATTCATATATTTTATAATAGTTCTTAAGATAGACTTTAAATTTCTTCCAATCTTCCTCCACCGTCTCTTTTCCTTGGTCTCGGATTCTGCCAGTCATCTCAGCCAGTCCCATGTAGTCAATCACCTTCGTCTGCCATTCTTCCAGTGTGGGTAGTTCTTGTGTCTTCCAATACTTTGCTATAAGGACTCTTGCTGCTGTTGTGGCGTACATGAAAAATGTTCTGTCTTTCTTTGACACCAATTGGCCGACCACGCCCAGGAGAAAATGTATATATAGCTTGGTGATTTGATGTGGCAGGTAGAGTGGGCATTCTGCAGAAAGGGTGAGCAGGGGAAGGTTTCAATACTCCCATTTGCTATGTTGCTCCCTGCCACCACTTTATACAAATTCAACAGAGTGTGCTGCATTCATAATAATAATAATAATAATAATAATAATAATAATAATAATAATTTATTATTTGTACCCCGCCCATCTGGCTGGGTTTCCCCAGTCACTCTGAGCGGCTTCCACAAAGACCAAAAAATACACTAAGATGTCACACATTAAAAACTTCCCTGAATAGGGCTGCCTTAAGGTGTCAGGTAGAATCATAGAATCATAGAATCATAGAGTTGGAAGAGACCACAAGGGCCATCGAGTCCAACCCCCTGCCAAGCAGGAAACACCATCAGAGCACTCCTGACATATGGTTGTCAAGCCTCTGCTTAAAGACCTCCAAAGTAGGAGACTCCACCACACTCCTTGGCAGCAAATTCCACTGTCGAACAGCTCTCACTGTCAGGAAGTTCTTCCTAATGTTTAGGTGGAATCTTCTTTCTTGTAGTTTGGATCCATTGCTCCGTGTCCGCTTCTCCGGAGCAGCAGAAAACAACCTTTCTCCCTCCTCCATGTGACATCCTTTTATATATTTGAACATGGCTATCATATCACCCCTTAACCTCCTCTTCTGCAGGCTAAACATGCCCAGCTCCCTTAGCCGTTCCTCATAAGGCATCGTTTCCAAGCCTTTGACCATTTTGGTTGCCCTCCTCTGGACACGTTCCAGTTTGTCAGTGTCCTTCTTGAATTGTGGTGCCCAGAACTGGACACAGTACTCCAGGTGTGGTCTGACCAGAGCAGAATACAGTGGCACTATTACTTCCCTTGATCTAGATGCTATACTCCTATTGATGCAGCCCAGAATTGCATTGGCTTTTTTAGCTGCCGCGTCACACTGTTGGCTCATGTCAAGTTTGTGGTCAACCAAGACTCCTAGATCCTTTTCACATGTACTGCTCTCAAGCCAGGTGTCACCCATCTTGTATTTGTGCCTCTCATTTTTTTTGCCCAAGTGCAATACTTTACATTTCTCCCTGTTAAAATTCATCTTGTTTATTTTTGCCCAGTTCTCTAATCTGTCAAGGTCGTTTTGAAGTGTGATCCTGTCCTCTGGGGTGTTAGCCACCCCTCCCAGTTTGGTGTCATCTGCAAATTTGATCAGGATGCCCTTGAGTCCATCATCCAAGTCGTTGATAAAGATGTTGAATAAGACCGGGCCCAAGACAGAACCCTGTGGCACCCCACTAGTCACTCTTCTCCAGGATGAAGAGGAACCATTGATGAGCACCCTTTGGGTTCGGTCAGTCAGCCAGTTACAAATCCACTGAGTGGTAGCAGAGTCAAGACCGCATTTTACCAGCTTCTTTACAAGAATATCATGGGGCACCTTGTCAAATGCCTTGCTGAAATCAAGGTAGGCTACATCCACTGCGTTCCCTTCATCTACCAGGCTTGTAATTCTGTCAAAAAACGAGATCAGGTTAGTCTGACATGACTTATTTTTCAGAAATCCATGCTGACTATTGGTGATCACAGCATTCCTTTCTAGGTGCTCACAGACTGTTTGCTTAATGATCTGTTCCAGAATCTTCCCTGGTATTGATGTCAGACTGACTGGGCGGTAATTATTTGGGTCCTCTCTTTTCCCCTTTTTGAAAATAGGGACAACATTTGCCCTCCTCCAGTCTGCCGGGACTTCGCCTGTTCTCCAGGAATTCTCAAAGATGACTGCCAGTGGTTCTGAGATCACATCTGCCAGTTCTTTTAATACTCTTGGATGCAGTTCATCTGGCCCTGGAGACTTGAATACATCTAAACTAGCCAAATATTCTTGTACTATCTCCTTAGTTATTCTGGGCTGTGTTTCCTTTGCTGAATCATTTGCTCCAAATTCTTCAGGTCGGGCATTGTTTTCTTTATCGGAGAAGACTGAGGCAAAGAAGGCATTGAGTAGTTCAGCCCTTTCTGTGTCCCCTGTTTGCATTTCACCATCTTCTCCTCTGAGTGACCCCATTGTTTCTTTGTTCTTCCTTTTGCTACGAACATACCCATAAAAGCCTTTTTTGTTGCTTTTAACCTCTCTAGCAAGCCTGAGTTCATTCTGTGCTTTAGCTTTTCTGACTTTGTGTCTACACGTGCTGGCTATTTGTTTGAATTCCTCTTTGGTGGTTTCCCCCCTTTTCCATTAGTTGTTTATCTCTTTGACATCTGATGGGAGGGCGTTCCACAGGGCGGGCGCCACTACCAAGAAGGTCCTCTGCCTGGTTCCCTGTAGCTTTGCTTCTCGCAATGAGGGAACCACCAGAAGGCCCTCGGCACTGGACCTCAGTGTCCGGGCAGAACGATGGGGGTGGAGACACTCCTTCAGGTATACTGGGCCGAGGCTGTTTAGGGCTTTAAAGGTCAGCACCAACACTTTGAATTGTGCTCGGAAACGTACTGGGAGCTAATGTAGGTCTTTCAAGACCGGTGTTATGTGGTCTCGGTGGCCGCCCCCAGTCACCAGTCTAGCTGCCGCATTCTGGATTAGTTGTAGTTTCTGGGTCACCTTCAAAGGTAGCCCCATATAGAGTGCATTGCAGTAGTCCATGTGGAAGATAACTAGAGCATACACGTGTTGTTTGCCCCTTACTTAGTTATTTTCCTACAAATACTACAAAATCATGCAATGGGGGGAAAGGAGCTCTTCTCCTATAATATAACACATTAATTTTTGCAGCGGTGAAGTAAGTTTGTCAACAGTTCTGCATCAAAAGCTTCAGCAATGTTTTCCAAGTGACTCACAATCATACATGGATCAGCTGGTATTTGCCAACCAGCCATCTGCTCAATAATATTTTTTTAAAAGCTTCCCAAATGCTGTTACGGCTTGGTGGGTCCAAGTGATACGTATGAGGCCTGCAGGAGCCGTATGCTCATTGTCGTGTAACTATCCTGTAAACAAATCAGAACAAATAAAGACCAGATTTAATTATGTAATCCACTATGCAAGTCAGGATGAATGCCTTGTATCTGGTCTTAACTGAGTTTCCATTCTGATTTGTTTGCTAGGTGGTTGTATGAAAATGAGCAGTTACCCTGATTCGCTTGTGGGTCATTTATGCCTCTTCCATTTGTTTGTTCCACACATAGGAGGCAATGCTTAGGGGGCCAAGCTCCCTTCAGCACCCCCTAAAATATTTGAGGGGGCCAGAGTCCCCCCAAAGTTGATGGGCATTGCCATTCAAATGGTGTTTGTGTGTGTGACGCGTCATGTGTTTGATTATATTGGGTGGGGCTTACCTGCCCTCCCCCATATTTTTATTCAAGTTGGCACCCCTGGTTCCACACTTTTCAATGCGTTTCCCAGTCACTTTCTTAACTGCAAAAAAATAAGAATAGAGTTCATTTCTTTTTGGAAGTGGATTTGTTGCACCCGGGCAACAGAACCCTTTAATCCACATTAACTGCACAAACCTAAAGTTCTGGTCTGTGCTTGAATTTGTCACGCAAAACATAAGGCTGTGGGGAGGGTGACTAAGGGAGAATACTGTTATTTCATAATACAGTCGTACCTTGGAAGTCAAACGGAATCCGTTCTGGAAGTCCGTTCGACTTCCAAAACGTTCAGAAACCAAAGCGCGGCTTCTGATTGGCTGCAGGAAGCTCCTGCAGCCAATCAGAAGCCCCGGAAGCGCCGTCAGACATTTGGCTTCCAAAAGAACGTTCGAAAACAGGAACCTTCACTTCTGGGTTTTGACCGTTTGGGAGCTGATTTGTTCGGGAGCCAAGGCGTTTGAGACCCAAGGTATAACTGTAATGTGACCCCCCCCCAACTCAATGTTGGCCTCCACCTGGAGAAGGAACCGGCAAGCCACTCCAGTATTTTGCCGAGAAAACTCCGTGGACATAAAAAAAGGAGCAGCTTTGAGATGAATGTGAGAGTTTCCAAGGCATGCTCTGGTTCATGACGTCACGGAGAGTCGAACACGACTAAGACGACTAAACAACAACAACAATCAAGAGGCATATAAATTTTATGAAATTATGTAAGTAATACAGTGGTGCCTCAGGTTAAGTACTTAATTCGTTCCGGAGGTCTGTTCATAACCTGAAACTGTTCTTAACCTGAAGCACTACTTTAGCTAATGGGGCCTCCTTCTGCCACTGCGCCACCGGAACACGATTTCTGTTCTCATCCTGAAGCAAAGTTCATATATATATATATATATATATATATATATATATATATATATATGCAGGTTTTGGTGTCTTCGGGTGTCTTCCCGTGTAAGAGTCGGGGTGTCTGTGCGAGGTCTCACTCGTCATCTTCAGGCTGGTGCGGCCCAAGAGCGGCAGCGCGGCCTCGGCGCCCACCGGGACCGGCTCCAAGAACTGGGAGGCCGGGCTGGTGTCTGCCCGGTTAGAGGAGTAACAAGAAGCCGAAAGCACCAGCCTGAAGATGACGAGTGAGACCTCGTCGAAACGTCGCACAGACACCCCGACTCTTACACGGGAAGACACCCGAAGACACCAAAACCTGCATTCCTGTACCCGTGAAAATCTACGAAAGCATATATATATATATATATATATACACACACACTGTATTTTTTGCTCTATAAGACTCACTTTTTCCCTCCTAAAAAGTAAGGGGAAATGTGTGTGCGTCTTATGGAGTGAATGTAAGCTCAGCAGCTATCCCAGAAGCCAGAACAGCAAGAGGGATCGCTGCTTTCACTGTGCAGCGATCCCTCTTGTTGTTCTGGCTTCTGAGATTCAGAATATTTTTTTCTTGTTTTCCTCCTCCAAAAACTATGGTCTTATGGTCTGGTGCGTCTTATGGAGCGAAAAATACGGTGTGTGTGTGTGGTGTGTGTGTGGGTGTGTGGGTGTGTATATTATTGATTTCAACATACCAATTATTATACATTCCACAGAACTTCACATCTTATACAATCTTTTTGGACTTCCATCAGCACCTCTGATGAGCCACCATTTTTATCATTTCTTCTGCATTTCTTAAATTCCTATTGCCTTTAATTATCTTAACTCACAATCCACCTCTTTAACCATTTTTGCAATAATTCAAATAATTTACCTCACAAAACTTCTTGCAACCTACAAACATAATCTGGTCATCACAATTACTTTTCAAATAGTCCGTAAATTTACACCAGTCTTCTGTGAATCTCTGGCCCTGCAGGTTTCAAATTCTTCTGGTTAGTTTATCCAATTCTGCATAGTCCATCAATTTCATCCTCCATTCTTCTTTTGTCGGTAATTCTTCTTGCTTCCATTTTTGTGCCAATAATATTCTTGCCGCCGTCATTGCATATAAAAACAACTTACAATCCTTTCTGTTTATATCATTTCCTACAATGCCAAGTAAAAATGCTTCTTGTTTCTTAATAAATGTATATTTCAACATTTTTTTCATCTCATTATATATCATCTCCCAGAAGTTATTCACCTTTTTACATTCCCACCACGTATGATAAAATGTTCCCTCTTTTTCTTTGCATTTCCAACATTTATTGCGCAAAGTTCTTAACCTGAAGCACTATTTCTGGGTTAGCGGAGACTGTAACCTGAAGCGTATGTAACCTGAGGTACTACTGTAACTGAGACTGATGATTACAGCCCCAACATCAAACAGAGAAAGGGCAGAGAGAACTTCAGGTCCATCTTCATTGTCCATCTCTTAGTCTCCACATTGCAGGGATAGTCAGACAAAATTCTCAGCATGGACTTGTTTTTCTGGTGTGGCATCCATCTCACCTAGCCCAAACGCTGGTAGTTAATACTTTCCATGCTGAAATCTTGTATGGAGGCCATCTCAGGACAATTGCCACAGCCAGGCCATTTTCTGGTGATGTTCTGAGTACTGGTGGTGGCTTTGTCTCCTTGGAAGGGTTCATTTTCTGGTGAGCGGAACTGTGAAAGAAGCCCTGGCCTCACTGTGAAATGGTGAGATTAGAAGGGCGAGTGGCACAGTTGCTCCTGATTTCTCTGAAGTTGCATACCCCTCAATACCCCCCAGTTTTCCAAAGATCTTCAGACATTGGAGATAGAGCGTGAATGGTGGGAAACTCATCGCAAAGATCAAATATTTGTGCCTCCCACATGGTGGTGAAGGCAGCAAAGTAACAACCCAAAATTGTTAAGGATCTGCAGTCTTTGGCCTCAGTCAATGGGAAGCTGGAGTGCTTGAACAGCTGCAGCGATAAGTATGCAAGGCTCTTTGAGGATAATGTCCTTCAACTCTCCACTAAGTCGGATGCCATATTTCAGGGGTGGCCAACTCCCAAGAGACTGGGATCTACTTACAGAATTAAAAACTGGCAGTGATCTACCCCCGTTTTTGGGGGGTTCAGGTCAAAGTTGTTGACCTTTTTTGGGGAAGGAAAGCCCCGTTTTTTGGGGGGTCAGATCAAAGTTATTGAGCTTTTCTTAGGGAGGAGGAAAGCCCCAATTTTAAGAGTTTTGGGGGTAATAATAATAATAATAATAATAATAATAATAATAATAATATATTATTTATACCCCGCCCATCTGGCTGAGTTTCCCCAGCCACTCTGGGCGGCTCCCAATCAGTGTTAAAAACAGTACAGCGTTACATATTAAAAACTTCCCTGAACAGGGCTGCCTCAAGATGTCTTCTGAATGTCAGGTAATTATTTATCTCTTTGACATCTGATGGGAGGGCGTTCCACAGGGCGGGCGCCACTACCGAGAAGGCCCTCTGTCTGGTTCCCTGTAGCCTCACTTCTCGCAATGAGGGAACCGCCAGAAGGCCCTCGGCGCTGGATCTCAGTGTCCGGGCTGAACGATGGGGGTGGAGACGCTCCTTCAGGTATACAGGACCGAGGCCGTTTAGGGCTTTAAAGGTCAGCACCAACACTTTGAATCGTGCTCGGAAACATACTGGGAGCCAATGCAGATCTCTCAGAACCGGTGTTATGTGGTCCCAGCGGCCACTCCCAGTCACCAGTCTAGCTGCTGCATTCTGGATTAATTGCAGTTTCCGGGTCACCTTCAAAGGTAGCCCCACGTAGAGTGCATTGCAGTAGTCCAAGCGTGAGATAACTAGAGCATGCACCACTCTGGCGAGACAGTCTGCGGGCAGATAGGGTTTCAGCCTGCATACCAGATGATGCTGGTAGACAGCTGCCCTGGACACAGAGTTAACCTGCGCCTCCATGGACAGCTGTGAGTCCAAAATGACTCCCAGGCTGCGCACCTGGTCCTTCAGGGGCACAGTTACCCCATTCAGGACCAGGGAATCCCCCACACCAACCTGCTCCCTGTCCCCCAAAAACAGTACTTCTGTCTTGTCAGGATTCAACCTCAATCTGTAAATGAGGAACAACCACTCGCCAACAAATCACTGGGAAAACAAACAGCCTCACTCAGTAAACTCCGTCTTCCATTCTGCATATCATGCAACAATTGAGGGGGGGCAAGGGGGCAGGGCTGGAATCGATTTTAGCAACACTAAGGAAGGGGACCCAGCGATCAACCGCGATCTACCAAAACCTCCTGGGGATCTACCAGTAGATTGCGATCAACCTGTTGGGCATCTCTGCCAGATTTCATCCAAATTCAGAGGAGCTGTCCCGTTCACTGCCTGTTCTGGTTTTATGAGATCAGTTTCCACTTTTGAGACCCGAGGATGGAGGCAAGATGCTTGCAATGGTTCGGCCAACCACATGCCATTTAGACCTTGCCCGTCCTAACTCCTACAATCTAGCCAGAGGGTATTGACTGTGTTGTCAGAATGCAGTGCCGAAGGATGAGGTAATGCCCATTGCCTTGAAGGAGATGGTGGCATATATGGTATGACCCCCTCCAGGACCCTTCGCAAACTACAGTTCCCAGGATTCTTTGGGGGAAGTCATGTGATTTACAGTGGTACCTCGGGTTACATACGCTTCAGTTTCCTTACGCTTCAGGTTACACACTCCGCTAACCCAGAAGTAGTGCTTCAGATTAAGAACTTTGCTTCAGGATAAGAACAGAAATCGTGCTTCGGCGGTACGGTGGCAACAGGAGGCCCCATTAGCTAAAGTGGTGCTTCAGGTTAAGAACAGTTTCAGGTTAAGAACGGACCTCCGGAATGAATTAAGTACTTAACCCGAGGTTAAGTACTTAATTGGCAGGGGGTTGCTTGGCAGGGGGTTGGACTCGATGGCCCTTGTGGTCTCTTCCAACTCTATGATTCTATGATTCTAGGTACCACTGTAAATGGATTACATGCATGCAACGCGCCTCATTATAGCAGTAGTCCTGCAATATTCAGTTCTAGCCGCAAAGCTCTTATTTGGGCAACCCTCACATCTTCCCAACACCTTATTTACTCTTGGCTTTTCTGTTAACAAGACTGGACATTTTGTTTCAGACATTGTGTAAAATAATTTCCCTCAGCATGGGCACAATTAGATTTCCAGTTAGCTACTTGTCAGCCGGTGATCCTTTAATCGCATTGTTGGTACGAATAATCTGAGAATGGGGGCATATATTGCCAAACAAATCTGCAGCAGCTCTGGGAAATGGACTCACTGGTCTCCCGGTTCCCCAGACCTTCTCTTTTCTCTTGGTACTATGTGTTCACATTCTGCTGTATCCAGAAATTGACCTTTAATACATCCTGCTTGGCAAGGAAAGGAGCTCGCCATTTCTGAGTTTCTGCCCGGCTGGGTCAACTATTAACTTCCCCCAAATAAAACAACCTGGCTTGCAAAACTGTCTATCAAGAACAAGTTGTACTCCTGCCCCTCTCTAACAGTTGTTATCTTTCTCTTGAAGAGCAGGGAATCTACTTGATTCCACACAAAACACCCTGGAGGGCATAAGAAACAGATGAGAAGCATCAGAACAGAGATTAATCTAGTCCAGCATTCTGTTTGCAAATTGGGAAATCGGGTGTTCTCAGGCAGGGGCAACCTGTCCTGTTTTGCCACCTAGGGTGAAACCGAGATGGTTGCTTCCTGACCCCTGCCGTGCCATGCCCTGGCTCTTGCCGAATTTGGCAGCAGCCAAGGCACTCCTCAAATTTTGCCTCTTGCTTAGCTTCTCCACCCGGAGGTGGCCCGAACACCTCCCTCTGGGTGGTGGAAGCAGTTGGGTGGATGGGCAGAGTGCCGTCTCTTCCTCTTCTGCCGCCTGAGGCGGGCACTTCACCTCGCCTCATGGGTGGGCCGGCTCTGCATCTAGGAAGCACAAGCAAGGAATGGATGCAGATTCGTGGAAAATAAGGCTGCAGTCATTATGGCTACATGTTGCTGTCCGTATGAGAAGCAGTGTAACTCTGCTAGGGGTTGTGTGGAGGAGAGGGCCATTGTGCTCATGTGCTCCTTACATGCTCATGTGCTTCCTATAGGCATCTGATTGGTCATGTGGGAATAGAAAGCTGAACCAGGCGCGCCCTTGGCCTAATCTCTCAGGGCTCTTAGTATGCTTTTAAGGCTTACAGTACACAACCAGAGGGCACACAAGGAATTTTGAGGAAGTGCCATCGCCACTGGTCACAAAACTTCTGTCACAGGGAGTGGGGCATGAAACAAAATGGGTGCTGCATCTAAAAGAGCAGGAAAAGGCAGGCAGACCCTCAAAATGGTATGACATGTTCACCAGAGGTGCGGTTCTGAGGGCTTTCCGGAGATTCCCTCACTGCAAAAAGTTGTTACAGCAAGGTTGGTATACGTCAGAAATTTCCCAGGCATAACGGAATTATGGCAGTCGGAAGCAGTGTTCAGGCAGAAATCGTTGAAGTGTCTGGGAAAATCTGGAAACACATGTTGGAAGCCTAGTTTTGTTTCTTAAAAATAGCTCAAAAACTTAATTTTCACCTTTTGAAATATGGCAGCCCGAAGTTACAGGGAACCAGGCAAAGGGCCTTCTCAGCAGAGGCGCCCACTCTGGGGAACACCCTCCCATCAGAATTCAACAATTATATGAAAAGGGGGCTTTTTTTCTATTCAGAAGAAAGTGCAGACTTGCTCAGTTGCTTCGAGGGGCAGGACCGGAAACAGTGGCTGGGAATTGCGGCAGACACAGATTTCGGCTAAGCCTTAGGAGAAACACCCTCATGCTGAAAGCTATTTAACAATGAGACAGATTGCCTCAGGAGGTGGTAGACTGTCCTTTGCTTGGTGGTATTTAAGCAGAGGGTGAGTGGCCTATGGTCAGGGATGCTGTAGTTTCTCTGAACAGGATGGTACCTTTGTTTCTCTGAACTACTAGGGTACCTTTCAAATCTGCTATTCTAGGATTCTTCAAATTGACTGGTGCTAATATATGCTGTATTAGATGGAAAGAGCTGGTTTGGGGTAGTGTAGTGTAGCGGGTGGCACTGTGGGTTAAACCACTGAGCCTAGGGCTTGCCGATCAGAAGGTCGGCGGTTTGAATCCCCGCGACGGGGTGAGCTCCCGTTGCTCGGTCCCTGCTCCTGCCAACCTAGCAGTACGAAAGCATGCCAAAGTGCAAGTAGATAAATAGGTATTGCTCTGGTGGGAAGGTAAATGGTGTTTCCATGTGCTGCTCTGGTTCGCCAGAAGCAGCTTAGTCATGCTGGCCACATGACCCAGAAGCTGTACGCCGGCTCCCTCAGCCAATAAAGTGAGATGAGCGCCGCAACCCCAGAGTCGGTCATGACTGGACCTAAAGATCAGGGGTCCCTTTACTTTTTAGTGTAGCAGTGCACATGCCTCACATTTGAAGCACACGGCTCCCCCCCCCGGGAACTGTAGTTTAAGGGTGCTGCAAACTGTAGCTATGTGAGGGGGCAAACTACAGTTCCCAAGATTCTTTGGGGGAAAGTTGTGTGCTTTAAATCCATGGTGTGCTCTTCTTCTACCACGGGCTAACTGGGTAGCCTCTAGGCCCCAGTTTCCCATATGGGAGATAACTATCCTGATCTACCTTACAGGGCTGTAGCCAGGATTATAGCCAGGGAATGCATGCGAGGCACATGGTTATCATCACGTGATTTGGCATGCCTCTGAATGGGCCTTTACCCCCGAGTATTTTGTGTTTATGTGTGCATATGCACAGTCACATTTCTATTACGCAACTCCTTCCCCCAACTTGGCCAGCGATGTGGGAACAAGCTGTCCACTCCCCACAAGCCCACTCCCTCAACCCACATTTCCGGGAACAGTCTAAAAATCCTGTCATGCCCCAATCTCCACATGCTGTTTGATAAGAGGAGGGGCCTGTGCAGGCCCCGCCTGCTGAATGCAACCATGCCTACCCACCCCTGAGGCTGATCAACAGCTTGAGGAGATCAAAACAGCGCCTCTTAAAAAGCCTCAATGCTGCAGAGATGCTTGTTTGGGCTAGAAGCTGCGCTGTTCTCAATTAGCGCTCGGTGTGGCTGTGGAAAACCCGTCCCGACTTGGAATAATAAGCGGATAACACCAGCCCTAAAGCTGTATTGCTCAGAAACTCAGAAGATTTAAGGGCTGGAAGGTGCTTTGAGAGTGTGTTCCGGACAGGAAGGAGCACGGTGACGGGAGCAGGTACATATATATACATATATTTAAAGTTATTGCTTTGATATTTGCTTGCCTAGCTCCACAGCAACTTCCCAGGGGATTTGTGAAATCTCTGGATTGGAACTATTGCAAAGGCTAACAAGGTAAGTGCCTCATTGGAAGCTGAGTTATTAAAAGAAAAAAGGAAAACCTCATATAGGAAGCAGACTGCTCTTCAGCGAGTGTCTCTCCAGATTTCTGCACAAGTCTTTCCCTGGCACCGTTCCTTTTGCCTGTACAGCATGTGCTCTGCAAATGACTTAAGCTGCTCTACATAAGTAGGAAGTTTCCGGTTAAAACCTTGTCTCTCTGCCACAAACTTTTCATTGGTAGCCTAAAGCAGGTTCCTGCCTCTCAGCCTCTAATCCGCTATGTTGGTGGTGTCAAGGAATGCTGTGAGGATTACTGAGGTACTATATATGATGTGGTGACTGGAAACTCGAAAGGCAATGTTACATGTTCTCGTTCTCCTACGTTTCCTGCTAACTCCCCACTTGAGATTCAATAGAAGAGCTTGTCTGTGTGATTGGTTTCAATCCCGTTTCAAGCACCTTGCGCACAGAGATTTAGTAAGCCTCTCCCTGCCTCCCTGCTCCTTGGCTCTCGTTCGCAAAATGGAAATAACGGCGGCTTTTCCAGCTGCAATGGGAGTAAAGGATCCAAGAAAGACAGAGAAAGCCATCCGGTTAAAAGTGACAGAATCTTTTCCTGTTAAGTGGGCTGATGAGCCATTGCATTCAAAACAATATCAGTAGAATGGAATACTGGATAAAAGTGGAACTAAATGGATTTTAAGTTTTTAATGTCATCCAAAATTTCAAAATTCGATGGCAAAATTCGACGGTTTTGCTGTTACAGTGGTACGTCGGGTTATATACGCTTCAGGTTACATACTCTTCAGGTTACAGACTCCGCTAACCCAGAAATATTACCTCAGGTTAAGAACTTTGCTTCAGAATGAAGCATTAGCTAAAGCGGTGCTTCAGGTTAAGAACAGTTTCAGGTTAAGAACGGACCTCCGGAATGAATTAAGTACGTAACCAGAGGTACCACTGTATTTGTAAAAGCTTTTCACCTATTCGAGGGATACATTTGCTGAGTGATTAAAGGAATTAATGACTTAACACATCTACTTAATGGTGTTGTGGACCTTTTGTCATGCTGCAAATACTGGCCAAGACATCGTGTTAGATACTCAGATGTCATTGGCTGCTACTGTAGCAAAGGCGATGTGGGTGGCACTGTGGTCTGAGCCTCTTGGGCTTGCCGATCAGAAGGCTGGCGGTTCAAATCCCCACGACGGAGTGAGCTCCTGTTGCTCTGTTTCAGTTCCTGCCGACCTAGCAGTTCAAAAGCACGCCAGGTCAAGTAGATAAATAGGTACCACTGCAGCGGGAAGGTAAATAGCATTTCCGTGCGCTCTGGTTTCTGTCACGGTGTCCTGTTGCGGCAGAAGCGGTTTAGTCCTGCTGGCCCCATGACCCAGAAAGCTGTCTGTGGACAAATGCCGGCTCCCTCAGCCTGAATAGCAAGGTGAGTGCTGCACCCCATAGTCTCCTGTGACTGGACTTAACCGTCCAGAGGTCCTTTACCTTTTTTTTACTGCAGCAAAACCTCCGGAAGTCAAATGGCGATGCTGACTGTCAAATATTTACACACCCAGAGAATATTTGTTATCAGAATTCGCAGGAGAGAATTTTGCCAAGCTAATCTATTTTTGGCTCTAGTGTACACATACCCCAGTGAGCATCACAACAGATTGTTATGGGAAGAGTGATGATTGACCTCACAGCTTGAGAGGAGGCAGATAAAACTCCTGCCTCCTTCAGGCACAGTTAGGACACACAGAGACACAGAGTCAAGTTTAGGGAAAGTTCCCTGCTTTTAACAGCCTTGTGCATCTCTTAAGTGCTTTTCATTGTAAGGAAGGATGATGTTTGGATATGGTCAACCTGCCCCCTATCAGAACAATCCTGGTATTTAATAAATAAAAATAATTGTCCGTTCATGATGGTTTGTGCTCGTAATGGTATTGCGGCCATTAGATGCCATGCCACACTGCCATCAGTTCTGTTTGTGTCTGCAAGTTTCGTGGTAGGCATATTGTTTTATCTCAGATTGGCACATGTCCTTTAGCTCACTGCAGAAATCGAGTTCTTCCTCTGGTAAGTACTGAATCTCAGCATGTGCGGGAAACCGTCAGAAGAAAGACTCTCCACCTAAGAACAGCTGGATAAAAGTTCTAATGAGGCTTAATTTTTAAAATTAACACAAGAATTAGGGCTGAGGGATGTAACAGTGTGGAAACACAGGATTCCAGCAGCTAGGAACAGCTTTCATTCTCTAGTTACAGATGGAACAGTCTTGTGGGTATTTGCTAATCGACGCAGCAAGCCATTACAGACCCCACAGGAACATACTAGGGCTGACAATTGCAGAAAAACCCTAGTGGTTGTTTTCAGACGTTGCATCCTGGAACATTCCCACAGGGACAAAATTGAATATTGTAAGAGGGATTCAGTGCTGCTCGCAGGTGCAGTGGATGCCAGGGTTGCAGATGTGACCTGTGCAGGATGCACATTTGCAACCCACAGCGTTCACAACCCACAGCTGCACGTCTGCGCACACGCAGATTGAAATTTGGTGCTTCTGCACATGCGCAAAGCGCTATTTAGCACTTCTGTTCCGGTACTTCCAGGTTTCAGCAGTCCATAACCCGAAAAACCGCAACCTGAAGTGTCTTTAACCCAAGGTATGACTGTATAGGCAAACTCTGGCCCTCCAGATGTTTGGGACTTCAACTCCCATCATCCCTAGATAACAGGACCAGTGCTCAGGGATGATGGGAATTGTAGTCCCAAACATCTGGAGGGCCGGAGTTTGCCTATGCTAAGGCAATTGTTCCATATCCTCCAACATTTCTCTAATGAAAATAAGGACACCCTATTCCATAATAAGGGGACGCGGGTGGCGCTGTGGGTAAAACCTCAGTGCCTAGGACTTGCCGATCGCATGGTCGGCGGTTCGAATCCCCGCAGCGGGGTGCGCTCCCGTCGTTCGGTCCCAGCGCCTGCCAACCTAGCAGTTCGAAAGCACCCCCGGGTGCAAGTAGATAAATAGGGACCGCTTACCGGCGGGAAGGTAAACGGCGTTTCCGTGTGCTGCGCTGGCTCGCCAGATGCAGCTTGTCACGCTGTCCACGTGACCCGGAAGTGTCTGCGGACAGCGCTGGCTCCTGGCCTATAGAGTGAGACGAGTGCACAACCCTAGAGTCTGGCAAGACTGGCCCGTAGGGGCAGGGGTACCTTTACCTTTACCTTTATTCCATAATATATTTTTTTTTTTTTTACTATTTATACTCCACCCATGTGACTGGATTACGCCAGCCACTCTGGGCAACATATATAAAAACCATAATAAACATTAAACATTTTTTTAAAACCTTATACAGGGCTGCCTTCATATGTTTTCATATGTCTTCTAATGATTGTATAGTTCATAGAATCATAGAATCATAGAGTTGGAAGAGACCACAAGGGCCATCGAGTCCAACCCCCTGCCAAGCAGGAAACACCATCAGAGCACTCCTGACATATGGTAGTTACTTATCTCTGATGCCGAACTTGAATTCTAAGGTCTCAAATATAAATTAAATGTTCATAAATGTACAAGGCAAACACATACATAACTATATAAACCACGTGTCTAAAATTGTATAGGAGAGCAATCCTGAAGCCCTTTTGACTCTCCCAAATTGACCTCAAATATTCTTCTGCAGTAAGGGAGGGAAATGGGGAAACATTCCCATTGCCTTTTTGCTTGCAAATCCTGCCTTAAGGGCACATTTGTGTATGAATAGGGTGAGCCTGTGACCTGGATTCAGGAATTAAAGTATTTACTATCACAAAAGAATGGCCAGGCTGCCCAGGTAAAGCAATCAGTGACCATTAACAGATATCCTGGCAGACAGGATTTCTGCTGTAGATCGCCTCCTTCTGGTGATGTATGTAGGATGGGGGGGTGTCTTTGGGCTACAGGGTGGCAATTTGAAAAAGTATAAGGGCTTGTGCACCATTGTTCAGGGTTCTCCTTCCTCCTGTGTGTGGGGAGTGGGTACTCTATGGCAACAGTATTTTTCTATTGCAATAAAGATCAGGCTTCCTGGCTGCTTTGCTTCTCAATAAACTCTGGTTGGCCTCTCTTATTTTCTCCTAACAATAGGTAACCCACTTAAGGACTCTATATGGGCTCTTGGATACCCCATAAGGGGAAAGGAGCAAATTCTTCTTATAACATCTCCTTGGCTCAGGGGGTCACATAACTCCATACCTGCCAACATTTCTCCGATGAAAATAGAGACGTCCTACTATACCCTTAGGGACGCAGGTGGCGCTGTGGGTTAAACCACAGAGCTTAGGACTTGCTGATCAGAAGGTTGGAGGTTTGAATCCCCACAACAGGGTGAGCTCCTGTTGCTCAGTCCCTGCTCCTGCCAACCTAGCAGTTCGAAAGCACGTCAAAGTGCAAGTAGATAAATAGGTATCACTCTGGTGGGAAGGTAAACACCATTTCGTTGCGCTGCTCTGGTTCGCCAGAAGTGGCTTAGTCATGCTGGCCACATGACCCGGAAGCTGTACGCCAGCTCCCTCAACCAATAAAGCGAGATGAGCTCCACAACCCCAGAGTCGGCCACGGCTGGAGCTAATGGTCAGGAGTCCCTTTACCCTTTCCCTTTAGTATATTGTTGTTGTTTAGTCATTTAGTCGTGTCCAACTCTTCATGACCCCATGGGCCAGAGCACGCCAGGCACGCCTGTCTTCCACTGCCTCCCGCAGTTTGGTCAAACTCATGTTAGTAGCTCCGAGAACAGTATCCAACCATCTCGTCCTCTGTCGTCCCCTTCCCCTTGTGCCCTCCATCTTTCCCAACATCAGGGTCTTTTCCAGGGAGTCTTCTCTTCTCATGAGGTGGCCAAAGTATTGGAGCCTCAGCTTCAGGATATGTCCTTCCAGTGAGCTCTCAGGGCTGATTTCCTTCAGAATGGAGAGGTTTGATCTTCTTGCAGTCCATGGGACTCTCAAGAGTCTCCTCCAGCACCAGAATTCAAAAGCATCAATTCTTCCGCGATTAGCCTTCTTGATGGTCCAGCTCTCACTTCCATACATCACTACTGGGAAAACCATAGCTTTAACTATACGGACCTTTACCCTTACTATACCCTTCTGCAAATCTGGGACTGTCCCTGGGAAATAACGACACTTGGAGAGGGTCTGGGCCTGCGCCTCTTCGTTGACAAGAGGCCTGGCTGTCTCTCTCAGAACAGCAGCACCGTGAGGGAACGTCTCCCCCGTGCTCCCTGGCTGAGCGTAGTGTCCTTTGCATTGCAGCTCCCTGTTGATGGACCAGAGAACCCTGAGGCTCCGTCTGGCCAGAGCATGGGTGGTCGCGCTCTGCCTGCAGGGCCTCTGTAGCTTGGGGCTGGCCGATCCTCCCGACTTGCTGTTGGATGGAGCTGCGTGGGCCCTGCCTGAAGATGCCGCCCAAGAGCAGGGCTACTACCTGCAGCAGCTCTTTGGGCAGTATGGCGAGAATGGCACCTTGTCCTTCGAAGGCCTCACTCGCCTGCTGCTGAGCCTGGGGCTCGGAAAGGTGCAGGTGGTGGAGATTGAACATGAGGAGCTAGGCCACGGCCATGTGTCCCACCTGGACATTCTGGAAGTCCAAGACAACAAGCACTTGCATTCGCACTCGGCGCTGGAGCACCTCGGCAAGACCCAAGCAGAAAGCGCCACCCCCACCAGGTAATCTATAAATAATAAATTTAATAATAATTTTTATTTATATCCCGCCCTCTCCAGCCGAAGCCGGGCTCAGGGCGGCTAACAACAATAAAATAGTACAACATTCTAAAATCATTTCATTATAAAAGTAATTCAAATCAAATTGATGGCAACCATTGGGCCAAAGTTCTGTGAAGATTGCCAAAGGAGGGAGTCAGGCTGTGCCCTGGCCAAAGGCCTGGTGGAACTGCTCTGTCTTGCAGGCCCTGCGGAAAGATGTCAAGTCCCGCAGGGCCCTGGTCTCTTGTGACAGAGTGTTCCACCAGATCGGAGCCACAGCCAAAAAAGCCCTGGCTCTAGTTGAGGCCAGCCTAACCTCCCTGTGGCCCGGGATCTACAATATGTTTTTATTTGAAGACCGTAAGGTCCTCCGTGGGACATACCAGGAGAGGCGGTCCCGTAGGTACGAGGGTCCTAGGCCGTATAGGGCTTTAGAGGTTAAAACCAGCACCTTAAACCTGATCCTGTACCCCACCGGGAGCTAGTGCAGCTGGTATAGCACCCGGTGAATGTGATCTTGCAGTGAGGACCCTGTAAGGAGTCTCGCCGTGGCATTCTGCACCTGTTGGAGTTTCTGGGTCAGTCTCAAGGGCAGCCCCACATAGAGCAAGTTACAATAATCCAGTCTGGAGGTGACCGTTGCGTGGATCATAGTGGCTAGGTCAGGGCGAGAGAGGTAAGGAGCCAACTGCTTAGCTTGGCGGAGATGGAAAAATGCCGCCTTTGTTATAGCTGCAATCTGCGCCTCCATGGAAAGGGAGGTGTTGAAGATTACACCCAAACTCTTAATGGACGGTACTGGCACTAATTGCACCCCCGCAAGAGATGGGAGTTGCCCCCCCCAATCCCATATCGTCCCGTCCCAGCCAAAGGACCTCTGTCTTCGAAGGATTTAACTTCAACCGGCTCCCACGTAACCATCCAGCCACAGCTTCCAAACATCTGATCAGTGTGTCTGGGGCCGAGTAAGGATGGCCATCCATCAACAGATAGAGTTGGTTGTCATCAGCATACTGATGGCAGCCCAGCCCAAAACTCTGGACAAGCTGGGCGAGGGGGCGCATAAAGATGTTGAAAAGCATAGGGGAGAGTATCACACCCTGAGGTACTCCACACACCAAGGAGTGGCGCGATGACAATTCCCCCCCCAAGCGCCACTCTCTGTCCCCGACCAGAGAGAAATGAAATCTGCTTTGACCTTGGAAATATTTGGCTTCCTGGCAGGGAACCTGCGTTCCTCCTGAGGTCACTAGACTAGGGCTCCCAAATACCACAGGTTCCCCCACGCCCACCTTGCGGAAAAGCTTATTTCTTAATTACTGAGCATAGCACTCTCTGTTAAGTACAGTTGCCCAGCAAAAGTCAGTGGTTACGTGCTTCCGTCGCAACTGCAGAGGAGATTCAAGGTAAGATCTTTATGGGCAGTAAACATCTTGCAATACTTGTCTTGCTTATCTCATTTGCTTGCAACAAAGCTAAAATCTTGCCGGAAGATCTGATCCTGTTGTTTTTCACTTGGCAACGGCAGCGGGCATGCTGTTCAAACAGATTTCACAGGCTTGTTTTGCCAGGATGCTGTGATCTTGCTGGCTGGCTTAACTATTGCAAAATATTAATTCGGCTCAATTGGCCATGCTTAATGAAATCTCAAAATATTTTAGCATTGTCAGTAAAAATAGTCAGAATTGTTCATTAAATCTGAAGGAGGTAGATAACGTTCGAAAGAGGAAAGGTGGTAGATTAGACTGTAAAACTGGTTAACAAGGCATCCCTCCTAAATTGTAGCACTTTAAAGTCAGTGGAATTTAGTTGATCTAATTGAATCGCAGTTATGAAGCGTAAATGTTATTCTTCTCTGATGATGATTTCTGCATTTTCTGCAGGCCTGGAATCTCTCAGTCGGGCCATGCCACTCAAACACCTGTTCATCCTGAACTCCATGACATCAGACCTGTCACCAAGCCTACCTTTTGGCAAACTCCAGAGCAGCCTGGGGGTGCCAAAGAAGACCTTTCCAAACCTTCCCAGGGCCACTCTGGCTTAAATCTTCTAGAGGGAGTTATTGCTTTGGATCACTCTGTCTACAATCACCTGCATGAAGATGTAAGTGTCGGGTGACCTGGGGTTTCATTGCCCTGAATTCCCTTACTGCTGGGAGCACATTGGATATACAGTGGTACCTCAGGTTACAAACACCTTGGGTTACAAACACTTCAGGTTACAGACTCCGCTAACCCGGAAGTAGTACCTCGGGTTAAGAACTTTACCTCAGGGTAAGAATGGAAATTGCGCACCGGTTGCAGCAGGAGGCCCCTTTAGCTAAAGTGGTACCTCAGGTTAAGAATGGTTTCGGGTTAAGAACGGAGCTCCGGAACGAATTAAGTTCGTAAACAGAGGTACCACTGTATTGGAGGACAGGAAGAGGAGTGGTTGATTTCTGTGCCAAAAGGAGGTACCCAGAGACCCTGCCCTCTTTAATCCTAAAGTTGTAGGAAATAGTTGTGCCCTGTGGTGTGGTGGAGTGTGGTGGAGTCTCCTTCTTTGGAGGTCTTTAAGCAGAGGCTTGACAACCATATGTCAGGAGTGCTCTGATGGTGTTTCCTGCTTGGCAGGGGGTTGGACTCGATGGCCCTTGTGGTCTCTTCCAACTCTATGATTCTATGATTCTATGGTCCTGAATGACTTCACAAAATAGCTCCATTACTATTAACTCTCATCCCTAAGTTTAGTGGAAGGTGGGGAGAGGACTAGTTAATTGACAGCATTCTGGCTTTCTTGTATACCCAACTCAGGTTTAGTGTGCCATTGCCAGTCCTTGCTCAAACCAGCCTTCTTCAGCCTTGTGATGATGGCAGTAGATATGAGTAACACGGTGGGAAAAGCATCTGCTGAAGCAATCACGTGACCATGCAGTCATCTTGGGCATTTTGTTTATTCGTTTTCCTTAAGCTGTTTATATCCCACTCTTAATCCAGAGATCCCAGGGCAGGTAACGACATGCAATAATGTTCTGCGGAACAGAATGTAAAACAATACATAAAACCGTGTTTGCTCTCGGGTGAGCAAATTCACTCCAGGACCAAACACTTTGCACGAGGAGCCACATTTTAAGCTGGTGTCTAAAAGACCCTCAAGTAGCACCCTGTCCCACCCGAGGGATGGTGAGGAACAAAGGCCATAGCTGTCAACCGTCCCTTATTTGGCGGGAAAGACCCTTATCCCAGCGCTGTGTCCCACTGCTGTCCCTTATTAATGATGTCTCTTAAATTTCCCGGGTTTCAAAGGAAGCAGCTCCTCTCCCTCCCTCCCTGCCGGCCAGGGAGGAGGGAGGCTTCAACTGTGTTGCTCGGCTGCGTTGCTCACCCAATAAGGAGCCTAAGAACGACTGGCGGGTGGAGCTTGCATGCCTTGTGTTGATCAAATCGGCCACGTTGCCTGGGGACTCGCCTTTGCTCAGCGCTTCCCAGCGGAGAGGTGACGGTGGTTTTCCTTGCTGCATCCCCTTTGCTGGGTTGCTACGCTGTGGGAACCACTGCTTGAGGCTTCATTTGGCTGCTGGCTGGGCTTTCTGCCTTTGGCTTGGAGGGGCTCAGAAGCTGAACATACCTGTGCTTGGAAAAATCCCTTATTTTGGCTGCTGATCCCTTATTTTCGAGGCTGCCGGTCCCTTATTTTCAAATCTGTAAGTTGACAGCTATGAACAAAGGCAGAATCTTTGGTGACTTGTGGCAACGGTTTGATTGCAACAAGCAAGATGGATAGCACCAAGGGGGAAAGTGTGGGTTTGGTATAAATCAGCAGCAAGGATGGCAGAAGGGAGAGATTAAACGTGAACCTAGATCTGTACTAGGCTGTTATTCCCCTCACACACAGCACATTTCCTGGAAGCAGTTGTAGAAATAATTATATATTTGTAATTATAAATGTCTGAATGTGATACCGTACCTCTGCGTTTTTAGGCATGTTGTGCGATACAGGTGAGTATTTGTTCTTGTTTTGCATTTTTAACCCAGATCTCCTAGAGAACAATGGGTCTTGCTGTTGTCTATTGCCCCCTTCCCCCAATTCTTCATGCTGTCACTTTTCAACTCATTCCCCTTCCAAAACTGGTGACATCCCCACCCCAGCCGAGATTTCTGAGTTCCGCTTGATCTAGTGCTGCAAATGAAAACTTTAATCAAATTAATGACCGAGAACCATGCTGGCAGTCAATTAAACGTTGGTTGGGGGTCCAGTACTCCCATCCCATACAATTAATCATTCTTGCAATAAAGTCGTTTTTCTTCTTCTTTGTCTTCAGTGTCTCAACGTATCACAGCTGCTAGTCAATTTTGGGCTGAACTCGGTCTCCAAAATCACGCCAGAGCAGTTCACACTGCTGTGTCCTGCTTTGCTCTACCAGATTGACAGCCGCGTTTGCATCCAGCACTACGATGAGGTAGCTTTCGGCATGGCAGGAAGTTCTCTCTGGAGTGGTAAGGAACACAAGCTGTCTTCCTCGTACCCTGACCCAGGAGGGGCCTTGACTCCCAGCTCCAGCCTTACCCTTCTGCATCAGCCCCAGTACTGGTTTTGCGCCCTTAATTTTCATTCATTATTCCCCTGCTGACTACAGTCCTTCAACCCTCACCCCTACCTGCCCTTCAGTTACCACCTCTACCATTTTCTCTCCCATTGTCATTGGCTTTCCAAGGAGTTCTCGGTTTGCAAACCCACATCTTGGGTCTGATCCAACATATATATATATAAAAAGGTAAAGGGACCCCTGACCATTAGATCCAGTCGTGACCAACTCTGCGGCTGCGGTGCTCATCTCGCTTTATTGGAGCCGGCGTACAGCTTCCGGGTCATGTGGCCAGCATGACTAAGCCGCTTCTGGCGAACCAGAGCAGCGCATGGAAACGCCGTTTACCTTCCCGCCGGAGTGGTACCTATTTATCCACTTGCACTTTGACGTGCTTTTGAACTGCTAGGTTGGCAGGAGCTGGGATCGAGCAATGGGAGCAATGGGAGTAATCTGGGAAACCGGGTTCGTGTCTCCGCTCCTCCACATGCAGCTGCTTGGGCTAGTCACACTTCTGTGAAGTCTCTCATCCCCACTCACCTCACAGAGTGTTTGTTGTGGGGGAGGAAGGGAAAGGAGAATGTTAGCCACTTTGAGACTCCTGAAGGGGAGTGAAAGGCGGGATATCAAATCCAAACTCTTCTTCTTCTTCTATCTGCCAATCTCCCATTCCCACCACCCTTCTGAGTAATACCCCTCCCCACCTTCTCACTATATAGAAGGATCTGGCAACTTCTGTTTCAGTGTATCTGAAGAAGTGTGCATGCACACGAAAGCTCATACCAAGAACTAACTTAGTTGGTCTTTAAGGTGCTACTGGAAGGAATTTTTTTATTTTGACTATGGCAGACCAACACGGCTACCTATCTGTAATTTGGACTATCAGTCATCCCTGAATATTGGTCATGTTGGCTGGGGGCTGATGGGAGCTCTTGTCCATCAACATCTTAAAGAGACTAGGCTGGCTACCCTTCTATATACCAAATTTCTAGGCTCCTGACATTGCCAATAGTGTTCAGAGAACTGGGGCCCTTAATTGTTTTAGGCGGCAGATAATTAGTTGTCAGGTTCCAGGAGAAGTGGCATGAAAGTCCTTTGGAACATGTGGAGAGGTGGGGCAAATGAGGACATGACTTCGGCCCCCACTGTATGATCCAGCAGGTTGTTGGTTTTAGTTCTCTTGTTCCTAGTCCAATCTTGCTCATCCTCTTTCTTCTCCACAGGTCTGGGCTGGGGATGTTTGGCTATCACCCTGACTAGCTTGCCATCTGCCCTGGCCATAGTTCTCGTTCCTCTCTTCAACCGCGAGCTCTTCCATTTCCTTCTCGCTTTCCTGGTGGCCTTGGCTGTGGGGACGTTGTGTGGGGACGCACTGCTGCATCTCTGGCCGCACGTATGTACCAACTGTTATGTATTCAGTGGTCTGTGTTTGGCTGAGCTTGAGTCTGGATTAAGGATTCTGAGCTCCTGTGTTCTGATTCGATACATGATGTCCAATCACAGAATATTTCAGGATTTGGGCCACTGCCATTGGCCCTTGAACTCTGTGTCGTGATTCGCAGCTTGGAAGTTTAGACAGCCAATCATGTTGCGAGTGGGAGTGGCCCAGGCTTTCAGAAATGTATATAAGCAGTTGCTTTCCTGGTTATGTAGTTCAATAAAGGTTCTTGCTGTTATCACTGTGTCTTACCTTGTGGGAACCTGTGTACACTTCACCAACCCTCTCCCCCAAATCTTTGTGGTATGATTTCTCTTTGGGGTCTCCTGTGGAGGAAGACGAGGTGGGAGAGATGTACCCCAACCTTCTCCATATCATGATGAAACCTGGGGTGCTCGGACAATGCCAAAGGGGAGCATCTTGAGTTTCAGTATATCTGAAGGAGCGTCTCCACCCGCATCGTTCTATCTGGACACTGAGGTCCGCTCCGAGGGCCTTCTGGCGGTTCCCTCACTGCGAGAGGCCAAGTTACAGGGAACCAGACAGAGGGCCTTCTCGGTAGTGGCGCCCGCCCTGTGGAACGCCCTCCCATCAGATGTCAAAGCGATAAAACAACTACCTGACATTCAGAAGACATCTGAAGGCAGCCCTGTTCAGGGAAGTTTTTAATATGTGACATTTTAGTGTATTTTTCATCTTTGTTGGAAGCCGCCCAGAGTGGCTGGGGAAACCCAGCCAGATGGGCGGGGTACAAATAATTTTTTATTATTATTATTATTATTATTATTATTATTATTATTATTATTATTATTTCTGTTTCCCAATGCCAGTGAACTTACACATGGAAACCAATATCCCCACTGTGGAAGGACATGTGGATCCAGAATTGGCCTCCACAGTCACTTTGGGACTGGAAGACAATCTTACTCGGCTACGAGTGATTGCCAAAGAAGAAGTCTGTCATTCCCTTACACGAATACGCTGCCAGTTTAGTCAAAGCATCCCAATACAATTGTCATGCCCTGTAATATTCCTCGGGCATCTGGGAGGCCACCGCGAGAACAGGACGCTGGATTAGAAGGGCATTTGGTTTGATCCAGCAAGGCTCTTCTTGCCTTCTTATTTCCAGCACTCCCTTGTTCTTCATCTCATACATTTCCCTGTCAGCCCAAACCCAGGAGACGAGGACAAATTGGATGTCTGCAAACCGAATTTGTTAGTGGTTGGAGGAAGTGGTCCTTTCTCGGAAGGCCTTGAGGGTTTTCATACATTGCCTTTCAAACACACTTGCACCATTTATGTGAGCATATGGCCACTCTTACCATAAAAGAGAGGGATTTGTCAAGGCAGCTGAGAGCCCTTCTGACCAGGGTAGGTTTTTTTTATAGTTGCTTTTAAGGTGCAGCTGAAGTAAGAACTGCTTTAGGTCCGATGAGCGGAGCAAAAGAATACCTTCTAACCTTTCTTAATGATTTATGCACAGCAGAGAATCCAATTTTTCCAGTGGGAAAGAAATACACTTGGTGGTCTGTAGAGTGTGATTGCTTATCTAGCTAATACGAAGCAGGGATGGGCAGTCTTTTTGGTTCCGAGGGCGGGTCACACTCACAAGCACCCTCCTCCATCTCTTACAGAAAGAGAACAGAACAGAAATCCCATCACCCGTCCCATCTGTTTGGCAACTAGAAGAGCTCAGGAGCTTTTTTTTAAAAAAATAGATATTTATTGAAGTTTCAGAAATTATATAAAGAAAACAAACAAAACACAGACCAAAAAAACACGTATAATTTCAATCCCTTATTTTCTTATACCTTACTTCGCTGTCCTCCTCCTACCTCCCCTTTCTGTATTCTAATTTCAAATTATTTATTCAGCAAATCCTCTCCCTTAATTTCATTTAGTTTTTAACCTTTCTTTTCTTTTAACTTAAACATTACTGCTGTAAACCACTTAACTTCTAAACCGTCATCATTCTAACATTCATTAATTTTGCAGTGTTTCTCAGCCCTTCCTTCAATTTGTTTTTGATAACCTTATTTCCATTTAGTTTAGTTCATTAAAAAAATTTGAAGAAAATCCAGTTTTACCTTGTCCAAACTTAAACATCAAACTTATACATCAGTTCTTATTCTTAAAACATTTTTTCTAAGGTCGACCAAAATTCCCTTCCACGAATTTCCCAATTTACATAACAATAACAAACAAATTAAAAAAAACGAAATAAATTGTAATTATGAACCCTTTGGATTCCCAAACTCCACTCCCCCTTTCCCGGTTTCAGCCCCCAACAATGTCCATCAGTCTTAATCTACTATCAGCCTGGAGATCTCACATCCGAGGCTCTTAATGGTCTCTCAGTTCCTCTCTGCCGGTCTTTTTGATAGACCTTAATATTAAACACCAAATCTTGGAGAAGCTCCGGCCCTAGAAGAGCTCAGGAGCTTTGCAAACAGAAGCTGCTTTTCTGAGATGTAAAGAGGTTGTCCTGTGAACAAATAATGTGGTTGCCATTCTAGCCACACAGCCTAGCTAATTCTCTTAGACCTTGAACAGGTTCTTATACTGAGTTGTGAACTCCACACATTGGAGCAGGCCGTTAGCCCTGATCCCTCTGAATACCAGTTTTTGGGAGTCAGACATGGGGAGCGTGCTGTTGCACTTAGGTCCTGATCCATAGGCATCTGGTGGGGAGAAAAGAATGCTACACAAGGCAACTCTTTGATCTGATTCGCTGGATCTCTTAACCTTTTCTTTAAAATAATAATAATACAGTGGTACCTCAGGTTAAGTACTTAATTCGTTCCGGAGGTCCGTACCTAACCTGAAACTGTTCTTAACCTGAAATACCACTTTAGCTAATGGGGCCTCCTGCTGCTGCTGCCGCGCCGCCGGAGCACAATTTCTGTTCTCATCCTGAAGCAAAGTTCTTAACCTGAAGCACTATTTCTGAGTTAGCGGTGTCTGTAACCTGAAGCGTATGTAACCTGATGCGTATGTAACCCAAGGTACCACTGTAATCGTATTTTTCCGTGTATAAGACGATGTTCTTTGCTTAAAACTTTTAGTCCCAAAGTGGGGGACATCTCCCACAAAAAGCTTAACTTTTGGTGATCCAATCTCCCTACAAAAATATCAACACACTTTGTTTTGAGGGGGCAGAGACCAAAGGGGAAGCTCAGTTGGTCTGTCGCTTGCCTGCCTGCTCTCTCACTTGCTTGGGGCGGTCTGGAAAGAGGAGCTGAGGTGAGGAGCCCACCGCCCATGGACAACACGGGCCCCCACCTCAAAGCAAAGCAGCAGGAGATAACACGATGATTCTGGTTTGTTTCCAGGACGATGGAATCTGCCTCTTCTTCCTTAACTTCCTTAAAGAGTTTTCCAGCAGTACAGTGGTACCTCGGGTTACATACGCTTCAGGTTACATACGCTGCAGGTTACAGACTTCGCTAACCCAAAATTGTACCTCAGGTTAAGAACTTTGCTTCAGGATGAGAACAGAAATTGTGCTCCGGTGGCGCGGCGGCAGCAGGAGGCCCCATTAGCTAAAGTGGTGCTTCAGGTTAAGAACAGTTTCAGGTTAAGTACGGACCTCTGGAACGAATTAAGTACTTAACCCGAGGTAGCACTGTACAAAACTGGACATCTTTTTGACGAAGAGACTGCTAGAGTGATTTCTTCATTCTTGGTTCAAAAAATAAAAAAGGGTCACCTTATACATGGAAAAATACAGTACTTGACTGTTTATTTTCTGAATTCTCCCTTTCTCCGCTCAAAAGAATTGTTTTCATTCAGGCACAGGCCAGGCCCCATGGACTTCTGTCACCAAAACAAGAACCAATGGCCTCGGCGGAAGACGCAGTCCTGAAGGGCCTCTGCGTTCTGGGCGGTATTTACCTACTGTTCTTCATTGAGAATCTCATGGGAACGCTCAAGAGGATTCAAGTCAAAAAGGTAAAGAGATGGAGTGGCCTGGCAGTGGCCTGGGCAACCTGATGGGCTGACCAGGAGATTTCAAGAAAGTGATCCCGCCCCTGCCAGTCGACTTAGTTCTCCCCATCATCTTCCTTAATGTCCCAGGCAAAAATCCTATTTCCATGTGGGTCTGTGAAAGGACCCCTTTATGCTCTTATAAGAAAAAATGACTCCTTTCCCTTATGAGGTATCCAGGAGCCCGTATAGAGTCTTTAAGTGGGTTCCCTATTGCTAGGAGAAAATAACAGAGGTCAACCGGAGAATATTGAGAAGCAAATTGGCTAGTAACCCTACCACAAGGTCCTCACTCACCACACGCAGGAGGAGAGGAGGAACCCAGAACAATCGTGCGCACGCCCTTATATAAACTTTTGAAATTGCCCACCCTGTAGTCCAAGGTAAAGGTAAACGTACCCCTGACTTTAAGGTCTAGTCACGGATGACACTGGGGTTGCACGCTCATCTCGCTCTATAGGCCGAGGGAGCTGGCATTTGTCCACAGACAGCTTCCAGGTCATGTGGCCAGCATGACTAAGCCGCTTCTGGCGAACCAGAGCAGCGCACGGAAATGCCGTTTACCTTCCTGCCGGAGCGGTACCTATTTATCTACTTGCACTTTGACGTGCTTTCAAACTGCTAGGTTGGCAGGAGAAGGGACCAAGCAACAGGAGCTCACCCCGTCGTGGGGATTCGAACCCCCGACCTTCTGATCGACAAGTCCTAGGCTCTGTGGTTTAACTCACAGCGCCACCCACGCCCCCTATAGCCCAAGACCACCCCCCTTCCTACATACATCACAGAAGGAGGCAGTCTACAGCAGAAATCCTGTCTGCCAGGATATCTGTTAATGGTCACTGATTGCTTTACCTGGGCAGCCTGGCTATTCTTTTGTGATGGTTAGTACTTTAGTTCCTGAATCCAGGTCACAGGCTCACCCTATTCATAAACAAATATGCCCTTAATATAGGATTTGTAAGCGAAAAGACAATGGGAAGGCTTTCCCCATTTGCCTCCCTTACTGCAGAGAAATATTTGAGGTCAATTTGGGAGAGTCAAAATGGCTTCAGGATTGCTCTCCTGTATAATTTTAGACACGTGGTTTATATAGTTATGTATGTGTTTGCCTTGTACTTTTATGAACGTTTATTTTATATTTGGGACCTTAGAATAATTATAACAATGCCATGCAGCCTAAGCTATGTCCAACCAGTCAGAAGCTTCTCCCATGACCGAACCAAATAAAAGAGGAGGAAGAAACAGCTAATACTGTGTGTTTTATGTGTGTGGTTTACGGTATGGTCCGTGTTTTGGACTGAACCACCCATGCTGAGCCTGTGAGCCTCACTTCTGCTCTTTGGATGAGTAGCAACCAACCCATAATTAAGAAGGTCACCATTTGGCTTGTTGGCGCCAGGTGTGCTAAATCTCTGTGGCAGTGGTTGTTTTAAAACAACAAGCACACACACGTTTACTGGAGAAACCCCTTAGGACCTTCTGCTCCAGATAATGTCATGTTTTGTGTCCACCACCAGAGGGAGACACCAGTGCTATACTGTACCACCCAACACCTCTAGGGGGAGACAAAGTATTGCAGCATCACTAGGCTGGGCTTCTCATGACAACCTCAGCTTAGTGCTGCTTAGTCATCAGTTTTGCTTTCTTTCTGTAGAAGGGCGCCACCGGAAAGCAGCTTGAACCATCTCCAGCTGAGGTGGGTGACAACAGCACTGCTGGTTTGAGGACATCTCATGGTGAGTCACACAGTCTGGATTGCTTTAGGTTTTTATTAGTATCATGGCTTTCTTCTGTGCTCTTAACTGTGAAAAGTTTTGTTGTCCCCCTACAGAAGGATTCATGTGTCATGGTTGCAATCCATGCACACTTTGTGGAATTAAAACACAGCTAGGCATTAGGTTGGAAGGAACCTGTTTTCTCTAATGTCTTTCCTTCAACCAAGATCTGCCCATCTGTTGAGCAGGTGGGGCAGTTGTCCCAGTGACCGTTGTCCAATGTCACAGCTGTTACTATTTTCCCCAGCAATATACTATACTTTAGTCCTTAACCCAGCCCAGGTGGTATAGTGAACATGTTGCTTAAATGACCCCGGTCCAGTATATCTGAAGGAGCGTCTCCACCCCCATCGTTCAGCCTGGACACTGAGGTCCAGCTCCGAGGGCTTTCTGGCGCTTCCCTCACTGCGAGAAGTGAGGTTACAGGGAACCAGGCAGAGGGCCTTCTTGGTAGTGGCGCCCGCCCTGTGGAATGCCCTTCCATCAGATGTCAAGGAAATAAACAACTATCTGACTTTTAGAAGACATCTGAAGGCAGCCCTGGGGGAGTTTTAAATGTTTGATGTTTTATCATGTTTTTAATATTCTGTTGGGAGCCGCCCAGAGTGGCTGGGGGAACCCAGCCAGATGGGAAGGAAGGAAGGAAGGAAGGAAGGAAGGAAGGAAGGAAGGAAGGGAGGAAGGAAGGAAGGGAAGGAAGGAAGGAAGGAAAGAAAGAAAGAAAGAAAGAAAGAAAGAAAGAAAGAAAGAAAGAAAGAAAGAAAGAAAGAAAGAAAGAAGGAAGATTATTCACTGTAGAAGGCCTTTAAAATTCCTTTAAGCTTCATGTATTAAAAAACTCAGTGTACAGATGAGTTTTTTCCAAGTTTCTCTCTTAGCTAATCTGCTGCTTCATAGGCTCGTTGCAAGGACAATATGGAACGCCTTTGCAACCTGTCTTTGGAACGGGTGGGAAAAGACATCTAGCTAAACACAGAGCAGAGCAGGTGATGGCAGAAAACATGTTTTCACAAGTCCATCCGGACGGACCAGAAATTATTTTGGAATGCATCCTACAGTTGCATGGGGGGGGGCTGTAGCTGTTTGGGGGAACAGCACCTGCTTCATATGGGGCCTTGTGGGTCTGCCGTGGGTCAAGCTGAACAGAAGTAGCTGACGAGGCCAAGGTCCGCTGTGCAATCAAGCTGTCTCTGTGTTTAGCCCATGAAATACACTTGGAGTCGAGTGTGGATTTCATGCTCTTTATTCAGCTCATAGTAGCGAGGAATGGAAGTTCCCCCAAATGTCTGCTTTATATACATTATTTACACAATGGGCCCACGTGATTGGCTAATTCTGGGATTCTCCTGTAGGCCAATCAGGTTGCGGATTCACTTCCACCTGGAGCTGGATTGGGTGGCTCCTGCTGACCAATCAGACTGCTGCATTCTGGATCCTATTATTCTAGGACCAATCAGAATGCTGCATTCTGAACCCTATTGTTCTAGGACCAATTAGACTGCTGCATTTTGGATCCTATTCAACTCAGTACATAACAGCCCATTATCTGTGAGTTCCAAGAGTGCATCCACAGTACTGCTTGCTTAGTCACAAATGCCAGCGATCTGTGCCAGGGTTAGGGGTGGGCAAGTGGATCTGATATTTCCCTGCTTGGTTTGGGTGTCAGGTGTTGAATCCCAGAGCCTGACGGTGGCAGAAGGAGGAGCTGACAGCCTCTACGGGGAAGTCCAGGACTGCTCTGTCCAAATTCGCAGCTCAGAAGAGTGTGGAGGAAGCTCAGAGAGGCAGGAAGAAGAGCTCCATCAGCACCATGCTCACGGGCATTCCCACAGTCCAGCTGGAGCCCTCAAGGCTGGGATCGCCGACATCGCTTGGATGGTTATTCTAGGGGATGGGATACACAACTTCACAGATGGACTGGCCATTGGTGAGTGGCTTTGAGCCAGGGCTAGGTTTCTGCTTGTGCCAGAAGCAAATAATAATAATAATAATAATAATGGCAGGGCACAATCCTACAAAAGTTAGGCTGGAACCAGAAAATTATTTTTCAGAGGTTGAGAGAAATTACTTCCATTTATTTATTTGAGTTTATAAACCACTTAATAAAGACATCCCTAAGCAGCATACAGTGACGCGGGTGGCGTTGTGGGTTAAACCACAGAGCCTGGGACTTGCCGATCAGAAGGTCAGCAGTTCGAATCCCCGTGATGGGGTGAGCTCCCGTTGCTCAGTCCCTGCTCCCAGTGGCGTAGCGTGGGGGGTGCAGGGAGGGCCGGCCGCACCTGGCGCAACATCTGGGGGTTAGGGTTAGGGGCGCAAATCCACGGGTTAGGGGGCGCAAATCCACGGGTTAGGGGGCGCAAATTACTTGCCTTGCCCTGGGTGCTGACAACCCACGCTACGCCACTGCCTGCTCCTGCCCACCTAGCAGTTCAAAAGCACGTCAAAGTGCAAGTAGATAAATAGGTACTGCTTCAGCGGGAAGGTAAACGGCGTTTCCGTGCACTGCTCTGGTTCGCCAGAAGCGGCTTAGTCATGCTGGCCTCATGACCCGGAAGCTGTACGCCGGCTCCCTCGGCCAATAAAGCGAGATGAGCGCCGCAACCCCAGAGTTGGCCACGACTGGACCTAATGGTCAGGGGTCCCTTTACCTTTACCTTTAAGCAGCATACAAAGAACAATTTAAAATAATCATCAATGTGCAAATAAAAACAACAGAATTGGTTTTCCTTATTTTCATTTACATGTCTAGATATGCTTGTTGCACCAAAGGAAGCTTTTAAAAGGATCTGAAATGGCATAATGAGAGTCGCGAGCTTCACATGTAATGGACTGTAGTCTTCCTCTTCTGTAGTGTCAAGTGTTGCCCTTGTACTACTCAGCAGGGAGGAGGGCGTAAAACTATAATGAGCTGACTCTGCCCATCACTGGCTGTGTCTCCAACTACTAATGGCCTCTCAGCACCCCTCTCCTCGCCCCCAGTGGGTACTGGCTACCACCACTGGTTCTCTCCAGCCTTCAGTTCCAGAAAGGCTTGTGTTAGACCTCTGTCACAGAATCACAGAAGCTTCCCACTTAAATTCCAGGTGATTGGACGTAATCATAAATACCTTCTTTCTTCTTCTTTGGTGATCACTCAAAGCCAAGTAAGACTGTCTTCCATGAACACGGTTTTAACAGTGAGTCCGTAAGTGACTGTAGAGGCCAATTCTGGATCCACACATCCTTCCACATAGGTTTCCGGGCGGGAGTTGATCACGGTGAGGGTTTGCGAAACATGACTTCCTCTTAGCACATTTCTTCCTTTGTCCTGACTTTGAGCCTCTAAGCCCATGACTCCTTCGGTAAAGGCTGTTCTCCAATTGGAGCACTCACAGGCCAGTGTTTCCCAGTTGTCAGTGTTTATACTACATTTTTTTATATTTGCCTTGAGACGGTCTTTAAACCTCTTTTGTTGACCACCAGCATTACGCTTTCCATTTTTAAGTTCGGAATGGAGTAGTTGCTTTGGAAGACGATAATCAGGTATCCGAACAACATGACCAGTCCAACGGTTGATGTTGAAGAAGAATTGCTTCAACACTGGTGACCTTTGCTTCTTCCAATACACTGGCGTTCGTTCACCTGTCTTCCCACTCGAGTGAAGACAAACTAGTTCAGATGACTTGAGCCAATTCACCTGGAGAGAAGGGAGAGGAAACGCCCCTTTTAGGTTCACTTACCTTTGTAACCCTTTTCTCCTAGGAGCTGCTTTCTCTGATGGAATCTCCAGTGGTTTAAGCACTACGGTGGCAGTATTTTGCCACGAACTGCCCCATGAACTTGGTAAGGAAGATTCCCAGCTTTATTCTTCAGGCTTTCCTGACCTCTCTTACTTTTAGATCTGCTCTGTTTTACTATTTAATATTTTAAAGATTTGGGGCTCAGTTTGTGTGTGTGCATTTTTAAATGTCATTCACACACCTTGGGTGCAAATCTCCACTCTCATGTTGTGGCTGTACGCTTGGCCATTGGTGGATTTGATATAAACTCAGATCCAACAAACCTTTTCCTATGGTCCTGCGCTTCTGATGACGGAAGATGATGCTGATGATATCAGTTAATCCTATCATATCCTCCTGTCCGGTGTCCAAGGAAGACTCCACCCCTTTACTTGGATCTGCACTGTTGTGGTTGCTCCTGCCCTTCTGTTGAACCCATGCCATTCTGGGATTGTGGGTCCCACCCATGTGACCTTACCTGATGCTGTGGTTACAGGCAGGGCCGGATCTAGCTTTCACTACTGAAGGTAATGGGGCCCTTTATATGTCCAGCTGTCCGTTATCACAGCGAGTGGCGCTGTGGGTTAAACCACAGAGCCTGGGACTTGCCGATCAGAAGGTTGGCGGTTCGAATCCCCGTGACGGGGTGAGCTCCCATTGCTTGGTCCCTGCTCCTGCCAACCTAGCAGTTCAAAAGCATGTCAAAGTGCAAGTAGATAAATAGGTACCGCTCTGGCAGGAAGGTAAACGGTGTTTCCGTGTGCTGCTCTGGTTCGCCAGAAGCGGCTTAGTCATGCTGGCCACATGACCTGGAAGCTGTAGGCCGGCTCCCTTGCCCTATGAAGTGAGATGAGCGCCGCAACCCCAGAGTCGGTCATGACTGGACCCAATGGTCAGGGGTCCCTTTACCTTTACCTATATGTCCAGCTGTCCTTTCTCAACAACAAATTGTCAGTGTTTTTGTGTGTGTTGAATATATGCTGTATGGTAATTTATGGACCTAATAGGTATCTAAAGCCATTTGCACATAACCAAATATGTATTTTATCAAAGTAATTGTTGAAAAGTCCATGCAAAATGCAAAGTCCATGCTGAATGTAGGCACCCTATATATAGAAAGGAGCAAACCAGTGATATTTTAGGGAGCAGGCTAGCAGGCGGGGCCCATTACTTACATCATAGGAGCCTACACAACACAAAACATTGTTGCTGTTTGTAGGTTTTATTTTATTTGTTTTTTATCTTATATTTTGGAAATGCACATGCAGGTTTTCTTTTTCCTTTAATTTTTTGGGGGCCCCCGAAGAGAGTGGGGACCTAAGCTGTAGGTTGTTTAGCTTATATGTAAATCTGGCACTGGTTACAGGTGATGTGGCACACATAATAATAATAATAATAATAATAATAATAATAATAATTTATTATTTATACCCCGCCCATCTGGCTGGGCCTCCCCAGCCACTCTGGGCGGCTTCCATAAAAACCAAAAATACAGTAAAATATCACACGTTAAAAACTTCCCTGAACAGGGCTGCCTTAAGATGTCTTCTGAATGTCAGGTAGTTGTTTATCGCTTTGACATCTGCTGGAAGGGCGTTCCACAGGGCGGGCGCCAGTACCGAGAAGGCCCTCTGCCTGGTTCCCTGTAGCTTTGCTTCTCGCAATGAGGGAACCGCCAGAAGGCCCTCGGCGCTGGACCTCAGCGTCCGGGCAGAATGATGGGGGTGGAGACGCTCCTTCAGGTATACTGGACCGAGGCGGTTTAGGGCTTTAAAGGTCAACACCAACACTTGGAATTGTGCTCAGAAACATACTGGGAGCCAATGTAGGTCTTTCAAGACCGGTGTTATATGGTCTCGGCGGCCGCCCCCAGTCACCAGTCTAGCTGCCGCATTCTGGATTAGCTGTAGTTTCCGAGTCACCTTCAAAGGTAGCCCCACGTAGAGTGCATTGCAGTAGTCCAAGCGGGAGATAACCAGAGCATGCACCACTCTGGCGAGACAGTCCGCGGGCAGGTAGGGTCTCAGCCTGCGTACCAGATGGAGCTGGTAGACAGCTGACCTGGACACAGAATTAACCTGCGCCTCCATGGACGGCTGTGAGTCCAAAATGACTCCCAGGCTGTGCACCTGGTCCTTCAGGGGCACAGTTACCCCATTCAGGACCAGGGAATCCTCCACACCTGCCCGCCTCCTGTCCCCCCAAAACAGTACTTCTGTCTTGTCAGGATTCAACCTCAATCTGTTCACCTCAAACTTCACAAGAGGTTAGGCTTCTTCATTTGCCTTATTAGGTAAAGGCACCACCAGTATGGTCCACATGTGTAGAAACAGCAAGTACTGCCAGGGGCTGGGCTGAGGAGGAATGGTGGAGGACGCCCCTCCTCCTCCTGAACCTTCCCAAGAACAGGAGGGCAGTATAGATTTAGAACAGTGGTTTGCAGAAGGTCATAGTTCAGATGCTGCAGAGGGGAGAAGCTGGGAAATATTGGGAGAGGGAGCAGCAGGAAGAAGAAGCACCAGGGGAGAGACAGCTGGCAGACTCAGTGTCTTTAAAAAGCATTCCCGATCCCGCTCTCCCAGGACCAGGCGGGCATTGAGAGTAGTAGAACAGAGAGCTCAGAGGCAGAAAGCTCAGATCAGCAGGGGTAGAATAGACGAGATGGAGGGGGTGGGACTTTACTCAGAGCAAAGCCGTTATCTCAGAGAGACTGCATTCCTTCCCCTTTCTCTGTGAATAGTGAATAAAGTACTTGGTAAGAACTCTTCTTGCTTATCTGCTTCTTGGCTGCCACTGTGGGAAGGATCAGATTCCCTGAAGCCTGACAAGTGCTGTCGCCAGGAGCAGCAAATACTGCCAGGACAGGTCCATGTCTAGAGCAGGGGTTTGCCAGTTGTGATCTGCGCACCAGCAAGTGGTCCGCAAGTTTCATTCAGGTGGTTTGTGGCATGTCTGGATTTGTGGTTGAAGATGGGAAACAGCAAATCCAATTGTCTATCTTGTGAACCGCCCTGAGACCCGCAGATATAGGGCAGTGGGCAAATTTAATTTGATGATGGTGGTGATGTTGATTTCCAATTGTATATTCATTCATTCATTCATTCTTCAATCATTCATTCAGTTATTTCTTTCATTGCAATACGGTGAAATGCAACAGACAAGAAATGAAAGAGGCAATTAAAATACAGCATATGTATGGCAAATTACAATTACCCAAAGAGGCAGAAAAAGCTTTGTCGTCCACAATTTGCAAGTAGTCCACTGGGGTGGTGGGGGGAAGGTGGATTTGGGGATCACTGGCTTTAGAGGGTTGGAGACATTGCTTGGCTTTGAGTCGGTTATGGTGCCTCTGTGAAGATGTGACCATTGCACTCTTAACTCCTCCTTTCTTTGCCAGGGGATTGTGCTGTCCTGCTGCAGGCTGGCATGCCAGTCCGACGGGTGTTCCTCTTCAACCTGCTGTCTGCTTTCCTTGCTTACTTGGGCGCAGTAGTAGGGACGCTCATTAGTCGGAGCACCACGCAAGTCACGCCCTGGATTTTTGCCATCACGGCTGGTATTTTCCTGTACGTGGCATTGGTGGACATGGTAAGGACAGCCGCCTCTTTGCAAACTTCTCCTGTAAGCGTGACAATAATCTTTTGGGGACCGAGGGTTTAGTTATTCCCTACCTGGGCCTCGGGACATGGGTGGCGCTGTGGGTTAAACCACAGAGCCTAGGGCTTGCCGATCAGAAGGTCAGCGGTTCGAATCCCCGCGACGGGGTGAGCTCGGTCCCTGCTCCTGCCAACCTAGCAGTTCGAAAGCACGTCCAAGTGCAAGTAGATAAATAGGTACCGCTCCGGCGGGAAGATAAACGGTGTTTCCATGCGCTGCTCTGGTTTTGCCAGAAGCGGCTTAGTCATGCTGACCACATACCCGGAGGTTGTACGCCGGCTCCCTCGGCCAATAAGGCGAGATGAGCGCCGCAGCCTCAGAGTCGGCCACGACTGGACCGGTCAGGGGTCCCTTTACCTTTACCTACCCTTAACTCTGGCTTTTGCAGGTCCACTCCTCAACAATTCTATCGTAATAATGATGGTGGTGGTGTCTATACTGTTGCTCTGACCTCACTGGAATAATTGCAAGCTCAGAAAGTAAAGGCAATGTCCATGGAGGTTAAAATTCTAGGAACCTTTCCTTGCACTCATTGGCAATTTCTTTGTAGTAGAAGGTGTGTCTAAGATTGGACTAGAAGTGGCTGTGTTGTGAAAAGGAGTACCTGGCTTCTCTGGACAGATGACAGGGAGAAGGGCAGAGCTTTTGCTTCGGAGACATTCCTACAACCTGCAGTTTGTTTTGGCTTCTTGTCTTCCCAAAGAAGACCCTGTAAATCTAAATGAAGGCTGCCTGCTTGGGGTTGCAGTGCGGACAGGCCACTTTGGTTTCCCACCTTCCAGAAACCAGTTGTGGGGGAGGGGGGAATGCATGACAAAACCCCATGCATGTGTTGGTTGGGGCAAAGCATCCCTGACATCCCTGGGATGCGGGTGGTGCTGTGGGTTAAACCACAGAGCCAGGACTTGCCGATCAGAAGGTCGGCGGTTTGAATCCCCCTGACGGGGTGAGCTCCCGTTGCTCGGTCCCAGCTCCTGCCAACCTAGCAGTTCAAAAGCACGTCAGCTTTGGCGTGAAGGTAAACGGCATTTCTGTGCACTGCTCTGGTTCGCCAGAAGCAGCTTAGTCATGCTGGCCACATGACCCGGAAGCTGTACTTTATTGGCTCCCTCGGCCAATAAAGCGAGATGAGCGCTGCAACCCCAGTCATCCGCAACTGGACCTAATGGTCAGGGGTCCCTTTACCTTTATCCCTGACACAATACCTGTTGATGAACATTTTAGGCAACGTAGCTCTGATACCATTCGCATTGCAATCTGACTGAAGAAACAAACGGCTTTAAAGCACCACCACCGTGGGTGAAAATGGGTCTCCTTTCTCCCGATTTGCTCAAGGACCCGAGAAGCGGAAAGGTTGCAATGCGATTAAGAGTTGACCTCACAGTAGGCATTGCTGTTATTGTCTCTTCAAGGAGAACAACTGCAAGCTGCCCTAACAACAGCTGCCAAGGACATCATGGCCTTTTGTTGTTTTTTCTCCCTCTCACTCTCTAGTTGCCTGAAATGCTGCAGAGGAGCTCTAGCAGGGGCAAGAAGGGCTCCCTTGCCCACTTCCTTCTCCAGAACCTGGGCTTCCTCACTGGAGGAGTCCTCATGGTCTGCATCGCTCTCTTTGAAGGGCAGATCAGTTTCCATTTGGACGGGTAGCCCTCTTCAGCAGGAAACTCCAGAACGCAAGATGGATCGAAGGCGATGCCCCCTCTGACTTCAAGCACGATTGCACCTTTCCTCTTAACTCTATAAGAGGGGCTACAGATTTGCTCCATCTTCCTGTTTGCAGGAGTTGGAGAAAGAACTCAGTGGGAGAGAACAGAAGGAACAGCTTATTGTCCCCATGTTTTGTGTGGCAGCAAAACAGGGTGCCAAAGTAAGGGCGAGAGTGCCTTTCCCTAGCCTTTGTGGCTTGGATGAAAGGAAGAAAGTTGTGCTTAGTCGCTGCAATCAACGTGTTGAAAACTCCTTGTGCTTTCTAAAGAGCACTAGTTTGCTCGAGAGAGACTGGACCTATTGCCACCTCGGAATGCAACGTGAGAGAGAATTATTCGAAGGACTGCAACTTACTTAGAGAGCCGCTGATATGCAATGGGGGCCTTTCATGTTTTGGAGCTGAGTTTCCCCAGCAAGCTATTTCCTGTAACCCAAGGATAGAGAACCAGCAGCTGTTGCTGGACTACAACTCCCATCATTCCTGTCAGCCTTGCTGGCTGGGTCCAATGGCAGTTGGTCCAATCCCTGATGTAAGCTATCAGTGTCCTGAGCATTCATTAATATTTAAGTTGGCATTAAAAAAGGCAACTGGTTACCCAAAGCCTCTACACCAAAATTTCAGGTTTGATGGAACAGTGGTCTGTCTCTCTCTCTCTCTCTCTCTGTGTTAATGCAAGGAAGCCTGGACCTCTTTAGTGATGGGATGGGTGTGTTTGTGTGAGCAGCACATGACAAAGTTCTTGAGGACAAAACTCATCCTTATAATAGGAGATTCAGAGGCCTGCTGCTTTAAATTCCCCAGTGATAACCCCACCTGGTTTGCCTGCAAGGGCAATTGCTTGAAGTGCAAACGAGTCAAGTTGTATCCTTTGCACAACTCCTCATGTACCCCCGTACCTAGAAGGAAGCCTAAAAACTCCTCTAAATAACAGAACACCTTCATTAGTTATCCTCTACAGAATTACAGAATGGGACGCGGGTGGCGCTGTGGGTTAAACCAGAGCCTAGGACTTGCTGATCAGAAGGTCAGCGGTTTGAATCCCTGCGACGGGGTGAGCTCCTGTTGCTCGGTCCCTGCTCCTGCCAACATAGCAATTCGAAAGCACGTGAAAGTGCAAGTAGATAAATAGGGACCGTTCCGACGGGAAGGTAAACAGCGTTTCCGTGCGCTGCTCTGGTTTGCCAGAAGCAGCTTAGTCATGCTGGCCACGACCCGGAAGCTGTACGCCGGCTCCCTCGGCCAATAAAGCGAGATGAGCGCCACAACCCCAGAGTCGGCCACGACTGGACCTAATGGTCAGGGGTCCCTTTACAGAATTACAGGACTGGTAGGGAATCTCAGCACTGTGCCTCCTATCTCAGCAGCCACTGAGAATCAAGGCCATATATGCCGCCAACAGTGGCCTGGGCACTGGTCTCTAATTTCCATTCAACAGCAAACAGGTTCCCCACACACAACCTTGCACACCTGAACTGTTCCCCACCCCCACCCCAGTATCTGCACAGGACAACTTAGGTGAGCAAGGAGAAAGAGAGCCTTCAAAGTCCACCTGTTGCTTTTCACACTGGGAGTGTAGTAAAGAAAAGGACGCTCACAATGTGTTAAGATGGCGTTGCACAATAAGGGCTATTTGCCCTGGGAAAAGAGGGAAAGCGGTCTCTCCCGTTTCCATGGAGGGTAAGTAGCTGAAATGGAGGATGGCCTTAAAGGCAGCTCAGAAAAGAGGAAAACGTTAGTGGGTCAGTTTCACACTTAACTTTAGGGGCATCCCAGTGTCTTTGTTCATCCAAGTTTGATATTGGTACACGACTTAAGCAGAATATCCAATACAGTGGTACCTTGGGTTAAGTACTTAATTCGTTCTGGAGGTCTGTTCTTAACCTGAAGCACCAGTTTAGCAAATGGGGCCTCCTCCTGCTGCGCCGCCAGAGCACGATTTCTGTTCTCATCCTGAAGCAAAGTTCTTAAACCGAGGTACTATTTCTGGGTTAGTGGAGTCTGTAACCTGAAGCGTATGTAACCCGAGGTACCACTACAGACGGCCCAAGAGATTGAAAACGAAACATTGACTCCCAACTATTATTAACGGTTCTCGTTTTGTTAGATTTAACCTGCCCTTCACCAGGTTGATTTAAAACTAAATCGAAACTAAATCATGGGGTGAGACCTGGCAAGGGATATAGCGCTTTCCCCTTGTCCCCAAACATGCTAAGCAAACTGCCTCCAATTCTGTTCCAGGGGAAAGTTCCATTGTGCAGCTTCTCTGGTTGGAGGCAGCATGCTTCTGAATACATTGCTGGAAAACTGAGGGAAGAGGTCATGCTTGCATGTTTCCCGTAGGCATCTAGCTGGCCACTGCAAAAACAGGATGCTGGACTAGATGGAGGCACCGGCCTGCTCCATCGGGGTTCTTCTCGTCTTCTTATGTCCTTCTGTTCATGCAATGATCCAGATACCTCAGGCTCCCATCCTTAAAAAGGAGTTACTTGAAGTACAGGTGAAACTCGAAGAATTAGAATTGAGAGACCATTTAAAGGCTCAGGAACCCATTGCAGGTGTTATGGATTGAATAGCTACTGCACCTTTTCCACAATAATCTAATTTTCTGAGATTGTTAATTTGGGTTTTCATCAGCTGTATGCCATAATCATCACAATTATAACAAATAAAGGCTTGACATATCTCGCTTTGCATGTCATGAGTCTATCTCATATATTAGTTTCACCTTTTAAGTTGAATTATTGAAATAAATGAACTTTTCCACGATATTCTAATTTTTCGAGTTTCACCTGTATCTTTCTGGACTTCAAGGGCCCAGTGTTTTATAAAACAGAAATGGGCAATCGCAACACCGCCTTGGCCTAAGCAAACCAAGATCAAGAGTGCCTTCCCTGGCTGGAGGAGGTGTGTTTCGTGGGCAATAAAGACAGGTAAATGATTTGAAAGCAGCCACTTGAACCGCATTATAGAATTAGGATATAAAATGCAGGTGTGGTATCAAATTTCCACCCCTTTCCCCCAGTATTTCCATTATCCTTACCCACCCACCCCCAGCAAATAACTGGAGACAAGGTGGGGGGGGGGAAACGAAGGCAGAGGCAGATAGAAGCAACAGCATTTTAATAAACATAATTGATTCAAAGCCACAATATGAATAACAGGACCTGGTCGCAGCATACATTGTAGAAAATAGATCAAGTCTGAATGCTTTTGTTTTTTTATTTATTTTAATTTACTTAATTCCTGGTTGACCCCCTCCCTCCCTTGCCCTAACCCCAAAAAGGTGATGCAGAAATTCTGAAAATGCATATTGTAACATCAGAGACAAAAAAAAGGTAACCAGTCACTTGGGTTCACATCAGGGGGGCTTATACAAAGGTGGCTTTCACACTGCGCAAGGGGTGTGTCTGGACAAGGGAGGTGGGGTGGATGGCTTGCGGTAGCTCTCTTGTTTTCTTTATTGGTCTCCAATATATATTTATATAGAAGTTCGAATATAATTTATTTACTTCATGGAACAACCAGGCGGGAGAAAATTGTCGGTGGCGGGTTTGACAAGTCTGCATTTCCTTCTAGGAACCGAACGTAGGTTTATCCTTTTTTTTGACACACAGGCAAGTGCTTCATTTCGTCAAGAAACCGCCCCCCCAACTGAGGAGTAACCGTGGGGGGGGGGGCGAGGGGAGGTAACGAAACCACTGAGAAAGGTGGAAAGGTGAGCGGCCAAACAGAAGCGGCTGCAGCCTCTGGGCTAGATATAAGGTGGGATGTAGAAAAAGATTCACACTTTGATTGCACATCGGAACACGTGGGTGGGGGGACCCTCTGCTGCATGGAGGCTGGAACTGGCCACTGGTTTTTGTGTGTGTGTGTGTGTGTGGTATTTGCCTTGGAAGCTCCCACCCCACAAGACACCTGCTGTGTGAGCATTTTGTTTCAAGTTTATCTCTTTGTGCTTTAAACCAGTTTGAAGGAAGATCGTGTACCTGCAAGCAGGAAGGTAGGCCTGTGAGCTGATCTGAACGTGTCTTTTCTACCCCCCCACCCCTTTTTTTAGTCTCTTCTAAACATTGGTCCAAGTTCTCCACTACTAACAAGACCATGTTAAGCCTCGCTGCCAACAACTGTGGATCAATAGGCCAATAGGTTGGGGGTGGGTGTTTGGAGTGGGGGAGTGTTTTGTACGCAGCACTTCCATTCGCACTCCCCGCAGCCATTCTGCAAAAAGCAACGCTCCCCCGTCCACCCTTTCAAAGCTTGCCTAAATATAAACAAAGGCATACCTTTTAATTTTTTTAAGAGAGTCCGCCTTAGCCAAATAACTCCCAATTAAGGCCCCTGCCTCAACGGAGGTAAACATGGCTGCGTGCTGGTTTTGATCAGCAGGGTTGTAGGTTTAGTGCTCTGAAGGAGAAATCACAAGTACTCTTCTTCCCAACCCGACCCCAAACTATTGAACAGGAAACAAAGGAGATCTTTTAAGTGTGAGATGTTGATTTATGACCTAGCTTCTTCTATCCCCCACCCAAATTTACGCTTGCTGAAGTTATCACAGGAGGAGGAAACAGACCCAATACAGAGCAAGGAATGTATTTTCCAGTGCAACTCTCTTGCCCTATATAGCTTTCTTTTTCCTTGCATGGACTCCCATGTCTGCCCTTAGTGTTTTAAGATGAAGAGCAAGGAAGGCTTTTACAGTGCCCAAGCCTGCTCCTTTTTTTTGTTATTATTCTTATTATTATTGCAAGAGGTAGGTAAGACCACCTGCTCTCCCCCTCGTCCCCTCTAAATTAATGTCTGGAAAGTTGACAGAATCTCACATCAAGACATGCCCCTTCCTAAGCAAGGCATTCTAAATATGCTAGTTATTGCAGAGCTCCTCTGCGCTTGGTGGGGCAACCCTAAATATAAATACACGTTTGGCCACTGGCCCGGAAAAATAAAATCAAAGAACTAAAGGCGAGTCTGGGCAGCTGTTTGAGGTGGTAGAGTCACAGCAAGGTCAGCTGCTCTAACACAAGAGAGAGGGAGGGAGAGTACAGTGTTCTACTACCTGGGATTCTTCCGAGAGGCAGTGCAGGCATTGTACTTGCCACAGGGATTGCTCCCTTCTAAGCGACATATCTCAGGGGTGGTGGCAAACTGACCACTGGGCTTGTGTGTGAGAGAGAGGGGGACAGAATTGAAAAAAACGGGTAACTGTAATATGCCTCTGGTCCTAGAACACTTGCAACTCATTTTACTGAACACACGCACACAGAGTAAAGTGCTCACACCTTGGGCAGACAACGTAAGGAGGAGAACTGGCGAGTTCCACGCCCCTTCCCCAAGTCCACTCTTTCACACAGGTTCTCCTAAATTGCTGGTCCCCTTGCATCTCAAAATCCCTACGGCTGTGGCCCAGAATGGGGAGCACTTTAACGGGGAGAGGGGGCACGGAAAGGAAGCAAGAGGGCAAACGTGGAATATCACAGCCCAATGTCAGTTGGGCCTTTGCAAGCTTCGGACGCCAGGGTGTGTTCAGATGCCAGCTGAATACTCTAAAGGAAAAGGAAACTGAAAGGAAGCCTGCAGAAGACTTCTGAAGTGGTACCTTTCTCCCCCATGGCAAGCTCCCCGAAGAACAGGCACAGCAGCAAAAGCAACGCTCAAGTCTTTTAAATAAAGGGAAAAGGAACTGGCCCTGAATGCGGTTAAAGAAAAGGCTGTGGAGGGTGCTGATAGGTTAATCTATGTATTTGGGGCGAGGTTTTAATTCTCTAACAGAATGCTGAACTGAAATATATATTTTTCTCTGAACACCTTTAGGATTTGACAGGAACGACAAGCATTAGAAAATTCATCCCACTCCACAAAAGGCTTCCTCTGACAAGCAGCAGTTACAGGTCAAGCAGAAAGAATACTGTACTGCCTTCCCTCCACTGTAGGTGAAAATTATACAGAATTTCCCTTTGGGACGTTATGGATGCTGCAGCCAAAGGGTAACAGTGTTCTATACCCCTAACCCTCTCCCCCGCTCAGATGCACGCCTTGCCACTGGGGAGAAAAGGTGGAGTAAGGACCAGAAGCACAATTAAGAGGCTCATGCAAACATACTCCATTTAAGTCACCCATTACTACGAAGACCACCACAACGTACTGGCTGTACCTACCGCACACAAATACAAACACACAATTAGAGTGCCCCTTGAGTGACACACACCATCTGTGTGTCCAAGTGCAAAGTAATCTTTTTGGGGGGTGGATGCAACTGTTAAGAGGGGGAACACGACTGGAAGAATGAACAAGGTCAAAGATGCAAAGAATAAGTGAATAACCAGGGCTTCCAAAAACGAAACCCTCACTGGGAGTGAAATTAGTGCTCATGTTGGTCTGGCCACCATCCTTCAAAATCCTTCCGTTTACAGCTAAGCCCCCCCCCCCCACTAAACACATTCAAGAGTGCAAGCTACAAACCCTCAACAGGCTACAAACCCTCAACACAGTAACTGATTTCCCTCACCCAACCCTATCCCACCCCTTTATTGCTGCTCCCAAGGAAGAAATTTGTTTTGAAGCACAGGTAGTTTTTGAAGTGCCCGTAAGATCAGAGCCAACGAGTATTGCTATAAGACAAGCACACACCCAGCAAAACAACAGCATGGACGCTCTCCGAGCAATGAACAGAACGTAACGAAAGCAGCTCCTGCTGGTCTTCAAAAGAATCGCCGCCACACACTCCAGCTCAACAATTTGTGGCTTCAGTTGCAGACGCAGCATGGCCAAGCAATTCAAAACACAACATGCAACAGGAACGCTAACGATAACACACACACGCACGCCCCCAAATTAAAAGACCACAGCTCCACCTCAAGAAACCTAAGCAACAAATGCAGTTTGTCAGAGGAGTTTATGCAACCAAGGCAAATAGATATTGTTTACTTGTTAAGCTCTGTGTCAAGATTGTCAAAATGGAGCCCCAATCCCAGTTGCAAAGCAAGACTATCAAAGACAGAAATATGAAGGGCATTGGATCACATGTCCAAAGACAATTAAACTACAGCAGCGTCTCATTGGTGCAACATATTATTTCCATGCAACATATAGTGCAGAAACTCATTCATCCTGTTTTCCCGGATCACCCTGATTTTGACAGTTTTTGGCCCCCCCCCCAAAAAAAAAGAGGTTTGGAAATTTTCTACTTCACATTTTGCACATTTTAAAACCTGGGACAGTCTTTCCCCAGTCTGGAAGACAAGTGACGGTGTGAGCCAAGGCAACCCGGTTCCCTCCCAATAACTTGAGCTCCAAATGGTATCTTTTGCTGGGCTCTACTAACTTAAGGAACAGTGAAAAGTCGTATAAGCTGCTCCCCGATGACGGCTGCATCCCTGCATCAACAAACTCCCACCAGATCATCACAGCACACATTCCTTTCTTATGTGCATCAATGATGCGCCCGAGGCCTCAAAGGATTTAATGAATTCTTGCGGATGGTACCGGTGAGAAGGAATGTGTGTGCGGAGATGGCAAGAAGGCAACTTCGCTGCAAGTTAGCCAGCTGGGCTCTGACCCGGAGTTACTGCCAGGTTCTTATGCTAGCGACCCTGTTGTGGAAAACTTCTCTGTTTGTGCTTAATTACCATGGCCAGGGGAATTGTGCCAAAGATACGCAGGAAGGAGGACCAAGTTCACTCTGAAAACGGAAATCTCTCCCTCACAACCAGCCTTGAGCAAGTAACCAAATACAGTGGGCAACGGCAGAACAGCAAGAGTCCACTGGGCTTCCCCACGGCATCAAGAAAATACTTCAGAATGGAACATCATAGCCCAGAAGCAAACCATCACAATGTCAAATTCCTACCAGTCCTTCACAACAAGGCTGAACCAATTAAGCTGGGAATTGCTTATGAAAGAAGCTGGCCCTTGAGTCTCTTGTTACTCTCAATTAAAGAGCTCAGGAAACAGTGATCATTTCCTGATCCCATCTGAAAAGCCACTGTTTGAATAGAAGGACCACAGCACACATATGTAGAGAAGCTCTACCCTATCCATTATTTGCCCAGTGTTAGCTCCCACCCTCCAAGTGGAAACAAGGAGAGTTCATCCAATTACACTGTTGCTCTCAAGTTTTACACCTATATTTTAAGTCGCCTGCAAATATTGGAACTGCAAATGGATGCCGCTAAGACTGAGATACTAGTTTAGCAAAGTATTAATTAATTGCAAACAGATCTTTTTGTAATGGAGAAAGTTATGAAAGGAATTAAGATGTTTTGCAACCGAAAAAAATCCAGCGTGGTACCCCTTAGCTGAGTGAGAAGAGAGGAGGCTGTTAAATTAAGGACAAAGAAAGAACAGATCCACTCGTATCATCCTCCAGGAACAGAAGAGTTTTTGGTTTGAAAAAAGGAGGATAAAGACTAAACAAAGGAAAGGTCAGAAACTGGCACAAAGCTATATTTAGTGCAATTTTTAAAATTCTCAATATGTACAACACACACTCATGACATCAAGTCACTGAGGGGAACAGGTGGAAGGGGAGGGATTAAACAATTAATGCACTACACATTAAACAGATGCACAGAACCTTAGCAAATGCAGAAGCAGAAACACTTTCTGTGTAAAGTTCCTTTTTCATTTCCGAAATGTGGGAAATTGGGGTCTGCAAGGCAAGGAGGTTTCCCAGGTACTAAAGGAAGGAAGTGGGCTGCCTTGGGATAAGAGCTCCCAGACACAAATAAACCAGCACAAGGACACGAATGGGCAAGTACAAAGCATACACCATACCCTTTCTGCTGGCTGCGAAAAGACTGACTGAACCTTTGGTTTCCATCAAAACTGCAGAAAGGAAAATCTGTACCCCGCAGGCACTCTAGATTGCAATGTTATTTAAAACCACATGCAAAAACTGCTGCATCTATTAGCCGTAGTCCCCTAAGCATGACAAGGAACTAAACATTTTTGTCGTGATGAAGGCAAGTCAGGCACTAGGACAGTGTCCAGAAACGGTGGAATCAAGCCTTACTATTCAACATCAATGAGATGGAAGAGAGGAGGAAGGTGCTTCAAACTAAATGCATTAAGAGGAAGGAACAGTTCTACAAGTTGTGGGAACAGAGGAGATGGCTAGATTAGGACAGAAGAGGCCAGCTAATAATTTGTATTTCTTCACTACACCTGAGATGCAATATACTCAGATTGTTATGTTGACTTAAATCATATGCACTTCATAAGGCTTTACATCTAAGGGGAGCTCAGTTTAGGAAGCAAGCTTGCATACAAGATGCAGAACTCTGTGTGTGTTTGTGTCTTCGAGATAAACCCTAATCCCCCACCCCGTTAAATATTCCTTTAGGAGAAGGAAGAAGAAAATAAAAAAAGCAAGAGATCATCAATCAAGGGGAAGGAGAAAGGCCAAACTTCTTTAGGCCCAGTGCTAGAGAAAGAGAGGCACCTGGTTTCAGGTGTGAGGCAGGATGGGTGAGGGAATGCTGGGTAATACGTGCCCAATTTCTGAGCATAAGGCCTTCCGACAAGAACGCACCTGCCCATTGATCCTTAGAAAAGGGCCCCTAGTGGATTGTGAGCTTTTCCACCGCAGGAAGATGGAAGAGCAATTGGTCTAATTTGTTTTATCATCTTGCAACGTGCTTCTTGAATGTAAACACAAGTTACGTGCTAGAGGTCTAAAGCTTCTGGAATGATTTATTTATTTAAAGTTATTAACATTTCGACACAATGTCCGTTTCTTATTTAAAACAACCTTACGGACAACATCCCCAAACAGCTACAGAATCAGAAGCCGGAGGGGGTGTCAAAAGGGAAACACCCAGAAGAAGGGGAAGGGGGAAAGAGAGAGAGAAAGCAAGCAACCATGGGACATGCCAGGAGAACACATTTGGCTGCGTTTCCCTCAAATCATCTGCACAAGGGTCAACAAGCAGTAGGTATGTACAGCGCCTGGACCAACCGAAGCTCATCCAGTCCATAACAGGAACATTTTGGCAGTTAACCATGTTCAAGACACAAATGCAAACACGAGCAGCCATTTGGGGTACGTACCTTCAAGCAGACCAATGAAAAAGGCCTTTCAAAAATATTACACAGTAGACCGTTAGCACTCCGGTTGCAATAATGCCCTATTTGCTTTCCGGTCTGCAAAGGTTTCCTCGCCTTTCCAGTTATCACCATGAGGGGTGGTGTTTTCTGGTTTCCTCCTTTTGGAAAGCTAGTTCTTTGATGATCTGTATGTCAGTGCAAAAAGGCCTTCCATTTCATACCCCCTAGCCTATCTGCAGCAGCCTTCTCAAAGGTGTGCCGTGACTGCAAGCAGTGTGTCTTCAGGACACAAGCACATGCAGGGACAGGACCTGCCACCTGAGTTTGGGCACCAGGCTCCCTGCAAACATCGGAAAAGGCTGGCTTTCTCTCTCCTTTTGGTCACTTTGCAATGCTTCGCCTCTCCCCTTCCCACCCAGAGCACTGTTCATTCTTTTGTATTCTCCCCCCTCCCCTCCGCTTTTGCCTAAGACATCCACCAACTGGCCAGACAACACATTAGTGCAAAATACAGGAATTAAGGCAATGCCCAGAAAGTGAGAGCCTAGACTTCCTTCGCAACGCAAGTATCACAGGCTTGTTCTCTAGGCTGCAACATGGACTTTGGGGAGTGCCGCCTCCCTGCCCTGGTTGGACTATGACTATATCTACATCAAAGGAAGGACTATTGGAGGGGTTTCATTCATTTAACAGGAGCAGGTGTGTTTTGAAGGATGTTGTAGCTACATGGGCTCTGGCAGAATCCTAATATACCAAGTAGCCAGACTTGTGTTTCATTGCCCGCATGATCGCGCTGGCTGATCCAATGTTGGTTTTACCACACTGCAGCCAGGATGGATCTGGGCAAAAAAAAAGTATTATTCCCCACGGAGTGGATGAACAAACACACTCAACACACATACAGATCTACAACCCCAAGCCAAGAGACAATGCAGGAGTCGCTTCCAGAGGTCAAGTCAATTCGTGCTTTCTCCTGAGGTAGTCTCTAACTCTGCTGATGGAAAATCTCCAACTGGAGGTATGATCTGTAGCTCTGCTCTATACAAAAGGCAGCAATCACCTATGCAAGTCAGACAACTTAAAAAAAACACCACACACAAACTGAGGCAGTACATCAAAATGCAACAGAAGTAGTAACCCGAATTAAAAGGCTATCTCCTGATGCTTTGCAAAATGTTTGGTCTTGGGGGCTTAATCTGCCCTTTGGGCAAAAGTCATCCTCTTTTTTCCAGTTTATTGCCATCACAAGCAGTGATGTTTGCTGGTCCTCCTAATTTAACTTATGAGCACAGATGTCAATGGCTTGTCTTTGCTACTTCCAGTGTAATTAGCATGAAAGGAAAGCCTTTAACTTTCACGCTCAAGCCCTTACAGAGCCCTAAAAAGGAGTGGTGAGGCGACAAGCGAGAGCACCTCCAATTCACAGAGAGACAGTCCGTGTCTATACGCTGCCTGTCTGGTTGATGTCTGAAGAGGATTTCAAAGTCTCACCACCTTCTGGAAATGCTGGTCTCATGAAAAAAGGAAAATACAATTCGAGGTTATTCATGCAGTGCTAAAAAGGTCTTTCTTCCAATCAAGTCAGGGGAGAAACCCCACAACTCCCAAAGGTTTTGAGAAGGCAAAGCAGGCACAAGTTGGCATCATCAACCCCCCCGTGCCATCCTTTACAGAAAACAAGAAAGCTGGACTTTTAGAAAGAGCCACACGTGGCTGAAATTGCATACTAATTTTTTGTTTGTTTGTTTAGAAAAAAGTTTACTGCCACCCACCGTACACACAAGGCTCGGCTAGTTTCAAAGGCTTTCATGCAATTTTGCTTTATTATATTCAAGTTGTCAAACTAATAGGATTGGAGTTAAAAGTAAGGCTATTTCTCTCTCTCTCTTTTTAAAATCCTTCTGTCTTTGCACCGAAAGTGAATTTGAAAAGATGCTTGTCACACGCAGACGCGCACACACGAACTGGAACTCTGACACACAGAAGAGGAAGAGTAGTTTATACCTGACTGGTGATGAGGTCTGTCCTATCTTATTCAAAAGAAATGTTTATGTGCATAATATACATAGGTGCAGCATTTACACATAGGATACTGAAAAAAGACACCAAGAACTTGCTACAGATGCCTTGAAGAGTCCTTTAAAATTCATTTCCCCCCTCCCCCCCCCCGGATTACTTTCTTCCTTTTGTAACACCAAGGACTCATTTTTGACCCAATATTCATGATTCAAATGTAATCATCACTCCAAGGTTCACAGGAATCCCTAATACCCACTAATGTCCTTCTGGCTTAAGCTGGGAAATCTTTTTTTGTTTAAAGCACATCCCCACTGTCACTTTTTCTTCTTCCAGCTAACATGGATAGTTTCCAAGAAATTAAATTGAGCAGAAGCTACGTTTGGATTTTTAAAACGCTGCATGCTCAATATTGAGCATCCAGAAAAAATCAAGTCAAGGGAAGATGCTTTAAATAACTGAACGATCCAATGTTTTCACAACTGTGTTCCCAGCACAGATTCTCACCCATCTGTCCACCCCTTTTCTTTTCCTGGACTTGGAAGGGGGGGAAAACCTCAAGGCAAAGGTGAGTTAGGCTTGTAGTCTGAACGGATTGTACAAGATGGTACATTTAAGCTGCAGTTTAAAATGCCAACCCATTCACATCAATGCATCCGGCTAAGGAGGTCCCCTACCAATCCACCGCGCATTGCAAGGGATTCTGGGGTTTGGGTCTACTCTCAGTTCACACTCTGCATCAGCTGACCCTGCCGGGCCAATCTGCTGTCCTGCACATTGGTCGTGGGGAGCAAGCTGCCTTTCAGGCTTACAGACCTTCTCACGAAGGAGCCCTGGCAGAGGTTCCCCCAGGCTCTGTGGAACACAGTTTGAAAACCACAAAGACTAAAACGGACTGCATGCAGGGATTTTGGAGGCGAACTGAGAGATGATGTTCCGGGACGTATGTAACCAGTCCACTCAGAATTCATGTCTTACCTTAGAGCTGAATGTGCACTCTTGGGGTGGGGTGCCTATACTCCATGATTTCACTCACCTTTTCGGGGGCAAAGGAAGCTTACAAACGATTCAGAATTAAACTAAGGAAAGGTCTCCTAATCTCCAGCAATTTGGGGAACAAACAACCAAAAAGAGGCAAAAGAGAACAGCATCATTTCATCAGGATTAGTTATTTCAAATTCAACCAAGTGCCCGTTTAGGAATAGAAGATCAATTTATCGTTTCCCAGTACTTGCCCTCTACAAGGACATTTACATTCAGTGTTTGTCAATAGTTATATGGCTCAGCTGGGCTCCATCCGGGTGGCCCTTTTATCTAACAATTGGCAGTGCAAATACACTTGTCAAACTGAAATGTATTTGTGCTGTTTTTTTTTTTTTAAACACAACTTCCCTTTGTTCATTAATTTTCCAGAGACATGAAGTTAATTAAAACAAAAAACAAAAACAAAAATACTGCCCTCCCACCCCATGCAAAACAAAACAGAAACCAGTCTCCTCCTGGTTCCCCCTTCCTTGTTTGCTGGCCTTTCTCCTATGGGTTGCTATAAAGAGGGGGAACGAGACCCTCGCGGTTGTTTGCTTTTTTTAAACAAAGTGCTTATTTTACTTGTAAAGCAAGTGCTTTGGAGAAAGGTGGTTGGAGAAAAACTTCCTTATTTGGCGGGGTTTAAGGAGGGAAGCCCAATGATTGCTTTCGAGACAAATGGAGGAAAATGGAAAAGGTGGTGTCTTCTGAGGTTCAGAGAAAGATGCATGGTGGTCAAGACCTAGGCCATTCCTAAGGAGGGAGGCAACGGGGAATCAACAGCCAGCAAGAACCTTCTGTGCAGGAAAACAGCATTCCGCCTGCCCCTCTCCCCCAACCCCATGGAAAATACTGCACATCTTTAAGCCAAATGTGTTTGCAAAATACTGGGCAGGAGAGCAGGGGGAGAGAAGGGGAGAGAGACAGCAAGGGGGGGGGGAAGGAAGTTTGCCTCCAGCCCTCTTTTACAATGCACTAGGGAAACCGACTCTCATCTTAGCACAATAATGCAAGTTATTACCACCAGCCACTTCGATTATTACTTAAAATTGTCAAGCTGTGCTGTCAAAATGTACACGTTACAGTATTAAAGGAGAACAAGACTGGCGACTCTGCAACAGAACTGGCCACGTTTCGCTGACACCCACCCGATGCCTACCTTCCCTTCCTTACAAAAACAAAATTAAAACCCCGCAAATTTATTCTTAATTCACGTATGCGCTGCTGGAATTTTTCCACTCCATTTTCTTCATCTTTTTTTTTTTTTTTTTTTAAGGAAAAGGAAAAAAGAACAGGGGCAAAATTGAACGTAAAAAAAAAAAAAATATTAATGCATGATGCTACAGAACTAAGAACACTGAAGCCCTTAAAGAGATCACATTGATTGTCATATATTGAATTTTTATGTTGACATGTGAGGAAAAGAACACATTATCAGCATGTTAGGTACTATTATTATTATTATTTTTAATAAAAAAAAATCAAGTGTCAGTTCATCATTTTTCCTCAGTTAATAAAAGAAAACGTGCCTAACAACCCTCTACAATCCTAATAAAATAAAATAAAATAATAAAATAAAATGCAAGCACAATCCATGTATCACTAGGGCTAGAAGATTCCCTCATTTTGAAAGGCTCCTTGAAAACCTATGCTCATTTCTGCTCCTCTGTCTCTCCACATCCCACATTGCCATTTCAAAACACAGCTAAAATTTGAGATGGGCACATCTGATATTCAAGCAACTGTGCTACTGCCTAAGGAGCCCAATTTCCTGGGCCCTATACTTCTGTAACACCCCACAACCAATTCCACCAGAGTTTTCTGTGGAAACAGGCACAGCAACAAGCCCAATTTAACAGGCTGTGCTTTCTCAATAGGAATACGCATTCCCCTGGGTTAACAGGAAAATGGTATCTGTTGCCTGGTACAAACCTGTGAGCGTAGAGTCTGTCACATCCAAGGGATGAGGGAGAGGGTTTAGGTCTTTCCAAATTGCAGCACAACCATTAGGTTTCCTCTCTACTGCCCCAGTTTCTTGAAAATACCTCAAGGCCCTCCAGAAATGTTTCTGGTCCGTAAAGGAGGATTAAATTTAGCCCTTTTTTTTTTTACAAAAAAGAAAGAAAGTGTGGCTTCAGACTTAATTCCCTACAACTTCCCTCCCTCCCTTCCTCCCTCCCCTACCCCTGCCACGGCCCGGCAGTTCAAAATTAGGCCTTTAGAAGAAGTTACAAGTTGCTAGTACCTAAAAAAACCAAAAAAGAACAATGTAAACAAGGTGTTCAAAGTTATTTTCAGCTCTCCCTCTCTACAAAAGTAGTGAAAAGGACCTTCCTGTATTGAAAAAAGTAGGGGATGGGGAGGAAAGGGGGGAAACTTTCATTCAAGTTTTGTTCACTTCTATTCCAACGTGAGGTATTTTGGTGTAGAAAGGTTAACACTTTCTTTCAAGGTAGAGAACTTGGAGCAACTGAGGGCAGAGAAAACTAACCCGGCCGTAGTGCAGCTAAAATAATAATAATAATGGCCAATCTGCAACAGGCGGTTGCTGTGCTTTTTGGCAAGTGCATTAAAACCTTAATACGCTCATATCTAGCAGCTGCGGTGAAAAGATCTCTCACGATTCCTTGGGCATCAAAGAAAGAAAAAAGCTAAGCTAGTAGCACCCTAGTCTTTGTGGAAGGCTTTGTTGAAGGAAATGGCTGGGTTCGTTAGAAGACTAGAACTCGCTACCTTAAGGCCCCCAATTTTTGCAACCTATCCGTATGCAGCAAACCAACGAGACATGCAGCTAGCTGGTGCTTGAAGAGCTGACTCAAGATGATATGCAGTGGTCTGTGGGGAAAACAAAAGTCCATTTGGTGGGGGATTAAACAAAAAAAGACAATGGAGAACCTCTCTTTTAAAAATGCACTGTTCACCAAAGGACAACGTTGCAGCTTCAGTATTTGGCTCTAGGAGTTTGGCTTTGGTATATTAAAAACAGTGCCAAAAGGGAAAGGGGGTGGGTGGGTTTTCTCACTTTAGATTTCAGTTTTTGCCTTTCTTGCATCAGGATTAAGCTCCGCTTAAAATAAAAAAAAGGAAGGAAGGAAGGAAGGCAGGCAGGCAGGCCATGGAAATGGCACTGGTGCCTATTCTAACGTCAGCGTCAAATGAAAAAGAAGAAGAAAGAAAGAAACGAAGGGACTGCTTTCAGTTTTAAGTTTTTGGTTAAAGAAACAGTAATTTGTTTTAAACCATGAAGCAGGATGGTTCAAGCACATCCCTGGCTCTTATTTTCTCCTTAACAGTCTAGCTGATTCCCTAAGAAGCTGGCTGGGGAATTACTAGCCCTAACAAGCTCACTGGTCCAAACATGCAATGTTTTGAGAGTAATTCTATAGGCACCAGCATAGCACTGCAGGACTGGGAAGGAGGTGGAAAGAAGATTGTTGGATTAAAAAAATAAAAGTGTGCCCTGGCAGCCCTCAGCCGATTGCTACATCCCAATCTTTGGCTTTGAACGTACTTGTGATATGGTATATATATTTTTTGTTGTTAGTTTCTACACATGATACAATTTACAGTACAAAAAAAATGAAAAGAAAAAAAACAGTGCATACACTCAAAATGCGAAAAACCTGCATTTTTATAAATATATTTTTTAAAATAAAAACACACACACGCATACGCACACATACACCAACCCCACAGGCATCCCTACAAACACCCATGTGCACATTGTCCTAATGAAGCCTTCTGGATGGCATTCGGGGGTATAAATACAACTGCAGGATTGTACGGTTCTGAAGTGCGTTGTTTTCCTTAAAAAAAGGTGAAACTTGCAGAAAGCTCTCTTTTTTTGCTATTTTTTAAGAAGATAAATGCTTGTATCTTTATAAATAATCTCTTTTCTTTAAAGCAACACTGACTTGTCTAAACGGGGAAAACACTGCGCGACACACCGAGGGTGGGGTTTGCGGGGAAGAGAACCGCGAAGGAAATTCTCTTTGGGGATCCAACGTTTCGTAACCCTTCCCACCCCCTGCCTGCCTGCCTGCCTCAAACAGAAACCAGTCTCCAAAAAAGAGAAAAATCCCTAAAGTGCCTGATATGGTAGGGATTAATTCTGGCAGCGCATACGCAAGTTTCGTCAGAGAGGACCGCGTAAGCTGGGCAACAGCACCCATTTTGCATACGAGGGAATACGAGCTGCCTAAGGTATCATAGTGTCCCAGGTACAGTAGTTCTCAATTCAAGTGTTTTCACTGGAATCAAAAATAAGGGGGGCAAGCACAACAAACAAACAAAAATAACCAAACGAACAAAAAGAGAAAGGAGCAGTTATAGTGGCACTTTGCCAGGAGCTGCTGCCCTTCTTGGCGGTCTCTCGTTTGTCAAACGCCTAATGCCAAATAAAACCAAGAGGTTCAGGGCTTCTGCTCCCTGCCTAGAACGGCACGACCCACAAAATTTAATGTTATCAAGTCAGGCAGCACGCAGAAAGTTACCACAAAGCGGGAGGGAGCCGGGAAGGCTAGGACACCCTGTTTTAAGAGCCCGATTTTTAATTTTTCCAAATTCAGGCCCCTCCAGTCGTGCGATGTGCTCATTAATCGGCAAGCGTCCCTGCAGGAAATTAATTTGGCTTGGCCCTTCCTTCAGTTCCCAGAAGCATCAAGCCAGAGGAACTGGAATTTAAACAGCTGGCCGTTCCCTAAATCTTACCAAGGCCGTGGCCTCAGAAACGAAGGGCAACAGCATTTGGGCAAGTTTCTGTGCTAATTTAGACTCAAACAGAACTGTTTAAGGTATTGCAAATGGACCGCTGTGGATTTGTTTTGAGAGCGGCATTGCTTTTTGTTAACTTTGACGGCAAGAGATGCTCGTGGTGAAAGCAAAGGTCTAAACAGGAAGCAGAAGCCAAGATCCCCCCTCTCTCTCCCTTTCTTTTTTTTGGTACCTAGGCCATTTTGGAAGGCCCATTCCAGTCTTGTTCTCCTTTAAAGTGTCCTATATTTATAGAATTCCTAAATAAATAGAAGATATTAGATCACCCATCGTGGTTTGTTTGTTTTTAAGCTACTCCGAGTAACAGCCATCTAAGCCGATGGCATTGTGCCTATCCTTGGTGTAGGGGCAGCTGTTGCCGTTGGGCAGGGCACCACAGACTGCTGTCTTGGCAGCAATACTGCAGTTCTTGAGGAGGTTGAAGCTGAAAGGGCTGATGGCGTCTTTTGGTGGAAAAGGCTTCATGGTGGAAAGGATAAGTGCCAGGCAGTCGGCCACGTCCTTGTTGGGGGCGCAAGCCAAGGCTGGGGTATGGCCTGAAAAACAGAAACACAAACTCAGTCCCCTAAAAAATAATAACCCCCCCATTCTTGGGCAACCCGCCCCCCAAAGCATCTTTTCCAAGAAGGGTTGGACAACCTGTTCAGCACATAACATCAGTTATTTTATCATGAACTGGATGCTGTTTCCTTTTATAAAAACTGGCTCTTCCCCTCCCTGACCCTCAGCATAAAATACCGTATTTTTCACTCTATAAGACGCACCAGACCACAAGACGCACCTAGTTTTTGGAGGAGGAAAACAAGAAAAAAAATATTCTGAATCTCAGAAGCCAGTGGGATCACTGCGCAGTGAAAGCAGCAATCCCTCTTGCTATTCTGGCTTCTGGGATAGCTGCGCAGCCTGCGTTTGCTCCATAACACACACACACACATTTCCCCTTACTTTTTAGGAGGGAAAAAGTGTGTCTTATAGAGCAAAAAATACGGTAAGTGGCGTAACTGCAGTAGTGCTACAGGTAAGTCGTGTTATCGCCACTCTGAACACTGACTATGTGAAAGCTCCTTGCAAACTACTCTTTGTGCTATCCGACCACCTGCACAGCAACTCTCTGTACTCCTCTCTCTCTCTCTGCGTGTATGTATGTAAAAAGGAGTGGTAAAACTCAGTCCGTGACCTGACCCACTCAAGAGATCATACTCTGTGGATACATTTCCATGCCCCCTTTGTATACACAACTCCTGCTTAAGAGATACATTCAGACAAAACACACGAACTCCCTACAGATGGCCACCATTTCTCTAAGATCCTGAGAGGAAATGTTACGTTCTGGTTGTTGCGCATCCTCAGTGGTCGAAGCTCACTTTTCCTACCCCACCAACCACCTGCAACAGAGCACAAGTGTCAAGGGATTCTTTGGACCAATGGAATACAGTGGTAACTTGGCTCTCAAACGCCTTGGTTCCCAAACGCCAAAAACCCAGAAGTAAGTGTTCTGGTTTTTGAACGTTTTTCAGAAGCCAAATGTCCGATACGGATGTCGGCTATTGTTTCTTGGGCACCAGGACCAATAAGAAGCTGTGCCTTGGTTTTCAAACATTTCAGAAGTCAAACAGACTTCCGGAATGAATTAAGTTTGGTGCTTTTGTTTTTGCTATTTATTTTGCGTTTTTGTTTTTGAGGCATTTTCGGTTAATTTGTTTTTGTGATTGTGTGGAACCCAGTTAAGCTACTGATCGATTGATCCAAACAAACAATGACTACCATCAGTGCAGGTAAGGAAAAAATAATAATTTAATTTTTAAATTATCTACAATACTGTCTTATTTATTTTGTAGTACAGTACATTGACTATTGCTTTAATTTTATGGATCAGTGGTTTCCTTAGATAGCAAAATTCATGTTAAAGGGGTTGTGTTTTAAAAGTCTGGAATGAATGAATCCGTTTTGCAGTACTTTCTAAGGGAAAACGTACCTCGGTTTTGGAACGCTTTGGTTTCGGAACGGACTTCCGGAACGGATTAAGTTTGAGAACCAAGGTACCACTGTACATCAAACTTCTGAAATTTCATCATCCTGCTTTGATAACCATTTTTAGAGCGCCCTCAGCGTAATCCTATGGAACTCGGTGATTGCTCAAATACTATAAAGGGCTGCCTTCCTCCAGCAATGAAAGTGTTAAAAAAATAATTGAAAAGCCATACATTCCTGGTTCAGCTGCACTGTGTTGTGTCACACAAACACCACCAACCCACCAGCCAACAGATTAAGAGCATGACATCTGGAGTGAATGGAAAGGGAACAGGAAGGAGATGGTCTCACACCATTTCAAATAAAAATACAGAACGTGTGTAAACATGAACACCCCCCTCCAACCAGCCTGCCCATGTAGACTCAACAGATTTTGCCAACATATATACATGAGCATCTGACCCCGCTCATCCGGAAGGGCTTCCAGGTGTGAAAATACGCACCTTCTTCATCCACAGCAAGCACAGTGGCACCTCTGCTTAGCAGAGCCTGAACAACAGAGGCCAGTCCATTCCGGGCTGCGATGTGGAGCGGCCTGTGAATGGCAGGAAGAGAAAGGGAAAGGCATTGCTGGGTGAACCTTGGGAGAGGAAGTGAGAAATGCATGTCTTGGAAATGAGGGCATTCACAAAGTTTATCTGACTCGTGTTCCAAGAGAGGAATGTATCAGAGGATTTTCACGTACAACTCTTGTTGGGAAACTGTGTACGTGCAGCTACTCACACAGTCAATTAAGGTTTGGCAGACAGCCAGAAGGCAATCTGAAGGAGTAAGTCTGCCTGGTGATAACAGAGGCATGGAGACAGCTCCCTGATTGGTCAAGCTCTTTCAAGGGAGTGATAATTAATGGCCTACTAACTGGAATGTGTTAGTTCAGCGTTCAGAGGTTCAGAGTTCTGTGTGTCAGTGTAGGAGTTGTGAGTCGCGTCAGAGAGAGCTAGCAAAAGATCCATGTTCTGTTCCTGTAAATAGTCCACTGTATATAATAAACACCTAACTACAAGTTCCTGGTTCCTGCTTCGTCTATCCTGTCTGCAGCCAAGTTGCCAACTACTTCCGTGGATTCTGCGTGTACTCTACTAGGTCTGGCTAAGCTCCTGCAACTGGTCAGAAAGTTGTGAAACACCAAATAGGTTTTACCAATAACTCCGGCCCTCCAGATGTTTGGGACTACAATCCTCATCATCCCTAGCTAACAGGACCAGTGGTCAGGGATGATGGGAATTGTAGTCCCAAACATCTGGAGGGCCGGAGTTTGCCTATGCCTGATGTAAACATTTAATTCTGTGGGTCAAATAGATCTGTAGTTCATCCTGCAGTATGTTCTGTGAAAGTTGGAAAGGCTTTTCAAATTGCTTTTTGCAATGTGTTCATTCCAATAGTTTTCAAAAGCATATGGCATTAAGAGCCCCCTACCCACCTTTCAGTTCTTTAGGGAAAATACGATTCTGGACTACACTTCTGTGGGAAATTTTGCTCTGGGAATTTGTAAACAGAATCTTTTTCACAGAATTGGTGGTGATGCAGCAGAGGGACCTACTATCCAAGTGAGGGCCACCAGGCTGCAATCCATCACTGTTTTAGACTCAAAGTTTAAAAATTTCTCATCAAGCCTTTCAGATTTTTGATACTAGACACCATGATGCAGTATACAGTGGTGCCCCGCAAGACGAATGCCTCGCAAGACGAAAAACTCGGAAAGAGTTTTCCGTTTTTTGAGTCATTCCACAAGACAAATTCCCCTATGGGCTTGCTTCACAAGACGGCAAGACGAAACGTCTTGCAAGTTCTTGCGAGTTTGTTTCCTTTTTCTTAAAGCCGCTAAGGCGTTAATAGCCGCTAAGCCGCTAATAGCCGTGCTTCACAAGACGAAAGAAGAGACTCGCGGAACGGATTAATTTCGTCTTGCGAGGCACCACTGTATTAGTATTACTTTTGTATATGCAACTTTCTATCTGTATAGTTATCTTTATCTTAAGCAACAAGCACACCCACCTGATTTTTATATTACAGTGGTGCCTCGCAAGACGAAAAGAATCCGTTCCGCGATTCTTGTCGTCTAGCGGTTTTTTCGTCTTGCGAAGCAAGCCCATTGATTAGCGCTACAGCGGTCTAGCGGCTTTCCGTGATCAGCTGTTAAGCGGGTTTTTCAGCGGAACAGCTGATAGGCGGCTTAGGAAAAGGAGGGGAGCGAAAAAAACCCGCGGGGATGCGCAAGATTTTTTCGTCTTGCAAAGCAACCCCATAGGGAAATTCGTTTTGCAAAGCGCCTCCAAAACGGAAAACCCTTTCGTCTAGCGGGTTTTCCGTCTTGCGAGGCGTTCGTCTTGCGGGGCACCACTGTACTATTAATTGGCTTGAGCTCCTAATGATTGCAAGGGTAGTAAAGAATTTTTTAAAGAAATAAATACAACCAAGCAGAAGACTTCCAAGGCTTAGTGTGCTGAGGTTATTCAGACCCTGATAATAGGGCTCCGTGACAAACTTCCAACAGAAGATCTCTTAGTTCCCCAACACTGAGGAGTTATGTAACAAGAGTTCTGATTTCTCAGCTAGCTTAGCCTCCCCTTTTCATACAAGAAAGATCATACACTGAGTATCTCCAAAGAAGATGGGTGAGGCATAAGATCACACCACCCACATTCCTGGCTGTGAAAATCTTTAAGACCAGGAGCATCAAAATAAATGCTTTTCTTTTTCCATGTCTACTCACAGATGTAGAGCGCCTGTCCAAACGCAGAAGCCTTTTTTTTTTTTTTTTAGGGCCGACTAACCAGATGCCTACCCTTGTCTCATTGCTAGGAATGTACTTGGTAAGAAGGAAAACAAGGAAAGGCAGGGGGAACCAAACAGTCTCTCGTTTCCACCAGCTGCACAAATACTCACATCTGCAGAGCACTGTTAGTTGCATTGATAAGGCCAAGGTCTTGGGTTTCCCCCAGAATCAACAAGGCACACTTTTCATGACCCTGGAAAGAAAAGATAATTTATTTAAAGGAATGATTCGTTTGGAAGGCAGGTGGCCTTTCTTAAGCTACACCCCCTTCCCCAATCTCCACGCACAAATTCCATCTAAGTACGGCTTGCTATGTTGTGCAAATCGACGAAATTATGGTCGTTATAATTAGAGCAAGCTTGTAAATGGGAAGGAGTAACTTTTGTTGTAGCTGTGCTGTTCAGCTTTTTATTTTAGATGCTTTTTAAAAGTGTTTTATAGATTGTTATTGTTTTACTGATGATTTTTTAATTATTCTATGTGATTTATGCTGCATTATGTCATTTGAATGAAAAGCAGCATAGAAATATAAGAAATAAAAAAGTGCAGGACACATAAACCCATGAGGAAAGGAAGAATTCTGAGCACGCAGTAAGTGCTTCTGGCTCTTCCTTTCCAGCCTCTGGTACAGTTAATTGTCTTTTTTTTTAACTGCCCTGCAGCAACCGAGAAAGGCAATAAATTCCAAAATTGCTTAATTAAGGAAGAATCTGGAATGCCCTTAGGACATGCTCTCGGTTTTTCCTTTCAAATATGAATGCACTGATTATTCCATTGAAGTTGAATCACCTGAAATCAGGTGATTGACAGGTGGGTGGTGCAAGGAGTGGGGGAATACCGCTTGCAGGTCCTCCCTGGATATTTACCTTACTGCAGGCCAGGTGAAGAGCTGTGTTCTTGTTGACATCCAGCACAGTTAGATCCGCTTTTGCTCTGTACAGCAGAAACTCTGAAAATAGGTGGCGATGCCAAGTGAGAGTTGGTGCAAACTGTGACATACTTCAGTAAAGAGTAAAAAGGGGGAGGGAGGCATAAATGTAATAGGTTCTCTACTCACCAACTGCTGCGGTCTGGCCATTCTCAGCAGCCATCATAAGAGCGGTCCTTCCCAGTTGGTCAGTCACGTCTACCTCAGCCTGGTGGCGCAAAAGCAGTTGTAAACCATGGATGTTGTCTGCAAAGGCAGCAGCGTGAAGGGGGGTCCTGGAATGGGGAAAAAACCAAATGCCTTTAACAAGCATAGACCCTGGCATTCTTCCAAATTCCACCTTTATTCCTGCTGAACTAACACCTCTTCAGAATATTGTTTCTTCACTCAGTCAAGAGTGCAGCTGATACTCCTTTTAAAGACCCTGTTATCATCATTATTGTGGGACGCGGGTGGCGCTGTGGGTTAAACCACAGAGCCTAGGGCTTGCCGATCAGAAGGTTGGCGGTTCGAATCCCCGCGACGGGATGAGCTCCCATTGCTCGGTCCCTGCTCCTGCCAACCTAGCAGTTCGAAAGCACATCAAAGTGCAAGTAGATAAATAGGTACCGCTCTGGTGGGAAGGTAAACGGCGTTTCCGTGCGCTGCTCTGGTTCGCCAGAAGCGGCTTAGTCATGCTGGCCACATGACCCGGAAGCTATACGCCGGCTCCCTCGGCCAATAAAGCGAGATGAGTGCCACAACCCCAGAGTCGGTCACGACTGGACCTAACGGTCAGGGGTCCCTTTACCTTTTATCATCATTATTGATTTAACTTATTAAATTAATATTTCCCCAGGGTAGCTTTTCTACCACAGGGATGTCCCATTTCCCCAGCACTAACACAGCAGCATTTTGCCACTAGGAAAGCAAACCGCCACTCCAACTAACATATGCATTGCAATTTTTAGTGCTGTGTGAAATGTAGCTGCCCAAATCTCACAGGGATAGCTTGAGCAGTGCCTGTCACATCATCAAGTGAGCAACAATGCAACTTTTTTCCAGCATGTGCCGTTTTGTGAACATTGCTAAGTAGGCATCATCTTTCACTCTTTAGAAGCTGTGCACCTCCTCTTTGCTCAAAAACATGCTGCAGGTATTATTATGTGAAACCATCACACTCAGGTTATCCTGCCCTCATTCCGCTTAACTGGCTGTTGGTTAAATAACACCACTTTTCTGGTGAAACGGTGGAGGAGGAAATGCAAGGCCAGAGTTTTTTTATGACCACCATAATGTCTGTTTCCACCCTAAGAAACTGGCAGCACTGTAGAGAACTGAACCAGATTAGTAGTAACTAGGTGGCGCTGTGGGTTAAACCACAGAGCCTAGGACTTGCCGGTCAGAAGGTCGGTGGTTTGAATTCCCATGAAGGGGTGAGCTCCCGTTGCTCAGTCCCTGCTCCTGCCAACCTAGCAGTTCGAAAGCACACCAGTGCAAGTAGATAAATAGGTACCACTCTGGTGGGAAGGTAAATGGCATTTCTGTGCACTGCTCTGGTTCGCCAGAAGCGGCTTAGTCATGCTGGCCACATGACTCGGAAGCTGTACGCCGGCTGCCTCGGCCAGTTAAGCGAGATGAGCGCCGCAACCCCAGAGTCGGCCATGACTGGACCTAATTGTCAGGGGTCCCTTTACCTTAGGCTTCAGTTTAGCATCACCTGACATTGCTAATGTGAGGGACTCCTCGTCTGCACCCTGTTAACAACTCCTCCAGCATCTTTGTCAATTCTTGAAGCAAAGTTTCCTATCCTAGCAATGGTCTAGGCATTGATGACTGTTGAGTTTCAGAGGGGACCGTATACCTAGAATGTCTACCAGCGACAATCAACAAGGCTGCACACTCACTCACCTTCCTTTGGCATCTCTGCTATTAACAATCTTGGCACCCAGTGCTTCCACAAGCATCTCAGAAGTGCCATCCTGGTTGTTAATTCTGCAGAAGGAAGAAAATGGGAGAAGCAAATGAGCTAACGTGGCTTGGATTTATCTTCTTCTGCAGTTCGTCGAAAGGGAAGGGAGCTCAGAATGCAGCATGTATGGGGACATCTATTGCTCAGTGGCAAATTACATGCTTCACATGCAGGAGATCCTAGCTTCAATCTGTGGCATCTCTGCTTAAAAAGAACTTCAGGCAGGAAAAGGCCTCCCCTTGAGACACTAGGGCAGGGATGGGGAATCTACGGCCCTCCAAGTGTTGTAGGACTCCAGCTCCCAGCAACCCCAGGTAGCACGGTCGATGGGCAGGGATGATGGGACTTTCAGAGAGCACACAGGTTCCCCAGCCCTAGAGAGCCAGCGGCAGTCAGAAGTGACTGTGACAGATTAACCAACAGAATTGGTATAAAGCAGTTTTATAAAGGTAGCCTTGGAGACAGCCACTGAAAAACGAGGAAGACACTGCTCTGGAATTGTAATCTTTGCTGATCTTTTATTTTCCAATGCTGCTTATAACTTGAAATGTACAAGGAATTATTATTCTTTGCCAATCTTCCTTCCGTAAAAACACACAAAAAACATTAAAGCACAAATAAAGTATTCTCAGTGACTTCTGTCAGCTATGGAACTACCTGTCCCTGGAAACTCTTCCAATGCAAACCTGGACCTTGTTCAAAACCACTTCAAGACCTACTGGTTTGGGTTGCTTTCAGAGGTCAAGGCTAAGCTAGATGTTATGGAGACTTGATCATATTTTAATGTGGTTGCATCATATTTCTGAGCTGTTTGGTTAGGGTGGACTAGAACGGTAAATCAATCAATCCAGAGAGACCACAATACTTGGGGACAATGACCCCTTCTAGGTGTTCACACTATCAAAACTAGGGGTACAACTTTGGTATCCTGACCTCAACTCTCTTCTCTGGTAGAACGAACTAAGTAAGAGCTAAGAACTAGGTCAGCAGAGCAGTCTGCTATTCGGTCCTGCTACCCACTCCTTGTAAAGCTTGCACATTCTGGGAGAAAACTGCTAAAACTGACTCATCATTTTGCTTGTGGTGAAGGAAGAGTTCTGCAGATTAGATGTGCCCTCTAGTGGTTCCCATGAAGATTGCATCCACAGAAAAACATCCAGTCAAGATTGCTCTAACTAGAATATAACACTTAGGGTGTGAATATGCTCCAAATTTAAACAGGTTTGAAACTGGCTTGCCTGTGATGTCACCCAGGCAGGGAAACTATAGTTATAAGAGGGGGCTAAGGATCTCTAGCAAAAAACAATCAGCACTTCATGAGATGCTACGCAGTCTGGGAGAAGCCACGGCAAACTGCAGGGCTAGATGTTTATCTGTGATGGAAGCTCATTAAGAATGTACTATATGTAACAACAGGGTCTCTTGCACTAATCACTTATTATTTAAAATGCTCCAGGCCTAAGGTACATCTTTTGAGATACAGTGGTGCCTCGCAAGACGAAAAGAATCTGTTCTGTGATTCTCTTCGTCTAGCGGTTTTTTCGTCTTGTGAAGCAAGCCCATTGACGGATTAGCGGATTAGCGCTATTAGTGGCTTATCGGATCAGCTGATAAGCGGTTTAGCGGCTTAGAAAAGGGGGGGAGGGGAAAAACCCCGCAGGAACTCGCAAGACATTTTCGTCTTGCGAAGCAAGCCCATTGGAGATTCGTTTTGCGAAGCACCTCCAAAACGGAAAACTCTTTCGTCTAGCGAGTTTTCCGTCTTGCGAGGCATTCGTCTTGCGGGGCAGCACTGTAGTTTATTTAGAAACACAGAAGTCCAGCCACTCATCACAAAAGCAAACATCCACTTTGGTCTTTGCTTCCACGCCCCGCCCCACCCTCCAAAGGACCAATTGAGACTTACACCGCACAGTGCAATGGAGTAAAGGGGTTTCCTTCTAGGTATGCAAATGGATTGTGTTCAAGTAACAATTCAAGACAATCTTCATGCCCTGGCAAAGAGAGAAAAGAGGCAGACGGCATTATCAAAATGACCTTCAACATCCATGAAATTATGATGAGCGGAATCAAGAGGCGCCTTTGCCCAAGGACTTGAAAAGACCCTTTGGGCCGTCTCCCAGATCAACAAAACAGCCATAAACTGGGAAGGTGGTGACTATGAGTTTCTGCAGCTTGCTTTAATGAGCCAGCCTGCAACAGGCTGACATACACTTCCAGCAGGGGAATGCGTTTCTAGAGTGCTGTTCTTTGCAGCACCAAGTTCTGCACTCAGAATACGTAGAGAGCTGTGTACCTGCTACATGCTGAGTTAGTGGCCCTATTAGTGGCCCTACTGAACAGAACCCCGGTTGGACCGGTTCTCTGCCTTGGCACAGGAAAAGAACAATCAGAATCAGGCATAACTCGTACCGCTGTAAGAAGCCCAGTGCATTGGTGAGTAGCCACTATAGTCCACCACAGAGTCCAGAGGGTCAGTAGAGAGCGCTGCCTGCAGCAAGGTCCTCAGGATTTCGGAATGCCCACACACCGAGGCAAAATGGATCGGGGTCCGGCCCTTGAAATCCCGACACAATACAAAGGCATCATGGTCCAGCAGTGCTGCAAGGCAGTCTTCACAGCCAGTCACAGCCTGGGAGTGAGCAAAGAACAGTGAATGGTGAAAGAATGTGCCCAAGCCAAATACTGATAACGCTGGGTTACTATAAAGGAATCTTGGCAGTGCCAGGATAGCAAAGGGGCGCTTCTCTTTGGTGGCATGTTGAAACCAGCAGGACATCTGCTTACGACATGGCAAAGACAGACACAGCAGTCAATTGTTACTTATAACGGTTTTTAATGACATTGTAAATTGATACCACCAGCCCATAACCCATTATTTACTAGAGCAAATCCTGAGTCCGTAAACAACTGAAAAAAAATTATCCTTTTTCTCTCTCAACCTGTTCTAACCTCACTTCCCAAACCTTGTGCCTTGAAATGCTTCTGTCTGGCACATGAAGTTCTTTGCCAACAGTTTAGGACAGGCATGTCCAAAGTCTGGTCCGGGGGCCTAATCCAGCCCCTGTGGCAGTTTATTTGCTGGTGTAAAATCCTAAGAAAATCTCAACATCTTCAATCACAAAAAACCAACAACTTTGGGGTAAAATTGCAAGCAAAGCTCAACAACTTCAATCAATCACATATGTTCATCAAATCTGGCTCTCTTTGAAAAAAGTTTGGACACCCCTGGTCTAGGATATACCGTATTTTTCGCTCTGTAAGACGCACCAGACCACAAGACGCACCTAGTTTTTGGAGGAAAACAAGAAAAAATATATTCTGACTCTCAGAACCCAGAATAGCAAGAGGGATCGCTGCGCAGTGAAAACAGGAATCCCTCTTGCTGTTCTGGCTTCTGGGATAGCTGCGCAGCCTGCATTCGCCCCATAAGATGCACACACATTTCCCCTTACTTTTTAGGAGGGAAAAAGTGAGTCTTATAGAGCCAAAAATACGGTACCTTTCAGTATCATCCGGCCACTTTGATGAGCCAGTGCGTTCTGACTGGCTGAAGTTTTGGGATGTTCTGTGATGAAGTCTCTAATTCGGTTTTCAACATAAGTTATTGAAGGACAACTTAGGGCAGGAAGGGGGAGATGGCGGCCCTATGGAGGATGTTGGGTTACATCTCCCATCATCCCCAGTCACTGTTCAGGCTGGCTTGGGGATGATGGGAGCTGGATTCCAGAAAGGCCACTGGTTCTCCATCCCTTGTGCAGCCAGCACATGTAGTGCTCACTGCAAGACTATGTTACTATAGCCTGTGAATGCAGTAGCAGCTTTTTCTACTCACCCCCCGGTGCAGTGCAGTCCTGCCTCTCCTGTCTGCTGCATCCACTGTGGATCCCTTCTCAAGTAAGAGGTGGACACAATCCACATGGCCGTTCATGATCGCCAACATCAACGGGGTTCTGGGAGGCAAGAAATAATGGCTCAGGCATAGCAACATTTGGCTCGGCCCCGTTTTAGAGGCCTAAGGGTCTTCCACTGATAAGGTGCAGAGGCGGCACCCCAACAATTAGAATGAGAGAAATCAGAATCAGGGCTGCCTTCAATTCCAAGTAGGGTTCTAAACAGAAATAACAGTCAGAGCAAGGGCTGCTGCAAAGCCAGGAGTGGGGCTAGGTGTCGTTTAGGACTTTTGTTGCAAATCAAGGAGAAGGAGCCATCAGGATCCATAGTGCTATTCTCAGCTATTGGAGAAGGAGGAACATAAAAGTGGCACAGGTGAGGCCTTGGTGGGTAGCTTATTACGAGAAAGCTGCTGTTTCATGGCTTTGCACAAAGGAGGGGAAGCTCCTATACAGTGGTACCTTGGCAGTTGAACAGCTTAGTTCCCGAACGTTTGGCTCCCGAACGCCGCAAACCCGGAAGTGACTATTTGCAAACAGAAGCCGAACATCTGACGGGACTTCCGCGGCTTCCGATTGGCTGCAGGAGCTTCCTGCAGCCAATCAGAAGCCACGCTTTGGTCTTCGAACATTTTGGAAGTCGAATGGACTTCTGGAACAGATTCCGTTCGATTTCCAAGGTATGACTCTAATTAGAATTTATTTGTATAACCGTTTGGGACCCTTGAGGAGCGAAAATAACTTATCAGGAACAGAAGGAAGGACTTCCAGCCCAAACACGCAGAACGATGAACATATATAAGCCAATGGAAAAACTCACTGTCCATGGATGTCCATGACATCTGTGATGTCGACTCTCTCCCCACTGTCAATGAGAAGATGTAGGGAATCGGTGTTCCCATAGGCAGCTGTAAGAAATGTAAGGGGGGGGGGGAATAGTACTATGTACACAACTTCCCTTTTTCTAATCGTTTCTCAAACTGCCATTTCCGCAAAAACTTACTGTGTGCTCAAGGTTTGGTTGCGACAGCAGTCACGAAAAGCAAGCATCCGAGAAAAGGAAATGTCATGCCCTCACCTGCAGCATGTAGGGGAGTCCACTTCTTCTTTTTCTCCTTCACAAGAGCAGAAGCACCATGGCTGGTGAGCACCTCCACGCACTCCGTGGAGCCCCTCTCCGTGGCAAGATACAAAGCCGTCCGCCCTTTGTGGTCCCGCACATCCAGGTTCACCAGGGTCTCGGCAAGTGTCTTCAGGGCTTCACAGTGACCATTATAGGCCTGGAAGCAACATCAGTCTTTAGTTCATTTTGCACCGCTTGCCTCTTTTTGCCTACGGTACATGCCGTGCAATCCCAAGCATGATTACTTTTTTAAAATAATTTTTTAAAAAACCACCAAGCAGCAGTAAATAAATACATTGCTTCAATGGGACTCACTCCCTAGTAAGTGTGACTGAGCCTAAAACCAACCAACTTGCTGGCATTTGCCTAGATTTTAGCATTCACTTTCATTGTACAAGCTGCTGTTTTTTTACAGTCCAAGACACAGCCCACAACCTTGCAAAGCCAGATTTATGATAGATATACTTACAGCTAAGTGCAAAGGGCTGACTGGAATGGTGCTTTCCACATCGTCCAGGCAGTTAAAAGACATTTCCAGGAGCTACAAACCAAAAAGGCACAATGTCCATTCACATCCATTCAAATGCTTTAACTCTTCTAGCCTCCAGAACCCGCAGCAGCAATGATGCCAGCAGTCTTTAGCTTCCCCAGGCAGGAAATTCCACCAACCCCCAAATGCATTCGCAGGACTACCAAGCAGAAAAAAAGCTTGATGGGCTGTTGAGTCTAGAAGTGCAATCTTGACAATCGCAATCATATGCTCAAATGCTTAAAACTCAAAATTGGAATGCCAATACACTCTCCAAGTGTATCTCAGTAGCACAACGGTAACAGTACAGTGGTACCTCGCAAGACGAATGCCTCGCCAGACGAAAAACGCGCAAGATGAAAGAGTTTTCCGTTTTTTGAGTCGTTCCGCAAGACGAACGTCTTGCGAGTTCTTGCGAGTTTGTTTCCTTTTTCTTAAAGCCGCTAAGCCGTTAATAGCCGCTAAGCCGCTAATAGCTGTGCTTCGCAAGACGAAAAAACCGCAAGACAAAGAGACTCGTGGAACGGATTAATTTCGTCTTGTGAGGCACCACTGTATTACTTTGCTATCTTTGTTAAGGCACCTTGAGGCATTAAGAATTCTTATGCCGAGACTAAACTCTGGCTAAAAAAAGTATTTCACACATTTTAATATATGAAATGCAGTTAAGTGGTTTCCCCCACTGTAAGTACACAGAGTGGGTAGTCATTGTAATACCAGATTAATGTCCATTGGAAATCACTATTTTTATTGATGTGACCTAAGACTATTTTTATCTCTGTGCATTTTATAGAGCAAGATGTGTGCTAATTTCTTGGTTCTCCGGTGGGCTCTTGACTGTGTTTACTTATTTCTTTGCTGCTCAAATTATTATGTTGCTGCTGCCTTTATTTTTATAGGCACTGTTTTATGCTGTTTGGGGGCTTGGATCAGCCACAATTTATTGATAGATATTACTTTGTCTATTTCATAAAAACCATTTGGGGCATTAACGTTTTCTGCAAACACACACACACGTCAGCGAGAAAGATCACATTGTTCTCATACACTGATTGTGCAAAGCTATTACTCAGATCCTAAGCAAAACTGATATCCATCTAACCATTCAAGAGAGGTTTTAAGGCAACAGCTGAGTTGCCAAAACTCCTGCCATGCCCTCCACCCTGGACCTAGACATATGCAGCTCCCTGCTAAAACTGGTTTCCATGTAAACAGCCTGTTTGTGCTACTGGAGAGGATTGATTAGATCCTCAAAGCTTATATAGCATCTGATGTTCTATCACAACATATACACACAACGGCTGCTTTAGCACCTAACACTAAGTCAAGGTACGTTGCATGTTTAACCCATAATGTTAATGAGGTAAATGCTAATGCCTGCAACTCAAGCTCTACCATTTCGCTCCTCCTTTTGTCCAGCTGGGAGCACCTACCTTGTTGCACCTACCTGAACAAAGGGAGGAATGAAATCTGGGCACCAGAGCTGCATGCACCAATACACTGCTCCTGCACATCATGGTTAACAAGTTGCAAACTCTGGCTTAGTGGGAACGTGACCAGTTTCTATTCAGAACAACTCTCAATTCCATCAAAGCGACCAGGTGCACAATAGCAAGGTACTCAACAAGAGAGCCTATTTCATCAAGTTGACTGTGAATACAAATGAAGGCTGCACCCCAGAGTATGGCTCTTCCAAACTTCCACAGAAACATTCATTCCTCAGTCTCCCCTCCAAAATCACGACCCAGTTCCTCCAATCCCAATTCGAGCTTACCAACTCAAGGTTCTGTCTGTTGCCATAGGCAGCTGCGTAATGGACAGCGGTGTATCCCTGCTTGTCCCGGAGAGAGGGGTCAGCACCATTATCCAACAAGAACTCTAAACAACTGGAGCAGATGTGAGTAGATTAGGTCAGATGCCTTGAAGCAGTTGCATGTGAAGGACCTAAAAGTTGCTGCGCAAACAGCCTTTGCCGTGGTTTCTTATTAAAATGGCTCGCAACTGTACTGCAGGAGCCACAGCTCTCAAAGAAGAAAGGAGATTCCCCTCATTCACAGAGTTTGACAGAATAAGAACAGCTGCAGCCCTGTGTAAAACATTGCTTTCAACCCAACTTGTATGGCACGTATGTTGGCAGCTCAAATATATCTTCAAAAAAACAACAACCAACTTTTGTGTCTGGATTTTCGCTTTTTGAAATATGGCAGCCCTAGTTGGTAGAAAGAAACTCCACTGTTCTTCCCTGCATCACAAGCACTTCCCAATGCAAGTATGACACATGTAAGATTTAGAAGCAGTTACTGAACTCCCCTCTCCATGTTAAACTGATGTCTGTGCACTTTATAAAAATCCACTAAAGTTCAGTTTCAATAATGAAAAGGCGGGGGGGGGGGAGATGAACAAAAGTCAAAGCATCTTTTATTTTGAAAAGGTTTGGAGTGCATTTTAAAGATGAGGCTGGAGGAGCAAAGAAAACCTGGAGAGACTGTGTCCCACGCTGATTTGGTAAAAGCCCAAATGCTGGTTGATTTAAGTCACAATAATAGGACAGAACCCCCTAACAATGGCCAGTGCCCAAGCCCAATCAGTCACTTAAAAACTGGCAGTGAGGTGATAAATTCAAACTGTCACTCTAGTTGGTAAAAGACATGTGTGGAGGCAGCTGAGCTCCTAAAGCTGTATGCTAAGGCAAGTTAAGACGGGCTACTCACAAGATTGCCTCCTTCAGTCGTGACTCCTTCAGTGGCTCCTCGTCAGTGTCATGGCTGTTTCCTGAATGAGTCTCAGCTCTGCAAGAGTGAAAGCCTAGATCAGCTTTGCTGAGACATAGTAGAAGAGGGACTGTGCAGGAACACATAACAAAGTACTGCATACAGTTTTCAAAGGAATCCCACATGTGGAAATCCATTGCAAGAATAAATTTGTGGGGGGGAAACGTGCATGATATTGGTCAATCAGGACAGGTTACAAAGAGCCAGTATAGATCAAGCTTGATGACGACCTCAGTGGCTCCAACTGAATTTATCTATGAAATTCATAGAAGCAAAATATGATCTGGAAAAAAGACGTTGCCATAAGCCTGAGCTACCTTTCAGAAGTCATCATTCATCAGCCTGGCATCACACAGGAGAGTAGGAAAAGGATTGTAGCCATTTAAGTAACTTCACTAGCCCAAGAAGTTATAGTGCAAGTTGAATTTCAACTTTAACTATTTTTGGAGAAATGTTCTTAAGTCTCTACAGACAGGGAAAAGTCTGAAACAACTGCAACAGCAGAAAGCAAAGTCATGCACACCCCAAATAAGATCTGAAGTATAAATTCTCTATTGCCATTTTGGACTTTGGTTTCTAATGTCTAAACATTTGGGCAGGTAGCACCATGATTCTTAGATAAAAGCCTCAAAGATGAGCCCTGCCATTTTAAATCATTGTTTAAAAAAACAAACAAAACCAGAATGCACCAGTTCATTATTTAATTTTCACTATATTTCCAATGAGGGCTTTAATGATACACTTTCTATCCACAAAAGTGCTAGAAAGGGAGAAGAAAAATATTGCATCTACTGCAGATCTTTCTGGTGAAAGAATTGCACTTGACTGCTGCCATTTTAGGCAAATGCCCGCCAGCCCCCGCCAGCCCTTTCTCCTACCTCCTGTAAGTGTCCGAAGCAGCAGCATAATGTAAGGGGGTGCAGCCTTTACAGTCAGCTTCGTTAATACTGGCTCCGGCAGTGACCAATGTCACCGTACACTGATAGCTGCCATTAGCGGCTGCATAGTGCAAAGGAGTCCTGGATGGGGAAAACGAGACTTGAAGCACTTACTAAACACAAAGCACCTTTTAATACGTTAGCATTGTAAGCAATGAATGTGGTTCAGAGTTTCCATTTCCTCAATCTGTTAACAGAGTAGGCTCCACTGGGTTAATATGTCAACTTTTGGTCCTGCATGGATCTAACCTGGGTTAATTTGCTGTGTTGTCCTGAGCTAGTCCTCAGCCGAAGTGTCCTTTGCATCCCAGCTGATCTACTATGTCTTTTATTTACGCCCACTTTATATCGCTCATTAACAAAAAGTTATTCGGGTAACGTAGAGCGTTCACCCTCACAGCCATTTCCTAAGGGTTCCTCTGCAAATGCCATTTTACAGATAGAGAACAAAGACTAAGATTATGAGTCCCTGACCAAAGAGGGACGTTAACTGTGACCTTCAAAGCAGACACGTCATCCAGTGCATCAGTGGCTCTTGCGAATGCTGTGTTGCATTAACAAACAGAAAAGCAATGTATAATCCCTCTCCTCCTAATTCGGCTGCTCCCAACAGAGCAGCACTGAGCTTTGGTTGAGCAAAAGCATTTCTGCAAGTGAGCACCTTAAGCTCATCCTCAGTGCAATAAGCACTGAGTCACACTTATAAAAGCAGTCTCCTGTTAACACAGTGCAAGGCCTTCACAGCCTTTGGGCAGGTTTCAATGCCACTGAACAACAGCCTTTCCTTGCCCAAAGGCAAAACTGCAAGGGGCTCTTAATTTACCTTCCAAACTTATCTCTCCTCCTCAAGTCAGCTCCGCTGCTCAACAGCAAGTTAAGACATTCAACATTCCTGCAGAGAAGCCAAAAACAAATATAGAATACACATGAACAATGTGATTGAACTAAAGAGGCTGTTAGAATGAGAAAGCAGAGAGATTTTACAAGGTGGGAAGTCTCAGTAGGATTGAAAGGCACAGGGGGGAAGCAATCTCTTAGGAAGGAGATAGCAGAAAAGATCAAGGACGATTTCCAGTCAAGGATGTAGGCTTGCTAAAACAGAAAATGCACACAATTCACTCAAGCTTTTTACCAATTGATTAGAAAATTAAAGGGCTAGCGGAGTGGTAGCAAAGCATGCCCTATTTTTAAGTAGAGCAGAAAACATAAACTGCCCTCCAAGTCAAGGGTGTCGTCGTTTCTGCCTCTTCAAGCAAATGGACCAAGACAACACCCACCAGGTTGTGTCCTAGTGCCCACTCGAGAAGTCAAATAAAAAAATAGAATACATTTGAACAATGTGATTGCACTCTAAAAAAAAGAGAGAACTGACCCAAGAGTACTGGATCTGCCTGATTGCAGAGTGAATTGTTTATAAAGCTTGGATATTCAAAATGGTAGCCGCTGGACAAGAAGCACACAGATACCCTCTGGTTTTCTTTGTATTTACATGCAGGGTCAACCTGAATCCAGGTTTTTGTACACTTTGGAAGTATAACAGCTTCAATTTTGCTGGCACACATTTTAACTAACTGTGGCTGTTCCACATCCATGGAAAATGCTGTCCTGAGAGCAGAGTTCCCAAGAGAGCTATATATTTGTGGGTGTGGCTTATCCTCTAGCTGGGATGGAGATCCCTGTCTAGGGAAGGGGCTGTCAACCTGGTCCCTCCCTCCCACTAGTGGGCGTTTCAGGATTCAAGGTGGGCGGCAGGGGGTTCTATGGCACAAGCTGAATCCTCCTTCCATCGACCACTGGTGGGCAGTAAAGAAATTTTACCATCAAGAAAGATGCATTACTGGGCAGTAGGTATAAAAAGGTTGACTACCCCTGGTCTAGAGCAACTGGGAAAGATAGCAATGCAGACATGGGATTCTATGATGAGAAATATTTTTTCTCCTTTCAAGGGACATTTCCAGGGCGGGAGGGAGATTTGCCAGGAACCACATGCTGGCAGCAAGGGGGGAAATTAACCAAAAGTGGGTGGGGCATCCTTTTTTCCTCTCCCCACTTCCACCCTGTTCAGTGGAATGCTGAGAAAAAGACACAGACCACTCTTGCTAGAGGTCTGAATTGCTTGCTTGCAAAAGGTCCCCCCTGCCCCTTACCACCACTTTCTGCTAATTTTTGCTCCCTCCACCATGCTTTTCCCACCCGTCCTTCCTTATGGCTTCTTCCCCTCCCACAGGCAATTAGGCTGAAGGTTGAATGGAGCCCTTGAGGAACAGATTCTTCTCTCTTATAGTATGTTTGCTGGATCAAAGCAAATCCTCTCATATTTGTTCTGAAGTGCAATTGGAAATTCCACTTCACACAAACAAGGAATCTCCCGATATTAGCTCTGAACACTGGGGATTAGGAGAGAGCTTCAATTTGATTACACCACCACAGCTGTACAGTACTTCAAGGCAATGGAAACCTGAATCTGTTCTAGTTAAACAGAAATAAACAAAGCCAGACAGTCTTTTAACCTTTCCCTCCTCTTTACTTAACCAAAGGTAGCCAGTGAGATAGGAATAAGAAACAGCGCAATCATGCAGATCGGTTCTGAAGAATATCTTGCCTGAGTAACAAACTGACTGACTACTCACCCTCCGGAAGCAGCAGCATGGAGACAGGTCCTCCCGAGGTTATCTGGCGTATTGATATCAAAGCCTGCAGACAGCACATGCTCATTGCTAAGTGAAGAGACGATGCTGTACAACTGACCTGTGAATCAGAAAACAGCAGAGAACTGGTCAAAGTTCATGGTCAAGTCCATGATTCTGGCCAGCGTTTCCATGGGAAGTTTATTATCTGGAGTTCAGATTTCTAAAATGTCTCAATAATCCTTCACAAGTGCAGAGCTCAATCGTTCAATTGATGGGCCTTCTGTGCCTTGTTACTTTTCAGACAGTGAAGAGCACCTTCTGGTCCTCACTGATTTATATTTCTCCTACCACACTGTTCCTTACCAGCAGTATACCAGCTCTATAAACCCAAACCTAAATCTAGGAAGTCAGGTAGGATTTCAAAGCCCAAATACCATATTTTTCCATCTATAAGATGCCCCTATGTATAAGGGGGGGAGAGAAAAAGATGCCCCTATGTATAAGACGCCCCCTATTTTCGCAGCAACAACCAATCGCCAGTCCAGCCTTGGCACTACCCATGTATAAAAGGTAAAGGGACCCCTGACCATTAGGTCCAGTCGTGACCGACTCTGGGGTTGCGGCGCTCATCTTGCTTTATTGGCCGAGGGAGCCTGTGTACAGTTTCCGGGTCATGTGGCTAGCATGACTAAGCCGCTTCTGGCGAACCAGAGCAGCACACGGAAACACCGTTTACCTTCCCGCCAGAGCGGTACCTATTTATCTACTTGCACTTTGATGTGCTTTCAAACTGCTAGGTTGGCAGGAGCAGGGACCGAGCAACGGGAGCTCACCCCGTTGCAGGGATTCGAACTGCCGACCTTCAGATTGGCATGTCCTAGGCTCTGTGGTTTAACTCACAGCGCCACCCGCATCCCTATCCATGTATAATACACCTCCTAATTTTTGACATTATTTTTTAGGAAAAAAACCTAGTCTTATAAACGGAGAAATAAGGTAATTAAGCTAAGAAGAAAGTATGGGCAATGGACAACTTAATGCAAAGTAAGCAAGCTCGTGTATTATTTGAGCTTAGAATGTGTGTGCAAAAAACTGTGGGGAGCGGTGCATTTTGGCACAGATGAAGGAATCAGAAAATTTCACTCCACTGTCTACCTCAGAGCAAGATAAGCTAAACCTTATTTTTCTCAACAAGCTCTGGGTTGTCCCTTGCCCTAAACAACGGAAAAATACCGTCTCCCAGCAACCTCCCTTGGACCAGGTGTGGGGAACCCTTGGCACTCCAGATGTTGTTGAACTACAATTCCCATCAGCCCCAGCTGGCTGGCTTATTCTGAATTCAGGAAAATATGAAGAATGGACTGTGGCTTCCTATGAACACAACCCTACTCCAAAACCTGAAGTGAGAGGACAAGCAAGGGCTGTCCTATCCACATACCTGAGGAAAGTAGCTTACGACAACAGTCTGAGAATCCAAAGAGAACAGCTAAGTGCAAGGGGAACATGTCATGGATCCCACGCCTGGCAAACCAAAAGAAAGAATTATTGTGTGTGTGTGTGTGTGTGTGTGTGTGTGTGTGTGTGTGTGAGAGAGAGAGAGAGAGAGAGAGAGAGAGAGAGAAACACACACACACACCACCCGACATCAAGGTGGAAAACACAGCCAGCAGCAACACAGAACTAAGTTTCCGTGTCGCTAGCACAATAATAATAAATTTATTATTATTATTATTATTATTATTATTATTATTATTATTTATATCCAGCCAAATTTATATCCAGCCAAAGCCGGGCTCAGGGCGACTAACAACAATAAAATAATACAACATTCTAAAATCATTTCATTATAAAATTCATTCAAATCAAATTGATGGGCAACCATTGGGCTAGAGTTCTATGAAGACAGCCAAAGGAGGGAGTCAGGCTGTGCCCTGGCCAAAGGCCTGGTGGAACAGCTCTGTCTTGCAGGCCCTGCGGAAAGATGTCAAGTCCCGCAGGGCCCTAGTCTCTTGTGACAGTGTTCCACCAGATCAGAGCCACAGCCGAAAAAGCCCTGGCTCTAGTTGAGGCCAGCCTAACCTCTCTGTGGCCTGGGACCTTCAGGATGTTTTCGTTTGAAGACCGGAAATTCCTCTGTGGGACATACCAGGAGAGGCAGTCCCAGAAATAACCCCATTTCTGGGTGAGTATACAAAATTTTCACTCTGCATGAAGCAAATAATTGGTGAATTTGCAATCACTAATGTATGGCAGGTGTTACTCCATACACACATGCATGAAAAAGGTTGAAAGCAGCACTCAACCATCCACCACTCTTTATCCAAAATGTGTGTGCAAAAGAGCGGTGGCTTGGTACACGCGAACTCGTAATTCATTACAAGTGATCTGAAATGTGACCCGCTGTATCTTCCTCCTGACTGATGCCACATTAAGAAGAAAAAGTCCTTTAAAAATTCTTAATAAATATCTTTTTTTAAAAAAAAGAAGAAAAAGTCCTTGCCTTGCAGTATCAGCACCATTCGTCATCAAAGTACTAATTAGCAGCTCGTGGCCGTATCTAGCAGCAACATGGAGGGGGGTATTGCCATATTTGTCAGCGCAGTCAATCTCACTGCCTAGAAAAGCAAGCAGGATTCATTATTTACTTTGTTCTTCAAACTGACCAGAAGCAAGGGACAACTCCAGCTTGGCAGGAAGGGAAATGAAATGTACTAGATCAGTGTGCCCATCAATACCTCCGCAAAAGGTATCAGTAAATATCCCCTCAAAAATCCCCAACGCACAGGAGACCACTTGGTCTCCCTGCTCAGTTCCTGTTTGCACTGGCTCAGCCTCTCCTAAACATGCCTCCTTCAACATATATATACTTATTCAAATATATAAAAAATACATGCCCATTACAAAGTATCTTTATATATATATTCTAAGCTAGTTAGTCTAAAAGAGAACAAAGTCAGAAGGAAGAAAATAGGAGAAACCCAAAGAAAGAGAAAACGGAAGAAAGGGAAAAGAAAAAACTAAAGAAAGATAAGCTTTTTTATATGGCAGCCATTTTGTGTTATGCCACAATGCCAAGACAGCCATTTTGTGTAATGTATCACTCCAATGGCGGCCATTTTGTGACTAATGCTCAAAGCACTTCTTCAAAATTCCAGCTGGCAACTCCTGTACTAGATCTGACAAGGAATGATTTTCAGTCCTTTTGGCTCTACTGCTAATGCCTTCATTTTACTTTAAATAACTCACTTATATTTGGGGCATGACTTCAGAACAGTAAGGACATGAGTTAAGCGTGGACCAACTGATGCTTCTGTGGTTCAAGGAATACTGTGAAAACCAAGGGGTTAGATCTCATTTTTATGGAACAATGTAATGGTTTCATTGTATTAAACCTCCTCACAGTAAACTGGACTTTGGTTTTGACTGCCGACCTCAGCGTAAGAAAAGAATTGGCTTAAATTATACACGAGGTAAACCATTGCAAGTGAAACAAAATACGTACATCTGAAATGTCTACAGGCACAACATTACTCTGCAAATTATAAGGAAGAACTGGGAAGGACTGCAAGGAATAGTGAATAACTCTGAAGGAAGACTGTTAAATATTAAGCATAAATACCAACAGGCGACTGAGAGCTTACCGTTTTGTATGAGAATTTGAGAGCGTGTAAACCGTCCGTGAATGGCAGCCATGTGCAAAGGACTCTTCCCTTCTTTACTCTGAAAACATCACAGCAAGTTAGCAAACGGACATGTCCTACTAACTACAATATAAATTTGCCTTTAGTTCTCCCATCCTAGCTGAAACTCCCCACCTCCTACCCTCAAAGCCTGACCGAATCCTGACTTGAGGGCTCATACCTGAAAGTTCACGTCAGCTCCGTTGTTGACGAGAAGTTCCAGGCACAGGGCTCCGTTGGTGGAGACGGCAGCAAAGTGCAGGGGGGTGAAGCCCTTCTCATTGGGCTGATTGACATTGGCGCCGTAGTTGACCAGTTCATTGGCCACAGCATCCTGGCCCATGTAACAGGCAATGTGAAGTGCAGTGTTGCCAAAGAAATTTGGTTCATCAATCTACAAGGACAAGTGTGAAAAGGCAAGCATGTGAATGTGCTGTATCAATGCTGCACAGAGAGGGCTTGGTGAGAAAGAGCAGCAGCTACATTTTTGGGCTGCCCAAGGCCACAGAAGCTCCTTCAAATATTATTATAACAACAACAATTTATTATTTATACCCCGCCCATCTGGCTGAGTTTCCCCAGCCACTCTGGGCGGCTTCCAATCAAGTGTTAAAAACAATACAGCATTAAATATTAAAAACTTCCCTAAACAGGGCTGCCTTCAGATGTCTTTTAAAGAGAAGATAACTGCTTATTTCCTTCACATCTGAAGGGAGGGCGTTCCACAGGGCAGGCGCCACTACCGAGAAGGCCCTCTGTCTGGTTTCCTGTAACCTCACTTCTCGCAATGAGGGAGCCGCCAGAAGGCCCTCGGCGCTGGATCTCAGTGTCTGGGCTGAACGATGGGGGTGGAGACGCTCCTTCAGGTATACACTTGCTTCTTAGCCCAACCTACTGTGCTTGCCTGCTCACATTAACTTTTTATTTTTTCATTTATTTGTTTTTGAGAAAAACAGATCGGCTAGCTAAAAACAGCAGCAGCAGGTATAAGCAGGGAGTTTGTTGAAGCTGGTATAAAACCTTGGGTTTCAATTAAAAGATAAGCAGTACATGCCCTTGCATACATACAGCTTTTTCCTGCCTGTTGCGCTGGTTGTGGAGACAGAATCCAGCAGGCATTAGAAATCACCGGTAAAATAACACCAAGACGGCAGTTAGCATCCACATACAGTTACTTCCAAACATTTATTTTTAAACACCTGTATCTTGAAAACTCGTATCGCAAGGGGGAAGCATTGTTAACACTGGGGCTACCTACATGCATTTAATGATGAAGATCCGTGCGACAAAGCTGCTTCCAGGTTTTTCCATATTGCTGCAATAATCCCCTCCCCTGCAGCACCTAACCTGTCTGAAACTATGCCTGCACATGTTTCAAAGTACAGGTACACACTGTTAAGAGTGCTGTCAGGATAAGCAGGAGCAGTGCCCACTGAGTTGGTACATTCGCAGCACTTGCCTCTACTCCAAGCCTCAGCAGGTGTTTCACAACCTCGATCTGGCCGCTGGCTGCTGCCGTGTGCAACAGTGTGTAACCCTTCTTGTCCTTGCACGTAACGTCAGCTCCTCGGGCCACAAGCAGCTTCAAGACTTCCAGATGCCCTGGGAGGAGGCAATGTACAAGCACAGAGAGGTATAACAAACACAGAGAGGCAACACAGGCAAACACAGAGAGAGACAGCAATTTGAACAAGGCTTCCCACTCCCATACAGATCTGCTCCTTATGTTGGAAGCCAATGAAGGTAGCATTGGACTATAAGGAGGGATAAACCACTCCTGAATCCACAGAACCAAAAATTGCCACGCTTTTTGCGATATTTTGGCTGGTGCTAATAGTTATTGCCGAGCTGTGGATTTTGTTGCCTTAAAAGGTTGTCTGAGCCAATTCACGACGTTATAGACAGCCAAATGTGGTGTTTTCTGCAAGATTTCATTTCTTTGTCCTGCCAGGAATTTCACGAGATCAGGAATCTTTCTCCCTCCTCCCTCCACGGACTGGGTGATAGAAAAAGCACCCAAAACAAGGATATTCGAATTTTAGATTTAGTGCCTACCATACAATGAAAGATTTCAAACTTTTCTTCTCTGCTGCTCTGTGCTTAACAGCTTATGGGCAGATACAGAGGGCATCTGACGCAGGGACAGGGCTGCATACTGTGATCTATATGTTTTCCCTACTTGCCACTTCCATATATGTTTACCTGCTCAACCTCTAGACTTACTTCAGGTTTCTATGCTTTGACAGTCCATTTCTTTCACTTATACCTTTTGTTTTGGTGTTTTTAAGAAAGATAATGGCAGTTTAATTTGAGCACAGTTTTACTTTATATAATTTCATAAACCAAACCTATGGCCCTAAAAGGGTAAATTGCAACCTGTGCGCATTTAACTCGTGAACATTCAAGCTTTACATGCTTGGCAAAGAAAAAAAGGAGGAAGAGTACAAAAGGGATGATTAAACATGCAGCTTTCTTCTTTAATGTAGAAAAAAAGCAGCTCTCCCCTCTCCCCCCCCCTCTTTTCTCAGCTGAAGTGCAAAAAAAGACTAATGAGGTGTTAATAGCTCTAGATAGTATGTTAATAGCTGCTGGCTATCTTAATGACTGTTTGTGTGACTAGGTTCCCTCTGGGTGGAGATATCTTTGAACGAAAAGAAGCCTTCCCCCAAAGAGAACTCCTTCCATTAGGAGAAAAAGAATCAGAAGGTAGTCTTTAAGCAGCAGATTCAACAATCAATCATCATTCTCATCACCATAGCATATTGCGATGGCCTAACTCAGGGGTCTGCAACCTTTAAGACAAAAAGAGCCACTTGGACCCGTTTCCGAAGAAAAAAAAACTGGGAGCCGCAAAACTCGTCATTATAAAAATAACTTTTTTGTCACTTTTTTATTATTTCTTTGTTTGACCCCTCAGAATTACTCCTCCTTATAGAAATAAACATTAAATTAACAAGTTACCTTTTTGTGTGTGTGTGTTCTTCACTCCCCTTCAAAAAGTGACCAGCGAACATGCCCCCTTTCAATGCAGTGACCAGCGTACATGCCCCTTACAATGTAGCGGGCGGGCGGGAAGGTGACGTCGGGACGGTGCGTGACTAACGCACGCACCGCCCCCATGCGACGTCACAGCCAGTCCAGCGCCCGCCATAGTGGGGAGTGTCAGGGCGCACAATGCGCCTCCTCCCCTCGCTAGTATCCGCCCCGGAGCCACGGAAAAGGTGTAAAAGAGCCACATGCGGCTCCGGAGCCGCGGGTTGCAGACCCCTGGCCTAACTCTTGAGGCGAATGAAGCAAGCACACTGAGTACAAATGCCCATGTGCCATTTTCAAAATGGTGCCCAGAGTTAAACCCATCCTTAAGAATTGGGAGGCACCACCACATCAGCGGAGTTTGTACAGTGGTTGGCTCCTTCTTGGGACTCCTGCTCACATGGAGTGCCCTCTGAAGTCATGGTCTTCCTCCACCTTGGCTCTTCACTGGATTCCTGCTTCTGGCCATAATCATGAGTGCTCCCTTTTGTCTCACTTCCTATCAGCTATGTGCAAATGGCCACCCTGTTACTTGGTTTGACTCAGGCCCCACCATATTGTGGAGCAACTGGGAAGCTGGGAGTGGTGCAACCCCAAAGGCATTTTATGTAACGTTTTCTGAGCAATCAGGGCACATCGCTTATCTCTCATTAAAAGGCAAAGATAAAGAACTCCTGACGGTTAAGTCCAGTCAAAAATGGGGTGTGGCACTCATCTTGCTTTTCAGGCTGAGGGAGCCGGTGTTTGTCCACAGACAGCTTTCCATGTCATGTGGAAAGCATGGCTAAACCGCTTCTGGTGCAACGGAACACCGTGATGGAAGCCAGAGTGTCGCAGTAGTACCCACTGTAGATTCCGGTGCATTAGGCGACTGGGCGTATAAGATGGTATCTTTTTACATATAAGCTCCTCCTCAAAGATCCATGTATATGATTACAACACACACTCTCGCTCTTGTGTGTGTGTGTGTGTGTGATCACAACACACACGCTCTCTCTCACACAAACGAGAGAGAGAGAGAGAGAGAGAGAGAGAGAGAGAGAGAGAGAGATATCAGAGGGCCTGCAAAAGGAAGAGAAAAACATACCAAGGAAGGCTGCCCAATGTATTGGCTGTCTCTCCTTCTTGTCGCATGTGCTCAGATTGGCCCCTTTATTTAAGAGCAGGTTAACCATCTAAGAAAAGGTGGAGAAGAAAAGAGTCATAAACAGGAATTTATTATTATTATTTTTTACAAAAGCATGTCCATTTACTTAGAACTTCCTGCTGGTGCAGTGCTGTAAAATCAGCACCTGTCTCCTTGGGCTTTATTATTTAGGGCTTTTTAAGGCAATCTCTGTACTGCTTAACATATGAAAATATATCTAAGTGGTGTACAGGAAAATAAAACAAAAGCAACAACAAATGTCACAGAAATAACAAATAAAGCCACATTAACGAATAAATACAAATATAAATTCTGAGCCATTTCCCCACTCAGCTCCTCTCTTCTGGGCACCTACTCATACACAGTTTCCATGCGGTTAGGTGATGCCCCAAAGACCACCTTTATTACATAAGAGAAATGTGTCCTCGACTGGGAGCCAGGTTTTATTTCTCAGCAAAGCTAGCTTTGGAAGGCAGATAAGCATGTAACTGCACCTCTGCCTGGCAATTAAGTAGGAAAGTGACACTATACACAATCTGAAGAAAGGGGCCAGCATTTTGAGCTTCCAAACAAAATGAAATTCTGGCACTTTTATAGCTGAGGTTACCCTTTCCATCATTCTGTATTGTCTCCCTTGTGGTTGGCATTTCTGGGGCAGGAGGATGTATCCAACAAGAGGCACACTCAGAACAGATCTGCTGATATTAATGGACATAACGGAGGTATATTAAATGCAATGGGTCATCTGTGAGCAGGACTCATGTTAGATACAACCCCGCATGCTGAACTTTTGTTCCTGTTTTGTTGTTGTGCAGGAAGGAAGGCTGAAATATATACCGTATTTTTCGCCCCATAGGGCGCACCGGCCCATAGGGCGCACCTAGTTTTTTTTGGGGGGGGGAATCAAGGGAAATTTTTTTATCCCCCCCCCCCCCGCAGCCATCCCCAAGCTAGAAGAGGGAGACGGAGCGCTCCGTCTCCCTCTTCTGCCTTCAGGGACAGCCTCCCTAGCCTCTGTGGGGCAGCGGCTTGCCCCGTCGTCCCCTGAGCTTGTGGGGCTGGCGGTGGGGAGAAGCTTGCTTCTCCCCACCGCCAGCCTCCAAACCAGGTCGGGGAATAGCGGCGCTCCGCCTCCCCGTTGTCCCCCGAGCTTGTGGGGCTGGCCGATATCTGCCCAAAGCCCGGGGTGTGCTCCGGAGCGTTACCCGTGCTTCGGACTGCCGCCTGCAAGCCTTGCGAGCCCGGCGGGAACTCCTGCCGGGCTCGCAAGGCTTGCGGATAGCTTCCTGAAGCCTGGAGAGCGAGAGGGGTCAGTGCGCACCGACCCCTCTCGCTCTCCAGGCTTCAGCGAAAGCCTGCATTCGCCCCATAGGACGCACACACATTTCCCCTTCATTTTTGGAGGGGGAAAAGTGCATCCTATAGGGCGAAAAATACAGTAGTTCACTCTTCTGTGCGCTTCCTCTGTGTTTGAAATACTGGTGGCGGGAGAAGAGGAACCACATTTTCTGAGAATCTTCTTTAAAGCTATAAGGACTAGAAACTTGTTTCTCTTCAAAAAGCGAAAGCACAGCCAGCAGGGTCCCTGTGACAACTGCTAGATTCTACATTATAGGCCATATGACAGGCTCCAGAGCACAAATGCAGATATGCAACACCTTGAACATATTGCCCAAAGAGTTCCTGTCATCATTCAGGGAGTCTGTAGGAGGAGCAAAGGATCCCTTCTTGTGATTATAGGACCCTAAAGGTCAGAATTACAAACATATGTATCAACACCACTGCATCTGCTTCTGTGACTTGGTTGCATCTGCTCTTACATTGGTTTTTCAGGTGCTTTATTGTTTTTCAGGTGCTTTTGACGGTTTTTAAACATTTTTATTTTCTTCTTAATTGTATTCTTTTAATCAAAGAAGTCTTTGCCAACCTGGGCTTCTTTGGAAGGAAGTCAATAGATTAAATAAATATCAGGGGGAAGCAGGTTTTAGGAAGGGCCAACAACGTGCACAAGTGGCAGAGGGGAGCTGAACTTGCTCCCTACCTGTTGCTTGTCTGCTGCAACCCAACCCTGACAGCCTGCTCTTTTTGCCTGAAGGTAAATCTCTCCTCCAAGAAACAAGTTTGAAACCGTGGGAGGAAAGAAGTGGGTTGCAAAGGGCGGGGTTGCACCAGAAAAGTGTCAAGCAGAAAGGTGTTTCCTCACAACAACAGCAGCTACTTGAGTTTCACAGCGTGAGTTTTCCACGCAGTGTTGTTCTGTCTTAAGCCCCAAATGCTTTTCGGACTAGACCCCTCCCCCCATTCCAATACTTATCCAACAGAGCTGGAATGCACAGAAAACCCTCCATGAAAAGAAGCGCACCCTTACCTCAATGTGCCCACTGTGTACAGCATGGTGCAGTGCTGTCCGGCCGGTGCGGTCTGCCACATTAACACTACTTAGCAGGGCGATGATGGCCTCAGCACACTTGGTGGCTCTGTTGGCAGCGGCAACGTGCAGTGGTGTTTGCCAATACTTGTCGCGAGCGTTGACGTCCGCAGAGTGCTTTAGGAGGAGGTTAAGTGCCTTCTGCCAGGGACAGAACACAGACAGAAAGGTCTTTTTTAAAAGACTGCTTGAGCAAGGCAAAGAATCGCTAGAGGAATACAGTGGTTCCTCGGGTTACATACAATTCAGGTTACATACGTTTCAGGTTACAGACTCCGCTAACCCAGAAATAGTACCTCGGGTTAAGAACTTTGCTTCAGGATGAGAACAGATTTTTATATATATATAATGATATTTATTGAAAAAAGAATTTTTAAAATTACAAAGAAAAAAAAGACAAAATTACAGAGAAAAAAGACAAAAATAGAAAAAATAAAAATAAAACCATCATTTTCAAATTCTCCACTTTTATTACCTTCTTTCCATGACCTCCTCCTCTTCCCATCTCTTGTATCTTGATTAATAATTGTCACAGCAAATCCTTTCCATAATTCATAATATTCTGTCATTACATTACCTTGCTCTATTTTCATCTTATCTTATAAAAAACCTTAAAACTTAAATCTTATTTTTACCAGCTTCTCATAACCATTGCCTTTTTACCTAATTCTTTAAACATTCTTACAAGAGCCAAGTAATTTCATTTCAACATTTTTGCAACGTTCATAAAACATTTCTGATGATAAAAAAGAGAATAAAAACAATCCAATCTTCTTCCAGCGTCCCCTCCCCCCGGTCCTGGGATTGTCAGTCCTTTTTATCCCAATAGTCTGGCACATTAACCTGGTGATCTTATATCCGAGGCCTTCAAATCTCTTCCATGTCCCTTCCGCAAGGATGAGAACAGAAATTGTGCTCCGGCGGCGCGGCAGCAGCAGGAGGCCCCATTAGCTAAAGTGGTGCTTCAGGTTAAGTACAGTTCCAGGTTAAGAACAAACCTCCGGAATGAATTAAGTTCTTAACCCGCGGTACTCGAGGAACAAGCTGCATGGCAGAACTGGAATTTTAAAACAAAGCTAACCTAAAACACTGCATAATCTGCTGCTGGGAAATATCAAAAGGACCAAGAGCATTCTTGTATGAGGCACTACAAGTTGCAGTGATCTAGCAGAGCTAAGTGGGCACACAATGAGGAACGCTGATGGCTGAAAGAGGAGCCAACACTGTAAGGCACAACTCAATATATCCCTCATCCTATTACCAATTCCTTCTCTCCTTCATCTTCTTAACCCTGCGAGGCTCAAAAAGCCCCAAACCAGGGTAGAACATCTGGGAAGTTAGGAAATCAGGTCTTGGTGTCCATTATTGGCTGGTCTGCTGGTGGCAAAGAGTTTTAAGTATTACAGGCACCTGCTATACGCAGAATATTAAACAAAGCACCTGAATTGATGCAACAACTAAAAAGGCAATAATGTGAAACCGTCTCCTTTTGCCCCAATTCCCAAGGTGCCAAGAATGTTCGGATTCATGCTTTCAGTGTGTCAAGCCTTCGAGCTCAAATGAGATTTGTCTGAATTCTAAGGAAGTCTTCTCTCTAAAAGCAGCTTACTGTCAGGTCAAAGCTTCAAGATCTAGACAGCTAGGGTGAGAGTGTTAGAGACTACCAGAGAAGAGGGTGGGGAGGCAGCAGCAAGGGTTCATGTGAGCCTCAGGTGGGGGCAGGAGATGAGAAACCAGTCAGGAAGGGCTTTAGATCCAAGGCCTCACAAACACAGCGGCTGGCTTGGTTTCAATAATATGCCCACGCTGCCTGGTATAGGATTACAGCCAACAAAGTAACTGTGCAAGCAGAAGGACATCCGCTCATGCAATGCGACTTCTGCCACATCAGCTCTGGGTTTCCCTCTAGCTCTCCAGAGCAGATTTGGGGGGCGTCACGAAGAGTAAGATGGCTTTCTCTGGTTGGGGTTGCACTCCCCTGGAAGGAGCAGGTTTGTAGCTTGGGGGTAATCCCTGGATCCAACATTTTCACTTGAGGCTCAGATGGCCTTGAGGACTTGGGGGGGGGGGCCGCCTGTTTTCAGCTACACCCCCTTTTGGAAAGTGAGGACTTGCTCATAGTACTTCATGCTCTGGTGGCTGTGGAATTCCCTGCCCACATAGATGCATCTGCTACCTTCACTATACAGCTTTCAGCAAATGTTGAAGATCACCTGTTTACACCTGAGACCTGTGTTTTTAAGACCCACCCTATTTCTGTGGCAGTAATTTGTTTTAACTGTTTTTAATACAGTGGTACCATGGCGCTTAGTTGTCAAACAAATCGGCTCTTGAACGCCGCAAACTCGGAAATAAGTGTTTTGGTTTGCAAATGTTTTTAGGAAGCCAAATGTCTGACGCGGCTTCCGCTTGGGTGTAGGAAGCTCCTGCAGCCAATCGGAAGCCTTGGTTTCCGAACGGTTTTGGGAGTTGAACGGACTCCCGGAACGGATTAAGTCTGAGAACCAAGGAACCACTGTACAGAATTTTAAATCCTGGGACCTGCTAGGGAATGATGAACAATAAATGTAATACAGTGGTACCTTGGGTTAAGTACTTAATTCGTTCCGGAGGTCCGTACTTAACCTGAAACTGTTCTTAACCTGAAGCACCACTTTAGCTAATGGGGCCTCCTGTTGCTGCCGCGCCGCCGGAACACAATTTCTGTTCTCATCCTGAAGCAAAGTTCTTAACTTGAGGCACTATTTCTGGGTTAGCGGAGTCTGTATGTATGTAACCTGAAGCGTATGTAACCTGAGGTACCACTGTACCTGTACAGTGGTACCTTGGGTTACATACGCTTCAGGTTGCATACGCTTCAGGTTACAGACTCCGCTAACCCAGAAATATTACCTCGGATTAAGAACTTTGCTTCAGGATGAGAACAGAAATCATGCTCTGGCGGCACGGCAGCAACAGGAGGCCCCATTAGCTAAAGTGGTGCTTCAGGTTAAGAACAGTTTCAGATTAAGTACGGACCTCCGGAATGAATTAAGTACTTAACCCGAGGTACCACTGTAGTAGCAATGATACTACTACTGTACAAGCATGTAATTTTGCTCACATAATGACTTTGTCAGATTCAACCCATACAGTTTGCTGAAGCCACCATAGGAGTTCCTAGTTCTCTCTCTGGTGACTTCTAGAGTGATCCTGCCGCTAAGTAATTGTGATCCTGTAGCTAACAAATGCTCTTTGGTGGCCCGCGAGGTGTAAGAAGCTTGGCAGGAGCCAAAAGCAGCCCAAGGGCCTACATTTTTCCTCATTTGCGTAAGGAAATATACCACAGTCTCTCCTCGCTGCCTTACAAACTCAGGAGTAGGAACCACCCACCCTGCCCTCGGAAGTCAAGCATCAATAAAAAGGCTGACGCTTTTCTGAAGCAAAGAGGTGAATTAATTGAGCCAGCTTAAGTGGTGCTTCTCGGCTGCTGGAAATGGCCTGAAGCTGTGAGGTCAGCAGGAAAAGGCAATTACACAAGTTAACAGACTCTGCTGAGGAACAGCGGAAGCTTTTCCAGGAGGACAGTCTCTTGGGAGCCCAGTCTTTGTGCAATTAAGGGCATAAAACTTACTCCACAATCATCTGTACAAAAAAAAAAGCGACTTTCTGCTTTTACAGAGAAATATAGCAACACATTACAACAGCACCCTTAGGATGAAAAGCTGCCCTATTATCAAGTTATGGATGTTATCCTACTCACGGCAATGCAAACTTCTCTACCTCTCAATTAATGTAGCAGCGTTTAAGATAATACATCAGTTAGGAAAGGGGTGGCATTTTCTACAATGCTGTGTCAAGAACAGACTGTGATAATAATATCAAATATATAAAAGAATGGATGGGTTACGGTATTTTTCGTATACAGTGGTACCTCGGGTTACATACGCTTCAGGTTACACACTCCGCTAACCCAGAAATAGTGCTTCAGGTTAAGAACTTTGCTTCAGGATGAGAACAGAAATCGGGCTCCAGCGGTGCGGCGGCAGAAGGAGGCCCCATTAGCTAAAGTGGTGCTTCAGGTTAAGTACAGTTCCAGGTTAAGAACAGACCTCTGGAACGAATTAAATACTTAACATGAGGTACCACTGTATTTGCATACACACACACACACACACACACACACTATATATATTCCTACACATTTTTGTGCCTTTTTATTTTTCCTTGTATCAGTTTATTTCTTTATAATTGAAACCTTTTCAATAAAATACTAATACTAACATTTTATTTTACTTTTTAAAAAAGAACAGTCTGAGAGAAAATTAAGGTAACTGTAGTTTACTGCACTATTTAGATCCCTGAGTGTGCATGTGTGTGTCTGTGGGCAAAAGGGAGCTTCCATGTCCATGCATTCTGCGCAAATCTCCATTCCTAATCCTGCTAAAAATGCTCACTGGAAGCAGCCTTGTCTCTGTGACACAGGGCCAGATTAGGTTCATAATGCATTCAGCTTGTGCAGAAATTGCAGATCTTGGCACTCTGGGATGCAGAATATTGATTTATGACTTTAAAGTAAACCAGTGAAGCCTTGCAAACAAGTGTACAAAAGTTACTAACCTTATTTTCTACACAGTTCTAAATTAGCTGTTTTTGGACAAAAAGTTGGGAGTGGGTAGAGGAGGAGCTTTTACTGATCTTTCCTGCCTGGTCACCTGATCCTTTCTCTGCACCAGGTGACAAGCCTAGACTAACTTGTCCAGTTATAGGGGACAGTTTCAATTTGTACAGCTCAGGCATATGGACAGGATCCATGGAAGGGTGAGGCTATGTGTGTACTCCACACTTGCCCTTCTTGGCTTATAATAGCTGCCAAGGGAACTGACCAAGCAGGGGCACTACAGTGGTACCTCTAGATACAAACGGGATCCGTTCCGGAGCCCCGTTCACATCTAGAGGTAAACGTATCTAGCGATGGCACGTCTGCGCACGCGCACGTCGCTTTTGCGCATGCACGTGACATCATTTTGAGCGTCTGCACATGCGAAAGCGACGAAACCCGGAAGTAACACGCTCCGTTACTTCCGGGTTGCCGCAGAGCACAACTCAAACGTGCTCAACTTGAAGCAAATTTAACCCGAGGTATGACTGTAATATTTTTTAAGAAGCTTCCTTGAACCTCATCATATTGGATAATTTCTCTTGCCTGTCCACAGTACTCCATTTCTGGGCAAGACGCCTGAGTTTGTGAGTGGCATCACACTCCAGGTAGGCAAGGTGGATTATTTAGATCCATTTCAATCTTACTTCAAGTCTGATTATGGGACTGAGGCAGATTTAGTCACCTTAGTGGGCTATATACACCAGGAATCGGCAGAGGGGATATCTCTCTGTTGGTTCTGCAAGACCATCTAGGCAGCTTTCAATACCATCAACTCTCGTAATCATCTGACTGGGACAGGACTTGCAGGCTTCATTTTGTGGAGTTCCAGGGGTAGTTCTAGAAGGTGCTGCTGGGGGATTCCTATTCAACCCCTTGGCCAATGTCCTAGTTCCATCTTGTACCCAGTTCTATTTAGCATCCACATTAAACCACTAATTTTTAGGGTTTGGTGTCACCAATGTACTAATGATACCCAACTCTCTCTCTCCCTTTTCCATCAAATTCCAGGGAAGCCGGTCCATGTTTTGAATTGGTAATAGACAAGAGTAAGGGTAACAAATTGAAGCTTAATTCCGACAAAATAGGCATTCAGTAGAAATGCTGACCATGGAATGGGGTAGTAAGTAAAAGTAAAAAAATTCCTTCCAGTAGCACCTTAAAGACCAACTAAGTTAGTTCTTGGTATGAGCTTTCGCGTGCATGCACACTTCTTCAGATAAGAAATGGAATGGGGGTTATGGAACGTAACACACTATTCTGTAATTTCCCTCATTCCAGCAAACTTCAAGGACAGGTAACTCTGACTTCATACTCTTTTCAGGTACACAACTGATTTGTCCATCCATGTTACTTAAAGGGGAGGGGGAAGGTACTGGCTACAGCAATCGGAAATCTGAGGGACACAAGATGTAGCAGGACCCCTCCTCACTTGAAACTTACACAGCTACATTAAGTCACAATAAGGCCCACAAAGATGAACTGCAAGGAAGGCAACAGGTCTTGCTCCACCTTTCACGATTAAGGTAATTCTTGTTTGCAGACATTCAAGATAGCTACTGGTTTTCATTGTGACCCAGGGTAAGCACTGGCATATGAAGGGGGAAATGAAGTTGCCGAAAGGGTGGCTGTAGGAGGGCCCTATGAGAAAGAGCGTTTCCTTTGCCACTTTAACAGGATGAATGAAAACAGGTCAAAGGAACTAGTACCCACCTCATTGCGAGAAGCTGCAGCACGGTGTAACGGGGTGAGCCAAAGGGTGTCCTTTGCATTAACGTTAGCACCTGCCCAAGGTGGATAGGAGAGATAAAGCAAGATCATATACTGACGAAAAGCATCCCTTGTCCCTGCACCCAATATTAGAATCCATTTATCCCCTTAAAATGCAATCCTAACCATGTTTTACTCAGAAGTATTGCTGAATTCAATGGGGCTTGCTTCCTGGTAAGTGGAGCTAGGATTGTAGCCATTATCTCACCATGTATTTGCAGATATGGGTCTTACTTGTTTTGCAACAAAAATGGCAGCAGACGGATTAAGAGGAAGAGAACATTGGCACTGTATTCAGAAAATGCCCACCATTCAAAAAGCTAAGCTGCAAATCAGTTGTGCACATATTGATTGTGCTATTGCTTAGACTGAAGAGCATGGTATTATCAATACCACAACATCTCAAGGTTAATGTTATGTTGGCCTCCTGAACTGTACAAAATCCAGTCTCACTTCCACTAACTTTAACTGTGCAACTGATAAAGGCAGTCCAGTTGTTTAAATGAAAAGAACCTCTGACTCACAGAACTTTCTCACAAGGACAGAGATGCAAAATTCTTCTTAACGAAAGATACCATGTTCAGAAGCCATGCTTAAACATGCTTGAAAAGGAAGAATAATTAGTTTGTACAAGTAGGATCACACAATTTAGTGTCCCAATCCTCATCGAAAGAGAAATATCTGAAAACCGGCAGCTTTCAAAAACTAACGCTTGTTTTAAAATTATATACCATCAATAGCCAACTTCTTCCATGACCATTAACTTGGAGACATTTAGCATATGCGTTGAGAACCATCTGTGCTGGCTTCACTGTCCAGAAAGCCAACTCTGCCCTGCAATCTACACAGGAAGAGTTACAGTGGATAGAGCTGTCTGTTTCAAAATAGCTTCACTGAATTCGAACATTTCCATAAATCTTTGCTGCTGCAGAATCATGACTCCAATAATATTACTAGTAGCAATCTGCTAACTTTAGCACTTTTAATATGAAAGCACTTTACGATCCTCTCATTCATTCTTGTGACTGTTTAAATTGTAGATCATTATAATTCCTGCCTTAAAGGCCTGTTAACAGAGGATGAGAAATAGCAATTTGCCTGAAGCTGGAACTGAACATGGAATATACAGCTACCACCCCAGTTTAAAGTCAGTGTTCTCAACTGCAGGACTGCACAGGATCTACAGTGGTGCCTCGCAAGATGAAAAGAATCCGTTCTGTGATTCTCTTCGTCTAGCGATTTTTTCGTCTTGCGAAGCAAGCCCATTGATGGATTAGCAGATTAGTGCTATTAGCGGCTTATCGGATCAGCTGATAAGCGGCTTAGAAAAGAGTGGGAGGAAAATAACGCACAGAAACTCGCAAGACATTTTCATCTTGCGAAGCAAGCCAATAGGAGATTCGTTTTGCGAAGCACCTCCAAAACGGAAAACTCTTTCGTCTAGCAAGTTTTCCGTCTTGCGAGGCATTCGTCTTGTGGGGCACCACTGTATCAGTGTTACTCGATCCTCTTTGTGACTCTGCCCCCCTGACAGTTTAGGCAGTGATATATACAAGTCTGCACCAAACTGCCACCAGTTCCCTCAGGATAGAAAGAGGTTTTCTTTTTCTATTCAGCAAAAGCCCTGAAGCTGCTAGACCTGACCTCTTTCACCTCTTATCAACCAGAACATACACCTTCACTTCTTACCTGATAGTATTAGGAGTTCAAGAATAGGGGCGTCTCCCAAGTATGCAGCTGCATGCAAAGGGGTTCGTCTCTCTTGGTCCTGGTTTGGGGAAACACAATAGAGATAAATGGAAGATGTTAAAGTGGAATCTAAAAGCCATGGAAGGAATCCAGCATAGCACTAAGGCAATTGTTTCATCAGTGCAATGGTTTGTGCTTGTGCAACAGAACATTCGCCTCCTCCCCTTCCCCTGCTCCAGAGGGTTGAGGGAAACCCCTAGAACAGATTCAAGGGAATATGATGCAATGGGACCAGCTACTAGAATACTGAGGGACGCGGGTGGTGCTGTGGGTTAAACCACAGAGCCTAGGACTTGCCGATCAGAAGGTCGGCGGTTCGAATCCCCGTGATGGGGTGAGCTCCCGTTGTTTGGTCCCTGCTCCTGCCAACCTAGCAGTTCGAAAGCACGTCAAAGTGCAAGTAGATAAATAGGTACCACTCCGGCGGGAAGGTAAACGGTGTTTCTGTGCGCTGCTCTGGTTCGCCAGAAGCAGCTTAGTCATGCTGGCCACATGACCCGGAAGCTGTCTGCGGACAAACGCAGGTTCCCTTGGCCAATAAAGCGAGATGAGCGCCGCAACCCCAGAGTCGGTCACGACTGGACCTAATGGTCAGGGGTCCCTTTACCTTTACTAGAATACTGTTCCATGCTGTTCCATGCCATCCAATCTTTTCAGTCTATAGACCAATTACCTTGATGTGCTGAAATATGTAGCAATATATCTGAGCTAATCTATCCAGTGACAAATTGAAGCTTAAGACCTTATATAGGAAAAGTTGTGCAAAGACAAAGTAGCCGAAATTTTAAAACTGGTTGCTAACCCACGGCATTACCAACTGCAACCCTCAAAACGTGTCTGCCACAAGCCATGAAAGTTTGCTTAAAGAGTGGATCACCTTCAGCCAGGAGCAACTGTACACCCTGTAAGAAGAAAATCCATATGCCTGTTCTGCCCCACTGCTTTTCCCCAGTAACAATGGAAGGTACACTGGCTGGTCTGCTGGATCTCACTAGCTGATCACAGTGACATGACCTATGTAGGATACTGATTCAAAAAGCCTGCACTGCATTCGAATTTGATTGACTATTCTTAACTGCTGCCAAGTTAAATGAGCTTAGTAAACTCAGATATATTGTTGGAGGATTTATTCATCTAACTTTTACTTTGGTTGCTTTTAATGAGTCTCACAGATAGCTTAACTAAGATGATGATAATTTATACTCTGCTCATCTGAATGGGTTGTTCAAGCCACTCTGGGCAGCTTCCAACATAATAAAAGCATAGCAAAAAGATCAAACATTAAAAGCTTACAACCACCACCACATAATAGTAGTAGTAGTAGTAGTAGTAGTAGTAATAATAATAATAATAATAATAATAATAATAATAATAATATATGTTCTTGAACAGAGAGTTAGAGCCAATTAATGTAGTGCAATGTTTTGTAATGTGCTTACTTAATATGCTCTAAATGTAAGAGACCTTAATTTAGCCTTCAAAAACTTGACATTGACTTTGAAAGGATTATATGAATTTAAGACGCATTGACATGTCAATCATTGCCATCAAGGGTACACAAATTGGTAGATCCCAGAAAAAAATCCAGAAACCTCAAAAAGAAACATAACAAAAAAGCTCTCACACATAGCTTGAAATGGAAAAATGGAAATGAGAATAGAAATGGCATGTGAAGTCCTCTTAAGGAGTATCTTCTCCTTCAGGATGACTAGTGAAATGCTTTTGAAAGCAGTGCTTTAAAATGATACAAAGCCAATTCACATTGCTGCATATATCTTAGACCCAAGACTCAAAGGCAGCAGTACATGGCTAGAGGGAATGTTGATGCAACCATCTTGCTAAACTTAAGCAGGTCTGGGTCTGGTTAATGCTAAGATGGGAGAATATCTGGAAACCTCATGTACACATTCAGTCCCATGATGGAAGGACGGTTGACTATAAATGAAATAAGTAAACAAATGTTAGTGATTATAGCAGCACCACTGCAATTGATTGGATTACAGTGGTACCTCGGGTTAAGTACTTAATTTGTTCCAGAGGTCTGTTCTTAACCTGAAACTGTTCTTAACCTGAAGCACAACTTTAGCTAATGGGGGCTCCCACTGCTGCCGCACCGCCACACGATTTCTGTTCTCATCCTGAAGCAAAGTACTTAACCCGAGGTACTATTTCTGGGTTAGTGGAGTCTGTAACCTGAAGCATATGTAACCTGAAGCGTATGTAACCTGAGGTACCACTGTATTAAACAAACAATACACCTTAAGGCTTTTAAGCAATCTCAAATGTTGTAGTAAACAGAAAAAGAAGGAATGCAATCAGAGTTGGATGACTGTCTCACTCCTGCAACATGGTAAGGGCTTTATATAATGTAAGAGTAGAAAAAGAGGGAAACCCCAGGCAAATGGGGGGGGGCAGGGGAGAGTAAAGGGGTAGAATAAACCATTTGATGTTCAAAAGTTTATAATCCAGTGCATTTCTGCCCCATCAGGTCCTCCCTCAGAGAATTTCAAAATTTCGATCTAATTTTTTTTAAAAAAATATTATTTTAATAATAAAATATTCTACTTTCTTCTTTTAATAAAAGTTTAATCTATTCTTAGAAAACGTTCCCCACCCCTGGGTTAGAGTATAGCAGCTGAGCTGAGCTGAGCACTAAAAGAGAGGCTGAAATTTCCAACAAACATCTTCAAACTATTCAGGACACTTGGAAGAACGACTCCCTCAAAGACAAAGCAAGGTTGTTGTGGATGTAGACCTTGCTACTTCATTTGCTTCTAAACTCCATGCCCCAAACAATCAAATCCTAAGAGCAAGGCAAACAGCTCTGGTAAGGCATAAAATCAAGGCTATCAAAAGGCAGGAAGCACCACTTAGATTCTGTATCAAATCAACTACCATTTGGCCTTTGGGTTTGGTGCCAAGTGCTTGGCATTAACTGCTCAGAAGGATATCAGTGCTCTAAGGCCAAATGATCAAATGTGTAAAGTGTTAAAAGGACACAGCCCCACACTTAAAAGTCGAAGCCAATTTGAAACATGGATTGTTGAGTCCTGAACTACTACTATCATTATTATCATTATCATCATCATCAACAACAACTTGCTTTTCATCCCTATGGTTCCAGAGGCATCTCTCTCATTTTTAAAAAGAAAGAAAAAAGAGTAAGTGAAAAAATAAAAAAGAGCAAGAAAGTCTGGCAATCAAGCCAAACTTAAATTTCATTTCTCAGCTGCAGAACGACTGATTTAGAAAACTGTGCATCAGCACAGATGAGCTGATCCATTCCAAGCAACTCTATTTATTTTTTAATTCTTAGCTACTTCGGTCCCCTCTAAGTGTGTTAGAGTGCACAACCAAGTGCACAAAGTGCACAACCAAGATCAGAGGAAAGCATTTAACCCTCATTCTGCAATCTTAAGCACAAGAACACTAGTTCTATAAATTTAGTGGAACTTAGAAGCAAATATAATTAGGACCAAGTTGTAAATTATTTTTATTCCAGGGTGCACTGATAGGGAAATATCACACGAGTTGCTTTCCAAGTAATTTCCTCCCAAGTTTTTAATCAATGGACCAAAAGCAGGGTGACCATACAAAAAAATGGGGGGGGGGACCACATACCCCTGAATATCTAATGTTTTATTATTACAAACTAGAATGAACCACTGCCAAGTATCAGTTACTGCTATGGTCATCCCCAAGAATAAGAAGTAGAAAATATGTGAGCTAACATTTATCAGAAATTCTGTTGGGGGGAATCAAAACAAGCTTTCAGAACTTCAGAGATCATCTTTAGGTACTTCATCAAAATGTACCAAGAGTTTGAATTCAGGTACTGTGTTTAAAGTGACCTATAGCTCTTGAGCCTAACCGACTCATGCTGTCATCTGTGGCACAAGTTTAACAACTAACACATAAGACCCCTACCTGGAAATTAGACACACCAGACTCAAAATATAACTGGCATATTATATTGTAACATACTCCAGCAACATCAAGCTTAGCCGTCTCCATCAGATACAGGAAGTTTTGGGATCAGGCCAGGATCAAATTTTGAAAAAAGGGAGCAACAGAGGAGGCACAACAGAGGTTTCCAAAATGATGAATAATATGCAGAGAGAGGGTTGTGTTCAGTGAAGTCACAGTTCTGAATTTAAGTTACTCATGTTCATTAACTTCAAGGGGTCTACTCCGAGTAGAACTAGCATTGAATACCACCCAGAATGTTTCCTTCTCTGAAAATGTTAGAACCGGAGATTGCCCAATGAATAATAATAATAATAATAATAAGCATTTATTTATACCCCGCCCATCTGGCTGGGTTTCCCCAGCCATTCTGGGCGGCTTCCAACGGAACATTAAAATGCAATAGTCTATTAAACATTAAAAGCTTCCCTAAACAGGGCTGCCTTCAGATGTCTTCTAAAAGTCTGGTAGTTGTTCTTCTCTTTGACATCTGGTGAGAGGGCATTCCACAGGGCGGGTGCCACTACCGAGAAGGCCCTCTGCCTGGTTCCCTGTAACTTGGCTTTTCACAATGAGGGAACCGCCAGAAGACCCTTGGCGCTAGACCTCAGTGTCCAGGCAGAACGATGGAAGTGGAGACGCTCCTTCAGGAATACTGGACCGAGGCCATTTAGGGCTTTGAAGGTCAGCACCAACACTTTGAATTGTGCTCGGAAACGTACTCGGAGCCAGTGTAGGTCTTTCAAGACCAGTGTTATGTGGTCTCCGCGGCCGCTCCCAGTCACCAGTCTAGCTGCCGCATTCTGAAGACAAATGGAAAGTACTTTGCACAGTGTATACATTGAATTCACTCCCTCAGGATATACTGATAGTCCCCCAACTTGGATGGGTTAGACAAATTCACAGAGGATAATGCTATCAATGGCTACTAGTCACGATGGTAAATGTGTTGTTGGCATCTGTCCGTCTCAAGAGACAATGGAGATGAGTACAGTACTGTAAAGCTCAACAGTGTGGTTTCATTTTCAGCCTGAGAGCCAAGTCCAATAAAAAGTATCATCTTACTCAAAGTGCAACAAGGATTCATTTAGCTCAGTGCACTCGTTTGGTCACCTGGAATTATGTGCTTTGCTGGCAGTGTATCTGCCATCTATGTGGCACACTGTGACTTGGATGCGGGGGGGGGGTGAGGATTGAACTAGTCCATATGAACTATTGGGAGAGTTTGTTTGTCGCCTATTTCAAGAGGCAGCAGACTATATCCTGCCCATCAGGGATCTGCCTAATAATAGGTTGTTACCATTAACATGGTAAACAGTTGCCAATATTCTCATTTTCATTTTGTAGATTGCATGTCGCTAGTTTGACCTCATAAAGCACCACTTTTCATTTAACTCTCCCCCCTCCACACACACCCAAGTCATCTACTGACATCTTTGCCCCTAAATAAAAGGCAAGCATGCAGCCGCATCAGCCTTTTCCTAGTTAAGTGGGAAACATGAATGTTTACATGTTACAATAAAACAGGGCTGCTGGCTATCCCGACTTATTGGAATGAACACTGAGTTGCAGCATGTTATCCAAATACTCCTCCTTTACTCCTCTCCGGCACGAGTGGCAGAAACAAACCAGGAAGCCATAATTAAGCTTGGTTTTCCATGACGTTTGAGTCTTGTATTGTGGTTTGTTTTTTACCTAACGAGCCAAGGTGGGGGGGCAGCGGACCTCATTTTATGGCTGACTGATAATCCTGGCTTGTTAGGAAAATACAAACCACGATCCCAAGTTCAGATATTGCAAAAAGTCAAGCTTAATTGCAGCTTCCTGGTTCGTTTCTTCCACTTGTGCCAAGGGTGGAATAAAGAGGGAGAAATGCCTCTGCGTTCCCGAGAAACCAGCAGCCCTCGGCTATCAACATGTGTCAATGAGTCCTCCTCTAATACTGTGCTGTAGAATCGCTCACAGTTAGGAGGAAGTTTGGTTTGGCCCCTTGCAGTAGCAAGATTTTTAAGCACGGATTCCTTAAATCCAATTGTTAGAACACTCTGAAACTTGGGTGTCCAGAACAGAACAAATGCAATCCAAAAGAGATCCTACTAATTGCTTAAACCATCTTATTATCCTACTGGAAATATGCCCCAAATATGTATAATCTGCTTTGATGAGTATTCTTTACCAGTTCATCAAACTTGCTGCTCATGTGCCCAAGCACCCAAGACTCTAGATTTCTCACATTCCTGAGTCTGGGCTACTACTGATATGTTCTGGAGACAGCCTAAGATGCATTTAATTGTCACACCTCCTGGTTTGCTCCAAACACTAAGAGTTTCACCTTCTCACATAAAATCGGCTTATAATGGGCCTATATTAAATGCACCTCAGCTGAATGAGCTAAGATGAAATGAAGAGCCAATTACTGTTTCGTGGGCTAGACAAGAACAAGATGAACACCACTGCAACACAGGCTGTTCTCACTCAGAGGCCACAAGACTAATCCAGAACACACTTGGTGCCAAAGAGAACAGCTGATCCCAGTGCCACCCACCGCTCTGTACAGCTAGACTAATACATCTGGTACAGCCGATTCCCAACAAAGTCAACATTTACGGGTGATGTGTGGGCCTTTCAGCCCTGTATACCAATTCGGTGTCTGCACAGTACTTCACAGTCTGTATCTGTCACCGCAACAACCCTGTGTTCACCAACATTCCCATTTTACAAATGGGAAACTGAGGTCCAGAGATGAAAACTAGGCAATAAACCCACCAAGAGTGTGACTAAGCTGGATTCTAAACCCATGTCTGTCAAAGACGAATATCCAGTCACTGCACCACAGTGGCAAAACAAGTACCGTATTTTTCGCTCTATAACACGCACATCGTTTTTAGAGGAGGAAAACAAGGGAAAAAATATTCTGAATGAAACAGTGGACGTATCATTTTTGTGCTTCATGCTGTGGCCACAGACATGTGATCTGATGGTGAATTTGGGGTGACCCAATGCAAAGATCCTGAGGATCCATGTGGATCCATGCTTTGTAACCACATTTTAAGTGGGGAGGGAAGGAAAAACACAGAAGGCTAAGAATGCAGGAGAGGGCTATAACGTGAGGAAAGGAAGGCAAAAGTTTCGCCCCACCCACCCACACAAGCCAGCCAGCGTGCTCTCTCTCTCTCTCTCTCTCCCTCCCACCAGCATGACAGAAGAAAGCATTTTATCTGCATTAAGAACTATTTAGCAGCGAAACCTAAGCTTTGCCATCCCTTAAGAGGTACAGACACTGTAATCTTCCAGATCGCATGAATTTACAGGCAAAACACTGTTTAAGGATTTCATCCTTTTAAATGGAAGAAAGCATATTTGAATGCTGTGTGTCTCCAAAAACAAAAAGCAGGAAGTCAAATCAGAATTTTAAGCCGAACCTGTAATCTCTCTCCCTTCACAAACATTGTTCCCTCCGGAGCAGGGAGAGGATAGAACGAAGGACGCTCTGCTTTCCTCTCTACTTGCCTGGAGGGGAGGGGCTTCCCCTGCTCTTTGTTCCGTTTGAGCAAACACAGCAAGGAAACAGAAGCGGGTGGGCAGTAAGACCCTGAGGCAGAATGCAGGAAAGCAACAGCTTCCTCTCTCACGGAGCTCCCTTCTCCCTGAAGCGCGGTTTGATTTTTGCCTCATTTTTCGGCTCCAGGGAGCACACATTCGCTGCATAACATGCACAGACATTTCCCCTTCCTTTTTAGGAGAAAAAATCTGCGTGTTATAGAGCGAAAAATACGGTAGTTAAATAGTTAAAACAAGCATTTAAGCTTGCTAAGCTGGGAAACTTTAGCAGATGGGTTGCCAACGTTGCACCTGCAGGCACACCAGCACCTCCAGAGGCCATCCCTGGAGCCACAAATTTCAACTACTCTGCCCAGCAACCTGCTGAAATTATTTTATTATTATTTATTAAATTTATATCCTGCCCTTTATACACATCAGGGCAGTTCACAACATAAAATTACAACTAGGCTTGAAATAAACAAGCAGTGGTTTATAAAGCCTAATTGCTAGCAGAAGGGGAGAGTGATTTGAATGTGTGTGACTACAGTGTGCACACAGGTATAGTTTGTGAGTGTATGGTATCCACAACAGCTTTGCTGGTTTGCAAATGTGTCCATGGGCCCAAAGATGCTTCCAACCCCTGCTTTAGCACATCCAGTTCTTAAACACAAATTCTAAAAGAGACACATAGTACATGGATCAAATAGTACTTCCCTGCTCTACCCACAATGTGTGTGTGGTGGTGAGGGAAGCTTAGCCAAAAGGAAATTGTAATCTTCATGCAAAGTTGAAAGAAGCAGGTTCAGTATTACAAGGAAAAAGTGGTTCTCCAAAACTTACCAGTACATTGATATTCTCCTTCTGGCTCAGCAATGACCGTACTTCCTCTATATCACGATTAAAGATGGCTTGGACCAGAGGAGGCTATAGAGGAGGAGAAAAGAGCAACTGTAAAACAAGCAGGATGAGAAAGGGAATAGTTATGTGCTAGCTTATTATTTCATTTTTTCCCATCTGGATCTTTGTTATTTTTACATACAGGCAACTCCCTGTTTGCGCAGAGGTTGCACCCTGGGTCATTACATGCATCTGCAGAGTGTGCATAAGCCCACACCACCCCCTTCTGGGGCCGAAAACGGCACATGCATCAATGGTCATGCGCCAATTGAACATGTGCAAAATGGCTGTCCCCTGTACTTGTATGCCCTTGTTATATTGTGAGTGCCTCTGTGAAAAATGAGGCCTTGAAAAGCAGCCTCTGGGAGCTCATAACCAGGACTTCTGAGGGTATTTTGAAGGAGAGGCCTGGAGCGCTGTCTCATGGTATACATAGTACCAAGACATGTGGACGGCGAGGGAATTGCTGCAGTGACTTGCAACACCTGTACCATGTTTGTCTTCCTACCTGAGAATGTGCAACAGTGCGAGCTGGTTGCCTTGCTGGAAGAGATGGTACAACAACTTGAGGCCTGCCTTTTCACACTTTGAGCTACTGGGCAAGATGAAAAATTTCTCGCTAGAGCAGAGTGGCCTGGGAACAGCGGAAAAGGTGTGGTGCCCCTAGGGAGGAGGAAGACTGCCCACAGCAGGAGACAAACCCCTGGAGGAACATGACACACAGAAGCAGGACTGCCAGGAGCCATGCTGTGTCACTAGAGCTGCAAAATCAATTCCATGCCCTCACCCCAGACACAGATTTTTGGGCCAGAGGCTTGCAAGAGTGGTGAAAAATAATTTTTAAAGGTTTCTTCAGCTGTGTTTGAAGCAAGTAATAGGTCCTTTGTGTGAAGAAGACGGAGAATTGCTATTCTGACAGACATAAGGCACAATTGCCTGGTGCCCGTCTTCACCCAAAAGGAAAGCAGTGGCCAACCTGGTGATTACAGAATAAACGATTCAAGAAGGCGGCTGAAGGCCAAGGTACAAAAAGAGATGGTAAGGGAACACTTAGCTACTTTGCCTCTGTCTATAATCTGTGAGAGAACAAGTGAGGTCCCTGCAGACTGGAGACAGGTAAATGTTGTCCCCATATTTTATTTATTGATTTTTATGTATCAGATTTGTGTACCATCCTTCACCCGTAGATCTCAGGGTGGTACACAGAGTAAAATACAAGACAAAAACATTAAATACTTGATAAGAACAAAAACAACAAACCAATAACCCCCCCAAAAAAACACATTTAAAAGAGGTATGTTAATTAGAGTTTTTGGACTACAACTCCCATCATCCCTAGCTAGCAAGACCAGTGGTCAGGGATGATGGGAATTGTAGTTCAAAAACAGCTGGAGGCCCAAGGTTGGGAAACACAGAATTAGACAAAGGCACCAGTTGAACCACCCTGGGGAGAGCATTCCACAAATGGGAAGCCTTAGCAGAAAAGGCCAGTTTTCATGTTGCTGCCTTCTTTCATGCAGGGGGCCACATGAAGATCGGTCTCAAATGATGATCTCAGGGCCCAGGTAGATTCATGTGAGGAAAGGCATTACTAGAGGTACTGTATTGTGGTCCTGAGTCATAGGACAAAGCCAGAACTTTGAATTGGGCCCAGAAACTAATCAGCAGCCTGTGCAGTCAGGCGAGGATCAGTGAGCAATCTGGCCACCAATTTCTGCAGCCAGAAGAATCTCATATATTTTTTTAATAAAAGTTACAAACTTGGTGGATCAGGGGAATGCTGTGAATGTAGTGTATGTTGATTTCAATAAAACAGAGGTTGGGTGGTCATCTGCTGTGAAAGCTTTAGTTGAGATTCCAACATTGCTGGGGGTTGGACTGGGCAACCCTCAGGGGTCCCTTCCAACTCAACAATTCTGAGATGCTCTTATTCTAGAGATAAACAAATATAGCATGCCACAAAAATCTGAACAAGGTATAAAAAGCCATCTCTCTTTAAGTCTAAATAGGTTGGATTGACAACCAATAGGACAACACACTAAACTCGTTTTTCAAAGGTATCAAGAAGACATCTTTCCTAACACCAGTGAGAGACCGAAGTTGGGAGTTTCATATGTACAAAGCCACTGATCAAATCTGGGGCCTAATACTGAAATATGCATACTGTAACTAAACGATGGCCCTCCTTAGAGATACAGACTAAATAATATCTGCTACTACAAATATAGAGATTTCCAAGCACAGGATACAAAGGGCCAAATTCAGTAAAAAGCTTCTATCAGGCTTTTATATCTGACTTCTGTGAATGTATTTCTTCTTGCTTTTTTAAAAAAGCAATTGTGTTAAGTCAATTACCCTAGAACAGAAACAATACGTGTTGGCGATTATCTTTAAAGCCTTAAATGGCTATGGTCCAGGATTCCTGAGAGATCATAGCAACCTACCTGCTTCCTAAGATCAGAAGCAGGGTGGAAGCATCTAAGGTGGAACCATAATTAATGGTGACAAGCAATAGGGCTTTCTCAGTGGCTACACCAATATTGTGAAACGCATTAACCTATGGATGCCCCCCCCCCCGGCTTTTTTTCACCAGCTGGGGAAGACATTCTTTTCCATCTTCCTTCACATTTTATTCTGCGTCTTTATTTTTATTGTATATTTTTCATTGAATGTTTGTTTTATGTTGTATTGCTTTAAATTGTTGTAGAACACTCTGAGTGGTGCATGGACACTAGAAATGTGAGACAGAAATCACTATATAAATAATGAGCCAATTAATCTAAATACCCATAAAGCAAATGCTTAATTTGACAAGTCAGGGCGGATGCACCAGAATTCTCTAGACTACTGACAGTGTAACTACAATTCACGAAGTCAATGAAGGAAAACATTTACCTAAATTCACAGGTCCGGCGCATGCAAATACTTCTGAGCTTGCCTTTTACCAATGATAGGTAATAAAGAGAAAATTATGCTGAATCTTCTGGCTAGCTGTAGTTCCAAAGGCAAGTATCCACAATTTTTGGCTCAGCTCAGTACAGTGGTGCCTCGCAAGACGAAATTAATCCGTTCCGCGAGTCTCTTCGTCTAGCGATTTTTTCGTCTTGCGGCTTAGCGGATTAGTGCTATTAGCGGTTTAGCAGCTATTAAAGGCTTAGCGGATTAGTGGCTAAAAGGCTATTAGCGGCTTAGTGGCTTAGAAAAAGGGGGGAGCGGGGAAAAATCGGAACACTTGCAAGACGTTTTCGTCTTGCAAAGCAAGCCCATAGGGAAAATCGTCTTGCAAAGCAGCTCAAAAACGGAAAACCCTTTCATCTAGCAGGTTTTCCGTCTTGCGAGGCATTCGTCTTGCGGGGCACCACTGTAGACAAGTGACTATTCTGGGTTGCCACTGACATTTTCTGCTATCCCAGATTCCTGTGGTATGCACAGCTCCACAGCAGGCAGAATCAGCACAACTCTTGGTGCTTCTGCATGCTCCAAAGCTCAGTGTAAACTGCAAGAACCTCCCCCGCTTCCAACATTTCTGTTCACTCCAGAGGACTCAAAAGAAAGGAAATAGAGGTCTTACGTCATGCTGAATGTTGGCACTTCTGCCTGTTCCAAGCTTCAATGCAACAACACAGGAGACCTCCTCTGAGTTCTCTGCAATTTGTACTTCCTTCTGGACATTTAAAGCTCCAGTCCCAACCACACTTACTCAGAAGTCACCCCACTTAATTCAACTGGACTTACTTCTGAATGCACATGATTAGGATTGCAACCGAAACCTATAAAACTTACGAAGATGTCCTGGAGTTTGACCTAAAGATATTTCACAATTGTTTAGGGAAAATAAAGCACACGGATCTAAGGGCACAATGCCTATTCAGCTATACTGTCAGCAGCTATACCTTTCAATACCACCCAGTCCACACACACACGTCCTGCACATTTCTATGTACACTGATCAGAATGTAAATTCATTTTGACTGCATAACTCTACCAAGCCTTTCCTTGTGCACACACAATGCTTAACACGAAAGGCTTGTAAGACTCAATTATTTATCATTTATAGCTCTGGTTTGCAAGGCATACACTGAATAGGCATGCAATCAAAGTACACAAGCAAGATGGAACCCTTATCTACTTGGCACAGCTCTAAACAGCAATCCCATGAGAAGAGGGAAAATACACTAGAGCTGTACCAAATGCCCCCATGGCCCTCCTACACACAGTGCAGCCTAGTAGAAAGGCAGAGTGGTTGCCAGTCCCATCTGCTCATCTCGTCTTCCAAAAGAAAAACTCCAGCCTCTGCGAATCTTTCCAGATGCAGCATTTTTTTGTCCAGCTAACCCCAGGTTTCCTTCCATCCACCAGAGTGCTTGGATATAGCAGCAAAAGGAGGAAGGCATAAAGGGGGAGGAATGAGTCATCCAGATGGAATGCAGGGGACTCTGCATCCCTCCTTTAGGGAGAAGAACAATTCCTAGATGATCATCATGCCTCCACAATTTAGAGTTGGGCACCTCCTTGAGCAGCTGAAATGACACACCCAATAAGGTGAATGCTTTAGCTTCAAAAATCCAAGTTACATTTGTGTGGTTGAAGTGCTGGACCTGGAAAACCTAATGACACCTATCTATCAGCATAATGGGAATATTAACGGGGCTGGAATTTTTAAAGAAATTTCCAAGAACCTGTTTCAGATTTTTAGTGCCAGCCAGAAGGGGTCCAGAGGTAAAACCCACTAACAAAAAAATTCTAGCTCAAGCTGTCGGAAACTTGGAATTTTGCAGGCCTAAATATAAATGATTTACCTCATACGATTGGCATGAAGATAAATGAGAATTATTGCCATGCACTTTGCGACTGAATATGCTTTGGAAGCAATTATCATATATGCCAGATTCTGGCTTCCACCTCCAAGAAATGGAGGAGGCAGTGCATCTGTTTGCACATACACGTAAGTCCCTGACAAGTACAATACAAGATGGGGGGGGGCACTGTCTATCATTCAGGCAAGTGAAGCCCAGAGACAGTCATGGAGAGCCAGCTCTGTTCCTTCTTTGCCCAATGGCAACAGATGGATAGCAGGGAAGGCCCTCCACTCATACTACCCAAACTCCTGAAAGGCATTTCACCAATAATGATGATGATAATTACTACCACTAGGCAGATCGATCAGGTGGAGCTTAGAACTCAAATCACATCTTCACCATACATTTAAAGCACACTCACACCACTTTAACAGTCATGGCTCCCCACCCCCCAAACAACACTGGAAATTGTGGTTTTTTTAAGGGTGCTGGGAAGTGCAGCTCTGTGAAGAGCCTCCTAACCAAGTACCCTTTATGTACAGTTCCCAGGATTATTTGTGGGGAGCCATAAGAGTGCTTTAAATATGTGTTTTGGATGTGATCTCAGGCACTGCAGTGAATCTGCATTGGCCAAGTAAACATTGCACACTTAAGTAAAAAGGCAAAATTCCTCAACGTGGGTGGTATTAAAAGAACAAATGTTTCTGGGATGTCTGGAGAAACAGAAAAATGAGTAAGATAGTTTTGGTTACTATCCCTAAGTTTACTCATGCACATAGTAATTATTTTCTACATTAAGTAAGGGAAGCCCCTGTTACAGGAATACTTAATGCAGAACCCTTGGGGTTTCATTATATCCTGTAACAGAATATTGAATGGTCAACTGTCATCAAGTTTACCGTCTTCTAAGAAGCAACGGGTGTAAGAGAAATTCAACATATGTTTCCTGCTATATTCACAGAATGAGGATCAGATGCCAATCTACTGGGAAACATAGGGCAACCCTAATGGAAAGAGATCGTTTTATGGAAGAGATAAGCAAGATTAACCTCATGCAAGTAACAAGAATGGAGAAAATGCACAGGCTATGCAAGAAACCAACACAAAGGCCAAAAGCACAATAGCACTAGAAGGATTTGAGATTTACAAGGTGCAAAAGGGGAGAGGGTGGTAGAAAAGGGGCAAGTCACCTTGTGCAAGTGTGTTTATATGCATGTGGACAGAAACCAAGTCCATGAAAAATTTCTTGCCCATCTGTGCCACAACGCAGCTGAGCAGCAAGCCTGACTTTGGCCAGAAGGAATTGTCATTTGCCTTGGACCAGTGGTTCAACTTCCAAGGCTCTGAAACGGAGAGATGTTTAAGAAGTAACAGGAGGCTTGAACCATGGGCAGATACGCTGGTCTGTATAAATGAATAGGGGCATTAGAAAAAAAATAACAGAGGAAATAACAGAGGCAATCCAAAGACCTGGCCAAGTGTGATGCAGTGATGGATGGGGGAAGCAGAGAATGGACAAGAAACAGGCTTGCTAGAAAAATCTGTCTATACCTGGGGAAGGTTCCTGCACCTTTTAGAACTTGCACAGAAAAAGAAGTCCTCCCAGGTGCAAGTCCGTCTTTCGCCCCAAAACTATGATATGTGTGTGTGTGAAATTCACCTTTCTGTTGCCACTTCTAAAAATACAGAAAAGGTCCTGTGGCAACGGAGGGAAAATATCGTTTAGGATTGGGGGGGCGGGTGTTTGAATCTCAGAAAGCAGGAAAAAGAGAGGTAGAAGCTAGCGCAAAGTGTTAGCAATGGGGAGAGGAGAAACGTGTGTATGGGGGGGGTGAATTCGCAGGTGCAAATGCGAGTCAAAAAGCTGGTTCCGAGGATTAGATAGATAGCTAACTAGACAGAGATGGAGGGGAAAGCGAAGGGATTTTCTAGCAGAGGCAAGGAAGAGAGCCGAGAGCCTGGAAAACAAGCAGCTCCTTCGCCTTAGGCGGGAAAGCGAGGCTTCTGCGCGGAGCCCGGGCGCCGACGGCCTTCTCGGGATGTCGGCGGCGGCAGCATCTGGCTCGGGCCCAGGTCCGCCCGCTCGGCTCCTTTTCTCCTGCCTTCCCCTCGTTCTCCAGTCTTGAGGCCGGGGTTCCCTCAGACGAGACCCCAGGGCCGCTCCCGGCGCGCGAGGGTGGGCGGCTCCATACTAGGCCGCGCATCCCCGAGCTTGCGTAGCCGGCGCGGCCGAGCGCGGGAAGGCGGGAGCCGAGGCCGGGTCTGGTGCCTTATGTTTGTTGTGCAGGATGGTGAGGGAGGGAAGGAGGGCGGCGAAAGCTCCTTTTCTCTCTCACACACACGCACCCCCCCCCGCCCCGGTACCTGGTCCGTGATGCTGAGAATCCCCATCTCCGGGCGGGGCCGCCCCCCGCGCTTCGCTCAGCAGCGCCGCCGCCTCCTCCGAGCTCCCGGCATCGATCGCGCTTCGGCTGCCGCGGCGCCCTCCGGCTGCTGGTGGTGGTGGGGCGGGCGGCGAGAGCGAACTGAGCCCGCCCACCGGAGGGAGGAAGGCAGCGAGAGGAGGAGGAGGAGAGGAGGAGGATGTAGGCCTGCGCCGAAGCAGCGACCCCTGCCGGGGAGGCCCAGCCGCCGAGGCCCGCCCTGTCCCAGGAGGCGGCGAGGCCGGCAGCCCGCCCAGCGCATCCGGAGCGAGGGCTGAGGGGACCCTCATTCCAGGCCTTGTCTCCTGAGGGGAGAAATGGCCCGGGCCTGAGGCGCTCACGCAGCATCCTGGGAGGCGGCTTGTTATTTTTTACCTCAGGCGCTTCCAACGGCTTTAAATTTATTCTGGTTTCCCTTTCCCGCAAATATTATTTTTGTTGCTTCACTTAATTCGGGGATACAGGGCACCTCTGGCGCCTCAGAGTAACACCCAAGCGCGTGGCACTAGCCATGCCATATCCACACTCAGCCATATGGGCTGGTAATAAATAATAATAATAATAATAATTACTATTATTATTATTTTATTATTTTATTATTACTATTATTATTATAGTATTATTGTTATTCCTGTTCCCAAATGCCTACTGAAACATCCCAGGCACTATCGCTTTTTGTTTTCTTTCCCTACACACAAAAGTACTGCGATTTGGTGTTTCTTAGGTGTTTCCTCCCTTTTAAATTTCATCGCCCATTATGTTGTGAGACCTAAGGGACTGGGCTGCAAATAAAATTTTTTAAACCTTTTGTGAAGTGCAGTATACAAAATGCGGCACTAGCTGGCGAAAGCGAGCTATGCAAGATTCGATGTATTTTTTCAAAAAAAAAATTGAATTAAAAAAGCATTTTCACAGCGCTTTTTTTTAATATGTGTGCAGATTCCACCCTGCTTGATGCACAGTCAGGAGTGAGCAGGAAAGGCAACGCCGAGGGAGGGTTTCCAATTTGATTTAGCCGTTCTGATTTGAGACGGTGGTGGTGTTCGCTCTGTATTAATTAACGTGAAGAAGGCAGGCGTATGCAAGCCACTATCGGAGTGATCCCCCAAGGCTCAGAGTTGGCACTAGAGCCTTCTCAGTAGTGGAGCCCTTCCTTCAAGATGTCCAGGAGATAAATAACTACACAACTTTTAGAAGACATACCAAGGCAGCCCTGTTTTGGGAAGTTTCTAATGCTTGATGTTTTATTATGCTTTTATATATGCTGTAAGCCATTCGGAGTGGCTGGGGAAACCGAGCCAGAGGGGTGGGTTATAAATAATAAAATTATTATTATTAGCAAACAGACATAGCCAGAGGGCTTGACATGGAAGAAGCCTTAGGTTCAGTTCAAGTGAGCAAGGTGCTCCTAGGTGAGCAAGGGTGCCAACTTGAAAAAAATATTGGGGGAGCCAGGTAAACCCAACCCTCCATTTGATCACATGATGCATCACATGCACACCATTTGAATGGCAATGCCCATCAACTTTTTTTGAGGAGGTGACCCCCTCAAATATTTTATTGGAGGGGCCGAAGACCCCTCTGCCCCTAGAAGCAGGTGAGAGTGCTTTAAGGTGGCAGGCCTAAAAATACAGTGGTATCTCAGCTTACATATGCTTCAGGTTACATACACTTCAGTTTACACACTCACGCTTCAGGTTACACACAGGTTACACAAGCCAGAAATAGTGCTTCAGGTTAAGAACTTTGCTTCAGGATAAGAACAGAAATCGGGCTCTGGCAGCGTGGCAGCAGCAGGAGGCCTCATTAGCTAAAGTGGTGCTTCAGGTTAAGAACAGTTTCAGGTTAAGAACGGACCTCCGGAACGAATTAAGTACTTAACCCAAGGTACCACTGTACTGCAGACCCTCCAAGTGTCCCTATTTTCTGGATTTACAGATTTGATCCTAAAATGTACTTTTCCTTAGGACGTTCCTTTTTTCATCAAAGAAATGTTGGAGGGTCTTCTTCTTTGGCGATCACTTGTAGCTGAGTAAAATAGCCTTCCATGAACATGGTCTTAACAGTGAGTATGTAAATGACTGTGGAGGTTAAGTCTGGATCCACACGTCCTTCCACAGGGGGCACATAGGTTTCCAGGCAGGAATTGATCATGGTGAGGGTTTGCCAAATGTGCCTTCCTCTTAGCATGTTTCTCCCTTTTGTCCTGAGTTCAAGTGTCTTCAAAACCCATGACACCTTTGGTAAAGGCTGTTTTCCAATGGGAGCGCTCGCAGGCCAGTGTTTCCCAATTGTTGATGTTTATACTACATTTTAAATACAGTATTTGCCTTGAGAGAGTCTTTAAACCTCTTCTGATGACCACCAGCGTTACACTTTCCATTTTTAAGTTCGGAATAGAGTAGTTGCTTTGGAAGACAGTAATCAGGCATCCGAACAACATAAACAGTCCAACAGAGGTGGTGTTGAAGAATCATTGCTTTAACACTGATGATCTTTGTTTCTTCTAGTACACTGGCATTAGCTGGAGGGTATGGGGTTATGCGACCCCCAAACCAAGGAGACAAATAATTATACAATCTTTAGAAGACATCTGAAGGCAGCCCTGTATAGGGAAGCTTTTTAATGTTTATTTTATATATATATGTTGGAAGCCACCCAGAGTGACTGGGGCGATGCTGTTAGATGGACGGGGTATAAATAATATGATTATTATTATTAGTAGTAGTAGTATGGAATAGGACATCCCTATTTTCATCAGAGAAATGTTGGAGGGTATGTTAACTGATTAATAAAAGCTACATGTGCAAAACTCATGAAAGGTACAGGCAACTCTCTACTTACACTGGGGGTTACGTTGCAGGGGATAACGTGTACAGCCAAAATTGTGTATAGTCAAAACACGGGGTCTGGCCGGTGGGATCGCCAAAGTCTTTTTTCCCTGGATACCCACCCACTTTTATTTTATTTTTTTAAATTTCACCAAGTGCATAAAGCTGAATGCACACAAGTTAAATGTGTGTAAGTTGTGAATTAGCTGCGTATGTCCTGTTTAAATAAACAGCGTCCATGTTTCTCAGTGCCCACAATATTCCTCAATAAAAAGGTGTGGCAGGTATTGCTTCTAGGAAGATGATTATAACAGGGGTTCCCAAAAGGTGGCCTGTGGTGTGGAAGCTTCATTCAGGGGGCTACAGCATTTCTGTAAAAATAAAATAAAAATCATAGCATCTAGCATGGTATGTTACAATTGCTACACAAGGCAGAATAATTATTAAATGGTCCTCCAAGACCCTCAGCAAATTTGAACTGGTCTGTGGGGGCGGGAGAGTTTGAGAAACATTGGCGGGTAAGATTAGAGCCATAGGATTTGCACTGTTAAATAAACATCCAGACTGATATCCTGTGTTGGGTTTTCAGGCTGTGTACATAACTCGTGAAAGTTAGTTTCATAACTATCCAGAGAGTAGAGAAATAATGACTTATAATAGCGTCAATTTAATCTGGCGTAAGCATGCAATTACAGCTGAGTTGAACAATAGCCACTGGCAGGAAAATGTTTATGACTCTTCCCTAAATATAAAATGACAGACCACTCACAGGCCTCCTAAGAACAGATTTCCAACCAAGATGTCTCAAGAGTATGCATCTGATCCTGTCCTGTCATTACAATCCATGCTCATTCTTCATATGGCCAGGATCAGACTATTACATCTTGTCACATTTGTTAAAAGCAAAGCAGAATGTCAGATAATTAGATTTCCTGTCAGTTCCATTTATTTGGCATATTGGAGAAGAATTGCTGTCTTTCTTTTTCATTATTTCTTCACACTCATTGCATTATTAACAGAAGTGAGATCGGCTCCTACCACTAGCCCAATCTCAAGCCTTAAATGCGCTTTCCTTTCTGTGTCAGATACTGTGTCAAATATATGTGTTGCTTTTACCGGATTGCATGGGGAAGGCTGCATTTGTGGTGAGGCTTTGGCACAGAATTTCTCAGGCCCAGTAGAGGGCAGTATCCACTGTACTTTCTGGTGCCATGGTTAAAAATTACATGCAGTAGCCAATGGATTTACAGTTGCCAACTTCTTAATCGGCCCCTGCAATTCTGCTTCTAACAGTGGCTGAATAGGCAGAACATGAGCAGGAGGTTATGCTTCTCTCCATGCTGTGAAAAGCTTTGCCTGATTTCTGCAAGTCACTGTTAAAGGCACAAGGGGAATGCAAGCTTTCACCTGGCGCTGGATTAGACCAGAGAAGTGCCTAAATTGCAGCACTAATAATAATAATAATAATAATAATAATAATAATAATAATAATAATTTATTTGTACCCCGCCCATCTGGCTGGACTTCCCCAGCCACTCTGGGCGGCTTCCACAGAGACAAAAAATACACTAAAATGTCATACATTAAAAACTTCCCTGAGCAGGGCTGCCTTAAGATGTCTTCTGAATGTCAGGTAGTTGTTTATCGCTTTGACATCTGATGGGAGGGCATTCCACAGGGCGGGCGCCACTACCGAGAAGGTCCTCTGCCTGGTTCCCTGTAGCTTTGCTTCTCGCAATGAGGGAACCGCCAGAAGGCCCTCGGCGCTGGACCTCAGCGTCCAGGCAGAATGATGGGGGTGGAGATGCTCCTTCAGGTATACTGGGCTGAGGCCGTTTAGGGCTTTAAAGGTCAACACCAACACTTTGAATTGTGCTCGGAAACGTACTGGGAGCCAATGTAGGTCTTTCAAGACCGGTGTTATGTGGCCTCGGCGGCCGCCCCCAGTCACCAGTCTAGCTGCCGCATTCTGGATTAGTTGTAGTTTCTGGGTCACCTTCAAAGGTAGCCCCATGTAAAGCGCATTGCAGTAGTCCAAGTGGGAGATAACCAGAGCATGCACCACTCTGGCGAGACAGTTCGTGGGCAGGTAGGGTCTCAGCCTGCGTGCCAGATGGAGCTGGTAGACAGCTGCCCTGGATACAGAATTGACCTGCACCTCCATGGACAGCTGTGAGTCCAAAATGACTCCCAGGCTGCGCACCTGGTCCTTCAGGGGCACAGTTACCCCATTCAGGACCAGGGAGTCCTCCACACCAGCCCGCCCCCTGTCCCCCAAAAACAGTACTTCTGTCTTGTCAGGATTCAACCTCAATCCATTAGCCGCCATCCATCCTCCAACTGCCTCCAGGCACTCACTCAGGACCTTCACCGCCTTCATTGGTTATTACGTATCTATCTACTCAGTTGCCTGCGCCATTTCATGATATCATGGTCAGATGGGCATGAGGTGTTTTTTTTTAGGAGATGGGACCTTTTGAAAGTACAGAGGTTCTCAATATGAAGTGGATCCCGATTTATCTTATTTAAAGCATTTATCAACTGCTTTTCAGCACGCGCACACACCTAAAATGATAGTCATGAAATAACATCAAACATTGTAAACCTGGACAGACAAAACCTGGATTTTTTAAAAAAGCTACTTAATAGGCCACAGATGCCTACATAAAATGCATATGGCTAGCTGCCTCTTAAAATCAAGCAGTGATTCGAGGGACCTCAGCTAGAGGAGTTTCTGAGAGGTGAGAGCCTCAGAGGGAAAAAATTTAACCTATACTCCCATCAACCTAACATTCTAAATATGCATGGAATATGGCAATAATAAGAGATGGAGATCAAATACTGCATTCCAGTTTGGCCTCAAAGAAGAAATACAAAGCTCTACTTATAATTCCAAATGCATTTACTTATCTAGGTCAGTGGCGTAGCGTGGGGGGTGCCAAGGGTGCCGGCCGCACCGGGCGCAACATCTGGGGGGGCGCGAGTCCAGAGGGAAGGGACAAGTTCCTTCCTCCGCCGGGCTCCCCGCAGCCACCGCCAGCCTTGCGCCCTAGCGCGCGCGCGCCCCCCGCCGCCACTGCGGCTGCGCTCCACTCACTGCTCGCAGGAGGAGCAGCCGCTGCAGCAGCGCCGACGCCGCCACCGCGCCTGGCCGGCACGGGCAGCCTCCGCACGGGCAGCCTCCGCCACTGGGCCTCGCCGCGCCCTGCGCTCCCCAAAAACCTCCGAGAGGAAGCCGGTGGGCGGGCGAGGCCCGGCTAAGCCTCTCGCCAGTGGGTTAAGAGGCTTTCGGTTTCGTCAGCAAGTTTGGTGGGCTTGCTCACGAGTAAATGAGTGGTGGATCATCCCCCTAAGGGTGTGTGTGCTAAAGAAAGGCTTCCGGTTTAAGTTCTTTGTTACGCTGAATGTTTATCTTTTAAAGATACATAGTAATAATAAAAATAAATGAGAAAAACGAAAGGCGTTGGATTTTGCTGTGCATGGTGCCCTTTGGGAACTGGCAAGGTAGGTTTTTGAAGCGTGGGGGGTGCAGGGGGGCCCGGCCGCACCGGCTGCAACATCTGGGGGTTAGGGGCGCAAATCCACTGGTTAGGGGGCGCAAATTACTTGCCTTGCCCCGGGTGCTGACAACCCACGCTACGCCACTGATCTAGGTATCTAACGTTGCTTTCATTTTTTAAGATTTGAGATGTCAAATCAGTGCCAGGATTTGGAGGGACTTCAGACAAAGGATTCTCAGTAGGCCCCCGTAAGCTAGAAGGTGCAAACAGATAATTCTCTCCCACTGCCTCCAACCTATTTCACACTGAGTGAAATGTGCAATGCTGCCACTCCCTGTGTGATTCCTACCTTAAAGTAATTACTTAATCTTTCTAACGGTTGGAAAAGGAATTTGTAATACTGTATAGGTGCTTTGCATTAATTGTTTTGGGGCGTGTTCTGACAGCTGAGTCCTGCACAGCACTCCGTGTGATTTAAAAATGAAATGAACCATGATTCATCCAATCAGCATTTCAGAGATTTTCCTAGTCAGAGCAGCATATATTATAGAGAACCAGTCAAGAGTGTTTGAGAAGTTTCCTTTTTTCCTGACCACCTCTCACGCTCCCTCCATTTTCCGCCCTCCATAATAGATCCATTTGGGAAGGTGTGGAGAAAGGAGAATGATGCAGTTTTGTAATTTCTTGGTAGTGATGGGGTAAGGGTAGTAGAAGCACATAGCAGCATTGCTGGAGTTCAGGGACAGGACTAAGACTTTCTTGTTCCAGCAAGCGTTTCAAGGTAGCATTGGGTTTCATGATAATTTTTTTTTTATATTGTCCCATTTTCTGTGAAATGTTTTTATGTACACTGCTTAAAAATGCAAATACATAGTGCAATTTTAAAAAACAACAACACTGAACTATGTGAGCTGCATGGTCTTAGAAATTACATTCTTCCTTTATGTCTTAACAATGGATTTATGGACAACTGAGAGGAACTCTTATAGACTAAATAGCTCCAAACTTATAACTTTTCCTCATTTGGGGGTGTTGCTCCATTTCCTTGATCATTTTGGTTTCCCTTTTCTGAACCTTTTCTACCTCTAAAACACATAACACATGGCGTTAGTCACAATCCATATCTATCCTGCATCCAACTTGTCATTTCTAAGTAAATACTGTGTTTTGGTGTTTTCCCCCTCAAACCAGCACATACCAAACCTGCTTTGATTCATATTGAGAAAAAGAACAACATAGTTGTGTTTTAAGCTGGTACAGTGGTACCTCAGGTTAAGTACTTAATTTGTTCCGGAGGTCCGTACTTAACCTGAAACTGTTCTTAACCTGAAGCACCACTTTAGCTAATGGGGCCTCCTGCTGCTGCTGCGCTGCCAGAGCACAATTTCTGTTCTCATCCTGAAGCAAAGTTCTTAACCCGAGGTACTATTTCTGGGTTAGCGGAGTCTGTAACCTGAAGCGTATGTAACCTGAGGTACCACTGTAATGTGTAAACAGTCTCAGGTTGTCCAATAAAGGCATTCGTTTTTTAAAATGCTGGGACATCCTTAAAATTCCACACATAATATCGTGTCCATTATTATAGCAGGGGGTGGGAACCTGTGGTCCTCCAAACATTGTTGGACTCCAACTCTCATCAGCCGCAGTCAGCGTAGCCAGTAGTCAGCAATGATGGGTCTTCTAGTTCAAAAACCTCTGAAGAGCCACAGGTTCCTCATCCTTGGCTCACGAGGAGGTGAAAGCTCATCTTCTCCTTATCCTCTACCTCCTGCTCCTAAAGAACAAAGTAATGTTCAACATCCATTGTGGCCTCAAGATGACTTGGGAATTTGGGGTGCTTTTTCTCTATAGCCAATGACTGTGCATGGCAAAGTTCTGGTCTTCTTAATAGATATGGTTTTTTTGTTCCAGAGATGGTGTCAGGGGAGTTAAATTTTGCTCTCCAGCCAACTTCACTTGGCCTGGTTTAAGGAAACTTTACTGTAAGGAATTGAAGGTTCCCTTGCCTTAAAAGTTGAGTTGTGGCAGTTTTTATACCCCAAAAGGACTGCAGGCATGAGTCCACACAAGCCAATCCACCCCCCATTCCATTCCAGGGTGGGATGAGGAGGCACTCATATTGTTCTAACCGGCATTTCAGAGAGTCTTTGAGATTGTCGAGTATGATATTGGTATACAGTGGTACCTCAGGTTACAGACGCTTCAGGTTACAGGCTCCGCTAACCCAGAAATAGTACCTCGGGTTAAGAACTTTGCTTCAGGATGAGAACAGAAATTGTGTGGCATCGCAGTGGGAGGCACCATTAGCTAAAGTGGTATCTCAGGTTAAGAACAATTTCAGGTTAAGAACAGACCTCCAGAACGAATTAAGTTCTTAACCCGAGGTACAACTGTATTTGCTGCTGCTTGTATTCTGTTGTCTACTTCTTGTGCTTATCAGTCCTTTTATTTCCTGTGTTTTAGCATGGACTTTAGTTTTAAAATTTTGCCAACTACCTTGATTGAAGGGTGGAGTGCAAATTCTTAATAAATGAATGGGAAAACCCCAAAGTGCATTAGAATTCCTTCATTTCAGCCTGTCTGGTGTCAACTTTAATCATTGGTTCAAATGAGTTCATGGAGGAGGGATTGGAGATTGCGCTGCCAAGGCTATTTATAATTATGTTATTGGACCTGTAATTAGCCGTGTTACCTAACAGTGAAATCAAGGTGAAATGACATAGGCCTAAAGATCAGCTGCTGACATTTTCATTCACCGCTGAACACTTTCTCTGGATCTACTAGGGAAGGAGAAGAGCAGGGAAAGTGCCTATACACTTTACATTTCTTTTCACAAAGTCACCAAAGTGCAAAGCTGGACACGTTTTTGAGAAGATCACCCAACCCATTCTTCTGTCCACTATTCCTGACTGCACTGCTGGAAAGTCTATTCTGTTAAAATTTCCAAATGCTCTTTTATAATAATAATTTTCTCTCCCCAAGAAGTCATTGATGTCTACATCTCAGGATTCTTTGCCGGGGGACGGTGCGGTCATAACAGTTGCAAATGGCATAAAACTGATAGCAGAGTGGTACCTCGGATTAAGAACTTAATTCATTCTGGAGGTCTGTTCTTAACCTGAAACTGTTCTTAACCTGAGGTACCACTTTAGCTAATGGGGCCTCCTGCTGCGCCGCCACACAATTTCTGTTCTCATCCTGAAGCAAAGTTCTTAACTCAAGGTACTATTTCTGGGTTAGGGGAGTCTGTAACCTGAAACGTCTGTAACCCGAGGTACCACTGTACAGTTGTCGTTGAACCTTACACACCCTCCAATATTTCTCAGATGAAAATAGGGATGTCTTATTTAATATTTATAAATATAATTATATCCCTTCCAGCTGAAGGCAGCCCTGCTTAGGGAAGCTTTTAATGTTTAACAGACTATTGTATTTTAATATTTTGTTGGAAGCCACCCAGAGTGGCTTATTATTATTATTATTATTATTATTATCTGACTGGGTTGCCCCAGCCACGCTGGGTGGCTTCCAGCACATATAAAAACATACTAAAACATTAAACATGAAAAACCTTCCCTATACAGGGCTGCAGGTGTCTTCTATGGGCTACTATTAAAATGAGACTGCATTTCAATTGTATTTTAACCCGTATTTTAAATTGTTGTTTTTTTTCTCCCCCCCCCCCCCCATTATGTTTTTATTGTAATTTTACTGGTGTTAGCCGCCCTGAGCCCGGCTCTGGCCGGGGAAGATGGGGTATAAATAAAATTTTATTATTATTATTATTTATTATTAAAGGTTGTATAAGTATCTCCTTGGTTCGGGAGTCACATAACTCCATACCCTCCATCTTTTCTTTGATGGAAACAGGGACGTCCTACCACACCCTCCAACATTTATCTGATGAAAATAGGGATGTCCTAAGGAAAAGTGAGACATTCTGGGATCAAATCAGAAATTGGGACAGCTTCTGTAAATCTGGGACTGTTCCTGGAAAATAGGGACACTTAGAGAGTCTGATCTTAGCAGTGTAATCCCAACCATTTCTACTCAGAAGCAATTCCTATTGAATTCAGTGGAGCTTATTCCCAGGTAAATTGGGTTAGGATTGTATCTTTACTCTTGGTCCAGCCTGTTGCTAATGGAAGAAAATGTGAGGATACTAACACTACAGCAGCTCAGCGTGCATCCGAGCAGGGACAATGCCTTTTGGAGAAGAGAAAGGCAGTATCTTGTAGTATCCTTATCTATATTGGGTTATTTGCAAACTAGCATGTTCACAGCCTAGATGCAATTTGTGTGTTGCCTAGCATTGGCTCTCATACATCCATATTACACTGAGGCTGGATAAACAAAAGGCTCATTGGCAAACTTGCTTGTTCTGATATCACAGAAGAGCTTGGTACTTAGGGGCAAACAGCTGAGTGCTGGACAAGGAAGGCTTAAACTTCTAAAGGCAATGCACAACATCTGTCAAACTGATAGTTATGTACTGAGTTGAATAGGATCCAAAAGGCAGCAGTCTGATTGGTCCTAGAACAATAGGATTCAGAATGCAGCAGTCTGATTGGTCCTAGAACAATGCAGCAGTATGATTGGTCCGCAGGAGCCACCCAATCCAGCTCCAGGTGGAAGTTAATCCGCAACCTGATTGGCCTACAGGAGAATCCCGGAATTAGCCAATCACGTGGGGCCCATTGTGTAAATAATGTATATAAGGCAGACATTCTGGGGAAACTCCGATTCCTCTTCACCACTCTGAGCTGAATAAAGAGCATGAAATCCACACTCAACTCTGAGTATATTTCACTGATTAATTCATCAAATCTGAATGGAGCAGTTTTATAGGAACATAGAAAGTTGCCTTATTACCTCAGGCTATTTATTGCCCCACCTAGCTCAGCACTGCCTGCACAGCAACTGGCAACAGCTCTTCATGACGTTCTCATAAATGTGCCTTTCCCCCCGCCGGAGTTGCCGGTGACCGAACTCATGATCTTCTGCATGCAACTCATGTGATCTGTTACTGAGCTTTAGCCCTTCCCATCCTGCATAATGAACAACCATGGGCCACGGACAGGCAGATTACAATCCCAGATGTCATGCATAGGTAGAGAGATAATGAGAAGGGCGCAGAGATAAGCTCAGCCACTCCTGTAGGGAAAGGAGAACCAGAGCAGGTATCCAGGAAGTACACCAGGCTCCTCCTCCTTTCCTTTCCGGCATCGCATGCTATCCTGGACTGGCTTGGATGCACCAGCAAACTTTTCCCCTCCACCTAATTCACCTTCCACCTGCTCACCACCCAGCCTGATTAACCCTTTATGGAGAATTCAAAAGCTTGACCCTACTTATTAACATTTCAGTTGCCTTGATGCGGCTTTTGTGCTTTTTTAAAAAAATATTTTTAACCGTATTTTTCGCCCCATAGGGCGCATCGCCCCATAGGACGCACCTAGTTTTTTTTTTGGGGGGGGGAATAAAGAAAACAATTTATTTTCCCCCCAGGCGTGAGCTTCCCCCAATCCCAGCCCCGAGAACAGCCTGCTATCCGCAAGCCTAGGGAGGCCAGCGGTAAGTCGCGCCGGTCTACCCAGGCTTCGGAATGCAGGCAGCTCTGCGAAGCCATTGGGAGGCGGGCGCGACTTTGTGCCCCGCTCCGGATGGCTGCGCAGAGCTGCACTAGCCCTGGGACAGAAGGCAGCTCTGCGCAGCCATCGGGAGGTGGGCGCGACTTTGTGCCCCGCTCCGGATGGCTTCACAGAGCTGCGCTCGCCCCGGGACTGCAGGCAGCTCTTCGCAGCCATCGGGAGGCGGGCGCGAAGTGGCGCTGGTCTCCCGAGGGTTGCACAGAGCTTCCTGAAGCCTGGAGAGCGAGAGGGGTCAGTGCGCACCGACGCCTCTCTCTCTCTCCAGGCTTCAGCGAAAGCCTGCATTCGCCCCATAGGACGCACACACATTTCCCCTTCATTTTTGGCGGGGGAAAAGTGTGTCCTATAGGGCGAAAAATACAGTATTTCAAAAAGGGGGGCGGATGGAACTCCTCGCGCCTGGATGACGGCAGCCCCGACGTGCTGCTTAGCATCCCCTCCAACCAGTGCAGCATCTTAATGTAGTGATTTCCCCCTCTGCATCCCTTTCATAAGTCTATTTTTATAAATCATTTGTCCATCCATAGTTCAATTTTTTACTACAAGTTTTCTGTCAATCCTACCAATGTATGTAACTCTTGACAATAGCTTTTCAACTAAATTATAAACTCTTTCCATTCTTTATTAAAGAGGTCCCCTTCCTGGTTTCTAATTCTGCCTGTAAGCTTTGCCATCTCGACGTCATTCATCAGTTTTGTCTGCCACTCTTCTTTGGTGGGAGTTGTAGACCCTTAGGATCATCTAGTCCGACCCCCTGCAAAACACAGTCGCAGCAAAAGCAGCCTGGCTCCATCAGTGCCGGATTTCTGTATAAGCTAAGCAAAATCCCTTATTTCCGCTGCTGATGCCTTATTTTCGAGGCTGCTGGTCCCATATTTTCAAATCTGTAAGTCGACAGCTATGCCACTGATCCGAAAGCTGCGACCTTTCCCGGGGCCTCCATTCCCTCGCTAAGGCACCTTCCCACCACCCTTGCTAGGCCCTCGGCCCTTCGGGGAGCATCAGCAGCAGCAAGAGCGAACTACGGTTCCCATGATGCCTTCGGCTCCCGCCATGCATCGCGCCCTCTCCGCTTCTCCTCGCCCTCCCCCCCCGCCAGTGTGAGGTATGGCAACGCGTTGACGACGCGCTGACGTAAGCGGAGGGGGGGTGAGGGTTCACGGAGGCCGGAGCCGGCGTCTGTCTCTGGTAGCTGGCAGAACTGAGGCGGCGGGGAACCGGACGCGCTTCCACCTCAGGCTGCCCCCTTCATGGCGGCCCGCCGGCTCCGGGAAGTCTGGCGACTGGGAGCGCGGGGAGGGCTGAGGCCGCGAGCGCCCCCGACCGGCTGGTGAGCGGGGCAAAGAGGAGGGAGGAGGAGGAGCCTGGGCTGGGCGCAGGTTCAGGGTTGCCACATTCCCCCTCGGCAGGCGCTCCTCTGCCTCACACAGCAGGCAAACTCGAAAGGGGAAGCTGCACCCCCCCCTCAAAAAATAACCCATAACCATGCTGGGAGAAGGACTCGCCTCTCGGCTTTCCTGCCTCCCCAGCTTGGAAGAGGAGCCAGGAGGAAAGTTGGCAACCCCAAACACTCCCGTCAGAGTTCAAAGGCAACGCGTCGAAAAGGGGCAGGCCCCTTTTCAACAAGAGCCCAGCGGGGGGGGGGGGAGGAGCCTTTGGCAGGTGCTGGTGCATATGGGGGGAATAATAAGGGGGGGGCATCCGCCATGCTGTATATGCCCCCCTGCTTTGGCTTTCAATTCAGTGGGGTAGCACTGAGGGGTTTAGGGGAGAATACGCTGCACAGCCCTTGGAAGGTCATCAGAGGGGCGGATGCCAAAAGGAGAGGGGTTGGAAGGGGAAATGGAGGTTAAATAGATACCTATGCTCGCATATTAAGGAGGAGGTTATATTGTGCTTGCAGGGTTTCAAGCCCTGAGGCTTCCGGGTATAGGGCGGTATATAAATTCAATGAATAATAATAATAATAAAGTTATTGTGAGTTAGGAGGAAGGCCAAGGATAGTGAGAGGGTGGAGGACAAAGAGGTCAGGGAGGAGGTTGTGTCAGTAGCAAAGACATGCTCAGAGGGAGATGAAGAAGGGTAACAGGTCTGTGCGAACTGACCCACCAAATGGTTAGAGGGGGTTTGGTTAATGGCTGCATCCTTGTAGGGAGCATGGAAAAAGTTGTGTACACACTGCAGTCCATTGAGGGGTTTTATTTCAGGGATGGAGCAGCAGGTGATTATGGGGGAGGGCTGTTAGTAGGAACCCCATTTCTCCAGCTCATGACCCTAATGCTGTTTGCCAGTAAATAACACAGTCTGGGGCTAGTTTGCCTCCTTCTGTTTCTGGTAGCATTCCACCCCCCCTCCCAAGAAATGTCTTGTTCCTTTAGCAGAATACACCTGAGGGTCACCAGAATTAAACACTGCCACCAGTGGCAATTACGCTTTTGGTCACTTATGGGTAAAGTACCCCCCCTACTTATCTCTTTGTACTCACAATTAAGGTGAGCAAATGAGTTTCTCTGTCCTCCCCGCCCCCCTTTCAATCCATGTTTGTTTGCAGAGTTGTGACTCAGTGCACAGGGACTGGTGGTTTCCTGGATCCGTTTCTCTGGAATAAGACAGTCATCTTGTGTCCATGTATTGGTGGAGAACAGTGTGTTGCATATTGGTAGCTGGTGGCATTTACAACTGTTAATCTCCAAAGAGGTACATGAAAAGGGCAGCTTAATGGAAACTTTCTCTTTAGCTTATGTAAGCATCACTTATTGGAGATTGAGAACAAAAGAGAGAACTTGACTTGGGAATAGTTGACTCTCTACAGACCCATGGCTTCTGGTAAGCTATCTATGGTCTTTAGGCTACTTGTTGGCTTGCTAAAGCTTGCCAGGACTGTGTTGGCTTGAGCAGCAGTGAAGCAAATAAGATCCTAGAACATAGAGTTGGCAGGATAATGCCACATCTTTGCCCTTCAAGCTGGAGAAGGTTGGTAGTGCCTGTTGCTTTAGGAGATCCAGAGTTAAGAGCTGGTGCCACTGGAGTCTTTGGACTCACTTGGGCCAGATTTCAAGATACACCCGGCTTTTGAACATCCTTCAGTAGGACTGCTTTTCTTGGCTTCTGCATTAGCCCTGTTTTTGTTCAGAAGCATACAATGTCTAGATTGCAGGTAGATGTACACAGTTATGCTTTTCTAGTGCTGTGTTAGCAACCACTGACTGTGGAGAATAATGTCTTGACATAATGTGCAGTGTTTGACTTCACAGAACACAGCAAGAAAGATAGGAAGATGCCTCACCATGGCCTGTCTGGCTCAGTATCGCCTACAGTCTCCTGGAGATTGAACATAGGACCTTCTGCCTGCAAGGCAAATGGCTCTACCACTGAGCTATATAGCCCTTTCCCCAGCATGGGGATGTTGGAGCCTGTGGAACTGGCTGCTACCAGGTTGCTAATGGTAACGCCTTTTGGTGCAAGATTTTGTTTGTACTTGATGTGAATGAGAATATAGAGGTGAGGCATGGCTTGAGACGAGAGAACATAAAAGTTTGTGCATCCGCAAGTGGTGATGGTATGTGAGTTGTCGTTCCTCAGTTTCTTTATGGGGAGTAAGTTGATGGGCTTTGAAGGGCTTTGTGAGGGTTAACCTACTGTGTGCTCTGTCATCCCAGATTAAAAGCACCTGGTTTCACCAGTGGCATGTTGGATTTCCTGTGCTTTAACTTTCTTACGTAACAGTCCTATTCATAAGCACTTGCTTGGCAGCACTCCAAAATAAATGTCCCAGCTAACCTGCTGGGCAGCTATTACTGTAACTGGTCCTTGTTTTTTTCTAGACTGTCCCTGAGTATGCCTCACTGTTCGATGTCAAATGGGTGATCCTTTTGGGCTGATTTGCCTATGAAGCATAGACCCTTGACCTTGCAACATGTTGCTGGATCCATTTCCTGCTTCTCAGACCTTTTCCCACCTTCACAACGCGTGCCGCAAGTTCTCTGAAAGCACTTGCCCTTGTGAAGAGTAATTGCTCGTTCAGCAAAGGACTAGCACACCAATTACCTATTTACTTTCCTCTAATTTACAGAAAAGACTTTAAGGAAACTAAACTCCTGCTGACTCGTGCCGAAAAGACACAGAGCGTGATGAAATTGGGTCAAGCATAGAGCTGGGCGGTATATTGATATATCGTCCAAAACCTGGTTTGAAGTCCATATCGTAATAACGGTTTCATAGTTTTTTGCCTGGCAATGTATTGTGAATCATGATGTGTGTGCCCAGCCCTAGTCATGGCACTCATCTCCTTAGCCTGTAGTGGGGTTCTCCAGAAACCATACAGGTCCATTTCTTCAGTCCCCTGAGGTCATGATTGCGAGCAGCCTGTAGCTTTGTCCGTTCATGCAAAGTGTACTCGTTTCTTTCCCCTCTGGTATGGAAATTCCTCCTTCCCTGAATAGACTTTCCGCTTGGCACTCTGAGCATTTATTGGTTGACAAGGCAGTTCAGCTGACCCAGTGGGAGGGCTTAGAGTCAATATTGCGTAAGATTAAGCCAGCCAGCCAGTACCCATGTGAGAGATGGAAGCTGGCCAGGGCACAAGGTAGCGCAGAGGGCTTGTGTAACCCTGTCTGATGTTTCCTTTCATGTAATTTTGAGCAAGACTTGTGGGATGTGAAGGAGGAAATCATCCACTGCTACCTGTGGGCGTGTCTGGCAGTCCCAGTCAGGGTTCAAGCATTACACTGTCTTTGGAACAAAGCGTTTGTGACCCAAAAGCAAGATGAGAGATCAGGCAGAGTCAGCCTAAGACACATACTTCCTTGTCTATGCATCTAAGTGGAGCCTCCTTCCTTGCTAACTAGTGTAAGGCACAATCCAATGGGAGGTGTTGCTGCAGAAGCCCCATTGAAATGAACAGGAGCTGTGCAAGGTTACCGAAGTGCTCCTGGCAGCTCCTGTTCATGTCTGTGAGCTTTGCCACATGAGTCTGATCTGTCCGTTTTCAACTCTGCTGCCCTTAATAGTATCCAAAATACTTCACCTGAGGCAGCAATCTCACATTTCCCCATTGTAGGGCCGTCTGTGAGATGAACTGGTGAGAACCCCCCCCCCCAATCTCTTAACACTGTAGATCAATGATTTTCAACCAGGGTGCCTTGAATAATGGTCAGGAATGCTGCGGCCAACACTGGCCTCTGTCCCTCTTCCCTTCCCTCGCATCTCTGCCTCCCAAAGGCTTGCACAGCTGTTGGTTGCAGCAGCCCTGGCTACAAGCTCCCCAGGTGAAAGGTGCCTCGGGGGCTGGCCAGGGGGTGCTTCCTGGGTTCCCGTGGGGCAGTGTGAGGAGGCATCTCTCTTTGGGGCAGGGAGGACAGGTCAGAGACCGGGGGTGGTAGCTAAGGCTGCCCAGAGGACTCCGAAGGAGTGGGGAGAGGAGAGGGGGCTGAAGGAACACTCCACAAGGGAGGGTGTTTGAAAAAGGGGTGAGGTGCTGTTAGCTCTGCAGGCAAGGGGGGACATAACTGGGTTCTGAGCCCCACAGGGGTGCCTCAGAATGTAGTTGGTCAAGGGAGCCATGGACCCCAAAAGGTTGAAAATCTCTGCTGTAGATCAAACATAACAGCATCCCAACTACTGTCATACTCCCAGCTGACTAAGTAAAAGGCCTTCTTGAAGCCCGCTTGAAAGCAGGAACAGGCAAAAGGAGGTGTTTTTGTCTTTATGACATACACAGCTATGTGCTGTCCTTCTGTCCAACCTTGGAGAAGGTCTTGGGGAACACAGAAAAGACCCTGTTTATTACTTTGATGCTGGGGAGGAAGCAGGCTTTTCTTGGACCTTACCTCAGTTTGTCAGCGTGGGTGATAAACCATATAGTAAGTTATACAGTATTCCTTTATTTCCTTGCATATTTCTCAAATTCAGCATGGTGCAGGTTTGCAAGTTGCTTCAAATACGATGGTGGGTGGTAGCTTAAGCCTGCACATTCTGCTTGGCAGATTGGATGTGCACAGTCTTGGCTCTGAAGACTCTGTCTCACAAATGTAGAGAATGCTCAAGGATATATATATATATATATATTTGGGGGGGTGTAGCATTAATATAGGAGCCTCTAGATTAGCAGGGGCCTTTGTCTTTGAAAATTAAATGGTTCTAGAATCAGGCTTGTGTACTCTGCTGATTATTTCTAGACGTGGTATTTTTCAAATTTCATAACAGCAACAACAACAACAATTTATTTATACCCCACCCATCTGGCTGGGTTTCCTCAGCTTCCAAGAAAATATTAAAAATGCAATAAAACATCAAACATTAAAAACTTCCCTAGGTTTTAGGGAATTTAGGGAATTATTCCCTAAGAACACAACTTCAAAAGGGGGTGCTTGGTCATGCTTCCTTGTAACTTATCTATGAGGAAACTCTCAGATTAATGCTCCTGTATTGCTTTCTGCTGGGCATTGAAGAGTGTCCCTTTGGAATTAATCTTCATGAAGGTGTAGTGAATCTCCTGACCGTTGAGTCCAGCTAATCCTGAGGATTTTTCAGTTCCAGGTACATGCCGTCCTGTGGGATTCTGATGATCCGTGCCCCCCAAGCTGTCACCAGTGCCGATTGGGATCTTAGTGCTCAGCACAGCCGGACGTTTATCAACTTTACAGGGCCTTTCACCAACAAACGGAAGGAATATTCGGAAAGGAGGATCCTTGGGTGAGTGGACTTGCTTCACAGGAGGATGAATGAGCTGTATTTGTGATTAGAACAAAACTGCACCTTGCCTTCTAGTCCAGCATCCGCTTCCCACATTGGCCACCCAGATGCTTCTGGGAAGCCCACAGGGCATTGGGAGGCAATAGCCTCTCCTCTCGTTGTTTCCAAGCAACTGGTTATGGTGCCTCTGATCCAGGCAGTAGTGTATATTTATATATATGTAGCCAGCCATCATCACTAGCTGTCATGAATCTCCTAATCTTCTGTGAATTTGTCTAAATGCCTTTTGAAGCCGTCCAAGTTGGGGACCCTCCCTACATTTTGTGAGCGTTGTGAAGTCTTTCCTTTTGCCCGTCCCAATTCTCCCGCCATTCATCTTCATTGGATGGTATTGCGTTCTAACAGTATGAAAGAGGGAGAAAACTTGCTTCCTCTACACCATTCAGAATTTTATAAACATCTCACGCCCCATGCGCTGCTTTTTATAAAACGAAGAAGCCCCAAATGTTGGACATAAAGATTGTCCAGCAGCGTAGGCAGTGGCATAGGACTGCAAAGGCAAAGGGTCCATTCCTAGTTTTGTGTGTGAGTCTGAGGAAGCCACTCAAACTGTGGCCATAGCCACACTTGCCTAGAAGTAGCTCTCAGTCAGTCTGCTTAGAATCAAGGTGTCAATTGTGCTGGGTCTAACCCATAACTTCTGTTTGAGGACTTTTCTGTTTTGCTCTGTATTGGACAAATAAACCCCAAGAATGAAGTATTTGTTCTGATAATAGAGTGTAGGGCATAGGTGCCTTGGATAAATAAGAACAAAGTATGTACCATACTCCCTCACCTTGTGACTGCAGCAGATAAAATGCATTATATGTCCCACCACCCAAAAGCCCCCAAAGTCCTGGGCTTGAGGAAGAGGGAGGCAATGCTGCCTTGGAAGTTCTCTTACCTTAGACATGCTCTGAGCATGACTGTCAAGCTCTGAACTCAGAGCCAGGTTCCAGTATTCTGTATACGTGCAAACCCAGTTGTGATTTCAGCCATCTCCCAACTGCATACCCTCTTCTCAATAAACTCATTGGCCAGTTCAACTAAATAATGGCTTACCTGTTCCCTGTTATGTACATTGTGTGCTGTCACCATCAGGTTGTCAGTGTTATAACAGCTCTGAGGGGCTCCTGAATTAACTCTCTCCTTTCTTGCAGTTACTCCATGCAGGAGATCTATGAAGTTGTGTCCAATGTGGATGAATATAAGGAATTTGTTCCCTGGTGCAAGAAATCAGTGGTGGTCTCTAAGAGGACAGGCCACGTGAAGGCCCAGCTGGAGGTCGGGTTTCCTCCTGTTGTGGAACGTTACACATCCATTGTGACACTGGTGCGGCCCCACCTAGTAAAGGTGAGCTATCATCATCATCATCATAATTTATTATTTATACCCCACCCATCTGGCCGGGCCTCCCCAGCCACTCTGGGTGGCTCCCAACAGAATATTAAAAACACGATAAAACATCAAACATTAAAAACTTCTCTAAACAGGGCTGCCTTCAGATGTCTTCTAAAAGTCAGATAGTTGTTTATTTCCTTGACATCTGATGGGAGGGCATTCCACAGGGTGGGTGCCACTACCAAGAAGGCCCTCTGCCTGGTTCCCTGTAACCTCACTTCTCGCAGTGAGGGAACCGCCAGAAGGCCTTCGGAGCTGGACCTCAGTGTCCGGGCTGAATGATGGGGGTGGAGATGCTCCTTCAGTTATACTGGGCCAAGGTTGTTTAGGGCTTTAAAAGTCAGCACCAACACTTTGAATTGTGATTGGAAACGTACTGGGAACCACTGTAGCTACACATTTCTGTGCTATCCAGACTAAAATCTCTTCCATTGGCTAAAATCTCTTTCATTATACAGTACATTGTATAATCAGGAGTACTGATTCCAACAACTCGCCATGTAGAAATTTCAAATGATTAGAGTGCTTAGGAAAGAGGCCTTATCCTAATGCTGACTGATGGCATGCCTGATACAATCTGATGGGTTGCGGGTGAGCTGTAGTCCCAGAGCTGCAATCGGAACCAGGGATGGACACTCTTATTCTAGCTTATCTGGGTGGGCATGGACGTTGCTAGCAAAATCATTCTCTGATCTCACTTCTGTCCTATATCCCAGGCGGTCTGCACTGATGGGAAGCTCTTCAACCACTTGGAGACCAGCTGGCGTTTCAGCCCTGGCATTCCTGGCTACCCCCGCACGTGCACAGTGGACTTCTCGGTAAGCACACATGGCTATAAAAGTGTTCTCAGGCAGCTCGGCTCCTGTTCCACAAAGGATTCATCGGACTGTGCCACAAGGGGTGGGCTTATTCCTTTGCAACAGGAAAGAAAGGTGCTTGCCTGTGATGAAGCCCAAGCATTAGTCAGCCAAGGAAGCAAATGTTCTTTTCATGAGCAGAAACTGTGTGTACAGAAGGGCCAGAGCTCGAGTCTCGAGTCTCCTGGGTTCACTTTTTGTCTCTTAGAGAGCAGGGGAGAGCCAAAACTCCTGACTTCTTAATGAGTGTGACTTTGAGGAAGTTTTTGATCCTAAAGTGTGACCTTCTGTGGAGGTGTGAACGCTTGCTATGGGATACTTAACCTCCTCTTCTCCTCTCAATCTTCTTGTGCGTTCCACAAGGCAGAGATGGGTTTGTTCCTCAGCACCATTACCATTGCTGCTGCCTCTAAATCAGGCATCCCCAAACTCGGCCCTCCAGCTGTTTTGGAACTACAATTCCCATCATCCCTGACCACTGGTCCTGTTAGCTAGGGATAATGGGAGTTGTAGTCCCAAAACAACTGGAGGGCGGAGTTTCGGGATGCCTGCTCTAAACAATCCCAGCTGGTGTGACAAGCTCACTCTGCGTCACTTCATGTGGTCGTCTAATTTTGTGATGCTTAAGGACTAATGAAGCAACATCCTATTTTTGAATGATGATAATGAGGCAGGGCAAAGTGCCTTCCTTAGGGGTCAAATGTGGGATTGCACAAATCTCATACTCTTCCCCCAACCTTGCAATGCACCATTGGTTCTTTGTTTCTTTTCCGTTGTGTCTCTAAAATGGTGCTATTGTCTTAGAATAGCTGGGATAGATTAAGGAGGACAGCTCCATCTCGGAGAAGCTCCTTAGGTTATCAGAAGATGAGAGAAATGGGGGCAGATGAGGAATTATACTCCTTTCTGTCATTCCCGCCCCCCCATCTGCCTTCCTCCCCTCCCCCTGTCTGAGACAGGGTCTACAAGATGGTACTGGCATCTTAGAGAGACTGGAAAGATTTCTCTTGGGTGATGCCTTGTTGCACAAGATAGCGCTGTCCTTGAGCAACTTTACAAGTCCCACTAGGATGTCAAATTTTTCCTCATCTGTGAGTGGAAAAGGTGGGCTGAGCAGAAGTCCAGATGTGAACTCCCATCTCTTGTCAGCAATAAGATGGCTGCACATGTTGGAGGATATTTTCACCATCCTAGGGATACTGTTTCTTCACAGGTGGCTTAATGTAAATGAGGGATGGGAAGCCTGTGGCTTTTGAGACCCTGGCAGCTCATTTGTCATCCTTGACCATTGGCTGTGCTGGCTGGGTCTGCAGAGCTGCAGGTTTCTTGCACCTTGCTCTCGCCATTATCTTCTGATGTGCCCAGTAACAAAATGATCTCTGCCAATCACGCCTGCTGCACTTGGGGAGTTGCAAACTCTTTGGGAATATCAGCTGCAGGGCACTTTACAGAGCAGGGCTTTTCATATCTGTCACAGGAAGATTCCCTCCCACCCTTCCCCATATATTCACAGTACTAAAAGGTAAAGGTACCCCTGACCATTAGGTCCAGGCGCAGACAACTCTGGGGTTGCGCGCTCATCTCGCTCTATAGGCTGAGGGAGCTGGCGTTTGTCCGCAGACAGCTTCCGGGTCATGTGGCCAGCATGACTAAGCCGCTTCTGGCGAAGCAGAGCAGCACACGGAAACACTACCTTTCTGCCGGAAGGTGCTTTTGAACTGCTAGGTGGGCAGGAGCAGGGACCGAACAACGGGAGCTCACCCTGTCGCGGGGATTTGAACTGTCGACCTTCTGATTGGCAAGCCCTAGGCTCTGAGGTTTAGACCACAGCGCCACCCGCGTCCCTTATGCACAGTACTAGAATGCACCCCCCCAGCTTTGAAAGAGCTATGAGACAGCAGACTAATGCTCTTCCTCTCTCCCCAGATTTCCTTCGAGTTCCGCTCCTTGCTGCACTCGCAGCTGGCTACCGTTTTCTTCGACGAGGTGGTCAAACAGATGGTCGCTGCTTTTGAACGCCGGGCGGCAAAGAACTACGGTCCTGAGACCCGCATTCCCCGAGAGCTCATGTTCCACGAGATCCACCAGACGTGAAGGGCTCCCTGCTGCTTTGGTGGCCACGCGGACACTGCGCTGGGGTGTGCACTCATGGCTTCCTCAGCCCCTCTGTTTTTATCTATTTATTTGGTTTCTCCTGGTATCCTGTCTTAATTTATCCACTGGGCCTGGTGTGATGAAGAGAGACTTTTTCCTAAGGAAAGGGCCAGGTGGTCATGTTACCTCCGGAGCAACCTCTTAACTGTCTGTTTTGCCTAGTCATGCTCTTATGCTGGGTCATACATACATATTTCGTTTTGTAGGACTTTCTTTGAAGCCCTTCTCCTCCCCTCCCCCTTAATCCCCCAGTCTGCAGATCGTTTCCCATCCCATTCCCCACCTATTTTGTATGTGCCAGCATGGCCGGTCTTAGGCTGAGGACAGTGCCGAACCCTGTTTCTCTGGGGAACAGGGGGTGGCGGAAGCTCACAGCATGTGGTTGTACGCTCTCTTTCTGTGCCTAGTGAAGGGCCCATTGGAAATCGTGCCTCGCAAATCACTTGTTTTAAAAAAAAGGAAAGGAAGAAAGCCCTGACCTGGACTGCCCCTTGACAATAGAGAATAAGCGTGGAGAGGCTGTACTTTTTGTCTGGCAGTCTCCTTAGCTGTTAGTGGTTGGATTTGCAAGACTCTGCTGGTTGAATGTTGGCTTGGAGTGCAGTAGCGGAAATGCAGTCATGGCGGAGGGAAGCAGGCAAGCAGTGCAGAGTGGCTGGTGTCTGTTACTGAGGGTAGAGGGTGCTCTGCAGTTGCTGCTTTCTTTGAGGCTGTGCAAAGCTAACATCGTACTTGTGCTGAAACATCAGGCTGGGATTCTTCTTCCTTGCCCAAACAGTACCATAAGCTTTGTTCATCACTAGGCTATCTAAGGGAGATTTGCATCCAGCCAGCTGCCCTGTGTCTTCCTTTTGGTTGATAGAAGAGTGCAGAGTAGCAAAAGATGTGTGCCAAATAAAGGGCCAAGGGGGAGATATGGCCCTCTTGGAGCCGGAATAGTTTTAGAAATGTTAGAAGACACACTCCAAATGGGTGCACATTTGCGGTGGGGGTGCGGGGAGAGGAGGGAAGCAGAATTACTTGTTGGGAGTGCAACCAGAGTTTTCTGCAAAAGTTCAGATTCCTCTGTCCTCCTGTTTCATTAAAACCCATGTCCAACCCTCTTGAAATTCACCTAAAACCCAGAGGTGGATGTCTTGGTTGCAGCCTTTTGAAGTGCCATGCCTAAGGCATCTTTGGGATTATTGAGGCAATGGGTTGCACAAGCCTGCCAGCGCTCACCACAGCACCATAGTTGCGTTCTGCTTTGCATTATGGGAATGGAATATAGCATTATCAGGCCGGGGGCTGCTGCTTTGAGGACAGGACTTCCACCTGCGCAGAAGCATGGTCCCTCTTCCACCAAATATTTCCACACAGGGAGAGTGACTATGCCTTGTGCAGCCCACTTGAGATAAAGCGCCACCCGTGGGAAGTGATTAGCATGCCACTGTCTGCAGCTGGCTTGTGGGAAGGTGCTTAGTTGGGGTGTGTATTCTGAGTCTTGGCCCCATTGAAAGCTGCAAGTTGAGACCAACCTTGCCTGCCCAGCAGCTGTTCCTAAAATTGCCTCCTGTTTCCATGACCACCATTGTGGGTCTCCCCAAACCCCACCCTGCACTTTTCCCCGGTGCAGACATCCATTTGTCTTGCCTATTTTGCTGTAAACTCGGTACCCTGTTTTGAGCTGGAAAAGGAGTTTATCTACGTTTAGACGCACATTTTGCACAAGCGATGTGGACACAAACACATGACTGCTGGGGTTGAGCCCTGCAATGTGGGCCTGGGGTATTCCAGGCCCTGTTGCTTCCAAGTTTCAGACGCCAGAATGTTTGTGTGCCTGCTTTTATGAAGATGTCACGTTGCATAACATGGGGTGAGAGTGATCACTATGTTTTTCACAGATTCCTGTGGCTCTCTGTTCAGCGGAAGGAGGAAGATAGGTTAAAACGGCAGGTTGAGGGAAATAAAGTAGGTGGATGAACCTTGGGCCTTGCTTTGTTTGTGCCCATTGAGAAGCCAGATCACCCCACTTGCTCCAATGTGAGGTGTAGATCTGCTATACCTGCCCTTCGACGGGAGGGGCTTGAAGTTGGCTTTGTAACAGAGGCTTGCCTTACATGTGTTACAAGTCCTTGCTCTCTGAGCTTTCCTCTTCAGAACCAGGATCCCTGGACCAGTGATGGGGTCATGGCCAGAAGCCAGCCATGTTTGGGTAGCGGGAGGCATATGGACCATTGGGAACATGACCCCCTCTTTCTTCATAAAGTAGGGGGGCGCTGCTGTGGCATAGATACCTGAGCAATCTCCTGTCGAGGCTGCTAGGTATTGCCCATTGTACAATGGATGGCTTCCTTTTTTCTCTGACCACGGGTTTCATGGCTTCGCTTTTCCTCCAAAGAATGCAAGAATAGTTTGGGCTTCTATCCCAAATTTACTGCGTTGCTATCATTGTAATGGCTCTGGAAACAACCAGCCACTTCCTGTGCTGAGCTAGAAACCCACTTTTGGAGGCAGCTCCAAAGGATTCTTACTCGCCATCGGTTTTGCATACCAATTGGCTCCATGCAGTTACGCTGCGATCTCCCAAACTGTATAGATTTGACTGTACAGTTGGTGTCCTTTGCTGAGATGTTCCCTCGGCAACTCTCCCCAAATCTTTCATTTGTAAAGGTGGTCTTTCCTTCCCTGCTCCCAAAATTGCCAGCTTTTACCGACCGAAGGGGGCTTGTTTCCAAAGAACATCCTCCTCCTGCTTTTCTGAGCCGCTGAAACTATTTACTTGCTCTTTATCCCAGTTTCTGCTGTTATCCTGTAAGAACAAACAGGCTTGCTCTATGGAATGCATATACAAGGCAGTGATCTTTTCAGAGTCCTCAGGGAGGAAAGGCTTGCATTTCTAAGACCTGTATTTCCAGAACGTTTCTCTGAGCAAATAGTTCCTTTTGTAGTAATAAAAGGCAATAAACGCTAGTGAGGAAGCCGCTCCGAGAGGAAGTCATTAACAATAGCACGCTTCTAACCTGCTCTGCTAAGCATGTCCTGTGCTATATTCATGAAAAAGTGTCACTTTAGAACGCCACCTTCCTACTTGGCTGCCCTTGTTACATCTGAATTTAATGGAGGTACATTTGGGTGGGCTGGCAGGAATGTTTTATATTTCTATCCAAGGAACCTGCCCTTGCATCCCAGTCTGGCAAAGTGACCAGCGTGGCACAAGGGCTAGCGCACAAATTTCTCTGTCTACACACGTTCAGGAAGAACCAGCCTGAACTCTCACGTTTACACGAGGATCAGTTGCATAGAAGAGGGACTGTGATTTCAGCTGGGAGAGCCCTGGCTTCAAATCCTGTTTCTGTTTGAAGGTGATTTGGGGTCAAGTTGACTGTATATACCTACCATAAAATTTGGATTTGCGGATACAGGGAAGGCTTTTTAAAGCTAACTAAAGCGTATTTCAGAAATACTTCTGTGATATTGGCACCCGGACTGCCTGGCAGTCTCACGACAGTTGCTGCTGTTTGCAGCCTTCGCCAATAAGATGAGCAATCTTATTCATGCTTACTTGGAAGTAATTACTATTGAACTTGGTGGGACTTACTTCTGTGTAAATATGGTTAGGCCACTGTGCCAGAGGCTGGGGGACGCAAGAGGCTTTGAGTAGCACAAGGAACTTGTAGTTATCATAAGCAAGCTTACTTTCCACTGCAAGGGGGTGGAAGGTGCATTCACAAAGGGAATGAGAGGATTCCATTGTCTCCAGTTGCACAATTTATTCAAATCACAAAATTCTTTTCTGCTGGGAGGAGGGAGAGGGAATGATGACATGGTAGCAGCTTCAGAGCCCAAAATGTATTGCCTCCTTTGCTTCTAATGCAGAGACCAACCGCTGCTTTGCAAAGCTGGTTTCTTCTGGACAGTGCTGCCTGCATACCTCCCTTGAATTTGGACTCTAACCTTCAGAACAATGCTGCCAGGGCAGAGGCTAGCTTTAAAGTGGGTTCCTTTGGCACAGACTTCTGTCCCAAAAGTTTGCTGCACGTTGCGCTTCAAAGCAATTCCGCCATTGCCAAACAAAACAGCAGTGCGTCTTGGTTCCTGAGCCTCGTGCTCACTGTAGTTCTCTTCTGCAGCTATGAATGGAAACTCTGAAAGAAGGGTGCTCAATGTGTGTAGTGATTCTTAAAACATCACTTTAAATGGGCAGCCTTGCATTTAGGCATTTGTCAAGCAGGGATGAAGCCCGGTTCACCAAGACATTATAAGGCACCAAGGAGAAGGAACTTGTGGTTCTGTTACTTTGAATCATCGTGACCTTGATCCGTGATTTAATAAATTGTGTTTGCTGCAGTCTGTGTACCACACTCCCTTTAAAATGCAAGAGCTAAGATAGTTCATGGGGCGGATTCTGCTGAAGGTTGTCGTGTTCAAGTCCCATGCAGAGGACAGGAATGCTAAGGCCCCGCTAACTTCATTTGCAGTGGAGAACATAATTCTTTATTGACACCAGACGTACAAGCAGATAATGTGTCCCGGGTTGATGCTTGTTTAACGTTCCAGGTTTCTTGTCATTACTTCCTCAGCTTTTACATTCTTAACAAGAGCTTTGCCTTCATTGGAGACATTTTGGCCCTTAAAACTATATCTACTGCAGAAAAATCAGCAATGCAGTTTGTTGCTTGTGTTAGTATCTTCCTTTAGAGAGATCAGGTGGTTCTCTATCTACTTTTATTTCACTGCCCCCTGCCTGTCCCCATGAATCTGGACTTTTAAGCCTCTCTGGGCACCTCATGTTTAAACCTTGTACCTGCTGCTCCCCTCCAGTCGGCAAAGCGATTGTGCCCTAAACATTGCAGTGCCTTCTGCTCCTACCTGTATCATCATCAGGGCTGCGGCTGCCTCATGCTACTTAGCCTGGTATGTGCTACCTCAGCTTGTAAGAAAGGGGGGGGGGTATTTCCAGAAGAAGGAAGGGGGAATAGAAAATGAGATTATGCACAGTAAGAGGAAATCATCATTGTGTTCTACCCTTTTAACTGTGAATCTTATTTGATAGCTGCAAAATCTGTCCAAGAATGTTCAAAGACTGAACCAATCCCAAGAGCATTTTTATAGACCAATAAAAAAATGTTTGCAAAAAGGTACATGTGGGACTTGACTATTTAAGATTTTAGCTACATTGTCGATTTTAACCTTGCATAGTTCTTCAGGTAGAATGCATATACTTTCCACAGCTGGATTTGCTTGATAAGTATATATTTGGTACCTAGTGCATCAATATTCTTTGAAGGCATAGGAAATGTTATGCTTAATCATTAGTGCCTAAGCCAGAGCTTTCCAAACTGCTTTGCAACGTGTCAAGTGTGTCGGCTGCAATGTGTAGGTGTGTTGCATGAATGCTCCCCACGCTCCTCCCAGGGCTGGAGAGGGGTTATTTAAACCTTGGTCTGCTACTAAAACTGAATAGCTGTGTCGCGAAATGATGCATGTCTAAAAAGTGTCACCAACATGCAAAGCTCTGGCTTAAGCCTTCAATTTAGCACAGAATGCATTGGCTGCTGAGTGTATGGAGAGAAGGTTGGGTATAAGCCTAGTTTGGCTTATATACATAGGGCTGTGCTTTACAGCATGGGTGGTGACAACTAGCAATACCTATGGCACAAGGTCAAGACAAACACTGAACATGGAAAGGCAGACGATGGTGTAATTGCAAAACTATGGGGTACAACATCCCCATCCCCACCCCTCTGAGTCCTCAACTAGGTCAGGACCCAGAACTGTCAGGCATGGCAAGATGCAACGTGGGTTCTACCTTCGAAAATTCTGGTGACTATGCTGCTGCTGCAGCAGATGGCAAATCACAACAGCTATGTTCTCCTCCGAATAAGTATTTTTTTCAAAAGGAAAGCTGACTACTGTATTTTTCCATGTATAAGACAATATTTTTTCCTTAGAAATAGTAGCCAAAAATTGTGGGTCGTTTTATACATGGATAGCAGAGGGGGGATGGGTGATTGGTGTCAGCAGGTAGCAGGAGATTGGCAGCAGTGATTGGGTGTGTGATTGGTTGCTGTGGCAAGGCCTGCTGACGACTGGCTGTGGCAATTGGGCGTTGATTTACGGCAGCGGTGAGGCGTGCATGCAATCAGCTGTGGTTGTATCGAGTGGGCAGGTGGGCTTTTGGTGGTGAGCGTGCAGACGATTGCTGGCCGCGACGATGTGTGCGATTTGCAGTGTTGGGCAGTCTGTAGAGCAATTGGTGGCGGTGATGCCACCCCCCCCAAAAAATAGCTCCATAACTCTGGGCAATCTCTCCCTAAAAGAAGCTCAGCAACTTCTGGCAATTTCCCCCTCAAATTTTTTTGCTGCAGTCCCAAAAAATAAGGGTCCTCTTATACATGGGGGCGTGTTATACACGGAAATATATGGTAGTTTCTGCATTACAAGCAGCCAGTGTGCTTTTGTAGCAGGTGTAAAGGTAAAGGGCCCCTGTACAGTTAAGTCCAGTTGAATTTGACCATGGGGTGTTGCGCTCATCTCTGCTTTCAGGCCAAGGGAGCCGGCGTTTGTCCACAGACAGCTTTCTGGGTCATGTGGCCAGCATGACTAAACTGCTTCTGGCGCAATGGAATACCGTGACAGAAGCCAGTGCACACAGAAACATCATTTATCTTCCCGCCACAGTGGTACCTATTTATCTCCTTGCACTGGTGTAATTTCGAACTGCTAGCTTGGCAGGAGCTGGCACAGAGCAACAGGAGCTCACCCTGTTGCACGGATTCGAAGTGCCGACCTTACGATCAGCAAGCCCAAAAGGCTCAGTAGTTTAGACCTCTGTGCCACCTGCATCCCTACAGCAGTTGTACAAGGCCATCATCCATCAGACCACAAAGCCTCTGACACCCGGACCATAATTTGGATGTACAGTGAAGTTTCCAGTAGGGCTTAGAGCTAAGCTTCACCTTCAGGTGATACAAGTGCTACAATCCTTCTGGGATCTACCACTTCAAACTGCAGCTGAATGGTCACCTTTGAATACTTCCCTCTATAAAAGCAGGAATAGGTGTTGACATGAGGGCATACTGGCAAGACCCACCTTCTGCTCAAAGGAGGACTGCATCGTGTGACTTTATGAAATGTGCTAATCCTAGGTTAGGACTGCAGCACATTTCTTTGCTGAAACAGGGCTGTGTTCTCATACCACAGCCTCTATTTCCTGGCACAACCACGAGGGAACCCAGCTATTTATAGATGCCTTCTGGGAACGTCATTCCAGATGGGCCCAGAACCATCGCCCTTCTCTACAGGCAGCAGCTGTTGGCTTCTTACCAACGTGTGCACAGTGTCCTTCAAGGGAAGGGAAGGCTTGCCCAAGGTCAGCTGGGGGCACGGCTGGGACTTGATCCTCGATTTTAAACCTCTGCACTCTAAATGCAGGTCTGCAGCAGGAGAGCCTGGAAGCCACTTTTATTCCATGCGCTCCCAAGTTAAATTATTGGCAGGTGTGGATTTGTGGCCACTCAAAGCTGTTAGGCCCAGTTCAGTGCCGACTACATTTGTGCTTGCGGATTAGCACATGAGCAATATGAGGAGGGGTCATGGCTCAGTGACACAGCACGTGCTCTGCATGCAAAAGGTCACAGGTTCGATTCTCTAGCCTCTCCAGCAAAGCTTAAGGAACTTCTTTGCCCGAGATGCTGGAGGAGGCGCTGCCACAAAACACACCTTTCTTTGCAGCAGCACCCCCCCCCCAAATCTACCAAGGCTTCTACTTTTGTCTTTTGAAAGCAAGGACTGAATAGTTTCCCAGCTCAGTGTTTTGGTAGAATAAAAAGCTCAACAAAAATAACAGTAATCCTACTGAACACATAGGCAGCTAAGGTCCCTACCCTATACACAGGCATACAAGCAAGGAACCAAAGTCACTTTCTGCAGCTTGAACCGTTAAGTCAAAGGAGAAGTAACTGCTACAGTTTTCCCAGTCTGCCACCTACTTTCCAGTGGAAGGTTTTGGTTACCTAACTAAAAACAGAGCCAGCTGCTATCAAAAAATGCTAAGGACCAACACTAGGGTTTTCCTCACAACCACTGCACAATGCTAAGAAATCTAGAAACAAATCAAGCACGTGCATCACAAACGTACATTTTTTGGGGGTAAAAGTATGGTTTGTAGGTTGCCACTGTGTGCACGTAAAGGTAAAGACCCTTGACCATTAGGTCCAGTCGTGGCCGACTCAGGGGTTGCGGCGGTCATCTCGCTTTATTGGCCAAGGGAGCCGGCGTACAGCTTCTGGGTCATGTGGCCAGCATGACTAAGCCGCTTCTGGCAAACCAGAGCAGCGCACGGAAACACAGTTTACCTTCCCACCAGAGGGGTACTTATTTATCTACTTGCACTCTGATGTGATTTTGAACTGCTAGGTTGGCAGGAGCAGGGACCGAACAATGGGAGCTCACCCCGTCACAGGGATTCAAACCACGACCTTCTGATCGGCAAGTCCTAGGCTCTGTAGTTTAACCCACAGCGCCACCCGCGTCCCCTGTGTGCACATACACATACAATATTCCATGTCCATGCTTGGCATCAAGGAAGTCGTTTTCACCTTGGAGCTATTGCCTCTGCAATTGCCCAGTAGAGGAAGAATACATACCTGCTGAGTGGTTTGCCTCGCCACTGCCATCCAAAACCGGAATACCGACAATTCAAAATGCCCTGTTCCAGATGATGCTCTGAAGTAGTGATTGTACAACAGAGTTTATTGAACGAGCATATACAAAAGGGACAAAAATGAAGACAAAGAGGAGGAACCTTGGGGTTATTCCTTTGGGATTGTGACAAGTAGCTGTACGTCCCACCCCTGCTGCAGAGGAAGCAGCAACCTCAAATTAGGATATGAAAACAGTGTAAGAAAAAGTTAAGTGGAGCAGCTCCATCCCACTGACCACCCCAAACACACACACACACACACACACACACACACAGCTTGTGTTTGCTGTCACGGGGACTTTTGGAGTTCATAGAATCATAGAGTTGGAAGAGACCACAAGGGCCATCGAGTCGAACCCCCTGCCAAGCAGGAAACACCATCAGAGCACTCCTGACATATGGTTGTCAAGCCTCTGCTTAAAGACCTCCAAAGTAGGAGACTCCACCACACTCCTTGCCAGCAAATTCCACTGTCGAACAGCTCTTACTGTCAGGAAGTTCTTCCTAATGTTTAGGTGGAATCTTCTTTCTTGTAGTTTGGATCCATTGCTCCGTGTCCGCTTCTCTGGAGCAGCAGAAAACAACCTTTCTCCCTCCTCTATGTGACATTCTTTTATATATTTGAACATGGCTATCATATCACCCCTTAACCTCCTCTTCTCCAGGCTAAACATGCCCAGCTCCCTTAGCCGTTCCTCATAAGGCATCGTTTCCAGGCCTTTGACCATTTTGGTTGCCCTCCTCTGGACATGTTCCAGTTTGTCAGTGTCCTTCTTGAACTGTGGTGCCCAGAACTGGACACAGTACTCCAGGTGAGGTCTGACCAGAGCAGAATACAGTGGCACTATTACTTCCCTTGATCTAGATGCTATACTCCTATTGATGCAGCCCAGAATTGCATTGGCTTTTTTAGCTGCTGCGTCACACTGTTGGCTCATGTCAAGTTTGTGGTCAACCAAGACTCCTAGATCCTTTTCACATGTACTGCTCTCAAGCCAGGTGTCCCCCATCTTGTATTTGTGCTTCTCATTTTTTTTGCCCAAGTGCCCAAATGCTTTACATTTCTCCCTGTTAAAGTTCATCTTGTTTGTTTTGGCCCAGTTCTCTAATCTGTCAAGGTCGTTTTGAAGTGTGATCCTGTCCTCTGGGGTGTTAGCCACCCCTCCCAGTTTGGTGTCATCTGCAAATTTGATCAGGATGCCCTTGAGTCCATCATCCAAGTCGTTTATAAAGATGTTGATAAAGAGTTGCCAATGTGTACCTCAGGGGTCAGCAATTTTTTTCAGCGGGGGGGGGGGCGGTCCACTGTCCCTCAGACCTTGTGGGGGGCCGGACTATATTTTGGGGAGGGGGGAATGAACAAATTCCTATGCCCCACAAATAACCCAGAGATGCATTTTAAATAAAAGGACACATTCTACTCATGTAAAAACACGCTGATTCCCGGACTGTCCATGGGTCAGATTTAGAAGGTGATTGGGCCGGATCCGGCCCCCGGGCCTTAGTTTGCCTACCTGTAAAGAAGCTCTGGTTGTTCTGTTCCTTTAGAATTTTGCGTTTCCAGTATGCTAAGCAAACTATGGTGGCTGGAAAGAATTGGGTGTGGGGGGGCGCAAACAGTCACTGGAAGCAATAGTTCAAAGGGCTGCAGGCCCCACTGATACATAGGGACAGACTCCAATACTGTAACTTGTTAATAAAAACATTTATTTTGCAGTTTGTACAGAACCACCTGAAGTTTGCAACGGAACGCTGATGCTTACACAGCTGTTGACACTGTGCCTTCAACTTAAGATTGGGGTTTTTCTTTCCTTTTTTTGTTTGTGGTTTTAGGACAAAAAAGGGTTTCACACAAACACACAGAGAAAAAACAAACATTGGTAGGAGTGTATGAAGTCCTTTCTAGAGAGGAAAGGAGGCCAGGAGACAGGCTCCATTCTTTTCACCTATCACTGCGCTCTCAAGGTGTGGCCAGCCAATTTAGCGCCACACGGCAATGCTATTAAAAGCTGCCGTTTTGGAAACGTTACCAATACCTTCTTTGCTACTGAGACACCCTCAACCCACCTTTTCAGTACCACAGCACCAACACTCAAGTCAAAATTAAAAATGGGATGGGGAGGTCACTTGCTTCAAACACGCTGCTCTCATCTCCTCTGGCCAAAGAGGAGAGAGGCAAGGAGGTTTTTGTTCCTGGCAGATTAAGTTTCTTGAGAGTCTTATCTTTGGGAACAAAGCACCATCTCACAGAAGATCGGGGGGGGGGGTTGGGGGGGGGAGTGGGTTGCCCAGGGGGTTGTGTGCATTAATGCAAGTCAGGACAACCAAGTGCTGTGGTAGCTTTGGGATGGGGGAAGGGAAAGGTCTGTGTTGCCCCTCTTTGGTAGGCAAGGAGGTGAGCTGTACTCACCTTTTTCACCGGAGTGTGACTCAAGTCACAGCCCTACCTGCTCTGTCTCTTAAGAGCACAATTCTGCCGTTTTTGAGAGTGGCGGGAGAAGGGTATACAAAAGGGGGTGGCGCTCGGCTGACGGGAAAGAACTGCTTTCCTCTCCAACCCCCTCCTGCCAAAAAGGGAGGGCGTTGTTTCAAATGCAGAACACCCCATCCGTGGAAGGTGGTAAAAAGCAGCACGTGATATGACATGATTGTTAAAGGGGAAGTATTCTCTGCTCCTGGCCTGCAACCTGGGGCGATAAGAGGGGATGAAAGAGGAGGAGTCTGAGCTGGAAAGAAGCAACATTCTCTCTAGCCGGGGGCATCAACTCAGGTTGGGAAGAGCTGCCCTGGGCCCTGCGCTTAGGAATCTAAACTAACTTGAAGGTGGTATTTTAAGGTAGCAGGTGTGGTAGAGGGGGAGGAGGGGGAGGATAAGTATCTATAAGTTTTATCTGAATTTATCCCATAAATAACCTGAAAAAAAATATGCGATGGTCAGTGCCTCTAAGGAAGGATCTTTTCAAGGCCCTTTGAACAAAACACAAAAAAGTCGTATTGTCTCTACCGTTCCCTCGACAGCTAACCCCCTGCCATGCGTTATCCCTTGCTTTAACCTGACTTTGCGCCCACAAGCACCATCAGCCCATCTGTGCTCATGGATTTGGGTCTCTCCAGAGGGAAGCCAAGCGCTCGGCTCCAGATGAGCTGCGACAGGACGCCAAGAGCTCGAGACACACCAAACAGCACAGTGTAGTAGTTCATCTCCTTCATGCCGTAGTACTGCAGAAAGAAAGAGGTGGTGGTTAGGAGGACGGCCCCGGGGAGGGAAAAGACCACTTACCAGGCATAGAGAACCCTTAAGTAAGTAAATAACTTTATTGTACTAGCCGTTGGCCATGACAAATATAGGGAACCCTTTAGCCCTCTAGGTGTACCTTGGTTCTCAAACGTAATCCGTTCCAGAAGTCCATTTGACTTCTGAAACATTCGAAAACCAAGGCACAGCTTCCGATGGGTGCAGGCGCCCCGGAAACAATAGCCGACAGCCGCATCGGATGTTCAGCTTCCGAAAAACATTCGAAAACCGGAACACTTCCTTCCGGGTTTTCAGCGTTTGAGAGCCGAAATGTTCGAGTACCAAGGCGTTTGAGAACCAAGGTTCCACTGTATTGGCCATGATGGTTGAGAGTGCTAAAATGGAATCTCCACCTACAGATACAGTATACCTCAAACACTAGGTGTTCAGGAAAACCAGAAGGGCATCACCTTCAAGACCCACCTGTGAGGGTCCTGTGAGGCACTGGGGGACACACACAAACCTGACTGGTCACTGTCATAATCTATATTGTATATTGCTCCGAGGGGCCTCACAGGGAGAGATTAAGAAAACAAACAAACTGAATGCTGATAGATCTGACCCAGCAAAACAAATGTTCTTACACACAAGAAATAATTCCTGGAAGTGACATGAATCCTACAGCCCTTGCAAAACAACTTTTTTTGTTGTTCCAAGAGGGCAGAAGAGGAAAGTTTGTTTTCAGTCACTTCCTTTAAAAAAAATGCTGAAATTAGAAGGGTGGGGGATAGGGCAAAGCACTCTGATTCTTTGTCTCATACCAGCCAAAACATTTCAGGGTTGCCCACCCCAAATCCCCGCCGTTTAGGAATTCTGCTTCATGCTATTCCTATACTATGGTTGGATATAATAGCATCTGCAAAGCCTCCTAAGCCACCGCTGGAGGGAGGCACACCACCACCTTGCCTGGCTTCTGCAAGTGTAGAAGTTCAAATGTTGATTGGCATACAATTACCAAGGGTTCCACAACTGGCTTATTGGCTATGGCAAAACAAGCATCGCTAGGCAATTATTGCCCTTCCCCTACTATGCAGAGCTATGTGGGAATGTCGGCCACATTCTAGAACACTGTGCAAATCAACAGCTGAGTCAAAGCTTCCTACTTCGCTTAGCACCCACAAATTGAGTGCAAAAAAGGTGCTTCAGGTTGCACTGCGGATTTACCAATATCCTCCCCGAAAGACAGAAATTGCTATCACACTGTGGTAAATCCTGCAGAGAGCTGGTTCAGCGCCCTACTGTTGGGAAATAAGACAAGGTTGCAGACAAGGATAGGAGCAGCTCTGTGTACTGGTGGGGCACAAACGGAAACATTTAATGTAGTGCTTAGAAACAGAGGCTTTGCCCCAGGGAATGGACTCAAGGTTGCTTCTGCACTACCTAGAGCAGCAAAGTGGCATAAGGATAGAAGAAGCAGACCGATCCCGCTGAAATCAGAGCGAGTATGGTGCACAAGTCAATTTGGGGCCTGTACCACTCCCAAAAAAGACCAGATGCAGCCCTGCCAGGGAATCCCATAACCGAACTGAACACAGGTGCACCTACAGTGTCCAGCCAACTTGTGTTTTTAAAGCAGCTGTTGGCAACCTCTGGCTCCATAAAGTTCACCAGGCCTTCTCCATTTTACCCACAACACAGCCACATCCACCACAACAGGTGAAAACAAGTCACCTGGTGTCATTTTGATGAGGTGAGGCAGCTGACCCTTAGATTGCAAGGTGGCCTAAGGTGCAGCAGACAGGCTCTGAGGCTTCAGAGCTTTGAAGATACTGGGTTTTTTTGCTCCACATGAACAGAAAACACCAGGCAGAGGTGAGGGAGAAGTAGTCTGTGACTGAGAGCTCTAGTTTCCCATCACAAAATACCTTTTATCAGGACTCTCCTTTTACTTCTCCGTTGCACTGCTTTTGAGAGTGACACATCCACCTCTGTCCTAATCAGCTTGGCATTTTGTGATTTAGGTCTCAACTATGTTTTTCAAACCCTGATTTTATCCTTCCCTTATATTATGGGCTGGATGCAACTAAACAGTTGCACTAGCAGGAGCCAGTGCAACAAATTCTCAAAACCACGACAGCTTCAAAACTATTTTTTTAAAAAAACCCTCATCCTTTAAAGATACTTATCACAAGATTCCCTGCACCTATTGGACTGAATATGGCAGGTTCCATCCATTTCTGGCCAAAAGTGTACGTTTTAGGCAGTGCTAAATCTTCCCCCGTGCAAGGTGAGATGATCCTGTTTCAGACCCAAGGCAAAGTGTGATACTAATCCGGGCTGAGAGTGCCCTCTATTTGGGCCCGCAAGGCGAGTTCCCAGGGAAATATCCCCCCAGTGCTCAGTCCTAAGAAAGATGCTTGCAGGGCCCAGATTCTAGCAGGCACCTTTAGCTGAGAAAGTCCAGGGCTTCTGTCTCCGCCCTCAAGAGGGTTGCCAAAGGTATAGTTAGCTCACCTGCAGGAGGACCCCACTATGTGCGTCCACATTGGGCCAGGGATTCTTGGCCTTGCCCTGTTCCAGCAGCACATTAGGGACAATCTTGTATAGCTGCGCCACCAGCTTGAAGAGGGGATCTTTGGGAAGGTGCTTGAGCGCAAATTCTCTCTGGCAGGTGTAGCGAGGGTCCGTCTTCCTCAGCACTGCGTGGCCATAGCCAGGAACCACCTGCAACATGAGACGTTGACAGAACCTTGTGGGTGGTACCCAATATGATGTGCAAAGGGGTTAACAGGCAGGTACTCAGCCCCCTTCATAGTTGCCAGCATCCACACCTTGATCAATGGGTTTTCACACAGTGCCACCACTACCCTTGATTTCTCACCTGCCCCCACCATCCTGCCTGTGGGACTCTTCAGGCAGTTCCCACCAGCTCGCAATCATTTTGAACACTGACCTGCTTTAACAAGCCCTAGAGCAGTCTAAGTTTTTAATCAATTTTTATTAAAGGTTTCCAACATAAAATACAGTAAGAGCCAAACTAATCTAGAGAGATAAGAAAAAAGCAAGAATAAGAAAAGGAAGAAAATAAAGAAGAGAAGAAGAGAAAGTGAATACCAGGTCCTCCATCACTGTATCTTAACTCTTATTGCACATACAGAAGAGGAAACCCTCCCAGCTCTCACCTGGGAGCTTCCTCCTCTTCCCCCAGCCCTACAGCAGTTTAAAGCTTGTGGAATGAGATCATGATTGGAAATTGTGTGCGTGTGAAATATATATTTGCACACAGACAGCAAGAGAAAATCTAGGCGGCCACATCCATTTTCTGTGCAGCTTCATCCTGGCAACTGTCTCCTGGCTGGTTTCTAGGAGGAGTGCCCTATTGGCCCATAGCATGGACTGACTTGAAGTCCTTGTTTGTCTTCTCCCATTGTTGATGACTCCCAGCACCTGACTTCCTGTTTTTGCTCCCCATTTCTATGCCAAGTGAGACTACAAAGGCACTGGGAATCCACTAGCTAGTACATCAATGCCTTTCTTCTGCAGCTAATTCACGTGCTTCACTTCCCAGCGGCTGCTGAAGAAGAACTGGGGGATAATTACTCATCCTTAAAATACATTTAGGCTACTCCTTGTGGTCATGTAATCAACGTGGTGGAGGGGGAATATATTCCTTTCTAACACAGAACAGGACATGAGTTGCTATTCTAAGAGTCCCCACATTGAATTGATAAAATAGGACAGGGGAAAGGCACCAGGGCTGTGGGAAGTGCAGGAAAAAGAAGAATGAATACTTTAGACAGAATTCCTCTTCCTGAGAAGCTCAGCTTAAAAAGCAAAACAAAAATCGAAATATGGCTGCGCATATATGCTTTTGTGGAGTTTACATGTTGAAATCCCATAAGCCAGTGTGGTCTCTCTGTGCCCCCCCACCCCATTTTATAACAGACCTCACTGCAACCTAAATCTCTACAGTTTCCTCCCAACTGCACCCCCTCCCTCCATTAAGGCTTTGATGCCGCCAACACTCACCCTGCCAGAGTTCAAAGTATTCCAGATGAAATCCCTCAGTTTCGTGTCGGACACATCCTCACCCAGCTCCTTCTGCAAGTTCGTCAACCATACCAGCACTTCCTGCAAGAAGCCCGTGAGATTTGCTGATAATGTGAAAGAACAGGGAGGGCTCCCTAAAGGCTCTCCGCCAAATTCAAGATTTGCCAGCACTGCTCGGCAATGCAGCCCCCTACCTGATTTGCAAGACCGTGGAGTGGGCCAGCCAGACCATTCATGGCTGCAGCAAAAGCCAGGTAAGGGTCGGAGAGGGCACTGCCCACTAGGTGACTGGTATGGGCACTGACATTACCACCCTCGTGGTCACTGCAGAAAACAAAGGGGGAGGGGGGGAAAATCAGCAGGGAACAAGGAAGCTTAGAGCGCACAGCAAGCAGAATGAAATGAAGTTCTGTATGTATTTGGCCAATCGTTAATAAATTAAGATTCTCACCAACATTTCTTCCTGAACGGAAAAGATGGCACACATAATATTCCAGAAGTACAATAGCAGTTACAATGAATTCATTTTATGGTCGTCATATGCAAGCATGAAAGATGTTCACGAAAGCGGCTTTCTCAGCACACTCAGATAGCTCTGTCAATAGCGCATGAGACTCTCAACGTCAGGGTTGTGTGTTAAAGCCCCACATTGGGCAAAAAGATTCCTGCACTGCAGGGGGTTGGACTAGATGACCCAACGGAGTCCCTTCCAACTCTACAATTCTACAGCCCCAGCACACCACAGCTGCAAGAAACAACCTACCGGGGCGAAAGTAACATTACCCTTGTAACATGTAGCTCCCAATTGAGGGTTAAACAAAAGTTAGGGTTCTCTGCCACTAGAGGGAGCCGCTTAAGAGAACATTCAGGGGTCAGCAAACTTTTTCAGCAGGGGGCCTGTCCACTGTCCCTCAGACCTTGTTGGGAGGCCAGACTATATTTTGAAAAAAATAATCATGAACAAATTCCTCTGCCCCACAAATAACCTGAGATGCATAACACACTGATTCCCGGACAGGATTTTGAAGGCGAATGGGCCACATCCGGCCCCTGGGCCTTAGTTTGCCTACCCATGGAACATATGAAGTCATATTAACCCAACTAGCAACAGGATTTCAGGCAGAGGCCTCTCAGTTGGGCTGATGGATTGGGACCAACTGCTGGGTCACAGCTTGATCCAACAGCAGCAGGAGTAGAATCATAGAATAGAATCATAGAGTTGGAAGAGACCACAAGGGCCATCGAGTCCAACCCCCTGCCAAGCAGGAAACACCATCAGAGCACTCCTGACATATGGTTGTCAAGCCTCTGCTTAAAGACCTCCAAAAAGGAGACTCCACCACACTCCTTGGCAGCAAATTCCACTGTCAAACAGCTCTTACTGTCAGGAAGTTCTTCCTAATGTAGCAGCATACAAACATATGGTAAAAAGAAGATTTAGAAATGGGACACCAAATTCACGTTTGGGTTAAAGGTGGGTTAAATATTGAAGCCTACTGCTTTAACAGAATATTCCATGGATTGAAGTTAGGACGTTATACATGGAAACTCTAACCCCTGAACTATGCACCCAGCTCCCTGCACAGCTCAACTGTCGCAAAAGGCTACAGATTTATATCAGATGCTTAAGTGCTATGCCTGTTGGCAATAAAACCACTGTCAACTAGAGAAAAAAGGTGAGTGCTGACAAACTGAAGCTCAGTGGGTGGTTGGACGAATGGGAAGTTACATTCCCTTTGAAGGAGCTTGGTGGTACTCCTGGATCCTTTGCTGTCGCTTGATGCTCCAGTGGCCTCAGAGGCATGGACAATCTTCCATCAGCTTCAGCTGGCGGCCCAGCTACGCCCTTACCTAGACAGCCTAACTATTGCTGTCTATGCCCTGGTAACCTCTAGGTTAGATTATTGCAATGTGTTGTACATAGGGCTGCCCCTGAAGGTGGTTCAGAAACTTCAGCTGGTGTAGAATTCGGCAGCTGGGTTGCTCACAGGGGCAAGGCGGTTTGAGATTACTGTATTTTTCACTCTATAAGACGAACTTAAAAATAAGGGGAAATGTGTGTGCGACTTATGGAGCGAATGCAGGCTCCATGGCTTCAGCGAAAGCAACGTGAAGCCTCCGGAGCACAGCGTGCGGCTATCCCATAAGCCAGGACAGCCAGCGGGATCGCTGCACTGCGATTCTGCTGGCTGTCCTGGCTTCTGGGATTCAGAATATATTTTTTCTTGTTTCCTCTTCCAAAAACTAGGTGCGTCTTATGGTCTGGTGCGTATTATAGAGCGAAAAATACGGTATATTGCACCGAGCCTGGCCCGACTGCACTGGTTGCTAATCAGTTTCCGGGCCAATTCAAAATGCTGACTGTGACCTATAAAGCCTTAAAGGACCCCAGGGACCGCCTCTCCTCATATGAATGGACCCTGTGATCGTCACCTGAGGCCTTTCTTTGTGTGCCTCCTCCACAAGAGTGGGCCTTTTCTGCAGTGGCCCCTCGTTTGTGGAACACTCTCCCCAGGAAGGCTTCCTGAGCACCTTCATTATGCTCAAGCACAGAAAGCATATGGGGGAAATTGCACCAATGCTTAGTGCGCTGGCAGTAATGGATGTGTGGGAGGAGGACACAAGTGCTAAAAGCACAAAAGCTCAGGCCTCAGTTCTTTCCGTCGCTCCATCAGCTCACAGTTCATTCAAGCCTCTCTTCTACACAAGACAGGTAAGACTTACCTGTGAATGGTGAGGTAGAGGCGCATGAGTTCAATGAACTCGGGGTCATTATAGCCCAGCATGTTGGTGAAGTTGTGCGACCAGTCTAAGGCGGGATCGATGGCGCCGATGCTGCTGCCTTCACGGTACAGATTGCGGTAAATCTTTGCAGCTATACATGGCAGCTTGGCAATCAAGTCCATGGAGTCCTCATAGATAAACTGCAAGGTATGGAAGGGGAGGGGGAGGTAGAAGTCAGGAACTATTCGTAGGGGGTCTTCACCCTCCAATCCCGCCAGAGCAGGGACATATGATCTGTTCGCTGGCTACAGCTACAACAGTTAACACGAAGGCTAGAGCGGCTTGCGTACAGTCTGCAACAAGAGTCTTTGTATTCTGCCTTCATGCATGCATCTCATGAGATGAACTCTTAGAGCACAAAAGCAGCTGTGGCTGTAAAATGAAATATACTCATCTGAAAGGTGCCACAAGACTCTGCTACTGTTTGTCCTGAATGTATAAACAGACCTAGGAATGCTGATAAGCACTGCTGCCTATTCTTCCAAGAGTCACATGGGCTTGACTTCCTTCATGGGCTTATAGGCAGGGGACTGGCATCTGAATCACACTCCTGCCACACATTTCTACTCTTTTATAATAACAACTATTACTTCATATTAGGGACGTGGGTGGTGCTGTGGGTTAAACCACAGAGCCTAGGACTTGCCGATCAGAAGGTCAGCGGTTCGAATCCCCGCAACAGGGGGAGCTCCCGTTGCTCAGTCCCTGCTCCTGCCAACCTAGCAGTTCGAAAGCACGTCAAAGTGCAAGTAGATAAATAGGTACCACTCCAGCGGGAAGGTAAACAGGGTTTCCGAGCGCTGCTCTGGCTCGCCAGAAGGGGCTTAGTCATGCTGGCCACATGACCCGGAAGCTGTACGCCGGTTCCCTTGGCCAATAAAGCAAGATGAGCGCTGCAACCCCAGAGTAGGTCATGACTGGACCTAATGTTCAGGGGTCCCTTTACCTTTTTATTATTTCTTATGAGTCACTTTCCACAATAAGTCTCAAAGCAATCTGCTGGCAACTGCAATGCACAAAGCACTTTGTTGGCAATTGCCAGGAGAACTCAATAAACAAATTTAAAAGTGGTGTTAATACCAGAACACCCTAGAAACAAATCCCTCCGTCCCCCAATATAAAGATGAGTTTCCCCCCAAAATCATCCAGATAAAATATATAATCAACTGCTGGAGGAATTAACCCTCAAATGTCTGGGATCAAAATGATACAAATGGCACCTCATGAGTATTCCACGGAATAGGACCTGTTCTCTTGTCTAACTGCAGTGCATTGACTGGGCAGGGGACAAGCAGGTAAAGGTTAATGAACAGCAGAACTACTGCCTCCCCGCATCCCAATACTTTACCCCTTTACTCCAGACAGCAATGCCTCAGGGCAGATACAGGCCAGCAGAATTGGAACGGGCCAGAGACCAAAGTCTCTTTGCTTCAGTGCCGAGGGTGTGCACACACATTTTAGGTCAGACCAGAGGCACATGTCACCTTGTTCAAGGTCTCATGTTAAAAAGGCAGCGACTGGGATTCCACATGGTGAGGACCAAGGTGTGTCTCTCTGTCTCTGTCTCTGTCACACACCTGACATCTGTCCTTTACCATGCGCTTGAGGATCAGCACGAAACAAAAACTGAACTGGGCTGGTGTATTTCCAAGTCAAAATATGGCAGCATTCAGCAGGGCTTGTTCAGGCTTGACACATTAGGTGTCTCTTTTTTCCGGAGCAACTTCCACCTCTAGGTGCAGAAGCAGGAAGGACCACGCCCACAGCCCCAACCTCCGCAATTTTATCAGCACCTGGCATTAGCAAATCAATCCTAGGACAAAGGGTGTTCAGCAATCCTGGCAGCAGCTTTCCATTCAGTACGCCCAACTCCCCAATATGAAGACCCGAGACAAACCAATGCAGGGATGGGGAAGCTGCAGCCTGCCAGATGTTGTGGACTACAACTCCCATCACCCCTGATCACTGGCCATGCTGGCTGGGGCTGATGGGAATCCAATGGCATCTGGAAGCCCCAAAGTTCCCCACCACTGGAGTTCTTGGTGTTTGCCATAGCGTTTTTGGGGATTAAGCTGCAGGGCATGGATCATCACCACCCTCTGATAATGAAAGCTTCAGATATATTTTCCCCTAGCCTTTTTAACATTCAGCAAGAACCATCCTGACATTCAAGACCTTATTCTTGCAACACTGAGTGCACGATTTTCAGTTTTCAGCTCACGCAAAGAAGGGACGAGGCTCAGACAACGCAAATTTCTTTACACAGCCATAACCCTATGTTAAGTGTCTATGCTTTGTGCATACAGGTATAAACAACAAAGCCCATTTTTATGTAGACGATTATAATAAACCACCTGCATTTCTGGTCCGTAGCTTCAGGACTTCACCTCCAGATGCCATCGATCAAAGGCTACAGGAGAAAATACTTACAGCTTGCCCACCCGCCTCCCCCATTATTTGCTTGCCAAGCCCGCAAAGGGCTCGCACCTCTTCTGCACACGCGAAATGCTGCCCGTCCCCGTGCTTACTTCCCAGTACTTGGTCCGGCTGATTCCCTCTGAATAGGCACGGGCAAAAGTGCTCTCGCTGTTGAGGGCGGTGACAGCGGCACTCAGTTGTGACATGGGGTGAAGGTTGGTGGGGAAGTTGTCCAGCATGGTCACCACATGAGAAGGCAGCGCGGCTCTTTTGGCCCACTCCCGGGACAGCCAGCTCACCTGAACGGAGAAAACACAAAGCTCTGCCTCAGTAAAAACGAAGGAATCGGTGCTGAGCTGCGTGCTGCCTCCCTCTGCCCTTTGCTATCTCCTTCTGCCATGTAGACACCGCAGTGCTTTCCCTGCCTGTTCACAGACACTCACATAATGGCATTCAAGGAAGGGCTGAAGGTATCAGCTGCAGCCTCCCATTCAGAGACTCTACTTCAGCCACTCCTGTCTCCTTACCTGTTCTTGCGAGGGGATCTCTCCTGTCACCAGCAACCAGAACAGCCCTTCGGGCAGGGGCTCTGCGCCTCCGGGGGCTTTGGGCAGCAGCTTCTGGCATTCGGGGATGCTGTAGCCACGGAAACGGATGCCCTGCAGATGTGGCAAAGGCAGATTAAGAGGTATTCATACATCTCCATGGACAGGCTGCACGGCCAGACAGGTATTGTGACTACTACGACCTCAGGCCTCACTTACCTCATCTGGGTCCAGGACTGAGGTCTCGTATATTAGCCCTTTCATGCCTCTCATGCCCCCGTAGATCTAGGGACAAAAGATGCAAGCGGTAAAAAAGTTAGGACAGACAAAAGGAAATACTTCTTTATTAAGTGCATGAGCTATGGAATTTGCTGCTGCAAGGTGTGATAATTTAGGTTCTTCTTTCCCTTAAGCAATTTCACACTTCAAATAGGAGGTATCAAGGTTATCAATGCTAAATACTATCCCTCTGTCCCCACTGGTGCTTTGCACACTTTCTTCCTTTGGTGGTGGTAATGGCACTAGTGAAAAATTGAGTTGGGGGGGCGCTGATAGGCCACCAGGGAAGGCTTATGGGCTAGCAGTTCACCACCCCTGGTTTAAGTTAACCCAAAGTTTCAGCACAGCCCAAAGTTTGCAGCCAGAATAAATTGATACGTTGCACAAAGTCTGCATAATAATCTCAGGTGTACCACGTGACGATTCTGCTGCGGAATTGTTTCCAATGCCCTGTTTTGCCAAAATGATAGCTTTATTCCTCTGTAAGCTCTCGAGAGACCAGGAAGCATAGTGGCAAATCTCCTATAACCTTGGCTCTGGCTTAAATACTTCTTCCCCTTTTGTCAATGGCCTCAAAAACCAGACTGAAGAACAGAGTCCTTTTCAACAACCGTCAAGGCTCAGCTTTCCAGCTGGCACCCAGAAAACCTTTCTACTGTGCACCAAAGCTGGAGGAAGCACCACTTTGCAAACAATTAATTAAATGAACTTCAGATTCAGAAACAAAGCAGGAGATACTAATCAGCACTGCTTAGAGACTAGTGTAATCAGGAAGCTGATTTGGCATCTAAACACTAGAGAAAGCCTTGGTACCGCAAACAATGAACTAGTAATGTGACCTCATTGCTTTAACAGCAGTTGGGCTCTCTTTGGCATTTTCTCTTAACAAAATGTTACCTTTATGTCAGCTACCTTGCAAGGGGCTAGGAATGAAGCCCTCCAGACTTGCTCACAAGGGCTGCATCATCTAGGACAGAGCTTTCCAAACTGTGTGTTGCAACAAGTTAGTGTGTTGGCTGAAGTGTGTAGTTGTGTCACACAATAGGTGTCCGTTATCTCTTATAAGGTTTGTTTAACCTCCAGTTTGCTAGTAAAACTAACTGTCATGAAATGAAATGATGCACGTCTAAAAAGTCGATCACCAACATGCAAAGTTTGAAAAGCTCTGATCTAGGAGATACCACAGCTTTGAGGCAGAGTTGCCAACCCTTGTGCGCAGTGATTTTTTAATAGAATAGGTGCCGCTACTCACCATGAAGTTGTTACAGTAAGTGCCACCCTTTTTTTGCAGTGAGTACATATATTCACAGTTTGGACCACTGCACTAGGAGGCTCCATGCTCACTTTGCTTCACTTCAAACTCAGAAGGCTAACAACTCAACAACAAATATTCAATTGCTTCCATAATAAAAACATGGCTACTTGAGAAATGAAGTAGATCAGTGGTATCCACACTTTTTTCAAAGAGGGCCAGATTTGATGAAGTGAAGGGCCGCGAGGGCCGACCAAAGGGCCAACCAAAGTTGTTGAGGTTTTTTTTAGTATTTTACCCTGGGAAATAAACTGCCACAGTGGCCAGATTCAACTGACCAGCAGGCCGGGTTAGACCCCTGAAATAGACATGCCTGAAGTAGACCATTTTTTTTTATTTCAACCACGTACTATCTACTCAAACTGACAGCAGTTCTTCAAGGTCCAGGCAGAGGTCATTTCTAGTTCTGTTTCTTGACAGCCTTTAGCTTGAGATGCCAAGAGCTTATTCTGGAGTTGTCACCAGAACATGCATCTTGTCTTTGACCCATATCCCTTTATTCACCGACTGTTCTTCCTCCTCCTCCTCCTTTAAAAAGTGCTCTAGTGTCACTAATATCCTCAAACCCTGCTGATGCTTTGCCATGCCCTAAGTCTCATGGGTGGAATTCAATGAAGTGCTAAGTGAGGTATGCGTGCCAGTGTGGTGTAGTGGTTAAGAGCGGTAGTCTCGTAATCTGGTGAACTGGGTTTGCTTCCCGGCTCTTCCACATGCAGCTGCTGGGTGACCTTGGGCTAGTCACACTTCTCTGAAGTCTCTTAGCCTCACTTACCTTACAGAGTGTTTGTTGTGGGGGAGGAAGGGAAAGGAGAATGTTAGCCGCTTTGAGACTCCTGAAGGGGAGTGAAAGGCGGGATATCAAATCCAAACTCTTCTTCACAATGGGGCCCACTCATGCAAATTGACTCTCCCCCCCCTTCCCTGTGCACCCCCCTAAAGCTGTACTGAGGGGTTCCCCTAACCATCCAGAGCAGATTTAGAGGGCACAGGGAGAAGATGGGGTTGAAATCCTGTTGCAGAAGCAGACCTCTGCTCTGTGCACACAGCAACCTAGTTGAATCCTACCCCATGTTATTGGCTTGACTAAAGAAGTCACAAGACATCATTTGTGAAACTTTCCAGGCCATGCTTAACCACCTCTCTCCAGGTTAAAGGTAAAGGTAAAGGTACCCCTGCCCGTTTCGGGCCAGTCTTGACAGACTCTGGGGTTTGTGCGCCCATCTCACTCAAGAGGCCGGGGGCCAGCGCTGTCCGGAGACACTTCCGGGTCACGTGGCCAGCGTGACAACGCTGCTCTGGCGAGCCAGAGCCGCACACGGAAACGCCGTTTACCTTCCCGCTGGTAAGCGGTACCTATTTATCTACTTGCCCCCGGGGGTGCTTTCGAACTGCTAGGTGGGCAGGCGCTGGGACCGAGCAGCGGGAGCGCACCCCGCCGCGGGGATTCGAACCGCCGACCTTTCGATCGGCAAGCCCTAGGCGCTGAGGCTTTAGCCCACAGCGCCACCCGCGTCCCCTCTCCAGGTTAGGACTGGGCAATATATTGATATATCATCCAATACTGGTTTGAAGTCTGTATCGTGATAATTCATAATTTTTGACCTGGCAATATATCATGAATCATGGTGTTTGTGCATGCACTATACAAAAATCACGATGCGGGGAAAACCGTGAAGCCAGCCAATGCCTCTACATAGCTCCATCCTTATTCCAGACATCGTGATATATCAGTATACCACAATGTTTAGCTGGTGATATTGAAAACCACATATTGCCCAGCCCCTACTCCAGACATTTTACCAGGAGACAAAATGCCTAAATGTAGCACAGCACAGGGGCTTCTTTGCAACTCACTGCTTTAGACTGGTAGCAGCCTGCAGGTAGAGATGGAATTTCCTGCAGGATACAATGTCTCGGATATTCTACTACAGTGATGACACCGGAAGAACTTACCATATCCACAGTGATCTGACCAATGACTGTGCTGCCATATTGTTGCCTGAAGCTTTTAAGTCTTGATTGCTCCTTAGGTATCATGTTTGCAAGAACATCTTTCAGGTTCTGGAAACAAAAAAGTGCAGCCAGATCTTACACACAAAGTTAAGAAAATGCCAGTAACCTAGTACTGCAAGAGACATGGGGTAGAATAAAGAGTGGGTGAGAATTAAGAAATCCAGCACGGATTGCATTCTCTCAAGTACAAATGACAAAGTGAGTCACTAGACAGGCAGTATGCTTTATGGACATTTTCCTGGGGCAAACACTAGACCAGGGGTCGGCAACCTAAGGCCCATGGGCCACAAGCAGCCCATGGGGGTCATTTAACCGGCCCATGGACCCCTGCCGCCCACTCGGTTGGCTCCCATGCGCCATGCTAAACAGGCGCAAAGCAGAGCAGGGACCGCCTTCTGCGACACTGGCCAGCTTCCTATTGACTGCAGGAAGCTCCTGCAGCCAATGGGAAGAGGCGCCCACCGCCTCAGCGCCAGAAGGAGTGCCAGAAATAGTGTTTGCGCATGCGTGCACACTCCGGCCCACCGCGGCGCCTGCAGGACAATGAACCGGCCCAACCCACAAAAGCTTTGCCGACCCCTGCACTAGAACATAGGGGAAGTCCTGCTGGATCAGGTCAAAGGTCCAACTAGACCAGAATCCTGTTCTCACAATGGCCAATGAGATAAGGTAAAGGTAAAGGGACCCCTGACCATTAGGTCCAGTGGTGACCAACTCTGGGGTTGCGGCACTCATCTCACTTTATTGGCCAAGGGAGCCGGCGTACAGCTTCTGGGTCATGTGGCCAGCATGACTAAGCCGCTTCTGGTGAACCAGAGCAGCGCACAGAAACACCATTTACCTTCCCGCCGGAGCGGTACCTATTTATCTACTTGCCCTTTGACGTGCTTTCGAACTGCTAGGTTGGCAGGAGCAGGGACCGAGCAACAGGAGCTCACCCCGTCGTGGGGATTCGAACCGCCGACCTTCTGATCAGCAAGCCCTAGGCTCTGTGGTTTAACCCACAATGCCACCTGCGTCCCCGGCCAATGAGATACCAATGGGAAATTTGTAAGCGGGACCTGAGCACAACAGCACTCTCTTCACCTGAGGTTCCCAGCAGTACAGGGTGTAGCCGGGGTCCAGAGCACCTAAAGTCATCTCCCCCGAACAACCCACAAGCAGTGAAAAAGAATTGCTTACCGTAGAAGCACTGGCATGTCTGGCAGCAAAAATGATACATGATGAGTTCTGCAAGGGAGAAACGAGACAGCAACTGAAGACACTTTCTTTACAAGTGGGCAGACCACCAATAACCTCACATGCATCCCAAGCAGATTCCCCACCACCACCCCATGGCCTTTCACTCCCATTTAACACCTGACTTGCAAATACACCTCAGTCCCTTGATTATAAAGAGACTCTCTTGACAACATAGGTGCCAACTCTAAGGGGCCCAGGTCCCTTCGGGTCCCCCGATAAAATATTTGAGAACAATCAGGGGATGGAGGAGGCTGAGAGTGGAGTGGCTTCTGTGGCTGGTAGCTCCGCCTGCTGGTGCTGCCCTGCTGCCATGGACGGGAAGGATGAGGGTAAGCAGCTCCTGGCTGGTGGTGGCAGGAGGATGCTGAGTGCCAGAGTGGAGGAGCCATCAGTCATTGAAGCCACGCTGCCACCATGTTCGGCTCCACCCCCTGGCTCCTCCCTGCATCACACCCATGTCATGTTTGTGTCATCGGCTCCCTTCCAATCTTCTGCTCAACTTGGCGCCTCTGCTTGACAACATCACACAAGTGAAGTCTGCCATCATAAATCAGTATTTTCACTATAGCACATGGGAAGAACATTTTGAAATACTTGGGAGTTTCCTTATAGCTCCTACCACCAATACAGAAGTGCATTCTTTGCAAAGAATCAAACAAATGTATTTTAAATGATTTTTGTTTTTGTTAGTTAGTTTTCTATACTTCTGCTGAGTGATAATGCTAAAACCAAGGCAGGAGTCTTATGGTGAAGCAATTCTGAAATTTCAAACACCAGGCTTTACTTTCTTTGTTGCATTAACTGTATTCTCCCCGCCCCCTCCTCTCCCGCACATATTATGTCCCCATTCCTACAGCTTCCACTTTGTGCAATTTCCACTGGTTTTTGTACCCTGCAAACGTAGGGTGCCTGGAATCAGCTGCCTAAGAGTTTTGGTCAGGACTCCATTCAGCAAGTGCTCATCATGAGTCATGTACACCAGGGAGGGTAAGCAAAAGTGTGCTACAGTTTCACAGTCCGGCAATCTTGCTGGTTTAGCAGAATTGGATACCAGCAAGTTGCTGAGTTTCCAACCTGTCAATATGTGCCAAGATGAGAATTACAGAGCCCAAAGGGTTGAGACAGACAGTGTTAGACATTGTCTGCATTTAACAGACCACCACGTCGGTTATAATAATATTGCCCAAAAGGACTAACACTAATAGATTCTTCACTAATTTCATCATTCGACAGCAGAACTTCGACTAAAAAAAAGTTAAATACAGTGGTGCCTCGCAAGACGAAAAGAATCCGTTCTGTGATAATCTTCGTCTAGCGGTTTTTTTGTCTTGCGAAGCAAGCCCATTGACGGATTAGCGGATTAGTGCTATTAGCGGCTTTTAGCGGCTTATCTGCTGATCGGATCAGCTGATAAGCGGCTTAGCGGCTTAGAAAAGTGGGGGAAAGAAAAAACAAACCCCACAGGAACTCGCAAGACATTGTCGTCTTGCAAAGCAAGCCCATAGGAAATTCGTTTTGCGAAGCACCTCCAAAACGGAAAACTCTTTCGTCTAGCGAGTTTTCCGTCTTGCGAGGCACCACTGTATTAATGCTTGGAAATGTTCACCAACACCCTTACCCCAAAACTGCTCACAGGTCACATTCCATATCCAAAGTTGTGTTCTGTGGCACTATGCAGGCACAGAAACAAAATTATGCATACAAAAGAGACGGGTGCAAGTTGGTTGAATCTGTATCTGTTCAGCTTCCCACCCCTTGCATAATTTTGGTCATTACAGTGGTACCTCGGGTTAAGTACTCAATTCGTTCCGGAGGTCCGTACTTAACCTGAAACTGTTCTTAACCTGAAGCACCGCTTTAGCTAATGGGGCCTCCTGATGCTGCCGCGCCGCCGGAGCACGATTTCTGTTCTCATCCTGAAGCAAAGTTCTTAACCTGAAGCACTATTTCTGGATTAGCGGAGTCTGTAACCTGAAGCGTATGTAACCCGAGGTACCACTGTATAGTCCTGTATTCAGATTTTTTTCTAAGGTTTTTTACAGTGGTGCTTCGCAAGACGAAAAGAATCCGTTCTGTGACTCTCTTCGTCTAGCGGTTTTTTTCGTCTTGCGAAGCAAGCCCATTGAAGGATTAGCGGCTTAGCGCTATTAGAGGCTTTTAGCGGCTTATCTGCTGATCGGATCAGCTGATAAGCGGCTTAGCGCTATTAGCGGCTTATCTGCTGATCGGATCAGCTGATAAGCGTCTTATCTGCTAGCGTCTTATCTGCTAATCGGATCAGCTGATAAGCGTCTTATCTGCTGATCGGATCAGCTGATAAACTGCTTAGCGCTATTAGCGGCTTTTAGCTGCTTTTAGTGGCTTATCTGCTGATCGGATCAGCTGATAAGCGGCTTAGTGGCTTAGAAAAAGTGGGGGGAAAAACCAGCAGGAACTCGCAAGACATTGTCGTCTTGCGAAGCAAGCCCATAGGAGATTCGTTTTGCGAAGCACCTCCAAAACGGAAAACTCTTTCGTCTAGCGAGTTTTCCGTCTTGCGAGGCATTCATCTTGCGGGGCACCATTGTATTTTAAAGTATGCACAGCCCCAATCATAATCTTTCAATTTTTAAGATTAAGCCTCCCTTGCGAACAACCCGTTACAAGCAGTACTGCAGAAGGTTGCATATAATGAGCAACATAAACAAGGACCCCTCCCCACCAGCTATAGTCCACGTTTTTTGGCCCAACACACTTAAACTTCATAAGCACTTGGATCCCAGATATGCGTTACCCAAGGGGAGCACCTTCCAATCTCAGCTTCTCAAAAGCTACCAAACACAAACAAGGGTTGATAACTGAAGGCAAGGAAACTGCATGCTGGGGGTGGGGGTGGGCAGAGGAAATCAAGAAGCAGTTCCCTGCACAAGGAGTTCCCTGCACAAGGAGTACCATACTGCGCCTTCCCACTGGTTGAGATCATCTGAGATAGCATTGCTCTGCAAACCTTTTCCTCTGGAAAGCATGAAGAGCGTGCAGAGTGAGATCTTTTCTCAAAGCAGGTCTGTTTCTGTTGTGGCAACCACCCTGTGGGACTCCCTCCCTTGAGTTGACGCTCTTTACGCCAGCATGCAATGCCTGCTTTTGAAAACGTTCTCCAAGGTGCCTGAGGAACATGTTTGCTTTTCTGTTGTATTGCTGTTGCATTGCTTTTGTCATGTTCACAGTTACCGTATTTTTCGCCCTATAGGACGCACTTTTTCCCCTCCAAAAATGAAGGGGAAATGTGTGTGCGTCCTAGGGGGCGAATGCAGGCTTTCGCTGAAGCCTGGAGAGCGAGAGGGGTCGGTGCGCACCGACCCCTCTCGCTCTCCAGGCTTCAGGAAGCTTTGCTCAACCCTCGGGAGACCGGCTCCGAGGGTTGCGCAGAGCTGCCTGCAGTCCCGGGATCAGCGCAGCTCTGCGCGGCCACTGGGAGCCGGGTGCAAAGTCCCGCCCCCCTCCCGATGGCTGCGCAGAGCTGCCTGCAGTCCCGGGATCAGCGCAGCTCTGCGGGGCCACTGGGAGCCGGGCGCAAAGTCCCGCCCAGCTCCGGATGGCCGCGCAGAGCTGCCTGCAGTCCCCGGCTCAGCGCAGCTCTGTACGGCCACCAGGAGCGGGGCGCAAAGTCCCGCCCCGCTCCGGATGGCCGCGCAGAGCTGCCTGCAGTCCTGGGATCAGCGCACTTCTCCCCATAGCCAGCCCCACAAGCTCGGGGGACAGCGGGGAAGCAGAGCGTGCCTTCCCACTGTTCCCCGACCTGGTTCTTCCAGCCCCGCACCTGGGGGGGGGAAATAATTTTTTTTCTTTATTTCCCCCCCAAAAAACTAGGTGCGTCCTATGGGCCGGAGCGTCCTATGGGGCGCGAAATACAGTACTCTCTTTTTTAAGTGCTTTAGAATATTTTGTATGTCGCCAACTTGAAAAGAAGTCCCAAATATCCATACTTTTGCTTGCCGTTTACGTCTAATCTTAGGAGAAAAGCTTTAGATGAGCAAAGGCACCCCCTCCAGTCACAAGCCATTTCCCCCTTCCCATTCTTGCAGCCCCATCTCCTACAATAACAGAAGATGCCAAGAAACAGGCAATGATATAGGAAGCAATGGCTGGAAGTGGCACTCAGCAGTGGAACAGCAAGAGAAACTAATTGCAAGGTAAGCATATGATATAGCTAACAGCTGACTTAACACATCTCAAGTGACAGAACACACACAGGAGCTGTCTCAGAACAGTTTGCCTTTGCAAGAAGGAATGCTTCTACTTTCTTGCACTCAAATGCACTCAGCTTTCCCCCAGGTGGCCTGTAAAACTTGGGGTAAAGTGTTCCAATACACAGAATGCCAACCTACCTGATGGGGCACCTAAGGGAAAGGTGCATGCTGCTACGGACAAAGCCTGGGAAGGAGATTTCCACATGTGCACGGACAGGCCCCCATTAAAGTAGCTAGGTTTAAAGGTAAAGGTAAAGGGACCCCTGACCATTAGGTCCAGTTGTGACTGACTCTGGGGTTGCGGTGCTCATCTCGCTTTATTGGCCGAGGGAGCCGGCGTACAGCTTCCGGGTCATGTGGCCAGCATGACTAAGCCGCTTCTGGCGAACCAGAGCAGCGCACAGAAACACCGTTTTCCTTCCCACCAGAGCGGTACCTATTTATCTACTTGCACTTTGATGTGCTTTCGAACTGCTAGGTTGGCAGGAGCTGGGACCGAACAATGGGAGCTCACCCCGTCGCGGGGATTTGAACTGCCGACCTTCTGATCGGCAAGTCCTAGGCTCTGTGGTTTCTCTGTGGCGCCACTCGCTAGGTTTACAACAAGCCAAAAGCTAGAATTTGGCAAAAAAAACCTCTTTAGAGGGTGGGGAGTAGAATTAGGTAAATTATGCAAACATCCTTTCGACCTAATGCAGGGATAACTAACATGGTGCCCTCCAGATGATGCTGGACTGCAACTCCCATCAGCCCCAGACAGCATGACCATTGGTCAGGGATGATGGAAGTTACACTCCCATCTGGAGTGTACCATCTCAATGGATCAGATCTGAAGCTCTAGGTTGAGGACTCTTGTCTTCATTGCAAACCAGTCCCCGTAGCAGAGAGGAAGGAGGGGTGGGGGTTCATGGAATATGGCAGACAGGAAGCAGAAGAAAGGGAGCTGGCAAATATGGAGACCTTGGGCTTCCTTTTTCCCCCTTCTCACAGAAGCCTTACACTAAAAAAACCTAATCCCACCATCCTCATATGATTACAGCCAGACAGGAAGCTTTCTACTGTACAGTGGTGCCTCGCAAGACGAAAAGAATCCGTTCTGTGATTCTCTTCGTCTAGCGGTTTTTTCGTCTTGCGAAGCAAGCCCATTGACGGATTAGCGGATTAGCTGCTTTTAGCGGCTTATCTGCTGATCGGATCATCTGATAAGCAGCTTAGCGGCTTAGAAAAAAGGGGGGAAGGAAAAAAAACCAGCAGGAACTCACAAGACATTGTCGTCTTGTGAAGCAAGCCCATAGGAAATTCGTTTTGCGAAGCACCTCCAAAACGGAAAACTCTTTCGTCTAGCGAGTTTTCCGTCTTGCGAGGCATTCGTCTTGCGGGGCACCACTGTATAGTAAAACAAACAGTCCAGACCACTGATGATTCTTTTGTCCATCTGTCATGAAGTATTTGGAATAAACAAATTCCAGCAAATTTGAGAGGCAGCCAAAAGCCAAGGGACAGGTCCTATCAGACATTGACAGGACACAAGCCAAAGGGATTTCCGTGACCGCTTTCTATATCGGAACTCGGGCAACCTATGCCTCAGCTGAGCACATTCTGCTGACAGGAAAAGTGTTTTCAGAGAGAAATCAGGAAGACTCAGCATGACTCTAAGACTACATCAAGATGGAGGTTTCTTAAAACGAATTAGCTTATCAATCAGGTCCAGTGGCATCAGTTCAATGCACATAAGCATGGAACCAGAGCCTCAGCAATACTGAAAGTACATTTAATAACTGGCAGCACTGCCAATTTGACAGAAAGCCTTTGGCCTGGAGAATATTGCATTAAGTGCCGTGTGTGTGTGTGTGTGTGTGTGTGTATTTCTAGATTTGCTTTTGGGGCAACACAGAACACCAAAAGTCCACACACACGCATCCTACATCTGTAAAACCGATGGCACCTCCTGACTTTTGAGAGAGGTCAGGACTCTATGGCACTATGGCATAGGACTCTATGGGAAAGGACTATAGCTCAACGGCAGAGCACATGTTCTGCAAGCAGAAGGTCTCAGTTTCAATCCCTGCTATTTCCAGTTAGGGCTGGGAAAAGACTCCTGCCCAAAACCCTGGAGAGCCGCTGACAGTCAGCATGGACAATACTGAACTAGACAAACCAATGGTGTGACTCTATATAAGGAAGCTTTCTATGTTCGGAGCCCACTACTGAGTAGGAAAAATAAAGCAATGTAGTCTAGGAATTTAGCCAAGTTGCAAGCTGCCAGTTTCCAATGAAAGGTCCCCTGGGCACTACTGACAAGACTTTCCCAACCCCCAGCTGACTTGCGAAAGTGTCCTCTGAGCATCCTTTGAACTCCTTTTTTGGCTCCCGGCTTACCTCTTCTATGCTTTTAATGCCTTCTGAGCAGTGCATACCTGCCTGCCTATCTTCCAGGACAGGCCACGCAGCAGCAACCAAGTTCCTTGGCTCAACATGCGCTCCTCTGCGACTGATGACAGGTACTCCACCACAGAGGCTGCTGGTGGCCAGGCCCATTGAACACAGTCCTGGCACATAAAGCCTCGTGGAACAGAAGGAGCGCTACCACAGCTCCACCAAGCAGTGTCACCACAGTTCTTCCAAAGTCACTCTACATAATCCAGGATAAACAAAGGCAGCAGCTTCCGGCAACACTATGTTCTTTTGGAGCGACATTCAGGATCCAGGCTACTGCCAAAAATCAGTACACTGAAAGCTTTAACTTGCAACAGCTTTACCCTCCAGAGCAAATCAGCAAAAGCTTGGTCACTATTAAAAGTAAACAGCAGGATGCTTTGGGGCGAATGGTGTGGTTCCCAGAGCCGTATCTAAGCAACAAACATCCCTTTTCCACTCTGGACCTAGAGAACTATCTTGGGACAACTCTTGATTAGGAGGAGGCTAAGAAGGAGGGAAAAAAATTCACATAAGACAAGCTGAAGATGGTAATTTCCTGCAACATTTACAGGGAGGAGGCTGAACCCTGCTATTTCAGGGATTAAGAGGACTGCACACAGTCACAGTTGTTCCTCAACAAGAGATAAATTCATGTCCTGTGAAGAATGCAAGAGTACAGTAATGGGAGTTCGCAATGGGAATCTTATAAAACTGTATTTTGCGATACAACTGGTACACTTGGATTCTCTAGTCTGTTGTCTATAATGTTTCAAATTAGTTTGTGAAATTTTTAACCTTAGCTGCACCCGCTCCCCTTTAACAGGAGCAGGCTTGCAAATAGCCAATAACCTGGGAAAGTAAAAGCTGTGTCTCATATTTTGAAACACATGTGGTTAACGTAGTTACCTAGGGAAGTGGGCTGGCAAGGAAGTGGGTTATTATAATCTGCAGGCAACATTTTTGCTTTTGCAAGATAAAGAAACGCTGCTAAATCTGATTTTCTGTGTATGTGTGTGAGAGAGAAGAACAGGACACTTTGAGGATATCACAACCCTTTGGAGCTCACTGCGTTCCTGATGGATCAAGAAGCCTGTCTAATAAACTTCTGGGAACAATAAAGCAACATCTTTTCTTACAACCAACTTCAATCACTGTGGCTTTAGCTGCTTTAAATAAAAACACAAACCTGATATTTAAGAGGGATTTTACATTTTAAAAATCTATTATACCAAAGTCTTCTGAGTGTAATGCACATTTGTATGAGTCTAAAACTACAGGCATTTGGGCTTAAAAAAAAAACCCACCAGGTATTTAAATAGCCGACAACATGGCACATAAGAATTGCCACTGCTTTTCTGCCACAATATATACAGTGTCTCCAATGACTGTCAGACTCGGATTTTGCATCTTCTAAAAGAACTATACAGATCCATTGCACAATAAGCTCGAGAGAAAGGTGAAACTATTTTATAGTACATGCCTGCAGTAGATCAGGGATCACTGGCCCTCCAGATGTTGCATTGACCACTGGCCATGCTAGATGGGGCTGATAAGAGCTGGAATCAACATCTGCAGGCAGGGTTTGAAATTAGCAGGGCGCAGAGCACATTTTGTGCCTAAAGATTCTCCATTTGCAAGCACCTCAAAAAGTCTGGGTGCCATTTTTTGTGCCTGGCTGACACTCAAGGATTACTGAAATGTATGTGCTTTGAATACTTGGAAGGATATGTTAAGGATAGACAATATGTTAAGGATTGGGACGCGGGTGGCACTGTGGGTTAAACCACAGAGCCTAGGACTTGCCGATCAGAAGGTCGGCGGTTTGAATCCCTGCGACGGGGTGAGCTCCCGTTGCTCGGTCCCTGCTCCTGCCAACCTAGCAGTTCGAAAGCACGTCAAAGTGCAAGTAGATAAATAGGTACCACTCCGGCGGGAAGGTAAATGGCGTTTCCGTGTGCTGCTCTAGTTCGCCAGAAGCGGCTTAGTCATGCTGACCACATGAACCGGAAGCTGTACCAATAAAGCGAGATGAGCACCGCAACCCCAGATTCGGTCACGACTGGACCTAATGGTCAGGGGTCCCTTTACCTTTACTTAATAATAAAAAGCAAAGCATTTCGAAAACTGAAGTATGGTACCAATATGTTTATTATCACAACCAAATTAAACATGTATTAACAATTTCTGCTAAAATGTGATATTAACAATGTGTCACTTATGTGAATTGCATATTATGCTTATCAAAGCAAAAAATAAAAAGTGTTGCTGACCCCCCCCCCCCAGTGGCAACTATACATTCTGTTTTGGCGCCCACAACCCAGGTCTCAGAAGCCATTTGGCTCCTAGCTTTTCCACCCCAGGATCTAACACTGTCTGCAGGATCATGGTTCTCATTCAAATCATGAGTGCACTTGCCTGTCAGCCACCAGTTAACAAAATACAGAATACAAAACTAATATAATAAATGTGACATGATACTGTCAGACTTTAGAGTGAGCCAAGGAGCCTGCCATATTTGTAACCTCTCTCACAAAGTTAATAATAATAATAATAATTTATTATTTGTACCACACCCATCTGACTGGACTGCCCCAGCCACTAACTGAAGAGTTATAGTCTATGTTGAGTTGCACCAGGAGAGGCTAGACATACATTGCTGTATGCACTCAGTCAGAAATGCTCTGGTAAACACTGCTGAATTCTGAGGATAAGCAATCCGAGAATAAGGAATGAGTTTCTTTCACAAGCTATTGTTTGCCTAGGAAAGAAACATCTAGTCAAAGTGCAAATGGAGAGCTGGAAAAGTACTCAAGTCTCTGGAGAACTTATAAATCCATGAGAACTCTGGTATTTACACATTTCAAAGGGGTGATGGTGAAAAAGCAAACACTCCAGCTATCAGCAGAATAAGACATTTCTGGAGTTCAGGAAAACCACACAATATAGTGACGTGCCCACGTTAGTATCCACCTGACAGCATCGCACAGTCAAGTCTGATATCTCTACATGGAAGGACTGTGTATATTACAAGAAGTCCACCAAAAGGAGAATTGTTTGTACTACAAGGTGTCATCTTAACTGCATTATGATATTTCTTTGCTAGCTCTCTGCCTCTTCTGTGGCTCTACTTTCCTTTGTCCAACTTGGGGCTGCAGTCTTTGGCTAGGGATTAATTTTCATGAATCATCTGAAAGCCATTGTGCAAGCCAACTGTATTATGTTAGTAAGGTACTACAGTTGCCATCTGATTATTTTTATTAATAAGACTTATCTTTGTTTTTTCCATTGTGTGGTTTCCAGCTCTTCTGCATGTTCTCTCTCTTTTAGTATACCAGCAGGAGCTGACATTGCTGAATTCAAGGATAAAGTATGCCAAAAAACAAAAACAAAACCCAACCAACCTCAAAAACCCTATCCTATTTTGCTCTCCCCATTTGTTCCCCTTTTCCTTGACTGAGGAAGCCTAAAATTTAAGTTGAAAGGAAAGGCATAAAGCAGACTCAGGTCCCAGAGGCACTGCCCTGCTGGGGAAGGACCTTCTCTCTTCAAAGCATGGGGAAGCTTCCTCGCCCCCAACAACCAGTACAGTGGTACCTTGAGTTAAGAACTTAATTTGTTCTGGAGGTCCGTTCTTAACCTGAAACTGTTCTTAACCTGAGATACCACTTTAACTTATGGGGCCTCCTGCTGCCGCCGCGTGATTTCTATTCTCATCCTGAAGCAAAGTTCTTAACCCAAGGTACTATTTCTGGGTTAGTGGAGTCTATAACCTGAAGCGTCTGTAAGCCGAGGTACCACTGTATATCAGACTTTCTTCCCATTGTTCTCAGTAGAACCAAGTACTCAGGACAGAGTTGCCTTTTGATTGATGCAGGAGTCCAAGATCCCATTCCCCACCCCGTACATGAAACTCCTCCACAGGCAAGTTCCTTTCTCAATGTGATATACCTCTCAAAAACGAAAACAAATACTTTGCATACTGAAAACCACCACACTCAAGAATTGGGAGGGAAGGTGGCAGATAAAAGACTCCAGTTTCTGGGAGTCATCCAAGTGGTTAAATGCTCAATGTGTTTATAGTGCAGGATATGATTTATTTATAGTGCTGGATATTACTATTTGATTTATGGATTGATTACTGTGGAAGTGTGTTGAGCTTCTGAAGTTTGACACCAGTGAATCTTTGCTTAATTTCAGTTCTCCCTTCTAGGTGTTTGCATTATTTGGGTAACACCTGCAGGATAGGTACAAAAGGAGTAAGCTATCTCTAGGAAAAAGTGTTAGCAGAGGATAAATGATCTGCCTTCTTCTCGGCAGCCACATGTGCCTTCTTAAGGATGCCCATAAACAATATAAAAGAGGACTAAGATACCAGTGTTATTCATCATGTCTTGGTAAGTCCATTTAAGAACAAATGACCATTACAGCTTCCAGAGCAGGAAATTATGCCTAGGGAAATCTAGTGTGTTCTTAAAAGCAAGACTGCAGCCATATTTATTTATTTTTTGTTCTACAAATGAAAGAAAACAAGAAAGCCTCAAACAAGTTTGCATTGTATTAAAAATAAATAAATAGACCTATTCTTCCCTAAAGCATCTGGTGCTTTAGAAATGAGAGTCATGAAAGCTCTGACTCAGAAGAAGGGAAGTATGTAAACAGAAAGCAAAGGAAGAGCCTTAGGTCCTAAATAATCTCTGCCTTCATAAGAGACCAATATTTTTTTCAGAAAACTGAAATCATTCTTATTCCAATTTTGAATGCCTTCACTACCTCTTTTCAAGTACTGTACTGTGGAATATTTATTGCAGTTGTGAGGAAATTTTGCAAAGTCATGGACAAAACCTGCTCACCTTGAACTTTAGAAACTGCAGTCGCTTTCCAGATGTAATATATGAAACGGGTTTATTTTACTTTTTAAAGCATCCTAAGAAAAGAATGAGCAAGAGGGTAGAGAAGCAAAGATAATGAGCCCCATGTGCTTTCACAGGCTGTCTTCTAGAGCTTCAGCAAACAGGCAACTGGAAGGATATGGAGTTGCTGGGTCAGAGGATTTACTAATAAGCTACTCATGTAGAATCATAGAATTATGGAGTTGGAAGGGACCAACAGGGTCATCTTGTTCAACCCTATGCAATGCGGGAATCATTTGCCCAACATGGGGCTTAAATCCACAACCCAGAGATTAAGATTCTCATGCTCTACCGACTGAGCTACCCCAGTTAGGTTGAACACACTAGGGTTTGATAAGGTTACTACTGACAAGTGGTTATGCTTTACTACTGCCAGGACAGCAGTCCCAAAACATTGGGGCATGTTTTTACACCGAGGAAACAGAAACCCTGCACTCAACTGTGTTATTACATAATAATGACAATACTAAACCCTAACCATTTCAGGATTATTAATGGACAAGCAAGACATAAATATTACAAATGAAATAACCTGTTTTATTTTAATGGTCTAGTTCAGATTTCCGCTACCTAGTTCCCTCCAGATGTTTTGGACTACAAGTCCCATAATCTCTTGGCCATCTGCCATGTTGGCTGGAGTCGATCAGAATTTGTACTCCATAGGGTACTTGTTGAGGAAGGCTGGTCTAATTTGATCCAAATGTTTGCTATACCTTTAGAGAGACCATCGCTTGCCGTTGACTGGTATGCTAAAGCAATAAAAGGAAGAACACTTAAAAGAACAGAATGGGAATGCAGTAGAAACGTCAAGATAGAACTAGAACTCTGGACAAAAAACCGGGTCCCCCCCATAGACCCTGGAAACTGTCCTTTTCCTGTGTCTTGTTTTAGGCTGAGCTTTCTAAAGTTTTGAAAACGGTCCCTATGAAGCAAGGAGAACGAGGGAGTTTTTGCATACATGTTCTTTAAAACCAAGAAAACAAATTACATATAGATTCCACGACCAATGGACATATCACAGCTGAACGGCCTGAAGTGTATTATGTGCTTTTGCTGTGATATAAAAGCAATTTCCCACCTATAACTGAGAAGGAAAGGTTGCCCAGCCACAAGTTTGGCTCCTCAAAAGCATTTTAGCAGTGGTATGTTAAGTGGAGTGGGCATGCACATACATAAGACAGCCGCTAAGGCAGAAGGGTCTTCGGAAAGTCTATGTTCTTTGTTCTGGAAGGGAAGGAATTCTCACAGCTTAGATGCATCCCTACTAGGAAGGTAATGGAAAAGTTCAGAAGCTAAACTGTCACACCCCACCCTTTCAACGGGAATACAGACAGCAGATCAGGAGACCTCACTCAAGATAATGCTGTCTTTCTGCAGAGGGCAGTTTATATCTGCCAGCAGGAGTCCGAGCCAATTAAGGGATTCCTATATAAATCTGTTCAGGCACAGACTAGTGAACAAGCTGTGACCCAGAGAGTGCCGCATCCAACCTCTGCAACAACATTTTCTGTGCTTTCTTCTCTAAGCTAGGGAAGACAGCTATGCTGCTGGCCTGGATTTAGCCTGTTCTCTGGTGTGGATACTGAAGCTACATATAAAGAACATCCTAATAATATTCCCGCGTTATTTGGAGGCACTGTCAGATGGCTCAGTGAATGCAACCTACTTTAAACAGACCTTGATGTTTAGCTTGACTGCAACAATAAGGGCAATTAAGGTGGCAAGGCCAGCCAAGCACCTCCATGTCATTTTAACCTGGTTATCAGGATCTGGGTGATGCAATCCAGCCAACGGCCAGCTTGCCAGCAAAACTCAGTAGGACGATAACTCACCATGGAAGAAACGTGAATCATGCCATCTGACTTGGGAGGTCCAAACCGTGCAAAGGTTTCTCAAAGCAGCACTTGCCTATAGTACTAGAAAATGTTTTTTCCCTCTTACAGGTGTGCCAAATTAAACTGAGATACACATTCTCCTTCGGCCATCACTCAAGTCGATTTGACAAAAGCAGGAATACTGGCCCCTTCAGGGGACCCAAATTATAACATAAGGGACTTGGGATGAAACTGTGACTATGGAATAGGAGTTATGAGAGGGACCTGCTGCATGTAGAAGACCCACTGTCAATCAGCAGAGTGTGTTTCCTACAAGATATAAAACCCCAACAAGCACCTGTTTGTTTTGGCATCATCTTGTGCTTTTTTTACACACCTTAACTTGTTTAAAGTTAACACAACATGGCTGGGAATTCATTTACTTATTTACCTACTTATTTATTTACAGTACTAACTATATTTATATACTGTCTTTCTGCCCAAACACTCAAATATATGCAGTGGATTTTCACGCACATACAGTGGTACCTCGAATTACATACGTTTCAGGTTACATACGCTTCAGGTTACAGACTCCGCTAACCCAGACATAGTACCTCGGGTTAAGAACTTTGCTTCAGGATGAGAACAGAAATCGCGTGGCAGCAGCGGCAGCCCTCATTAGCTAAAGTGGTACCTCAGGTTAAGAACAGTTTCAGGTTAGGAACAGACCTCTGGAACGAATTAAGTACTTAACCTGAGGTACCACGGCACTTTTTGAAAGAGATCCTATCAATTACTTATATGGGGCTGTTTGCTTTTATTATTTTTACCCTGTTTTTCTGTGTTTGGACACACAATGTAGCTTACAGAATTAAACAGACAAAAACCACCACTAAAACTAATGTGGAAAGCTCTGGAGATCCGGGCTCTATTAGTTCCAGTGACAACAATGCAGGCTTCTTCCTCTTCGAGGGCTCCTTCTTAGGCCCAGTGCGGATATATCCTTAGTCTCCAACCAAGGTTATGCCTGTCATGGTTATCAGTCCTGATGCCCCTGCAGCTAGATTGCAAAAGCAAAGTTGCAGCCTTAGACCTGGTTTCATTTTGAGGCTTACTGTCCCTACTGCAGAGTTTAAGCTATCAAAGAGACCACTCTGAAACACTGCTCCTTGTTCAGTGGTATCTCAGGTTAAGTACTTAATTCGTTCCGGAGGTCCATACTTAACCTGAAACTGTTCTTAACCTGAAGCACCACTTTAGCTAATGGGGCCTCCTGCTGCTGGAACACAATTTCTGTTCTTATCCTGAAGCAAAGTTCTTAACCTGAAGCACTATTTCTGGGTTAGCGGGGTCTGTAACCTGAAGCGTATGTAACCTGAAGCATATGTAACCCGAGGTACCACTGTAGTGACTCCAAAACTTATTTGATCACTCACTGTCCATTATCCAGCCTCAATAACTTTATGCTGCACATTAACCTGTTTGTCCTTCTGAATATCCACATATAGAGTTCCAAGGAACACCCAAAAAGAGAAAATGCTGCATAACACTTAGGAACAAAGAAAGGGGTCAAGGCTGCCAAGAGTTGCAGATCCACATTATACTTATTCAGGCATTTGTAATAGGGTCTAACTAAAATGAAAGTGCATGCACAAACACCCTAGCTCTTGCATCCTCCAGGTCTATCATTCTCCGTGTGTTCCAATACATCTGCCTGAAGCAAGGAAGACTCCTGTACTCATGGAAGCTTCCCTTTGTTCTGGAACCCTGCTTTTCCAGTTTTCCAAAATGCATGGGAACTCAACAAGTACAAGTGATTTCCCAAGTGCAGGCTGCTGCCCTAGAACACACAAGGGACAACAGGCTTGGGGAATGCAGAGCTAGTGTGTTCATGTACACTTTCCCTTCCTAGAATATTTTGGTTAGTCATTTACAAACACCTATAATATTTTGGTTAGTCATTTACAAACACCTGAACAGACTACTCTCAACTCAAAACCCCATTCTTTAAGAGAAGAGCAGTGGACTGAGTTGCTGATAGGCAGAGTATTTGGTGAAGAGTTTACAGGAACAGTAGCAGAGCTGAGATTATTACCAGCACACCATCTCTTTCCGAAACAAGAAAGGTGCACTTCTATATGGCACTGACTGAGGCTGGGTGGATCTCTGAATCTTATATACTTCTAATTGCACAAGAACAACCAAATTGCCCAAGCGCACCCAAAGTTTCTCCCACACTCTTAAAATACAAATCAGGACAAGATAAGGGAACCACTCTTAGGTAAACCTTGTGCAAACAAGAGCTTACTTCCTCCATTAATGCTTCAGGGAATACAAGCTTACACCCCGCTAAAGCTCTTGCTTTCTTCACCTGTAAACCAGAAGAATCCTTGGGGGAAAACAGGTTCTGCCATCCCCATTACAGAATCCCAGCTCAAACCTTAATGTAACATCTTATTGGCAAGTACAGTCTTAACATGTGCAAGCAAGAGACACATGCTCTTTAAAAACCACACAGTGAGTGGAATTCGTTCAATGTACCGTATTTTCCGCCCCATAGGACACACCGGCCCATAGGACACACCTAGATATTTTTTTTTGGGGGGGGGAATAAAGGGGGAAAAATTATTCCCCCCCAGGCACGCCCCGTGTTTCGGGCTGCTGCCCGCAAGCCTTGGGAGCCCGGGGGACACTCCCGCCGGGCTCCCAAGGCTTGCGGATAGCTTCCTGAAGCCTGGAGAGCGAGAGGGGTCGGTGTGCACCGACGCCTCTCACTCTCCAGGCTTCAGCGAAAGCAACGCGTAGCCTCTGGAGCGCGGAGGGAGCGCTCCCTCTGCGCTTCGGAGGCTTCCCGTTGCTATCGATGAAGCCAAGGAGCCTGCATTCGCCCCATAGGACGCACACACATTTCCCCTTCATTTTTGGAGGGGAAAAAGTGCGTCCTATAGGGTGAAAAATACGGTGCCACTAAGTGGGGTATGTGTTTGAGGAATTAGGCCCACTCATGCAATGGGACTCCCCCCCTCAATGCACTTCTAAACCTGTTCTGGGGTTCCCCCAACAAGTTAGTTGTATCCCACCCAATGTTTTTGAGGCCGTGGAATACGTATCACTGGGACTAACACTATCAGCATATATGCTGTGACTTGACAATATATTAAGTATGTCCAGCCAAAGAGCACTCTCAAGAACTTGGCACTTCCTTTACACAACTCAGATAAAGCAATACAAGAGCAGAAAATACAAAAGACCAGCCTCCCCTCTTTGCAGCTAGCAACTGATGTCATGTAGCTGCAACAGGCATCGCAGATGGAAAACTAAGATAAGGCAGCCCTTCTCCTGCTACTGGCAATTATTGTTTAAAGCAGAGGCAGAAAAAGAGAACAGCAATTAAAAAGGAAGAGGGGAACCCAGCTGGGAGAAGAAACGATGGATTGGGAACATAAAGATGAAGAGCTTATATTGCCAATGCAGGCAAGTGCCCACCTCAATCCCACCACACATTTTGTGCATACCTGAATAGAACCAGAGACTTATACTGTAAAGGAAAGTTACCAAGGGAAGAGTGACACCTTTCTACAATGTACTGTGCAGTTGCCCCCAACGCATTTTTTTCCACTACTAAAAAAGCACCTGTTTGAACTTTCAGGGAACGGTGATTGGAGCCAAGCTTTTATTACCTTTACCAGCAGAAGGCACACGTTTTGTTTTATTGCAGTGTTTTTTTAGATGAGCATTTTATTATGTTAGGTTATCTGTATGCTTGCTCTGGGCTCCTTTGGGAGGAAATGAATGTAACAAAAAATAAATAAATCGTTAATTGCTCCTTTCTACAATGTACTGTCCAGTTGCCCCCCAACACATTTTTTTTCCAACACTAAAAAAAACACCTGTTTGAACTTTCAGGGAACAGTGATTGGAGCCAAGCTTTTATTACCTTTGCCAGCAGAAAGCACAAATTTTGTTTTATTGCAGTGTTTTTTTAGATGAGCATTTTATTATTTTAGGTCATCTGTATGCTTGCTCTCGGTTCCTTTGGGAGGAAATGAATGTAACAAATAATAAATAAATAAATAAATAAAACATTAATTACTCCTTTGTAGTTATCAACACTTGTGAAAAACATTCACATATTGTATATGTTTGAAACTGAAGCCAGACACATCCCTGGAGACCCTTGCATATCCAGGGTGGTTCTCAATCACACCAGATTTGAGCAGATCCAAATACTACATCCCAATAATTACACTCACTGTAAGCAAGACAAATACTCCACATGTAGGACCCACAATTTGCCTCCCCCCTGCTCAAACATCTACAATTTTAGCCCAGCATTGTAAGTATCACAGAGACAGCTGAAATCTCCAGACACCCACATAATACAATTAAGAGTGCTGGAAATGCAATTACTCCCTGAAGAGAAAGAACAGGCACCACCACAAGAAGCAAAATTTAAAAGAGAAATAAAAAGCTAAAAATCAAAAAAGGAAAAGGGGGAAGGTATTTGGGAGAGGATTAGGAGCAGAGAGATGAAGAGCTTACTCGGGTCACTACAAGTCTGGCTCATCTGGCTTTTGTTTCAGACCCAAGTTAAGTATGTCCTAATTTTAACTTCACTATCTACTTGCCCTGCTGCATATCTGTACTACGCAGAAACAGAACAGATTTCCTCAGTCATCAAAATTTAGTCAAAGTACAGCAACAGAGCAGGCAGAAGTCAGGAATGGGGAAAAGGTAAATAAGCCCAAAATAAATGCTCTGGGATTAGCCATTTGCAATCGATTGGTTAGGGAATATAGTGAGTCTGGAGTTCAAATAAAATTGTCAAATGGCCCTTTATCCTAGGGAAAAAGCCACAGCCAGACTTTTCAGCAAGACAACAGCAAACAGCATATTGAACTTTCAATAGAAGGCAGAAAATTAGACTGTAGCAAAGGAGAACACAGATCACGAAGAAAAAATGGGCACTCGGAAAATAGCCCAATAGAAAGAGACTGCTTTCAAGAAATGTCACTTGTTACAGGATGTGTGTGCATGGTGCGTTTGATGCCTCTAATACATCCCACAACTTTATCACTGCAATCTTGCAGCAAAAGAAAATGCTTACTAGGAAGCTGCGCTACTTTCCAAATACATTAGACTAGAGGCCTACTTTGCCCTTCCAACATTCCACCATGCGGGGGTGTGAGCCAGGCAGCAAACATTAATTTATAGATTCATGCATTGCTTCCCTTCCATGAAACAATTGCTAGTATTTCTTCCACTTTAGGAAATACTAGCAACCAGCAGCATGACGTTGATTACTCATGTTAAGGGATACTCCATCCCAACTTCACCCTTTTGACAGCTGACCCTTTTGCCCTCTAAGCATCCTAGGAGCAGCTTAAAGGTGATCAAGTTGTTTAATAAGGGCTGGGGATCACACAAGAGGTGGGAAAGGAGGCACAGTTTCCTAGCTTAGCTACATTTCCACCAACATGCACCAGTTTAGCTGCTTCAATCCACCTGCTATAAAAAGGAACCAGAATATGCCTGCTGCACCTTTCCCCTAGATACCAAACTTAAGACTGGGGGAGGGAGCATACAACCGCCCCTGTCAGAGGGAATGAGCAGTTTCCCACCCAGAGGTCACGTGGACAGGAAAAAGCCAAGTCTGCAATTGCCAAGGCCTGATATTCCCAAAACATATGATCATGGAAATCTCAAAATGAAGTCAACCCTCTTAATGGGAAGAGAGGAGAAAGGGATATATTACACAGCAACAGTTTCTTCTTTTACCTCTTACCCACCAACCAACCACCGCAGTTCACCATTTCGTTGTCTTTCTCCACCCCACCCCCCGGGGGACGGACATAATAAGGATCCCTCTCCCTTTAAGATTTCATACGGGAGGAGAAGCAGCAACCTAACGGGGTAATAAAGTAGAGAACATCTTTCAACAAGCCTAGACCTAACGCAACGTCCTCGGAAAGAGAAACGTGGAAGTGGAGCGGTGGATAAGGCAGTCCCACCCAAGGACACAGACGTTCCCAGCACAGGCCCCACTCCCCACTGGCTTGGCTACAATCGCGTTACGAGACCCCGCGCCCTACGAGTCCCCATAAAATTAGAGCTGGAAGGGGGTCCCCCCCCCAAGGGACATCTAGCCCAACCCCCTGCAATGCAAGAATTTATTTTTATTTTTGCCCAGCGTAGGGCTCGAACCCACGACCCTGAGATTTAAGAGCCCGGCGGATCCGATGCGGGAACACCCAAGTTGCACAGAACCAGGGCAAGACGAACCCCCCCCCCCACTGCAACGGCAGATCCCAAGGGATCCGGAAGATCCCAGCTGCTGCTCCTTAGCAAGAGTTGGGACGCAACCCCCCACCACTCAAACACGCGCTACACAGCCTCCCACCCCTCGCGAGGCCTCCGGGCAAGTCTCGTGGAGGGCGCGGCCCCTTTAAGGGCGGCCTGTCAGAGGCCCCGGGAAGGGCGAAATGGCCGGCGGCGGGCGGGGGGGGGGGGAGGCGAGGCGAGAAAGAAAATTTCACCTCACCTTGGCACCCAAGAGGCGCGCGGCCGCCCTGCTGCTGGCAGTCAACAAGGTCATGGCGAGCGAGGAGCGGCGAGAACCTGACGCGGCGGCGAAGGGGCGAAAACAGGCGGCCGCCTCGAGGAGGAGAGGGAAGTCCGGGGGTGGGCGGGGAGGAAAGAAGGGAAGCAGGCGAGGCCAAGGTTGAAGAGCGGCAGCAGACGCCTGAGGAAAAGAGCGGCAGCGGCTGCGCCCGGCAGGGTCCTCACAACGCGGCGGCGGCGGCGGCGTCAGCAGCGGAGGGGCGGGGCCTTGCCCCGGCGGAGGACCCCGAGGCTATTAACATAAACGTCGCCGAGGCGCCATTGGGCGGCGCGGCGGGAGGGGCGGGGCTTGTCTGCGCGCGGGCGGGCAAGGGCGTGGTCCTGCCTGGGAGTGAGGCGCCCCAGTCAAGCGCCTGATCTGCATGGCGACAGCGTCTGAAGTAGCCTCGTCTGCACACACACACATATATATAAATTAATACGGGTTCAGCTGGAGGGACTGGGAGTACTTGGTGTTGCCAGTCTTGTGGGCTTTCCGTAGGCGGCTTGGCTGGGCTAGATAGGCATTTGTCTGATACTGGAAGGCTCTTCTTTTAGGCTAACTTTATTCCTAACTTCTCCCCCCCCCCCAATTGCTTAGTAAAGGTAAAGGGACCCCTGACCATTAGGTCCCGTCGTGGCCGACTCTGGGGTTGCGGCGCTCATCTCGCTTTATTGGCCGAGGGAGCCGGCGTACAGCTTCCGGGTCATGTGGCCAGCATGACTAAGCCGCTTCTGGCATACCAGAGCAGCGCACGGAAACGCCGTTTACCTTCCCGCCAGAGCGGTACCTATTTATCTACTTGCACTTTGATGTGCTTTCGAACAGCTAGGTTGGCAGGAGCAGGGACCGAGCAACGGGAGCTCACCCCGTCGCGGGGATTCGAACTGCCGACTTTCTGATTGGCAAGTCCTAGGCTCTGTGGTTTAACCCACATGCCACCCGCATCGCTTCTTGTTGTTGTTTAGTCTTTGTGACCCCATGGATCAGAGCACACCAGGCACTCCTGTCTTCCACTGCCTCCCGCAGTTTGGTCAAACTCATGCTGGTAGCTTCGAGAACACTGTCCAACCATCTTGTCCTCTGTCGTGCCCTTCTCCTTGTGCCCTCCATCTTTCCCAACATCAGGGTCTTTTCCAGGGAGTCCTCTCTTCTCATGAGGTGGCCAAAGTATTGGAGTCTCAGCTTCAGGATCTGTCCTTCCAGTGAGCACTCAGGGCTGATTTCCTTAAGAATGGATAGGTTTGATCTTCTTGCAGTCCATGGGACTCTCAAGAGTCTCCTCCAGCACCAGAATTCAAAAGCATCAATTCTTTGGCGATCAGCCTTCTTTATGGTCCAGCTCTCACTTCCATACATCACTACTGGGAAAACCATCGCTTTAACTATACAGACCTTTGTTGGCAAGGTGATGTCTCTGCTTTTTAAGATACCGCATCACTTACCGTGGAACTCATTGGGACTTGATTCAGAGTAGAAATGAGCTGTAAGGTTCGCCCTGCGCCAGGCAAGTATTCAATTTTGTATACCGCCTTTCATCCGAAGATCCCAAGGCTGTCTAGGGATTCCTAGGAAAATCCTAATGCATTTTCCAGAATTTAATATACACAACTTCTTAGTTATCTCCTACCTTGAGACTTCCCTGCCCATGCCACCATGGCTTCCTATTTGTTCCTTATTTTGCTGCATATCCTTTTACATCAACCATTTTCAATCTATACAATAACCGAATAGTTGTTGCTGCTGCTCATGTATCTAACCCTACTTGAAGATTTATTTGACTATACCATATATATTTGTGTGGAGAAGTGTGTGTTGCTCCCCCTGCAACACACACTTCCCCACACAAACATATATGTTTCCTCTTCAGGCTGAGCCCTCTTAACCTAAACTGGACAAAAGTTGTGAAACTTAAAGCCCAAATTTGCATTCATGTGTTTTTGGCTAATTTCCCACATAATTAAGGGATTTTTATGGCGACTCACTGCAAATGGTTAATATGGTTGATAATTTTAGGCTAAGTTACTTCATTTATTCACCCCAGGTGGTAATGATCATCCCATTTTTGACCCCTGCCCCATAGACTAACAGCATAGGGACATCACTCAAGCATCATGCTAGTTCTGACACAATTTTGGATTCTATCACGTAGAACCAGAGCTGGTGGTAAAGAGTGACACTGCATTAGATGTTGCAGAACAAAAGCCTAGCATTAGCCAGGCAAGCAACATCAGACCAGTGAACTCTGTCTAGGCCACTTGCTCTATTTGCTTCAAACACCACACTCCCAGAAGCTGCAAAGCCCAAAGCACACATCCTGCTATTATCATGGCCAGGCTGCCCCCTCATGCAGCAGATGTGTGACCAGAGTGCAGAGTCCTCATGCTGAACCAGGGCAAAAAGGTCACAGTAGTATTCTCTTTCCAGATTGCATCAGAGGCTATTTCAATTAGTCCTGCAAGGACTTCCAGTCATTCATGATATGAGTTACGTCCATTTGTCTATGTAGATGAACAATCCCTACATTTCAATTTTTAAATTGAAATTTTTAAATAAGGAAGGGAAGGGGTAGAGGAAGACACCCTATTTCAGTTTTGCTTCTACAAGTTTTTCTTCTTCACCATGTTATCCATGGATGCAACACACACAGGCTGTATTCATGACATAAGTCAGGAGGCTGTATCTCTCAGAAGCATAACAAACAAACTAAACAGCCAATTTAGTTCTCTTGTTGCCATAAAATAATAGGTAATGAAATTTATACTGATAATTTTGTTTGAAGTACTACTCTGTTGTTTTTGGAGTAAAGCTAGTCTGAGGAATAAACAGGGGAGCAGATTTGGGAAGAAAGAGATTTAAGTTATTTGAGAATTGGCTTTCGAGAGAACATTGGAAAACAGGGTCAAGAATAAAAATTTGAAGAAGATTTGACTCTACTCTTCTACCTTACACAGTTGTATACTGCTTTTCTTTTTGTACAGTTTCACCACTTGTAATTTTGGGCTACTTTGTGCACCTTTCTACATTGTTGGGAAGGTTGGGCATAAACCTGTTAATGAATCAGTTCTTTTTCAGCTGTGACCTCTGAGCAACTTCCCTGCGTGAATTGGAATTGTACGGAAGCGAAACAAGCATTTTATAGTAATACAGACTTTGCAGCAAAAATTAGCATAAGACTAATAGAATAATATTGAGTTTAATGTATAAAGATGAGGCTTACGGTAACTTTCTTACCACTACAGCTTCACTGCACTTCCTTGACTAAGTAGCATCTGGTTGGATTTCACTATCCCATGGGTAAAATTATAGGACAGAATGGACTTAGCTAATAAAGTCATATTCACCCAGAGCCTCTAAAGTCAGCTGGCATGGCAGACCAAAGTTTCTCGGGGACCGCTGCTCATTACATGGTAATAATAATCTGCATCTGAGCAAATTTGTGGCAGAGGTTAAGATTTAGACCAGAGAATAAGTTCACTCCCAAGCTTGGAGGCAATACTGGCTCAGGATCTATGATTTCCAAATAGTTGCTAGCAGCTGTCAGAAGAAACAGAAACTTCTCCCTCAATTCTTCCCACAGCCTGATTTTTCTTTATGTCTTGACTGAGCACACAAGGGGAGTACAGTTCCACTGTTGCCCTTTCAACAATGCAGCATGGCAAACTTGCCTCTCCTTCTTGTGCTGATTGATAGCATTACAATACAGTAGGATAATCTCCTCCCTCCATACTTAAGCTCCTTCCTCATTATCTTTAAATCACTAAAATCCACTAATTTTCCTTTAGTTTTGATCCTCCAATCCCTATGCCCAGTGGAAAGAGCCAGCTAGTCTAGGGTAATTATCTGCTAAATAAAAATCTTTCAACCAGCGTTTTACATTATCAATACAGTGGTACCTCGGGTTAAGTATTCACCGTATTTTTTGCTCTATAAGACTCATTTTTCCCCTCCTAAAAAGTAAGGGGAAATGTGCATGCGTCTTATGGAGCAAATGCAGGCTGCGCAGCTATCCCAGAAGCCAGAACAGCAAGAGGGATTGCTGCTTTCACTGCGCAGCGATCCCTCTTGCTGTTCTGGCTTCTGAGATTCAGATTATTTTTTTCCTTGTTTTCCTCCTCCAAAAATTAGGTGCATCTTGTGGTCTGGTCATCTTATAGAGTGAAAAATATGGTAATTTGTTCCGGAGGTCCATTCTTAACCTGAAATTGTTCTTAACCTGAAGACCACTTTAGCTAATGGGGCCTGCTGCTGCTGCCGCGCCACCGGAGCACGATTTCTGTTCTCATCCTGAAGCAAAGTTCTTAACCCAAGGTACTATTTCTGGGTTAGCGCAGTCTGTAACCTGAAGCTTATGTAACCTGAAGTGTATGTAACCCGAGGTACTACTGTACACACATGCCGCCACGCACAACTAAAGGAAAAAAATTGTAAGGAGTTCCTTGTTGATCATCTCAGTCACAGCATGATTTATTTTCTTGCCATCACTGGCCCATTTGTTTTTAAACAGGTATTAAAAGCCCTTTGAAGAGTATAACGACCCCTCCCCCAATTCCAAGTGCTCAATATCAGCACCCTTGTGGATTTTACAAGCCAGATACTGGCTTTCACCAGGAGCCAGTCTATACATGTGGAGGCTGGTAAAACAGCTGCAAGGCACAGACAACCGCTCCAGAGGCATAATATATAAATTGGCTTGCTCCTCCCTCTTGGTACAGGTTAGAAAGATGTATGTTCCTACTCCCCCACTCTTTGCACTCAAAGCACGGATTGCACAGACAAATTAAATGACTTGCCCGGTGTCATTATAAGGTGGTAGCAGAGCCACAATGGAGCACAACAAGTTCTTCTATTCAAGTTTGGATTAACTCTGCCTCTGAGAGCTGGAAATGAACCCAGGAGCTGTGTTGTTGGTCTCTTGACTCCAACCTACAGATCAATGCACCTGCACATAGCCACTAAGTATTAAAACACACACACACAGAGGAATGGGCTACGCAGTAGAAAAAAACAAGACTTGGATCCACATATGGAAGTGTCTCTTGTTCCCTTTAAAAATAGCAAACAGAAAAGGCCTGATAACGGTGGGTTTCTAAAAAGTCAGGTGAGTGATACTGCATCACTTATTCACTTTAAAAATTTGATAAAGAAGCTTTGTTTGTGTTTTCTTTTAGAGATACAATGTTGTTCACAGATTGTAAGGTGTGTGCCCCCCCAAAGGCTGCTGGGACAATAATTATTGGAGTTAGGAAGAGGGAGGTGGTCTACAAGGACTTTGCCAACTCATCCACCAGACCAGGCAGGCCTTTGCGCTTCATAGTTCATCATGTGGGAGATGCAAGGCGTGGTCACACAGATCTACAACAGAAGCACAGACAATTCAATTCATTACAAGAACTGGAACTTCCAGATAGACAACAGAGCTGATTCAAACTTGCCCAATATTATATCATAGCAGCAGTCCCCACAAGAAGGTGTAATGGTTGTACTTCTTCACTCTACACAAAAAACCCAATAGTTCTCAGTCTGAATTACTCCCCTACAAAATGAGGCTTTATCCAAAAATATAGTAAATCTAAATGTTGTAATGTAAAAAAATAAAAATTTCATAACACAACCTTTTCTTTTTAAAAATCTCAGCAATTGTTTTCAGTTTTATTTTCTGAAGCTGAACTCGAGATTTGGTGCTGATATTTGACTGATGATATGTGGACAAAGTGGAACTCATTTTAACAAAATGTGGTGATCACGGGGCAACATTTTATTGGGCGAGGTCTTCTGCACTCTAGCCTGCTCCTTTTCACTGCTCCAACCCTACCAACTTTCATTTCAGTCATGCATACTAACAGCTCCTGATAAAAAAAGTCCATTTTAAAACACTCCCCTTGTAAAAAGGTATTCCACTGTGCAGAGCTTACTGCAGAGTTTGTTCTAACAGAATTGCTAGTGAATGGACAAAAAAGTATGGACTCCTCATCCAAGGGTTAAAAATTTGTTCCTCAATCCTACATCTGCACAGCACATGGGTCATCAATTCACATGCTGTCTGCCAGCCATATTATCCACCTGTGAGTTGTTCCGCATACACAAATACATTTCTGAAGTCCCCAGCAGTTCTGAGCTTTTGATAAAAAAGGGTAGCGTTCACCTTGATGCATCACGAGTTGCAAATATATTAAAGAGCTATCCTAAATTGTCATTTGCCGAAATATCTCTGTCAGCCTCTGCTCTTTTTCTCACAGCCAGGTCTTGCCCAAGAAACTTTTCACCACAAACAAAATTCACAGTTCGAATCACCCTTTTCTCTTCTGTAGGGAAGATTAAATCAATAATGACTCAGCAATTGCTTTCGGGCCACAGGATCAAACAGGGTTAGCTTATCTTCCTAATCATCATGAACATCACGAGACTAGCCACGCAATCCCAAGGACTCTGGCGAAGTCGTAGTATGAACAGATCAGGTGAATATGTAATTGATTTGGGTGACAGCCAATTATTAAGCCACTTCTACAGGCCTACAGCAACTGTGATCCTCACCTTGCTGATCTGTAAAAGTAATAGGTGGTCATAAAGAATCAACTTTGGCTAGACTTCCTCGCTCAACTTGGCTTTGAGCCTAAAACCAGGTGGATTTGTGTGTTAATTATTTGGCTGGGTACTACAAATAGCCTGTTACGACCTGGTGGTCAGAAATAGGTGCTGCATTTTGGCTGTGCCAACGTGGCATGCCTCCAACCCTCAAACACTGGAGGGTAAAGGTCAGGTGAAAACAACACAGTCAGGTTCGTAGTCCAAAAATAGCTCAGTGCTACAGGAAGAGGCAGTTTCCTAAACGGACCCCTGTCAACAGGCTGCTTGTCATTCCTCTGAGAGCCAGTGAAAATCCAGCAGGAAAGTGAAGGCAGGAAGAGACTTTTCATTTGTCAGTTTTATCGGCTCCAAGGACTTTCCTAAACTGACCAAGAAATTAACAGGAAAAAAGAAACTTCAGAGAATGCAACTCTCAGCATACTTTCACATGCCCAGGTATTTTGAGTTTCTAGGACAGCTAAAACATTTTGTAGATATCTAATACGGCGTTGCTTAGCCCAAACCCAAAAGGCAGGTAAATCTAGGACAAAGACAATTCTGGAGGAACAATGTATTTTTTTTACTTATTTTGCATATCAGTACGCCAACCTTCAATCAAACAGTTTCATTTAGCTACACTGTGCCCAAACAGGCTCAATTCAAGCCATGGAAGGTTACAGTTCAGTGTGAATTGACAAACCATAAAAAGGAAAAGGACCCCTGACAGTCCAGTCCCGAACGACTCTGGGGTTGCAGTGCTCATCTCACTTTACTGGCCAAGGGAGCTGATGTTTGTCCGCAGACAGTTTATCCGGGTCATGTGGCCAGCATGACTAAGCCGCTTCTGGTGAAACCAGAGCAGCGCACGGAGATGCCGTTTACCTTCCCGCCAGAGTGGTACCTATTTATCTACTTGCACTTTGACGTGCTTTCGAACTGCTAGGTTGGCAGGATCAGGGACCGAGCAATGGGAGCTCACCCCATCAGGGGGACTCGAATCGCCGACCTTCTGATTGGCAAGCCCAAGGCTCAGTGGTTTACACCACAGCGCCACCCACGTCCACCATAGCCAATGGTCATTCCTTTGCATCCAGATAATTGGGAGTGAACTTCTGATGCCAAGTGCAGAAAAAGTGGGAAACAAATGTGTGCCTCTGTTGGCTTCATCTCACTTATTTGTATCCTACCCTTCCTCCAAGTTTATCCAGTGAGCAGAGATCTGAACCTGGCTTTCCCCACTCTAAACCACTATACCACCCTGGTACTCACTGTTTTAAATTTGCAAGCTGAAATCATGGTTTGGTGCAGTGTCTGAACTGAGACACAGAAACAAAGCACATGGCAAAGCTGAAACTGGTCAACAACCTGCGGTTTCCTATCTGCTAGATAACAACGTATTGTTCAATCTTATCCATTCATTTCTTGTGGAAAAGAACCCTATGCAAAAAACAGTGGTGGCCAAACTTGGCCCTCCAGCTGTTTTGGGGCTACAATTCCCATCATCCTTGACCACTCGTCCTGTTAGCTAGGGATGATAGGAGTTGTAGTCCCAAAACAGCTGGAGGGCCAAGCTTGGCCGCCACCGACTAAGGCTTTCTCCAGTTAAAGGAATCTCGGTCTGAACTCCTTGCCCCTGCTGCACCCCTGATCAAATTCACCCTACCCTTCTGGAGTCTTTCCTCCTACTGCAAATAGCAAGCGGTGGGGAGGAAGACCACATTGACTCCAGGTGAATAAAGGCAGAGCTGCCTCCCTTCTCCTATATTGCCTGCTCTGCCTCAGAGACACTGAGGACGGAAAGACAGACCAGGTGAATCACTTGCCATGAGTGACAGCCCTGAAGCAAAAAAAGGCAGGGATACGAGGCGAGGCCACAGAGAACCCTTTAGGTTTACTATTTATAGCACCTGCACTGTTCTCTCGGCATCTGTGAGCTCCAGTTACTACAGGACGCCATTCTATGGATGTTGTGAGGCACTGCAGAACGCTATGGGGTATTGGCAAGCAATGCCAAGGACAGGTCGCGGTGGGAGAGCAGCAACTTTGCCTCGTTGCCAGGAGGTAAGAAAAGATGTTCCGCTCAACAGAACCAGCCTGTTTCAGTTCAGCTGCCTTTACTGTTTCTAAGCGTGGAGAGAGGAAGCCAAGCACAGGAAGCTGTGCCAGGAGAAGAAGGTCATCTGTCTCTTAGGAACATTCTCCAAGGTCAAAGCGCAGCCAAACTCCTACCTGAAGTTTCTCTTCCTAGAAACTTAGTACAGCAACTGTTCAGAAGAGGGCAAAGTCAGAGCTTGTTAATCAGGCAGTGTTTAGCTGGGAACTGAACTAAAGCTTCTCCCCTTCTGAGACAAGCTGAAGCTCGATGGAATGAGATGCCTGTTCCCTGAAGTTTGAGGGAGAGAAGTCCCTTTTATTTTTAGTGATATCAAGGTCCTTCAACCAATTTGAATGGTATTCGTCAACTGGAAAATTAATTCAGTGCTCCAAACCCCTGCTGAGCACCAATTTTATCCAGCAGAAAGAACTTTGGGTGAAAGAACTTAACACCAGTCAACAAGAGCAGAAATCGAAAGCAGGTTCGTAGGAAGGCAAGATGACCCTGATTATTTTCTACATTGAAATAGAAAATAAGCTAGTGGAGTCTGTAACCTGAAGCGTATGTAACCTGAAGCATATGTAACCCGAGGTACCACTGTATTTTATGGCGTAGGGCCTACAGGGCAAGAGCTGCTGTGCTTCTAAGGCCTGAAATTCAGCCAAATCTGCAAAGATTACGTTTCGCTAATAAAGAGTTGACTCCAGCTTTCGACGGAGTGAATTACTGACCGGCTTGATCTGCAAACAGCCTAGTCCTTTGCTTACCTGTTCGTTTGCTGCATAGTCGGTCCTTGACATTTTCTGCCTCATGGGAGAAGAATTCTATGAACTCATCTTCATATTCTTCAGCTATACTCTCACACTGCAAAGGGGAACCAAGGAAGTCAGCCGTGCTATACACCGTGCCTGCAACGTACGTTCTTTGATGTAGGCACCAGCTACCTGTTCCACTTCCCTAATACGTATTGCAAAGCGTGGAGCTGGTCCAGAGTCGTGGCTGCAATTATACCATCGCAACTGCAGCATCGAATGTCTGTCACCATAACCAGCTGCAAGTATTAAGATAGAATTCGGAAGGAAAAGAGGCTACAGGTTGCAGCCAGGAGGTTCCACTGGAGTCTCCTTTTTTTCTCCAGCAGCCAAGTAGTCCCACACCCAGCTTCACTCTCTGCACCACTCACCGCGAACTTCAAGCTCGATGTCATATCGGTATCAAATTTGGTTTGAGAAAGGTCCATCTTGGCCCCGTCGCGGGACACCACCCTCACATAGCTTTTCCGGTGGGTGGAAGGATCTTCCTTTTCGCCATACTCTTTCATCTTGTCACAGATGCGCTCCAACAATTCCGTCAGGTGAGCTTCAGACCTGGCATAGGGCACCTGTGGAGGAATGGCAGCTTGCTATGAAGGTGGGAAAAGACTCCCCCACCTTTACCTTTATCAGATCCTATTGTAACCTAATTTTCCTCGGGCACCACGCACGTCTTACAACCTATCACTGAGGAGTAGTCAATCATTTTGCCATTTTACCAAAAGGAGGACACTGTAATGATTGCCTTAGTTTTCATCTTTCTGTGACAACCTAAGTCGCCAAACAGAAGGACCAATGGCAGCCACTAAGATCTGGAACTTGGGATAAAGAAATTATGTGGAACTATTGTTGAACTCTATATTCCCCCGCTCACGGGCTCCATGTTCCTCACCAGTCCCTTCTTAGCTGCACCTCTAGAATTTGAAATTTCTGTTTTAGGTGTGGAGAACCTTTGGCCCTCCATGAACTACAACTCCCATCAGCCCCAGAAAGCATGGCCCATTGCAAGGGATGATGGGAGCTGTCGTTCAGCAACATCTGGAGGTCCAGAAGTTCCCCACACCTAATATAAATACCACATTTTTTGCTCTATAAGACTCACTTTTTCCCTCCTAAAAAGTAAGGGGAAATGTGTGTGTGTGTCTTATGGAGCGAATGCAGGCTGTGCAGCTATCCCAGAAGCTAGAATAGCAAGAGGGATCACTGCTTTCGCTGCGCAGCGATCCCTCTTGTTGTTCTGGCTTCTGAGATTCAGAATATTTTTTTTCTTGTTTTCCTTCTCCAACAACTAGGTGCGTCTTATGGTCTGGAGCGTCTTATAAAGCGAAAAATACGGTAATTACTGATTTCTGTTTATTGTTGGGGGCTGCTTTGAGAGATGTAAAAGGATAAAAATGCAGGGATGTAGCCAGTGCTTCACGAGCTTAATTCTGTTGGCACAACCAGATTCATGTTTCTTCTCCTTCCCTTGTAAATCCCCAAAATTTGCTCCAGAGGATCCGTCAACCCCCCCAGAGCAGTTTTTGAGGGTGCACAGTGTGCTAGAGGGGACAGGAGAGGAAGTTCCATTTTGCACACAGAAGTCCACTGTGCCAGAAAAGCTGAAGAATTGGGTGCCGCCCATAAAAAATAAATTCCCTTTCACCAGGAGTTTAAAATCTCAGCACAAGGGTTTCCCCCATACATTTCTTCAGGGTGCTAACTATCTCCCTGACTTCCTATTTGTCAGATCGCCACAAAAGTCTCCAGAGATTCAGCCAATCAAGGGCAAGCATGAAACATGTTACCTCCACGACGGACTGGCTTCCATCTGGGTTGATGCGGAAGGAACCTATCTGGATCATTTTCTTGGGATCTACCTGAGATATTTCCCACTCCAGCTCATCCACTAGTGCCCGGCATGCTAAAACCAAAGAAAAAAAAGAAAGAAAAACTAGCTCCAAGAAGCAGTACTGATCATAGCACTCAGGAAGACAGCTACATTAACTTCATGATCCACTGCTCGATGCCAGGAACATTCTCAAGATTTGGCAGCTGAACAAATGCATTCTTCAGAACCCAGCATACTGCAATTGAAAATATGCCTTGCCTATGTCTTGTAACAACCATTTATTTGCAGCACTTGATAGGAGAATTTATCATTTACGTTAGGCAAGTCGTGCATGCAGGGGAGTGAAAGCAAGTAGAGGTAAAATTGACAGCTCCTGACCTCGGCACAACATCAGCTGGTTCAGCGGCCTTGAGGGCAACAAAACAACTGCACTCTCTATTCCCCTATTCTTCTTTCTCCTCTGACGTAGCATCAGCAAGCAAGACTACCAAAGCAACAGTTGCTGCTTCTGGGACTTGTGCTTGCAACCCACGAAAAAGGGAAAATTCAATAGCAGGGGATGGGTAGTTATGCTAACACTCCCATAAGGCTTTTCTGAAGACACAGGTCCAGTGATCTCCTCTCCCATGTGGACACTGCCAAGCAATGCTTCTGTGTGACAGTGTTCCACATGGTGAGGCGTAATGTTTGTATCAGGGATGTGTGGGGCTGGAGCCGTCAAATCTCACACATTTGGGCTGACTTGCATGGACACGTAACGGCTCAAAGGGTTATGCCATTTCAGCGTCACTTTTCAGCAGCCTCTCCGTAGGCCAGACAATTCTGTTATTGTGAGCGGAAGGATGTTGCTTCAGGCAGGCAGGGAAGGCAGGAGCAGGTCACCTGTAGCCTTCCAGGTGCTGTTTGGCTTCTATCTGCCCCAGCCTGTGTGGCCGTCCATCAGGAATGATGGAAATTGTCCCGCAACAACATCTGGAGGGCCACAGGCTCCTCACCTCAGTCGGGAACTAATTTAACAGGAGTTTTGAACCAGGGTTTCCCAAACTTGGGTCTCCAGCTGCTGTTGGACTACAACTCCCATCATCCCAAGCTAGCGGGATCAGTAGTCAGGGATGATGGGAACTGTAGTTCAAAAACAGCTGGAGACTGAAGTTTGGGAAACCCTGTTTTGAACTGAGAAGGACTGAAGGCCCAGGAATGCTGGGTTCTGCTCAACTGAGTCACTCTACTCAGGCAAGGGTCTCTACAATAGCCTCCTCCTCAGGAAATAGCAGCAAACCGTGGCAAAGTCGTCCCCTTAATATGCATGGCAGCTACTTACTCCCAAGTCTCAGGCAAATGATTTTTTAAAGAGTCAAACACCCTTCTTATGCATCTCAGTTGCAGAGTCCCGTTGCACATAGCTGAAGTCTGTAGAGGTCACTTTTGCTGCAAAAAACTGGTGAGGTGCCTAATAAAGGGAAGGCCCTTGAGATCACAGAATCGTAGAATTGTGGGACCCCTGCAATTCAGGAATCTGCAGCTGTCCCATGCACAGCGACTGAACTGAAACCTTGGTGTTATCAACACCACACTCTAACCAACTGAGCTGTCCAGGCTGACCAGTTATCTGACCAGATCAGAGAGGCCAGATGAAAAACCCCTTGGAGCCTGTTTGAGCCCATGCCACCAGCTGCCCATCCCTAGGATAAGACCTTGCTGTGGCCAACCTTTCATCTCCAAAGAATGATGAAAACAATTAAAGAACAAATAGATGCAGCGTATTCCTACATGCACAGGAATGGAACCATTATGTTTATTTCAAACTAAGTACCTAGGTGCCCTCAGACTACTATTGTGGGGGGTCACTCAATGGGAACTGAGATAGGCTACCCTGAAAAAGTTTGCTGCCACCATTGCACATCACACTCTGCAACAGAGTGAGTGGACTGGGCAGCCTGGTCCATTTCCTAGAATACTCAGGTGCCAAATCAATGTAGAAAAGGATCTTTAAAGGCAGAGAGTGGTGTAAGCATTGCTTTTTTCTGGGGGGTACGCAGGGGTACACTAAACATTTTCTGAATCCAAGTTTGGCCTCATTGAGAGGCAGTATTTCAATATGAGTAGGAAAGTGAGAGTACAGTGGTGCCCCGCAAGACGAAAAACTCACTAGACGAAAGAGTTTTCCGTTTTGGAGGTGCTTCACAAAACAAATTTCCTATGGGCTTGCTTCGCAAGACGACAATGTCTTGCAAGTTCCTGCTGGTTTTTCCCCTTTCCCCCCCTTTTTCTAAGCCGCTAAGCCGCTTATCAGCTGATCCGATCAGCAGATAAGCCGCTAAAAGCTGCTAATAGCGCTAATCCGCTAATCCGTCAATGGGCTTGCTTCGCAAGACGAAAAAACCGCTAGACGAAGAGAATCACAGAACGGATTCTTTTCGTCTTGCGAGGCACCACTGTACCCCTAAACATTTTTTTTTAGAAAAAAAAGCACTGGGTGTAAGCAATGTTATTTTACTGCTCTGTATTTCTCAAGCTCCACCACCCATTTTCCTAATGAGATTGCTACAAGAGAGTCTGCTTTACCTCCACAGCGGAGATCTTGGCTCCTCCGGGCCAAAGCACCACTCAACAGCAGCAAGAGGGCAGCGGACAGGCAAACCGTGCTTGAAATCCAGCCATTCATCTTCAAGGGTGTGGGCAAGCGTCACAAGCTGCACAGAAAGTCAGAAGTTATCCCAGGGCTGCATGGAACCAATTATCTAGCTGGCTCGCAAACCCAAAAAAAGCAAACTGCTTCCGTTACCAGGAATCTCATCCTAACCTCCCACAGCCATGGAGACGTGTTCATGAGCCACATGCAAGCAAGCAGTCCAATGGCTGTGCTCAGTCAGGGCTCCGTAGTACGACTTATTATGCTAAGCAACACTCTCAAAGCTAGCATTTATCCCCACGTCCCAAGCTCAGCTTTAAAATACAAAGTGCCCTCTGTGTGACAGGCCAACAGCAGCAGCTATTCTGAGGCTGTTTTAAATGTTTGCTAGCTTGCTGTGCTTTCCACAGATGACGAAAAATAACCCCTCTGCAAAACCAAATTCAACACACAAAAGTGGGGGGGGGGAATGGGTGAACCGAAAAAGGTATGAAAAACTCCTGGACGGCTCCCAAGAGAAGAGGCAATACAGTATAGCCTATTGGGCATAGTGTTCACACCTATCAGATCAATCAAGAGTTAACAGAGGATAGGGAGAGATCTCACTGCCAACTAATATTTGTAAGTAGTGCTACATTCCTGGATTTCAAAACACGCTTCACTCCTAAAAGGACTCTCATTTCAAAACACGCTTCACTCCTAAACACGCTTCACTCCTAAAAGGACTCTCATTTTACCTCCATATCCTTGTACCTTTTCAGATCCCACTTCCTGCACCTCTAAGCTAAATCCCATGAGAACCTAATATATCCAGCAAAGTTATGAGACCCTAATATACACAGCAGTTATGAAGTAGAAACTTTCTAGGGCCACACCGCTTCTGACTTAGAGGTAGGGGGTTGAATTCTACTGAAGTAGAAGCAGGCCTATGAGGGAGAGGACATTTGGTGGTATCCAACTAGGTTTTACTCAGAATAGGCTCACTGAAATTAATGGACCTAACTTAGCAGTGTTCCTTAATTTCAATGGGCAGGAATTAACCAGTGATTCTGCCTTTGCAACAAAGGTCCCCCCCCCCCCGCCTCCACTCCTGCACTCCCCAAAATTGGCTCCGGGGGGGGGGTGCATCAGGAGAACACTCAAACAGCACACAAGTGGAAGGGGGGGATCGTTTTGTCTGGCAAGCCAAAATCCTGCTGTCCCAGAGTCTACTCTAAGTAAAATGTTTTTGAAGTCCATCCACTGTTTAGGATATATATATATATATATATATGCAGGTTTTGGTGTCTTCGGGTGTCTTCCCGTGTAAGAGTCGGGGTGTCTGTGCGACGTTTCGACGAGGTCTCACTCGTCATCTTCAGGCTGGTGCTTTCGGCTTCTTGTTACTGGAACAGAGCAGAGTCTGGTGTTTGAGTTCCTATAAATACTGTTGAGGGGTGTGGTGTATAGCCTCCAACGTTCTGGGCAGAGAGGAAGTTCCTAGATTAGTGTGCCTTTTCTTCTTTTGTTCCTTAATTACTTGAGGGATATCTTGGGTGATTTCATGAGTGATATTCTGAATACCACTGGGTGGGTCATTAAGTGTAGATTAGTTGCTAAAGCTTTCGTGTCTTGACCTCTTGAGCTTGTGAAGAGTTTTTCTGAGAAGATGGCTGTGCTGCATTTAGTTGTGCTCTGGCTTGGCTTCGTGTATAGGGGCGAGCTGTGGTTTTGTGCCTTGTGCCAGCCAGATCTGTGTAGGGATTGCAGGGGGGTGCAGCATCCGGAGGTGCCACTATAGTTTGGCTACTGGATGGAGTCTGTAATATGTCTGTGGAGAGGGTCTGGGTTTGGGTCTGGTGTGGTTGATTGGTGACGGCGTTCTGTGTGCCTCTGGTTCTGGTGTCGGTTTTTGTGGGGAGGGCTAATTTCCAGATGTCTGGCAGGCGGGACGTGTCGTCACGCTTGTTCATGTTGTGAGGGTGTTTCTCTATCTCGATGGCTTCCATGATTATTCTCTTGTGGTGATGTTCCATGTTAAAGAGCAATTTGGAATCTGCAAAATTAATTTCGTGTCCTGTTTCTTTCATGTGTTGGAAAAGAGAGGAAGTTTTTTCTTCTTTTTTGACGGCATTCTTGTGTTCTGCGATACGTGCATTTATTCGTCTGTTTGTTTGTCCAATGTACGTGGCTGGGCAGACTTTGCAGGGTATTTCATAGACCCCTTGGTTTTCCAGCTGGATTTTGTCTTTTGGGTTTCTGAGGATATTGGCTATTTTTTGGTTGGTGCAGAAGGCTGTTTTGATATTGTGTTTATGGAGGATTTTGCTGATTTTGTCTGTAGTGCCCTTGATATAAGGAAGGAGGGCCATGCCATTGTTTTCTTCTGTGTCTTGGTTTTTGGGGGGTGTTTCTTTTTGGATTAGCTTCGTAACCCTGTTTTTCTGGTATCCATTAGCGATTAACACATCCAACACGTACTTCATCCACAATGGACAAAGATACAAACAGATAGAAGGAGCACCTATGGGATCACCCCTCTCACCGGTCATCGCAAATTTGTACATGGAACACTTTGAAACCAATGCTTTAGACAAGTCAGAACACAAACCCAAACTTTGGCTCAGATATGTTGACGACACCTTTGTAATTTGGCCACACGGGAAAGAAAAACTAGATAGCTTCCTCACACATCTCAACAGCCTACACCCCAAAATACAATTCACTATGGAAATAGAAGACAACAACCAACTCCCCTTTCTTGACGTCCTAATCTACAAAAAACCTGATGGCTCCCTAGGACACACTATCTACCGGAAAAAAACACACACCAACCGCTACTTACATGCACAATCACACCACCACCCTGCACAAATAAACTCCGTAGCCAAGACTCTCATCTCCAGAACCAAACGCCTGGCTGACAAAGACCACTTGACAACTGAGTTACAGAATCTCTCAAATGTGTTAATCGCCAATGGATACCAGAAAAACAGGGTTACGAAGCTAATCCAAAAAGAAACACCCCCCAAAAACCAAGACACAGAAGAAAACAATGGCATGGCCCTCCTTCCTTATATCAAGGGCACTACAGACAAAATCAGCAAAATCCTCCATAAACACAATATCAAAACAGCCTTCTGCACCAACCAAAAAATAGCCAATATCCTCAGAAACCCAAAAGACAAAATCCAGCTGGAAAACCAAGGGGTCTATGAAATACCCTGCAAAGTCTGCCCAGCCACGTACATTGGACAAACAAACAGACGAATAAATGCACGTATCGCAGAACACAAGAATGCCGTCAAAAAAGAAGAAAAAACTTCCTCTCTTTTCCAACACATGAAAGAAACAGGACACGAAATTAATTTTGCAGATTCCAAATTGCTCTTTAACATGGAACATCACCACAAGAGAATAATCATGGAAGCCATCGAGATAGAGAAACACCCTCACAACATGAACAAGCGTGACGACACGTCCCGCCTGCCAGACATCTGGAAATTAGCCCTCCCCACAAAAACCGACACCAGAACCAGAGGCACACAGAACGCCGTCACCAATCAACCACACCAGACCCAAACCCAGACCCTCTCCACAGACATATTACAGACTCCATCCAGTAGCCAAACTATAGTGGCACCTCCGGATGCTGCACCCCCCTGCAATCCCTACACAGATCTGGCTGGCACAAGGCACAAAACCACAGCTCGCCCCTATACACGAAGCCAAGCCAGAGCACAACTAAATGCAGCACAGCCATCTTCTCAGAAAAACTCTTCACAAGCTCAAGAGGTCAAGACACGAAAGCTTTAGCAACTAATCTACACTTAATGACCCACCCAGTGGTATTCAGAATATCACTCATGAAATCACCCAAGATATCCCTCAAGTAATTAAGGAACAAAAGAAGAAAAGGCACACTAATCTAGGAACTTCCTCTCTGCCCAGAACGTTGGAGGCTATACACCACACCCCTCAACAGTATTTATAGGAACTCAAACACCAGACTCTGCTCTGTTCCAGTAACAAGAAGCCGAAAGCACCAGCCTGAAGATGACGAGTGAGACCTCGTCGAAACGTCGCACAGACACCCCGACTCTTACACGGGAAGACACCCGAAGACACCAAAACCTGCATTCCTGTACCCGTGAAAATCTACGAAAGCATATATATATATATATATATATATATATATATATATATATCCACACACACACACACACTCACATATATATATATATGGAGGTTTTATAGGTTTTCCCCCCATGTTAGGGAGAACTTAAAAAGCACATTCACTCAACTGCAATTAAAAGTGGTATAGTCCAAAGAGGACTTTGCTATTTTGCTGTACGTGGGACTTGGGTTTTCAATGCCCTCGTGCAAAACACATGTTCATTAGCTTGCAATCTGTGGAATCCAGAGTTTCCCAATGACACATCCAATTGAAATGAGAGTTGGGCTCTAAGCTCAAGCAGGAAAAAACCCTGTCAGTACTAGGGTATTTTTATCCAATAACACACGTAAGGATACCAGTGTTCATATCCACTTACATATAAGCATCTCAACCTTTAAAAACAGAACCACACCATAACACAAGATGTATGGAAACCATAACAGGGAAAGAATGAAGCACCAATTTCAAGAAATGTTGCATACAGTGGTCTCAGGATGGGCTCACATATGCCTTTTATGCACTGAAGACTGGGTTTCATATGCACATATAGATGTCCAAAAATTGTAATGATTTCTGGTCACAGCTCAACATATATCACTCAAGCCAAAAGCCCTGCCAGGTGCTTTTCACGGACATGCATTACTCAAAATAACTGCAGGTAAGCCCTGTGCTTCCACCTGCACCTACAAACGTATGGTAAGCAACACCACACCTACAATACGATACAATAATCTTTACTGCCATTGTCCCATACAGAACAACGAAATTGAAAATATACAAAAATATATGGTCTTTAGTACAAAAAATGATGTTGGAAATGCATATAGTGTGTGTACTGCAAGCATCTTGGAGGAAGTGCACTAATTCTCTAATTTCAAGTACTGGTTTGTTTGCGGAGACTGAATTAATCTTACATCAAATTGGAAAAAGGTGCCGACTGTCAATCCCTCATACTCCATAGGACAGGAGTGGCAAATCTACAGTGTCAAAGTCTTCATAGAGATCTTCTTTTCTTAAATTGTATTTACTGATTTTTTTCCCATTACCGGTACAGAGGTCTTCTATCTAATCAAGCCACCTGGACTGAAGTTCTTTCCAAGTTCTTTTTAACCATGGATCAAAACATTCATATGGGCAGATTCAAAAAGCAAGGCATTGACACCTCACAGCCACAATGTGCAGAATCAAGTTGCACTGAGTTGTTTCTAAGATCTCTTAAGAGCATTTAGTGTTGGAGCCTACAGTTGCAACCCTAAACACATTATTAGAGCAGCAAAGCCAATGAACATATCGGGCTGCTTTGCATGCAGTCGAACCACTTTTCGCTAATGTGGGCCTGGATGTCTTTAGACCTTGGAGCATGGCCATGTGCAAGACAAGGGGAGGTCAAGCTAACAATAAGCGCTGGGCAGTGTTTCAGTATCTGTGCATTCCACATCAAGATCACTGAGTCCATAGGCACTACCAGTGTCATCAATGTCTTGAGAAGATTCGTGGCCATACATGGACCTATCAAATTCATTAGGCCCAATTGTGACATGAATTTTGTGAGAGCTGGGACTAAAGAGAAAAAAACGACACTGACCCTCTCTCCGTGACTACCGCAGTGCTCGGGATTGTGCATGGATCTTTAACCCTCTCCATGCCTCTCACATGGGAGGTGCTTGGGAACACATGATTGGTATGGCACGTAGAATTTTGGATTCAGTGTTGACAAGAGCTTACCCATGAGACCCTGGTCACCCTCATGGCAAAGGTCACTTCTATGATCATCGCCAGACCCACAGTTCCAGTTGCTCAGTTTCCTGAGAAAGCCCCTAAACAGCCTCGGTCCAGTATACCTGAAAGAGCATCTCCACCTCCATCGTCCTGCCTGGACACCGAGGTCCAGCGCCGAGGGCCTTCTGGCGGTTCCCTCGCTGTGAGAAGCCAAGTTACAGGGAACCAGGCAGAGGGCCTTCTCGGTAGTGGCACCCGCCCTGTGGAACGCCCTCCCACCAGATGTCAAAGAGAAAAATAACTACCAGACTTTTAGATTGACATCCAAAGGCAGCCCTGTTTAGGGAAGCTTTTAATGTTGAATAGGTTACAGTGGTACCTCGGGTTAAGTACTTAATTCGTTCCGGAATTAGCTAATGGGGCCTCCTGCTGCAGCCCAATTTCTCTTCTTATCCTGAAGCAAATTTCTTAACCTGAAGCACTATTTCTGGGTTAGCGGAGTGTGTAACCTGAAGCGTATGTAACCCGAGGTACCACTGTATTGCATTTTAGTGTTTGGTTGGAAGCCGCCCAGAGTGGCTGGGGTATAAATAATAATAAATTATTATTATTATTATTATTATTATTATTATTATTATTATTATTTGAATGTCTGGTGTAGATTTTTTCGTTGTTCTGTATGGGACAATGACAATAAAGATTATCGTATCGAAGTGGTACTTCACCTTGGGCACGCGAACGACGACCTTGCAAGCTAGGTCGCTCCCTCCCGCGTTCTGTAGGCGGGGGAACCGGAGGCGAGGTGACGGTGGCCGGCTTCCCTGAAGCCTCCCAGTGTGTGGTGCGTGGCAAGGAAGAGGTCTGACCCGTTGCCTTCCCGACTCCTGCCAACTACACCGGCGTGGAAATGGGACCCGCCATAGGTACTCCCTCGGCTTCGCCTCCTCCCACGACGCCACCCGAGCCCGCCCGAACCCCACCGCTCGGCGCCTCAGCAGCGAGCGCCTCCGAATCTTCCTCTAGGGGTGGCCAGCGTCCGCCTGCTCGGAATCCCACTCCACCGGCCACGCCACACGCACAAAAAGAGGACGCTAAAAAATGATACCTCTCTCCCCGTACCAGCAGCCTTTCATCGCGGCCTCGCTGGAAACCCTGGCCCTGCTCTTCGGAGCAGGCGCTTGCCAGGGACACCTCAGACTCCCGTAAGGACCCTTCGGCGAGGGCCGCGACCCCCGCCTCCCCGCCGCGGGCTCGCGTGGCGAACAGCGCGGCAGGCTGCCGGGCGAGGTGGGAGGGGCTGTCTCGAAACGTCACGTCCCCCAGCAGTCCGAGGGGCCAGAGTGGGCGTGGCTCTTTCGCTCCCCGGGAAGCGTGGAGCTAGGAACGCCTTCTAAAGCCCCGTCCCATAGAGTTGCGAAAAAGGGTAGAGTGACACACGCCCCCCAGGGAGCCTACCGAGCGTGGGTAAATTTAAAAGTCCAACGTGTCTGCCTTCAACAGGCTAGAGCAAGATTGTGGTGCACTCATTGCGCAGGCTCAGCCTCACAAAGCCGTACTTTCCAACATTTTCCCGATGAAAATTTGTTGTTGTTTAGTTGTTAATAATAATAATAATAATAATAATAATAATAATAATAATAATAATTTATTATTTATACCCCGCCCATCTGGCTGGGTTTCCCCAGCCACTCTGGGCGGCTTCCAAAAGAATATTAAAATACTGTGATACATCAAACATTAGTCGTGTCCGACTCTTCGTGACCCCATGCACCAGAAAATAGAGATGTCTTATTCCACTATTATTATTATTATTATTATTATTATTATTATTATTATTTCCCACCCATCAGAATGGCTTGCCCCAACCACTCTGGAAGACTTCCAAAAAATATAAAAACATAATTGAACGTTAAACATTAAAAAAAACTTTCCAATGGTTGTATAGTATATTCATTGCATACATACGATTGTGTATCATCTGACCCGTCTACTGCAATTATTAAGTTTGCAGATGACACCACCATAATGGGTTTAATAACAGGTTGAGACGAATCAGCGTATAAAGGGGACGTCCAAAAAATATCTACATGGTGCCTAGGGAACAACTTGCACCTTAATATCGCAAGACAAAGGAGATGGTGTTGGACTTTTGGAGGAAGAGAGAACTAGCCCCGCTGTACATCGGGGAGGGCTGTGTGAAGAGAGTCTCTTCCTTTAAATTCCTAGGAGTTTATCTCAGTGAAGACCTTACTTGGAAAATAAATACAACCCGGGTGGTTAAGAAAGCCCAACAGAGACTCCATCTCAGAGTCTTGCAGAAGAACAATGTCAATCAACATTCGATGATCTCCTTCTACCAGCCAACAATAGAAAGTGTCCTTTCATACTGCATCACTGTGTGGTACGCTGGTTTGACATCATCTGATAGGAAGTGTCTACAGAGGGTGGTGAATACAGCACAAGATATTATGGGCTGTCCCATGAATCCACTGGATGAAATAGCGGAAGAACGTTGCCTCAGGAGAGTAAGGAAAATTTTCAGGGATGATTCTCACCCTGGCCGGAACTTTCTTGATCTCCTGCCCTCAGGCAGAAGATAAAGAAGCAGGATTAGTCGCACCAACAGGGTAAAGCATAGCTTCTATCCGTGGGCTGTTAGGCTGCTGAATGAAAAGCTAACAACAGGGCAACTGACTTTCGGGTTTGGTGGGTGTGCGTCAGTAAAGGAGGGGAAAGAAGACTAAGAGATCTGAGTGGGGGGTGCGCGTGTAATCTCACTGTATACAAGTGACAATAAAGTATTTCAATATTCAATTTCAATAGTTACTTATCTCCTTGGCTCAGGGGTCACGTAGCTCCATACCCTCCGACATTTCTCCGATGCAAATAGAGACATCCCACCATACCCTCCAACATTTCTCAGATGAAAATAGGGGTGTCCTAGGGATAAGCGGGACATCTCAGGATCAAATCAGAAAACGGGACAGCCTTTATAAATCTGGGGGACTGTCCCTGGAAAACGGACACTTGGAGGGTCTACCCACACACCCATTGGTAACATGGAGATAAACAATAAGAGTTTACAGTATATGCATTTTAAAGAGGAATTTTAAAGGAACTAATAAACATACAGATCACTCTCCCACCCACAAGACAAACTGATTAACTCCTGGTTTTACTCTTGTCCAGTCAGAGCTATGCAAAGGCCTGGATTTCTCATTTGTTTCCTAAGGTCGTCTGTCCTTTTTTTACTCCCGAGGATGGGAATGAGGCAATAAAAGGATCTTCACCTCAAAGGACAAGAATATACTTTTAAAATCAAATAAAAATTATGTTAGGGTGGCAAACTAAATTTTGTGAATATATTGAACTAGCCAAGATGACAGCGTCAATCAGAATGTAATCAAAACAAAAATTAAGAAAGGAATGGAAACGTGTTGGAAGAATATATTGTACAAAATCATTGTGTTAGAAATTTCTGGACAAGTATAGATTGAGCCCATTAAGTTAAGCAGCTATGTTTTTAATAGATGAATGATCATTCTAATGAACAAAAATGAACACAATTATTAGTGGGGGGGTGTTTAAGTAACAAGTTGGATATCACGCATGTGGGTGAAAGAAGTCACATGGGTATTTGGGTAAAAGGGGAGGTGGTTATAGGGTTAGATGTGGGGAATTTGTAGAAATAATGTATGTTACGTACAATGTTGAATGTGCCTCACAATTAACATGTAGCTTGAATTAATTTAAAAGAGAATATTTGTTGAATATGATAAATAGGGCAATGGCATGTACAATTTTACAATATGCAGAGGATAATATGTGCAAAGAAACTGGAGAGAGAGGAGCTGAGGGAGGGAAATGTAAATGGATATATTGATTGATAATTTGGTTGTTACAATTTTTCTATAAAAATATATATTAAAATAAAATAAAATAAAAGAGGGGGATTATTATTTTTTAAAAAGGAGAAAGAATAGGGAAGTGCCAGCATCACATTTAGGGTGGTGCGGGCAGTTCCTCCACACAAGGCAAGCAAAGAGGGCATATAATAATAATAAAAATAGCTGTTGTTTTACTAAAACCTATATTTATAAATGTACCTACTCAAAGTTAGGCCATGGTCAGATAGACAACTGAGTTGCTGCAACCATGGCATAGTGCACTTGAGAGCATGCGCAGAACGGGAGGGTGCCAAATAAATATTTATGGCGGCAAATTTTGTCCTCGCTCCAGGCACCAAAATCTTTCCAGGGGCAAAGTGTCATAGCTCATTGGTAGAGAATCTTTTGCTTTGCATGCAGAAGGTAAGATCGGGAATGTCCCCCTATCTGAAACCCTGGATTGCTGCTGGTTAGTTTGAGTACTTAGGCAACACAAAGATTGATACACCAATGGTCTGACTTAGTGTAAAAGGTGCTTCCTATGTTCTTAGATGGTCTCTCAGGTCCACATCTGTCACAAAGTCCAGGATTTTCATGTTGCAAGTGTGACCATGCTTCAAATATAACCAGAGATCAGATATAAAAGAAATAGGTTTCATTGTGTTCAATGGTACTTATTCCCAGGAAACTGATTAGGACTGCAGTCTTATTCACAAACTGGGTAGTAGGCAGGGAGTTTAGAAAAGGGTAATTCATATTACCTTACTTTGTGTAATCACAATCTCAACAAAGCTGGCAAAGGTCAGTTGGCTAGATTTACTGAGGTATTGTTATCTACACAATTATGTCATTTTGTCCTACGTTTGTAAGCAAACAAGAAAAAAGTTACTTCCAGTTTTGCACTCACATCTATTGTTCCATGGAATGACCCATTTTCTCTGATCAGAGACATTCACATTGTAAAGAGGATTAAAATATTTATTCCCCAAACATTCATGAATAGTACATTCAAACTGTCACATCAGATTTTAGACAACAGTGACGTAGCTTTAAAAAAAACAACCAGTTGAGAAATTCAAGCAATTACCGTACTCTAGAGTGGAAAACAGAAGGAAAGAGAGAAAAGGAGACAAGGACCCAAACTGCTAGATAAAATAGCACTTCAAAAAAGAGAGAGAAAATGTTTCTTCTGAACATTTTATTGGCTTTCGAGAAAGTGTTTTGGCAAAACGATTTTGTAGTGTTTAAATGCCATCTTATCTTCCTTTCAAAACTTTTTCCATTCCATTTACAAGGCAGACTATTCTGCAGATTCCTTTTAGCTAACTGAAACCAGGGTAATCAATAGCTTTCTGGAGCCCTTGAACCTAATAGGCCCCTTAAATGTTAGGAGAGAGGAACAAGGACATAGAGAACAGCAATGATTAACCCCAAAAGAGGTTAAAGGGGGTAGTCTGAGTAGCTTTCTTACTTCACACAGGGTCTGGACCAGTTTAGAGGCAAACACACCTTACATCTTTGACCCTGGCTGGGCCTTCTACCAAATGAGAACCCAGCTGGCAGCACTGGCTTGTGAGCCTGACAGGCCTCAGAAAATATGCCCAACACTGCCAGCCTTTGATGCCAACCATGCTGATACACGCTGGAATAAAAACACAAATCTATTTAAAGTTTTCTGCACAATAATAGAAATTAAAATATAACCGAATCCTCATTTTTCATAATTTAGATTTGGGCATGTGTGTGTTTTTTCGAGGTTTTTGTTGTTGTTGTTTAAAAGCTTCTCAATTTAGCCACACATCTAAATCTAACACCATCATTATATCTACAGAAACCTAGCTACAGGATGCTGTGAGCTACAATATCAATCAAGAATATGTTTGGGGGATACCGCAACAGTGCCGTCTCACTGCCCGGTTCTGGATAGTCACTCAGTTTGGCTCGGAAAAAGTGGCATAAATTCTGTTTTGTTTGTCTGGGTACACCTCCTCCTTATGGAAACTGAAACACAACCTGTCATTTAGCCCACAATAATAATTAACAAAGCCACTCGGTCTAGAGTTGTTTCATAGATTTCGTCACAAGTCCACAATAAATAGTTTTAAACCAGAGATGGGGAACCTGTGGACTTTCAGATGTTGATGGACAACTCCCATCATCCCAACCATTGGCCATACTGGCTGGGACTGATGGGAATTGGACTCCAACAGCCCTTGAAGGATCACATCTTTCAAACCCCTCTTTTAAGGGTTCTAGACTTTGTTTTTTAGAAGGGGGTTAAAATCAAGGACGCATGCGCCTGTAGCACAGGAACATGTCATCTGGGAAGTTAGAAGGGAGCAATGAAACGCAATTAGGTTAAAAGGCGGTCAGGCAGACATGTTAATTTCCTGCAAGGAATCCTGAAAAGAACAAGTTTGACCTGGGATTATCAGCATAAACGCACTCAAGATCCTCACCCGGTACTTGGCATCGCATGTTAAAAAGGAGATTTCAGTGGCTAAAATACAAATTGGTTTCGTACAATTCAGAGTCTCTGCATCCATAGCCTGGCCACCCGTCTCTTCTCGGTGTCAGCCGCTCTGCCTCAAAGCTGATCAGCAGGAGGCAAAGGTTAACACAGCAGGCAGTGGAGGGAAGGGACAGAAAAGCAACCCCAAATCCTGTGCTTGTTATCTCTTGCTGCTTCGTCGTGTCTCTTTGCCATTGCTGACTGGGTTAGAGGACGACCCTGACGAGCTTCCGCTCTGGTGGTTGGGCTGGCTCCGGGTGATGCGGCCGCTGGTGGGGTGAGAGGGGGCACTAGGTGTGTGGGTGGAGCTGCCAGATCCAGTGGTGATCAACCCGTTGCCATTCTGGTTGTCAGTGACTGAAAGAAAGGGAGGGGAGGGGGAAAAAGAAGAAGGAGGAGGTTTGGATTTGATATCCCGCTTTATCACTACCCGAAGGAGTCTCAAAGTGGCTAACATTCTCCTTTCCCTTCCTCCCCCACAACAAACACTCTGTGAGGTGAGTGGGGCTGAGAGACTTCAGAGAAGTGTGACTGGCCCAAGGTCACCCAGCAGCTGCATGTGGAGGAGTGGGGAATCGAACCCGGTTCACCAGATTACGAGTCCACCGCTCTTAACTACTACACCACGCTGGCTCCCAGGAGGAGAACAGAAAAACCTTACTGGAACCCACAGAGATGGAGCCAACAAATCCATTGGTATTCCTTCTGGGATATAGTAAAAAGAGTCTTCTACTTGTTGTTTTAGGAACTAAAGTAGCTAGCAGATGGGAAATGTGGCGTTTTCAGTTGAATGCCAGATGCGTTCAAGTGTGTGGAATACACAACGCTCGTCAAATTTGCCCCAGAGGGTTTGTGGAACCCCTAGGGCAGATTTAGGAGGCACAATTTGGGGGCGGGAAGAGAAGGGGATAACATTCCATTGCAGAAGCATAAATCTTTGCGCTGACAGAACATTCATGTAATATCACATTGGGTACAATCCACTGCCATGTCCAATTTGACCCTTAGATAGGCTATGAGTCAGATGTTGGCCATTTCCAGGCTAAATAATACCACGAGGCACAAAATCCTGACATGCACGACTTGTGCTTCTCTCACCTGCAGGTATCCGTTTCGCTCAATGGTACTAGGAAGTGCAAGATCATTCGCTGCCTACCTGCTGATGACGTGGAAGGCCCTGCTGTGGTTTGGGAGGCTGTGGGCGCTGCGTTGTCATTCTGTGTCTGTCGAAGAAAGCAAAAGTCTACTGAATTGTTTTGACATATACAGAAGTTCCACAGATACAACAGCCATGGGCAGAGGAGGGGCGGGGGAAGGTTTACAGAAGTATGCTGAAATCAAACCTAACTACAGCTGTGTACACACCATACAGTGGTACCTCAGGTTAAGTTCTTAACTCGTTCCGGAGGTTCATACTTAACCTGAAACTGTTCTTAACCTGAAGCACCACTTTACCTAATGGGGCCTCCGGCTGCCGCCGTGCTGCTGGAGCACGATTTCTGTTCTCATCCTGAAGCAAAGTTCTTAACCCGAGGTACTATTTCTGGGTTAGCAGAGTCTGCAACCTGAAGCGAATGTAACCTGAGGTACCATTGTATATTTAAAGTACATGACTTCCCCCAAGGAATCCTGGTAACTGTGGTCACAGCACCCTTAAACTACAATATTCTTGAGGGTTGGTGCATGTGCTTTAAACATATGTGTACACAGCCTGAGAAGGAAGAGAAAAATGTTTTATAAGTCAATTGTGCAGAAAACAAGAGGTTATCAGATGAGGGAGCAGGGCTAGAGCGGTTACTGTTTCCCCAAGAGACCTGTAGTGTGTCCACACTCATCTAGGCAAAGTGGATCTTGGAAGATGTTATCTAGCACCCTAGAGAGAGGGAGGGAGCACATCTACATGCTAAGGAAGTCAATTCCATCCCAGTCAGCATAACTCACTCTCGAGTCAGATCCAGTAAGGCAATCCAGAAGAATTGCCAAATCCGTAACTGAGAAGACCTCCCTGTACCATTAAAGAGTTACACCAAATGGAAAAACCCTCCTCTTTGCAGCTTCACTCCCTCACTGTGATGGGTAAAATTTGTGCTTTCCGCTCTGCTCTTAATACAGTGGTGCCCCGCAAGACGAATGCCTCGCAAGACAGAAAACTCGCTAGACGAAAGAGTTTTCTGTTTTGGAGGTGCTTCGCAAAACGAATTTCCTATGGGCTTATTTCGCAAGACGACAATGTCTTGCGAGTTCCTGCTTTTCCCCCCTCCCCCCTTTTTCTAAGCCGCTAAGCCGCTTATCAGCTGATCCGATCAGCAGATAAGCCACTAAAAGCCACTAATAGCGCTAATCCGCTAATCCGTCAATGGGCTTGCTTTGCAAGACGAAAAAACCGCTAGACGAAGAGAATCACAGAACGGATTCTTTTCGTCTTGTGAGGCACCACTGTATACAGGAATCCTCCCAGGCTCTGGACCTGAGACCTTACGGGCTTGCTTCCTGAAAGATTAAGGTGTATAATCCTTAACACCCACCGTAGCTTCCATTTTCTCAGGGCAAGGAAATGCAACAGCTGCCTGCAGCAAAATACAATAGAAAAATAAGCATTGGGGTATAGAGGAGAGCTGCACTGAGTGTAGGGTGGTCACGAGAATTTGGAGTGATACATTTCCCTGCTGTAAAGGGAGGCATAAACACCCCTTCTGATTGGGTCAGGAAGTTCTTCCTTCAAAATTCATTTCACCCCCCCCCCCCAGTGTTAGTTAAGAATCCTGATACTCACATTTTTGTTTTGCGACTGCTGGGCAACATATTCTGGGTTTGGCTCACTGAAATTTGGCACTTCTGAGTAAACCATACAAAACCTGGAACAGGAGGGGCAGCAGATAAAACACAGCTGTCAGTCCACTGACAAATGTCCGTCCAAAGTGACTGGGGGAACCCAGCCAGATGGGCTGAGTAGAATTATTATATTATTATTCTCCCTCTCCCTACATGTATGCAGCTCTACATGGGCAGTGAGGGATGGCAACCACATGCCAATTAGCAGTAATAATTTAAGCCTGGACCTAGATTAATGCCAGACATCAACAAACCCAAACTTTGACAATATCCTTTGAAGTATATACTTTTATAGGAGCGGGGAAGCCAGGGCTGCAGGAGGGAAGGTATTATTAATAATAATAATAATAATAATAATAATAATAATAATAATAATAATTTATTATTTGTACCCCGCCATCTGGCTGGGTTTCCCCAGCCACTCTGGGCGGCTTCCATAGAAACCAAAAAACACTAAAATATCATACATTAAAAACTTCCCTGAACAGGGCTGCCTTAAGATGTCTTCTGAATGTCAGGTAGTTGTTTATCGTTTTGACATCTGATGGGAGGGCGTTCCACAGGGCGGGCGCCACTACCGAGAAGGCCCTCTGCCTGGTTCCCTGTAGCTTTGCTTCTCGCAATGAGGGAACCGCCAGAAGGCCCTCGGCGCTGGACCTCAGCGTCCGGGCAGAACGATGGGGGTGGAGACGCTCCTTCAGGTATACTGGGCTGAGGCTGTTTAGGGCTTTAAAGGTCAACACCAGCACTTTGAATTGTGCTCAGAAACGTACTGGGAGCCAATGTAGGTCTTTCAAGACCGGTGTTATGTGGTCTCGGCGGCCGCCCCCAGTCACCAGTCTAGCTGCCGCATTCTGGATTAGCTGTAGTTTCCGAGGTAAAATAAAATCTCAAGCTGTCAAAATCAAAACCTGACAGCATGCATTCCCCCCCCCCCCAGGCTATGGGTAATCTAATGTCCATACTATTGAAAAGAAGAAGAAAAACAATTTCAGAAATGGGTAACAGCAGCTGTGCAAGTTCACTCAAGAGAGTTTCCGTTAAAGGCAGCAGCACGTGGAACAACCTGAAGACCCCAACTACAAGCCACCATCAACCCCAGCCAATATTACTCATATAATTACTCGAGCATAAAAGCTCAGGAATGGTGGGTCTTTTCATAGAAACATCCTAGGGGGGAAAATGGGAATCATTTGTAAGGGAGGTAGGAAGGCGTTTGCCTTAGATTACAAATTAGTGGATGCCTTTTGAAATGCACAGAGGGGTATTTATCCTACAGAGTTAATTAAAAAATAATGAGCATTTGTAGTACAGTTACGGAGGGCAGACGGGACGCGGGTGGCACTGTGGGTTAAACCACAGAGCCTAGGACTTGCCGATCAGAAGGTCAGCGGTTGGAATCCCCGCGACGGGGTGAGCTCCCGTTGTTCGGTCCCTGCTCCTGCCAGCCTAGCAGTTCGAAAGCATGTCAAAGTGCAAGTAGATCAATAGGTACCGCTCTGGTGGGAAGGTAAACAGCGTTTCCGTGCGCTGCTCTGGTTCGCCAGAAGCGGCTTAGTCATGCTGGCCACATGACCCGGAAGCTGTACGCCGGCTCCCTCGGCCAATAAAGCGAGATGAGTGCCGCAACCCCACAGTCAACCACGACTGGACCTAATGGTCAGGGGTCCCTTTACCTTTATGGAGGGCAGGGGGGAGAGATTCTTATGCAAGCAATGCCTCTCAATGTTCAATACATTTGCTAACTGTAGCCTGAACCGTTTATTACGGTGCGGTCAGCATGCAAAGTAGTCACCAGTCTTTTCTAACTTGGAAGCTGCCTCCTTGACTTATGGTGGTGATAGCCCCTGGAGCAAATACTATCCTTTGGTGGGAATCTGGCTGTGTGTCTGAACTTAAAAAAAAAATCAACCATGTACCAAACCTCCAGTTCCAAAAAAGGAACATTGGCATAAGCCAATTACAGCCCTTACTCTCCAACTTTCTGCAAGTCTCCTCCACGTCCAGTGTACAAGGTCAGGCAGCCTTTGAAAACAGATGCATACCTAGGAGAGAGAGAGACCCATGGTTAGGAACAGCACAACATTCCTCTTATAGCTGGAAAATGCACCAGCTCAAAACAAAATACCCAATTTGGGGGTACCTTGAAGCACAGACGCATAAAGTTGTTCTCCAGTTGTATGATGCATATTGTTCTATTTATAAAATTTGTTACCCCACATTTCAGTATAAAATAGTCCACCTGTCTTCTCAGTTAAGTCAATCGAGTTTCTGTGCATTTCTGGATACTATTGGGCATAATCTGCACATTTTTAAGTCTCATTACAGCTAAGAAGTCTTAAGCTGCAATCCTATACCCACTTACCTGCGAGTAAACTCCACTGAACTCAGTGGAACTTACTTCTGAGTAGACAGGTATAGGGTTGCACTGTTAAGCACTTTTTACTTCCTCTGGATGAAGTTCAGAATGTTGCCCTTCACCTGCTGGGTATCAAACACATAATAATAATAAAAAAGAAACACTCAGTTTAACTAATTGGGGCTGGCAAAGTTGGGACACACCAGCAGTACTGCTATTCCCATTTTGCACAGAACACCCAAGAAGATCACAGGCAGGGCAAGAGGATAAATCTCTGCACATCCTCCCAGATTAAACTGTGCTCTCCCCATCCAAGATCCTGGAGCCAGCGCTGAAATTCATTCTGAATTAGTTTAAACACATGAAACCCTGGAAAGCCACTACCAGGCAGCACAGACAGGGCTCAGACAGATGGACTAAGGGCCTGACTTGGTTCAAGGTGACTTCCTACGCTCCTGAATGGGGCAACTTGCCGCTGAAGGACCAGGTGCACAGCCTGGGAGTCATTTTGGACTCACAACTGTCCACAGAAGTACAGGTCAGTTCTGTGTCCAGGGCAGCTGTCTACCAGCTCCATCTGGTATGCTGGCTGAGACCCTACCTGCCCGCAGACTGTCTTGCCAGAGTGGTGCATGCTCTGGTTATCTCCTGCTTGGACTATTGCAGTGCACTCTATGTGGGGCTACCTTTGAAGGTGACCCAGAAACTACAATTAATCCAGAATGTGGCAGCTAGACTGGTGACTGGGAGTGGCCGCCGAGCCCATCTAACACCAGTACTGAAAGACCTACATTGGCTGCCAGTATGTTTCCAAGCACAACTCAAAGTGTTGGTGCTGACGTTTAATGCCCTAAATGGACTTGGCCCAGTATACCCGAAGGAGCGTCTCCACCCCCATCATTCAGCCCAGAGGTCCAGCGCCGAGGGCCTTCTGGCGGTTCCCTCACTGTGAGAAGTGAGGTTACAGGGAACCAGGCAGAGGACCTTCTCAGTAGTGGTGCCCGCCCTGTGGAACGCCCTCCCACCAGATGTCAAGGAAATAAATAACTATCTGACTTTTAGAAGACATCTGAAGGCAGCCCTGTTTAGGGAAGTTTTTAATGTTCTGTTGGGAGCTGCACAGAGTGGCTGGGGAAACCCAACCAGATGGGCAGGGTATAAATAAATTATTATTATTATTGTTGTTGTTGTTGTTGTTGTTATTATTATTATTATTATTATTATTATTATTATTATTATTTTGTGGGATGTGTATTGTGCAAGGAAGATAAGAGCTAAGATAAGAGCTAAGAATGTGGACAGAAAGATTAAGCAGATGAGCTGCCCCCACCTGGATTATATATTATTCTTATTATGCTTATTCTTATTATTATACTATGTGATCTTAGGCGTATACCTGAAAAAGCCTAAAATGGGCCCAACTACCTGTTACTTCTGGGGCTGGGGCTAAAGCTCCACTTGGAGAAAGGAACATCCAATTTTCCCCACTTTCTTCTATTGCACTCCTATTGGAAAGGTGGTCCATACCCTTTGGTGAGTCGGATGATGTCTCCTGGTTGGATGAGGTTGCCAACATCGTCCCACACAGAGATGTTTATGCTGCCAGTTTTGTCGGCTACTTTACATGTCCGCACTTCATGGCCATCCTTGGTCTTGGTAACCCGGCCTGGTGGCAATAATAATAATAATAATAAATTTTATTTATACACCGCCCTCCCCAGCCAAGGCCGGGCTCAGGGCGGCCAACAACCAATAATAAAAACAAGTTGAATGCATACAACTTAAAAACAAGATTAAAATACAACATTAAAACATTAAAATGCAGCCTCATTACAGTAGGAGAAAGGAAAAAAGAAAGAGGGGGAGGGAATAAAATTGACTCCAAGCCAAAGGCCAGGCGGAACAACTCTGTCTTACAGGCCCTGCGGAAAGAAATCAGATCCTGCAGTTCCCTGGTCTCATGAGGCAAAGCGTTCCACCAGGCCGGGGCCAGTGTTGAAAAAGCCCTGGCTCTGGTTGAGGCTAATCTAACTTCCTTAGGGCCCGGGACCTCTAGGGTGTCGCTATTTATGGACCTTAAGGTCCTCCGTGGGGCATACCGGGAGAGGCGGTCCCATAGGTATGAGGGTCCTAGGCCGTGAAGGGCTTTAAAGGTCAAAACCAGCACCTTAAATCTGACCCTGTACTCCACCGGGAGCCAGTGCAGCTGGAAAAGCACTGGGTGAATATGCTTCCATGGCAGAGACTCTGTGAGGAGCCTCGCTGCAGCATTCTCCACCTGCTGGAGTTTCTGGGACATTCCGGTAGGAATGGTTAGCAAAATTCACGGTTACCAAAATTCAAGGCAGCTAAAAGGGTGTTTCTGCTTTCAGGCCAGAAGTACAGGCTGGGAAGCAGCTCCGTGCCAATCCCACCCCATGGAAACATTTGCAGAGCGCAGCTCTTTATTACCAGAAGAAGAAGAAAATGAAACATTCCTGGAAAGGGGAGAGGAAAGGGCACCCTCAACTTGTATGGCATTAACAAGAAAGGAACCTAGGAGTATTATTGACAATGCAAGTGATATGGAATTGCAATGCATGCTATATAAATGAGGTGACAATATTCTGACTTGCAACAGGGTGCATCAGTACGAGATGACAGTCTAAGGAACCCACAACACTCAATATAGCACAACACTTTTCTGAATCCAGATAAAAACACTGTGCTAAAAGCACAAGTTGTGGGGTTTTTTAAGGCAAGAGTAAAAGATCCTTAGATTCTTCCATAAGCTGCACTCAGCCTGACAGCAATCCAGTCTGCTTCTACATTTCAAAGAATCCTATTCAGAAATACTAATATTGATCATGCAATGTCACCTTTCATTGGCTATTGATAGAAGGAAGTCCATGTGCAGCCCATAATTAATAAAGTAAAATAATGTGATGGTTCTATGTCTTTTCATATGATTCTGTGAAACAAGGAAGCAGACGGACCTCTCAGCTGTACTGCAATAGGTTTTTAAAGCATGTTAGCCATTGTCATCTGCAGAGCACTCACCTGTTTCTAGAACAATGAATATAAGATTGAGGTTTTTCAAGCCTGGTTTAATATCCTTCACCAATGTTTCTGTCGTCATTTTGAATGGCTTTTGATTTCCAGTATCTGAGTAAACAATTATTATTATTATTATTACTACTACTATTACTATTATTATTATTACTATTATTATTATTATTTCTTAATATCCAGCAAACAGAACAAACGAAAAAGGTGCTGACTGCCGTAGTTAATAATAAAACCTTGTTATTTTAACCTTGAGCAGAGGCACTGTTATTTTGTGACTTCCTCTAAGGATAAAGAAAGGCATGTTTCAAATGTGTCCAAATTTCAGAAGTTCCACCATGTAGACACAAGCGCAGCTGCTATTCCTAGCTTCCAGAATTAGACTGTCCAAATTTTATCAATTTCAATATGTTTTGTATTACTCTTTCCCCCCGTCATTCTGTGTGAAAAATTCCGCAAATCAACAATTTTGAACAGAATGCCAAGAATGATTTTTTAAGAAATCTGGTATATGTCAGTTGATATGAAAGAACAGGTGGCCAACCTGTGGACTTTCAGATGTTGTTTCCGCCCCAGCCATCATGGCCAGTCATCAGAAAATGCTGGGAGCTGTAGACCAGCAACATTTGGGGGTGGGGGAAGGTACAGATTATCCACATGATATAGAAAGTAAAGGTAAAGATAAAGAGTGACCGACTCTGGGGTTGCGCTTCTCTTTATTGGCCAAGGGAGCCGGCGTACAGCTTCCTGGCCATGTGGCCAGCATGACTAAGCTGCTTCTGGCGAACCAGAGCAACGCACAGAAACGCCATTTACCTTCCCGCCGGAGCGGTGCCTATTTATCTACTTGCACTTTGACGTGCTTTCGAACTGCTAGGTTGGCAGGTGCAGGGACCGAACAACGGGAGCTCACCCCATCGCGGGGATTCAAACCGCCGTCTTTCTGATCGGCAAGTCCTAGGCTCTGTGGTTTAACCCACAGCGCCACCCGCGTCCCTATAGAAAGTAAAGGTAAAGGTAAAGGTACCCCTGCCCGAACGGGCCAGTCTTGACAGACTCTGGGGTTTGTGCGCCCATCTCACATCTATAGGCCGGGGGCCAGCGCTGTCCGGAGACACTTCCGGGTCACGTGGCCAGCGTGACAAAGCTGCATCTGGCGAGCCAGCGCAGCACACGGAACGCCGTTTACCTTCCCGCTGGTAAGCGGTACCTATTTATCTACTTGCACCCGGGGGTGCTTTCGAACTGCTAGGTTGGCAGGCGCTGGGACCGAGCAGCGGGAGCGCACCCCGCCGCGGGGATTCGAACCGCCGACCTTTCGATCGGCAAGCCCTAGGCGCTGAGGCTTTTACCCACAGCGCCACCCGCGTCCGGCAAGACCAATTTATAAACAGAAAGGCAGTTATGAAAATATCCATCAAATGTGAGAAAAATAGGCTATTTTGCTTAGTTCCAGTCTCTGATTTTGGAATTTTGTGTTCATGGCATTTTGATTTTTGAACTAGATTAACGTCAGATCAATTGCCCTGGTTACATTTTTTAAAAATCTCAACAGACAGAAATGCAAAAAACCCACAAAACTTTCTGGAGATGTTGTTTTGAGTTTGTAAAAGAACCCCATCCTGACGCCACAATATTTTTAACCCTTAACTTTATAAGAGCTTCAACTGATTACAATCTTTGAACACAAGCAGAAGATCACCATCTTTTACACACTCCAAGATTTACAGCTAATAACATGATTTGAAGAGTGCCATTCAATGAACAAGTAAAAGGTCAACAATTCTCTTCCATTTCTGTCTCTGCTCATGCGCAAATTCCAGCAACACTTAAAGCACTATAGCTGCTGTTATTGCTATGGATGTGAATACTCTATTTTTATGCAAATTATCAACCTGCCCTGGTATCAGTTTAAAGGGTCCACACTGATCTTTATTACCTGTTTTGAGCACCGTACACGAAAGACTTCTTTGGCATGTGTAGAAGACTGGTTTCAAGAAAACGGGTATAGCATCCTTGCTTGTGTTACAGTTCACACACGCCTGGAAGGAAAAGACACCTTGCTTTTTCGCAGATCTTCAACCACCGATCTGATCAACACATGCAAAACTGATCTCCTGGCTATTTATTTTTGCTGCCGGTTTCCCTTCTGGGTTACGCAAAGATCGATCGGCTGATACTTAAATTTCTGCACCGCGATTAATATTCAAACGGGAGGAAAATAAGTTAAAAACTCCACGACCCTCAAGGTCCCTTTCAATTATATGATTATATGATTGTAAGTTAGTAAATATACTGGTGAGCAGTTCCCCAACCGCCTCCCGCCTCCCCCACGAAACATGGATTCAACCAGCCCTGCAACATGCACCGATATTTTTCCCTGCCGTACGCAAAGTACAGGAGAGCTTATTAAACTCCCACATTCTCCTTACCAACCATTCCGAGTCTATTAATTACATTTCGAATAAAAGAAGATCACGACCACCACTTTTCCAGTGAAACAGACCTGGAGGAACGTTGGGTTGCAGACATTCCAGGAAGTATCCTGCTGCGTCCAGCGCAGCCAATCGCGTGGCGAGGCTTTCCTTCGACATGCAGGAATGTTCCAATCTTTCAACCAATTGGAGGCAAATAAAGTATTAAAGTGACAGTATCACCAACTGATGCGTTTAAAAAATCGATAGCAGAGGGTGCTGTGAAATTCTTCGAGAAGAATTTCCAGCTATTTTGCACTTGATGCTCCGAAGGCTTGACTTTTCAAGTTAGTTGAACGAATCATGAATGAATGAACGCATTAAATAGATATATATTTCCCAAAAAAATAGGATTCCAGGTGGAAAAATCGAAACTTGAGACAGAGTTGTTAGAACCAAAGACCAAGTTATTATCGAGAATGTATAACTTGCTGCTTAAATGGAACACTCAGGATGAGACAGTTAAATCAGCTATGATAAAATGGGCTCAGGACATTGGTTATAATATCATGTCTGAAGACTGGGAGAGGTTATGGACCACCGGTATGAAGTTTACTGCATGCAATGCTTTGAAAGAAAATATTATGAAAATGGTATACAGGTGGTACATGACCCCGGTCAAGCTGGCTAAGATATACCATTTGTCCGATAATAAATGTTGGAAGTGTAAGGAAGCTGAGGGGACATTCTTTCACCTTTGGTGGACTTGTCCAAGATTGAAGGCCTTCTGGGAAATGATCTACAACGAGTTAAAAAAGGTGTTTAAATACACCTTCCCCAAGAAACCGGAGGCCTTCCTTCTGGGCATTGTCGGCCAGAAGGTGCTAAAGAAGGATAGAACTTTTTTTATGTATGCTACTACAGCAGCAAGAATTCTTATTGCCAAGCATTGGAAGACTCAAGATTTGCCCACACTGGAGGACTGGCAGACACAATTGATGAACTACATGGAACTAGCCGAGATGACTGCAAGGATCCGAGATTTGGGAGAAGAAGCAATGGAGGAGGATTGGAAAAAATTTAAAGACTATTTGCAAAAGTATTATAAGTTATATGAATCTTAAGATGCCGTATGACTTGGAAGGTTAGCTCCAGCAACGAAAGTGGATTATATATGAAATTGGATAATATTTATGAAAGAATCAAAGTTTAAATGGGTAAAAATGACAATATGTTATATTTTTAGAGTAATTGGAAAACAAGAGATTTAAACTTAAACTGCAATTGAAAGTACAAAGAAACACATGAAACAAGGTTATAACTTGCTGATAACTTTATTGTCAAGAATGCATTATGTGGGAGATGTGGGGAAGTCCGATAGAAATCTGAAATAAGTTGTTGAAATGGTTGTGATTTTCTGTTTTTTCTTTCTTTCTACCTTCTATGTTCTTTCTTTTTTCTGTTTTATCTGTAATTTGGAAAAAAATGCAATAAAAATTATTATGAAAAAAAAAGATATATATTTCCAACGCAGAAAGATACTCATGTAAGCCACAGCTGTCAACTTTCCCCCTTTCTTGCGAGGAATCCTATCCTATTCCCTTTAAAAAAGGGAAACGTTGACAGCAATGATGTAAGCACTGGATTCTACATAAATATCATGACCACTCATAGCAGTGGGGTAGCGTGGGGGTGCAGGGGGGGGCCGGGCGCACCCGGCGCAACATCTGGGGGTTAGGGTTAGGGGGCGCAAATCCACGGGTTAGGGGGCGCAAATTACTTGCCTTGCCCCGGGTGCGGACAATCCACGCTACGCCACTGACTCATAGTATTTAATGAAAAATAAAGCAGAAGTGATGCTAATATGATACACTTTAGGCCTTGATCTTTATTGGCATGTCAGAAATGATACACTTTTTCCACTGTGGTTGTTTTGTGTTGTCACACTTGTGAGTTGATTCACACAGCATTCATGATATGACAAAATATGTATACATGACAAATCAGCAGGTGTACAGCCCGATCAGCGCATGCAGATGCTGTCCTGGTTTCTTATTTGATCCCAGAATGTCCTGCTTTTCCTTAGGTAAAGGTAAAGGGACCCCTGACCATTAGGTCCAGTCGTGGCCGACTCTGGGGTTGCGGCGCTCATCTCGCTTTATTGGCCAAGGGAGCCGGCGTACAGCTTCCAGGTCATGTGGCCAGCAGGACTAAGCCGCTTCTGGCGAACCAGAGCAGCACATGGAAACGCTGTTTACCTTCCCGCCGGAGCAGTACCTTTGACGTTTTTTGACAGAATTACAAGCCTGGTAGATGAAGGGAACGCAGTGGATGTAGCCTACCTTGATTTCAGCAAGGCATTCGACAAGGTGCCCCATGATATTCTGTCTTGAGTATGCTACCACTCAGTGGATTTGTAACTGGCTGACTGACCGAACCCAAAGGGTGCTCATCAATGGTTCCTCTTCATCCTGGAGAAGACTGACTAGTGGGGTGCCACAGCGTTCTGTCTTGGGCCCGGTCTTATTCAACATCTTTATCAACGACTTGGATGATGGACTCAAGGGCATCCTGATCAAATTTGCAGATGACACCAAACTGGGAGGGGTGGCTAACACCCCAGAGGACAGGATCACACTTCAAAATGACCTTGACAGATTAGAGAACTGGGCCAAAACAAACAAGATGAACTTTAACAGGGAGAAATGTAAAGTATTGCACTTGGGCAAAAAAAATGAGAGGCACAAATACAAGATGGGTGACACCTGGCTTGAGAGCAGTACATGTGAAAAGGATCTAGGAGTCTTGGTTGACCACAAACTTGACATGAGCCAACAGTGTGACGCGGCAGCTAAAAAAGCCAATGCAATTCTGGGCTGCATCAATAGGAGTATAGCATCTAGATCAAGGGAAGTAATAGTGCCACTGTATTCTGCTCTGGTCAGACCTCACCTGGAGTACTGTGTCCAGTTCTGGGCACCACAGTTCAAGAAGGACACTGACAAACTGGAACGTGTCCAGAGGAGGGCAACCAAAATTGTCAAAGGCCTGGAAACGATGCTTTATGAGGAATGGCTAAGGTAGCTGGGCATGTTTAGCCTGGAGAAGAGGAGGTTAAGGGGTGATATGATAGCCATGTTCAAATATATAAAAGGATGTCACATAGAGGAGGGAGAAAGGTTGTTTTCTGTTGCTCCAGAGAAGCGGACATGGAGCAATGGATCCAAACTACAAGAAAGAAGATTCCACCTAAAGATTAGGAAGAACTTCCTGACAGTAAGAGCTGTTCGACAGTGGAATTTGCTGCCAAGGAGTGTGGTGGAGTCTCCTACTTTGGAGGTCTTTAAGCAGAGGCTTGATAACCATATGTCAGGAGTGCTCTGATGGTGTTTCCTGCTTGGCAGGGGGTTGGACTCGATGGCCCTTGTCGTCTATTTCAACTCTATGATTCTATGATTCTATGATTTGACGTGCTTTCGAACTGCTAGGTTGGCAGGAGCAAGGACCGAGCAACGGGAGCTCACCCCATCGCAGGGGTTCAAACTGCCAACCTTCTGATCGGCAAATCCTAGGCTCTGTGGTTTAACCCACAGGTTCTTCTTAGGATGTCACTATTTTCATCAGAGAAATGTTGGAACATATGGTAAGATGTCGCTATTTTCACTGGAGAAAAGCTGGAGGGCATGGAGTTATTTGACCCCGGAGCCATCTGATGACAGCCCTTTCTTTTCATTAGGTCAATTTTAAAAGGGTTGTACAATACAGGACTGAGACCAAATCACACACTGTAATTTTGTTCCTACAGATGGGGAAGGGTGAAGCTGTTTAGAAACTTTAAAAGTTACAATGGAGATTATGCAAGAGCTGGAAAAACCAGTTTCTTCCCCAAAACAAGAAATGTGGATAATGTTTAGTTATTCTGATCTCAGAGACTGCTCTTGTAAGGTCAAATGTAGGGTTCACCCCGATCGTGGAGGATTCGAGCCGCCGGCTTTCTGAACGAGCAATTCCAAGAGGATCAGTGGTTTAGACCACAGCGCCACCCGCGTCCCCCCCAGAATGTGCAGCCTCCGACGTCTCTCGAGTCAGCGGGATCAAACAGAAACGCGGCATTCTAAGCATCAGCGCCATCTAGGCCCCGCCCCCAGACACGCCCATAGCGGAAAGGACCACGCCCACCCACTCTTTTTCTCTGGTCTGGAGAAGGCGGAGGCAACCTAAACCACAAAGCCCCGCCATTGGCTAGAGCGGTCGCGGCTCGGGTTACACCGCTGTGTGGGCGGGGTCGCGCATCCGGGTTGAATCTGGCGCGTTTCCGGCGGCGGCGGCGGGTTGGGGGGGGAAAAAAAGAGAAGAAAATAGAAGGGAAATTCGGGGTTGCGGAGCGACGGCGGGTTCCGAGCGGGGCCTAGCGGGTGCTTGAAGCGGGTGCAGGTGGCGGAGAGCGAGCCTGGTCCCGCGTATGCGGCGAGGTGACGTTGGAGGGCGGGCGTGTTTTTGTTTCTGAGGTAAGTGGGGGCGCCTGAGAGGAAATGAAGGGAGGGATGGGCGCGGAGGGGAGACCGTCGCGAGGCGGGGAGCCCGCGTCTGAGGGGGCTGTTGGGAGACCCCGACTGAGGCTCCTCTTTCTCCCCCCCCTTTCGCAAATGTTGGACTGCCCCCACCCCAATTTGGACTCGGTGGGGCTTACCTTCCCAGGCTTGTGCTGCGAAGGGGAAACCTGGGATGGAGGAGAGAAGCTGGCCAGCTGTGGCCGTTTCGCAGAACCGTGGAGTTGGAAAGGAACCCCCGAGGGTCATCTAGACCAACCCCCCTTTTGCCCAGCTCGGGGCTCGAACTCACGGCCTGAGGTTGATCTAACTCTACCGACTTAGTTATCCCAGAGGCTTCGGGTCTGTCTCTGTGTGTAATACAGTGGTACCTCGGGTTAAGAACTTAATTCGTTCCAGAACGAAGTGCAAAAAGATGACTTAAAGCTTTCATGAAATATCACATAAAATCACCAGTTTGTTTCATAGGTTATTTTTAGAGTTACAGGCACTAACCCTCTCTAAAAGCTGTACACAAGCAATGACTTTGGCTTGGATGTTAAACTGGAGGAAGTAGCGCTTAAATAATGAAAGGTGGTTGCTTTCAAGAATGGACTTGTCAATAGTTCATGTGTCTATGAAAAAAGTTGTTCTGCCTAGTTACTTGTGTAGAAAGTATTGTTTCTGGAGCTATATTTATGTAAATGCCTCCTCCCTCCTCCTGAAAAAAGGCCTCACATGGCTTCTTTCAACTACAGTGGTACCTCTGGTTATGAACTTAATTCGTTCCGGAGGTCCGTTCGTAACCTGAAAGTGTTCTTAACCTGAAGCACCACTTTAGCTAATGGGGTCTCCCGCTGCTGCTACTGCGCTGCTGCTGCACGATTTCTGTTCTGAAGCGTATGTAACCTGAAGCGTATGTAACCTGAAGCATATGTAACCTGAGGTACCACTGTATATCTATATGTAGTCTTGCAAACTGCCTTGAGAACTTGGTTGTGTAGTCGATACACAATTTTGGTGCGTTTGGGTTTTTGTTTTATTAAAAAAAGCAAGTCATCAGTATGTGGTCATCGGGGTAATAGGGCGGGGGGATGCCTCGGCAGCCACGGTGTTCAGCGGCAAATGTTTTACTTGGGACAGAGTTGGCTTCAGATCACTTCGTGGGAGTTGATGGGAGCTTTAAAAGATGGGTTGGGTGAGGCAAGTAAGAAGAAGAAAGAAGCCCCGTGCCCTCTGCCCTAAGCACTTTGGAGAAAGGGAGGGTCTATTAATACAGAAATATAAAGCAGAAATATAAATATGTGCATGACGTACATAGTCTTTAAAAAACAACAACACAGAATGGCCACAAGAAAGACATGTCCCTGCCCAGATCAGTTTACAGTAGATACGCAAATGCATGCGCGTCCACATGTTTAAGTTTTAAAAAACAGTTGGTAGAGAATCCTCCACATAGTGGGATGATCTAGAAAAGCGACTGGCACCGTTTCTGAGGAAAGGATCCGTTGGGAAGAATGTTCTGGTGAAAGAAATTCAGGACCTGGTACAGTGGTACCTCAGGTTACAAACACCTTGGGTTACAGACTCCGTACCTCAGGTTAAGAACTTTACCTCCGGATGAGAACAAAAATCGCACGGCAGTGGCAGCAGGAGGCCCCATTAGCTAAAGTGGTACCTCAGGTTAGGAACGGACCTCCGGAACAAATTAAGTTCATGACCAGAGGTACAACTGTAGTTGAAAGAAGCCGTGAGGCCTTTTTTCAGGAGGAGGGAGGAGTATCATAGAACAGTAGATAAAACAGAATGATGTATGGTGGTCCAGTATAAATTGTTACGAATACACCATTAGTTCATCAATGACGTTGCAAAATACACATGCAAACACAACAGAAAACAAGTCTGGGACATCCATTAGCATGTTGCAGATTTCTGATTGGTTCTGTTAGGGCTTGTCCACACTTCCATTTGCCCCCCATTCTCCCCCCCAAAAAAAACCCCCCCACAGGTTACTGTTTTCAACAGATTGCTGTTTGGTCCAAATGCAAATGCAAAACAACTTGGACTCGTCCCTAAAAACACAATATAAGTGGGAAATTGTAAGACCTGTGCTTTCTAGGCACAGGACAAGTGGAAGTGTGGATGAGCCCTTAGTTAAAGGATAAGGAAAGATGTTGCTGCACTCCCAACTTTCATCACACCCAGGCATAGTTCAGTTACAGTCTCAACAGCTTCTGAAGAGCCAGTTCCCCACCTCTGGATTACAGACCTTGATGTAGAGCAGTGTCCTCAAATTAGAATACCCACCAGTGTGGTTCAGCTGTTAGGTGACCTAGTTTTACCTGTTCAATGCAGGGAATCAAAAATGCCCAGCATATACTGCACACAAAAAAGAAATGAGGAGTCCCTCATTTGCTTTCAAATGCTTTCAATCCCAGAAAGCATGACAACAGGGTTAAAGGAAGTTGTAGTCCAGCAATATCTGAAGGGCCCTAGATTTCCTAGTCCTATGTTAGAAGGAACTAGTGGTATGGGGAGTGCATATTAGAGCCGTGCAAGATACTGTGCTGAAGGATCTTATGGCAAGCCATTGCTTGAGGCTGGGAGAAGAGCCAAGGGCAGAATAACTAATGCTTCAAGGAAGTGTTCTCTCTCTAGTTTGAGCATAGATTACAGCAGAGAGCTAATTGTTTTATAGGCTGTAAAGCAAACTTTTGCTGCCTAAATTCTGTTGTGCTGTAAGCAAGCAGGGGAATAACCAGGACATTTCAAGGTCTATTCTCTCGCTTGAGCTATTGTATGTGGAAGTGCAACTGCAACATCTTCATAAGTCCTCTGCCCTGTAGATGTGCCCTTGATTTGTGAAATTGTTGCACTTTAATAATTGGAATAGGGACGCGGGTGGCGCTGTGGGTAAAACCTCAGCGCCTAGGACTTGTCAATCGTGTGGTCGGCGGTTCGAATCCCCGTGGCGGGGTGAGCCCCCGTCGTTCGGTCCCAGCTCCTGCCCACCTAGCAGTTCGAAAGCACCCTTAAGTGCAAGTAGATAAATAGGTACCGCTTTATAGTGGGAAGGTAAACGGTGTTTCCGTGTGCTGCGCTGGTGCAGGCTCGCCAGAGCAGCTTCGTCACGCTGGCCTCGTGACCCGTAAGTGTCTCCGGACAGCGCTGTCCCCCGGCCTCTTAAGCGAGATGGGCGCGCAACCCCAGAGTCGGTCACGACTGGCCTGTACGGGCAGGGGTACCTTTACCTTTAATAATTGGAATAATGAGGCTTGGAGGATACAGATAATGTCATCATTAAGCATGTAAGAAAATGGTCTGATTTGTAGCATATTATCTAAAACTTGTGAGATCTCCCTTATTTGTTGCACAAATGTTCACTGGAAAGCACAACATAACAGTAACCCATAACTAAAACAATGACACATGCATGGGGGATCTTTAACTCTTCTGAATGAATACATAAGATATTACTATATCTCTTCGCCCCACCCACAAACACTACATCTTAAGGATTTTTGGAGCAGGGTTAATGCCCGGGTTTAACTTAAGCATGAATGGAAAGTGGTTAAGCAAAACTGGCAGCTGGGTTGCTGTCCTTGACACATTTACTATGGTCTTACAGAGCAACCCCACAATCTGGTTCACCAGTGAGGGGCCATGTCAACTCAGAGACCTGCTCTACTCCCGCAGAAAGCTTTGTGGGCATACATCCACCATTGGTGTATTCTTGGTGCTAGGAGTCAGTTTTGAACTCTGAAGCAGGGAATTCCAGGAGCAGGATGAAGGCTCTTTGGATCTGCTAGATCCAAGGCCCCATTTTTCCTTGGATGGACCCCAGGAACATTCCATCTGCATTAGCGTGGAGTTGAAGTAACTAATTCTGTGGGGGTTGAAAATGTTGTTGTTTTCCCCTAGCTGGTAGATGTTTGGATGGGGCAGATGATCTACACACTCATCCTCACTTAGGATTGTATTCTTAAATCTACTGAACAGAATTCTGCTGTTGATGTGTAAAAAGTTACCATTCCCATTTACTGCAACACTTTTTCACTATCATGGTACGTATGACAGCAGTAGGTGACTACATCATGACTTAAAAGTACAGAATATGATTTCTGTATTACTCTTGAATCAATGTGCCGTATTTAAGGTTGGAATGTAAATACTTCAGCTTGTGTTAGAATATCCTTGCTTTGAATTAAACTTCAGAACAGACATAGAACTCTTGTGCTAATCTAAAAAGTTATTTTCATGAAGCATTAGCTATCAACTTTAGGTAAAAGTTATTTAGCAAAGCCTATGTAATATTAAAGCTGTGATTATGTTCTTATTTTCTGTCAAAAGTCCTTTACTAAAGTCCTAGAGATACTTTTTCACACCACTCATTTAGTAACTTTAGTGAGAATTGATGTGCAAATAAGAAAATTGATGTGCAGTTAAGAGATGACCTAATGTGTAATATTAGAGCATTTTTCCTAGATCTATTTGTTGTATGGCCTGATGTGTAATGTTTGATCCTGGTTTCCAAAACTGTTTGCTGAGAGAATAAAGTTTTATTTGAAATGGTCTTCAAGATGACTGACTGACTGACTGACGTAATGGCTGTGGCTTTTGTGGCACAAACCTCTGTTTTCACTGCTACTTCATCATCTTATGTGTAAGGCAAGTGAGGAGCAGCTGTCTAGCACAGATTCCTCTGTCTTTTAAAACCTCTTCTGTTCCCTTGTTACACTTTGTTTTGCTGGTACAAGGTGACTCGGAATCCTTAAGAAGCCATTAGGATCATAGCAGTGGTGCTTTATAGAATCATAGAATCATAGAATCATAGAGTTGGAAGAGACCACAAGGGCCATCGAGTCCAACCCCCTGCCAAGCAGGAAACACCATCAGAGCACTCCTGACATATGGTTGTCAAGCCTCTGCTTAAAGACCTCCAAAGTAGGAGACTCCACCACACTCCTTGGCAGCAAATTCCACTGTCGAACAGCTCTTACTGTCAGGAAGTTCTTCCTAATGTTTAGGTGGAATCTTCTTTCTTGTAGTTTGGATCCATTGCTCCGTGTCCGCTTCTCTGGAGCAGCAGAAAACAACCTTTCTCCCTCCTCTATGTGACATCCTTTTATATATTTGAACATGGCTATCATATCACCCCTTAACCTCCTCTTCTCCAGGCTAAACATGCCCAGCTCCCTTAGCCGTTCCTCATAAGGCATTGTTTCCAGGCCTTTGACCATTTTGGTTGCCCTCCTCTGGACATGTTCCAGTTTCTCAGTGTCCTTCTTGAATTGTGGTGCCCAGAACTGGACACAGTACTCCAGGTGTGGTCTGACCAGAGCAGAATACAGTGGCACTATTACTTCCCTTGATCTAGATGCTATACTCCTATTGATGCAGCCCAGAATTGCATTGGCTTTTTTAGCTGCCGCGTCACACTGTTGGCTCATGTCAAGTTTGTGGTCAACCAAGACTCCTAGATCCTTTTCACATGTACTGCTCTCAAGCCAGGTGTCCCCCATCTTGTATTTGTGCCTCTCATTTTTTTTGCCCAAGTGCAATACTTTACATTTCTCCCTGTTAAAATTCATCTTGTTTGTTTTTGCCCAGTTCTCTAATCTGTCAAGGTCGTTTTGAAGTGTGATCCTGTCCTCTGGGGTGTTAGCCACCCCTCCCAGTTTGGTGTCATCTGCAAATTTGATCAGGATGCCCTTGAGTCCATCATCCAAGTCGTTGATAAAGATGTTGAATAAGACCGGGCCCAAGACAGAACCCTGTGGCACCCCACTAGTCACTCTTCTCCAGGATGAAGAGGAACCATTGATGAGCACCCTTTGGGTTCGGTCAGTCAGCCAGTTACAAATCCACTGAGTGGTAGCATAGTCAAGACCACATTTTACCAGCTTCTTTACAAGAATATCATGGGGCACCTTGTCAAATGCCTTGCTGAAATCAAGGTAGGCTACATCCTTTGGTTTACAGCTTTACAGCTTTGGTTTTTTAGAATTATTTATTTGTTTTGGCCCACTTGTCATCGGAATGGACGAATCTTCAGAATGATTGAATCTGCGGTTAACCACCCTCAGTCTAGAGTCTTATCTTGTACCCTTCCATGCTCAAAATAAGTTATTTGTATGGTGCAGTAATGCAGCATAGCCAGTTTTGCAAAGCTACAGTTCAGGGTTCAAAATCCCCATGCAGCCATGAAGATCACTTGGTGACCTTGGACCAATCACTTTTTCTCAGCCTAACCTACCTCACAGGGTTGTTGTGAAAATAACTTGGGCTGCTTGGAGGAAAGGTGCAATATAAATGCAATAAATTGCTCCTTCCCAGGGGCAGAGAGCATGGCAGGTTGCAAAGGCAAAGGAATAAGTGCCTATGGACCTGCATCCAGTTTTAAGGTCTAATCCAGCTGCCAACCTTATGTTTGGTTATGGCCCAGGAAAACCTGTCTCGAAGGTTAGCGTAGTAGTGTTTCATATAAGGTTACACTTTATTTTTGGGGTGGACAGTGGTTAATGGCTACTTAAAATGTGTTTTTAAATGTCCCCTGATTTAGGATTTCAAATCTATTACAGTGGTACCTTGGGTTAAGTACTTAATTCATTCCGGAAGTCCGTTCTTAACCTGAAATTGTTCTTAACCTGAAGCACCACTTTAGCTAATGGGGCCTCCCGCTGCTGCTGCACGATTTCTGTTCTCATCCTGAAGCAAAGTTCTTAACCTGAAGCACTATTTCTGGGTTAGCGGAGTCTGTAACCTGAAGTGTATGTAACCCGAGGTACCACTGTATAGAAAGGAACTATTGCATGAAAATCGTACCAGCTGATCAACCTTATTGGGCAATATTGCTTCATATCAACCTTTTTGCTCTTGGGAAATTGGTGTTTAAATGCCGAAAACATAATACAGTACTAGTACATAATGAATCGTTTGCCCTGCCCAAGGGCATGGAAATGAACTGCATTTTAATAACATGCCTTGCTGTCTTATAATTTTGTGCATGAAGTAAATTACTAGTGCAAAATTATGTCCACATGGTTTATGATATAGTTGATGAAATATTGTTTGTTGGGTATAAATAGCTTAATATATGTTCTTGTCATTGTTAATAGTAGTATAGAGCAACTACATGTCTTGCCGCAATGCTTGTAATCTGTAATATAATTTCACGTCTGGTGTTGTCTCTCCTTTTGTATGTTCCTGTGGCTGCAGATCATGGCTGCAGAGAAGAACGACAACTTAGTCTGAATGAGGAAGAGCAGGAAGAAGATGGGCCACTGTGATATACTCTTTGAAAAGAGCAATCGAAAGTCATCTTTGTCTTATTGCTGTTCAGGAAGGAATTCTTCTACAGAAGGTAAAGCAACTTTGTCAGAGCGCAAAGGGTGTTTGGGGCTAACGCATCTGCGTTTCTCTTTGTATTGAAATCTAACAGTGGCTGTGCATTCAACCAAATGGATTGATGGATTCAGTTTGTGACATATCCTGTTCTTATGGGGAAGACAAAAACCAAAACAAAACCCCAAGCCGGGTGCTGTTGTCCTATATTTGTATGCACATTCTATTTTTATTTTGTCATTAGAAGCTTTTAGAACTGAAAGCTTTGGAGAGATTTGCCAATCGAAATAAGATATTTGAAAGGATTTTCAGTTCTACAACTATGGTACATTCATTTATAATCTATGCCATGGGTGTCAAACACAAGGCCCGCGGGCCGAATTCGGCCCGCCAGACCTCGTCATGTGGCCCGTGTAGCCGCCGTTCTCGCTGCTGTTCTCGCCTGTCCAGTGCACCATCGCCTGCTTGTGCGCCGCATCGCCTTTCAGCACGAAGGAGGTGGTGAGCAGAGAGGCCGCCTCCGGAGGTCCCCCGCCGGCCGGCCGCCTCGTCCCGCGGGCTGCCGCGTCTCTGGTGGCTGCTCCGGTCCGCCGGGCGCGCCGCCCAGGAGGCGCCCAGCGCGAGCAGCAGCAGCAAGCAGAGCGGAGCTGCCCGGCCGGACGCTCCTCCGCGGGCCCGGCAGCCGCTGCTGGCGCCGTGCTCGGCCTCCGCTGTGCCTGCGCTGTCGCCGCCGGGCAGGGATGTGAGTCTGGCAGGCGAGGCGCGGAGGCGGAGGACAGGAGGGAGCGAGCCGAGATGGAGGCGCGAACGCACGGCATGGGAAACAACATGCCAGCAGGGCTTCCACGCCCAGGCGAGGCGCAGCGCTGCCCTCTGCCGGCGGGCCCCACCGAGCCCCGGAGCCCGGCCGGCCGCCTTTCCCGATGGCTGCTGGCAGCAGGGCTGCAGCGGGCGTGCCGGAGCAAGTGGACGGGAGCCTGGCACCTGGGCAAGCGAATGTCCCCCTCAGCCTCGGCTTGCCACGGAGGGGAAGGGGAGGCGGCTGCCTCAGGCAGCAGGATCCACAGGGGCAGCTCGGCCCGTCGTGGAAATGTGCTTCCTCCACCAGCGCCAGATTTGGGGCCGTGCGGGCGCCTCACCCGCCCCGAGCCAAGGGAGCACAAAATAATGATAACTATGCCTATTTATTCTATTGGGGGGGGCACAAATTTTGTCCTCACTCGGGGTGGGTGCCATATTACCAAAGTCCACCCCTGTGAGTGCCCCTGTCCGTACTGAGTAAGCCCCTCAGCCCCTAAAAGCAGACGATACCAACTTGTCAACATTGTGATAGTGATGTTGTGATACGGTAGCGATATATTGCAGTGTTGAAAAGCAGAGGGAGGAACAAGCAGCATTGGCCCCCGTCAGAAACTGGGGTGCAACCGGCACATCTCCCCCTCCCCCACCAGCGCCTGGCACAGGGAGGAGGCAGTAACAGGCGGAGAAGGAAGAGAAGGCGCAGACAAGCCCCAGCCACAAGACGCAGTCCGGTAAAGGTGCCCTCAGACTGGGCCTGCACAATGTATGATACATCACCACAGGGGCAGACTTTAGTAATCTTTCATAACAGGGGTGTCAGCCTGAATAAAATATTGGGGAGGGGCAGGTAGGCCCCACCTCACATCACCATCATCATCATCATAATTTATTACTGGTCAAAGACCAGCTCAAACCTCACATAATTTATCACATGCCACACACACACCCCATTTAAATGTCAAAGTCCATCAACTTCGGGGGTCTCAGCCTGCTCAAATATTTTAGGCCGATACAACCGGCCCTTTGAGGGTGACCAAACTGCTGATGCGGCCCCCGATGAATTTGAGTTTGACACCCCTGATCTATGCTATGCAGCCCAAGCACCAATGGCTTCTCTGCATTACATTGTTTGACAAACAGTGGTGGATGACAAAAGTTGGTATGTGTAGGACTATTTTGGTCACTTTTGGGATGCTACATAAAATGCAGATTTCAAATTCAGCTCTTTCAGAAGCACCTGAAAACTTACTCTATAGATGCTCAGTTTCTGGAACAGGACATGTTTGAGTCCTATGGGTGTTTTCTGTACCATAATTGGCAATAACAAAGATTCCTAGCTGAAAGCCTTATTGCTTTAAAGCAAACAGCATCTGCTGAAGGCTGTTGCTTCTATGCCAGAAAAACAATATTTCCTGTAGTACTAATTCCTAAGTGATGGCTCAGAGCCTGCCAGGGAGTACAAGAGAACTGCTAGGAGGTTAATCACTGTGGATGTTGCTGTAAGGAAAGGGGGCTTGTGAAGAAGGCGCAGCAGAGACTGTACTTTTTGAGAATACTAAGGAAAAACCATCTTCCGCAGAAACTGCTGCTTGCCTTCTATCACTGTGCCATTGAGAGCGTGCTCACTTATGGCTTATGTGTGTGGTACGGAAGCTGTACTACCCAGGACAGGATGGGGTTGTGCAGGGTTGTTAAGGCAGCAGAGAGCATTGTTGGCTGCCCACTCTCCACCTTAGAGCAGATTTATGCCACAAGGTGCCATAGGAAGGCACTGGACATAGTAAAAGATCCATCGCATCCTGGTCACTGTCTCTTCGAGCTCTTGCCGTCGGGACGGAGATACAGGACGATGAAGACAAGAACGAGCCGTCTTAAGAACAGCTTCTTCTCCAGAGCGATCTCGGCCCTGAATGGGAAGCCCGGACTTTGAAAGTCATCTAATCTCCCTTGCTGTATTATACTGTATTGTTTAATTAGTGTTTTTATGGAGCAGTCAAGTAATTTCGTTGTCCCCGAAGGGGGCAATGACAATAAAGATATTATTATTATTATTATTATTATTATTATTATTATTATTATTATTATTACAATGCACTGTCGTGGCAAGAGGGGAGAGAAAGAAATTGAGCGCCTGCCTAAAATTCCTTTAAATTGACGCTATAGCAGAGTTGATGGGTAGATATTTTTACGTTTAGGAAAGAATACAATTTTAGGGAGAAAAGGCTAACTTTGAGACTTTGCTGCTCCTTTTCTGTGGAACCCTCATTTGCTGTTATTTTTAAAAGAAGTTCTTAAAGGAAACAAAGATAAATGCCACTGAAGAGATTCAAGCAATGGAGTACGAGGAAGCAAAGAAATCTGTCAGGAGCATAACATGAGATAAGAGGCAAAAGGTAGGAAGGAACAAGGCAGTGCAGAGCTTTAAGAGCTATTGAACACCATAATAGGGAGTTAGGTAAGAGACATATATTGGAGGGCACATAGTCATGCTAGGCAAGGAAATTCATGTGTGCAGCAGCATTTTGAATAGTGAAATAAAGCAGAATATGGAACACCAATTGAACAAAATACTGCTTTAGCTCACATAATTTTAATACTTGAATTACAACTTGGTGATGAAAAGAGAGTCAGCGATCTTTTTTTCCTTTACAACACTCCCTGTTGCTGTGATCCCATATTACCATTTTCCCCCTTTTTTGATCTCATTGCTCTTGGGTGAAAGTAAGCAAAGACAGAGGGCCTGGCAGAGCTTATGTTCGGACTATACGTAAGCGGCTTCAAGTAGCTGTTTTGTTGACTTAGGAGGCTTATGTTTGACTAGATGCTGATCTGCGTCCCTTCTTTAGACATCTTCAACTTGGGTGTCATGATTGCTTTCAGAAGCATAATGTTCTGGAAGGTAATTAAAGGTTACGCTTTGGGGGGAGTAATCTGCCTGGCACTGTGAAAATAATATGCTTGGGCTGCAGAAACACTAAAATGATCTGTCATTCGTTGCGAAAACAAGCTCCTGGTATCTGTGTTTCGTGCCAGCATTTTCCCTGAGAAAAACACTCTGTATGAACGAAGAGCAAAAAGATGACTTAAAGCTTTCATGAAATATCACATAAAATCACCAGTTTGTTTCACAGGTTATTTTTAGAGTTACGAGCACTAACCCTCTCCAAAAGCTGTACACAAGCAATGACTTTGGCTTTGATGTTAAACTGGAGGAAGTAGTGCTTAAATAATGAAAGGTGGTTGCTTTCAAGAATGGACTTGTCAATAGTTCATGTGTGTATGGAAAATTTGTTCTGCCTAGTTACTACTTACTTGTGTAGAAAGTATTGTTTCTGCAGCTATATTTATTTAAATTCCTCTTTGTGTTTCCCTCCTGAAGCAGTTAGTGACAAGATGGCTTTCTTGAACTGACTTCTACTTGTCTTGAATCTAGCTTCTGATTAGTTAAGATGATTTTTATAAATATGGTCCTGTGAGCTAGATCTGAGTAATGAACTTTACACAAGGTTTTATTGTATTTATTTATTTAATTTCTGAACTGTCTTCTGTAAGACATTGGAAAGCAATTTGAGAATAAAACAATATATAAATGTAAAACAGTTTTGAGTCCAATACAAATGTAGATGGGCGTTTTCTTACCGTCTCCCCAACTAAAGAAGATAAATTAAATACAACATTCACAGGACAATAGAAGATATGCAAATTTACTTGTCCTAAGCTGCTGGAAGGGCTTTTAATACTTTTTTTACTGCCATCTCTTTTTAAGTACTATAATTTACTTACTGGTAGGCCACTATATCATGTTGCTGGTAAATTCATGTCTGCTTACCATGACCAATTACCATTAATTTCTTTGGAAAAAACAGACTCTAAAAACACAAGAACATAGACGATTTAAAGTGTACTGTTGGGAGATTGTGAAGAGAAGTTACAGATATGGTCTGTATATCTACTTCTTCTGTTTGACAACAGAGTCAAGTCATCCTTGTTCTTCGAGTTGATAACCCTATAAAGCCCCACATTCCCATAAGCAAGAGGTAAAGTCATTGACACTTGTCAACTCTGAGGACTGCTTCATAGCATTAATCTCTTTGTAGGTGAAGGTTGTATTGTGTAATGTGTTGAAGGGCAGTGTGAGTATATTTACCAGGAAGAATAAACTGTTTAGTTTACTCAGTGCAAGAGACCTACATTTCGGAATTTTTGCTGTGAGCTGGTGTAGTCATATTATCGTCAAACGATGAATTATTGGAGTCAGAATGACTTTAGTCCTGCACTTGAACATTTCAGAGTGCTCTGTCTTATGTTTCTGTAATTGATAATATGCCTGTGTAATAAGCAAGAGAGACTATCTTCACTTTGAAATCTGGGAGGCAGAGCACTTTAAGACACTGGAAGCAGGCGCCAGTAGTAGTGTCTGTTACATAATGACTATCTGTGCCAAGCGACATCCAGACTGCAAGGTGTGCTGTGCATAAAAAGGAAATTAGCATGTGGAAGTCTCATTAGAAAGGGCAATAATTATCTAGAAGTTCTTTCAGTTTTTTATAACAATGGAAAAAGATTAACATAGAAAAGTATCCCACCTTTCATTTCTTTTAAAGGAGGCTTGGGGTTGTTTCAGAAAATTGTGCCTTTGGTTTGTACCTGCAATAACTTTGCCCTAACCTTGAACTAGATTTTTCTCTAGGGTATCACAGCCCCATTGGTGTGCACTTGACTGTTACATACATCCCTAAACAACGAGCCACATTGCTTCTAAAAATGTATTTGGAGGTTTTGTGTGCATTTTTTGTTTCACACATCGGCAAGATTTGCAGGTAATGTAAAGCCAAATGATGCTTAGTGCAAACGTACAAGCGCAAGGGCTCTCAAGGGAGAAGATCGTGACCACCTTGCTCCCCCTCTGTACTTGACGCTGCAAGCTAAGCCATGGGTTGACTTAGCATGTTGTCCAATCCTGAACTTGTGATTTGTCTCTTTCTAGACAAACAACAAGCTGCAAACCAAGAGCATAGTTTGTTTGCAGCTCATGCTTTATGTTGAGCAAGACAAGTCTGGATTTGGAGGACACGCTAAACCAGACCATGGCTTGGCTCACAGGACAGGAGGAGCAGCCAACAGCTGCGGTCTCCTCTCTGGAAACTCATGTGCTCACACATTTTCACTATGCCGTAATTTGGCATTATTATTCGATTGATTGATTGATTGATTGATTGATTGCATATATATCCCACCTTTCTTCCAAGAAGCACCGGTCTCCCCATCTCCGTTGTATTGCTACAACAACTGTATGAGGTAGGCTAGGCTGAGAGACAATAAAAAGGGGATGACAGAAAAAAGGGGATATTTTATGTGCAAACTAGGTCATTAATTCTTCTGGTTGACATTCTTAGTATGTCTCTGGGTGCTCCAATAGAAACCGCAGTCTCTTAAAAATGACAAAAGCTTTTTCTGTTTAATTTACATTACAATGCCCAGAAAGTCATACATTAAGTAGCATGCTCTTTTCTGAATTAAAATTGGAGGCTTGCATAGCTACACATGGAAAATGTCTGTAAGAGTAAGATTCAGTCATGCCCTATGCTTTTGCTTGAGTCACACTTTGCTTGAGCATGCCTCCTAATTGAAAGAATGGAAAACCAAAGCAATGACGGTATGCAGAGGCACACTGAAGAGTCTCATTTGATAACAGGTTCCCCATTTTCTCCTGTGTTGCTAATGACTGGATCATTTAGTAAGGGGTGGGCATCCTGTGTCTAAAGGCATATGAGCCCACCACCATGCTGAAGCAAGGCAGACCCGAATCTGATTCTGCCTGAAATGGTAAAGGTAAAGGTACCCCTGCCCGTATGGGCCAGTCTTGCCAGACTCTAGGGTTGTGCGCTCATCTCACTCTATAGGCCGGGAGCCAGCGCTGTCCGCAGACACTTCCGGGTCACGTGGCCAGCGTGACAAGCTGCATCTGGTGAGCCAGTGCAGCACACGGAACGCCGTTTACCTTCCCGCTGGTAAGCGGTCCCTATTTATCTACTTGCACCCGGAGGTGCTTTCGAACTGCTAGGTTGGCAGGCGCTGGGACCGAACGACGGGAGCGCACCCCGCTGCGGGGATTCGAACCGCCGACCATGCGATTGGCAAGTCCTAGGCACTGAGGTTTTACCCACAGCGCCACCCGCGTCCCTGAAATGCCTGAAATGGAGACCTCTTTAAACCACATATACACCAACTTGGGTCACATGATACAAAAATGGATATAAATGTAAGGGGGGAAATAAAACTGTTTGTGTGTTAAGGGCCATGTTCCTTTAGAAATAGTCTGTTAGTGACCATATGTTGACAGTGAGTGGGGTCACCCCTTCTCTCTGCCCTATATAGGTAGGGACAGATCTCACTCGAACTGATTGCATGTAGAGGGGTCTTGAAATCAGACAGAAGGCCACAGAAGAAGAAGAAGAAGAAGAAGAAGAAGAAGAAGAAGAAGAAGAGTTTGGATTTGATATCCCGCCTTTCACTCCCCTTCAGGAGTCTCAAAGCGGCTAACATTCTCCTTTCCCTTCCTCCCCCACAACAAACACTCTGTGAGGTGAGTGGGGCTGAGAGACTTCAAAGAAGTGTGACTAGCCCAAGGTCACCCAGCAGCTGCAGGTGGAGGAGCGGAGACGCGAACCCGGTTTCCCAGATTACGTGACTACCGCTCTTAACCACTACACCACACTGGCTCTGGTTGCCCATTCCTGATTTAGTCACACCCAGTGCAGATAAGTAGCTAGCTTAGAGCATGGTGTTAGTAATGCCAGAGCCATTGATTTGATCCCCCCCATGCCGGCCTTTTTGCGCTGAACAAGGGCTTCATGCAATCTTTCTGAGATTACCTGGAGATTCACCCTACGTTTTCAAAGTTCTGGGGCTGAGAAATAGTATGCAGCAGTGGCACTTTTCAACCCAGTGCCTTTTAAATTATTTCTGTTAAATAAATAAAATACAATTACCTGCTATTCTCCTTGATGTAGCAAACCAGGACTCTTGTACCCTAAAACAGCAGGAGAGAACTGAAGGGGAAGGATTCCAGACTAGGATGGGAGAAACCACTGCTATATATATATTTTTCTATTCAGAGCTCTTAATGTGACAGGCAGTTGGTTTGGCTCTGGCAACCATATTTCTAGAAATGCCTCAGATTTTTAACCAACTGCTAGATTGCTGGCTTTCATATCCTAGATTCCCATCAGCAAACCACAAGTGTAGGCATGTGTTGTCATTCTTTTTGGTTGTTTTTATTATTGTGTGCATCAGCCTCACACTTACCGTATTCAGGTTTTTAAGGGGCCTTTTGTGTGTATCTCAAAATTTGTATCTCCGCAGTCTCTCAAACTGTGAACTCTACTATTGGTAGCCTAAACTCTTTCTTCCTTTTTGGTGATTAGACAGCTCATCATTTTAGCTTACAAGCTAACTCCTAAAGCAGTAAACTGATAGGCTGCATGGGAATTGTAGGCTTCTAGCACTAAGTTGCAATGAATAACAGAAATGAGTAAGTCAGCTGTCTGTTGCTATTCCTTTAGCAATTGAAGTTACTGACAATGCTGTTATTTGAAGATCAAGCAACAGCAATATTTCAGATAACAATTGCTTCAAAAAGATACCCAAATCCCTGCACTCCACTCACATGAGTAGACTGTGGTTTTTAATTGTGCTGTCTAATCCCCCTCCCTCCTGTCGTTGGCGAGGAAATGGAATTTTAAAAGCCTTACATAGCATAAGGTGCATTAGCTGATTGCAGCCACATGATACAATTTGACTACAGAAAACAGGATAATACTGTGCTATTCGTGAAAATTTGTGTAACAGGCAATATGCCTCCATGTAATACCAAAATAAGTTACAATTAAACCCATGCTTCAAGAAAAGGCAGAAACGTGAACAGTTTCTGAGTCCATATGAGACCAGAGATAGGGAAAGCTACGTATGCCTATGCGATAGTTAAAACTTGGCAGCATTTCAAGTATAGGTGTTGTGGTACCACTAAAAGGAAAGCTAAATAAGCCTCTTTCCCATAATAGGTTGAAAGGGTGGTTCTCAATTTTCCACCTTCCTAGCCCATCAATGCATTATAATAGCATATAAGGCAGGATTTACCGTATTTTTCGCTCTATAGGACGCACTTTTCCCCCTTCAAAAATGAAGGGGAAATGTGTGTGCGTCCTATGGAGTGAAGAAGCCATAGCCCCGTGTCCCTCTCCCGGCTGGAGAGGTGGCGCGCGGCTATGGCAGGAGCCTCTTTAGCCGCACACCACTTCTCCAGCCGGGAGAGGGTCGCGGGGGGCTTCTTTAGCTAAACAAGCCCCCCAAGACCCTCTCCCGGCTGGAGAGGTGACGGGCGGTTTTGGCAGGAGCCTCTATAGCCACGCGTCACCTCTCCAGCCAGGAGAGCGCGCACACTGCTAAACAAGCCCCCCGGGACCCTCTCCCGGCTGGAGAGGTGATGCGCGACTATGGCAGGAGCCTCTATAGCTGCGTGTCACCTCTCCAGCCTGGAGAGCGCACGGGGGGCTATGGCAGGAGCCTCTCCGCTGCGCGCCTTTCCCCGCTCCCCGACCTGCTCTTTGGGGCTGGTGGTGGGCTTCCCCCTGCCAGCCCCAAAGAGCAGGTCGAAAGGAACCTGAAGCCTGGAGAGCGAGAGGGGTCGGTCGGTACCGACCCCTCTCGCTCTCCAGGCTTCCAAGGTAGCCGCCTGAAGGCGACTGAACGCACCTTAAACGGCACCTTGTTTTAGAGGGGGAAAGCAAGAGGGGGAAAATTCTCCCCCTCTCTGTGCAGCGCCTCCTGCCGCTTCGCTGAAGGGGTGCTGGGCAGAGAGGGGGAGAATTTTTTTTTCTTGTTTTCCCCCCTCTAAAACAAAGTGCGTCCTATTGTCCGGTGCGTCCTATAGAGCGAAAAATGCGGTAATTTCTCCTTAAATTTACTGTCATAGAACTGCTCTTAGCTTTCTGTATGAAATGGGGGAGGGTTCGTCCAAAATAACACCGGAAAATCCATTTGGGCATTAAGCAGATATTCACTGCTTCTTTGAAGATTTTATCTTAATAAAATGTCTGTTTATTTCTAATGCCATACCCAGTCAGTGCTTTTAAGTATGCTTTCAAATCCAGGGGCTATGGTCCTGGGTAATTTTGCATTTGTTTTTCTAGAGAAAACTTTGCTTTGGATACTACAACATGTGTCACATGTTTCTCCTACTCATCTTTTATTTTATTTTATTCCCCCTCATCTTTTATTTTATTGTGCCACATATCAACCTGATAAACTCCCATTTCTTTTTAGCATGCACGCAGCAGGTATTATGCATTTTAGTTCCCCTTCATTGCACAGCTAAAACTAGACTGTCTAACAGCTGAACCATTCAATTGGGTATTTTGATTAATAATTTGTGAACATTGCATCAGCATCAAAACATGTATGCCAGAGAGCTACAGGTTCCCCACCAGCAATGCAATCTCTCCACAGTTAAATGATGTCTGCATTGTCTACTGTATAGTGTGAACCAGTCTAGGTTTCACAGTTACTGACCACCGATGTTTGAGCTTGTAGTACCAGAGATCCTGTACAAGCATTGTACATTGATAGACTTCCACTGGACTTTCAACTAATTACGTTTTTAATTGCTCTGAACACCCTTCAGAGCTTCCTAGCATCTGAAGGAAGCCTATGAAGGCTATACAGTCTTAGGAAACTGTTATCCAGGTACCAAATGGTTGTTGCTTTGTTCTGTTCAGTTTTGCTACTATCCTACACGCAGAACAAACTATGCCAGTTCTCATTTATGTGAAGTTGACTCTGCAAGCCAGAGTGAATTTCTCCTTACTGTGAGTTTTTCTTCTTGTTGTTTTTTTTTCATTTGGAAGTATTAAAGTTCAAAGAACCTCTCACCATGGTTTGGCTAAATATTATACCTGCTTCTAAAGATAGAGCAAATCAAAGTGACAGCTTGGGATCACATGAATGAATCACTTGCAAAGCTGGAAATAAGACATGGAAACTTATTCGGAACTAATAAGAGAATTCTTTGTTAGCGTATTTTTAACCAAGGGGTCTGGTCCTGTGTTAAGTTAGTGTAGTCTACATGCAGTGGCTCTGTAGTTCCAGTAGTAGAAGGGGAAATCCTGGCAACTGCAACTTCCTACTTGTGGCACTGTGACAGAACAAGCTGTAGCCACTACAATTTATTTTCCTGCACAGCTATCAGAGGTACGTGCAGTTTGTATTCTGAATCTGATTGTCCAAATTGACTGTGTCTGAGCCTTGTAGACCACTGCAAAAAGGTAAAGGGACCCCTGACCATTAGGTCTAGTCGTGACCGACTCTGGGGTTGCGGCGCTCATCTCACTTTATTGGCCGAGGGAGCCGGCGTTTGTCCGCAGACAGCTTCTGGATCATGTGGCCAGCATGACTAAGCCGCTTCTGGCAAACCAGAGCAGCACACGGAAACACCGTTTACCTTCCCGCTAGAGCGGTACCTATTTATCTACTTGCACTTTGACGGACTTTCGAACTGCTAGGTTGGCAGGAGCAGGGACCGAGCAACGGGAGCTCACCCCGTCGCGGGGATTCGAACCACCAACCTTCTGATCGGCAAGTGCTAGACTCTGTGGTTTAACCCACAGCGCCAACCGCATCCCTTGTAGACCACTGAAGGATGTGTGTATTCATATGCCTTTCCCTGGGCAGCAGTCTTTTTATTATGGAACTAGGAAACCTCATTAAAAGCAAAAATATATATATACGAAATTGATAAACCAAGAAGTGGAATGGAAAATTAAACAAATGAAACAAAGATCTTTTGAATCAGCGAATAAATGTGGAAAACTGCTAGCATGGCAGTTGAAGAAAAGACAAAAACTGAATTATGTTACCAATCTAGAGGTTGAAGGGAAAAACATCCAGAAACCAGGCGAAATTAGAAAGTGTTTCCAGAAATACTTTAAAAAACTGTACACGCAAGGGCCCGAGGAAGTGTTTGAGATGGACCGATTTTTGAAAGTTAATGGCCTACCAGAGCTTTCTCAGGAAAAGAGATCAATCTTGAATCATAGAATAACACAACAGGAAATTGAGGTTGCCATTCAGAATATGCAGTTGGGCAAATCTCCAGGCCCTGATGGACTTACCTCCAAGTATTATAAGACATTAAAAGACTATTTGATACAACCACTAATGGAGGTTTGTAACCAGATTATGGATGGAGGGAGAGCACCGGAAACGTGGAAAGAAGCCTTCATTACATTGATACCTAAAGTGGAAACTGAAAAGACTCAGCTAAAGAACTACCGTCCCATCTCATTCCTTAATGTGGATTACAAAATATTTGCAGACATTTTGGCAAATAGACTTAAAAGGGTACTGAATGAAGTAATTCATAAGGACCAGGCAGGCTTTCTCCCGGGTCGACATTTGTTTGACAACACCAGGAACATTATTGATATTCTGGAACTTTTGCAAACTAATATTAACACTAAAGCAGTGTTAATTTTTATTGATGCGGAGAAGGCCTTTGACAATATTTCCTGGAAGTTTATGAAGAAGAACTTGGAAGGGATGGGAGTGGGACGGGGGTTTGAAAATGGTTTAGAGGCTATCTATTCAGAACAGAAAGCTAAGTTGATAGTGAACAATGTGGTGACAGAAGAGTTTCAAATTGAAAAAGGAACACGGCAAGGGTGCCCTCTCTCCCCCCTATTATTTATTTCAGTCCTGGAGGTGCTTTTGAATATGATCAGGAAGGACCGGCAGGTACAAGGAGTACAGGTCGGAGCGAAACAATACAAACTGAAAGCTTTTGCAGATGACTTGGTTTTAACATTACAGGAGCCAGAATCTAGTACAAAAAGAGTTTTAGAACTGATTCAGGAGTTTGGTCGGGTGGCGGGTTTTAAGTTGAATAAACAAAAAACTAAGGTATTGGGAAAAAACTTAACATCTTCAGAAACAGATGAGTTTCAGAGGGAAACAGAGTTAAACGTGGTTAAAAAAGTGAAATACCTGGGGGTTAACTTGTCTTCCAAAAATTTGAATTTATTCAAAGATAACTATGAAAAATGTTGGTCTGAAGTTAAAAAAGATCTAGAAATTTGGTCAAGACTGAAACTCTCCTTGTTGGGCCGAATAGCAGCTATAAAAATGAATGTTTTGCCAAAGATGTTGTTCTTGTTTCAAACCTTACAGATCGTGGACAGAGTGGAATGTTTTGGAAAGTGGCAGAAGGATATCTCAAAGTTTGTTTGGCAGGGCAAAAAGCCCCGAATAAAGTTTAAAATACTAACCGATGCAAAAGAAAGAGGGGGGTTTGCCCTGCCAGACTTAAGGTTATATTATGAAGCTGCAGCCTTCTGCTGGATGAAAGATTGGTTGTTGCTAAAGAACACTGATGTCCTAGATCTGGAAGGGTTTAATAATTCGTTAGGATGGCATGCGTATTTGTGGTACGACAAGGTAAAAACACATAAAATGTTCAAAAACCATATTGTCAGAAAAGCAATATTTATAGTCTGGACAAAATACAAAGACTTGTTAGAAAGCAAGACCCCGAGGTGGTTATCACCAGTGGGGGCCAAGGCTCGGAAAAAACCCAATATGGAGGCCGGTTGGCCGACATATGGGGAAATAATAGAAAAAATTGGAGACAATTGGAGGTTACAGAGTTATGAAAGACTAAAGGACAAGGTGCACGATTGGTTTCATTATGCCCAAATTCATGAGGTGTTTAAGATGGATAAAAAAACAGGCTTCCAGGTGGAAAAATCGAAACTAGAGACAGAATTGTTAGAACCAAAGACTAAGTTATTATCAAGAATGTATAACTTGCTGCTTAAATGGAATACTCAGGATGAGACAGTTAAATCAGCCATGATAAAGTGGGCTCAAGACATTGGGTACAACATCATGTTTGAAGACTGGGAAAGGTTATGGACCACTGGTATGAAATTTACGGCATGTAATGCCTTGAAAGAAAACATTATGAAAATGATATACAGGTGGTACATGACCCCAGTCAAGCTGGCAAAAATATATCACTTGACTGATAATAGATGTTGGAAATGTAAGGAGGCTGAAGGGACATTCTTTCACCTATGGTGGACCTGCCCTAAAGTGAAGGCCTTCTGGGAAATGATATATAATGAGTTAAAAAAGGTGTTTAAGTACACCTTCCCTAAGAAACCAGAGGCCTTCCTCTTGGGCATTGTCGGCCAAAAGGTGTTAAAGAAGGATAGAACATTTTTTATGTACGCAACTACAGCAGCAAGGATTCTCATCGCAAAACACTGGAAGACTCAAGATCTGCCCACACTGGAAGAGTGGCAAACGCAGCTGATGGACTATATGGAATTGACCGAGATGACTGCCAGGATCCGAGATCTGGGTGAAGAAGCAATGGAGGAGGATTGGAAAAAATTTAAGGACTATTTGCAAAAGTTCTATAAATTATATGAATTATAAGAATTCGCACGACTTGGAAGGATTAGCCCCGGCAAAGAGGGTTGAGGACATTGAAATTAAATAACAAATTAATGAAAGGATCAATGTTTAAATGTTTGAAATGCTATTATATTGGTTGTTTAAAGTAAATTGGCAATAAGTAATTTAAACTAAAACGTAAGTTTTGAAGGTACAAAAGAAACGCATGAAACAAGGAAATAATTTGCTGACACTTTTATTGTTAAGAATGCATTGCGAGGGAGATGTGGGGAAGTCCGATAATAGACTGGAACAAGCTTTGAAATAATCAATCTCTCTTTTTTCTTCTTTCCTCTCTTTGTAATTGATACTTTTCTGTGTAAACTGATTGAATACTTTCTATCTGGAAAAAAAGCAATAAAAAATATATATATATATATATATATATATATATATAAAATTAAAAGCAAAAAAAAACAAACAAAAAACAAACAAACAAAACACACACACAAAAACCATAGCTTACAAGAGCAGGGAAGGATGCTTGTACCTGTTATGCGGTAATACTCCTTGGTTCTCAGTTTCAAAGTGTATCAGAACTTAGGCAAATTTAGATTTCCTCTGTAGGACTAAATTGTGTTTCTCCTCTCAGAGAAGTAGACAGATTTATTTCTTGATACACTTTCGGAATGTCATAACACTGAAAATAGGTTCAAATGGTGGTGGGAATTTATTTACTAGGTTATTTTCTTAGACAGAGATCTCTAAGCAATGTAGTAGTGGCTATTGCAGTGATAACAAATCACGACTTCTGAGATTCAAGTCTGTTTGAAGTCTAGATAAAATACTATTTGTGTTAAGATACTTTTTAATGATTGGATTAACAGTCTTGGTAAACAGAATATGAACTAGAATGTGGGTTTGTGGTTATCATGTTTCGTTCTCAAGCAATAATATTTTTCGTTGCATCTTCTGTTGCCATTTGAATCATCAAGATTTTAGGTTGTGTGGAAATCTTTAAATGTATTTATGGGTTACAAAATTCAGCAAAACTATTGAACAGGTCTCATTTGTGATTCGAACTTGAGTATACTGAAAAATCCCTAAGTGCGCTATGACTTTCAGACATGATTCATTTGGATGTTCCTTTAAAAACTTACGAACACCCTATAATTTGGGCAGCTGTCATCGGCTTTCCAGACAAATTGTTCCAGCCAGGATAGACTGTTTGGCCATGAGCTGTATATTCCTGCCGTTTTGTGTGTGCCTCTTCCCCTCTTGCCCGCTCAGGGTGACCTTTCAAATCTTATCTTTGTGTATCTATGCTATTCAGAGATAAGTAGTGAGAAGTGGCCTAAATATTGAACAAGATCAATCAGCAGCAAGCCATGTTGTCATAGCCATCTCATTAGAAATGTTCCTTTTTAATCTGAGCATCTAGTATAAGCAATATCACTGAATGTACAGACTGAACCCTTTATTTCTGATTATCAGCAGTGCATAACTTACTACAAGAGGCAAATTAAACTGGTGATCATGCTGCTAAATTGATAATGTGGACTCCTCATGTCATCTGCTTTCTGGTTTTGGGTGAATCACTTCTCCCTGTCTTGGGTTTCCCCAACTGCAAAATGGGGTTTAATTGTGTTCTTATTTGTAAAAATGCATTATTTTGATGCCGTTCTGTGTCCATGCTTGAATATAGCTTTTTGTAATAATTTTCTAAAAGAATCTATACAAAAGCATACAAACCATACATACTACTACTACTGATAATAATAATAATAATAATAATAATAATAATAATAATAATAATAATAATAATATATTATTTATACCCCGCCCATCTGGCCGAGTTTCTGCAGCCACTCTGGGTGGCTCCCAATCGAGTGTTAAAAACAATACAGCATTAAATATTAAAAACTTCCTTAAATAGGGCTGCCTTCAGATGTCTTTTTAAAATAGGATAGCTGCTTATTTCCTTGACATCTGATGGGAGAGGGTTCTTTTCATGGGAGAGGGTTCTTCTCACTATATAGAAGGATCTGGCAACTTCTTTTTCAGTGTATCTGAAGAAGTGTGCATGCACACGAAAGCTCATACCAAGAACTAACTTAGTTGGTCTTTAAGGTGCTGCTGGGAGGTCGTTCCACAGGGCGGGCGCCACTACTGAGAAGGCCCTCTGTCTGGTTCCCTGTAACCTCATTTCTCGCAGCGAGGGAACCGCCAGAAGGCCCTCAGCACTGGATCTCAGTGTCCGGGCTGAATGATGGGGGTGGAGACACTCCTTCAGGTATACAGGACCGAGGCCGTTTAGGGCTTTAAAAGTCAGCATCAACACTTTGAATTGTGCTTGGAAACGTACTGGGAGCCAATGCAGATCTCTCAGGACCGGTGTTATATGGTCCTGGCGGCCACTCCCAGTCACACACACCCCCACACACCCCTACCTGTTAATCTTATGGAACATTTCATTATTTATTAACAATATATTTGTCAGCACTGCAAACCATGTATATATTATTTCAACATATGTTACATTTTATCACAGTTATGAAAAAGCATTAAAAGATTGTATCCTGTAATTCTTCTCTATATATGTCATAAAAAGGAGACAAAACATTTTCAAATTGCTCTTGCTTTGGACTCCCTTCTCTCATTCTGAGCAGTTTAGTTAAATTCATCCCTGAACTGTACCATACTTTCATAATTATTTTACTATCAGTGCTCGAGCACTTATGCCATTGGGCAGCTAGCAATATAAATTTCTACTTATAAAACTCATTAAGTTTAACATACTGGTACCTTTGGGCCTTTTGGAGTTCATTTATTTTTTCAGTTGGCTCTAATGTAATGATTCTTTCATTCTTCGCAATATCTCTTGCTTTTGTAATATTGTGCTGTATTCATAAATCTATATTTCCTGTCAAAGGGAACATACTGTTGTACATAAAAGACTAGTTGGGATATTTGAGGAGATAATATTTTCTTTGTTTGCTTCGGACTTGCAATGGTGTATTACTCATATTGGGTTTTATCAGGGATTGAATATGGTTTTTTGTGCTACTTATGTTCCCATGTTTGAATGCTTCTTGACAATAAAATATGCCATATTTGTTTAAAATCTTAAAACTAAGGTCATATTGGCCAATAGGACTACATTTTGCAAATGAAGAAAGTCTCTGTTACTCCTTTGATGTCATAATTCAAGCAGCTAAAGGTATAGCCAACAAGCTGCCAACTTATAATGAAGAGTGCAATGTCACCTCTACAGCAACTTTTCCCCTAGAAGCCGGTCCCTGAGTGAGCAGAAATGAGCCGTCTGCTCTTGAAGTATTCCAGGAGCCGTGCAAGTCACTTGAAAGTAGCATTGTGGAAACGTGTACCATTAATCCTTTCTCGGCCAATGGCTATATGCTTCCATTGGGGAAGATAAAGATCTTGACAGAGGCTGGCCCTTACTCTGGAAATTTGTCACTTGTCTCTATCAAGGTGCATAGCCTAACCAAGAGTGTTTAAATGAATCGGACAGGGCAGTTTGTAGGACTGCAATAATAGCTCACAGTTCAGCTCAGTGCTTGTGGGGGAACAAAGCAGTAGGGAGAGTTGCTTTAAAAATATGGAAGGTATGTAACTAGACTTACAGGAGATGGTGTGACAGGATCTGTTCTGTCCCATTCCCCCCAATTTCCAACTTATTCTCTTGACAGTCCTCTGTTTCAGCATTATAGATTACTGATGGAGGACTGTAGCTCAGAGGTAGCACTGAGGTCAGAGGTTCTATCCCACCAAAATCGGGTAAAATAAACTTTCTGAAACGCTGAAGAGCTGCTGGAGGTCAGTGTAGCCGATACTGAACTGGATAGACCGATTGTCTGACTTGGCAGCTTTCTGTGTTCCTAATTTGGTGGCGTATGAAACTTGGTGGACAATCTCCCTCTGTTTGCAGGTGGACAGGGTGGGATGGTGTTGAGCGCAGAATTGGGAGGTTACAAGATGGAAGGTGAACATGGCTGGAGAACGCTGTATAATTAGCCATGAGAGTTCATGCTCTGATCCGGTTCTTGGAGGAGCTGTCAGTCACTCCCAAAGCATGTGTTTCAAGAAATAAATAATTCAGACTCTTGGGAGACTCGGGTGTGCCATCATTCAGTTAGCCTCCTCGGGCCAGGTAATTATGCTGTGTGTCTAACTACATCAGGAGTGATTGATCCAATCTTGCTTGATAAAGGGATGCACCCAAATTACCTGCCCTCAGAGGACGCCACGCTCAACTCTCTATTGGAAGTAGCCTGTGCAGTTTTGCTTCTCTCCCCCCCCCCCCTGCAAGGTTTGCAAGCTCGTTCACAGCTCCTAGAGAAGGCTGTGAATTAATTACACTGAGCCCCCCCATCAGTTGTCTTAGCTATGGAACTTTTCTTCTTTCCCCCCTCCTGCCATACCTGCTCTATAATTTGGTGTGAAACTTAGACACACCTTGCCATCGCTCATATAGGCAAGTTGTTCCACAGAAAAAAACAAAAAAAGCAAGGTGTGGAATTAAAAAATGCAAGTGAAGAGATGAGTAATTCTGCATTGTAGAGGGAAGTGTCTAATTTGGTGTTAGTGGGTGGGTCAAACCACCCAAATCTGTGCACACAGATTGGGCTGAGTTGAGTTGTCTCTTTGCTGCACCACACCCTGCTCTTCAGGGATTTGAAGCTTTTCTGTCAATCCCTGACTTAGAATGCAGCCTTATCAGGTTAGCTGGCAGGCAGGCAGCCTAGCCAAAAGAATGACTTTTAACTGACTCCACAGAAGCAGCAATCTGAATATGCTGCCGTCTCTTGTGGCAAGACTCCAGATCTTCTGTGCTCAATTGTTCTTCGTTTCCCCTCTCTTGCTTTTTCTAGGGTTTTGGCATCGGTGATGAGAAATGGGGTATGATGTAGCTCGCTTTCAAGGGGATGTTGATGAAGATCTTATATGTCCCATCTGCAGCGGGGTCTTGGAGGAGCCAGTGCAGGTAGGCCAGCGTAATTTTTTTGTAGTTTATTAAAAAGCTGAAGGTTTTCTATGTCAAAGCTGTATTAGATCTTTGTTCAGCTGCATGACTGAGGGAGAATACATGTGATAGTACTCTTTGTTTTAATTTTTAAAGCTATAATATAGTCTGATTTATTAAGCCAAAGAAAAAAAGCTTAAAAATGCACACTATATCTATGCAAATTCCACTGAAATCTGTTAAACATCGTGAGCTTTGTCTGGAGTTCAGGCTCAAATTTAACAGCCCATGTTAATCACTGAATACTAATTGGGTAGGTAGTTTATCCATATAAAAGGCAGTAGACTTCATGATAGGCTATGCACTTCATGGTATTAAAATATAGGCTATCGGAGCACATGATTTCTCTACTATCTGTTGCAATTTCTTCTGGATTTTCCAAAATGACAGACCTAGGACTGTGAATGTTAACTAGTTAACAATTTATACACATAAGGAGAGTCCTGCTGAATTTTTGCCAAAGGCTCCTCTGTTTCTCTCGGTGACCAACCAGGTGCCTTTCAGAAACATACAAGCAGGACCTGGCATATGTTCAAACCAACCCCACATATGATTGTCACATGTGACCACATGCATCTATTTTGCTTTCCCTATAGCAATATGGTAATATGTCAATCAACTGTAAGCCTGTCTTGTTCTCTTATCAGTAGTAAACAAATCACTTCTATCTGTAGCTAAAGTGACCTGGATAGGTAAAGGATTGGTTTCTTTGCTGGCAAGGTATTCTTGAAAAGACGAATTAAGCTAAACAGCTAGCTGCTGAATTTTAGATTGACTTAGAATCATAGAATCATAGAATCATAGAGTTGGAATAGACCACAAGGGCCATCGAGTCCAACCCTCTGCCAAGCAGGAAACACCATCAGAGCACTCCTGACATATGGTTGTCAAGCCTCTGCTTAAAGACCTCCAAAGTAGGAGACTCCACCACACTCCTTGGCAGCAAATTCCACCGTTGAACAGCTCTTACTGTCAGGAAGTTCTTCCTAATGTTTAGGTGGAATCTTCTTTCTTGTAGTTTGGATCCATTGCTCCGTGTCCGCTTCTCTGGAGCAGCAGAAAACAACCTTTCTCCCTCCTCTATATGACATCCTTTTATATATTTGAACATGGCTATCATATCACCCCTTAGCCTCCTCTTCTCCAGGCTAAACATGCCCAGCTCCCTTAGCCGTTCCTCATAAGGCATCGTTTCCAGGCCTTTGACCATTTTGGTTGCCCTCCTCTGGACACGTTCCAGTTTGTCAGTGTCCTTCTTGAACTGTGGTGCCCAGAACTGGACACAGTACTCCAGGTGAGGTCTGACCAGAGCAGAATACAGTGGCACTATTACTTCCCTTGATCTAGATGCTATACTCCTATTGATGCAGCCCAGAATTGCAGTGGCTTTTTTAGCTGCCGCGTCACACTGTTGGCTCATGTCAAGTTTGTGGTCAACCAGGACTCCTAGATCCTTTTCACATGTACTGCTCTCAAGCCAGGTGTCCCCCATCTTGTATTTGTGCCTCTCATTCTTTTTGCCCAAGTGCAATACTTTACATTTCTCCCTGTTAAAATAAAAAAATTCCTTCCAGTAGCACCTTAAAGACCAACTAAGTTAGTTCTTGGTATGAGCTTTCGTGTGCATGCACACTTCTTCAGATACACTGAAACGGAAGTTGCCAGATACTTCTATATAGTGAGAAGGTGGGGAGGGGTATTACTCAGAAGGGTGGTGCGAATAGGAGATTGGCAGATAGCTGAGATGAGCCTGTTGACGACTCTTAACAGGCTCATCTCAGCTATCTGCCAATCTCCCATTCCCACCACCCTTCTGAGTAATACCCCTCCCCACCTTCTCACTATATAGAAGGATCTGGCAACTTCCGTTTCAGTGTATCTGAAGAAGTGTGCATGCACACGAAAGCTCATACCAAGAACTAACTTAGTTGGTCTTTAAGGTGCTACTGGAAGGAATTTTTTTATTTTGACTATGGCAGACCAACACGGCTACCTATCTGTAACTGGCTCCCTGTTAAAGTTCATCTTGTTTGTTTTGGCCCAGTTCTCTAATTTGTTTCTAATTTGCTTCTTTCATATGCAAGCCGACTTGTTCGGCTTGCATATGAAAGAAGCACTGGGTGGCCGCAAAAGTGCTTTGGAATATCATTAAAAGGAAAAAAACATTTAGTTTGAATTCAGCTCTCTGTCTTGCAAGTAGCTGGTAACTAGATGATGATGAGCCTTCAGATACTTGTATAACTAGGCATACTGGGAGTTGTCATTCCACATTCAGAACAAAAGCTTCTGTTTCTTGAGAGGCTGGAACTGCTGGAGCATGAGTTTATTTTTGCACAGGGAACTGGCAGAAACTATTCTTATCTTAGTAGGTCTCCTTATGTAACAATTGCACGAAGAAGCATTAACCAAAAATATGACCTTGCTGCATGTTACATGGCTGACTTTGGTGCTTGCTTGCTCCATATGCAGGTATGGGACCCTAATCCTGAAGGGCCCTTTGCTTTTATTCAGATTTTTATCCCCCTTTCACTTCAAACTGAAGTCCCCAAGGAGCCTAATATAAACAAACATTAAAAGCAAATATCATTTTTTATTAAAAAAAACCAAAACATTGCTTAAACTTTTTTTTTAAAAAAGCAAAACGTGGGGGTGGTAGAAAGTAAAAAAGCGAGAAACAATTTTCCGGATGAAGCAAAAAGAAATCACACAGTCTGCCCAGAGCCTGCTAAAACAAAGTCTTCAGAAAGCAATGGAAAACGAGCAATCAGGGGGCGAGATGGATCTCGCCAGTCACATCTTGTGCACTGAACAGAGAAGGCATTTTCTCTTGCTAATTAGTGACCCTGTAAAATGCATCAGTCAAGTTAAAATGCTGTTCCAACCTGTCAGAGGAGACAGAAGCTTGTATTCAACAAAATAATTGCTTTCATGAAATGACTTCCACAAGCATAGCAAAGCCCCCCAAATCTGTTCTGGGGGTTCCAGAACAGATTTCGGAGTAGTCTGGTGGGAGGAAGGAGGAGAAGGAAGGGAAGTTCTGTTGCTCATACAATGATTTTGTTGGATACAACCTACCAGAACTAGCTGATTCGCAGTAGCCATGAGAGATCAGTCTACCTAAAATATTCAAGTGTTTTGTTATGGTATGTGTGCAAAATATCTTAGTGTTAAACGGTATTTCTGATCGCACTAGAAACATTATTCTTAGCAAGCTAGTTAGGCATGTTAATAAACTCAAATTGTTTCCCTCTTGTGCAAGAGACAGACTGTTTTGCGTTAAAATTTGAAGCGACACTCTAAAAACTGCCTCAAAATGCACATTGCGTCTAATCCATTGTGATACGGTTCATACAATGGAGAGCAACATGTGCTATTCAGCTGCACATCTTGATTTTCTCAGAACAGGAAGTCATTAAGCTTGGGAGGATGGGAGAGGAAATAGACCGAGAGCTTCTGAACTTTCCTAACTCCCTTTTAGATTGAATATGTGTTGTGCATTACCAGTTACCAAGCCGCCCCCGCCCCCTCTCTTCATATGGGGTCAGGGTGTAGGCTGGAGGCCTTTGCCTGTATTTCTGTTTATATGGGGATGAGTCAGTGAGCAAATGCAGCATTGTTAGCCTCTATAATTGCTTGCTAAGGCTAAAATGTCCCTGTTAATCTTCTGTGTCTCCCATCTGCAATAGAGATTTGCTGAAGGGTTTTCTGGAGGATGCGCTTTGTGTGCATTGCTCACAAAGAATTTTATTTCGTGGGGTGGGGGGGTAATTATTTGTTCTATTGTTACTTGATGTATTGCATTCATCAACCTTTGCAATAACTATTACTGCCTAAAAAACGACAAACATCTGTTCTGCTGAGGACACACTTATTATTCTGTACCTAGACATCCTTCTTGAAAATAAATAAAAATGTACAAAAAGTCCCTGTTAAAAAATAATTGTAGACTATTAGTAAAAGTACAGAAATCTGTTTTGTTTGCCAAGATTTGAATACACTGTATTACAGCTGTCATAAGGCAATAGCTTTACTTCTTAGCAGACTAATTCATGAGTGATGTTTATGGGTCTCCCAAGCCAGTTGTATCACTTCCACAAGTGTTGGTCTTGTGGTCCAAATGCAGCAATGCAAACACTTGATGAATGGCCATTTTGTGATTTCAGCAACAGTGTATTTTAAACCTGCTGTTGGCTTATGGTGCTCAACAGGCTGACCATTCTCAGCTATATCACTGGCTTATTTGGAAGCATATGGCACATGCTGAGTGTAGGAGAGCTTAGGGTAGCAGATGTCCAGGAAAAACCTGAGAGCACACAGGAAGAAACTAAGAAAATTGGCCCGATTCAGCTAATGAATCTTGCTAGCAGAAGCCAACTCAAGGACTTCTACCAAGCACAACAGGGCTTTCCCCCTTTCTCTACCCCCTGACCCCCCAAGTTGGCTCGGGTTGGGGGAACCCCAAGAACAGCAGATAGGCTGGAGGAGGTGAGAAGAGGGGAAATTGCTCCATCAGCACAAGCATTTCGACTTGCCAGATGGAGCATTCTCCTTAGCACTACGCTGAATTCCTCGCCATTATCATAAGACAGAAAGCACGGTGAGAACCAAGCAATTGCGAATTAGTTTATAGGAAATTAAACTTCTGCCTTCTGTCAGTTGGCAATGCCTGGGAGGCATAGCTGTGAGACGAGTAGCTGAGCTGGTGAAGTACATTTGTGCATGAATAAATCTTCTCCGGAAGAAGAGTTATAACTACAACTGTGCCTTATTTGGAGGATTGTCTATGTTACGCCCACAGGCAGTGCAATGAAAACAGCTGGTTAAAGGGAGAGGTACTGTGCTACTTTACCCTGTGGAGTGAATTTTTCAAATCATCAAGATTTATTTTAACAATTCATTCTTGAGTTGAACACCTTGCACAGTGGTGAATGTACATCTCCTTCCATTGAGCTCTACTTGTACCACACCAGCACTGAAATGGCAAAGTATGATTTGCAATAGGCTTGATATGAGAGAGAGAGAGAGAGAGAGAGAGAGAGAGAGAGAGATCTGCCTCAAGGGCAGTAGATGATTTTCATATCCTTTGGTTGATGGCAGTTGTCCTGTGTTGCTGCTTCAGTGTCTGGTAAGTTATAGCCAAAGTGAGCTATCTTCATCTGCTGTTGGTAGCTTAGATTGGCTTAAATTATTGGTCGAAGTTCTGTTCTTCTTCCAACTCTTTCTCTCTTATTTGTGAAAAACATGGAACACCGATAGAGAGCACACATGAACACAGGCCACAAACCAGTAGCATGAACCTGATGTAACCTGCATTGGCATACCTTGCTCTGTTCTTTGCACAGGCTCCCCATTGCGAGCACGCCTTCTGCAATGCCTGCATTACCCAGTGGTTCTCCCAACAACAGACTTGCCCCGTGGACCGAAGTGTGGTGACCGTGGCTCACTTGCGGCCTGTTCCTCGGATCATGCGTAATATGCTATCTAAGCTGCAGATCACATGTGACAACGCTGTTTTTGGTTGTACCGCTGTAGTGCGACTTGACAACCTGATGTCTCACCTCAACGACTGTGAACACAATCCAAAGCGGCCTGTGACTTGTGAGCAGGGATGCGGGTAAGTATTCGGCTAGGTCTGGCCCGATGCATTTTAATGTCATACAGTGGTGCCTCGCAAGACGAAAATAATTCGTTCCGCGAGTCTTTTCGTCTTGCGATGTTTTTCGTCTTGCGAAGCACGGTCCGTCGCAACTGCGCCTCTTCAAGCGGCTTTAAGAAAAAAGCGCAAGACGTTTTTGTCTTGCGAAGCAAGCCCATAGGGAAATTCGTCTAGCGAAGCAACGCAAAACCGAAAAACCCTTTCGTCTAGCGAGTTTTTCGTCTTGCAGGGCATCACTGTAGTTCAGTGTTTTGTCTAAGGCAGGCATGTCCAAAGTCTGTTTTGTGGGCCTAATCCGGCCCGCCAGTTGGTTTAATCTGGCCCCTGTGGCAGTTTATCTCCTGGGGTAAAACCCCAACAACTTCAATCCTTAAAAAAAGCTCAAGAACTTTGGGGTAAAATCATAAAAAAGCAACAGCTTCGGTCGGCCCTTATGCATGTTCACTTCATCAAATCTGGCCCTCTTTGGAAAAAGTTTGGGCACCCCTGGTCTAAGGGTTTTATATAGCCAATAGGGACGGGACGTGGGTGGCGCTGTGGGTTAAACCACAGAGCCTAGGACTTGCCGATCAGAAGGTTGGCGGTTCGAATCCCCGCAATGGGGTGAGCTCCCGTTGCTCGGTCCCTGCTCCTGCCAACCTAGCAGTTCAAAAGCACGTCAAAGTACAAGTAGATAAATAGGTACCGCTCTGGCGGGAAGGTAAACGGCGTTTCTGTGCACTGCTCTGGTTTGCCAGAAGCGGCTTAATCATGCTGGCCATATGACCCGGAAGCTGTACGCCAGCTCCCTCGGCCAGTAAAGCAAGATGAGCGTCGCAACCCCCAGAGTTGGTCACGACTGGACCTAATGGTCAGGGGTCCCTTTACCTTTTACTATAGTCAGTAGAGCTTCATTCCCATGCCAGCGTGAACTGGAAAAATCAGCAGGAGAGAGACATTGGTTGTGTGGTCCACCTGGTCAAGCTTAATATGAGACAGCTTTTATGATGCGTGAGGCACAGTTGAGTTGCACAGTACTGGCAGCTGGTAACTTGAGACTACTGACTTCAGTCCCAGTTTGCTTTAAAGTATAGATTTTTGCTTCCGCATTGTTTGCAGGTCAGCTAACCATGAGTTTCTATTAGAAGACACCCATTGCTTAATCACCTTTCTCAATTCCTGCTGTTCCTTCTCCATGCAGCTTGGAAATGCCCAAAGATGAGTTACCGAATCATAACTGCATCAAACACTTGCGGTCAGTGGTGCAGCAGCAACAGACAAGGATAGCTGAGTTGGAAAAGACTTCAGCAGAACATAAGCACCAGCTAGCGGAGCAGGTAACAGCTTCTTTTGCAGCAGTCTTTGTGGCTCCTTTAAGTAGATAAACAATTCCTCTTTCCCCAGGCAAGCTCAAATAACTGATAAGAGTTTGTGTTGCCATGAGAAATGGCTAAAGGACTGAATTACCTCTCTTGTTAGTTCAGAATTTGTCAGAGGATGAAAAAGGTTGTTAGAAGTGTTGTTAGAAGATAGGGAATATTGAGTTGAAGTATTGTGTAAGTGTTATAGCTGAGTCCTGATGTTAAGGAGGAAGAGAAGATTTCAGAAGACTCTTGCCCAGATGGATTTCAAATATTTTTTAGACTCTGGGTTCTTCTCAAGTTCTGAGTGGCTGTAAAATATCCAAAAGGGGCATTCACTATGTGACAGTTGGTTCTTCTTAAAATGCAGAGGTTATAACCTTGCAGGTACTGAAAGTTCCTTGTGTAGCTTTGAGCAGTAATGCAGTCTAGTACTACAGGACATTATCATTGAATAGTATTTATATAGTGTACAGTGGTACCTTGGTTCTCAAACGTAATCCGTTCCGGAAGTCGGTTCCAAAACCAAAGCGTTCCAAAACCAAGGCATGGTTTCCCATAGAAAGTAATGCAAAATGGATTAATCCGTTCCATACTTTTAAAAACAACCCCTAAAACAGCAATTTAACATGAATTTTACTATCAAACTGATCCATAACATGAAAGCAATAAACTATGTACTGCAGTCACACAGTCAATCAGTAGCTGAACTGGGTTCCACACAGTCACAAAAACAAAACAAAAAAGCCACAAAAACGCAAAATAAATAGCAAAAACAGACAGGCCTCAGCATAACATTCAGAAGTGTGGCACTCAAAACGGAGCATGTTCAGCTTTCGAAAAAAGTTCGCAAACCGGAACACTTACTTCTGGGTTTGCAGTGTTTGGGTTCCAAGTTGTTTTGAGTACCAAGGTGTTTGAGAACCAGGGCACCACTCTTCTATGTGAATGCATTTTTTTGTTCTAGTACTGGAACCTCTGGATCCTGTTGATTGAGCTAAGGAGACCCCTTTTAGAATATCAGTGAGCCAAGTGGCAACTCCTGAGTCAAATTTGACTCCTTGAATGGTGCTTTCTGGCCTCCTCAGTTGCCAACCCCAGAGGTAAAAAAGGGATGTGAATGAGCAATAAATTGGACACTTCAGAGGGAGGGGGCATGGCATGCCTCCTCCCTCGTAACACTATTTGTGTGCTAATAAAATGCAGCCATATAGAATGCTAACATGCAGCACCCTCTGAAGCATCCTTTTAACTGGAAACTCAAATCTCAGTGACTCAAGGGGCAGGGCCACTGTGGCAAGATGAGAAGTGGTCCCAGAAGATAAGCCTATTTGGGCCAGGGAGCCCTGAGCCTGGGTTGCCAACTAGTTGTATATTGGCAAGGTGGGAAATTGGAGGAGAAAAGGCGAATGAGGCCGCCTCAGAGCTAGAGAGGCTAAAGGAAGTAGGACTGATGAGTTGGCAGGAAGAAAATTGAGAGCTTGATGTGACACAGAGCTGAAGAAAGGAGGGGTCAAGGAGAAGGTAAGAACACAAACTCCATGCAGTGCTGGGTTTGCCACCTAGTTGTGGCAGGCTTATGACACCTTCAAAAACTGTTGGCTCATACAAATGGCTAAAGTTTGCCTTTGAATGCAAGTTGCATGTAGCAAGCTACAGGGGAGTACTTTAGCCTCCAAGTCCTGCTGTATGGGCTTCCCAAAAACATCTGGCTGACTTGTGAGAAGCTAGTTGCACCTTTGGTCTGATCCTTGATGGCCATTGGTTGTGCTTTTACGCCTGTCATGAAACTTTTGAAGGCATGAGAGTCCTGCCGGGGAAAAAGGTCTTATTTTCAGGAATCACGGAATGCCTACAGGAGATGTTTATTATATCCCACTTTTCCTTTAGAAAGTTCAGGTCATCCTAATGTAGGATTCCCATGTTCTTCCTATCCTGGAGAAATGGGAAATAGGTCCACATTCACTTAGCTTTAACCACGCTATGCATTTTATGTTCCCTGACTCTTCACTAGGTCCATACCTAGCATCCCATTACCGTCTCGTAATGGAGAGATCTAGTGGCTGCTTAAAAGTCGGGGACATTTTTTTAAAACTGGGTCTTTCTCAAAATCTTATTTGAAAAACTGCAGCTTTCATCTTCTCGTTTACTCTGTTTCTTTCAGAAACGTGACATTCAGTTGTTGAAAGCATATATGCGAGCGATACGTAGTGTCAATCCCAACCTGCAGAATTTGGAGGAGACTATTGAATATAATGAAATCCTAGAGTAAGTGCTGGAACTGAGTTTTAAAAGAGGGTGGAATGGTGAGGGTATCTTTTTGACATGGGCGAGGCCAGCATAGCTAAGATAATGTTGGAAAGTGATTGAAAAAGGGAATGGAGAAGACCTCACTGTCTTGTAATATCTCTCTCTCTCTGTGTGTGTGTGTCTGTGCGCGTGTGTGTTCGCATTGCAAATTTGCACATTTCTAGGGATACGCTAAGGGATGCAGGTTGCGCTGTGGGTTAAACCACAGAGCCTAGGACTTGCCGATCAGAAGGTCGCGGTTCGAATCCCCGCAATGGGGTGAGCTCCCGTTGCTCGGTCCCTGCTCCTGCCAACCTAGCAGTTCGAAAGCACATCAGAAAGTGCAAATAGATAAATAGGTACCGCTCCAGCGGGAAGGTAAACGGTGTTTCCGTGCGCTGCTCTGGTTCGCCAGAAGCGGCTTAGTCATGCTGGCCACATGGCCCGGAAGCTGTACACCGGCTCCCTCTGGCCAGTAAAGCGAGATGAGTGCCGCAACCCCCGAGTCGGTCACGACTGGACCTAATGGTCAGGGGTCCCTTTACCTTTACCTTTAGGGATACAATAATATACAGAGTAGGCAAGGAGATGCTTCCTATTATGGCAACGCAGCTATTTGTGGGGGTGGCTGCAGGGGCAAGAGAGGAAGGGGTGGAGTTCCGCTCACATATCACTCACATATCACCCAAGGTGTTTCAAAACATTGGATTCCTGGAGTGTTACAGGAGCTTGAATCCATGCTGCCTGGCTGATGCGCATACAGGAGCAATAGGTAGAAAATAAATGTTTACTATTTTGTATTTTTATTTTGAAGGCTTAGGTCAGATACCGTGTTCATAAACACAGATGAAAACAATCAAAATTAAAAATGAAATCAGTTCCATTCTAGTCTTAAACCCTTACACTGTCTCTAGAAAATGTTACAACAGCTTCTCTCTGGCAATTTTTTAGGGAAAGAAAAATCCACTGTTGTGTGTCTGCTTTTTAACATTGTGTTATATGTACACCATCGGTCAATTCCAACTTAACATGATGAAGCAAAAGGAGTGTTTAGAGCAGGGTTGTTTGCAATTAAAAAGGAGAACAAACAATAAAGGTAAAGGTACCCCTGCCCGTACGGGCCAGTCGTGACCGACTCTGGGGTTGCGCGCCCATCTCGCTTAAGAGGCCGGGGGCCAGCGCTGTCCGGAGACACTTCCGGGTCACGTGGCCAGCGTGACGAAGCTGCTCTGGCGAGCCAGCACCAGCGCAGCACACGGAAACGCCGTTTACCTTCCCGCTATAAAGCGGTACCTATTTATCTACTTGCACTTAAGAGTGCTTTCGAACTGCTAGGTGGGCAGGAGCTGGGACCGAACGACGGGAGCTCACCCCGCCGCGGGGATTCGGACCACCGACCATACGCTCGGCAAGTCCTAGGCGCTGAGGCTTTAACCCACAGCGCCACCCGCATCCCCGGTGGCTAACAAACAATGGGCTATAGTAAAATATCTCATTATGTATGATATAATGTAGAAGGGAGAAAAGGATTTAAACACATTTCCTAAATATGGAGTCTTATTCAGTATAACTCTCTTGTCTTCCAAAGTGTTGATTCCCTGAAATCCATACCAGCTGACAGTGCAGGCCCTGACCCACAGATATCATGTGCTGCTTTCAGTCTTAACCATGGGAGACGATAAGCTGCTAACAGTTTAAAGTAGCTGCAATCTCCAGTAGCAGAGTGCATTATAGGGATCAAATCTTGAAGCCTCACATTTCTCACTTCAGGGTAGATTGGAAATGAAATAATGGATTTGGTGTCAGAGCTGAAAATTGAATTCCCCTGTCTTAAGCCTTGAGACTAAACTAATACCTGTGGTTCTCGTGGCCTTTGGAAAACCCTAGCGCCCCTTGGAAGCTTCCGAAAAGTTCAAGAACAGAAGAAGTGCTGCCTATAATACCATTCGCCCATTACTGATCTTCCTGTGTGATCCACAACCATAGAGAAGTGGGGGGTCAGGAGTAGCTGGTGTGTTTTTGAGGATCACATGGTTTACCTGAGGCAACTGGAGACCCATCAGGTCTGGCCAAGGTTCCGAGTAAACTGAATGAACCTCCTAGAACATGCCCCAGAATTATGTATAATGTGCAAGGGGTTTCTTAGAGGACAGATCAATGAGGAAAGCATTCTCTAAAGATGGAAAGTTGGAAAACCACTGAGCAAGTCTCTTCCCATTCCATTGTCTTTTCCTCGAAGTTGGAAGCAAGATGCCATGCATTCGTTGCATTTATTTTTCACCTTTTACACACACACAAACATGCGCACACACACACACACACACACACACACACACACTCTCTTTAAAGTGAATTGCAACCCCAGTTAATATCTGCAGAAGTGCTCAAAATAAGCTGGCAGCTTCTGAGTCAAGACTGCTATTGTAGTTTGGTCCAAGGCCAGAGGTTAGATCAGCAATACAATTTAGGATTCCTCACCTTCAGGCTTGTAGGTAACACTCTTGTTTCCCCTGATATTTCTCTTACCTTGACTTGTTTTTCTTCAATTGCTTCTAGGTGGGTGAACTCCTTGCAGCCAGCCCGAGTGACTCGGTGGGGCGGTATGATTTCTACACCAGACGCCGTACTTCAGGCTGTCATCAAGCGCTCATTGGTGGAGAGCGGCTGCCCCACATCCATCATCAACGAGCTGATTGAAAACGCCCACGAACGGAACTGGCCCCAGGGCCTGGCCACGCTAGAAACCCGCCAGATGAACCGGCGCTATTATGAAAACTATGTGGCCAAACGCATTCCGGGCAAGCAGGCTGTGGTGGTGATGGCCTGTGAGAATCAGCACATGGGTGAGGAGATGGTGCTAGAGCCAGGACTGGTTATGATCTTTGCACACGGAGTGGAGGAAATCTAAAGACTTAGCAGAGATGATGAACGAATGTGCTTGAGAGAGAAATATACCGTGTCCAAGCTGACTGATCTTGCCCCGCTTTGCCATGTCAGGGCATTATTTCTCTCTGTTGATTAACACTCCACTTCCTAATTATACTGGGCAGGTGCCCAGCAACTTATGCAAGATGGCGTACTGCATTTTCCCCACCCCACCCCCTTGTGATAATCCCACTCCGGTTTGATGTTGGCGCAGGTTTCCAAATGTCTTCGTAAAAGCACAAGAAACTCCTCTGTGCTGTAAGTGGGCTTCTGCCGTAAACGTCTTTAGAGAAGTCTTCAATCTCCTGACGTGAGTGCATTGGCCCAGATGACTTGGTTTCTCTTCAAAGCATCTCTGTGCAGGGCACACGCTTCCCCCATCTTGGCCCCATAGCACCTGACTTTCACACAGTACCTTTAAGGCACAACTTTGCAGCCTTTTTGGGGGTGGGTTGGGGTGGATGGACAAGGATGGGGTACATGAGAAGGCAGATGCCAAACTGGGAGTAATGCCAAATAAAATATACATACCAGTAGTGATGTTTTTGGCATACAAAGTGTTATGGAGCCAAAAACCCGACAGGACAATTTCTGCAACTTCCTTGAGATGCGTGGCCTTACGTTGCACAGAAGACAACCCTTCCTTTTCAGATAGGGCCTGGTTTTCAGCAGAATTAGCATTTTTAGCAATGTGCTGCTGTTGCTGCTGCTGCTGGTGCAGAATTAAATGCACATCTCCTTGCAGAACCCAGATGTCATCTTCCTCCTCGTACTCTCAAAGTGCCGCTGGTGAGGTCAGGTTCTGTGCTGACTTCAGTCCTTTCTCATAGGATGCAAGCCTTCAAGCAGATGCTCTGCTCAGTTTGAACAGAACCAGACTCCTCTGAATTGTGTGTGTGCCATTTAAGGTTGTCTCAACTTCGTGACCTTGCAAAGAAAATGGAAAAAAAATTGAAATTAACCTGGATGAAACTGTCTTGTCATTGTACGTTGGCTGTTTTGATAAATCTGTGTTTTGTTTTGTTTTTGACATCTTGATGATTGTGTCCAGTATTTTTTTGTACTACTTTTGCCTTTATATGTTTCCCTTATTTTATTTTTTAAATACAGTGGTCAGGAATGTCTTCAGGTCCAAGTTTAGTTTACCTGTTAAATTTAATTTATTTGCAACTGTTTTTTACAGCCACTTTCTTTTTGTGTGTGTTGCTTTGAATATTTCTTCCTTGCTTTTAAGCATTTGTGCTGGAGTTGGTGGGGCAAGGAATAAAAGCATCAATAAAAGAGCAGTTGGACCTTGCTCTGTATCAAAACACTGACAGTACCGTCCCTTCTGAACAGCTTTCATTTTGTTAAGACTCCCTGAATATCCTCATCTGAGCAGAAACTTTGAACCAAGGTTTAATTCCCTTTCTTGTGCTATTGCTGCCTGAAATGGTTGCTGTTAATATTTCACATAAGGGATTTGCAACAGTAGATGACCATAGCTGCTGCCTTCAGCATAGAGTTTGGACCACTTTGCAAGCAGTTACCATCTGCAAATGTTTGGGACAGACAGAACTCCTGGATACTATCAACAGGAATGATGGCTGCTTGAGGAATGTTTCCTCTCCTGCCGCACTGTAAATGGATGCAATGGAATATATCATCTAAGAAGTGTTTTCCCAGTCCTGTGTTATAGTAAGTGGCCTGGTTCTTCATGGTGATCCTATGGTGGAGAATCAGCGTATATTGGGAATGTGGTTTTCACAGCAATTGATAGCCTACAACCATTGCTCTTTTTATGGAAAGTGGGGTGGGGTGGGGGGGAGAGAGGATAGAAGAGTATAGGAAGACACGATTCTTAAACCCCTTCAAAAATAATCTCCATCCCTCTTGTGGAACTTCAATCATTCCTATGAATGAAGTGCATGAATAACGCAGCTTAGCTTTTGTTTATGATCTTGAATATTCACCAAGCAGATGCTGTTTCCAGTTTCATTCTGTGGGAAATGCTTGTGCTTTGGAGATACTTAAGTCTGCAGCAATCATTCTGTTTGTGGCCTTTGCTTTTTCACAGACCTGTTCATTAGCTGCTCTCCAGCTCTGCTGTGTCCTCGGTTTTCCTCCTCCTTCCAGTTTTTCTCCTTTGTTGGCACACTGCTTATGCTCTGCTCCCAAGTAGAACTTTGCTTCAGAAACTGAGCCTGTTACCATTTCCTATGGTGTTTCAGCTTTTACAACTGTTAACTGTATGAGCTGCTACTTAAAAGTAACTTTACAGTTCATTTATTCGTACTTCAATTTTGTAAGTGATGATTTAAAAACACCTGGAATGTGCTTCAAAAGTCAGATCAGTTTTAGGGATGGAATGGGTTGTGCTCGTATACGTGTCAGTGATAATGACATGTTTAGAAAGGGGAATATGCTGGTTGGAAGTAATTTCTAACTGTCCCTGTTGCTCAGGAATTGAAAAAGCTGCTAAATCCAACCTAATAACTGTATCTTGAGCGAAACTGACTTCACTGTTTTCTCCTAACACATCTTGTTTACCTCCCCTCGATGTCCTGCTGTCACTCTTGTGCTCTGAAACGTACCATAGAGTTTGTTATGTCTCCTGGCAGTACGCAAGTTGCTGATCGCATTTTGTGTTTTGCTGTTCAATTGTGTTGACTGCACTAATAAATTGCCTTTTTCCTGACTCCTTTACAAGCTTCCTTCCGACTCAGGTGTGTTGCATCCTGCATGAAAACTTTGCAAAGCTGCTTGGTTCCTTTTTTGCATTAACCTCTCGGAAAGCTGCTTGGTTCCTTAGTAACATACTCAGGTACGACATGGGCGTAGAAAAATGCATGACTGCTGCCATGTCACAGCCAGCCAGCTCTTGTTTATCACCACTTCCTTCCTTCACCCACAAGACACACTAAGGGATTCAGAGCTATTTTAAACAGAGAGATGGGCAGCCCAGGAGGTATACCCCTTTATCACGGCAAATCCAGTTTTAACCCGTGCATAGTATTTTGCCCTGGGACGTGGGTGGCACTGTGGGTTAAACCACAGAGCCTAGGACTTGCCAATCAGAAGGTCGGTAGTTTGAATCCCTGCGACGGGGTGAGCTCCCGTTGCTCGGTCTCTGCTCCTGCCAACCTAGCAGTTCGAAAGCACGTCAAAGTGCAAGTAGATAAATAGGTACCATTCCGGCGTTTCTGTGCGCTGCTCTGGTTCGCCAGAAGCGGCTTAGTCATGCTGGCCACATGACCCGGAAGCTGTACGCCGGCTCCCTCGGCCAATAAAGCGAGATGAGCGCCGCAACCCCAGAGTCGGTCACGACTGAACCTAATGGTCAGGGGCCCCTTTACCTTTACCTTAGCATAAACTGACAGCTTGTAGCATAAGCTGACAACTTGGTTTGTGGGGAGAAATGTTACTTGGATTTTAATCGACAATTAACCCCAGGTAATTGCTGTTAAAAGCAAGGAAACCCTTATTTAAAGCAAAGGAACCTATGAAGCTGCCTTAAACTGAGTAAGACAGTACTGGGTTATTTTTCCCCTGTATTCACCACTGACTGAAAGCATCTCTCCAGGATCATAGAATTGTAGAGTTGGAAGGGGTCCCAAGGGTCATCTAGTCCAACCCCCTGCAGTGCAGGATATCAGTAGTGTTTGCCAACCGTACCTGGAGATGCTGGAGAACCTGGGTCCTTTTGCACGAACCTTGTCCGGCCATTGAGCCACAGCCCAGAAGAATTATATGGGGAGAGAGCAAAAATAGCTAGTATAGATTTACTCTGTAAGCTAATCAATTGTAAGAAGAAAAGTCGGGCAAGAAGCAGTGGTCACCCCTGATGTTGACAAGACGACAGCTTCCATTTTGAACCCTGTGGAAGCAGAAGGAGGGGTTTGCTGGGAAAGTTGGATCTCCCAAATCGGGTATAAGGGGTTGGGAAGGATTTTTAGCCCTTACTGAGTTTTGACCATTGGGCTATATCGCGTTCACACAGGTGTGCCTGCAAACTCTGGGAAGAAGTGGACAAATGATCTTGTTTTGATATGAGCAACTATGGGGTTTGTAGCAGGTGCTTGGAATGTGTTAGGTAGGTAGATGGAGAATGGTGAAACTAAGCCATCTGCCGAGGCTTAAAAAACTGGGAGGCCCTTAGGCCCTGGAAGAGACTTTCTTCCCCAGTAGGTTTGCCAGAACTGACCTCTACGGAAAGGGAACAACAGCTCCTGCCAAATTTGAGCCAAATTCTTCAACATAGTTTTAGTTATTAGCTGCCATGCCTGTTGACATGTTGCCCGGTTTGCGTTACTTTAGCACGTTAATGCCAAATGAATTCTAGCTAAACAAAACCATTGCTTTCTGCTATAAGGGTTTGATCTGTTTTTTCTGCCACAGCTGCCTTTGGGTTCTGTCAATTAAACTGCTCACAAACACTAGCTGGGGTCAAGCTTAAAAAGAAGAAAGTGTCGGTGGGTACATTGATCATTAGAAACAATGTGTGTGAAACAGGTTTTCTCTCTTCCCTTATGTATATGTATTTTCCTTTATATCTGGTCCAGCCTGAATTTGTTTTCTGCCATTTCAATGGAAAAGGTAATTTTCATTCTTTCTCTGCTTAGAAACCGGGTCTGTCTCTCCCTGGATGTGTGAAATAATAGTGGGTTAAGATGAATACGTTCTTAGAAGATCCTTGCTGTAGCTCCTAACAGGGGATTCATGTGGCTCTCGTTTCCCATCTCTTAGCAAATGGATACCTTATCATGATTTCTCAAATTGAGGCCATATGCAGCCGTCTGGGAGCTTAGTACAGGCATAAAGGCATTGAGATGGAACTGAAGACAGGGTAGAAAATAAGGCAGAGGATGTAAGCCACCCGGTGCCTTTTAGTTTCTCACTAGGAAGTTTGTGTGTGCTTTGTAAAGTGGAACTTGAGGCTTCTGAACGATGTCTTGGCAGTTCTGCCTTTTAACTTCATGCTTTTGGATTTTCAGATGATCAGGAATTGGTATCTCGACTCCAGAAGTACGTACAAATGATGCCTCTTTTCTTTTGCATCCAGTACCTTCCAAATGACGGCATGGGAATGGGGGAAGGCCCCCTAAATAAAAAGGTCCTGCCTTATGACTCCTACAAATATCATTCAGTTGAAAGCTACAAGCTGCTGTGCCTGAGTTTAGTGTTGCGATCAAGCACTGCAGAGAGACTGGCATGTGCCTTTAAAACAGGATTGGGGGCGCCAGTTGCCTTCCTACAACTGCCATCGCACTGACCATTGGCCACATGGGATGGGTGGGGTTGGGAACACAGCAACATCTGCACTGTTAGGTGCTCCCAACAATTTACAGGGCACCCCTATAAATAAATAAATTGTTTTTTTCCTCTTGGCCAACACATGAGAAGTGTCGTAGCAACAAGGCTGAAGATGTGGCTGTGTTTGGATTCTCTGATATGCTCTCAGTGCTGTGGAGTTCACGAAACATTGCCTGGACCACCCAGTCCTGTCCTTGAGCCCTGCCTGTTCATTGGAAGCAGCTATCCCAGAACTGGGGGGAAATCAAGTATTTCAATTGGGGGGGGGGCTGACATTGGAGGACATGTGTGATGTATCATGCAACTTAACACATTGGATTAGGCCTAATTCACAGCCCTTCAACCCTCCAGTAAGCATAGCATGAGGAAGGTTCAGTGGTGCAATGTACGCTTTTGAAGAAAAAAAAAAAAGCTTTAATAATCAGCACTTGTGTAATGCTTTCTAAAAGGTTCCAAAATGTTTCAGGTGCGCCCTTGATAGCACTTGAGATTCACTCTTAACTCTTGTTGGCTATGAGTAAATCTTTAGTAGCATATCCATCCTTCTGAAAACGGCTCTACAGTGGTACCTCGGGTTACATACGCTTCAGGTTACAGACTCTGCTAACCTAGAAATAGTACCTTGGGTTCAGAACTTTGCTTCAGGATGAGAACAGAAATCGGCAGCAGCGGAAGGCCCCGTTAGTTAAAGTGGTACCTCAGGTTAAGAACCGTTTCAGGTTAAGAACGGACCTCCGGAACGAATTAAGTACTTAACCCGAGGTACCACGGTACTTGTTTGTATATTTTTCATCATAAAAAACTTACATGAATAGGAAGGACTCGTGAGGCCAGGGATGTGTCAACTTCAGCTGTTATGTACTGCTGCTCTCTACTGGGAATAGTGTTAAGTACACATCAAATTTTATTTAAAACATTTCAAAGGCACTTTTTGATAAAAAGTCCCAAGGAGCAACTAACAAAATACCATATTTTTCAGTGTATAAGACGACCACCCCTTTATTTAAAAAAGCCAAAATTAAGAAATTAAATTGTTTAGTTTTGTTGGTGGGGTGGGGGAGGTCACTTTCGCCAATCGCTCACCTGCCTGCCCGCCACTGCCGATCGCACACCTCACCGCAGCCACCAATTGTCTGCCCGCTCGCCACCACCAACAGCCCTCCTGCCCACTTGCCACAGCCGCCAATCGCCTCCCAACCTCGCCAGAGCCACTAATTGCCTGCCTAGTCGCCACAGCCAATTGCCAGCAGGCCTTGCCACAGCCACCAATCACCCGCCAAATTGCTGCTGTCAATCTCCTTGCTGCTGCCATTAATCGCACGTCCCCCTTCTGCATTCACTATCCGTATATAAGATGACACCCAATTTTAGCCCTTTTTATAGCAAAAAGCATCGTCTTATACACGGAAAAATACGGTATCAAAAAAATCCACAATACCCACTAAAACATTTACAAATCTCAACAAGAGAAGCAGTAAGAAACAAAATTACAGCACATCCATAGGCAGGCTGTGTATTTAATGGAACCAACCAAAAAAGTTTTTTTAATGCTTCAGATGTAGAACAAAGCAGGGGCAGACTTTGGGCTTTAAAATTTCAGCGACATCCTGTGTGATGCCAAAATTTAGTACCCCCCAACTCTCATTCTAAGTCATTGTTGCATTTCCCCCTTAGGCACTCAACTTGGTGCCCAGTGCAGGCGAACCAGCTACACTCCCCTAAACACGCCTCTGGCCAAGGGCATCGGGGTACATGTGCAAGGGGACACTTGTAGAAGCTGAGTTAGGAGGCGTGAGTTATGTGTGAGTTGGCGCTGTGGGTTAAACTACAGAGCCTAGGACTTACCGATCAGAAGGTCGGCGGTTCGAATCCCCGCAATGGGGTGAGCTCCAGTTGATCGGTCCCTGCTCCTGCCAACCTAGCAGTTCAAAAGCACCTCAAAGTGCAAGTAGATAAATAGGTACCGCTGCGGCAGGAAGGTAAATGGTGTTTCCATGTGCTTCTCTGGTTCGCCAGAAGCGGTTAGTGATGCTGGTCACATGACCCGGAAAAAACTGCGGACAAATGTTGGCTCCCTCGGCCAGTAAAGCGAGATGAGCACCGCAACCCCAGAGTTGGCCACGACTGGACCTAACGGTCAGGGGTCCCTTTACCTTTATGTTTCGATATAGAAAAAATAGGAGTGATTGGCTTTTGCTGCCCAAGTCCATGAGTCCCCTAAGTCCATGATCGGTCAGAGATGAATGGATGGAGGCAGGAGGCAGTGAAAGCAAGGCAGATCTTTATTATTTTGTTGTGACAGAGTTCCCTCCCCTCCTAGCAAGGAGGCAAGAGAGACCCAGAACCAAGAAGAAGCATCTCTTTTAAGGGTTTGCGTTTTGGTGTGGAGAAGAAGAAGAAGAGAAGAGTTTGAATTTGGTATCCCACTTTATCACTCCCCTTCAGGAGTCTCAAAGCGGCCAACATTCTCCTTTCCCTTCCTCCCCCACAATGAACACTCTGTGAGGTGAGTGAGGTTGAGAGACTTCAGAGAAGTGTGATGGGCCCAAGGTCACCCAGCAGCTGCATGTGGAGGAGCGGGGAATCGAACCCGGTTCCCCAGAATACGAGTCTACCATCCCCTCTGCAAACAGTCAGAAATTATATCACACACAAGATGGGGTTACTGCAGCTCAGGCAGGCCGAGGATTTAGCAAGTTTTACATACAGTGGTGCCTCGCAAGACGAAAAGAATCCGTTCCGCGAGTCTCTTCGTCTTGCGGTTTTTTCGTCTTGCGAAGCAAGCCCATTAGCGGCTTAGCGGATTAGCGCTATTAGCGGATTAGCGCATTAGCGGATTAGCGGGTTTAGCGGATCAGCTGATAAGCGGCTTAGCGGCTTGGGGAAAAAGGGGGGGGGAGGAAAAAACCCCCGCAGGAACTCGCAAGACATTTTCGTCTTGCGAAGCAAGCCCATAGGAAATTCGTTTTGCGAAGCACCTCCAAAACGGAAAACCCTTTCGTCTAGCGGGTTTTCCGTCTTGTGAGGCATTTGTCTTGCGGGGCACCACTGTAGTTCCAGACACAGTTTACACAAAACATTAGCATTTGATAAGACAATCAGGATGCCAGTCAGACATCTCTCAGTGCAGAGGAGGCTTCCTCAAACTTGGCCCGCCTGATGTTTTGAGACTACAATTCCCATCATCCCTGACCACTGGTCCCGCTAGCTAGGGATCATGGGAGTTGTAGGCCAAAATCATCTGGAGGGCCGAGTTTGAGGAAGCCTGATGTAGAGCATCTGGGCAAACAATGACCTTTAATATAAAGGAGGTTCATAGATACAGGAGAGAAATCCCTTCAGGAACTTTCTCTGATTGCTCTCTGCCTTTCTCAACCTGTGGGTCCCCAGATGTTGTTGAACTACAACTCCCATCACCCCTAGCTACCAAGGCCAGAGGTCAGGGATGATGGGAGTTGTAGTCCAACATCTGGAAACCCACAGGTTGAGAACCGCTGGCCTACATGTTCTCAGGCAAAGGGAATTAAGGAGGCGGAGGGACTATTGAGAGCCTTTAGGAGAGCCAAGATGGCTTTTGGATTGCTCTCCTGTACTATTTTAGACACGTGGCTTATATACGTGTGTGTGTGTTTACCTTGTGCAATTATCAACATTTATTCAGTATTTGAGACCCTAGAATTCCTATAACACTTTCAATGTATTTTTACACACACAGACACACACACCATTAAAAGAACTGATGCAGACTCCCATGACTTCAGGGCAGTTGCATTTAAGCCAGTTATTTCAGAAAGCATACAGCAGCCTTTGCCTTTTCCCAGATGGGCCAATGACACCTGAAGGACCTAACCATGTAGGTAGGTCCCCATCTGATACTGTAGCCTTATGAGGCTTTGCCCTCGGGTGGGAAAAAATATTGCGCCCGGGAAAGGGAAGATGGGAGTCAAACAGACACTCAAGGTATAGTTTCGGAGAAAAAGCTTTATTTCTACCATCCATGAACTGGTAGAAGGAGCAAGTGTGATAGTTCACAAACAAGCACGGGTTCACAGCTGTTTGGACAGAGTATATATTCCCCTTCCAGTTCCCTCCCCTTTCTCCTCCCTCAGGAGTCCTGCCCCATGAGTTCCTCTGAGCATGAACAGAAAGCTCCTGTCTTTGGGACTATTGAATGTACCTTTTGGCAAGGTCAGCTAGCCTGAGAATCGACCTTTGTTACAGCAGACCGTAAGGTTTCTGATGCTTAGCTAATGCCTTTTAGCTGCTGAGAAAATGATTTTGAAAAGCTTTGAGAAGCTTTGAGCCTGCTTTTTATTTGGGGGGGGGGTGACTTCGGGCCTAGGTGGGGCACCTGTCCTCACCTTCCTTCAATACTAGGAGCATCAAGGACGCTGCCAGAGTCAAACGACAGCAGGAAGAAGGATTTTTTATTTTGTCAAGCAATTGCTTGGACACAAAGGCACAGACCAGTTCATGCTCGGAGTCTGGCCCCGAATTCTATACGTTTGCAGAATACAATACCACCTGATTTCTTGTAAACCACCTGATTTCTGGGAAATCAAAAGTTATAGTAAGTTCCTATTACCATGTCTTGCCTCCCTCTTTCCTGCCATGGCCCACCACGGCCATTTGCATTCCTGAGTTTGCTTATCTCTTTGCAACCTTGAATAATAAACATGTGAGCCTGTTCCATCAATGCCAGCCTTGTTCTCCTGACGGACTTCTCCTTTCTCAGAAAGGCCTTTTGGGGGCGGGGTTTGCTATGGCCCTACACTCCCCACTCTTATTTTGGGACAGATTTTGCTCAGAGAGCGGACTCTCGTCCTCCCGTGGAAGACTACCATGATATGAGGAGTAGTTATCTCCTGTCAAGTTAAGTGTTTCACAGAGACCACCATGTCAGGTGAGGACATAATCTAGACCCAATTTAATCTGGTTTCATTCAATTGCTGTGCTATCAAATAATAACACGGTATGTTGTAAACGGATGCCTTTGCGTAAATATAGGATATCACATGTCGTCTTTTGTTACTTGCGGCATTCTAACGCTTTTGGGAAAAACATTTACTCAGTAGTGGTACACTTAGTACACTTAGCTGGAAAGTTCACTAATGACTGAAAAATGCAGTTCGTTTTGTTTCCTCTCCTTTTTTCGTTCTCAGGTGTCAAAGTTAGTTCCCAGGTCTCACCCCTCCAACATATGCACAGCACCATATCCTGGTGAATCCCCATAGGGCTTTCATCCTGACCAGGTGCCTTGTCCCTGGCATAGGTTTGGACATGTCGTGAGCGAAATGTCTTTGCCTTTTGCCTCTCTATGGGATTGCATCATTATTATTGGTGCTGGTCTTGCACTCTAGGAAAGTTGCTCAGTTGTTCTAAGGGGACCAGAGAAAATTCAGTGCATCTGGGATACATGCCCAATCAGAACTGAGACCAATTCGAATTTATCCTGCCCCATGGTTCTCAATTTTCCAAACCAATCTGTTAAAACAAAACCATTCTTTAAAGGGCACTTGTCCAAATAAATCAATTTAACTCTATAAGGGATCATTTCTGCTAAACCAAAGCATATACACCTTCATGTATCTGGTCATGTTATGGATCCAGAAACTTATCCTTGGTAAAATGAGTTTCAGCACATTGCCAACTTTCCCTACCTATTTTTACAGAGTGCCAGTTGGGACAATGAAATGGGGTTATAAAGTGACCAAATCTAAAGAGTGGATTACACAATAGCCTGAACCATTAGAAGGCATGAGAATCCTCCACAGGGGTGTAAGCAATAAGACACTATACATTAAACAAAAACAAAACAAAACAAAACAAAACAAAACAATTACACATAAAAATTCTTTTCCTTTTCGTGGAAACACACACTGTCAAACACACTGTCAAACATATTCCAACATTCCTACATAAATAACACGTAACACACGGCAAACTAATTAAACATCAGTTGCATATCTTGAGGCAATTGTGATCTTCTTGTCAATCCTGGAGCACAGTCTTGAGGTTCAAAAGTGACAAAAATGTCCTTACAATTCAACTCCTCCCCCTGAAGCGTCTCTGTTTTGGCATTCTAACAATGAACGTCCCAAATGAAAACCAAAAAATGTTTCTTGATGTAATAGCAAAATATGGAAAAACGAATTCATACCAAGGAAAAATGAATAACAATTCAAAGTTGTGGTGCAGGTACCTTGAACTAGCCACAATAACAAAATTAATCAGAAGTAAAGTAAAAAAAGGTAAACTGCGCAGGATTCCTCTGGAATGACAAGATCACTTGCACAGCCTTCCTCCATCTCAACTGCGCAGGATTTGACAAGATCTTCCGCATGGGATGGCCAAGGGGGGTTCAAAGTCTTTTATTACTCCCCTCCCAAAAAATCATATCTGCATATATATATATATTTACTTACAGCTCAGAATGATGGATGTGCTTTTTGTTGAAATTGGGTCAAAGCATTTCACCTTCTCCTGTGTTTAGGACTTTTTGCTGTATCAATTTGTGCATTTTTTCTTGCTTTCTTTCTTTCATTTTTGAACGTGGATAACGGAGTTTGTTTTAACAAAAGTCCACAAGGAGTTTCACATGAAAGGCTACTTCGGCAGCTTGTTAAAAAACATATGGCACATCAAAAAACGCAGGGAGAAATCAATCCAATGCAAGACTTTTCACTGTGCAATGGAACTTTCTTTTCTCTCAGTGTGTACCCCCAAAATCTGTTCTGGCATTTCCCCCAACCCCTCGAAACAAGTCTTTTTTTTCATATAATTTTTATTAACAAACCAATCAAATCACATTAATTCCAAATTAACAAAGCCAAATTTTTTATTTTTTGTTGGGGGTACCCATACTTCGAGCTCAGAAAAGGATCCAAACGTCTCTCTTGCTGCTGCTTTAATATTCACAGTTCTGTCCAAATAGTATTCACAGTTCTGTCCAATCTTCTCTCTATTGTTTTCTTCATCTTCTTGTTGTTATCGTATATTCCTTTCTTTGTGACCTCAGGTAGTCTCCAAAAGCGGGTTAAAAACAAACGTTGTTATATCCTGTGTGGATTTTCCGTTCCTCCAAGAGCCATATTCAAACAGACAGACGCCATTTCAACACTTCCGTACAAAGCATTCTTAAAGTCTGCCCATTAATCCTCACAGGCCTGTCACTCTCTCCTCAGACTTCTTAGGGGGTTCTGCCAGGTCAAACTCACATTCCGATATAATAACAAAGCCGTGGTCTCCTCCCCCTCGATCGTAAATCCACCAGGCCTGCTTCCTAACGAGTCTCTTTTTATAACTGCTTCATTCCAAAGGCCTTTCATTCCTTTCCAAATATTTCACGTCTTTGATTAGTAATTCATTTCCACACAGTTCTTAATCATTCCGCTTATATTCAGTAATTGCAAAGATTCTTCCTGGGGGGGGGGGGATTGTTAGGTAATCACATAAGATAAAAAAAGAAAAGTCCCCCCCCCCATTCCGTCCCGTTCCAACATACCGGCCCTTTGATGTGTCTTCTTCTTGATATCTTTTCCTGTTAAATCCAGCCGTCGCTCCACTTCACAGAGGTCACTTCAATTAGCAATCTTAACTCCCGTTCTTCACTCGAAATACGTGCATTTGCTTCTCTCTCTAATTGTTTATTGTGAGTTGCTGCAAACAGGCTGCGCGACCAGAGACAGCGTCCGGGAGAGCCGTCCCACACGAGTGCTGTGCGCCTTGTGCCCTCACCCCCTTCTTTCGAACTCGAGGGTGATATATGGCAACTGCAGGCGAGGCAATGTTCCCCATTCCCTTGGGGTAACAAGGGAGGCTGCATACTCCCATATCAGCCTCTTAATTACCTCGTGTGGGCCGGAGAGATGGTATTGTCGGCCATCTTCCAATGCGCCCCTAGTGCCCCCCCCTTTTGAAACAAATCTGAGGATGGCACAGGGTTTATGTGGGGAGACAGTACGTACATGTACTGTCTGTAAGCCCCCCTTCCTCCTGTTTCAGCCTCCCTCTTTTCTCCCAGACAGGAGTCACCCGTTATCTCATCGCCTGAGCTACATTCCTCAAAAGGGGCCTCCTGACTATAAAATCTCCTTCTAAGGGTGGGGGGGGGGGGTTCGGACACCTCGCACCCTTTTTAAAACTTTATTCCAACTCTGAAACCAAACCATCTTTCTATACCAAAAAAGCAAAGCTAGGCTAAACTTCAACCCATCACATTACCCCAGAATTTTAAATGCCCTCCAATGCTTTGCAGACTCATTTCCTTCCACATAGCCATAAAATTGGGAGAGTTGAAAGGGACCCTGGGGTCATCTAGTCCAACCCTCCAAAATACAGGGTTTACAGCAAGATTTGTACTACCAAAGAGACACACGCATTTAAGTACAGATGCACAACTGGAAAGGAAACATCTACGCTCCTATCCTGAATGCTGCCTATCACATCCTAAGGAGGAGGAAAATAGAAGTATCCAACCTCGTATAGATCTCAGATCCTGAAATAAGGGTTAATTCAATTGATACAACCACTCAACAATAATAAAACAGCCATAGATTGGATTTAATAGGAATACAAAAGGAACATTTTTTTCTTTCCATAACTTGTATAAGAATAGGAAGCCTAATTAAGATTTTTAAAATAACCACACAGGAAAGTTAGACGTGCGGTACCTTTAGCAAACATTTCCCCCCTATTGCAGATTTCTTGTTAAGGGAAGCTTACTCGGAAGTAAATTTACCTGGCACAGAAGTAAGAAGGGGGGGTGCTGAAAGAGACAGGGGGAAGGGGGGGAGTTGGAATTTCCCAAGAGAAGAGGCCAGGAAGTCTCACAGCGACTGATATCAGGAGCCTTACAACTCCTCTGTCCAACCAAATCAAAATTAAAACTGGACTCAGATAGACAATTGCTGGCTAGGGAAGCTTCTGCCTTTAATAACATTTGTCTCTCAAATGGAGACCTACTTAAGGCTCATGAAACACTGGGAAACTAGCTTCTGAGCAAGGAAACATTCCCCAGCAGAGTTACAAATTCCTTTCCTCTTTAGTTGCATGGGGGGGGCAATCCCCCCCTCAGAACACAGGATTTTTCGCTGCTCTTGAATAATAAACATTTGCCGTGAAAGAAAGGGCGTTCTTATGGCCCTACATTGGAATGTAAGCAGATCTGTTGCTGTTCTCCTGCGCTCCCTGCCTCCCGCCCTGGTGTGTGTGCCCTTCTCCCAAGCTCTGCACACTATTTCATATTTGGTTGTGCATTGCAATATTGCAAAGATGAGAGCCTGTTGGCAGGGGGAACTACTCTGGCAGGTGTGGGGCCAAAGGACCTACCTATGTGCTCTTTCCGTCTGTCGATCCTGGCTAGCTGACAAATCAAGAAGGCTTTAACTGCACTGTGTCCCTTCGCAACACCCCCCAAATGCAAATTCTTATGGTGACTTGGCCCTTGTAAACGAGTGGTTTTTGCTGGCAAAAAGTCCAGCTTCTTGTTGCTGCAAGGTGGTATCTACGACTACGACTTCAGGGCCTGATACTCACCATTTCACCCCCTGCACCAAGGCATTCCCACACTTGACTAATGCTCTCAAGCTCCACCAACCTTGAGGCTTCCTGCTTTTCTCTTTGGGACATTGCCTCTTGAACAACTGCTTCCTGGAAGCCCATTTTTTGGAGCCGTTGTCAATTTCAATAAATTGTGCACGCTTGCTACCTTAGAGCTTGCAGGCTCAGTTTTGGCTGTCATTATTGAGTGGTGCCAAAACAGCTGGTTGCATGGACCCAGGGAGCAGAGTGCCACCATCTTGAATTGAGATTAATTTTTCCACATCTCTTGACTTCCAAGTTTTTCTTTGTTTGCTTGTGGTCCATATCATTGGGGAGTCAAAGATCACTTTATATTACAAATCTTTTAGCTAATAGATTGGGAAATTTAGCCAATAATCATAGTAAACTACAACAAAATCCTTAAATTCCTCTACCTATAATCGCATTAAATACTACTAAAGAATACAATGAAGATCAGTGGACAAACGTGCTGGAGTTAATTTCAAAACATCGAAGATAATCTGTTAGGAATTATAAAACAATTGTATGCAGAAAATGATAAAAAATAGGAATGTCTATTCATGATATCCTATAACATGAAAAAATATCATATAGCATTAAAAGATGATATCCTATAATATTAAAAGGGGAAAATCCTGAAATTGTCTATTTATTCAAGGCTCTACCGATAAACACTCCTCCAGAGAAATGAAAGAGCTGAGAAAAAATGTAAATCTATGAGTACACATAGGAAAGAAATCCAGAAGAGGAACAAGCTAAAGGGAACAAGGACACAAATGGTAGAGAACACGTAAAAGAGGCCTCCATGTGATTCCCTTCCACTGTAAAAAGCAAACTATCAGATCCAGATCCATGCAGATCTCTACAGTTTGTTCAGGGCGTCGGGAACTGTAGTTTCTTCGGGGCTCTGGAAAGCGCAGTGTGCCAAGGGAGCTGGGAACTGTAGTTTAAGGGTGCTGGGACCTGTAGCTCCCGGGATGTGCATATGCACGCGTTTGCTTTAAGTGCAATTCTGCAACCCAAAAGAAGGTTTATCATGAGGACTACACTCTTGTGCACGGAATTGAAATTACAGAACCCTTGGATTACATATTTTTTAAAAATGAAAGTGTAGGTTTGCTTGGAAGGGACTTGAGTGTTTTTATGTCCCAGGTTGTTTTTAAGTGCATATCTATATAACATATGGGACCAAAGGGGGTGTGAAATATGTCTACGTCTGAACTGTATTTAAATGCGGAGAAAATATTTGCAGTTCCTACGGAAACTACGGGGGGGGCACATCTTTAAAGTTGTTAAATGTTACAAATATTAGGCCTGAACCTATCCTTTCGACTTGACAGCTCAGGGAAGATACCAAGCTTTATGAATCCTATAAAATCAACCCCTTTGCCAAGTTCTTCCATTCCAGCACCATTTTGCCCTTGGAAAAAATACTCTTTCCCCTTCCACCTCCCCAGGATTGAAGACATGTGTACACACCTCCTGCGCCAGGAAATGCCCAGAGGTGACAATTGCTGGGCTCCTGGTTCTCCAAGGGAAGACAAATCTCATCCCCAGACTTGCCTCTGGCTCCAGACATGCCAAGGAAGTTCTGTTATACTTTGGGTGGTGGGTACTTAAGACATGTTTGCCTATGAAGCTAAGCTTATACTGTACTTGGGTGTTGCCCCGACATAGCTGTCTATCCTAATCTTGTGTAACCCTCCCCCTTTGTGACATGTTAGTGATGTAGCAATGATATATTGATGATGCTGTGCAAACTGTATTCTGACATATGGTGGGAAAGTTTTCAAAGTCAATGTGGCCCCATGCTCTGGGTTCCCTGGCTGCTGTTGAACCTGTTGCGCAACAATAAAGGCTCTGAGGCTACTGACTGCTCTTTTGCTCCAAATTGCTTGCTTGCTGGGATTTCCTTATTTTACTGATGACATGGACCTGTGGGGGGACCTGTACCCCAACAAGCTGGGCTGTTGAGTAGTCTCTCAACTCGGAATTTTCCTTACCAGTGTGGAACCTCTAATGGAGCTATCTCCCCACTCCCCCCCCCCAAATATTGTTCCTTAGACTGTCCCTGTGGCTGAGTTTTTGTTTTTTTAAGAAAAGCACATTTTACATCAAATTTAGCTGCAAATTAAGCTGGAGGAAGGGAGGGGTCACTCTCTCTCTCCTAAACCTCTCCTGTCCACCACCACCCTTTTCTGGGCACAATTATTTTAGACAGCCCACCCCTGTTTCCTTCCTAGGCAGAGTTAAGGTCCAATACGCTGCTATTACTGTTATTATTGTGAGCTTTGCAATGGTCATGGGGGATACTTTGCAGGAAATGTGTGGCTTACTGTGTTTCTTTTTTAAAAAAGATCTGTTTGCAAAAGGTATGTATAGAAAATCAACCAATCAATTACTAATAGGTCCTCAAAACACCTGGGGAGGTACTGCTGCTAGAAACTATTCCCCCTCCCCGCCCGTCCCACTTCTAATGCAAACCCCCTTCCTCAGTCAAGATGGGATTTCTGCTAAAAGAGAGTTGGACAACTTGGGGGTTTCAGCAGGAAATTCAAGGCAGCCCCCTGCCTGAATGAGACTGGATTCCCCTGCTAAAACAAAGAATGGGGACTGTTTAAGAGATAGATCCAGACAAACCCGCGTCTGAATCAGGAATGGATTTGCTTGGAATCCTGCCCAACTGAGCAGAATTTAAGCCCTGCTCATCGGCTGACGTTGAAAACCAGACATCGCCCGGCCCTGGGCAGGATGGCACACCGAGCCTCCTCACATCTGTTCAAAGGAGGCTGCAAAGCGGGGGTCATGTTTGTATCATTTCGCGGTCTTCTTTATTTCTATGCTCTTTTAGATGTGGCTTCATAGCCGAGTGAGAGATTTGAGCCCCAGTGCCTTCCAGGTCCTAGTTTGGCAGTCTAACCACTAGGTCGCACTGCCTCTCTACCTTCCTGCTTGAAGGATCCCTTAATTGGGGACCTATATTCCTGCTTAAACCAGCTTTCTTTTTAGGACTGTGAACTTTTAAGGCGCCCCCACCAAGAATCCTGGGAACTGTAGTTTGTTAAAGGTGCTGGGAACTGCAGCTTTCTCAGGGTTCTGGAAACCATATTGAGCTCTTTGGAATTCTCAGAGATTTGGGGGGGGGGGTGGGCTGTTAACAGATGCTGCGGAAATGAATTCTTCTTGTGGTTTTCCGTGTACGAGATCCATCCCAGTATATAAGCACTACGGTTTGGGAGGAGGCCAGTTATTTGGAAAGCACAAGGTCGACAGAAAAAGACACCCAGACTTTTGTGGACTGTGGCAGATGAGGTCAGAGGGAGACTGCGATTTGGGGAGAATGTATCTTATTCTAAGGAAAGCTTAATTCCACAGAAACAGAAAAGATGTTTGACTTTCTAGGATATGGCACTGCTGTTCAGATCGCAAGTTACCCAACCTCACAATTACTTAGAGTCATGCAAACAGACCGATAGCCCATTCTAGTCCAATGCACTGATGTCCACAAAAGCCGGATAGGTGATTCAAGGAAGCTTCCAGGCAGGGCATGAAGGCATTTAGCTCTTCCCCCCCTCCCAGAACTGATATTCCAGGACAAACCTTTTTTATATCAGAACTTTAATGCGCTATTAGAATTAAAAGAGGGGGACACCCAGCCGGATGGGCGGAGTCTAACTAAATTATTATTACGGTATTTTTTGCTCTATAGGGCGCACCTGACCATAGGGCGCACCTAGTTTTCAGAGGGGGAAATCAAGGGAAAAAATATGACCTCCCCCCATCCCTGGGAGTAGCCAAGTTACAGGGAACCAGGCAGAGGCCTTCTCAGTGGTGGCGCCTTCTTCATGGTGGTCCACTACTGCTTTAAGGGAGGTCTTGAAATAAGTAGATTTGTTGCTGATCCAAAACACCCACCACCCCCCCACACATGAAAACAAAGACCACCACAGCCAACTACAAATGAATAACCACACCCTAGGCCACCCGACCCCACCCCCACCCATCTTCCCCCCCTCCACCTCTTTCCCCTTTCCTTCCTAATGTCTGACAAATGAAAATGATTTGTAAAAATGTTACATGGGGGGGAAAACATGAGAGAGAGACATTGCACACTTTTGTAAATCAACAAAATCTTTAATAAATAAATAAATAAATACTAAAAAAAAAAATCATAAAAAGAGGCCTCCTCACTGGAAGGACATCAAAGCCCACCTGAAGTCCCAAAATGCCTGAAGTCCTGATCCACGCAGATCTATGCGTGTATGGAGTGATCTGCGTGGATCTGCATCTGACAGTTTACGACTCCCTGTTGTAGGGAATCACTTGTATAATCGTATGATTGGGGACATCAGGTGGCCTATGATGTCCTTCAGGTAAGCTTTGGGTGTATGGCTTTCCTCCATCTCCACTGCGCAGGATTCCTCTGGAATGACAAGATCACTTGCCCAGCTTTCCTCCATCTCCACTACACAGGATTCCTCTGGAATGACAAGATCACTTGCCCAGCTTTCCTCCATCTCCACTACGCAGGATTCCTCTGGAAAGACAAGGTCACTTGCCCAGCTTTCCTCCATCTCCACTACGCAGGATTCCTCTGGAATGACAAGATCACTTGCCCAGCTTTCCTCCATCTCCACTACGCAGGATTCCTCTGGAATGAGAAGATCACTTGCCCAGCTTTCCTCCATCTCCACTACGCAGGATTCCTCTGGAAAGACAAGGTCACTTGCCCAGCTTTCCTCCATCTCCACTACGCAGGATTCCTCTGGAATGACAAGATCACTTGCACAGCCTTCCTCCATCTTAACTGCACAGGATTTGACAAGATCTTCCGCATGGGTTTCCTCCATCTCCACTGTGGAGGATTTCTCTTGAATTACCAGGTCCAGCAGAGAACCACACTTTGAACAAGTAGTAAGACTCTCGCTTTTCCCCGCACTTCCTGGGGTAATCACCACTACAGTTTCTATTTGAGATGTATCTGTTGCGGTGGTCCTGATGCAACATCTCTCCATCCCAACCAATGCTGCACTCAGCAGCTGGAAACCCCCAGCAATACAGCCTAGATAAATAGAAGGTCCAATATGCTGCTCACTGGGAATTTGAGGCAACTCAAAAGTTTCAGGGAAGTCAATTTCCCCATTTTGTAAGACAGCAGACATGTTCCATATCACGGAAATCAGGACGAGTATCCCTGCTGGTAAGTTCAGCAGAGCTCCAAGCCCAAAAAAGGTTAAGAGAAAATCCTTATGGTTTCTGGTCTCGAACACATTGCAGAGGGCAAATGCCTGTAATCCAAGGGCCGCTGAATTCATAATGGCAGCTAAGGCCATTAAGTCCTGAGCAACAAAAATTTCCCTCGGGAGGTTTGGATGTTGTTCATGGAGCTCTTCACAATGGTAATAATAGTTTCCGTCGTTAGAAGGGTCTTTCAAAAAACAGACCTGCCAGATCCCGATCCAGATGTTTTCAGAGGCAATTCCCTTTATGTTTTCGACACGCCACACTCGCCAGTTGACAATGGCTATTGAGGCAATGCACATCATCCAGGCCATAATATCCATCAGGAATGCACATAAGAGGAGGCAGGACACCAATCTCAGCCACCTGACTACCAGGGAGCCTTCTTTCACCCGCAGGGGGGGGGGGTTGGAGATGAGGGGAGCAGGGGAGACCTTGGAAGACATCCTGGAAACAAAAGAGAAGACAACATGCAGTGAGAGAGGGAATAACAAGCATGTCTAGTCATTGAAGGACATCCTTCCATGCACAGAAAGAAGCAGCAAAAGAAAGAGTTCTCCTGATCTCACCCCCCACCCCCCGGTTAGGTATAGACATCTGATCCACACATACTTTCTTCCAGCAAACTGCTACTGATTTAATATACAGTGGTGCCTCGCAAGACGAAATTAATTCGTTCCGCAAGTCTCTTCGTCTTGCGGTTTTTTCGTCTTGCGATGCACGGTTTCCCATAGGAATGCATTGAAAATCAATTAATGCGTTCCTAGGGAAACCGCCTTCAGACCAGGTCCGGGGACAGTCTGTCCCCGGACCTCTTCTGAAGGCTGGGGGGGGGGACAAGGGCTTTTCTTCCCACCCCCAGCATTTTAAAAAACCCTGGGACAGCGGAGGACTTCTCCGCTGTCCGGGCGACCTTAAAATGATGGCGGGCGGCATTTTAAAATCGCCCTGGGACAGCGGAGGACTTCTCCACTGTCCGGGGCGATTTAAAAGCCCCTGGGAAGGCAGGCAGGGGGGACAAAGACTTTCGCCCCCCGCCCGCCTTCAGAAGGTGTTCCCGCCCCCCCCCGCCCGGCTTCGCAGTAGCGCTACGAAGCCCAGTGGCTGGGGCAGGTGTTCCCGTCCCCCCCACCCCGCTTCGGAGCAGCGTTCCGAAGCGGGGTGGCTGGGGCAGGTGTTCCCGCCCCCCGCCCAGCTTCGCAGCAGCGCTACAAAGCCCGGCGGCTGGGGCAGGTGTTCCCGCCCCCCGCCCAGCTTCGCAGCAGCGCTACGAAGCCCGGCGGCTGGGGCAGGTGTTCCCGCCCCCCCCACCCCGCTTCGGAGCAGCGTTCCGAAGCGGGGTGGCTGGGGCAGGTGTTTCCGCCCCCCCACCCCGCTTCGGAGCAGCGCTACGAAGCCCGGCGGCTGGGGCACGTGTTCCCGCCCCCCCGCCCGGCTTCGCAACAGTGCTACGAAGCCCGGCGGCTGGGGCAGGTGTTCCCGCCCCCCCACCCTGCTTCGCAGCAGCGCTACGAAGCGGGGTGGCTGGGGCAGGTGTTCCCGTCCCCCCCACCCCGCTTCGGAGCAGCGTTCCAAAGCGGGGTGGCTGGGGCAGGTGTTCCCGCCCCCCGCCCGGCTTCGCAGCAGCGCAACGAAGCCCGGCAGCTGGGGCAGGTGTTCCCGCCTCCCCCACCCCGCTTCGGAGCAGCGTTCCGAAGCGGGGTGGCTGGGGTAGGTGTTCCCGCCCCCCCCCGCCGCCCCGCTTCGGAGCACCGGGAGAAGCAATCTCCCCACAGCCGCTTGCTTCAAAAGAGGTCCGGGGGCAGCGGGAACGCTTCCCGTTGCCCCCGGACCTCTTTTGAAGCAAGGGGCGGTGGGGAGAAGCGATCTCCCCGCCGCCCCTTGCTTCAAAAGAGAAGACCCGCTGTCCCCGGGGCAAGCTTCGTTTTGCGAAGCAAGCCCATAGGGAAATTCGTCTTGCGAGGCAACTCGAAAACGAAAAAACCTTTCGTTTTGCGAGTTTTTCGTCTCGCGAGGCGTTCGTCTTGCGGGGTACCACTGTACTCTTGAACTGTTGCTGTGAAAATCAGCAACCTGTTGTGGATGGGAGCTGCTCATGTTTCGCTGCCCTGCTATCTCCTACTGCAGCTATCCTTTTCCACCGAGCATAAACACACCTGATGGCATAGTGAGGAATGCTTAATCCATAAACTTACGTGAAATGCCTTCCTCAGCTACAGTCTAGAGTGCCAGGAACAGAGCAGGTATTTGCTAGGTGCTCCTGAGCCTCAAGAAGACTGAGCTGTTGGCCACTGAGCTGACGTTCGCCTGAGCAGCCGGCCAGCCACAGCAGCAACTGCTCCGCAGAATTCTTAGGTCAGTTACAGTTACAGTTAGAATCCTGACAACAACACAAATCATAACTCCAAGGTACTGGTCATTTGGAACATCAGGAAAGTGGAAAATGGGAGGGAACTGAGTTCCCTTCTTTCCCAATGCAGAGTGTCTTTTCCAGGACACTGTGCAGTTAAAAACACGTTCTTCCTGAAGTCAGATTCAGAGCAGTTCCAGCAGTAAAAATGGTGATGTGTGTATCTCAGTACAGATTTGTTTGATGGTCCTGAATGCATTTCATAAAGGATCTCCATGTACAAGAAAGGCTAATAGCATGAGGCCCTGAACAATAAGAATCTCCTTGGCAAAATTATTGAAGACTCCTTACAAACCTATCATTCTTCTTCCCCATCCCATCTTGTTTGGACATTATAGTAAGGGAGAAGATCTTAGCTATTTTCCTTTGCACTGGGATTACATGAAATTTGTGCCATGGGACCCCATCACTCACACCAATACGGGCAACACCATTTTCAGAACCTAGGTGCCCATGATTTAAAATCGCTTTCCTAAGACACTTCAGTCAAAATATTTGTGTTGCTTCCTTCCTGTTCCTTTCTGTGTTGATGCTCTGAATGTGAGGTGCTCAGCTGCATGCAGTTTCCACTGAAGTGTGTGTGTGTGTGTGTGTGTGTGTGTGTGTGTGTGTGTGTGTTTAACATTCGGCCAAGCAATGGGCCTAAATCCATCTATTTCACCTGAAATAACTTTGGCAGCCAGCCTTTAAAAATCTAAAGTAGATATCAAATTCAGAGGAATTAAAAGCTGTCATCTTTTTGACTATTTGAAACATCTTAGAACATACACAAATGTTAATGTTTGAAGGAAGGCAGCAAATGGAGCATTGGAGCCATCCATTCATCCCAGGAGTTGTGACCATTGATAAGATGAAGCACTTTCACATCGCATGGCAGTGTGCAGTGCTTTTAAAAAGGTAAAGGACCCCTGACAGTTAAGTCCAGTCATGGCTCTGAGGTTGCGCCACTCATTGGCTTTACTGGCCGAGGGAGCTGACGTTGGTTCGCAGACAATTTTTCCGGGTCATGTGGCTAGCAAGACTAAGCCGCTTCTGGCGAAACCAGAGCAGCGCACAGAAACGCCGTTTACCTTCCCGCTGGAGCGGTACCTATTTATCTACTTGCACTTTGACGTGGTTTGGAACTGCAAGGTTGGCAGGAGCTGGGACCGAGCAACGGGAGCTCACCCCGTCAAATACGCAAGTCCAGTTCTGTATCTGCATGACATCCTCCACACCCAAATTCTCTCCCCGTTCTGTTTCCCCCACTTAATCCGGATACACCATCTCCATTGAAAACTCTGCTCAGTGACACCCATCCAATAGAAAAGTGCTGACCGTCTTCCTGCAGATACACTTCCGTGCAGGGGTTTGGCCGACAAGTTCTTCCCGAGTGGGGGGATGTTTTCAGGGGCTCTTTGCTTTTCCCTGCCTCCCCTTTCATCCTCACCTGAGGAGATCTTGGCCATTCTCTTGACAGGGACCTCCGTTCTCAGGCCGGATTTCTGTTCTCCTTCATTCCTCCTTCTCCCAGTCTGGTTCCCTGAGCAAATAAGAGAGAGGAGGTTTCATGCAAGTCAAGGTGTGCAATGGATCTTCAGGGCACTTGGAAGGAAGAAAAGGTTCAGGAACAAGCGACGCAGCAGCCCCCCAAGTGTAAAAACACATTTGGACATACCGCTCATGAGATTCGCCCCCCCCCCTTAGGATATAAATGCAGAACATCCCGTGCTCCTATTAATATACAAAGTGGGGTATTTCATATGATAAGAATGGGGGGAGCTGCCTTAGACGGAGCCAGACCAATTTTGGGAAAGGGCTACATGGGCCAGTCCACCAATTGGCTACCAATGAGAACATAGCAAAACAGAAGATGGCTGCCATGGTGGATGGCAAAAAATGGCTGCCCTATGGTGTGGTATGACATAAAATTGCCTGGCTGTGAGTGTGAAGGCCGCTCCCCACAAGGCCCTTTGCACCTGGCCTAGGAGGGCGAGGCCCACTCTCACCAGCCCTACTGAAGAGGCTCCTCACCCCACTGTGAGGCGTGAAGGCCGCTCCCTGCATGTAGGTTAATTCACAAGCAAGGGCAGTGAGCTCCTTCAAGGTGTTTTGTTTTTATTTAACAGTTCAGATTTTGCAACACTTATTCTGATTGCTAATGCTTTTGCTTGGGAAATCTCAGTCATGAAAGAAATAAGAGTGAAGACAAGCTCCTGAAGTCATTGGCGTAAGCCAAAAGCAGGATGGAAAAAGCGATAAGTTTTCAATCATGATTGGCAGGCCAATTCTGAGAGGAAGGGACTGTGGTCAGTGTTTTGCAGGAGCAATTCAGTTGCATGCTGACCACGTCAGTTTGCCCCATTAAAGCAGAATTAAAGCACTCTGGTGCAACAAATCCACTTTTTAAAGGACTTATTTGCAGTTAGGGGAGTGACAGGGCAATGCACTAAAAAGTATAGTGTAAATTACTGATGGTGGAACCCAGAAGCAAATCAGGATGAATGCTAAATAGAGTTGGCATCATCTAACCTCCACATAAATTTTGTGCAAGCAAATCAGGTTGAGTGCTTAATTTCATTCTTTTCTTTTTTTTAAAAGGATCTGCATGAGCTCCGTTACTGACTTGTGAATTCTACCTTCACATGATGCTTTCACCCAGTTTCCAGTAGATGGCACCATCTACTGGAAGATAGCAATAAAAAGCCTTGAGAATGTCGTCTTTCAAATTAGCCGGGTTAACTGCTAATGCAGTAACTGCATCAGTTAGCCCCAGTGTCAGTGGTCCAGTTGGACATGTGCCAAGGCCCAGGTGCCAGCACAGAGCCCAATGCTTACGCATTTCCCTTTTCCTGAGGTCAGGAGTGCATGGTGGCAGCAGAGACAGCAGAGCCCTCTTTTTGTGCCCCTTTAGCCCCATCACTGCTGCTAACAGTCAGCAGGTGAAATAATTGTACTTCCATCCTCATATGCAAAGATATAAAGGTGGAGAAACAGAACAAGCATGCTTTGATGAAATGTCACAAAACCAGTGGGGCTTGCTAATACAATTAGCAGTTATCAGTGTGAAAAGGGCTAATGAACTTTGTCCTTCCCATTTCACAGGTAAAAGAACTGAGGGACTGAGATCCCTGTTGTGCATTCCTGCATGCAGAGCAGGAATTGAGATTCAGATTTCCTCAATCTTTTCTACAAAGAAATACCGTATTTTTTGCTCTATAGGATGCACCGGATGCTAAGACGCACCTAGTTTGGGGGAGAGGAAACAAGAAGAAAATAAATTCTGAACCCCATAAGCCAGAACAGCAAGAGGGATCTGGCTTCTGGGATAGCCTCTTGCTATTCTGGCTTCGAGGACAGCCTTTGAAGCCTCCGCAGAGCAGGAGGGTGCCTTTGCCCCACTGCCCTGCAGAGGCTTTGCACAGCTAACCCCAAGCTAGAACAGCGAGACGGAGCACTGTGCAGTGCCCCGTCTCCCTGTTCTGGCTTTGGGCTTAGCCGCGCAGCCTGCATTTGCTCCATAAGACGCACACACATTTTCCCTTTTTAGAAGGGGAAAAGTGCATCCTATAGAGCGAAAAATACAGTGATATCTCACATAGTAACTATAAAAGTAACATGACTTTCAACAGAACCAAGCTACCTGATCCTCCTGCATGCCCCAATACATTTTGTTATTTTATGATTATTTGCTAAATTTGTACTCCATCCTTCCAAGTGAATTCAGGGTGGCACTGATTTGTTACAAGTGGGCCTCCCCGATGAATGTAAGAGGCAACTCTATCTTTCTGTGTACATCCCCCTATACATTCAAGCAAATGGGGGAGCCATCTTGTGTTACTGCCCCAGGAACTGAAGATTGGACTTCAAGGTCTCCGCAATCTGTATTTTCATCTCCGTGCTATTTCCAGACGCTATCGCCATAAACCAACGTTTTCCAAACTTCTGATAGCTGCTGCTTAAATGATTTTCGGTACGATTCTATATGCATCTCCCCAGAAGTTGAGTTGCACTGTGGACCTACTCCCAGGGAAGTGTGCACAGGATTTCACAGCACATAAGCTGGGAATGACTCATGTTTCAGCCTGACAAGGAGCCACTGAGGTCAGTGAGTTCGTCTGTTAATTATGAGAGCTACTGAGATCAGCGGTGGGAATGAAGATCCAAGTCAAAGCCTGTTATTTACTTAGTGCCTGCCAGTAGTAGGGTCCTCTTCTCAACACTGGCAAGTGTGCAGGTTACGATGTGCCTGCCTTGTCTTGTCTGGATAATTTATGCTTCCTAATTTCAACCTCCTCCCTCCAGGAATCTAGGGCTATTGATGGGTAAACAACCCAACCGCTGCTTGAAATCCAAAACTAAAGATAGAAAATGACAGAGACAGCTGCCAGGGAAAACACTGGCACTACAAACAGAGAAGGCAAATTGCCAGATCTCATGTTTTTAGTTGGGAAAGGGAAATGGGGAATATATACAAATATATATGAAAAGACAAATTCAGGTGGCAGTTGTCTCAAAATGCAGCTGTCCCAAACATGGTATGACTAGTTTGGACTGTGCCAGCTCCAGGTTTTTTGTGTTTGCAGGTTAGAGATGGGGAGTTGTTGGCAAGATGCCCCCAGCGGGCCCAAACTTCCCCACCACAAAGAGGAAAAGATGAGGCACACCTTGACTTGGGATAGTGGTGGACGGGGAGGAAGAGATTTGCTGTTCCACTTCAGGCAGCAAAATGTTTTGAGCCAGCTCTGATGCCAACCATTTGGTTGAATGTCCAACAAAGTTGTTGCAGAAGCACAACAGCTCACAAAACAGAACTACCCTGCATTCCCTATACTCTCTCTCACACACACACTCACACACACAATCTGCTCTGGAGCACTTTTGGGGGGGGAGGGGGGAGGGAGGCTGCATGCAGGAGGAGGGGGGGCAAGTTCTGTTGCAGGAATGGAAATATTTCTCCTTGCCCATTGCTTTGTTGGATTCAACCTCTTGACTTGAACCTTAATTTTGTGATCATGCTGCATTGACCCAATAAGGAAAAGAAAAATTCTTCTCCATGACAAGAGAGGGCTGATTCAGATGTTAGCTTGGGGGCTTAGGTGCTGCTGAAAAATGCAAGCAAAAATACTTCTTTGAGCCTCGTGACCATAGTACTTCCATGGTCATGGTCATGCGAAGCCAGGGGTGAGGACCAGAAGGTGTGGTGATCCACATCACTGCTACACTGACTGGCATGGATTGAGATTGAGCTGTGCAAGCTGATGAAAATCCCTTGTATTCCTTCTATGGCAGCTACTGGAAGGAAATGTAGACTCAAGGTCTAAACCGCCATGGTATTGTCTCTGGTGTACACCCCAGAGTATATACTGCAGCTTCTAAGCAAGACCACAGTGAGACTGTGGTGTCGAGTTTGTTGTTTGGGATTGCTCCACGGCATGATTGATCGCGGTGTCCCCATCAGTGAAGGACAACAATGGCTCCCCACAAGCACTCACCACAAGAGGGGAGGCAGAAGCCACAGACTTCCCAAGAGGCACAAGAGACACAGCAAGGTTTTTAAGGTTTTGTTTTGGTGTCTGGACAAAGAGCCAGCAGCACAGGGTAGAGAGGATAGATTGCAAACACCAGTTGCGGCGAGGAGCTCGTGGATCTATGGCCAATTCTCTTCCTGTGCGCTTCTTCGCTCAGTACAGAACGATCCTCTCTCATCACTGCAAGCTAACATCAGCACCGTGAAAACCAGAGGGGGTCTGGGAAATGTTCAGGATGGTGACATAATAAATAAACAAGCAGAAAAGAAGTTGCACCACCCATGGCTCATGCCTGAGTAATATGTGTCTATGAATTACAATCAGATTCTTTACTCTCTATACCAGACAGATCTTTGCTTTTCCCTTTTAAGGGTCCATTTGACATTTTCTCTCCCTCAAATATCAAGCAAGTCTTCAGACACAAAAATTAAGGTGGGGTAGGCTCTGATCACCCACCCTACCAAAGTCCATCAGAACCATGTGTTCTTAATGTGCCTGCTTGCTCTCTCAGGTCTCACCCCTGATTCCCTCCCTAGCCAGCTTGCATCTGAGTGTGTGTGAGAGAGAAAATAGGGGAAATGATTTGTTTTCACTTCATGTTTTTGGAAGGCAGAAGACCTGGCCTGCAGGTGTCCTTTGAGGGTGCCTCAGCAGCACATCTGGAGGCTCTGGTTGAAATGCAAAGGCTGCTTGGAGAGAGGGGAAGATTGATTAAGCTCTTTTCTGTGGTAGTCTCCCCAACTTATTGAGCATATTCAGAGGTAGTCTGCATCTCAACCTGGAGGCTCCATATAGCAATCTACTGACGGACGCCCTTCTCCACAAAAAGCCTCCATTCAACTGAACAGGCAATAGATGTTTACTTACTCTTGCTTTACTTTTAATACAGATGAGCACTGCACTTTACAGTTGGAATCACCTGAGACAGGTGTCGGTACGCTTTAATCAGGTTGGGTCTGGCTGAAGTTGGTGGGGCCTTAAATCTGTCTTAAAATACCAGCCTCCATGGCCTAATTTAGCACAGGAGTGTGGAAAGTTACCCCAGAGCAACATGCATGTGGGGCTCCCACTACTGTCCCTGTGTTATTAACAAACCACACCTTTATGGACACACATGCCCCACTTGCATAATCTTCCCTGTACACCTAAAGTTTTGCAGAGAACCCAGTGTTCTCACAAAGCCTTCTTTTTTTATATATATAAATATTTATTAAGTTTTCACAAATTTAAAAACACATACAATACACAGAATACAAAGATATACATACAATAACAAACACATATAATTTCAACTCCTTTTTTTCTTAAACTTACTTCATCAACTTCCCCGTACCTCCCCTTTCTGCATTCCAATTCCCAAAATTATTTCAGCAAATCCTTCCCCTTAATTTTATCCGATTTTTTCCTTTCCTTTTCTTTTACTTAATCTTTAACAGCTGTAATCCCTTACTTTATATAACCACAACATTTTAACATTCATTAATTTTGCAATATTTCTTAAGATAAATTTTAAATTTCTTCCCATCTTCTTCCGCCGTCTCTTTCCCCTAATCTCGGATTCTGTCAGTCATTTCAGCCAGTCCCATGTAGTCAATCACCTTCATCTGCCACTCTTCCAAGGTGGGTAGATCTTGTGTCTTCCAATACTTTGCTATGAGTATTCTTGCTGCTGTTGTAGCATACATAAAGAATGTTCTGTCCCTCTTTGACACCAATTGGCCGACAATGCCCAAGAGAAAGGCCTCTGGTTTCTTAGGAAAAGTACATTTAAGTACCGTATTTTTTGCACCATAACACTCACTTTTTTCCTCCTAAAAAGTAAGGGGAAATGTCTGTGCGTGTTATGGAGCGAATGCCTACGTGTGGCAAGGGGGGGGGGGTATCTGCTGCAGTCGTGAGCAGAGGATCCATGGTTCCCCTTCCTTCCCTCCTCCGTGGTTACAAAGCACGGATCCACATGGATCCTCAGGATTTTTGCATTGGGCTACTCCAAACTCACTGTCAGATCACATATCTGTGGCCACAGCATGAACCACAAAAATCATATATCCACTATTTCGTTTAGAATATTTTTTCCCTTGTTTTCCTCCTCTAAAAACTACGTGCGTGTTATGGTCTGGTGCGTGTTATAGAGCGAAAAATACGGTACCTTTTTCATTTCATTATATATCATTTCCCAGAAGACCTTAATCTTCGGGCACGTCCACCAAAGGTGAAAGAAAGTACCTTCAGTTTCTTTACATTTCCAACATTTATTATCGGGCAAATGGTAGATCTTTGCAAGCTTGACTGGAGTCATGTACCACCTGTAAATCATTTTCATAATATTCTCTCTTAAGGCATTACATGCCGTAAATTTTATACCGGTGGTCCACAACTGTTCCCAGTCAGCAAACATGATGTTGTGACCAATGTCTTGTGCCCACTTAATCATGGCTGATTTAACTGTTTCATCTTGCGTGTTCCATTTCAGCAACAAGTTGTACATTCTTGACAAATTCTTAGTATTGGGTTCTAACAGTTCTGTTTCTAATTTTGTTTTCTCCACCTGAAAGCCAGTTTTCCTGTCCTGTTTGTAAACCTCCATTATTTGGTAATAATGGAGCCAATCTCGTACTTTAAGCTTCAATTTCTCATAACTCTGTAATTTCTCTCACAACAAAATCCTTAAATTCCTCTACCTATAATCACATTAAATACTACTAAAGAATACAATGAAGATCAATGGACCAACGTACTGGAGTTAATTTCAAAACATAGAACATAATCTATTAGGAATTATAAAACAATTGTATGCAGAAAATGATAAAAAAATAGGAATGTCTATTGATGGTATCCTACAGCATTAAAAGATGATATCCTATAACATTAAAAGGAAAAAATCCCTAATTTGTCTATTTATTCAAGGTACTACCGATAAACTGATCGCCGAAGAATTGATGCTTTTGAATTATGGTGCTGGAGGAGACTCTTGAGAGTCCCATGGACTGCAAGAAGAAATCAGGAAATCAGCCCTGAGTGCTCACTGGAAGGACAGATCCTGAAGCTGAGGCTCCAATACTTTGGCCACCTCATAAGAGAAGACTCCCTGGAAAAGACCCTGATGCTGGGAAAGATGGAGAGCACAAGGAGAAGCGGACGACAGAGGACGAGATGGTTGGATAGTGTTCTCGAAGCTACCAGCATGAGTTTGACCAAACTGCGGGAGGCCGTGGAAGACAGGAGTGCCTGGCATGTTCTGGTCTATGGGATCACGAAGTCGGACACGACTAAACGACTAAACAACAACCGATAAACACTCCTCCAGAGAAATGAAAGAGCTGAGAAAAAATGTAAATCTATGAGTACACATAGGAAAGAAATCCAGAAGAGGAACAAGCTAAAGGGAACAAGGACACAAATGGTAGAGAACACGTAAAAGAGGCCTCCATGTGATTCCCTTCCACCGTAAAGAGCAAACTATCAGATCCAGATCCATGCAGATCTCTACAGTTTGTTCAGGGCGTCGGGAACTGTAGTTTCTTCGGGGCTCTGGAAAGCGCAGTGTGCCAAGGGAGCTGGGAACTGTAGTTTAAGGGTGCTGGGACCTGTAGCTCCCGGGATGTGCATATGCACGCGTTTGCTTTAAGTGCAATTCTGCAACCCAAAAGAAGGTTTATCATGAGGACTACACTCTTGTGCACGGAATTGAAATTACAGAACCCTTGGATTACATATTTCTTAAAAATTGAAAGTGTAGGTTTGCTTTGAAGGGACTTGAGTGTTTTTATGTCCCAGGTTGTTTTTAAGTGCATATCTATATAACATATGGGACCAAAGGGGGTGTGAAATATGTCTACGTCTGAACTGTATTTAAATGCGGAGAAAATATTTGCAGTTCCTACGGAAACTACCGGGGGGGGCACATCTTTAAAGTTGTTAAATGTTACAAATATTAGGCCTGAACCTATCCTTTCGACTTGACAGCTCAGGGAAGATACCAAGCTTTATGAATCCTATAAAATCAACCCCTTTGCCAAGTTCTTCCATTCCAGCACCATTTTGCCCTTGGAAAAAAGACTCTTTCCCCTTCCACCTCCCCAGGATTGAAGACATGTGTATACACCTCCTGCCCCAGGAAATGCCCAGAGGTGACAATTGCTGGGCTCCTGGTTCTCCAAGGGAAGACAAATCTCATCCCCAGACTTGCCTCCGGCTCCAGACATGCCAAGGAAGTTCTGTTATACTTTGGGTGGTGGGTACTTAAGAAATGTTTGCCTATGAAGCTAAGCTTATACTATACTTGGGTGTTGCCCCGACATAGCTGCCTATGCTAATCTTGTGTAACCCTCCCCTTTTGTGACATGTTAGTGATGTAGCAATGATGTATTGATGATGCTGTGCAAACTGTATTCTGACATATGGTGGGAAAGTTTTCAAAGTCAATGTGGCCCCGTGCTCTGGGTTCACTGGCTGCTGTTGAACCTGTTGCGCAACAATAAAGGTTCTGAGGCTATTGACTGCTCTTTTGCTCCAAATTGCTTGCTTGCTGGGATTTCCTTATTTTACTGACGACATGGACCTGTGGGGGGGGGGACCTGTACCCCGACAAGCTGGGCTGTTGAGTAGTCTCTCAACCCGGAATTTTCCTTACCAGTGTGGAACCTCTAATGGAGCTATCTCCCCACTCCCCCCCCAAATATTGTTCCTTAGACTGTCCCTGTGGCTGAGTTTTTAGTTTTTTAAGAAAAGCACATTTCACATCAAATTTAGCTGCAGATTAAGCTGGGGGAAGGGAGGGGTCACTCTCTCTCTCCTAAACCTCTCCTGTCCACCACCACCCTTTTCTGGGCACAATTATTTTAGACAGCCCACCCCTGTTTCCTTCCTATGCAGAGTTAAGGTCCAATATGCTGCTATTACTGTTATTATTGTGAGCTTTGCAATGGTCATGGGGGATAATTTGCAGGAAATGTGTGGCTTACTGTGTTTCTTTTTTAAAAAAGATCTGTTTGCAAAAGGTATGTATAGAAAATCAATCAATCAATTACTAATAGGTCCTCAAAACACCTGGGGAGGTACTGCTGCTAGAAACTATCCCCCCTCCCCGTCCATCCCACTTCTAATGCAAACCCCTTTCCTCAGTCAAGATGGGATTTCTGCTAAAAGAGAGTTGGACAACTTGGGGGTTTCAGCAGGAAATTCAAGGCAGCCCCCTGCCTGAATGAGACTGGATTCCCCTGCTAAAACAAAGAAGGGGGGCTGTTTAGGAGATAGATCCAGACAAACCCGCGTCTGAATCAGGAATGGGTTTGCTTGGAATCCTGCCCAACTGAGCAGAATTTAAGCCCTGCTCATCGGCTGACGTTGAAAACCAGACATCGCCCGGCCCTGGGCAGGATGGCACACCGAGCCTCCTTACATCTGTTCAAAGGAGGCTGCAAAGCGGGGGTCATTTCGCGGTCTTCTTTATTTCTATGCTCTTTTAGATGTGGCTTCATAGCCGAGTGAGAGATTTGAGCCCCAGTGCCTTCCAGGTCCTAGTTTGGCAGTCTAACCACTAGGTCGCACTGCCTCTCTACCTTCCTGCTTGAAGGATCCCTTAATTGGGGACCTATATTCCTGCTTAAACCAGCTTTCTTTTTAGGACTGTGAACTTTTAAGGCGCCCCCACCAAGAATCCTGGGAACTGTAGTTTGTTAAAGGTGCTGGGAACTGCAGCTTTCTCAGGGTTCTGGAAACCATATTGAGCTCTTTGGAATTCTCAGAGATTGGGGGGGTGGGCTGTTAACAGATGCTGCGGAAATGAATTCTTCTTGTGGTTTTCCGTGTACGAGATCCATCCCAGTATATAAGCACTACGGTTTGGGAGGAGGCCAGTTATTTGGAAAGCAGAAGGTCGACAGAAAAAGACACCCAGACTTTTGTGGACTGTGGCAGATGAGGTCAGAGGGAGACTGCGATTTGGGGAGAATGTATCTTATTCTAAGGAAAGCTTAATTCCACAGAAACAGAAAAGATGTTTGACTTTCTAGGATATGGCACTGCTGTTCAGATCGCAAGTTACCCAACCTCACAATTACTTAGAGTCATGCAAACAGACCGATAGCCCATTCTAGTCCAATGCACTGATGTCCACAAAAACCGGACGGATGATTCAAGGAAGCTTCCAGGCAGGGCATGAAGGCATTTAGCTCTTCCCCCCTCCCAGAACTGATATTCCAGGACAAACCTTTTTTATATCAGAACTTTAATGCGCTATTAGAATTAAAAGAGGGGGACACCCAGCCGGATGGGCGGAGTCTAACTAAATTATTATTACGGTATTTTTCGCTCTATAGGGCGCACCTGACCATAGGGCGCACCTAGTTTTCAGAGGGGGAAATCAAGGGAAAAAATATGACCTCCCCCCATCCCTGGGAGCAGCCAAGTTACAGGGAACCAGGCAGAGGCCTTCTCAGTGGTGGCGCCTTCTTCATGGTGGTCCACTACTGCTTTAAGGGAGGTCTTGAAATAAGTAGATTTGTTGCTGATCCAAAACACCCACCACCCCCCCACACATGAAAACAAAGACCACCACAGCCAACTACAAATGAATAACCACACCCTAGGCCACCCGACCCCACCCCCACCCATCTCCCCCCCCTCCACCTCTTTCCCCTTTCCTTCCTAATGTCTCAACAAATGAAAATGATTTGTAAAAATGTTACATGGGGGGGGGGGGAAACATGAGAGAGAGACATTGCACACTTTTGTAAATCAACAAAATCTTTAATAAATAAATAAATAAATACTAAAAAAAAAAATCATAAAAGAGGCCTCCTCACTGGAAGGACATCAAAGCCCACCTGAAGTCCCAAAATGCCTGAAGTCCTGATCCACGCAGATCTATGCGTGTATGGAGTGATCTGCGTGGATCTGCATCTGACAGCTTACGACTCCCTGTTGTAGGGAATCACTTGTATAATCGTATGATTGGGGACATCAGGTGGCCTATGATGTCCTTCAGGTAAGCTTTGGGTGTATGGCTTTCCTCCATCTCCACTGCGCAGGATTCCTCTGGAATGACAAGATCACTTGCCCAGCTTTCCTCCATCTCCACTACACAGGATTCCTCTGGAATGACAAGATCACTTGCCCAGCTTTCCTCCATCTCCACTACGCAGGATTCCTCTGGAAAGACAAGGTCACTTGCCCAGCTTTCCTCCATCTCCACTACGCAGGATTCCTCTGGAATGACAAGATCACTTGCCCAGCTTTCCTCCATCTCCACTACGCAGGATTCCTCTGGAATGACAAGATCACTTGCCCAGCTTTCCTCCATCTCCACTACGCAGGATTCCTCTGGAAAGACAAGGTCACTTGCCCAGCTTTCCTCCATCTCCACTACGCAGGATTCCTCTGGAATGACAAGATCACTTGCACAGCCTTCCTCCATCTTAACTGCACAGGATTTGACAAGATCTTCCGCATGGGTTTCCTCCATCTCCACTGTGGAGGATTTCTCTTGAATTACCAGGTCCAGCAGAGAACCACACTTTGAACAAGTAGTAAGACTCTCGCTTTTCCCCGCACTTCCTGGGGTAATCACCACTACAGTTTCTATTTGAGATGTATCTGTTGCGGTGGTCCTGATGCAACATCTCTCCATCCCAACCAATGCTGCACTCAGCAGCTGGAAACCCCCAGCAATACAGCCTAGATAAATAGAAGGTCCAATATGCTGCTCACTGGGAATTTGAGGCAACTCAAAAGTTTCAGGGAAGTCAATTTCCCCATTTTGTAAGACAGCAGACATGTTCCATATCACGGAAATCAGGACGAGTATCCCTGCTGGTAAGTTCAGCAGAGCTCCAAGCCCAAAAAAGGTTAAGAGAAAATCCTTATGGTTTCTGGTCTCGAACACATTGCAGAGGGCAAATGCCTGTAATCCAAGGGCCGCTGAATTCATAATGGCAGCTAAGGCCATTAAGTCCTGAGCAACAAAAATTTCCCTCGGGAGGTTTGGATGTTGTTCATGGAGCTCTTCACAATGGTAATAATAGTTTCCGTCGTTAGAAGGGTCTTTCAAAAAACAGACCTGCCAGATCCCGATCCAGATGTTTTCAGAGGCAATTCCCTTTATGTTTTCGACACGCCACACTCGCCAGTTGACAATGGCTATTGAGGCAATGCACATCATCCAGGCCATAATATCCATCAGGAATGCACATAAGAGGAGGCAGGACACCAATCTCAGCCACCTGACTACCAGGGAGCCTTCTTTCACCCACAGGGGGGGGTTGGAGATGAGGGGAGCAGGGGAGACCTTGGAAGACATCCTGGAAACAAAAGAGAAGACAACATGCAGTGAGAGAGGGAATAACAAGCATGTCTAGTCATTGAAGGACATCCTTCCATGCACAGAAAGAAGCAGCAAAAGAAAGAGTTCCCCTGATCTCCCCCCCCCACCCCCCGGTTAGGTATAGACATCTGATCCACACATACTTTCTTCCAGCAAACTGCTACTGATTTAATATACAGTGGTGCCTCGCAAGACGAAATTAATTCGTTCCGCAAGTCTCTTCGTCTTGCGGTTTTTTCGTCTTGCGATGCACGGTTTCCCATAGGAATGCATTGAAAATCAATTAATGCGTTCCTAGGGAAACCGCCTTCAGACCAGGTCCGGGGACAGTCTGTCCCCGGACCTCTTCTGAAGGCTGGGGGGGGGGACAAGGGCTTTTCTTCCCACCCCCAGCATTTTAAAAAACCCTGGGACAGCGGAGGACTTCTCCGCTGTCCGGGCGACCTTAAAATGATGGCGGGCGGCATTTTAAAATCGCCCTGGGACAGCGGAGGACTTCTCCACTGTCCGGGGCGATTTAAAAGCCCCTGGGAAGGCAGGCAGGGGGGACAAAGACTTTCGCCCCCCGCCCGCCTTCAGAAGGTGTTCCCGCCCCCCCCCCCGCCCGGCTTCGCAGCAGCGCTACGAAGCCCGGCGGCTGGGGCAGGTGTTTCCGCCCCCCCACCCTGCTTCGGAGCAGCGTTCCGAAGCGGGGTGGCTGGGGCAGGTGTTCCCGCCCCCCCCGCCCGGCTTCGCAGTAGCGCTACGAAGCCCGGCGGCTGGGGCAGGTGTTCCCGCCCCCCCGCCCGGCTTCGCAGCAGCGCTACGAAGCCCGGCGGCTGGGGCAGGTGTTCCCGCCCCCCGCCCGGCTTCGCAGCAGCGCTACGAAGCCCGGCGGCTGGGGCAGGTGTTCCCGCCCCCCCACCCCGCTTCGGAGCAGCGTTCCGAAGCGGGGTGGCTGGGGCAGGTGTTCCCGCCCCCCGCCCGGCTTCACAGCAGCGCTACGAAGCCCAGCGGCTGGGGCAGGTGTTCCCGTCCCCCCCACCCCGCTTCGGAGCAGCGCTACGAAGCCCGGCGGCTGGGGCAGGTGTTCCCGCCCCCCCACCCCGCTTCGGAGCAGCGTTCCGAAGCGGGGTGGCTGGGGCAGGTGTTTCCGCCCCCCCACCCCGCTTCGGAGCAGCGCTACGAAGCCCGGCGGCTGGGGCAGGTGTTCCCGCCCCCCGCCCGGCTTCGCAGCAGCGCTACGAAGCCCGGCGGCTGGGGCAGGTGTTCCCGCCCCCCCACCCTGCTTCGCAGCAGCGCTACGAAGCGGGGTGGCTGGGGCAGGTGTTCCCGCCCCCCGCCCGGCTTCGCAGCAGCGCTACGAAGCCCGGCGGCTGGGGCAGGTGTTCCCGTCCCCCCCACCCCGCTTCGGAGCAGCGTTCCGAAGCGGGGTGGCTGGGGCAGGTGTTCCCGCCCCCCGCCCGGCTTCGCAGCAGCGCAACGAAGCCCGGCAGCTGGGGCAGGTGTTCCCGCCTCCCCCACCCCGCTTCGGAGCAGCGTTCCGAAGCGGGGTGGCTGGGGTAGGTGTTCCCGCCCCCCCGCCTCGCTTCGGAGCACCAGGAGAAGCAATCTCCCCGCAGCCGCTTGCTTCAAAAGAGGTCCGGGGGCAGCGGGAAGCGCTTCCCGTTGCCCCCGGACCTCTTTTGAAGCAAGGGGCGGTGGGGAGAAGCGATCTCCCCGCCGCCCCTTGCTTCAAAAGAGAAGACCCGCTGTCCCCGGGGCAAGCTTCGTTTTGCGAAGCAAGCCCATAGGGAAATTCGTCTTGCGAGGCAACTCGAAAACGAAAAAACCTTTCGTTTTGCGAGTTTTTCGTCTCGCGAGGCGTTCGTCTTGCGGGGTACCACTGTACTCTTGCACTGTTGCTGTGAAAATCAGCAACCTGTTGTGGATGGGAGCTGCTCATGTTTCGCTGTCCTGCTATTTGCTACTGCAGCTATCCTTTTCCACCGAGCATAAACACACCTGATGGCATAGTGAGGAATGCTTAATCCATAAACTTACGTGAAATGCCTTCCTCAGCTACAGTCTAGAGTGCCAGGAACAGAGCAGGTATTTGCTAGGTGCTCCTGAGCCTCAAGAAGACTGATCTGTTGGCCACTGAGCTGACGTTCGCCTGAGCAGCCGGCCAGCCACAGCAGCAACTGCTCCGCAGAATTCTTAGGTCAGTTACAGTTACAGTTAGAATCCTGACAACAACACAAATCATAACTCCAAGGTACTGGTCATTTGGAACATCAGGAAAGTGGAAAATGGGAGGGAACTGAGTTCCCTTCTTTCCCAATGCAGAGTGTCTTTTCCAGGACACTGTGCAGTTAAAAACACGTTCTTCCTGAAGTCAGATTCAGAGCAGTTCCAGCAGTAAAAATGGTGATGTGTGTATCTCAGTACAGATTTGTTTGATGGTCCTGAATGCATTTCATAAAGGATCTCCATGTACAAGAAAGGCTAATAGCATGAGGCCCTGAACAATAAGAATCTCCTTGGCAAAATTATTGAAGACTCCTTACAAACCTATCATTCTTCTTCCCCATCCCATCTTGTTTGGACATTATAGTAAGGGAGAAGATCTTAGCTCTTTTCCTTTGCACTGGGATTACATGAAATTTGTGCCATGGGACCCCATCACTCACACCAATACGGGCAACACCATTTTCAGAACCTAGGTGCCCATGATTTAAAATCGCTTTCCTAAGACACTTCAGTCAAAATATTTGTGTTGCTTCCTTCCTTCCTTCCTTTCTGTGTTGATGCTCTGAATGTGAGGTGCTCAGCTGCATGCAGTTTCCACTGAAGTGTGTGTATGTGTGATTAACATTTGGCCAAGCAATGGGCCTAAATCCATCTATTTCACCTGAAATAACTTTGGGAGCCAGCCTTTAAAAATCTAAAGTAGATATCAAATTCAGAGGAATTAAAAGCTGTCATCTTTTTGACTATTTGAAACATCTTAGAACATACACAAATGTTAATGTTTGAAGGAAGGCAGCAAATGGAGCATTGGAGCCATCCATTCATCCCAGGTGTTGTGACCATTGATAAGATGAAGCACTTTCACATCGCATGGCAGTGTGCAGTGCTTTTAAAAAGGTAAAGGACCCCTGACAGTTAAGTCCAGTCACGGCTCTGGGGTTGCGCCACTCATTGGCTTTACTGGCCGAGGGAGCTGACATTGGTCCGCAGACAATTTTTCCGGGTCATGTGGCTAGCAAGACTAAGCCGCTTCTGGCGAAACCAGAGCAGCGCACAGAAACGCCGTTTACCTTCCCGCCGGAGTGGTACCTATTTATCTACTTGCACTTTGACGTGGTTTGGAACTGCTAGATTGGCAGGAGCAGGGACCGAGCAACGGGAGCTCACCCCGTCAAAGACGCAAGTCCAGTTCTGTATCTGCATGACATCCTCCACACCCAAATGCTCTCCCCGTTCTGTTTCCCCCACTTAATCCGGATACACCATCTCCATTGAAAACTCTGCTCAGTGACACCCATCCAATAGAAAAGTGCTGACCGTCTTCCTGCAGATACACTTCCGTGCAGGGGTTTGGCCGACAAGTTCTTCCCGAGTGGGGGGATGTTTTCAGGGGCTCTTTGCTTTTCCCTGCCTCCCCTTTCATCCTCACCTGAGGAGATCTTGGCCATTCTCTTGACAGGGACCTCCGTTCTCAGGCCGGATTTCTGTTTTCCTTCATTCCTCCTTCTCCCAGTCTGGTTCCCTGAGAAAATAAGAGAGAGGAGGTTTCATGCAAGTCAAGGTGTGCAATGGATCTTCAGGGCATTTGGAAGGAAGAAAAGGTTCAGGAACAAGCGACGCAGCAGCCCCCCAAGCGGAAAAACACATTTGGACATATCGTTCAGGAGATTCGCCCCCCCTCCTTTTAGGATATATATGCAGAACATCCTGTGCTCCTATTAATATACAAAGTGGGGTATTTCATATGATAAGAATGGAGGAAGCTGCCTTAGACGGAGCCAGACCAATTTTGGGAAAGGGCTACATGGGCCAGTCCACCAATTGGCTACCAATGAGAACATAGCAAAACAGAAGATGGCTGCCATGGTGGATGGCAAAAAATGGCTGCCCTATGGTGTGGTATGAAATAAAATTGCCTGGCTGTGAGTGTGAAGGCCGCTCCCCACAAGGCCCTTTGCACCTGGCCTAGGAGGGCGAGGCCCACTCTCACCAGCCCTACTGAAGAGGCTCCTCACCCCACTGTGAGGCGTGAAGGCCGCTCCCTGCATGTAGGTTAATTCACAAGCAAGGGCAGTGAGCTCCTTCAAGGTGTTTTTGAAGGGGTGAAGGTCAGGATGACCAATGGAGAGCCAGGCTAAGAACCTCTGACACCATTTTAGAGAGCAAACTAGAAGCTAAAAGCCTGAAGTCATTTTCTGAGAGCAAAGCCTCTCTCCTGTTTGCAACTGTTTGCAAAGAGCAAGTGTGGTTAGGATATTTTGCAGAGGCAGCAAGCATGCAAGCTTGTGGGTGCAGCTAGCTTGCCCCTGCAGGAAGTTTGCCAGTTGAGGTTAAGCCATTTCTGAGAAACGACCCCTGACAAAGGCAAGTAGCAGGATGTTTGCTGACCGCCAGGCTCCAGGTGGTAAACCACACGACTCACTTCGGCACATTTCTTGGAAGTAGGGGGTTCAGGGGCACTTCCTGGAACTAGTACAGAGGTTAAGTAGATTATAAGCCAGTAGCGCCACCTAGTGGAATAGGCAACTTGGAACCGAAAGGACACACCAATTTATTAATTGGTTGAGCTTTAATGAATATGCATCAATGACCATAGGAAATTGTCAATCATTGGCTAAAGGGATGCCAAGGGGCTGAACTGTGCTTTGCAAGAAAGTATATGAGTTAGCTACCCCCAAGGAGGGGTGGGCATTCTTCATTTTCCTGAATGCACCCTATTTGCTTTTTGTCTGACAAAAATCCAAATAAAAAAAACTTTTTCTTTAAGAAACTTTGCTGCCTGATTTTTTTCATTCCTGGTCTGTATTTCTGAAGTCCCTTTCATTTCTGGTGCCAAAAGTGACTCGGATCAGAAGGACTTTAAGTGTCCTCAGAGACCAGGAGGCAGCTCCCTTGCCCTCTGGGCAGTGACGGCGGAGGGCCAACAGACCTCCTGGCTTCCAGGTGCACACCGAACCTTTTCTTCGGAGGGGGACAGAAGGCAACTTGACCCTCTTGCTGTATCCTGGGACAGAGGACAACGGATTTGAAGAGCCGAGGTTGGGAGGACAGGGCAGAGAACAGCCGGCTGGGGTGAGTACATGGCAACAAGCCCTGAGGGGATAGGAAATCCTCCTTTTAATTAATTAAGGAGAAGGGAGATTCTGATCAAATCTCCAGCGTGGATAGTGGCATTAAGTAGAAGGGTTGACCCCTGAGAACCACCCACGCTTTAGTATTAGGAAAGAGAGAAAGGGGGAAACACATGGTGGTTAGTGTGTCGTACAACGTCCAACAAAAGAGGCATTTTGTGCATGTATGTGTGTTACCCCAGGGCATTCCCCTGGGGTCGTAGCAACAAGTACTCCGTTTCCCAGTCGGGCGACCGCACCTGGGCGAGAAAAGTTGCGAAATGAATGTGTGAGTGTTTGGTGTGGGGACGCTGTATAGGGCCATACTGAAAATGGGAGGGGGAGGCTTGAAAGGTCCAGTAATTTCCCTTCAATGCATGTTAAACAACTTCAAGAAAGGATTCAGCGGAGACTATGGCATAGACCAGGGGGGACATCCTGACTAGATTCCCTATATAGACAACTGGCTGAAGGTTGTAGATGACAACCCCCCCCCCCGGTTGAAGAAATGCAGGACTGAACATTGCAAAGTCACTCCCTCATGTCAGGTTTTGGAGAGGGAAGATGTCCAAAAGAAGTGCAGTGTTTATGGAGAAGAGTGTACAGAACAGTAAGCAGTTATTACTGCATTAACAGAGGAAAATAAAAGAAAAGAGCATGAAACAGGATGCTGTTATAGAATTAATGTAACAGGATCTTGAGCAGACAAATGAAGGACTGAATAGATTAAACACAAGTCATTTAGAAGAGAGGTCTCAACTAATTCAAGACCTCCAGAGGCATGGAAGAGAATTTGACAACCTCAGAGAGGTTTTAGCTGAGAAAGACAAAGAAATTTCTGCTATTATTTCAAATACAAATGTGTATTCTGAGCAGATTAATATTTTGAAATGTCAGATCAAGTGCAAAGAGGATGAAATGCAAGACAGGGAAATAGTGTTGTCTAAGACTGAAAGGAAAGTCCAGTTACTGAAAGATTTACAAACCAAAGGTGTGAACAGTGGAGGCAGAAAGCTTTCAGACTTTCTGAACAGTTAAGTGCAAAAAAATCAGAACTGGCTGAGGGAAAAATTGAAAATGCTAGTAAAACAAAAGAGAATGAAGAATTTGTTAGGCAAAACAAAGAGACTAGCCAAACAGTTAAAGATCTTCATTCTGCAATCAATATTTGTGATGTTACTTACAGCAACAAACTCATGGAGTGTGACTCACAAATTAAATTGCTTAAAGAACAAATAAGTAAATCAGCTAAAAATTTACAAGAAACAGAAATAGAATGTAAGGAGGGAACAGACCATCTTAAATCCCAGGTTGATGAACATATCTCTGTAAAGGAGAAATTGAACAAGTTACTAAAATTAAAAGAAATACAAAGAACAAAGTTTTGTGAATGAGCTGAAATCAGTGAAAGATTCACACAACCAGCTCACTTTACAAAATGCAAAAGAAGGGATGAAGATTTAGCTAATTTATCCAGACAACTTGCTGAACATACTGACCATCTAGAAATTGTCAGAAGGTCACTGCAAGGAAAGGCAGAGATTGTGATATCCCTAAAAGACAAGCTTAAAGTTGTGGAGCAGCAGGCTTTTGCAAAATCGGGATCCTAGGCTTCAGTATTTTAGCAAAACCTCTAAATGAGAGTACCAGAGGAAGAGAAAGAGACCCCTTTGAGTGGGGACCGGCCCAACAAGAAGCCTTTGAGACTATCAAGCAATTAGATTCCACAGTGAAAGGCTGGCCACCCTGTCTGTGGGCTGTCACTGCCACCGTCACACTAGTGGAAGAAGCAGACAGGTTCATGTTTGGCCAGGAGATGCATGTGAATGTGCCCCATTCGGTTCTCACCCTTATGGAATATAAGGACTATACAGGCTGAAACAGGCTTTGCCCAACCCATTGAGAAGTCTGCAGGCGCAGTGGAAGCTTGTGAAGCAGACGTGCCTGATGTTCTAGAGAGACCAAAGGGTCCTAGCCATTTTAAGGGCCAGCCTTGATTCTTGGCTGTTGCCAATATTCCAAGGGAGGAAGCCCTGGGTCGTGTGGCAGGAACTGAAGACAGCATGTCAGGCCACAGTGGCAGCCAGACCAGAAGGGGCTGTAGGACGCCCAGAAAGCCCAGAGGGGGCTAGAGGATGCCCAGAAAAAGTACCAAGCCCAGAGGGGGCTGAGGCTGTTTTGGGAAGCTGTTTCTACGCTTCAATAAATCTGTGTGATGGACTGTGGGCTGGAGAGAGGCTGAGAGAAGGGAAGAGGAAGGCAGTTACAAGTTGTTCCTCAGGCAGCAGAGCACCCAGAAGTGGGGGTGCAAGCCAGGCAAGCCGTTCCAAGAGCTCTAAGAAAGCCAAAGTCTCCAAGAGTTGTTTGTGTTTTGAGGCAAAGTCCAACAGCAAAAGGCATTGCCCTGCAATTGGCAGTTGGATGCAAGGCTATAACGTCCAGAAGTTGAGACGTTACTAGAAGCAGTATGGGGCCCCGAAGAGATTGCCGTGATGCACTGCAAAGGCCATCGGAGAGGCCGGGACATGGTCACTAGGGGCAACCGGAAGGCAGACAACGCAGCTCGTGAAGCAGCTTTGAAACCTCCACCAGCACTCAACGCAGCCCTCATCCCACAACTCACTCCAGACGATGTGGAACCACGCTACACACCGGAGGAACAACAGTTGGCACGCCAGGAAGGAGCAACACTCCAGGAGGGATGGTTCCGTCTACCAGACAACCGTGTTTTTGTGCCCCAACATCTGGCTACCGTGATTGTGAAGAATTACCACGAGTCCACTCATCTAGGGGGTCCAGCTGCCAGAGTACACCTTGGGAGACTTTTCTATATCACTAACCTTTCTCAACTAGTTGCTGCTATATCCCAAAAGTGTGTCCTGTGCGCCAAGAACACCCCCAGACAAGGCCACCTTCCCCCACCGGGCGTACAACACGTGGGCTTCATCCCTATGGAAAGCCTGATTGTGGACTTCACTGAACTACCTCCAGTTAGGGGCATCAAATACCTGCTTGTGTTTGTCTGCACCCTGACGGGTTGGACAGTGGCCTCCCCAGAAGTATTGGCAGTGACAATGGCCCTGCCTTCATTGATAAAGTTGTGCAAGAAGTGTGCAAGGCGCTGCAGATAAACTGAAGGCTACACACAGCCTACAGACCCCAGAGTTTGGGAAAACCTGAGCGTATGTGTCAGGGTTACTTCCAGATCCTAGCTCACAGAGGATCACGCTAGCCAGCGGTTGTTGATTAAAAGTCTTTATTGAGTTACAGTCTCCATTCTTGAGCTGCTGCGTGCAACCCTACGCCTTATGCTTAGGTCGGCGAAGCTCCTTCTGAGTCTCCGCCCGTTGCGCACCAACTTAATATCCTAGCCCTGCTCCACCTTTTCCGCCTGACAGTTCTCCTCTGGGTCCCTCTGCCCCCCTGGGTCTCTCCCTTCCGGGATTCTTCTGACGCTGACCCCCCTGACTCCCCTGTCTCCTTGCGCCGGGCTTTAGGACCTGGCTCTCTTTCCGGGCTGCCTACTGCGCCACCTTCCTGTGCATTTGAACTTGGCGCGCGCGCCCAACCTTCCACTTTCCGTCTAACCGTCACTTCGCTCCCCGATGAAGGTGTGGCCACTCCTGACTCGTGCCCTCCCTCCTGTTGTGAGCTGCCAGCGCTAGTTCCCAGGCGCTCTTCCTCTTCCCTACTCTCTGGCGGTGACGTAGGTCCCGATCTCCAACTGCTCCCCTCTGAGTCCCCTCTGGCTCTTTCTTCCTGGGGTGTCCCCCTAGTCTCCCCCCTTGCCCTTGCCACTGGTGCTCCTCTTTGTGAATCTTCTGATTCACTGGACAGACTCGGAGATCTCGGGTCGTCGTCGTCACTCATCCTTTCTTCTGCCTCCTCCCCCTCGCTCTCTGTTTCCTCCCTTGCCCTCGCCTCTGCTCCTGAACCCCTGACATCCATCCCCCCCTCAAAGCCCCCCCTTCCCCCCTCCCCTCCCTCCGGTGCGGGAACTGGGTGCTGCAGTGTCAAAGGGACGAATGTCGGGTACAGTTCGCTTCCCGTGGCCGGCCTCCATCCGCAGACTCCCGGTTCTTCCTCCCTGCTCTCGTCAACGACGGTCACCTCTGCTTCCATCTCCGTGCCGCCGTGCTCGAGACCCTGGTTGTCCCCGAAAAAGTCCATGTCGGTCTCTCCCTCGCTTCCTTCTGTAGGCGTAGCTCGTCCTGGACCCTCCAGCCACTTCCTGCGCCACTGCTCCTCTGGTCGATCATCCCACCAATACGAGGGTTCTGAGGCAGATCCCGAGGGTGACCCCTCCGGGGAACGGGCGTCTCGTGTCGGTTCCTCATCCGAGTCGAACCCCCGGAACGTGCTGGCTGAAAGCGTGGGCGTGAAAAGCCAGTCGTCGAAAAAGTCCGCCGGCATTGGCCTATGGGGAAAGAGGGCATGAAACTCTTCCTTGAGCAGAGGTTCATCTAGAGCGTAGCCCGGCACCCAGCTGTTGGCATTGGCCGGGGTGCCCTCCTTAGCGAGAAGGTATTCTACCCCCTCTTCCCCCCATCTGGAGTCCAAAATCTCCGTGACTTCGTTGAGGCGCACCTCCTGTGCCACTCCCCGTTGCCTGGTTCCCTCTCGGAGCGGACTCGGCGCCGTGCCGGGTTCCTGAAACCTGTGCGGTGCCTTGTAGGGAGTGAGCACCGATCTGTGGAACACCGGATGCATTCTGGAACCCTCCGGAAGCGCCAGCCTGAAAGCCACCGGGTTGACCTGCTCTTCGACTTGGTAGGGCCCCAGTTGCTTATGCCCTAGTTTCTTCTTGGCCAACGACCTGGCCGGCACTGCGTGGGCTGCTAACCAGACCCAGTCTCCCACCTGGATCTCTTCGCCAACCCTTCTGTGTTTGTCTGCCTGCACCTTGTATGCGTGTTTGGCCAGCTCCAGGTGCCGCCGCAGCTGATCGTGAACCTCTTGCAACTCCGACGCGAACGCATCTGCTGTCTGCGGCTCCCCCTCCACCAGTCTTTCCAGTCCCGGGAAGGTTCTGGGGTGCCTCCCGTTGTTGGCGAAGAACGGCATGACCCCCGTGGACACGTGCTTCGTGTTGTTGTAGGCGAACTCGGCGAGCGGCAGGTAATCCACCCACGTCGCAGGCTGTTGATTCGCATAGCATCTCAGGTACTGCTGCATGATGGCATTGACCCGCTCCGCTTGCCCGTTGGTCTGCGGGTGTCTCGCCGACGCCAGGTTGATCTTGACGTTTAGGAAGCCCATCAGCTTCTGCCAGAAGTTCGAGATGAACTGCCGCCCGCGGTCGGACAGAATAGACCGTGGCAGACCGTGAACCTTGAACACGTGGTCTATGAACAGTTTGGCGGTTTGTTCCGCCGTGGCCACCTTCGCACACGGGATGAAATGCGCCATCTTGGAGAACAAGTCCACCACCACCAGCACGGCCGTCTTGCCCCTCGAGCTGGGCAGATCCGTGACGAAGTCCAGGGCGACTCTCTCCCATGGCTCGACCGGAGTTTGCAGCGGTTCCAACAGTCCGGCCGGCGGTCTGTGCACTGGTTTGGCCCTCTGGCAGGTGTCGCACCTCGCCACGTAGTCCGCGACCTCCCCTCTCATTCCGGGCCACCAGAAATCCCTGGCGACTAATTCCACCGTCTTCTCCTTGCCAAAGTGCCCGGCAGTGGGCGCGTCGTGCAGCTGATGCAGTACCTTGGCGCGAAGTTCGTCTCCCGGCACGTAGATGGCCCCTTTGCGGATGAGCAATCCATCTCTCAGCTGGAACCCGTTGGTCGCTGCCGTGCCCCTTCGCATCTCAGCCATCTTTGCTTGCGCGAAAGAGTCATTCTGCAACGCTTGTCGCACCGCCTCCAGGTCCACTGTCGCCGCAGCGCACGCCCACACTGTTGGCGCGAAGATGTGCATGGCGGCCGCTGGCGTGGCGTCCTCCAGATACTGTGGCTTACGGGATAGCGCGTCCGCCATGATGTTGGTGTCCCCCGGGACATACTCTATTCGGAAGTCGAAATTCGCAAAGAACTCAGCCCAACGTATCTGCCTCTGGTTCAGGAACTGTGCCGTGCGCCAGTGCTCCAGATTCTTGTGGTCCGTGCAGACCTGCACCGTGTGCTTGGCTCCAATCAGGAAGTGCCTCCATGCTTTGAACGCTGCATGAATAGCCAGCAACTCCCTGTCCCAGATGGTGTAATTCTGTTCGGACTTGCTGAGCTTCCTGGAGTAAAACGCTCCGGGCCTCCAAACCCCCTGCGGGTCCTTCTGCAGCAGGACTGCTCCGACGGCCCTGTCCGAGGCGTCTGTTTCAACTCTCATCGGCCTGCTAGGATCGACATGAAGCAGCTGTTCCTCCGAGGCGAAAAGACGCTTGAGTGCCTGAAAGGACTGCTCCGCCTGCGCTGTCCAGATGAACTTCTTTTTCTTGGAACTGAGCGTGTCTGTAATGGCTGCAGTCTGCATAGCGAAGCCTTTGATGAACTTGCGATAGAAGTTCGCGAAGCCGACAAATCGTTGGACCTCCTTCCGGTTGCGTGGGCTTTTCCAATCCAACACCGCTCGAACCTTGGCGCTGTCCATGGCGAGCCCCTTGTCAGACAACCTGTATCCCAGGAAATCCACCTCCGTCACGTCGAATTGGCACTTCTCCAGCTTGGCGTAAAGCCTATGTTGCTGGAGCCTGCTCAGCACTTCCCTGACGTGTCTGTCATGCTCCTGCTGCGATTCCGAAAAGATCAGGATGTCATCCAAGAAACAGACGCACGTCTTGTAGAGGAGCCCCGCCAACACGTGATGCATGAAAGCTTGAAAAACGTGGGAGCCATTTTGCAATCCAAAAGGCATAACTCTATATTCGTAGGTGCCCAGGGGTGTGAACATGGCTGTCTTCCACTCATCTCCTTCCCGCATGCGAATCAGGTTGTACGCCCCTCGCAGGTCCAACTTGGTGAACACGCTGCCCTTGCGTACTTTCGCGAGGAGGTCGTCGATTCGGGGCATGGGGAAGTCCGACGGCTTGGTGACACTGTTCAAAATGCGGTAGTCCACCACGAGCCTTTTCTGGGGCGTGTCTCGCTTCTTCACAAAGAATACAGGACTGCCCCCCGCTGCCTGGGACTCTCGGATGAAACCGCGTTTCAAATTATGATCAATGAACTCCTTGAGTTCCTGCAGTTCGTCTTCAGACATGGAATACAGCTTCCCTTTGGGCAGCGCCGCCCCCGGCAGCAGGTCAATCTTGCAGTCATATGGTCTGTGGGGGGGTAGCTTGTCTGCCTCCTTCTCGCAGAAAACCTCCAAAAATTCTGTGTACTTGTGGGGAATCGCTTGCAGCGTGCCGAGCAGCAGCTGTGACTCCTCTTGCTCCCCTTCTTGCTGGGGCATGATGCAGTGTTCAGCACAAAAGGAAGAACCGAAGGTCAGCTGCCTCTGGTACCAAGCCAGCGTCGGGCTGTGCCTGTCCAGCCAACTCATGCCCAATACGATAGGCGTGTCTGAGAGTTGAGTGACGTTGAAGCTGATAATCTCCTTGTGATTTCCAAGCCGCAGCACCATAGGTGGCGTCTGCTTCACCACTTGCCCCCCTAACAGCTCCCTGCCATCCACCGTGAAAACCTGCAGTGGCAGCGCGGCAGGCAGCAACTGTATAGCGTGCCGGTCGACAAAGTCCTGCCCTATGAAGTCTGCATTGCTTCCCGAGTCGACGGTGATTGGCACGTCCATGGTGATTCCATTGGGTAGCTGGAGCGATGCGGTGAGCCTCACTACTGGCTTGGGCGGGAGGGGGTCCATGGGCGGTAAAATCTCTGGGGACTGCTTCACTGACACGTCTGGCTGGGCCCCAGTGCCTCCTCTTCCAGCCAGACATCGTCGTTTCCCTGCTGTGGTTCTCCTTGCTGCGTTGCTGCAGTCACCATTGCTGAGGCTGCAGTGTGCTTGTGGAGCCTCCGGGGACACTCTTTCGCCAAATGGCCTGGATCCTCGCAGATGTAACACTTCCTGTTCCCTCTAGGAGGCTTCGCTTTCACTGCTGCCGGTGCTAGGGCTCTGGCTGCTGACTGAGCCCTTGCACTCCCAACCTCCATCGGTTCCACCCCTCCCCCTGTTGGGGGCGTGGATTGCGCACGCGCTGCTTCTCTGGGAAGGAAGGAGGAGCCCCTGGCTGGTTCGCGCCCGCTGTGCCCTTCGTCCCTGCTCCACGGACGTTCTTCCAGCCGCACTCCCACCGCCAGCGCCCTCTGAACGATCTCCTGCGTGGTCCGGGGTCTCTCCCCCCTCGCAATCTCATCTTTCACCAAGCTGTTCAAGCCCTCCCAAAAAAGGTCTCTGACGGGAGCCGAATCTCTGTCCCATTCCAGGGCACTGACCAAAGCGAAAAAGCGGGCATGATATTGCCGTACGCTGGCCCTCCCTTGTCTTAGTCCGTGCACCTCCCTTCGGGCAAGATCCACGTCAATGCTTGATAAAAAACAGCCATCCATCGCTTTAATAAAGGTGTCCGCATTTTGGAGCGCAGGATCCTTATCCCTCCACAAATTGCGCAGCCATGCTTTAGCGTCTCCATGCAAATGGGACATGATGAACCCCACTTTCTCTTGTTCATCTCTAAAGTCTTTGTGCAGTAGTTGTAGTGCACACATTACGTCTGCTCTAAAATTGGGGTACTGTTGCAAATTCCCATCGAAGTGCGAGACCAGACTGCCTGTGCGTCTCCCCAACCCAATCCCCTCTGATTTGGGTGTCTGTTGCCCCTGCTTCGTAAGCACGTCCAACCTGACCTGGAGATCCCTGTAGGCGGCCGCTGCGTCCTCCTCTCTCTTCCTGGACGCCACCGCCTCGGCAGTCAGTCGTGAAACCGCGTCTCTGAGTTCCGTTATTTGCTGTTCGGCCGTCATATTGTCTACCGTTCGTGAGCTTTCTTGTAGGCACCCGCTTTCCCTCCTCTCCGCGAGGTCGTGGATGTCCACAATTTGAAGAGAAGGAGCTTACTGTCAGGGTTACTTCCAGATCCTAGCTCACAGAGGATCACGCTAGCCAGCGGTTGTTGATTAAAAGTCTTTATTGAGTTACAGTCTCCATTCTTGAGCTGCTGCGTGCAACCCTACGCCTTATGCTTAGGTCGGCGAAGCTCCTTCTGAGTCTCCGCCCGTTGCGCACCAACTTAATATCCTAGCCCTGCTCCACCTTTTCCGCCTGACGGTTCTCCTCTGGGTCCCTCTGCCCCCCTGGGTCTCTCCCTTCCGGGATTCTTCTGACGCTGACCCCCCTGACTCCCCTGTCTCCTTGCGCCGGGCTTTAGGACCTGGCTCTCTTTCCGGGCTGCCTACTGCGCCACCTTCCTGTGCATTTGAACTTGGCGCGCGCGCCCAACCTTCCACTTTCCGTCTAACCGTCACTTCGCTCCCCGATGAAGGTGTGGCCACTCCTGACTCGTGCCCTCCCTCCTGTTGTGAGCTGCCAGCGCTAGTTCCCAGGCGCTCTTCCTCTTCCCTACTCTCTGGCGGTGACGTAGGTCCCGATCTCCAACTGCTCCCCTCTGAGTCCCCTCTGGCTCTTTCTTCCTGGGGTGTCCCCCTAGTCTCCCCCCTTGCCCTTGCCACTGGTGCTCCTCTTTGTGAATCTTCTGATTCACTGGACAGACTCGGAGATCTCGGGTCGTCGTCGTCACTCATCCTTTCTTCTGCCTCCTCCCCCTCGCTCTCTGTTTCCTCCCTTGCCCTCGCCTCTGCTCCTGAACCCCTGACAGTATGAATCGCACCTTGAAGACCCACTTGGCCAAGCTGACCCAGGAGACGGGAATCAACTGGATAGATGTCCTGCCCATTGCCTTGTTTCGGATTCGGAGCGCTCCAACCAAGAGACTGAGACTATCACCCTTTGAACTTTTGTATGGCAGACCACCCGCTTTCGTCCGAGACATCCCCGCCAGTTTGGGGCGGGTGGGAGATCACATCACTCAGGAACAAGTGCAATTCCTGTCCCCGTGTGTGTTTGCTTCCCTTTCCAGGTACTACCTCGAGCCTACACCGTGCAGTCTCGCTGAGCCGGTACACCAGTTCCAGCCGGGTGACAGTGTGGAAGCGCAACCCCCTCATCCCTAAGTGGCGAGGCCCGTATACCGTCCTCCTCTCCATCCCAACTGCGGTGAGACTAGCCGACGTGATTCCCTGGGTGCATCACACGCGTCTGATCATCACCTTGTGTCTGACGCTACCGGGAATGCGTTGGGCCACGGGCAACGAGACCCTGCGACTGATCATCACAAGGACTTTCACAAGGACTTTCCCCTTTTCTCTATTATGTTCTGTATTGATTTGCTCTATGTCCTATTGTCCTGACCCCACTGAGCCATACCGACCCTATTGGCCTGTGGACCTCTGCTATGACTGGTTCGTCTTGCCAGTGGTAAGAAATGGCGTGCTCATTGGCTATTGGGAACAGGGGTTTGATGAGGTTGCCGTATTGAAACATCCCACTACCCCACTGTGGCTTCTCTTCCACACCACTGTCCAGCGCACATGGGTACTGCTCCTACGGGAAGTTGCAGAGACAGTCGAAATCGAGTTCTGGACCGCTCTTGCTGTTGTGGGGGGGTAACCAACTGTCACTCAGGGGGTAGAGCACTGTACCAACCCCATCTGGTAGACCAGGTCCTAATCTTAATCCAGGTGTTGCATGGGACGGAGCCTATCTTAATGCAAATATTGCAGGGGAGGGAGCCTGAACCAGGTGCGCATTGAAATTGCTGAACAAGTGCCAGTAAATCCTGCAGCCCCACCTGTGGTTGTCGTGGTGGCTCGAGCCTCCCATAATCCCAGAAGAATACCTGGCCTGGTAACTCCACACATAATACCCTTGAATGTGGTAGGGTATTCTTGTGGCTGCATAAGGGTTGCCACCCCAGGCTTTAGCCTCCATAGGCCCTGGTCAGAGACCACGTAGGTGACCTCCACCCAGTAGGACCAGCCTTTGAACTTTACAGAGTCTATTGCCATCCCTATAGCTCCCGAGGCCTAGCAGTGTATCAGTGTCAGGCGGCCACTTTTCCCTGTGTAGAGTGGGAACGTTTTGTGTGTAGACGCTGTTCACGCCTCAGTAGGGCCAGGAGTTAGAGGCCCACATGACCTGGCCTTCGTGGGCCCCCATCCCTTTGGCCTGTGGTATTACCCTTTTTGTGGTATTTCTGTGTTGGTGGTACAGTTCTTTGTTCTGGGGCACCGAACATCCCTTGAATCAGGATGTGGATCATACCCTGCCTCCTGATGGTTCTCACCTCTCAGATGGCCACCGGGTGGAGGGAGAACACCTTCCTGAACATGACCACAGCTGTGGCCAAGAGCCTGAACAGGTCTGAGTGCTGGGTATGCGTGCGAGGTCAAGATTCTGAACACCACCTACGTGGTTCCCCAGCACCATATTTGAAGACTTGACAGGGTCATAGAGGGAGGCCCGTGTATCCACAGAAGTGTACATTTCCTGGCTCTCTATGATATTGTACCTATAGGTCCATCAAGCGAAAATGGAGAACCGTGCCGGTCAGCATTTTCGTGATGGAAAGGGGGGAATGAAGGGGTGAAGGTCAGGATGACCAATGGAGAGCCAGGCTAAGAACCTCTGACACCATTTTAGAGAGCAAACTAGAAGCTAAAAGCCTGAAGTCATTTTCTGAGAGCAAAGCCTCTCTCCTGTTTGCAACTGTTTGCAAAGAGCAAGTGTGGTTAGGATATTTTGCAGAGGCAGCAAGCATGCAAGCTTGTGGGTGCAGCTAGCTTGCCCCTGCAGGAAGTTTGCCAGTTGAGGTTAAGCCATTTCTGAGAAACGACCCCTGACAAAGGCAAGTAGCAGGATGTTTGCTGACCGCCAGGCTCCAGGTGCTAAACCACACGACTCACTTCGGCACATTTCTTGGAAGTAGGGGGTTCAGGGGCACTTCCTGGAACTAGTACAGAGGTTAAGTAGATTATAAGCCAGTAGCGCCACCTAGTGGAATAGGCACTTGGAACCGAAAGGACACACCAATTTATTAATTGGTTGAGCTTTAATGAATATGTATCAATGACCATAGGAAATTGTCAATCATTGGCTAAAGGGATGCCAAGGGGCTGAACTGTGCTTTGCAAGAAGGTATATGAGTTAGCTACCCCCAAGGAGGGGTGGGCATTCTTCATTTTCCTGAATGCACCCTATTTGCTTTTTGTCTGACAAAAATCCAAATAAAAAAAACTTTTTCTTTAAGAAACTTTGCTGCCTGATTTTTTCATTCCTGGTCTGGATTTCTGAAGTCCCTTTCATTTCCTTTTTATGTAACAGTTCAGATTTTGCAACACTTATTCTGATTGCTAACGCTTTTGCTTGGGAAATCTCAGTCATGAAAGAAATAAGAGTGAAGACAAGCTCCTGAAGTCATTGGCGTAAGCCAAAAGCAAGATGGAAAAAGCGATAAGTTTTCAATCATGATTGGCAGGCCAATTCTGAGAGGAAGGGACTGTGGTCAGTGTTTTGCAGGAGCAATTCAGTTGCATGCTGACCACGTCAGTTTGCCCCATTAAAGCAGAATTAAAGCACTCTGGTGCAACAAATCCACTTTTTAAAGGACTTATTTGCAGTTAGGGGAGTGACAGGGCAATGCACTAAAAAGTATAGTGTAAATTACTGATGGTGGAACCCAGAAGCAAATCAGGATGAATGCTAAATAGAGTTGGCATCATCTAACCTCCACATAAATTTTGTGCAAGCAAATCAGGTTGAGTGCTTAATTTCATTCTTTTCTTTTTTTAAAAAGGATCTGCATGAGCTCCGTTACTGACTTGTGAATTCTACCTTCACATGATGCTTTCACCCAGTTTCCAGTAGATGGCACCATCTACTGGAAGATAGCAATAAAAAGCCTTGAGAATGTCGTCTTTCAAATTAGCCGGGTTAACTGCTAATGCAGTAACTGCATCAGTTAGCCCCAGTGTCAGTGGTCCAGTTGGACATGTGCCAAGGCCCAGGTGCCAGCACAGAGCCCAATGCTTACGCATTTCCCTTTTCCTGAGGTCAGGAGTGCATGGTGGCAGCAGAGACAGCAGAGCCCTCTTTTTGTGCCCCTTTAGCCCCATCACTGCTGCTAACAGTCAGCAGGTGAAATAATTGTACTTCCATCCTCATATGCAAAGATATAAAGGTGGAGAAACAGAACAAGCATGCTTTGATGAAATGTCACAAAACCAGTGGGGCTTGCTAATACAATTAGCAGTTATCAGTGTGAAAAGGGCTAATGAACTTTGTCCTTCCCATTTCACAGGTAAAAGAACTGAGGGACTGAGATCCCTGTTGTGCATTCCTGCATGCAGAGCAGGAATTGAGATTCAGATTTCCTCAGTCTTTTCTACAAAGAAATACTGTATTTTTTGCTCTATAGGATGCACCGGATGCTAAGACGCACCTAGTTTGGGGGAGAGGAAACAAGAAGAAAATAAATTCTGAACCCCATAAGCCAGAACAGCAAGAGGGATCTGGCTTCTGGGATAGCCTCTTGCTATTCTGGCTTCGAGGACAGCCTTTGAAGCCTCCGCAGAGCAGGAGGGTGCCTTTGCCCCACTGCCCTGCAGAGGCTTTGCACAGCTAACCCCAAGCTAGAACAGCGAGACGGAGCACTGTGCAGTGCTCCGTCTCCCTGTTCTGGCTTTGGGCTTAGCCGCGCAGCCTGCATTCGCTCCATAAGACGCACACACATTTCCCCTTTTTAGAAGGGGAAAAGTGCATCCTATAGAGCGAAAAATACAGTGATATCTCACATAGTAACTATAAAAGTAACATGACTTTCAACAGAACCAAGCTACCTGATCCTCCTGCATGCCCCAATACATTTTGTTATTTTATGATTATTTGCTAAATTTGTACTCCATCCTTCCAAGTGAATTCAGGGTGGCACTGATTTGTTACAAGTGGGCCTCCCCGATGAATGTAAGAGGCAACTCTATCTTTCTGTGTACATCCCCCTATACATTCAAGCAAATGGGGGAGCCATCTTGTGTTACTGCCCCAGGAACTGAAGATTGGACTTCAAGGTCTCCACAATCTGTATTTCCATCTCCGTGCTATTTCCAGACGCTATCGCCATAAACCAACATTTTCCAAACTTCTGATAGCTGCTGCTTAAATGATTTTCCGCACGATTCTATATGCATCTCCCCAGAAGTTGAGTTGCACTGTGGACCTACTCCCAGGGAAGTGTGCACAGGATTTCACAGCACATAGGCTGGGAATGACTCATGTTTCAGCCTGACAAGGAGCCACTGAGGTCAGTGAGTTCGTCTGTTAATTATGAGAGCTACTGAGATCAGCGGTGGGAATGAAGCTCCAAGTCAAAGCCTGTTATTTACTTAGTGGCTGCCAGTAGTAGGGTCCTCTTCTCAACACTGGCAAGTGTGCAGGTTACGATGTGCCTGCCTTGTCTTGTCTGGATAATTTATGCTTCCTAATTTCAACCTCCTCCCTCCAGGAATCTAGGGCTATTTATGGGTAAACAACCCAACCGCTGCTTGAAATCCAAAACTAAAGATAGAAAATGACAGAGACAGCTGCCAGGGAAAACACTGGCACTACAAACAGAGAAGGCAAATTGCCAGATCTCATGTTTTTAGTTGGGAAAGGGAAATGGGGAATATATATCAATATATATGAAAAGACAAATTCAGGTGGCAGTTGTCTCAAAAAGCAGCTGTCCCAAACATGGTATTAATAGTTTGGACTGTGCCAGCTCCAGGTTTTTTGTGTTTGCAGGTTAGGGATGGGGAGTTGTTGGCAAGATGCCCCCAGCGGGCCCAAACTTCCCCACCACAAAGAGGAAAAGATGAGGCACACCTTGACTTGGGATAGTGGTGGACGGGGAGGAAGAGATTTGCTGTTCCACTTCAGGCAGCAAAATGTTTTGAGCCAGCTCTGATGCCAACCATTTGGTTGAATGTCCAACAAAACTCTCTCACTAAACTCTCTCACACACACACTCACAAGCACGCACAATCTGCTCTGGAGTACTCTCTGGAGCACTTTTTGGGGGGAGGGGGGAGGGAGGCTGCATGCAGGAGGCGGGGGGGGGGCAAGTTCTGTTGCAGGAATGGAAATATTTCTCCTTGCCCATTGCTTTGTTGGATTCAACCTCTTGACTTGAACCTTAATTTTGTGATCATGCTGCATTGACCCAATAAGGAAAAGAAAAATTCTTCTCCATGACAAGAGAGGGCTGATTCAGATGTTAACTTGGTGGCTTAGGTGCTGCTGAAAAATGCAAGCAAAAATACTTCTTTGAGCCTCGTGACCATAGTACTTCCATGGTCATGGTCATGCGAAGCCAGGGGTGAGGACCAGAAGGTGTCGTGATCCACATCACTGCTACACTGACTGGCATGGATGCTGCTCACTAGGAGATTGAGCTGTGCAAGCTGATGAAAATCGCTTGTATTCCTTCTATGGCAGCTACTGGAAGGAAATGTAGACTCAAGGTCTAAACCGCCATGGTATTGTCTCTGGTGTACACCCCAGAGTATATACTGCAGCTTCTAAGCAAGACCACAGTGAGACTGTGGTGTCGAGTTTGTTGTTTGGGATTGCTCCACGGCATGATTGATCGCGGTGTCCCCATCAGTGAAGGACAACAATGGCTCCCCACAAGCACTCACCACAAGAGGGGAGGCAGAAGCCACAGACTTCCCAAGAGGCACAAGAGACACAGCAAGGTTTTTAAGGTTTTGTTTTGGTGTCTGGACAAAGAGCCAGCAGCACAGGGTAGAGAGGATAGATTGCAAACACCAGTTGCGGCAAGGAGCTCGTGGATCTATGGCCAATTCTCTTCCTGTGCGCTTCTCCGCTCAGTACAGAACGATCCTCTCTCATCACCGCAAGCTAACATCAGCACCGTGAAAACCAGAGGGGGTCTGGGAAATGTTCAGGATGGTGACATAATAAATAAACAAGCAGAAAAGAAGTTGCACCACCCATGGCTCATGCCTGAGTAATATGTGTCTATGAATTACAATCAGATTCTTTACTCTCTATACCAGACAGATCTTTGCTTTTCCCTTTTAAGGGTCCATTTGACATTTTCTCTCTCTCAAATATCAAGCAAGTCTTCAGACACAAAAATTAAGGTAGGGGTAGGCTCTGATCACCCACCCTACCAAAGTCCATCAGAACCATGTGTTCTTAATGTGCCTGCTTGCTCTCTCAGGTCTCACCCCTGATTCCCCCCCTAGCCAGCTTGCATCTGAGTGTGTGTGAGAGAGAAAATAGGGGAAATGATTTGTTTTCACTTTATGTTTTTGGAAGGCAGAAGACCTGGCCTGCAGGGGTCCTTTGAGGATGCCTCAGCAGCACATCTGGAGGCTTTGGTTGAAATGCAAAGGCTGCTTGGAGAGAGGGGAAGAATCATAGAATCATAGAGTTGGAAGAGACCACAAGGGCCATCAAGTCCAACCCCCTGCCAAGCAGGAAACACCATCAGAGCACTCCTGACATATGGTTGTCAAGCCTCTGCTTAAAGACCTCCAAAGTAGGAGACTCCACCACACTCCTTGGCAGCAAATTCCACTGTCGAACAGCTCTTACTGTCAGGAAGTTCTTCCTAATGTTTAGGTGGAATCTTCTTTCTTGTAGTTTGGATCCATTGCTCCGTGTCCGCTTCTCTGGAGCAGCAGAAAACAACCTTTCTCCCTCCTCTATGTGACATCCTTTTATATATTTGAACATGGCTATCATATCACCCCTTAACCTCCTCTTCTCCAGGCTAAACATGCCCTGCTCCCTTAACCGTTCCTCATAAGGCATCGTTTCCAGGCCTTTGACAATTTTGGTTGCCCTCCTCTGGATATGTTCCAGTTTGATTAAGCTTTTTTCTGTGGTAGTCTCCCCAACTTATTGAGCATATTCAGAGGTAGTCTGCATCTCAACCTGGAGGCTCCATATAGCAATCTACTGACGGACGCCCTTCTCCACAAAAAGCCTCCATTCAACTGAACAGGCAATAGATGTTTACTTACTCTTGCTGTACTTTTAATACAGATGAGCACTGCACTGTACAGTTGGAATCACCTGAGACAGGTGTGGGTACGCTTTAATCAGGTTGGGTCTGGCTGAAGTTGGTGGGGCCCTAAATCTGTCTTAAAATACCAGCCTCCATGGCCTAATTTAGCACAGGAGTGTGGAAAGTTACCCCAGAGCAACATGCATGTGGGGCTCCCACTACTGTCCCTGTGCTATTAACAAACCACACCTTTATGGACACACATGCCCCACTTGCATAATCTTCCCTGTACACCTAAAGTTTTGCAGAGAACCCAGTGTTCTCACAAAGCCTTCTTTTTTTATATATATAAATATTTATTAAGTTTTCACAAATTTAAAAACACATACAATACACAGAATACAAAGATATACATACAATAACAAACAAACACATATAATTTCAACTCCTTTTTTTCTTAAACTTACTTCATCAACTTCCCCGTACCTCCCCTTTCTGCATTCCAATTCCCAAAATTATTTCAGCAAATCCTTCCCCTTAATTTTATCTGATTTTTTCCTTTCCTTTTCTTTTACTTAATCTTTAACAGCTGTAATCCCTTACTTTATATAACCACAACATTTTAACATTCATTAATTTTGCAATATTTCTTAAGATAAATTTTAAATTTCTTCCCATCTTCTTCCGCCGTCTCTTTCCCCTAATCTCGGATTCTGTCAGTCATTTCAGCCAGTCCCATGTAGTCAATCACCTTCATCTGCCACTCTTCCAAGGTGGGTAGATCTTGTGTCTTCCAATACTTTGCTATGAGTATTCTTGCTGCTGTTGTAGCATACATAAAGAATGTTCTGTCCCTCTTTGACACCAATTGGCCGACAATGCCCAAGAGAAAGGCCTCTGGTTTCTTAGGAAAAGTACATTTAAGTACCGTATTTTTTGCACCATAACACTCACTTTTTTCCTCCTAAAAAGTAAGGGGAAATGTCTGTGCGTGTTATGGAGCGAATGCCTACGTGTGGCAGGGGGGGGGGTATCTGCTGCAGTCGTGAGCAGAGGATCCATGGTTCCCCTTCCTTCCCTCCTCCGTGGTTACAAAGCACGGATCCACATGGATCCTCAGGATTTTTGCATTGGGCTACTCCAAACTCACTGTCAGATCACATATCTGTGGCCATAGCATGAACCACAAAAATCATATATCCACTATTTCGTTTAGAATATTTTTTCCCTTGTTTTCCTCCTCTAAAAACTACGTGCGTGTTATGGTCTGGTGCGTGTTATAGAGCGAAAAATACGGTACCTTTTTCATTTCATTATATATCATTTCCCAGAAGACCTTAATCTTCGGGCACGTCCACCAAAGGTGAAAGAAAGTACCTTCAGTTTCTTTACATTTCCAACATTTATTATCGGGCAAATGGTAGATCTTTGCAAGCTTGACTGGAGTCATGTACCACCTGTAAATCATTTTCATAATATTCTCTCTTAAGGCATTACATGCCGTAAATTTTATACCGGTGGTCCACAACTGTTCCCAGTCAGCAAACATGATGTTGTGACCAATGTCTTGTGCCCACTTAATCATGGCTGATTTAACTGTTTCATCTTGCGTGTTCCATTTCAGCAACAAGTTGTACATTCTTGACAAATTCTTAGTATTGGGTTCTAACAGTTCTGTTTCTAATTTTGTTTTCTCCACCTGAAAGCCAGTTTTCCTGTCCTGTTTGTAAACCTCCATTATTTGGTAATAATGGAGCCAATCTCGTACTTTAAGCTTCAATTTCTCATAACTCTGTAATTTCTCTCACAACAAAATCCTTAAATTCCTCTACCTATAATCACATTAAATACTACTAAAGAATACAATGAAGATCAATGGACCAACGTACTGGAGTTAATTTCAAAACATAGAACATAATCTATTAGGAATTATAAAACAATTGTATGCAGAAAATGATAAAAAATAGGAATGTCTATTGATGGTATCCTACAGCATTAAAAGATGATATCCTATAACATTAAAAGGAAAAAATCCCTAATTTGTCTATTTATTCAAGGTACTACCGATAAACTGATCGCCGAAGAATTGATGCTTTTGAATTATGGTGCTGGAGGAGACTCTTGAGAGTCCCATGGACTGCAAGAAGAAATCAGGAAATCAGCCCTGAGTGCTCACTGGAAGGACAGATCCTGAAGCTGAGGCTCCAATACTTTGGCCACCTCATGAGAAGAGAAGACTCCCTGGAAAAGACCCTGATGCTGGGAAAGATGGAGAGCACAAGGAGAAGCGGACGACAGAGGACGAGATGGTTGGATAGTGTTCTCGAAGCTACCAGCATGAGTTTGACCAAACTGCGGGAGGCCGTGGAAGACAGGAGTGCGTGGCATGTTCTGGTCTATGGGATCACGAAGTCGGACACGACTAAACGACTAAACAACAACCGATAAACACTCCTCCAGAGAAATGAAAGAGCTGAGAAAAAATGTAAATCTATGAGTACACATAGGAAAGAAATCCAGAAGAGGAACAAGCTAAAGGGAACAAGGACACAAATGATAGAGAACACGTAAAAGAGGCCTCCATGTGATTCCCTTCCACCGTAAAGAGCAAACTATCAGATCCAGATCCATGCAGATCTCTACAGTTTGTTCAGGGCGTCGGGAACTGTAGTTTCTTCGGGGCTCTGGAAAGCGCAGTGTGCCAAGGGAGCTGGGAACTGTAGTTTAAGGGTGCTGGGACCTGTAGCTCCCGGGATGTGCATATGCACGCGTTTGCTTTAAGTGCAATTCTGCAACCCAAAAGAAGGTTTATCATGAGGACTACACTCTTGTGCACGGAATTGAAATTACAGAACCCTTGGATTACATATTTTTTAAAAATTGAAAGTGTAGGTTTGCTTTGAAGGGACTTGAGTGTTTTTATGTCCCAGGTTGTTTTTAAGTGCATATCTATATAACATATGGGACCAAAGGGGGTGTGAAATATGTCTACGTCTGAACTGTATTTAAATGCGGAGAAAATATTTGCAGTTCCTACGGAAACTACCGGGGGGGGGCACATCTTTAAAGTTGTTAAATGTTACAAATATTAGGCCTGAACCTATCCTTTCGACTTGACAGCTCAGGGAAGATACCAAGCTTTATGAATCCTATAAAATCAACCCCTTTGCCAAGTTCTTCCATTCCAGCACCATTTTGCCCTTGGAAAAAATACTCTTTCCCCTTCCACCTCCCCAGGATTGAAGACATGTGTATACACCTCCTGCCCCAGGAAATGCCCAGAGGTGACAATTGCTGGGCTCCTGGTTCTCCAAGGGAAGACAAATCTCATCCCCAGACTTGCCTCCGGCTCCAGACATGCCAAGGAAGTTCTGTTATACTTTGGGTGGTGGGTACTTAAGAAATGTTTGCCTATGAAGCTAAGCTTATACTATACTTGGGTGTTGCCCCGACATAGCTGCCTATGCTAATCTTGTGTAACCCTCCCCTTTTGTGACATGTTAGTGATGTAGCAATGATGTATTGATGATGCTGTGCAAACTGTATTCTGACATATGGTGGGAAAGTTTTCAAAGTCAATGTGGCCCCGTGCTCTGGGTTCACTGGCTGCTGTTGAACCTGTTGCGCAGCAATAAAGGTTCTGAGGCTACTGACTGCTGTTTTGCTCCAAATTGCTTGCTTGCTGGGATTTCCTTATTTTACTGACCACATGGACCTGTGGGGGGGGGACCTGTACCCCGACCAGCTGGGCTGTTGAGTAGTCTCTCAACCCGGAATTTTCCTTACCAGTGTGGAACCTCTAATGGAGCTATCTCCCCACTCCCCCCCCCCCAAATATTGTTCCTTAGACTGTCCCTGTGGCTGAGTTTTTAGTTTTTTAAGAAAAGCACATTTCACATCAAATTTAGCTGCAGATTAAGCTGGGGGAAGGGAGGGGTCACTCTCTCTCTCCTAAACCTCTCCTGTCCACCACCACCCTTTTCTGGGCACAATTATTTTAGACAGCCCACCCCTGTTTCCTTCCTAGGCAGAGTTAAGGTCCAATACGCTGCTATTACTCTTGTTATTATTAGCTTTGCAATGGTCATGGGGGATAATTTGCAGGAAATGTGTGGCTTACTGTGTTTCTTTTTTAAAAAAGATCTGTTTGCAAAAGGTATGTATAGAAAATCAACCAATCAATTACTAATAGGTCCTCAAAACACCTGGGGAGGTACTGCTGCTAGAAACTATTCCCCCTCCCCGCCCGTCCCATTTCTAATGCAAACCCCCTTCCTCAGTCAAGATGGGATTTCTGCTAAAAGAGAGTTGGACAACTTGGGGGTTTCAGCAGGAAATTCAAGGCAGCCCCCTGCCTGAATGAGACTGGATTCCTCCGCTAAAACAAAGAATGGGGACTGTTTAAGAGATAGATCCAGACAAACCCGCGTCTGAATCAGGAATGGGTTTGCTTGGAATCCTGCCCAACTGAGCAGAATTTAAGCCTTGCTCATCGGCTGACGTTGAAAACCAGACATCGCCCGGCCCTGGGCAGGATGGCACACCGAGCCTCCTCACATCTGTTCAAAGGAGGCTGCAAAGCAGGGGTCATGTTTGTATCATTTCGCGGTCTTCTTTATTTCTATGCTCTTTTAGATGTGGCTTCATAGCCGAGTGAGAGATTTGAGCCCCAGTGCCTTCCAGGTCCTAGTTTGGCAGCCTAAACACTAGGCCGCACTGCCTCTCCACCATCCTGCTTAAACCAGCTTTCTTTTTAGGACTGTGAACTTTTAAGGCGCCCCCACCAAGAATCCTGGGAACTGTAGTTTGTTAAAGGTGCTGGGAACTGCAGCTTTCTCAGGGTTCTGGAAACCATATTGAGCTCTTTGGAATTTTCAGAGATTGGGGGGGGGGGCTGTTAACAGATGCTGCGGAAATGAATTCTTCTTGTGGTTTTCCGTGTACGAGATCCATCCCAGTATATAAGCACTACGGTTTGGGAGGAGGCCAGTTATTTGGAAAGCACAAGGTCGACAGAAAAAGACACCCAGACTTTTGTGGACTGTGGCAGATGAGGTCAGAGGGAGACTGCGATTTGGGGAGAATGTATCTTATTCTAAGGAAAGCTTAATTCCAAAGAAACAGAAAAGATGTTTGACTTTCTAGGATATGGCACTGCTGTTCAGATCGCAAGTTACCCAACCTCACAATTACTTAGAGTCATGCAAACAGACAGATAGCCCATTCTAGTCCAATGCACTGATGTCCACAAAAGCCGGATGGGTGATTCAAGGAAGCTTCCAGGCAGGGCATGAAGGCATTTAGCTCTTCCCCCCCTCCCAGAACTGATATTCCAGGACAAACCTTTTTTATATCAGAACTTTAATGCGCTATTAGAATTAAAAGAGGGGGACACCCAGCCGGATGGGCGGGGTCTAACTAAATTATTATTACGGTATTTTTTGCTCTATAGGGCGCACCTGACCATAGGGCGCACCTAGTTTTCAGAGGGGGAAATCAAGGGAAAAAATATGACCTCCCCCCATCCCTGGGAGTAGCCAAGTTACAGGGAACCAGGCAGAGGCCTTCTCAGTGGTGGCGCCTTCTTCATGGTGGTCCACTACTGCTTTAAGGGAGGTCTTGAAATAAGTAGATTTGTTGCTGATCCAAAACACCCACCACCCCCCCACACATGAAAACAAAGACCACCACAGCCAACTACAAATGAATAACCACACCCTAGGCCACCCGACCCCACCCCCACCCATCTTCCCCCCCTCCACCTCTTTCCCCTTTCCTTCCTAATGTCTCAACAAATGAAAATGATTTGTAAAAATGTTACATGGGGGGAAAAACATGAGAGAGAGACATTGCACGCTTTTGTAAATCAACAAAATCTTTAATAAATAAATAAATAAATAAATACTAAAAAAATAATAATCATAAAAAGAGGCCTCCTCACTGGAAGGACATCAAAGCCCACCTGAAGTCCCAAAATGCCTGAAGTCCTGATCCACGCAGATCTATGCGTGTATGGAGTGATCTGCGTGGATCTGCATCTGACAGTTTACGACTCCCTGTTGTAGGGAATCACTTGTATAATCGTATGATTGGGGACATCAGGTGGCCTATGATGTCCTTCAGGTAAGCTTTGGGTGTATGGCTTTCCTCCATCTCCACTGCGCAGGATTCCTCTGGAATGACAAGATCACTTGCCCAGCTTTCCTCCATCTCCACTACACAGGATTCCTCTGGAATGACAAGATCACTTGCCCAGCTTTCCTCCATCTCCACTACGCAGGATTCCTCTGGAAAGACAAGGTCACTTGCCCAGCTTTCCTCCATCTCCACTACGCAGGATTCCTCTGGAATGACAAGATCACTTGCCCAGCTTTCCTCCATCTCCACTATGCAGGATTCCTCTGGAATGACAAGATCACTTGCCCAGCTTTCCTCCATCTCCACTACGCAGGATTCCTCTGGAATGACAAGATCACTTGCACAGCCTTCCTCCATCTTAACTGCACAGGATTTGACAAGATCTTCCGCATGGGTTTCCTCCATCTCCACTGTGGAGGATTTCTCTTGAATTACCAGGTCCAGCAGAGAACCACACTTTGAACAAGTAGTAAGACTCTCGCTTTTCCCCGCACTTCCTGGGGTAATCACCACTACAGTTTCTATTTGAGATGTATCTGTTGCGGTGGTCCTGATGCAACATCTCTCCATCCCAACCAATGCTGCACTCAGCAGCTGGAAACCCCCAGCAATACAGCCTAGATAAATAGAAGGTCCAATATGCTGCTCACTGGGAATTTGAGGCAACTCAAAAGTTTCAGGGAAGTCAATTTCCCCATTTTGTAAGACAGCAGACATGTTCCATATCACGGAAATCAGGACGAGTATCCCTGCTGGTAAGTTCAGCAGAGCTCCAAGCCCAAAAAAGGTTAAGAGAAAATCCTTATGGTTTCTGGTCTCGAACACATTGCAGAGGGCAAATGCCTGTAATCCAAGGGCCGCTGAATTCATAATGGCAGCTAAGGCCATTAAGTCCTGAGCAACAAAAATTTCCCTCGGGAGGTTTGGATGTTGTTCATGGAGCTCTTCACAATGGTAATAATAGTTTCCGTCGTTAGAAGGGTCTTTCAAAAAACAGACCTGCCAGATCCCGATCCAGATGTTTTCAGAGGCAATTCCCTTTATGTTTTCGACACGCCACACTCGCCAGTTGACAATGGCTATTGAGGCAATGCACATCATCCAGGCCATAATATCCATCAGGAATGCACATAAGAGGAGGCAGGACACCAATCTCAGCCACCTGACTACCAGGGAGCCTTCTTTCACCCGCAGGGGGGGGTTGGAGATGAGGGGAGCAGGGGAGACCTTGGAAGACATCCTGGAAACAAAAGAGAAGATAAGATGCAGTGAGAGAGGGAATAACAAGCATGTCTAGTCATTGAAGGACATCCTTCCATGCACAGAAAGAAGCAGCAAAAGAAAGAGTTCCCCTGCTCTCCCCCCCCACCCCCCGGTTAGGTATAGACATCTGATCCACACATACTTTCTTCCAGCAAACTGCTACTGATTTAATATACAGTGGTGCCTCGCAAGACGAAATTAATTCGTTCCGCAAGTCTCTTCGTCTTGCGGTTTTTTCGTCTTGCGATGCACGGTTTCCCATAGGAATGCATTGAAAATCAATTAATGCGTTCCTAGGGAAACCGCCTTCAGACCAGGTCCGGGGACAGACTGTCCCCGGACCTCTTCTGAAGGCTGGGGGGGGGGACAAGGGCTTTTCTTCCCACCCCCAGCATTTTAAAAAACCCTGGGACAGCGGAGGACTTCTCTGCTGTTCGGGCGACCTTAAAATGATGGCGGGCGGCATTTTAAAATCGCCCTGGGACAGCGGAGGACTTCTCCACTGTCCGGGGCGATTTAAAAGCCCCTGGGAAGGCAGGCAGGGGGGACAAAGACTTTCGCCCCCCGCCCGCCTTCAGAAGGTGTTCCCGCCCCCCCGCCCGACTTCGCAGCAGCGCTACGAAGCCCGGCGGCTGGGGCAGGTGTTTCCGCCCCCCCCACCCTGCTTCGGAGCAGCGTTCCGAAGCGGGGTGGCTGGGGCAGGTGTTCCCGCCCCCCCGCCCGGCTTCGCAGTAGCGCTACGAAGCCCGGCGGCTGGGGCAGGTGTTCCCGCCCCCCGCCCGGCTTCGCAGCAGCGCTACGAAGCCCGGCGGCTGGGGCAGGTGTTCCCGCCCCCCGCCCGGCTTCGCAGCAGCGCTACGAAGCCCGGCGGCTGGGGCAGGTGTTCCCGCCCCCCGCCCGGCTTCGCAGCAGCGCTACGAAGCCCGGCGGCTGGGGCAGGTGTTCCCGCCCCCCCACCCCGCTTCGGAGCAGCGTTCCGAAGCGGGGTGGCTGGGGCAGGTGTTCCCGCCCCCCGCCCGGCTTCACAGCAGCGCTACGAAGCCCAGCGGCTGGGGCAGGTGTTCCCGTCCCCCCCACCCCGCTTCGGAGCAGCGTTCCGAAGCGGGGTGGCTGGGGCAGGTGTTCCCGCCCCCCGCCCAGCTTCGCAGCAGCGCTACGAAGCCCGGCGGCTGGGGCAGGTGTTCCCGCCCCCCGCCCGGCTTCGCAACAGCGCTACGAAGCCCGGCGGCTGGGGCAGGTGTTCCCGCCCCCCACCCCGCTTCGGAGCAGCGTTCCGAAGCGGGGTGGCTGGGGCAGGTGTTTCCGCCCCCCCACCCCGCTTCGGAGCAGCGCTACGAAGCCCGGCGGCTGGGGCAGGTGTTCCCGCCCCCCCGCCCGGCTTCGCAGCAGCGCTACGAAGCCCGGCGGCTGGGGCAGGTGTTCCCGCCCCCCCACCCTGCTTCGCAGCAGCGCTACGAAGCGGGGTGGCTGGGGCAGGTGTTCCCGCCCCCCGCCCGGCTTCGCAGCAGCGCTACGAAGCCCGGCGGCTGGGGCAGGTGTTCCCGTCCCCCCCACCCCGCTTCGGAGCAGCGTTCCGAAGCGGGGTGGCTGGGGCAGGTGTTCCCGCCCCCCGCCCGGCTTCGCAGCAGCGCAACGAAGCCCGGCAGCTGGGGCAGGTGTTCCCGCCTCCCCCACCCCGCTTCGGAGCAGCGTTCCGAAGCGGGGTGGCTGGGGTAGGTGTTCCCGCCCCCCCGCCCCGCTTCGGAGCACCAGGAGAAGCAATCTCCCCGCAGCCGCTTGCTTCAAAAGAGGTCCGGGGGCAGCGGGAAGCGCTTCCCGTTGCCCCCAGACCTCTTTTGAAGCAAGGGGCGGTGGGGAGAAGCGATCTCCCCGCCGCCCCTTGCTTCAAAAGAGAAGACCCGCTGTCCCCGGGGCAAGCTTCGTTTTGCGAAGCAAGCCCATAGGGAAATTCGTCTTGCGAGGCAACTCGAAAACGAAAAAACCTTTCGTTTTGCGAGTTTTTCGTCTCGCGAGGCGTTCGTCTTGCGGGGTACCACTGTACTCTTGCACTGTTGCTGTGAAAATCAGCAACCTGTTGTGGATGGGAGCTGCTCATGTTTCGCTGTCCTGCTATTTGCTACTGCAGCTATCCTTTTCCACCGAGCATAAACACACCTGATGGCATAGTGAGGAATGCTTAATCCATAAACTTACGTGAAATGCCTTCCTCAGCTACAGTCTAGAGTGCCAGGAACAGAGCAGGTATTTGCTAGGTGCTCCTGAGCCTCAAGAAGACTGAGCTGTTGGCCACTGAGCTGACGTTCGCCTGAGCAGCCGGCCAGCCACAGCAGCAACTGCTCCGCAGAATTCTTAGGTCAGTTACAGTTACAGTTAGAATCCTGACAACAACACAAATCATAACTCCAAGGTACTGGTCATTTGGAACATCAGGAAAGTGGAAAATGGGAGGGAACTGAGTTCCCTTCTTTCCCAATGCAGAGTGTCTTTTCCAGGACACTGTGCAGTTAAAAACACGTTCTTCCTGAAGTCAGATTCAGAGCAGTTCCAGCAGTAAAAATGGTGATGTGTGTATCTCAGTACAGATTTGTTTGATGGTCCTGAATGCATTTCATAAAGGATCTCCATGTACAAGAAAGGCTAATAGCATGAGGCCCTGAACAATAAGAATCTCCTTGGCAAAATTATTGAAGACTCCTTACAAACCTATCATTCTTCTTCCCCATCCCATCTTGTTTGGACATTATAGTAAGGGAGAAGATCTTAGCTCTTTTCCTTTGCACTGGGATTACATGAAATTTGTGCCATGGGACCCCATCACTCACACCAATACGGGCAACACCATTTTCAGAACCTAGGTGCCCATGATTTAAAATCGCTTTCCTAAGACACTTCAGTCAAAATATTTGTGTTGCTTCCTTCCTGTTCCTTTCTGTGTTGATGCTCTGAATGTGAGGTGCTCAGCTGCATGCAGTTTCCACTGAAGTGTGTGTGTGTGTGTGTGTGTGTGTGTGTGTGTGTGTCTGTGTGTGTGTGTGTGTTTAACATTCGGCCAAGCAATGGGCCTAAATCCATCTATTTCACCTGAAATAACTTTGGGAGCCAGCCTTTAAAAATCTAAAGTAGATATCAAATTCAGAGGAATTAAAAGCTGTCATCTTTTTGACTATTTGAGACATCTTACAACATACACAAATGTTAATGTTTGAAGGAAGGCAGCAAATGGAGCATTGGAGCCATCCATTCATCCCAGGAGTTGTGACCATTGATAAGATGAAGCACTTTCACATCGCATGGCAGTGTGCAGTGCTTTTAAAAAGGTAAAGGACCCCTGACAGTTAAGTCCAGTCACGGCTCTGGGGTTCCGCCACTCATTGGCTTTACTGGCCGAGGGAGCTGACGTTGGTCCGCAGACGATTTTTCCGGGTCATGTGGCCAGCAAGACTAAGCCGCTTCTGGTGAAACCAGAGCAGCGCACAGAAATGCCGTTTACCTTCCCGCTGGAGCGGTACCTATTTATCTACTTGCACTTTGACGTGGTTTGGAACTGCTAGGTTGGCAGGAGCTGGGACCGAGCAACGGGAGCTCACCCCGTCAAAGACGCAAGTCCAGTTCTGTATCTGCATGACATTCTCCACACCCAAATGCTCTCCCCGTTCTGTTTCCCCCACTTAATCCGGATACACCATCTCCATTGAAAACTCTGCTCAGTGACACCCATCCAATAGAAAAGTGCTGACCGTCTTCCTGCAGATACACTTCCGTGCAGGGGTTTGGCCGACAAGTTCTTCCCGAGTGGGGGGATGTTTTCAGGGGCTCTTTGCTTTTCCCTGCCTCCCCTTTCATCCTCACCTGAGGAGATCTTGGCCATTCTCTTGACAGGGACCTCCGTTCTCAGGCCGGATTTCTGTTCTCCTTCATTCCTCCTTCTCCCAGTCTGGTTCCCTGAGAAAATAAGAGAGAGGAGGTTTCATGCAAGTCAAGGTGTGCAATGGATCTTCAGGGCACTTGGAAGGAAGAAAAGGTTCAGGAACAAGCGACGCAGCAGCCCCCCAAGTGTAAAAACACATTTGGACATACCGCTCATGAGATTCGCCCACCCCCCTTAGGATATAAATGCAGAACATCCCGTGCTCCTATTAATATACAAAGTGGGGTATTTCATATGATAAGAATGGAGGAAGCTGCCTTAGACGGAGCCAGACCAATTTTGGGAAAGGGCTACATGGGCCAGTCCACCAATTGGCTACCAATGAGAACATAGCAAAACAGAAGATGGCTGCCATGGTGGATGGCAAAAAATGGCTGCCCTATGGTGTGGTATGACATAAAATTGCCTGGCTGTGAGTGTGAAGGCCGCTCCCCACAAGGCCCTTTGCACCTGGCCTAGGAGGGCGAGGCCCACTCTCACCAGCCCTACTGAAGAGGCTCCTCACCCCACTGTGAGGCGTGAAGGCCGCTCCCTGCATGTAGGTTAATTCACAAGCAAGGGCAGTGAGCTCCTTCAAGGTGGTTTTTTTTTAATGTAACAGTTCAGATTTTGCAACACTTATTCTGATTGCTAACGCTTTTGCTTGGGAAATCTCAGTCATGAAAGAAATAAGAGTGAAGACAAGCTCCTGAAGTCATTGGCGTAAGCCAAAAGCAGGATGGAAAAAGCGATAAGTTTTCAATCATGATTGGCAGGCCAATTCTGAGAGGAAGGGACTGTGGTCAGTGTTTTGCAGGAGCAATTCAGTTGCATGCTGACCACGTCAGTTTGCCCCATTAAAGCACTCTGGTGCAACAAATCCACTTTTTAAAGGACTTATTTGCAGTTAGGGGAGTGACAGGGCAATGCACTAAAAAGTATAGTGTAAATTACTGATGGTGGAACCCAGAAGCAAATCAGGATGAATGCTAAATAGAGTTGGCATCATCTAACCTCCACATAAATTTTGTGCAAGCAAATCAGGTTGAGTGCTTAATTTCATTCTTTTCTTTTTTTAAAAAGGATCTGCATGAGCTCCGTTACTGACTTGTGAATTCTACCTTCACATGATGCTTTCACCCAGTTTCCAGTAGATGGCACCATCTACTGGAAGATAGCAATAAAAAGCCTTGAGAATGTCGTCTTTCAAATTAGCCGGGTTAACTGCTAATGCAGTAACTGCATCAGTTAGCCCCAGTGTCAGTGGTCCAGTTGGACATGTGCCAAGGCCCAGGTGCCAGCACAGAGCCCAATGCTTACGCATTTCCCTTTTCCTGAGGTCAGGAGTGCATGGTGGCAGCAGAGACAGCAGAGCCCTCTTTTTGTGCCCCTTTAGCCCCATCACTGCTGCTAACAGTCAGCAGGTGAAATAATTGTACTTCCATCCTCATATGCAAAGATATAAAGGTGGAGAAACAGAACAAGCATGCTTTGATGAAATGTCACAAAACCAGTGGGGCTTGCTAATACAATTAGCAGTTATCAGTGTGAAAAGGGCTAATGAACTTTGTCCTTCCCATTTCACAGGTAAAAGAACTGAGGGACTGAGATCCCTGTTGTGCATTCCTGCATGCAGAGCAGGAATTGAGATTCAGATTTCCTCAGTCTTTTCTACAAAGAAATACTGTATTTTTTGCTCTATAGGATGCACCGGATGCTAAGACGCACCTAGTTTGGGGGAGAGGAAACAAGAAGAAAATAAATTCTGAACCCCATAAGCCAGAACAGCAAGAGGGATCTGGCTTCTGGGATAGCCTCTTGCTATTCTGGCTTCGAGGACAGCCTTTGAAGCCTCCGCAGAGCAGGAGGGTGCCTTTGCCCCACTGCCCTGCAGAGGCTTTGCACAGCTAACCCCAAGCTAGAACAGCGAGACGGAGCACTGTGCAGTGCTCCGTCTCCCTGTTCTGGCTTTGGGCTTAGCCGCGCAGCCTGCATTCGCTCCATAAGACGCACACACATTTCCCCTTTTTAGAAGGGGAAAAGTGCATCCTATAGAGCGAAAAATACAGTGATATCTCACATAGTAACTATAAAAGTAACATGACTTTCAACAGAACCAAGCTACCTGATCCTCCTGCATGCCCCAATACATTTTGTTATTTTATGATTATTTGCTAAATTTGTACTCCATCCTTCCAAGTGAATTCAGGGTGGCACTGATTTGTTACAAGTGGGCCTCCCCGATGAATGTAAGAGGCAACTCTATCTTTCTGTGTACATCCCCCTATACATTCAAGCAAATGGGGGAGCCATCTTGTGTTACTGCCCCAGGAACTGAAGATTGGACTTCAAGGTCTCCGCAATCTGTATTTTCATCTCCGTGCTATTTCCAGACGCTATCGCCATAAACCAACGTTTTCCAAACTTCTGATAGCTGCTGCTTAAATTATTTTCGGTACGATTCTATATGCATCTCCCCAGAAGTTGAGTTGCACTGTGGACCTACTCCCAGGGAAGTGTGCACAGGATTTCACAGCACATAAGCTGGGAATGACTCATGTTTCAGCCTGACAAGGAGCCACTGAGGTCAGTGAGTTCGTCTGTTAATTATGAGAGCTACTGAGATCAGCGGTGGGAATGAAGATCCAAGTCAAAGCCTGTTATTTACTTAGTGCCTGCCAGTAGTAGGGTCCTCTTCTCAACACTGGCAAGTGTGCAGGTTACGATGTGCCTGCCTTGTCTTGTCTGGATAATTTATGCTTCCTAATTTCAACCTCCTCCCTCCAGGAATCTAGGGCTATTGATGGGTAAACAACCCAACCGCTGCTTGAAATCCAAAACTAAAGATAGAAAATGACAGAGACAGCTGCCAGGGAAAACACTGGCACTACAAACAGAGAAGGCAAATTGCCAGATCTCATGTTTTTAGTTGGGAAAGGGAAATGGGGAATATATACAAATATATATGAAAAGACAAATTCAGGTGGCAGTTGTCTCAAAATGCAGCTGTCCCAAACATGGTATGACTAGTTTGGACTGTGCCAGCTCCAGGTTTTTTGTGTTTGCAGGTTAGAGATGGGGAGTTGTTGGCAAGATGCCCCCAGCGGGCCCAAACTTCCCCACCACAAAGAGGAAAAGATGAGGCACACCTTGACTTGGGATAGTGGTGGACGGGGAGGAAGAGATTTGCTGTTCCACTTCAGGCAGCAAAATGTTTTGAGCCAGCTCTGATGCCAACCATTTGGTTGAATGTCCAACAAAGTTGTTGCAGAAGCACAACAGCTCACAAAACAGAACTACCCTGCATTCCCTATACTCTCTCACACACACTCACAAACACACACAATCTGCTCTGGAGTATTCTCTGGAGCACTTTTTTGGGGGAGGGGGGAGGGAGGCTGCATGCAGGAGGAGGGGGGGCAAGTTCTGTTGCAGGAATGGAAATATTTCTCCTTGCCCATTGCTTTGTTGGATTCACCCTCTTGACTTGAACCTTAATTTTGTGATCATGCTGCATTGACCCAATAAGGAAAAGAAAAATTCTTCTCCATGACAAGAGAGGGCTGATTCAGATGTTACCTTGGTGGCTTAGGTGCTGCTGAAAAATGCAAGCAAAAATACTTCTTTGAGCCTCGTGACCATAGTACTTCCATGGTCATGGTCATGCAAAGCCAGGGGTGAGGACCAGAAGGTGTGGTGATCCACATCACTGCTACACTGACTGGCATGGATTGAGATTGAGCTGTGCAAGCTGATGAAAATCCCTTGTATTCCTTCTATGGCAGCTACTGGAAGGAAATGTAGACTCAAGGTCTAAACCGCCATGGTATTGTCGAGTTTGTTGTTTGGGATTGCTCCACGGCATGATTGATCGCGGTGTCCCCATCAGTGAAGGACAACAATGGCTCCCCACAAGCACTCACCACAAGAGGGGAGGCAGAAGCCACAGACTTCCCAAGAGGCACAAGGGACACAGCAAGGTTTTTAAGGTTTTGTTTTGGTGTCTGGACAAAGAGCCAGCAGCACAGGGTAGAGAGGATAGATTGCAAACACCAGTTGCGGCGAGGAGCTCGTGGATCTATGGCCAATTCTCTTCCTGTGCGCTTCTTTGCTCAGTACAGAACGATCCTCTCTCATCACCACAAGCTAACATCAGCACCGTGAAAACCAGAGGGTGTCTGGGAAATGTTCAGGATGGTGACATAATAAATAAATAAGCAGAAAAGAAGTTGCACCACCCATGGCTCATGCCTGAGTAATATGTGTCTATGAATTACAATCAGATTCTTTACTCTCTATACCAGACAGATCTTTGCTTTTCCCTTTTAAGGGTCCATTTGACATTTTCTCTCTCTCAAATATCAAGCAAGTCTTCAGACACAAAAATTAAGGTAGGGGTAGTCTCTGATCACCCACCCTACCAAAGTCCATCAGAACCATGTGTTCTTAATGTGCCTGCTTGCTCTCTCAGGTCTCACCCCTGATTCCCTCCCTAGCCAGCTTGCATCTGAGTGTGTGTGTGAGAGAGAGAAAACAGGAGAAATGATTTGTTTTCACTTCATGTTTTTGGAAGGCAGAAGACCTGGCCTGCAGGTGTCCTTTGAGGATGCCTCAGCAGCACATCTGGAGGCTCTGGTTGAAATGCAAAGGCTGCTTGGAGAGAGGGGAAGATTGATTAAGCTCTTTTCTGTGGTAGTCTCCCCAACTTATTGAGCATATTCAGAGGTAGTCTGCATCTCAACCTGGAGGCTCCATATAGCAATCTACTGACGGACGCCCTTCTCCACAAAAAGCCTCCATTCAACTGAACAGGCAATAGATGTTTACTTACTCTTGCTTTACTTTTAATACAGATGAGCACTGCACTGTACAGTTGGAATCACCTGAGACAGGTGTGGGTACGCTTTAATCAGGTTGGGTCTGGCAGAAGTTGGTGGGGCCCTAAATCTGTCTTAAAATACCAGCCTCCATGGCCTAATTTAGCACAGGAGTGTGGAAAGTTACCCCAGAGCAACATGCATGTGGGGCTCCCACTTTATGGACACACATGCCCCAGTTGCATAATCTTCCCTGTACACCTAAAGTTTTGCAGAGAACCCAGTGTTCTCACAAAGCCTTCCTTTTTTATATATATAAATATTTATTAAGTTTTCACAAATTTAAAAACACATACAATACACAGAATACAAAGATATACATACAATAACAAACAAACACATATAATTTCAACTCCTTTTTTTCTTAAACTTACTTCATCAACTTCCCCGTACCTCCCCTTTCTGCATTCCAATTCCCAAAATTATTTCAGCAAATCCTTCCCCTTAATTTTATCCGATTTTTTCCTTTCCTTTCCTTTTACTTAATCTTTAACAGCTGTAATCCCTTACTTTATATAACCACAACATTTTAACATTCATTAATTTTGCAATATTTCTTAAGATAAATTTTAAATTTCTTCCCATCTTCTTCCGCCGTCTCTTTCCCCTGGTCTCGGATTCTGTCAGTCATTTCAGCCAGTCCCATGTAGTCAATCACCTTCATCTGCCACTCTTCCAAGGTGGGTAGATCTTGTGTCTTCCAATACTTTGCTATGAGTATTCTTGCTGCTGTTGTAGCATACATAAAGAATGTTCTGTCCCTCTTTGACACCAATTGGCCGACAATGCCCAAGAGAAAGGCCTCTGGTTTCTTAGGAAAAGTACATTTAAGTACCTTTTTCATTTCATTATATATCATTTCCCAGAAGACCTTAATCTTCGGGCACGTCCACCAAAGGTGAAAGAAAGTACCTTCAGTTTCTTTACATTTCCAACATTTATTATCGGGCAAATGGTAGATCTTTGCAAGCTTGACTGGAGTCATGTACCACCTGTAAATCATTTTCATAATATTCTCTCTTAAGGCATTACATGCCGTAAATTTTATACCGGTGGTCCACAACTGTTCCCAGTCAGCAAACATGATGTTGTGACCAATGTCTTGTGCCCACTTAATCATGGCTGATTTAACTGTTTCATCTTGCGTGTTCCATTTCAGCAACAAGTTGTACATTCTTGACAAATTCTTAGTATTGGGTTCTAAAAGTTCTGTTTCTAATTTTGTTTTCTCCACCTGAAAGCCAGTTTTCCTGTCCTGTTTGTAAACCTCCATTATTTGGTAATAATGGAGCCAATCTCGTACTTTAAGCTTCAATTTCTCATAACTCTGTAATTTCTCTCACAAAGCAGCGGTAGTTATATCAAAGTTGTCATTGCTGTTTCCACAGAGAGATCAAGGAGGACAATCCACCGAATATGAACATTCCAGTTTCTACCCAGAGATGTAATTATGACTCTCATGCAAGGATAATGTGCAAGGCATATTTCCCCCCATATGTCCATTTCCCCTAACATTTAGTAATGCATTTTTGTATGTTATTTTCACAAATATATGCATTCCTGGGCGCATTTACACTAGCATGTAACATTGCTTGGATAAAGCAGTGCACTGCAAAATATGGCAATGTGCTGTGTTTCGGTTTGCATTTTGTTCTAGTAAGTGCAAATTTTAAAAAGCAAACTGAACCAAATCTCTCAGTCATCCCCTCCACTGTGTCTCCTTGGGGGATACCCCAAAGCTTAACAGAAGAAAAATGTGTTGGAATCCACAGAGATCCTGGCAGCTCCAAAAGCCACTGGTATGTGCCCTCTATGCACATCCCCCAAAATTGTGCATACCTGTAGTTTGTGAAGTGTGTTGGGAATTGTAGTTCTATGACGGGTAAACTACTGTTCCCAGGGTTCTTTTGGGGGGAACAATGGGCTTTAAATGTATGGTGTGTGCACAGCCCAAGTGTTTACTATAGCATTCACTGGATTTGCCGCGTGTCTCACCTACTTATGACACCTCTATCGATTTACTACATCACCCTTTCCTAGGAGTGTTGACAAATATAGAGGTAATATCTCCCTAGAAAGAACTACATGCGTCTACCAGGAATAATTCTGTAGCTTTGTTTAGAGTGTGTTTAAAGGAGTGAAGAGGACAATCACAATTGAATTGGCTTTAAAGGTAAGTCGCATGATCTCAACATGAGAAGAAACATGGCAATGCTTGCTCTGCCGGTCATTTGACAGCATCTTCATTCACTGAGCTGATGTCCAATATAAATTTTATGTCCTGAGAAGACCTGCCCTACCCCTCTATTTCTTTTATTGTTCAAACCTCCCTTTTTTACTGCTGGAAAGTTCTTGCAGAGGCAACAGGGGAAGAGTTTGGGTTGGCGTCTTCTACTGGCAATAAAAGACAGGCACGCCTCTGTTTCTGATGCCTAAGTTAAGAGCGGTTTGTCGCTCCTGGGGGATAGGGTTTTTTATAATAATAATAATAATAATAATTTATTATTTGTACCCCGCCCATCTGGCTGGGTTTCCCCAGCCACTCTGGGCGGCTTCCACAAAAACCAAAAAAACATTAAAATATCATACATTAAAAGCTTCCCTGAATAGGGCCGCCTTAAGATGTTTTCTGAATGTCAGGTAGTTTTCCATCACCTTGACATCCGATGGGAGGGCATTCCACAGGGCGGGCGCCACCACCGAAAAGGCCCTCTGCCTGGTTCCCTGTAGCTTCGCTTCTCGCAATGAGGGAACCGCCAGAAGGCCCTCGGCGCTGGACCTCAGTGTCCGGGCAGAACGATGGGGGTGGAGACGCTCCTTCAGGTATACTGGGCCGAAGCCGTTTAGGGCTTTAAAGGTCAACACCAACACTTTGAATTGTGCTCGGAAACGTACTGGGAGCCAATGTAGGTCTTTCAAGACCGGTGTTATGTGGTCTCGGCGGCCGCCCCCAGTCACCAGTCTAGCTGCCGCATTCTGGATTAGTTGTAGTTTCCGAGTCACCTTCAAAGGTAGCCCCACGTAGAGCGCATTGCAGTAGTCCAAGCGGGAGATAACTAGAGCATGCACCACTCTGGCCAGACAGTCAGCGGGCAGGTAGGGTCTCAGCCTGCGTACCAGGTGGAGTTGGTAGACAGCTGCCCTGGATACAGAATTGACCTGTGCCTCCATGGACAGCTGTGAGTCCAAAATGACTCCCAGGCTACGCACCTGGTCCTTCAGGGGCACAGTTACCCCATTCAGGACCAGGGAGTCCTCCACACCAGCCCGCCCCCTGTCCCCCAAAAACAGTACTTCTGTCTTGTCAGGATTCAACTTCAATCCATTAGCCGCCATCCATCCTCCAACCGCCTCCAGGCACTCACACAGGACCTTCACCGCCTTCACTGGTTCTGATTTGAAAGAAAGGTAGAGCTGGGTATCATCTGCATATTGATGGACACCCAGTCCAAACCCCCTGATGATCTCTCCCAGCGGCTTCATATAGATGTTAAAAAGCATGGGGGAGAGGACGGAACCCTGAGGCACCCCACAAGTGAGGGCCCAAGGGTCTGAACACTCATCCCCCACCACCACTTTCTGAACACGGCCCAGGAGAAAGGAGCGAAACCACTGTATAACAGTGCCCCCAGCTCCCAACCCCTCTAGACGGTCCAGAAGGATGTTATGGTCGATTGTATCAAAGGCCGCTGAGAGATCCAGCAGAACTAGGAAACAACTCTCACCTTTGTCCCTAGCTCGCCGGAGATCATCAACCAGTGCGACCAAGGCAGTTTCAGTCCCATGATGAGGCCTGAACCCTGATTGGAAGGGATCCAAATGGTCCGCATCCTCCAGGCGTGCCTGGAGTTGTTCAGCAACCACACGCTCAATCACCTTGCCCAAGAATGGAAGATTTGAGACTGGGCGATAGTTGGCCATACTGGCCGGGTCTAAAGATGGTTTTTTAAGAAGCGGTTTAATGACCGCCTCTTTCAGCGGATCTGGGAATGTTCCCTCACAGAGGGAAGCATTCACCACCCCGCAGAGCCCATCGCCCAGCCCTTCCCGGCTAGCTTTTATAAGCCAGGATGGGCAAGGATCAAGGAGACAGGTGGTTGGTTTCACTCGTCCAAGCAGCCTGTCCACATCCTCGGGGGTAACGGATTGAAATTGATTCCATGCAACTTGACCAGACAGGGCTCTAGCACTCTCCCGCCCCAGCCCTGCTCCCACGGTGGTGTCTAGCTCCTTCCGAATATGAGTGATTTTATCTGCAAAAAATCACCCTAACATTTTTAGACAAAATGTTAGGGTGAAATCTACACCCCCAATGCTGACATTCCCACTGGTGTGTGTGTTTGTTTGTGAGTGTGAAAGCCAGCATGGTGTAGTGTTAAGAATGTTGGAATAGGACCTCGGGTTCCAGGGTTTAAACTTCCCCTCAGCCATAAAACTCATGGAGAAGGCATGGGCTAGGGCAGGGGTCTGCAACCCGCGGCTCCGGAGCCGCATGTGGCTCTTTTACACCTTTGCCGCGGCTCCAGGGCGGATACTAGTGAGGGGAGGAGGCGCATTGTGTGCCCCGACACTCCCCACTGTGGCGGGCGCTGTACTGGCTGTGACGTCGCATGGGGGTGGTGCGTGCGTTAGTCACGCACCGTCCCGACGTCACGTTCCCGCCCGCCCGTTACATTGTAAGGGGCATGTACGCTGGTCACTGTTTTGAAGGGGAGTGAAGAACACACACACACACAAAAAGGTAACTTGTTAATTTAACGTTTATTTCTATGAGGAGGAGTAATTCTGAGGGGTCAAACAAAGAAATAATAAAAAAGTGACAAAAAAGTTATTTTTATAATGACGAGTTTTGTGGCTCCCAGTTTTTTTTCCTTCAGAAACGGGTCCAAGTGGCTCTTTTTATCTTAAAGGTTGCAGACCCCTGGGCTAGGGCGATACCATTCCCTGGGAGGTGCTGGAATGATGCAGGGGGTTGGTAGCAGCCTCAGGTGCAATTGGGAGGCATGGAATAAAAATAAGGGGTTTCCTGGCTTCAGTCACCGTGAAAGGATCAATAGGCTTAAAACACGCACACAGCCCCAAACTCAAATGTGCTACGTGCCCCAAAACATTACAAACATTTCCTAGAGTCATTTGCTGGGTATTTCATAATTTCATCACATCGGAAGGGAAAGCCTAACGGATAACATAAACGAGTGCTTTTAGGCAATTGGAAACATGAGTTCCAAGGAGACAGCTTGCTTCGTGCAGTGACACCAACCTCAACTGCTCTGCTATTCTACTGGCTTTGCCAAAACTTTAAAAAGTAGTTATTACTGTGCAAGAAAACTCTCTCACGTGCTCAGACCCTATATATATATGGTGTGTGCATATATAAGCATATAAAAGCATTTTCCGTTCTAGTGGGAAATCACAAATCACTGATGGAAACTTTCTGTCTCATTAGGTTTTTCCTTCCTGAAAACAAAATGACAACTCAGAGAAATGTTTTCTTATCTCCTTCTAAGAGTCTCTTCTCCAGTGCAGTGAATGACTACATCATACCCACACCATACATTAAAGGCACATGGCTTCTCCCAAAGAACCTTAGGGGTTGTAATTTACACTTCACATGTAGAGGTCCCAGCACCCTTAAACTACAGTTCCCAGGATTCTTGGCGACTCTGCTTTCAATGCATAGTGCACACATGATAGATTTAGAATCAGTGCCTGCAACTGCAAGTGGAGCCTTTGCGGCTGCATTAGTCTGATCTGGAATCTGGAAAAATGGAACAGATGTGGGAAACAGTGGTGTAGCGTGGGGGGTGCAGGGGGGCCGGCCGCACCGGGCGCAACATCTGGGGGTTAGGGTTAGGGGTGCAAATCCACGGGTTAGGGGGCGCAAATTACTTGCCTTGCCCCGGGTGCTGACAACCCACGCTACGCCACTGGTGGGAAATACTGAATGGTTGCTTGTACCAGTGGTATAGAGGAGTGAACTTCTAGCTTTCCACATGCATGGATCCCTCCCTAATTTGTGTGGGATTAGGCTGGTGGTATTGAACGGGAAGCAGCAAAAGCAGTATTCCAAAAGGCAGTGAGGTTTTGCTGCGCATGCTCTATACTGCTACATGAATTGTGCAAATAGGCAACAGCAGTAGGGTGCCAGGTCCCCCCCCCCCTCTGCCACAGGCCCTTCATCTGCTGTATTTTTCTTTGGGCAATATTCTAAATCTCCTGGCTCCTCGTTCTCTGCAGTTTCTGGGAATATTGGAAGCTAAGGAAGCAGCACCAAGTTCTCCATCAGCCTCCAAGATCTCCACCCTTTTAGTTCTTGGGAATCCTGGCTTTGTAATTATATCATTTCCCGAAGAACAAAAACAGTTATAGTGGCCTCAGATGCTCCCTTGAAGCAGTTATTTGGAAGATCCTAACATCTTCTCTGCACGTCACTCTAGGCAACTCTAGGCATGAAGGTGGTTTCTGCAGCAGAATTGTCCACAGAGTGCACAATTGGAGAAGTGCCTTTGTGTTTTCAGGATGCCAGGAACGATTTGCACAGTTAACCAAAAAGATGAGCTAGAGATGCATTTGCAGGATCAAAATACAAGGTTTGTCCTGGAATATCAGTTCTGGGAGGGGGGAAGAGCTAAGTGCCTTCATGCCCTGCCTGGAAGCTTCCTTGAATCATCCGTCCGGTTTTTGTGGACATCAGTGCATTGGACTAGAATGGGCTATTGGTCTGTTTGCATGACCCTAAGTAATTGTGAGGTTGGGTAACTCGCGATCTGAACAGCAGTGCCATTTCCTAGAAAGTCAAACATCTTTTCTGTTTCTGTGGAATTAAGCTTTACTTAGAATAAGATACATTCTGCCCAAATCGCAGTCTCCCTCTGACCTCATCTGCCACAGTCCACAAAAGTCTGGGTGTCTTTTTCTGTAGACCTTGTGCTTCCCAAACAACTGGCCTCCTCCCAAACCGTAGTGCTTATATACTGGGATGCATCTCGTACACGGAAAACCACAAGAAGAATTCATTTCTGCTCTTCAGCCTACGTCTGGCTCTGTGCTCCATATCGCAGCATCTAGTAACACCCCCCCCACACTCCCACAAAAATCTCTGAAAATCCCAAAGAGCTCTCCCCCCCCCCACTTTGTGTTGTCCTTTGATTACAAAATCCAGGCTCAAAACATGTGGGTAGATTAATTGAGTATTAAAAGGATTCTTTTAAGCATCCACCCATGATTTAGCACAGGCCAGCAGCACCCTGTGTTTCACCAAAGAAAGAGAGGAGGGCAGTGGCGTAGCGTGGGGGTGCAGGGGGGGCCGGCCGCACCGGGCGCAACATCTGGGGGTTAGGGTTAGGGGCGCAAATCCACGGGTTAGGGGGCACAAATCCACAGGTTAGGGGGCGCAAATTACTTGCCTTGCCCCGGGCGCTGACAACCCATGCTACACCACTGGGGGAGGGGAAGAGTTTGGAGTACTCAGACCATGGACTTTGGAGCAGCGGCGTAGCGTGAGTTGTCAGCACCCGGGGCAACGCAAGTAATTTGCACCCCCTAACCCGGGGCAAGGCAAGTAATTTGCGCCCCCCCAACCCCTAACCTGCGAGTTGCCGCTGGCGCTGCCGCGCAAACAACGCTGCTTGCCCGGAGGAGGATGGAGGCAGAAGCAGCCGCCGCCTGTGGCTGGGCCGAGGGGATGGCGGCGGCGGCAGGGTGCAGAGGCTGCCCGTGCCCGGCCAGGCGTCGGTGGCGGCATCGGCGCTGCTGCAGCGGCTGCTCCTCCTGCGAGCAGTGAGCGGAGCGCAGCCACAGCGACGGCGGGGGGCGCGCGCGCTAGGGCGCAAGGCTGGCGGTGGCGGCGGGGAGCCCGGCGGAGGAAGGAACTTGTCCCTTCCCTCTGGACTCACGCCCCCCCCCAGATGTTGCGCCCGGTGCGGCCGGCACCCCTGGCACCCCCCACGCTACGCCACTGCTTTGGAGTATATGTGTGAATACCAAAACTCTCTTCAAAGAAAAGATGAGTTCTTTGATCTGCAAGTAGGCATGCTTTGATCTATATGTAGCCATTTTACTATTTGGAGTATTTTAGTCTGCTTCTGGCGGTTGTGAATTGTGGCAAGAAGTTATATAGCGCATTGTGCAGCCCCACCCAACCCCTAATCCTCTTACATGTCATCTCTGAGAATCTACTACCTGCATGTGGCCAGGTGTATCTTTATAATCACCTTGAGGATTCAAACTTGATTTTTTTTTTTAAGTGGAAACAGGGATTCTAACTACAAAGCTGAATCCCAGAGAAAGTGTTTCATATACTGTCCATTGATGTTTTTCTATGCTTCTGCATGGAGTGTGACATACAAATAGCTCTGTTTGTGATGGCTTACCTCTTCATCAAGAGGTATGTGTGTTGATGACCCTCTGAGGAAAAACAATATTTGGCTCCAAGTTTCAAAACAAGTACAGAAGTAGGTTATAATTACCAACAGTGAGGTAGGAACAATGAGGTTCCTGGCAGAATGTAGTGTTCCTGGCGGGGTATGTAATTTGAAAGGATTTTTTTAAAAAAACAAAAATGTTCGTGGAGTGCTCTAGTAACAACGGTTTCTCTGTCCTTACTGTCAACAAAAAAACAGGAGCTCTATTCTGATGTCACCACCCTCTTCCTCCTAAGGCTTCGTCCTAGTTGTACAAGTGTCTCTTTGTGCGCATTCTGGGAATGGAATGTAAATAACTGGAACGAAAATAGTAGGGACAGCAGGTATCTCGCTGAGACACAGCCCATCATATTTGCCATCCCTGGGATGTCCTGACCTTGGCTACCTGAGCGCCAACCGAGTTAACCTATAATTCAGAATTGTCTACAGAATGTCAAGAATGAAAAGTGAGGTTGATGTTTGTGCACCTATAATGAACCATTGTGAGTCACGCTCCTCTGTTATGGAAAGTAAAGGAAGAGGACCTGATTTCTTCAGGCTTTGATACGGCCTTAAGGTGGGGGACAACAGGGCTGTAGGTTGTTCCAAGTATTTAGAGTGTGAGTCACCCACCTAGAACAGGCTGTAACTGGTTTGCCCAAGATGATTCTAGGAGAGCACCTGTGAGAAAAGCTAGGTGCTTTGGCTGGAGGTGGGGATGGGCAAATCCTTCCACGCTGGTTTCTCATTTCTCCATCAATTCACCACATTCTGGCAGCAGCCTATGACTACAATGTTTAACAGTCCTCACACACACACAAAAATCAGAATTTTAGGGCATGACAAGCACTGTAACTCTCCAATGGCTTGACTTCACACCTCAAAAGAGCACTCTTCCATTGTCTCCTGAGACAGCCAGTCAACAAATCTCCTAGCATACATACTTGTACGTGATTTCATCTCATTTCATCTCATTCTGGCAAGCAGTTTTCCCCAGTAGGAGGCATTTTAGTACAGTGGTACCTCAGGTTACATACGCTTCAGGTTACATACGCTTCAGGTTACAGACTACGATAAGCCAGAAATAGTGCTTCAGGTTAAGAACTTTGCTTCAGGATGAGAATAGAAATCATGTTCTGGCGGCGCGGCGGCAGCAGGAGGCCCCATTAGCTAAAGTGGTGCTTCAGGTTAAGAACAGTTTCAGGTTAAGTATGGACCTCCGGAACGAATTAAGTACTTAACCTGAGGTACCACTGTATGTTGTTTTCACCAACATATATGCATCCTTCATGCACACTTTCCCCTCATACACAAACTTATGTACATGTTTTTTGGCTTGGATAAATGCTTCCGATATACAGTGGTACCTCGGCTTACATACTGTCAGGGAACTGCCATCGGCTCAGGAGCAAGAGAGGAAAAGGTGGATGGATTACAGAGAGCCCCCAAAGATCATGGGAAGCAGCACTTCCTCAGCGGAGGAAGGAAGCCATGCCTCTAGTGGGGAGGAGATGCCGGGCTCGGAGGATGCAAGTCCTCTCGCTTTGGCACCTACATGATGTCATTAGCAGAGCCCCTTTGGGTGGGTGCTCCTCTCACCTGAGATTTTACACTCCCAAAAAGTGTTGTACTAATGAATACCCTGCCCGTGTCCTGGGAAAAATGGGACATCCTGTTTTTTATTGCAAGAGAACGGCAGCCATTTTGGTTGCTGTGGTCTCGTGTGATTTTGTGGCATGATTCCCCAAGAAACGTGCTTTTTGGGGGGTTGTGATATTGCATGCTGCCCCAGACCCTTAAACTATGGGGAGATGGTGTCCAGGAAGGCGGTGTCGTGGATTTTGTTTTTGTTTTTTAAAAAAGATATTTATTAGACATTTTCAGACAATAGAAAGTTACAAAATTATAGATTAAAAAAATAAAAAGCATAACAATACTAAAAGACAAAAACAATACAGAAAAAAATACAAAGACAGAGCACATAAAAAGTAAAGAAGAAAGTTTAAAAAGAAAAGAAAAATAATCAATATTTTCATGTCTTATATTTCATTTACTTATTTCCTGACTTCCTCACACACCCCCTTCTGTATTCCAGTTTACATAGTTAGTTCAGCAAATCCTTACCCTCTATCATTTATCTTTACTTATTGTCTTAACCTATTATAACTATATATTTCCAGCCATTGTCAATCCGCATTTACATATTCTTATTCATCTTTTTACCAATGCCGCTTATTTTCAATCCAACATCCCTTCAACATTCATTAATTTTACAGTATTTCTGCAAGTAGTCTTTAAACTTCTTCCAGTCTTCTTCCACCACCTCTTCTCCCTGATCTCGGATTCTGCCGGTCATTTCTGCCAGTTCCTGGTGTCGTGGATTTTGGCTTCAAAGTGTTGAAGAATATGCTGGTGCATTCTTTGAGGGTGTGGAGAGGACGTTAAGGCTGCCACATGAGTTGCTATTTACCGCCAGACTGCCTTGGAATGATGCAGTGTCCAGGCCATTCTGGGGAAAGAAAATGATGATCAGCCAGAATGGTGAAACATAAATGTAAAAGAAAAATGGGAGGGAGAAATGAAAACAAATATGAATCAAATGGGAATCTAATGAATATGTAATGAATCAAATTACATTTTATTTCCTCAGAATGCGTCATGTTGGGTCATTTTATGTGTGGGTGTGGAATAAAGGCTGCCATAAGAAACTAAGAGCTAGGGAACTAGATACAGATAGGTAGCCGTGTTGGTCTGCCATAGTCAAAATAAAAAAATTCCTTCCAGTAGCACCTTAAAGACCAACTAAGTTAGTTCTTGGTATGAGCTTTCGTGTGCATGCACACTTCTTCAGATACACTGAAACAGAGGTTGCCAGGTCCTTCTATATAGTGAGAAGGTGGGGAGGGGTATTACTCAGAAGGGTGGTGGGAATGGGAGATAGGCAGATAGCTGAGATGAGCCTGTTGACGACTCTTAACGACTGCAATAGGTCTTACAGGAAAAGGCAAGGGGTGAGAAGGTGCCTATCTCCCATTCCCACCACCCTTCTGAGTAATACCCCTCTCCACCTTCTCACTATATAGAAGGATCTGCCAACTTCTGTTTCAGTGTATCTGAAGAAGTGTGCATGCACACGAAAGCTCATACCAAGAACTAACTTAGTTGGTCTTTAAGGTGCTACTGGAAGGAATTTTTTTATTTTGACTAGCGAACTAGAGTCATTTTTAATGTTTGATGTTTTATTATGTTTCTGTGTATGCTGGAAGCCACCCAGAGTGGCTGGGGCAACCCAGTCAGATGGGTAGGATACAAATAATAAAATTGTTGTTGTTGTCTAAAAGTTGCTATTTCCCTTTAGAATGCCCTGATACAATGCTATGTGGAGGGTATTATGGGGAAATAAAATGGTGACCACCAAGAACGGCTGCCAAAATCAGCTTTACTGCTGCCATCACACAGTGGCAATGAAAAGAAATAGAGTAATGAAAATAAATATGAGCTCAACGAACAAATAATGAAACAAATGTGGTTGTAGTGAATTATCAACAAAAGAAAGAAGTCTCTTCTAACAAAAAACAATGTGAGATCGAAACAAACATTCTGACACATCCTTTGCTACTTGATTCCAGCTCTGACCATCTGCACAGGGTAAGAGTCAGGCCTTATTCCCTCCCCTGGTCCAGAATAGAGTGACACATCTATCTCTATCCTACATAAGATTTTGTGATACACCTGCACAAGTTCTTTCAGTCGCATTTGGTTGGTAAGCTCTTTTTTCCAGAGCACTCACATGGAAAACACATTTGACTGTCTCTGCATCAATCCAGCGAATCTGCAACCGGAAACTATTGAAATCCACTGAGGACTCAGCTGGTGAAATGGGACAATCTTGTTTGCAAGGGTTTTTTTTAAACAGATTCTTCATTTTTATTGACTAATTTACTGTGTCCACTTGTGTATAGCATCTTTATGTGCTTCAGAAATGGTCAGGGATACGGAATAATTACCTTGATTATATATTTCTTTGATTAACTTGTTGTCCTTTTGTCTTCGCTATTGCACAAACATCCTTCCTTTGGCCAGTACATACTTGTGCAATCCACTGTTCCCTAGACTGTTCATTATTATTTATCTGTGGAACAGGCAATAATAGGTTGATACTACTTTGCCGTATGTTAGGGATTGGCCAAAATGCATTCGATAGAGAAAAGATGTCGTGGTTTATTGTGGCACGATTTTTCAAGTACACCAGCCTCCTTCTTTTGACTCCTGCATCTCTACAGGTATATGCACCCTCTCCCATGAGTCAAACATAATTGCTTTTCTGAAATTTGTGTTTACAGAACCAAAGACGTAATAGCAGGACTAGAATTGGGTTCAATTTACTTTAGCAAAGATGGAGAGGAGTGTGAACTCACTAGCCAGGTGGGTTAAATAAAGTGTGTGCAGCAATGTCTGATGCCCAAAGAATATTCAGTTACTCAGGCTGCTTTCCATGTAAACTCAAAATCTCTGAAGCACCTGATCCCTGGGCCACAAAGTGTCTCTGTTGTCTTTTTTTTTTTTAACACACCGATTTCCATAGTTTATCCACCCTTGCTGCTAAATTTGCATAATGCACCTGCTAAAAACGCCAGGGACAATTTAGTAACAAAGAAACCCCCCTTCCCTATGAAATCAAATGCAAAACTTCAGACATGTCAACTGCAAACTCTCTAACCTGTAGAAGGCATTTTGAACTCCTTTCTAGAAGTGTCAAATGCAGGAAGAGTCTAATGGGGTCTCTGAAAGAACTCTAGGTGAGAGTCCACTGGGCTCTGGCCAGGGTCCTGTATCTCCCCCTTCATGCCCTTTCTCGAACAGCCTCTCCATATATTTGGTGGGTGAGCATGAACCCTTGTGCACTCACAACAAAACCTATGACCAAAGCAGATGACATCAAGAATCACAAAACAGAGAAACCAGTAGGAGAACACTTCAATCTCCCAGGACATTCTATACAAGATCTCAAAGTAGCTGTTTTACTACAAAGGAATTTCAGAAATAGACTGGAAAGAGAAGCTGCTGAATTGCAACTCATTACCAAACTTAAAACCATGGAGAGACCTGGTCTGAACAGAGACATTGTATTCTTATCTCATTATACATGACTAAGCCATTTTTCACCTTCTCACCCCTTGCCTTTTCCTGTAAGACCTATTGCAGTCGTTAAGAGTCGTCAACAGGCTCATCTCAGCTATCTGCCAATTACCCATTCCCACCACCCTTCTGAGTAATACCCCTCCCCACCTTCACACTACATAGAAGGACCTGGCAACTTCTGTTTCAGTGTATCTGAAGAAGTGTGCATGCACACGAAAGCTCATACCAAGAACTAACTTAGTTGGTCTTTAAGGTGCTACTGGAAGGAATTTTTTTATTTTGACTATGGCAGACCAACACGGCTACCTATCTGTAACAAGGCAGATGGTTTGAGCATATTGTGACACCACACATTACATTTCAGACAGTCATGGTAAGGATGCATGGCTGTTCATGTTTAGCCTGGAGAAGTCTGAAAGTCATCTTCAAATATCTGAAGGGTTGTCACATGGAAGATGGTGCCTGTAACTCCTTGCAGCCTCTGTTCATGGAAGCAGCGTGTAGGCATCATAACTAGGGGTGGATAAACGTCTTCTAACCTGTCCTGCTAGAAATTGATATTGCCTTGCTATTTATCAAAATCTGCAGTATAAATTTAGTCTCATGAACTGGCAGGACACTGAGGAAGGCGATGAGGATCCTGGCAAGGGGGGGGGGCGGGTTCACACTGGGGGATTGATGCACACTGGGACAAGCTGAAGAGGGGGAAGGGGAGGTTGGTGTGTGTGTGTGTGTGTGTGTGAGAGAGAGAGAGAGAGAGAGAGAGAGAGAGAGAGAGGCCCATGCTTGGTGCACAGGTACAGTGGTACCTCTGGTTACGTACTTAATTCGTTCCAGAGGTCCGTTCTTAATCTGAAACTGTTCTTAACCTGAAGCACCACTTTAGCTAATGGGGCCTCCTGCCGCCACCGCACAATTTCTGTTCTCATCCTGAGGTAAAGTTCTTAACCTGAGGTACTATTTCTGAGTTAGCGGAGTCTGTAACCTGAAGCGTATGTAACCTGAAGTGTATGTAATCTGAGGTACCACTGTATTCATTTTCAACCTCTGAACTGACCACTTGCATATTTTGGCTGTGTCACTGGCTTGTAGCCAGACACATGGCAGTGGTCAAGCATGAAGTTGATAAAAAGCCACAGATGCCAGCTCACATGTTGCTGAAGAAACGCAGTTCTAGACACAGCTGCAATCTCCAAGACACAGCAAGCATATGGCCAGCCCACTTTAGGAATGTTTAGGATCTGGTTTAAATTATAGCAAAATTACCAATGTGTAATAATTTATTGGTTTTAGGTAATTTTATTGGAATTTTCATTGTCCACAATTTAGAATTTAACACAAAACATGCGGGAGAGGATTTATAACAAAATAATATGAAAAATGAGGTCATCTCACGCCCATCTTATCCTCCGTGGGGTAAATTTGCCCTGAAAATTAACACAGTACTGTGATTTAGAGCAGTGTTTCCCAACCGGTGTTCCGCGGCACACTACTGTGCCGTGAGACGTTGGCTGGTGTGCCGTGGGAGGGAGGCGGGCGAGGCGGGCGAGTCGGGCGGTGAGAGGCGGCGGCGGCAAGGATCCGCGTCGAGCCGGGGGCGGCTCCGCGGTGGTGGTGCCGAGCGGCGGGGCAGCGCGTGCAAAAGGGAGGAGCGCGAGACAGCGGAGGAGGAGGAGGCCGGCATGTCCGGGCAGCAGCAGCAACAACAGCAGCAGCAGCAACTCCCGGCGACGGCTCCTCAAGCCCCGCCGCCGCCCCCTCCTCCGCCCGCTATCGCCGCCACCACCACAACAGCCGCCGCCGCCTCAGTTGCCGCCGTCCCTCAGTCCCTCGCTCTGCTGCCTCCTCCCACCCCCAAAGCTTGGAGGTTCCCCGGCAAGGGGGAGGGAAAAAACTTTCACTTTCGTGCGTCCCTCCCGGCGTGACGCTGCGCGCTGACGTCACAGGGCTGTGCCGCGGTGGTGTGCCGCGAGATTTTTTTCATTAAACAGGTGTGCCGTTGCCCAAAAAAGTTTGGGAAACAATGATTTAGAGAGCTGTTTATGTTAGGTTATCACCCAGTTATATCACCCAGTCATCTGAACCAAGCCTCAGCTCAAGAACATATGGAACATCAAAACAGCATTTGCATGGATTTTTAAAAGGGACAGACTTTTAACACTGCTGTTCTCAGGTCCGGTATCATGGCCAAGCCTCCCCAACACCATCACACATTACCGGACGATCTACTCTGTCTGCTGTTATGTTGCATTAGTATACGCTGCAAGAGCCTGCCTGGTCTTTTGCTGAGTCCACAGAATGCTTCTTGTGGCTAAGAATACTAGGAAAGCATTGTCCAACATTGTCCAACGCTTGCAGGGCATCTGGTGGGCAACTGGGAGAGCAGGATACTGGATTAGATGGGCCATTGGCCTGATCCAGTAGGGCTCTTATATTCTTAATATATTATCAACCATTCAAAATACAGTTCAGCAGCTGCAATCTGTGTAATGGCCAGGTGTACAGGTATAATGGGACGCGGGTGGCGCTGTGGTCTAAACCACAGAGTCTAGGGCTTGCCGATCAGAAGGTTGGCGGTTTGAATCCCCGCAACGGGGTGAGCGCCCGTTGTTTGGTCCCTGCTCCTGCCAACCTCGCAGTTCGAAAGCACGTCAAAGTGCAAGTAGATAAATAGGTACCGCTCTGGCAGGAAGGTAAACAGCGTTTCCGTGCGCTGCTCTGGTTCGCCAGAAGTGGATTAATCATGCTGGCCACATGACTCGGAAGCTGTCTGTGGTCAAACACTGGCTCCCTCGGCCAGTAAAGCGAGATGAGCGCCTCAACCCCAGAGTCATCTGTGACTGGACTTAACGGTCAGGGGTCCCTTTACCTTTTACATTAATTAGAACGGGCCTTTCAGAGGAATCCTAGGCATGTTTACTCAGAAAGAAGTCTGACTGAGTTCAATGGGACTCACTCTCAGTTAAGTGTACATTGGGCTTACAACCTTGGGGTTCATCAGTGTGTACTTGCATGCATGTGCAGTAGAACAGGGATGGGGAAACCTGTGGCCTAGCGATGGGGAAGAAATGTAATTAAATGCAAACCTATCTAATTTGCACGTTCCAAAACGATGCAAGAACCAAAGCACAGTTATTATTTGAAATTTGCACTTCTCCAAATCTCGCAATGCAGTTCCGTACAAAAGTGCATGCATGTAAGGTGGGCATAAAGACAGCATAAAAGACGTCATTTTAGGGGAAATTGCTTTGCAACACCACATTTAATATTGCATGCAGACATGTGTATATTAGGAAGCCTTTGCACTAAAAAGCTGTTGAATTTTCACGAGGACATTTAAAATAACAATGGTAAACTGATGTGGAGAACTGATTGGAAAAGTGAGAAATGGAGAGAAACCAAAATGGACAGATTGGCCCGTCCCTAGAGTAGTCCACTGGATGCATGGTCCGCAGTCCGGGATGATGAGAGTTGCAGTTCAGAAGCATCAGGAGCCTCCACTGGACCCACAGATCTGTGCTAGAGGCCAAATGGTTTTGCATCCCACTTAGACATGGAACTTCTACTACTCTCGGATGGGATGGGAGGAGAGCCAAACAGTGAAGAATGTCAATGCTAGCTACTCTCACCAACAACATTTAATGATTGCTGTTGACCCAGGTACTCGATAAGTTAAGGGTACATACAGTGAGGGGGGAAAGTATTTGATCCCCTGCTAAATTTGCCCATTTGCCCCCTGACGAAGAAATGACCAGTCCATAATTTTAATGGCAGGTTTATTGTAGCTGTGAGAGACAGAATAACAACAGGAAAAACCCCCAGAAACCCAGAAGACAAAAGTCAGAGATTGATGTGCATTATAATGAGTGGAATAAGTATTTGATCCCCTATCAACCAGCCAGATGTCAGGCTACCTGGTATCTTCACTGTATGTAACAAGCTGAGATTAGAAGCACCTGTCTCTCACAATAAACCTACCATTAAAATTATGGACTGGTCATTTCTTCGTCAGGGGGCAAACGGGCAAATTTAGCAGGGGATCAAATACTTTCCCCCCTCACCGTAGCTGTTCCTGGCAACCTTGAAACTATCGGCTTGTTTTTACATGTTCTTATTGTTCAAAAATGTATGGCATTTAAAAATACTATTTTATTACTTTGGTGCTTGCTGCCCCGGTCTCCTTTGGAGGGACAGAATAGAAATAACATAGATAGCTAGATAATAAAACAAGAAGGCGGAGTGATTTCACAGTGCGTGTATACAAGGCCTTTCTCCAATATCAAACAAGCCATCACACCCACACTCATCTAGGGTTGAGCAGTGTCTTTGTTAGGAGATATTGCATCCCAACCAATTTGGGACCCAGCAGCTCTCACTTTTAGCAATTAACCACTGCATTTATGTATCAATAGACCCCACTGTGAGACCACCTGAGAACAGGCTGCCTGTACTCTTCATCTAGATGGGAAAAGCAATTACCAAGATGGAGTGGATGCGCAACCTAATCAGTCACTGAGAGTCTTATTGGTTCCAACCCAGTCTATTGTGCTGCATATTGTAGACCCTGATTCCACTCTGATGAGTTTTCTTGGAAATCCATTAGCTCTCAGAACATGTTAGTTGGATGCTGGCTCATTTCTGCATGAGTGAATTGCTAAAGCACACATACATATACACATAACAGTAACAATATACAAGGCATATTAAATGTGATTCTGGAAATCTCGAACTGGAATGCTCTCTTATATGAAAGCCTTGCCCCCATCTAGTTGCTCAGTAGTGAGGAAGAGGCACTCTGCATATGCACCTTTCTTCATGTTCGAAGGCTGAGATTTGGCATTTAGAATGGACCCCAGAGCTGAGTCCTGGTGTGCTGTCACTCAAATTAAACCCCAATGAAGGCATTGGTCTACGAATCTGCTCAAGGAAGTCCCATATTCTGGATGTAATAGGTTATATTCTATGGGTGGGGAACTTGTGGCCTACCAAATGCTGTTGGACTACAACTCCCTTCATTCCCAACCACTGGCTATGCTGGCTGGGGCTGATGGGAGTTGGAGTCCAAGAAGGTCTGGAGAGGCACAGGTTGTTCACCCCAGCTATATTCCTATGCTACAAGAACAGTTACAGTTTGATCTAGCCCAGTGGCGTAGCGTGGGTTGTCAGCACCCGGGGCAAGGCAAGTAATTTGCGCCCCCTAACCTGTGGATTTGCGCCCCCTAACCCGTGGATTTGTGCCCCCTAACCCTAACCCCCAGATGTTGCGCCCGGTGCAGCCGGCCCCCCCTGCACCCCCCACGCTACGCCACTGATCTAGCCTATAGGTTGGTGTTTCACAAACTACAGAGGCATGCCTTTTCTGAAAGATCTGCTTCATTCTCTCCACACCACTTCTGTGTGAGTTACTGCTACGGGCATGCCACCTGACTGGTTCATTAAGAGATGCAACAGGCAGCCTTCTCCAAAAGCAGGTAATCTTCTAGGAGTATAATTGCATGATCACACAACTTAAGACACGGACTGTCCCAAGGTCATCCAGTGAGCTTCATGGCGAAGTTGAGATGAAAACTTTGTTCTTCCTGGTTGTAGTCCAGCACTCTGACCGCTACACCAAACTGGATTGACCACATAACACCGGTCTTGAAAGACCTACATTGGCTCCCGGTACATTTCCGAGCACAATTCAAAGTGTTGGTGCTGACCTTTAAAGCCCTAAACGGCCTCGGTCCAGTATATCTGTAGGAGCGTCTCCACCCCCATTGCTCTACCTGGACACTGGGGTCCAGCGCCGAGGGCCTTCTGGTGGTTCCCTCACTGCGAGAAGCCAAGTTACAGGGAAGAGGGCCTTCTCGGTAGTGGCGCCCTCCCACCAGATGTCAAAGAGAACAACAACTACCAGACTTTTAGAAGACATCTGAAGGCAGCCCTGTTTAGGGAAGCTTTTAATGTTTGCTGTATTATGGTATTTTAATATTTTGTTGGAAGCCACCCAGATGGGCGGGGTATAAATAATAAATTATTATTATTATTATTATTATTATTATTATTATTATTATTATTATCATTTGCCTTCTGCTAAGTCAAGCTTTGGAATTTGGACTCTGCCCCTTGTGCTATGGTTCCAGGTTTCAGATTTTAGACTTTCCAGAGATGTCAGCACTTGGATATCCTGGAGCAGTGGCGGAGCATAGGTTGCTAGCACCCAGGGTCATGCAGAGGGGGTGAGTGGGAGGGAAGCAGATGGAGTACACATGCTCATTCAACTATCTAACGGCGTCCACGTCACCCAAGAGATTGTAGCCACAGTTATGAAAAGAAGAGTCATTCCATTGTCTGGAGAGATCATATATTGGTTCACATGGAGAAGCCATTTTCAATGGAATCTAGCACCAGAAATGTGCAGCTGTATCGAGGCAGCACTGGGTGTTGAAATTTTGTGCCCCAAACAATTCTGCACCCAGGGTAACTGCCCTGCGCCCCCTCCCCCCATGCTACACCACTGTCCTGGAGACCTGGCAAATCAGCAGAGAAGGATTGAGAAGACACATCTATATGGGGGCCACTTCTAATGAATATATATCAATCTTTCCATTTCTCCCTCTCCATCATTTTCCTTCTCTCTCTCTCTATGCCCTCTCCACCCTTCTGCTCTAATAAAAGAGAAATATTAGAGAAGCAGTGGAGAGGGCATTGAGAACGATAATGAGAAATTGTGGGAAGAGGAGAGCGCGAAGCAGACATATTAATATATTTATTAAAATATTAAAAGCAGCCCCTGTATGAATGTGTGTGTGTTTATTTCTGTTTGTGCGCTTCAAGGTAAGAGGACGATGTTTTCCAGGGAAGCTGAGTGCTGGCACCTCACTTTTTTATATAACAGCCGTGAATCAGGATTGTAGCTGGGTTCTTGAAAATACAATGCAGGTTTGCTAACTACTACGTGCAATTAAGGTATTTGGCTAACAATGGCAACCCAGCTCATAATTTATTGCCAGCCTGGCCCATCTTAGCACTAGACTAAGGTAAATAATAAGTATGTCATATTCTTATTTAATAGCACAAACAGCCAAGACAGTGGAAGGAGAGAGCAGAACAATAACCTGAAAGGGCAGAGCTGTGCAAAAGAACATAAAACTTGCCTTGTTGGATCAAAGGTCAAAAAACTCTGCACCCAATAATCATCATGTTCTTTTCTCCAGGCATCTGGTAATCACAGTTGGTTTGTCTCTGAATGTGGGCTTTGCATGCTTACCATACCTAAGTCTGGAAATAGGCATTGTGGAGATCTCTGTGCAGCAGCCAAAAGAAGCAATCCACTGTCTCCTCTCCCCTTCCCTTGTCTCCAGGCAATATCTAGGCAGTCAACAAAAACACTATGGTGTGATCTTGCGCCTGTGTTTTCCTGCTTCTACTGATGCCAGTCTATAAAGTTAGGGGGGGGCTCAAGGAAACTTGAGCTGACAAGATGGAAACAAGATGACATCACATCCTGTGTTTTCGTTTACTACAGGGGTGGGGAACCGTTTTCGACCTGAGGGTTGCATTCCCTTCTGGGAAATTTCTAGGGGTCACATGCCGTTGGGTGTGAGGCCAGAGGCAAAAGTGGGTGGGGCAATGAATGTAAATTCTACCTACATCTCTAGTTTCTACAAATGCTCACACACCCCTCTCCACTCTCCTCCATTCAGACAGACAAGAGATAGTGGGTGGTTGCCCCAGGTACCACATTGTTAGGGGGCACAAAATTTCAACCCCTAGTGCTGCCACAGTTCAACTGTGTGCTTCTGTAGCTAGGCTTCATTGCAAATGGCTTCTCCATGCGAACCAGGAAGTGACCGCTCCAGACAACAGAACAACTCTTCTTTTTTCTGCAGCTGCAATCTCCTGGGTGACGCAGACACCGTTAGGCAGTTGAATGCACATGCAAACTCCATCTGTTTCCCTCCCTCCAACTCCACACAGCCCTGGGGGCTGGCAACCCATGCTACACCACTGGCAAGAGGCTTTAGCAGAGTTTAGCAGGCAGATTCCAACCACGCAAAAACACTTGGTGCAAAGCAAAAGAAAAGGGAGAGGCTACTGCTTCTGGTGGCAGTACGGGTCAGCAGTACAAAAGTCTTGTCAAGGTTGACATGTTTTCTGCCCTCTTCAGCCTCTGGTACCACGGGACCTGCTATGCCAGTCACCCCTTTGTTGCAGCACCCTGTTGCTATGGAAACCAGGACAGTTGCCAGAAGATGCTTACATAGGGGTGTCCTCAAGTGATGTTACCACTGCGTTCACAGCCCCACTGCATGCACCAACCAGGGCAGGTGGCGATGGTGATGATTATGCAGTGGAGACTGGTACCTTAGGATAAGTGGGGCACAACCCCACCAACCTCAGCCAGCCCCCTCTGCCTGCCTCCTTCCTTAAATCCAGTCCAAGGGTTAGCACTGCATGTCAGCTTCCTCCTCCTCCTCTGCCTCATTTTTGCCCCTCGTGGAACACAACAGGGAGGAGACTGGGAGCAAAACTTGGATTAGCTGGGTTTGCTTTTCACTGGCCCATCCTCCACTTATGCTGTTGGCCTCCCTGACCAGGGGTGAACTTTGGTAATATGGTGCCTTGAGAAAGGACAACCCCCCCCCCGCCGCCATTTCTTATTTTCACAATAACTTCCTTTGGTACAGTTGTGTTTTCATCAGTTGTGTTTCTTCTCAGTAGGTACCTATACAAATATAGGATATGATGATGGTGGTGGTGGTAATGGTGATGGTGATGATGTACCCCCCCCTGTCTTAGCGCCCTGTGCAGGGGAACTGCTGTGCCCCCCTAAACGTGGCACTGCTCTGACTTCCACCCCACCAGTCCCAGTGGGCACATGCCCTGGCAAAACTAGTCGCTGTTTCCAGTCTTGTCATACGGGGACTGCCATAAATGTGAATTGGCACTCAGTTTGTCAGCTGAGAAAAGTCACTTCTTTCCCATGCCCTTTCAGGTTTACAAGGCACCACAAATGACTAACACCCAAGTTTGTGTAGGCAGATGTGTAGGCCCAGTTAAAATATATTATGGTGCAGTAACTTTTATGAAGTTGTTTGAACGGCTCTTCTGTCTTCACGACAGGTGCGAGTGCACAATTTTCTGTCGGGTTTGCTAGATTTGCTATGGCTTCCTTTGCCTTTGGAGAAGGATCAGGCGTCATGCGCCCTCTGCGCACACAGACACACTATGCTTCAGAAGTGCTGCCTCTCTTAAAATCATCAGTAATTTCCATCAAAGCAGTTTTATTCGGTGGATTTGCCCTCCCACGCACCTCTCTAATCAAGATGTTGATTGTGCTGTGAGAGGTACTGTAATTTCCTCCGGTACTGGTTTCATAATGTGACTTTGGTAAATTGTTGGTCCCATTCATAGGTTCGTTTGAGTTCAAGATTCTTTTGCTTCTTCTTAACTTCAAAGGTTCTTTAAAGAGCTTCAGGCTGGTTTGCATTGACAGTGGAGAGTAGGGCTGTTGTTGAGGGTGTGGTGTATACAGAGAGACATCGGTTAAGGGTGAATTTGTCCCACCTCCTCCAGGCAGAGAGGAGCAGACTTCAGGCTTGTGGGATCTACTTTGCTTTCTACTAGAACCCCAAGGTCCACCAACCTTTGAGTTAAAGGATTCTGAAGCCCACCTGGAGTACAGTGTCCAGTTTTGGGCACCACTGTTTAAGAAGGGATATTGACAAGTTGGAGCCCATATGAACGAGATGATAAAGGGTTTGGAAACCAAGCATTATAAGGAGTGTTTGAAGGAGCTAGGCATGTTTAGTCTGGAAGAAGAGGAGACTGAGAAGTGATATGAAGCCATCTGAGAAGCCATCTGAAGGTAGAAGATGGAGCAAGCTTGTTTTCTGCAGCTCCAATGGATTCAAACTACAAGAAAGGATAAGACATTCCTAAACATTAGGAAGAATTTTCTGATGTTGAGAGCTGTTCAACAGTGGAATGCACTACCTCAGAAGGTGGTAGACTCTGTTTTAAGCTCTTGTTTTAAAAGGTCATCTGCTGAAGAACAAGGAGTGGGGTTTACATTCTGCTGTGCGCCAACACAGAACTGAACCCACCCCTTGCCCATCCGAATGACAGCTAAGCATGGTTTGGGGGAAATTGCCTTGCAAACCAAAGTCAGCCCCTGATGTGCCAAGAATGACCCTATTGATGCAGCCCAGAATTGCATTGGCTTTTTTAGCCAACAGTGTGATGCGGCAGCTAAAAAAGCCAATGCAATTCTGGGCTGCATCAATAGGAGTATAGCATCTAGATCAAGGGAAGTAATAGTGCCACTGTATTCTGCTCTGGTCAGACCTCACCTGGAGTACTGTGTCCAGTTCTGGGCACCACAGTTCAAGAAGGACACTGACAAACTGGAACGTGTCCAGAGGAGGGCAACCAAAATGGTCAAAGGCCTGGAAACGATGCCTTTTGAGGAACGGCTAAGGGAGCTGGGCATGTTTAGCCTGGAGAAGAGGAGGTTAAGGGGTGATATGATAGCCATGTTCAAATATATAAAAGGATGTCACATAGAGGAGGGAGAAAGGTTGTTTTCTGCTGCTCCAGAGAAGCGGACACGGAGCAATGGATCCAAACTACAAGAAAGAAGATTCCACCTAAACATTAGGAAGAACTTCCTGACAGTAAGAGCTGTTCGACAGTGGAATTTGCTGCCAAGGAGTGTGGTGGAGTCTCCTACTTTGGAGGTCTTTAAGCAGAGGCTTGACAACCATATGTCAGGAGTGCTCTGATAGTGTTTCCTGCTTGGCAGGGGGTTGGACTCGATGGCCCTTGTGGTCTCTTCCAACTCTATGATTCTATGATTCTATGATTCTATGACCCATAGACTAGAGGTTTCCCATCCCTGCTCTAATAAGAAAAAGCATTATTATTATTATTATTATTATTATTATTATTATTATTATTATATTTGTATACTGTTCACTACATAAATAAAAGAGCCTAGGACTGTTACATTTTGTAACAGTCCCATTAGCTACTGCATTTAGAAGACACAGGAATGTCGTGAGATGCCCTCGCCAGAGAAGACTGCCTGACACACATTTGTATGCCCTTTTGGAGATGGAACATTTCTTTATACAACAACAAAATGCCCAGCAATTTTAGTCTGGATTTTCTGTAAAGATGTTTTATAGCTATACTGGATTTTTAATGAGCTTTGCTAGAGCCTCTGTGATTCTGTGGTTTTACCCTTTTCTTTTTTTGTGACTTGGTTGTATTTGATTTTAAATTATATGCCACCCCAAGAGTCTTGTTACCAAAGGACGGTTTATAAAGTGAGTGAATAAAAATAAAATAAAGGAAATCCAGCTCTGAAGGAGTCTTGAGTTCTTGGGGATATTGCCAGAAGAAGGGAGTTAATGGGTCTTACGAATACTCTCACACAGGACAAGGACTTGTTTTCCACATCCTAGAAAGCTTTCCCTGAAAAGTAGGCCAAGCCAGGACCTGGTGAGTCACAGCCTCAGCTGACACCGAATGATTTCCAAGACCATGCCACTGCGCTGAAATGACCTGGAAAAAGTCAGCCATGTAAAATAACAGCTCCCTTCAGAAAAAAGGGTTATGACACTTGGGGCTTTTTAGTTCAGTAAAAGGGCAAGTGCAGGAAGGATGACACATAACAGTGGTGCATAAAATTATGCATGGTGTCAGGGGCTCAGGAACAGAGGCACAGGGGAGAGAGGAGATGGAGAGCGAAGGGGAAGGATCTGAGGGCAGCGTAGGGGAGTATGGCAGTGACCCGAGAGATTCCATGAGCCTCTCCAGCGAATCAGAAGATTCCCAGGAGGCGGCGCCGATGGTCAGGGCAAGAGGGGCCAGCGGGGACTCCCAGAGCAGCAGCTGGAAATCAGGACCAGCTTCCCCACCAGAGCGTAGTGGGGGGGAAGAGTCCCAGGTGTCAGGGCCAGCGTTTCCTCCAGCAGGGAGAGGAGATGAGTCGAGACTGACCACGCCTCTATCGGAGAGTGGGGGAACGGAGGGGAGGTCAAGTCCAGCTAGCCTTCCCGAAGGGGGAAGCAGTGACAGGAGCAGTGTAACGGCCAGGAGGAAGGTTGCCGGTTGGGCGAGTGCGCCAAGTTCAAATGTACAGGCGCGCGGGACGGCAGAAAGCCCGGATTGGGAACCAGGTCCTAAAGCCCGCCGGAGGCAGAGGGTAGACTCAGGGGACTCAGCATCAGAAGGGTCTAGGAAGGGGGAGACCCCAGCTGACAGGAGGACCCAGAGGAGGAAAGAGCAGAGGAAGAGGTGGAGCAAGGCTAGGGTCTTAAACTGGTGTCTGGGGGGAGGAGACTCAGACGGAGCTCCAGCGGTCTAGAGTTGAAGACGTAGAGCTGCACGCTGCTGATGTGAAAGACAAACTGAACTTCAATAAAGACTTTTGTATATAACCACGAACTGGCGTTGGTCCTTTGTGAGCTGGGACCTCGGGCAGCTCTGACACATGGTGAGCAGAAAGAGATGTTTTTCTCCCTCTGTCCTAATGATAGAACCAATGAAGCTGGAATTTGGAAGATGCAGGACAAAGGGAAAGCCTTCATCACACAGTACACAGTAAGCATCTTCCAAGACAACAATGCCCATTTACACCACAAAGAACTCATAACCCACCTACTTTCAGCAGCCAGAAACACCATAACCAGACACTGGAGAGACCTGTCAGGAGTAAGCATGGACTAGTGGTACCAAATAGTATGGGAAACAGCCCTACTAGAAAAATTAATCAATAAACTGAAATTGACACGGGGACAAACAGAAGAAGACGCCTTTACCCCGGTATGGCTCCCCTTTATCACATACACAGCCCAACATGACAATGACAATAATCCACCAACAGCATACAAATCAATATGGCTAACCTGATCCAAAAAACCCACCCACCCCACTCACACACACAAAAAAAGATCACCACAGCCAATCACACAGTACACAGTTAAACTATGGAATTAATTCCCACAAGGTGTAGTGATGAACACCAACTTTAAGAGATAAATATATGGAGGGTGCTATCAATGGCTATTAGCTGGGATGGCTATATCTGAGGAGGTATCTGTATGCTTCTGAATGCCAGCTACTGAGGAACAGAAATGGAGGCAGTGCTGTTTTGCTCATGTTGTGCTTGTGAGCTACCCACAGGTATCTGGTTGGCCTTTGGCTTGACCCAGATGGACCTTGGGCTTCATCCATTAGGGCTCTTCTTGCATTGTGTGAATCATCCTCAGGGCAAAACGACTTTGTGAATTAACATTCAATAAAGAGAGCCCTTCCACTGGGACGTACGGCGCTACTCTGTCCGCACTACTTGCTATTAGCAGTTGTTCAAGCCATTTCACTGCATTTCTGTTATGCTCCCAGGACTACGGGGATATGAGGAGTGAAGATCTTCTCCCTGGACTATTTCAGGAACCTGTTGCTGAAGAATCTTCTTCAGAGACCTCCACAGAGGAAACACACACCCCTCCAGCAGAAACCATGTGGCTATTGCTACCATACCAGTCTCAGAGGCGGCAGGCAGTGTAATACTTTCAGGCAGATATCCAGGGAACAAGAAGAATGGGCCCCAAATCTAGCACATTTTGAAGAAAGTGAAGTAATCCACATTAACACCTGAAGAGGGCCTCCCCCATAAGACCATTCAGTCCAGAGTCTAAAATTATCTAGCTTCACTACTGACAGCAGGTCAGGGGCAGGGGAGAAATTTCATTCACTTCTCATTCAAAGACAGATCTACCTAACTTGCACATCACAAAACAATACATGAACTGTTTCAATATGTGAACCTTTAAAAGTCACACTTCTCTGAATTTTGCAATGCAGCCCTCCAGTCAGACAGACACACCAGTGTAAAGTGCGCAAATAAATGCACATATTAGTGAAGCATAACATACAAAAAAATCATAATATTGGGGGGAAATACTTACCAAAATGTTTATGTTAGGCAAAACTGCATGCAGGAATGTGTGTATTAAATGTTGTGAATAAGACTATGAATTGAAAGTGGAGGCAATAGGTGTGCCTTTCCCTGTTTATCTGTTCGTTTGGTAACACAAAACACTTTAATAAAAACTAATAAAAACATAATTATCAAACGGATATGGAGAACTGAACTTAAGATTGGAAAATGAGAAACTGAGAAAAAGAAAGCTGATTCATGCATCCCTGTGCTGGGCAAACGATTGGAATCAGCATTTGCATGCAACAGAAACAAAGTGCTTTCTCTAGAACTGTGTGTTGTTCTTCCTCAGGGAGGGCAACTGAGCACACACACACACACGTGTATCTGCCGCAGTATATAAAGCCCTCAGTAAGCTTCTGATCTGTGTTGGCACAACACTGTTGCTGCTTATCCATTGCTGTGCTGTTGTTTTCTATCGATCTGTTCAGGGTCCACAGTGCTATCTCAGGCAGTGGAATAATACTGGTTGCTTATCACAGCTGCTTACAAGCCAACTACGGAAAGTGCTTGGTGATGGGACTTCAAAGTGCTTCTGCAGCTTTATACCTGCCAAGTTTTGGTTTTGAATAAGGGCACAGCTGAAGCCTGGCCATTCATATCACAGGGTATTAACATTGGTGAGTTGTTTCAATTCTTTTCAGATAGTGCTCGCTTCGGCAGCACATATACAATTCTTTTCAGATACGTCCAAATGACTTATAGATCTACTGAGATAGCAAAGCTGACTGAATGTGATACTGGACACATTATTCTTTTAGATGGTGCAAGTAAAAGAAATTGGTATTTGCCTGACACAGCCATATACCAGTACTCTCATTTTTCCAAATTAGGCCTTTAAGTAGTTACACAGACTCTTTCTTCAGACACCAACAGAAACCAGAGGGTGCCTTCAGACTATCAGTATTTTGCAGGAGGGTTTCAGGTGCATATGTTGTTGTTGTTGTTTAGTCGTTTAGTCATGTCCGACTCTTCGTGACCCCATGGACTAGAGCACGCCAGGCACTTCTGTCTTCCACTGCCTCCCACAGTTTGGTCAAACTCATGCTGGTAGCTTTGACAACACTATCTAACCATCTCGTCCTCTGTCGTCCCCTTCTCCTTGTGCCCTCCATCTTTCCCAACATCAGGGTCTTTTCCAGGGAGTCTTCTCTTCTCGTGAGGTGGCCAAAGTATTGGAGCCTCAGCTTCAGGATCAGTCCTTCCAGGGAGCACTCAGGGCTGATTTCCTTCAGAATGGAGAGGTTTGATCTTCTTGCAGTCCATGGGACTCTCAAGAGTCTCCTCCAGCACCATAATTCAAAAGCATCAATTCTTTAGCGATCAGCCTTCTTTATGGTCCAGCTCTCACTTCCGTACATCACTACTGGGAAAACCATAGCTTTTACTATACAGACCTTTGTCGGCAAGGTGACGTCTCTACTTTTTAAGATGCTGTCCAGGTTTGTCATTGCTTTTCTCCCAAGAAGCAGGCGTTTTTTAATTTTGTGGCTGCTGTTTGCACAATTAGGGTGGATTAAAGTGCTCTGTCACCCTAGTACAAAAAATCTGCTTTTGAACAGAAACCGACTTTATGCAGTTAGAGTTTCACTAAAAGCATGTGGGATGAATTAATGATGGACAGGAAGATACATAAACATTGCACAGGTAAATTAGGACTAATGTGCATTGCTGTATAATCTCCCCACAAAGAAATCCCAGCCAACGCTCAATAAATAGCAGATATATTATCTGCACAAACTTTAGGCAAGCAAATCAGGATGACATGCCCTCCAACGTTTCTTGATGAAAATAGGGACACTTGGAGGGTATGGAATGAATGCTCAATAAATAGGTCATCTGGAGGCTCCAGAGTGATTTGTGGTATCCAGACATGCTTGTCCAATAATCATAGGTCAAATGCGTCTCAAGTGTGTTTTTCCTTGTACAGTTTTCTGTCGATCAATAATAATTTTCAAATACCTTGTACACTCCGTACCGAAACTAATCTAGGAATATTGCCCAGTACTATCTGCAGGATTGAAGTCCCAACTTGCCTATCCAAATAGCCTGGGCAGCATCCAAAACCCGTAGGCACAGAAGCATGTGCACGCGCACGCACACACATATAGAACTGATAATTGTGACAGAATTTACATAGTATTATTTGCGTAGGGTGTTCAATGTAAATAAGTAACTTAGATTTTCAACAGACAAAATCCCAATCCCAGCTGAGATTTTTGTAATCCTTGCAAGAGGTGTGGGTAGTCAGCCCATTGGTCCAATCTGAACTTTTTCAACTGTCCTGTGGGTCTATTTATTTGGCAAAACCGGCTTTTGATTTGATCTCTGTGGACTATCTCCTGGCTGGAGTGATTCTAAGGCTGGTGTTTTACTCAATCCACAAAAGCAACGAGGCAACTGCATGTTGGATTCAGAACCAATAAGAGTGATATGCTTACAGATGCCTGCATTTTGGAAGTATATAATCTATATACGATGGTGGCGGTGGCCGTATTGGAGCTGAGCACTGAGCCTAAAAAACCCCAAAGTCACCCTAAAAGCTTTTCCCCTTTCCTGAATTTTCAGCTTTCATGTTAAATAAACAGTAAAGCTACAAATACTATGCACACAGAGTAAAGTTGCTTCCAGGTTTGCACCCTTGAGTGATGTGTTTCTGCATTTATCTGGAAGAGGAATTAAAACTGGAGCTGAGTGAAAAATGCCTCCCACCTTTTGAGGTCTCATTTGTCTGTAAAGCTATTTTTATTACAGCAAAGAAAAACAAAGAAAACTATATTCTCCAGTCAACATCAAATATCAAGGTTTTTTTTAACATGAAGACTAAAAGAAAGGAAAGAAAGAGAAAATACTTTTGATTCTCCATCTATCAGCTTTAAAAACATATGCAAAATTCTTACTGCATAATAATATTCAACTCTTATACTTTTCCATAAACCAACTTTTTTCCGTCTTCAAACTGAAACCCTTGGGTATAGGGTGGTATATAAATTCAATCAATCAATCAATCAATCAATCAAATATCACAAGCCTTTTGAGGTCTTATTTGGATAGTGGAGGGTGCTAAAGTTTCCTGGGCTGCTCCCAGCTCCTTGGATTTGCCAGGTGCCATATTTAAATCCTCAAAATGCAGAATTTGAAAAGTTCATTAAATGGAGATGCTATACAATGCTTAACATACCATAACATTATCCAGCAATGTCCTTGTGCATGGCTAAAACCCTTGTATAATGTCTACTTGAAGGCATATTCTATTCAAATGTGCACATAATTGATCTGTAAATTGCTATCCTTTTTACCGTGGAGAAATAAGAAATGCATGCAGGGAGTGGAGGCTGGTCCATTTGGGTGAACGGACAACTGCCCCACCAGCAGGGGTGCCAACTCTATGAGGCTGAGGTGTCTTCGGTGCCCCCCATATCTGCCAGGAGGGGGCTGGGCCCCTCAATGTTGAGGGAGTGGAGGAGACTGAGCACAGAGCCAAGTGTGGCGCAGCTTCAGTGACCAGCTCCTCCTCTGCACTCAACTTCCTCCCGATGATGCAACATTGCACATGAGATGCGCATCCTGTGCATGACATCACACACGAGCGTCAGATGCATGATGTTACACAAGCATGACGTACAGCGCATGCTTTGGGCACAAATGGGCACCTCTGCCCATTTAGTCTTTAGTCTGCTCTCAGCCAGTCTCCATCTGCCTGTCTTCTTACTTACAGCCCATCAGCTTGCTCCTCCTTAGTCTCCATGCCGCCTTTGCAGAACTCATCAGGCTGTGGCAAATGAGTGCAAAGACACCGGGGGTATTTGGTAAGTGGTTCAACCAAGGCTGGCCCAAGACATTTTGTTGCCCTGAGACAGAAATGTAAATGATTTCCCCAAGGGATAAAAGACACAGCGCCAAAGAGCAGATGAAGAAGAGTTTGGATTTGATATCCCGCTTTATCACTACCCGAAGGAGTCTCAAAGCGGCTAACATTCTCCTTTTCCCTTCCTTCCCCACAACAAACACTCTGTGAGGTGAGTGGGGCTGAGAGACTTCAGAGAAGTGTGACTGGCCCAAGGTCACCCAGCAGCTGCATGTGGAGGAGCGGAGACGCGAACCCGGTTACCCAGATTACGTGACTACCGCTCTTAACCACTACACCACACTGGCTCATAATGGGTACATTATGAAGAAAATGGCAGCTCCCACATTGATTTCTCCCCAACCCACTTCATGATGTATACAGTGGTACCTCTAGATGCGAACAGGATCCGTTCCAGAGCCCTGTTCGCATCTAGAAGCAATAGTAACCAGCGATGGCATGTCTGCGAACGCGCGCGTCACTTTTCATCGCTTCTGCGCATGCACGTGATGTTATTTTGAGGGTCTGTGCATGCGCAAGTGGCGAAACCCGGAAGTAACTTGCTCCGTTACTTCCAGGTTGCCGCGGAGCGCAACTTGAACGCGCTCATCCCGAAACACATTCAATCCAAGGTATGACTGTAGTTGCCCTGCATACCATGCGTCTGTTTTATGGTACAGTTTCATTTTGTGCCACATAGCTGCCAATTGGCTGCTTTTTAAAGGTCGCCCCAAATCTGCTGCCTAAAGTGCCTGGCGTGCTCTGGCCCATGGGGTCACGAAGAGTCGGACACGACTAAACAACAACAAAGTGTCCATTTGACCTCATAGTAAGTAAGACTGGGGGGGGTGTGGCATGCTAATAAGTTAAATGACTTAAGTTTAAAACCAGCTGAACTACCGGTTTCCTCCTGCTGAAATCTCTAATGACTTCTCACTTACTCCAGTAGTCCCTATTGAAAGTGCCAGGTTTGTGGGGCAATGCACATTCATCTTATGTCTGTCTGCAGCCAGTGGCGTAGTGTGGGGGGTGCAGGGGGGGCGGGCGCACCGGGCGCAACATCTGGGGGTTAGGGTTAGGGGGTGCAAATCCACGGGTTAGGGGGTGCAAATCACCTGCCTTGCCCCGGGTGCTGACAACCGACGCTACGCCACTGTCTGCAGCTGCTCACACTTAAGGACAGGTAAATAGTGTGAGCCTTAGGCTGTTGGCAGACAATACATTTGAAGCACATTCCTTCCCTTAAAGAATCCTGGGCACCATGGTTTATCTCTCTAGACCAGGAGTGCACAACCTGCAGCCCTCCAGATGTTTCTGGACTACAACTCCCATCAGTCCCAGCCAGCAAAGACAGTGATCAAGGTTGGCAGACGTTGTAGTACAGAGACATCTGGAGGGCTGCAGGTAGTGCACCCTGCTCTAGACTTATAATTCCCAGCAACCCTTATGTACCCCCTAAGTGTCCTGTTTTTAGTGGGACATACCAGATCACAGAAGCCAATCCCAATCCCAGAATGCTTTGTTTTTTGGTCCAGTGCTCTGTTGATCATTAACAGGGTTGCATCAAAGCATCTTCTGGTCCAGTGCTCTGGAACAATCCTGCTGACAATCGTCAGAGCACCAGACTCGAAGGTGTGCCCCTCCTCATCTCCCAATTTGGGGGACAAAAATGTTGGAGGGTGTTCTCTTACCAAATCCATCCTTCCTGTTCCCAAAACAGAGAAGGGTCTATTTCAAAAACAGTTTTCAAAGTGCTTTAGCCATGGGAGAAGAAGAGTAATATATACGATGTCAGGAATACTAGCCAGTAGATACCATGACATTGGGCCCATGGCATTGGGCATATATATGCACACACACACACACACATCTATATGCATGCTTGCAGAATCCTTTATAGAGCTCAGTCTAGGACACAAAAGTTTGTTTTGTTAGTTTTCCTGCAAAACAGACACAACCCCAACTTATTTGGACCCCGGTGCTGTCCTCATTCACCTCTGAATGACTAGAGTGGGCAGAATAACTCCCGTACAGAGTTTCTCTTAAATTAACTGTTAAATTTCCTGCAAGTGCCACTTAATAATGGTGGCTGTATAACTGTAGGATCATTATCAAACATCATGCTGCAACATAACACCAATATAACCCACCTACATAACAAGCAATATTATCCCAATCAACTTGGAGAGGTAACATTCAGCAATAGAAAATAGATCTAATGTGCAGTACCATCTTCCTGCATGTTTGAGAACATTGTCCCCTCCAGAAAAGAACAATCCCTTCTTCATGAGTCCTTAAAAGTAATTTAAAAGAAGAAGAACCGTCTGATCACAAACTCTAAAATCTAAAATTTTCTGATTGTAACAGGGCAAAAAACATGTTTCTTGGTTGTTTAGAAATTGATCTGTGCCTGTCTGTCAGGCATCATGGAAGAAGAAGAAGAAGAAGAAGAAGAGTTTGGATTTGATATCCCGCCTTTCACTCCCCTTCAGGAGTCTCAAAGCGGCTAACATTCTCCTTTCCCTTCCTCCCCCACAACAAACACTCTGTGAGGTGAGTGGGGCTGAGAGACTTCAGAGAAGTGTGACTGGCCCAAGGTCACCCAGCAGCTGCATGTGGAGGAGCGGAGATGCGAACCCGGTTCCCCAGATTACGTGACTACCGCTCTTAACCACTACACCACACTGGCTCCACTGGACCACATGGACCACTGTTTGTTTGCTATTTCAAGATTACAGCTAATACTGGTATTAGGGCTGGTACCTATGGATTCTGTACCCAGAAGAGTAACATGGCTGAAGCTCTGTATCAAAACCCAGTGTTGGCCCATACGGGCAACAAAAAAGACAAAAATGAGACATAGCCGCTAACATTTGTGCAGCTGAGTTAAAGACAAAGGGCAGTTACATCTTGCGGCCCTGCTCTTACAGTGATGGGGTCACAGCGGGCTAACCTGGTGAGGAGTGACAGCAGCACTGCAAATACACTGACTGCCATTTTGATTTCCTACAACATTTCCCCACGGTCCCATCACAGGCTACAGCAGAACTAAAAATAGCAGGTGGCTGCCAGACCAGGTGCACAGTATGGGCAACAGCTGTGGGCCTTGCCCTAAAGGCAGATGCCGAAGGGTGTTGGTGCTGGCTTGATGAATAATCAATGCACTGGGCCCAGCACTGATAATTCAATTAAATGTATAATGCAATATTATAAATGTCGCAATAAGAGAAGAAGAAGAGTTTGGATTTGATATCCCGCTTTATCACTACCCGAAGGAGTCTCAAAGTGGCTAACATTCTCCTTTCCCTTCCTCCCCCACAACAAACACTCTGTGAGGTGAATGAGGCTGAGAGACTTCAGAGAAGTGTGACTAGCCCAAGGTCACCCAGCAGCTGCAGGTGGAGGAGTGGGGAAGCGAACCCGGTTCACCAGATTACTAGTCTACTGCTCTTAACCACTATACCACACTGGCTCCATAGACCTTTCCTTTTAACCTCACATCAACACTGTGAGGCAAGTTAGAGAGAGAGAGAGTGTGTGTGTGTGTTTCCAGCTCTTGAACATGTGTCTTCCCAGACTCAACATTCTAATGCAACATGGCATTTCTTGTCTCCAGATGCAAGATGGGAAGAATCATTAAGGAAGAAGCAAACAGATGTTGCATGCAGTTGTGTGGAACTTCCCACTGTATTGGTTTGTTTGTTTGTTTTGTTTTAACCAAGCACAGCCTCAAGAAGAAGTTGTGAGCTAAAGTGGAAGACCAGTTGGGAAGGAACTGCCTTAAATGTTGCTCAACCTGCTCAAAATCCCCCACCCTAAGTTGATTTTGTACTCAGAGAGAATATGGGAGCATGGGCTACATTTCCCTAGAACAGGTTGCTTACATCACAGGGCCGTGCTGAAAAATTTCTCAGGAATATTATCTAAGATTCTATCGCATCAATTCGCTATCGGTCTATGCCAGAAGAAAATTCACATCTGTCAAGAGTGACTCATGAGCCTCGGCATTAGGCCATCTATGCAATTTAGAACAAGGTGCTGTTGTTACATGTCACTTTTCCAGTCTCCACACTTGATCTGGGAAGGAAGTTAATTGCAGTGTCATAAATCTATTGAGGTGATAGAAGTAGCTGACATCAGGAGAGGAGCTGAAATCATGGCTTCATTTCTTTGAACATGGGGGATCACTATACTGAGGTTGCTTCAAACTTTATCTATTTTGTTAGTGTGTGGGGTGTGTGTGTCAATAATTAAGAATCCAGGTTTACAATCTGTGGCAACGTCACTTTTAGGATTTGAAGTTGTTTTTACATTTTAAAGTGCTTTCTTAATTGCTGCCATTGTGTCTCTATACAAAATTGTGTACTGTAATTGTTTTCATTGTGAAATTGCTTCAAGATGTTTTATGAGAAGTAATTCATGAAAAGAAATAAATGTTGGCTTGGGGATGCTTTCACTCTAGAGATGAACTCATTGACTTGAAACGTCTGTCCTCAGAGTAAAACTGATCTGGATCTAACCATTCATATATAATATGTCCAACGGATTTTCTTCCTCAGCGTATAAATTCTGGAAGCATAGGGACTCAGACCTGTTGCGTTTATACAAGATTGGGGGCGGTGAATGCAGCAACTCAGGAAGGTATGTGTTGTCTGTTGAATCTTTGACTACACCCACATCACTTTTATCAAGTACCAGACCATTTAAACAAAAAACAAAAAAAGGACTGGGTCCAATATCATTGTGTGTGTATATAACTGAGCTAAGCACTAAGTAAGTTCTTGAGCACAGGCGTCTGTTTAACAGCCTTCTTGAGCTCCGAACACAGGCCTGCATCAGAGCTTCTCCGAGTTGCAGGAAAGAGGGGAAGGAGCAACTCTCAAAGCCGGGTTGTCCTTAAAGGAACAATGCACAGAGCCTAGATACACCACATATGGGACCTAACTTAGGGATCATCTACATTTCCACTTCTCCCATGCCTAGAAAGCATGGGTCTGAGAGGTTTTTCCCCCTTGCCCCACTCCTTTCCCAAGGGAAACCCACTCTCTTGTGATAAACAGAAGAAAACATGAATTTGGAAAAACCCCAAATTGCTGTTTGCTCCAACTGAGCACTAAAGAGCAGTTTTCCCTTGGGCAAAGCATCAGGAAAAGAGGAAGTATGGATAAGCCCTTAGGGAGCTACTCAGAGTTATGAGTGCACAGCCTCCTCTTAAATGCCCTACTCCAGGGTACCCTTGCATGAAGTACACTCGTGCAGTTTTGAGAAAGGGATGAGAATATTGATCTACAAATGTCTGGACAGTGCAAGATGGAGAACTGTGTGTGTATGCTATACCTGCTTCACCATTTCCTGTTTGTGCTGATTGACAGTGCTGGTGGCCAGTGAATGAACACTTAGAAGTAGGCTGAGAGCAGATGGTGCTGGTAAAATGTTCCAAGAAACATTCTGCTCAAGTGTCCCTTTTTCCCAACCGTTCCTGTTTACACCATTTGCGAAGCCAGCTGTTCACTTCCACTATTTTTCCCTCTCTCCCTGGGCCACGTCGTTCAACTGGGAGGACAGATGAGATGACAATTTGTGCATTTAATTGCTTCAATTTCCTGCCCAGAGCCTCGTAGTCTCTTTTGATCTTCTGGAGGCTATTGCTTGCAGTGTCATTGGTTCCCACATGAACCAAGAGGAAGGGGTATTTGTCAGTGGGTTTTATGATTCCTTGCAGTCGTTCAGTTACATCTTGGATCTTAGCCCCGGGGAGGCAGCACACCTCCCGAGACACCTTGTCAGGCCCACAGATCACTGCTTCTGTTCCCCTCAGTAGGGAATCCCCTATCACCACTACACACCTCCTCTTAGGTTTGGTCGGGGTTCTTCCGCAAGCTGTCCGTTCCAAGGTTGCCTGCACATTCCCCGAGGACTGACTTTGCTGCTCGTCTTCATATACCTGATCGACTGTAATGAGGGAGAGATAGGTAACTTTACAACCTTTAGAAGACATATGAATGCAGCCCTGTATAGGGAAGCTTTGAAATGTTTATTTTATTATGTTTTTATATATGTTAGAAGCCACCAAGAGTGGCTGGGGCAACCCAATCAGATGGGCAGGTATAAACAATAAATTATTATTATTATTATTATTATTATTATTATTGTTATTCTTAAATAGGACATCCCTAATTTTATCTGAGAAACGTTGCAGGGTATGTAAACAGTTCCTACAGCCACAGATTTAAATGGAAGGATAAGTTTAGGACACTGCAAAGATCATCCTTTCCAAAGATCAGTGGGAGAAAACTCCCTCCTTAATGCCATTTTTGGTGCTTTGATAATTGAAAAAATTACTGCTGCAGAAGGGGGGGGAAGGGGGGAAGAGTCTTAATTTTCTCACCCCTGTCCTAATTCCTAATTGTAGCCACTTTCCCTTTCCTGAAAGGGAGAGTACAGATAGCAGGATAAGTGCTCATTGTTTTGCATGATTAATGTTAATGTTATTACTGTTCAAAATTAACAAGTTCCCCAACAGATCCAGGCAATGGCTGGAATCCTAACTTTCCTTCCCTGAATGGAATTCCAATGCACAGAATGGGTCTTTCATGCCTCTCCATTCCTTCTGCAGCCCCCTAATGTTTTGGAGGCTATAGATGGAGGGGAGAACTGGTCCAAATGGACGGGCAACTTACAAGCCAAGCCACTGCATTTATATACTAATTATTGCAGGGTTTTTTCTAAAGAATGCCCAGAGTGGAATAAAATGTACTTGATGGGATTCCATGCGGTAGAGCAGGAAATATGGACTTGTGTACAGAGAACAATAGCAGGTCTTCTGAGAAGCTTCCACTTCTCTGAAAAAGCTATTGTCTGTTTTCTTTTTGGACATTATTTTTATGGAGATCGTTTTTCTACATCTTCTTACATACATAGAAATGTCAGGCTGTCATCACACAACCCGTATTGGAGAATTTCTAGTACCACATCACAATTCTGGATAAGCATGAAAAAAGGGCAAAAGAGGGACTTCCGGGTTGGCGCCATCGCCGAATGGCAGACTCCCTCCGAGCTCTGGAGGGAGTCTGCTCGGCAGGGGTTGGGTCCTACCGCGCCGGCGACACGGGGACCCTCAAAAACCACAGGCACGGAGCCCGTGGACATGGGTGACTCGGCGGGCACCGTTAGCGCCCTCCCGACTCGTGAAGGAGCCTTTTTAAAGGCTACGGAACGGGTGCCGGGGAGTGGCGTGATGCTATGAGTCCTCTGCTTACCCTGCCGAGCGAAGCCGCATGCCATTCGACGGAGAGCGCTGACTTCTTCTATTGAAAATTTGGACTATAAACAACAACCCGTGAGTAATTTGGAAATTGGACTTAAAAGGGGAAAGAAAATCTTTTTTTTCCTTCGGATTTGGCACGAGCGGGGGAAATCCAAAAAGGAAGTCAGTCTCCCCCCTATTGTAGACATTTTAAAACAAGGATTTGGCAACCAAGGTCGGAAAGGAGCTTGCTTCTGATAAAAATTACTAATTCCACGATGCAAAACTATAAGAACTGTGCTGGAGGAGAAGAGTGGAGAGTGAGAGTGAGAGTGAAAGTGCAACCCCCCGGGAACCGGGGCGATCCACGAGAGAGCCTGGTGAAGGGAGACAGAGACTTTGACAGCTGTCAAATTAGCTGTCAAAGTTGGAGAATATAAAGAGAACTGTGCTATGAGGACTTTGCTGGTTAGATTTGTTACAATTTGTTACAATTTGGATATAAATTGTCGAAAATAAGGAAGAACAATTTGACTTTTGGACTTGAGAAAACAAAGTTACTATAATCCCCCTAGAGGGGTCTCGGGACATTACAAGAACGGTCGTAAGTGGAAAAATACTCTTGGAATCGTACAGGATTTGTTATCTTCTGGGAAAGCTGCAAAAACGAAACAGTATTTTGTCTACAGAGGTGTTTATATTAAAGGAGACAATAGAAATATCTATTGAAGAACGGAAGGGACTGGACGCAAGTTTTTGTTCCTTAACTAACAACAACCCCTGTAGAGGTATTAAATTTCTGAATTAGAATGTTTTTGCAGCGGAACAGGAAAAGAAACCTGAGAAAGTGAGAAAAAAGAACAAAGGACTGATGACGACCTGGAAAGAACAAGGGAGGAGCTATATTATTGTGAAAGACCAACGAAAACCAAAGGCCTGTTAGGGGCCTCTTTTAAGACTGGACGTTTGAAGTTAAATATTAAAAAAGGCAAAAAACCGGCAAGGTGGAATTGGAAGGGGGGGGAAAAAGAATCGGTTATGGACGTGAGGCCTCCAGGTTGACAGTAGATAGACTGATGGACATGGGGAATCGAAACCGGGGAAGGGCGGGGGGAGATCTGGAATCCAAAGGGTGCACAACTATTTTTTGAATTTTTTAAAATATTTTTTATCTTGATTGGACGTGTTTATCAAAAGAGGGTATTCGTGGAAGGGAACTGGGGCGGCCTTGGGGGAAAATTTTTTTTCTTTCTTTAATGATGAGGGATGGTGGAATGTAAAGGGAAAGTGGCTATATAACTAATCTGAATAGTGGGTTAAACAAAATAAGTTTTAAATTGGGAGTAAGAACTTGTGGAACTAAATTAATGAAAGGGGAATACAATAGGGATGGGGGATGGGGGAGTGCTGGAAAGATGTTATTGAAAGTAAGGCTTAAATTGTAAAGGTTTGTTCTTTTTCCTTTTCTTTTGTCTTTTCTTTTTTGTGTTTTGGAAACTTTAATAAATATGTTTTTTTTTAAAAAAGGAGCAAAAGAGAATAGATTCTATCCAGAAGAGTCAATCCCTTAGTTGACACTTATTCAAACTCAAAGCAGTGCTCAGTTTTGGATAATAATAATAGCCTAAAACAGTGTTTCCCAACCGGTGTTCCGCGGTACACTAGTGTGCCGCGAGACGTTGCCTGGTGTGCCGTGGGAGGGAGGCGGGCGAGTCAGGCGGCGAGAGGTGGGGCGGCGGTGGCGAGGAGAGGCCCCCCAGCGCGGGGCTCTCGCCGTCTGCCTGCGTGGCGCTGACGTCACGGGGCTGTAACGTGCCCCACATAGGCACACGCGGGGTGGCGAGCGAGCTCCCTCCCACATCCCATCGCCGCTCGCTTCGGCCAGCCTACTGGGCTGTCGCAGGCGGAAGGCCTGCGCATGCGCGAGGTTTTCGCGCCTTGGGGATTCCCTTCACGCCTTCCTCCTCCCGGGTCCTTGAGAGCGCGGGAAGCGGCAGCACGAGACCGGCGTTGAGCCTGGTAGGTATTGCGCTTGCCAAGGCAGTCATTTGGGAAATGAAAACTTGCAAAGCAAGCAACCAGTTCAATCTGAAGTACGTGTATGCTTAATATCCTGTATCTGAAACCTGTTCTGCCCCCTCCCCCACACTTGGTGCCATTTTCATCTACACATGCAGCAGAGTAAGTTGACCCAGAATAGTACCAATTCAGATGGCAGATGGGAGAATGACAGTGCTGAATGCTTTCCCATGTAGAACAGTCCCTGCAAATAAAAACCTAGCATATTTGGAAGAGGGATGCTAGCCTAACCATTACCTTCTATGCTGTTACTATTTTTTATTTTTTTTACATAAGTAAAAAGTGACCTTTCCCCATCTGGCATGGTGGTGTGCCTCGAGATTTTTTTCATGAAACAAGTGTGCCTTTGACCAAAAAAGGTTGGGAAACACTGGCCTAAAACATCTCAACAAGCTGTTTTCCAGAGTTGGTTATTACTCAATTCCATATAGCACAGTACAGGAAAACACTCAGCTGGCATAGTAGCAATACTTTTAATATATTTTAATCAAGTGCAGTCAGCTCTTGCCTTAACTGATGGTCACCCAGATTCTATATGAAAAAGAGCTGCTATTCCTGATGGTAGAGAGTATAGCTTTCAAAAAAAAATCTGCACAGTTTCCAAAACGTTAATGGACTTCGAATCAGAACCACAGATTTCAACACCATAGAGCATTTGAGTAAGCACTTTAGGGCAAGCTCACTTTAGGGCAAGCTCAATCAGCTGCCCTCCCTTATTGTAACAGAACTTCATCAATGCCCCTATGTTTTTCTGTGCTCTGACTTTCACTGCCTTCATATAACACTTCCAACAGAGGGTTTTGCTAAAGAATTGATGCTTTTGAATTCTGGTGCTGGAGGAGACTCTTGAGAGTCCCATGGACTGCAAGAAGATCAAACCTATCCATTCTGAAGGAAATCAGCCCTGAGTGCTCCCTGGAAGGACAGATCCTGAAGCTGAGGCTCCGATACTTTGGCCACCTCACGAGAAGAGAAGACTCCCTGGAAAAGACCCTGATGTTGGGAAAGATAGAGGGCACAAGGAGAAGGGGACAACAGAGGACGAGATGGTTGGACAGTGTTCTCGAAGCTACCAGCATGAGTTTCACTAAACTGTGGGAGGCAGTGGAAGACAGGAGTGCCTGGCGTGCTCTGGTCCATGGGGTCACGAAGAGTTGGATACGACTAAACGACTAAACAACAACAACACACCCAGGTATCTAAATCAGTGAGGTTGTTCTATAACTTGCTGTCCTAAACACCATTTATACATAGGACTGTGTTTGCCAAAAATCATAATCTTGGTCTTAGAGTAATTTATTGATAGGTTTTCCCATTTACAGTATGTACTGAACACTTCCAAGAGATTTCTAAGGCCCGATCGGGAAAGAGAGAGGAACACTAAATCATCTGCATGCATCAAGATTGAGATCTTTCTGTTCCTAATTACAGGAGAGGCAGAGTTTGCATTCGCTAAATACGGCACCAAATCATTAATATAAAAGTTTAAATGAGTGGGAGCCAGAAGGATTGCAATCTGTAAACCCTAACTCCCATCTACAGCAGCACTCTTTCCAAGGAATTTTCCCTGGCTAAAGTTGCCCAGTTGTTGGAAAGGCTGACCTTGGCTCTCTGGTGCCCTGAAATGTTTTCAGGAAGACTTCTCACAAAGTCTGTGCGTCACACTCATCGGTATTCTTCATTCCAGCTGACTGCAGAGTTCAGCACTTTAAAATTGGCTTTAAACAAGAGATCAAAATTTCATAACAAGTTCTTTTCCTGATCTGCTCCCATTAAGTCAATTTTAAAACATTTAGCAAAACATTTTCCTCCAGGCAAATTAAAGTTGTCGAACCTGGTACTCTTCTACACTTATTTCAGATTTTATCTCTTCCTTTGGGTTCACCGTCTGTCTCCACATGGAAGGAGATGGGGCAAATATCTCCTGAGGGCCAGGAAGGGTCAAAAGATATCACACATCTTACAGAAAGAGATAGAAGATCTAGAAAATGTGTATCCATTAACACAGGCAGGGGGAATGCTTGGCCCTTCAGATGCTTCTGAACTATAACTCCTATCATCCCAAACAAGCATGGCCATCGGCTAGGGATGATGGGAGTTGTAGTTTACCAGCTTCTGGAAGACCAAAGATTCCCCACATTTGCTCTAACATGAATCAGATGAAAATGATTCCTTTTAAAAAAATAATCATGTAAACTCAGGGTCATTTTTGTTATTATAAAAAAATTAAAAGTTTCCTTTGTTTAGAGTGGCTCTCACCCCACTCACACACTCCTTTTAAGTATCTGGGTGCGTCCTATGGGGCGAATGCAGGCTTTTGCTGAAGCTTGGAGAGCGAGAGGGGTCAGTGTGCACCGACCCCTCTCGCCCTCCAGGCTTCAGGAAGACATCCGCAGCCTAGGCAGCCCTGCGGGGGTCCCGCAGGGATGTCTAGGCTGCGGATAGCAGCCTGCCGCCTGGCGCGAGAGGCACCCTGAAGCAGCGCACCCCTTGCGCCGGGCAGACATGGGCCAGCCCCACAAGCTTGGGGGACAGCAGGGAGGTGCAGCGCCGCCATCCCGCTGTTCCTCGACCTGGTTCAGTTTCCCCGACCTGGTTTTGGGGGGGAAATAAAAGGGAAAAAATTTCCTTTATTTCCCTCCAAAAAACCTAGGTGCGTCCTATGGGACGAAAAATACGGTAACAAGAAGGGGATTTAGCAGGGGCTTGGGTGATGGTTGTAGGCCTACCATTCAGTGTAGCCCACCTGAAGAAATGGCCCAACAACCAAAGATCTTGACTCAGAAAGATCTTGCTCCTCCCACAAAGATGCCTTGCGATGTGACGTGGGATAGCTGTGAGATTAAAGAAGACAACTTGTTGGTGCCCATCTAGCTACCCCTGAATCACATAAAATGTTTCTAACATTCCTCCAAATAACGTCGATTTCCTAATGTTACAATTATGTTTGCCACACGGTCATTAAAAGCAGCGAGCCTTGGATTAACTTTTATTAAGTTTACTCAGGTGCATTTGCATCTACAATTTTAAACAGCCGGCATCTGCTGCCCACACATTACCTCTGTCTGAATTACGGTGTGCTTTTGCTTTTTGTACAGATTGCCTGCTGCCCCATCAGTGGAGGAATAAACTACTGGGGAGAGACACTTTGCTCTCTCCCCATCCTGACCAGAAAGCCCTGGCTGTACCTAGAAGCAGATGGCTACAAAGAGCAATCCAAACTTTTACCAGGGAGTAGCAAACCAACAGATCAACGAATGTATCCAAAGCTCTGTAAGCGGGGGGGGGGGGGCAGGAATGGAAGGGGTGTTGTAGCTTCTCTTTTGCTGTGGCAGTTCAGCTCAGGGGGAATGGGGTAGCATGTCCATGGCTGGCTCTGCTTCTCACGTGCCCCACACCTGTAATGCCCTGTTTCCAGAGGTGTCCATGTTCTGCACTTCTCATGGGCACAGCAGAGACCTCTGCAGTGACAGTCTCCACATCACCGGCAGAGGCTGACCAAGGAGGAGCAACTTTACCATATCCTAACCCCCTCCAGCATGCAAAGTTCAGGGTGTTGGGTTTGCTCTCTTTGCTATTGTCAGGGGCTCAGGAACAGAGGCACAGGGGAGAGAGGAGATGGAGAGCGAAGGGGAAGGATCTGAGGGCAGCATAGGGGAGTATGGCAGTGACCCGAGAGATTCCATGAGCTTCTCCAGCGAATCAGAAGATTCCCAGAAGGAGGCGCCGATGGTCAGTGCAAGGGGGGCCAGCGGGGACTCCCAAAGCAGCAGCGGGAGATCAGGACCAGCTTCCCCACCAGAGCGTAGTGGGGGGGGGGAAAGTCCCAGGTGTCAGGGCCAGTGTCTCCTCCAGCAGGGAGAGAAGATGAGTCGAGACTGACCACGCCTCTGTCGGAGAGTGGGGGAACGGAGGGGAGGTCAAGTACAGCTAGCCTCCCCGAAGGGGGAAGCAGTGACAGGAGCAGTGTAACGGTCAGGAGGAAGGTTGCCGGCTGGGCGTGCGCGCCAAGTTCAAATGTACAGGCGTGCGGGACAGCAGAAAGCCCGGATCGGGAACCAGGTCCTAAAGCCCGCCGGAGGCAGGGGGAAGACTCAGGGGACTCAGCGTCAGAAGAGTCTAGGAAGGGCGAGACCCCAGCTGACAGGCGGACCCAGAGGAGGAAAGAGCAGAGGAAGAGGGTCTTAAACTGGTGTCTGGGGGGAGGAGACTCAGACAGAGCTTCGGCGGTCTAGAGTTTCAGACGTAGAGCTGCACGCTGCTGATGTGAAAGACAAACTGAACTTCAATAAAAACTTTGTATATAACCACGAACTGGCGTTGGTCCTTTGTGAGCTGGGACCTCGGGCAGCTCTGACAGCTATGTACATTCCATACAGAGCACATAACTTCTTCCAAAGAATTCTGGGAGGTGTAGTTTGCCCCTGAGATTCACCGTTCCTAGCACCCTTAACAAGCTGCACCACACCAGAGTCTCCTTCATCAGAGGCAGAGCTAGCTGCTGTGGCACCTGGAGCGGCATGCACCCAGGGGGTGGGGCAAGCTGCCCATGGGGGTGGGGCAAGCGTTCCAGGGGGGTTGGGTGCGTGTCCTGGGTGGTGCGCCAGCCGCTGTGCGCCTCCCAGGGGGTGCGTCACCCGCCACGAGCTTCCTGGGGAGTGTGCCGCCCACAGTGGGGATCAGGGGGCAGCGTGATTATGTCACCCCCCCAGGGATGGCATCTGGGGCAAACAGCACCCACCGCACCCACCCTTCTCCGCCTCTGCCCTTCATGGCTTATATAGGAGTTTAAAAGTCTCCATGTGCAGAAATGCAAGCGGGGGCCACTGTGCTGGTCCCGGGGGTAAGGTACCGTGAGTGTAGCAGAGTCCACACGAAGAGGGGCGAGGTCCGATGCAGAGAGCCGGGCGGGGAACAGGAACGCGGGAACAGAAGGCGGAGCAGGTAACAGGAACGCCGGATGGTCGGGAACAGGAGGCCGAGCAGGGAACAGGAGTACTGGATAGTCAGGAACAGGAGGCCGAGCAGAGATCAAGAACACAGGAAGGTCCGAAGCCAACAACGACGTTGCTCCCGCAACCTGGGGCCGGCCTGACTGGGCTTTTATCCTCTTCCAAGGTCAGGGGCGGTCCCGACCCCCAGGAGCCCCGCCTCCTCTGGCCTTAAGGCGAGCACTCCTCCTGGGGGCAACCAGCTCCCTTCGCCTCTCTGCCCTAAGCCTCTGCAGATCAGGAGAGGCCGAAGGGTTACTGGGCCCTGGAGGAGGCTCACCTGTGGCCACTGAGTCATCAAGCCCCTCTGGGGCCAGAATGGTTTCACCTGGTGCCTGCTCTTGAGTTTCCTCAGCATCTAGGCCTTGCCCCAGTTCAGCCGGCCCTGGAGGCGGGGACTCCTGTGCAGGCTGGGATTCCTCCGGATCGCTCTCAGACTCGGAATCCCAGGCCATCACAGCCACACTGTTTGCCCTGCCCCCAATGTTAGTTGTCTTCCTGGCCCTCTGATGGCCATGTCTGAGGAAGGGAAACTTCATATGTGGAGTTCTATGTGCATAGACTTCCAAGTTATTTGGAACCCTGCCCAACCAGAGTTCCAGATTGCATGGAAGGCTACGCATCTGTCTGTAGGTTTCCCATTTAACTCTAGCTCATGAAAGCCTTTACTAAAATATAAACGTGTTTGACCTTTAAAGTGACAGGGAACTCCATGTATTTTTGCTGGCCATGGCTCATTCCCTTGCACTGAGGATGCTGCCTTTGAAATGGATGTTCTGCCCAACTACTTGTATGTAAGACGAAAGTTGTTACGCTCTGCAACAGAATCTTCTGCATCAGGGAAAAACTCATCAGGGTGGGGGAGACTCATCCAGCCCCTGGGAGATCTCCCAACATTTGGCAAAACATTTTCTGCGAACCTGTAGCAACTTCACTGCATTCCGTTCAGTTTAGTCACTTTTAGGACCATTGCTCTTAGTAGAGCAATGCGTTGATTTACCAATGGCTGATATTATGTGCTTTGAGTTCCCACATTATTTTTCCATTTGTAGCAGAGAGAGTTAAAGATGTGCTGCTTTTTTATTTGGCTGGATGGATGCCCTGCTTTGTAATATATTGCACTGCAGTGTTTTGTTCAATGTGTAAGCTGCTGTGGAAAAACTGGATAGTTCCCCTCTATAAATAAATAAATAAACCCTCTGATTTATTTGGATCTTTACACATCTTGTTTACATATTCTTTTTATTGTTTGAAACAACTGGTGGGTTTTGCAACATTCACTAAGCATGAATGAATCAAGGATGAATTGCACATTGGTAGGATTCCCAGCAGCATATTAAGCGATAGGCAGAACACATCCTAGCCTTGTTGAATGAATCAATGACCAACGTGTTGGGAGACAGGTGGATTTACTGCATAGCAAATATTTGTACTAAATTGATGGTGATATTTCAGCCAACTTTTCATTTGTCCTGAACTTTGGCTATAGAATTCACTGAATTTATGGTGGCCAGATGAAAGGGAAAAAAAGAACATTGCATGTCTCTGATTTCTCTGGTAGATGATGCCCTGGAGGAAGAAGCAGCAGACTTCAGAGGTTTGCCTTTTGAATTTCTACCAGAGAAATCAGAGACATGCAATGAAATTTCCCACATAATAAAATCAGCGCAGTTTGGCAACTCCCAAGGTCAATTGGGGAGCCATGCAAAAGCAGGAGACTGGGACGAACTTCACTGCCTCTTAATATATTGATTGCCATTTTGCTCACTGTAGATCAGGGAGAGCCAACCAGGGCGCCTGCCATATGTCACTGAATGTACCCCAGCTCCCTTTTCTGAACGTTAGTCATGATCGTTGGGAATGGCAGAAGCTAAAGCTGAACATCTGGAAGATGTTCTGCTCCGCTCTAGTCTTGTCAAATTCTCCTCCTTGCAAACAGAGAAGGGGGACATTTCTTCTTCTTCTAAAATCTGCCCCACGAAGTAGTTTCAGTTTTGGAATCTACCTGTGATTGCATTTAAGGGCACAATTGCAGAATTGTAGAATTCTCCATTCATTGCACCTATGACTTTTGTGAAAACATCAGTTAGCCTCCAAGCCAACAACTGTCCACAACCCAGCTCTAACACTTGATATGCATCCTTTCCTATACTGTGCCAAAAAACAATTCACATTCCTGTGGTAGACTGACAGGCAACAACAAGATTTAACTGCAGCGCCAGCCCAATGGGCCTTCTAGCAAAAACTTTAGTGAAATAAAATTTAAAGAACATGGGAGACCTCTTAATAAAGGATTATTAATTCAAGGTCATATATGAGCAGGGGCTTGCAGGGGCCCACACTGAGAGCACCTGGTGGAAATGAGCAGTGGTTTAATATGGTCCAAACTAAAACACCAGCCTTAGTCTGTGATTCACAAACTGCAAGGTGAGGCTCTGGTATTCAAAATGGCTTCAGCTGAAATTCTCAAGCTGTGGCCCTTAGTGCAAGCTCTGGTTATTTCCATATGGTATGAAGCAGACCTTGGAAATTGAAGTGTACATCTCATTGGTCTCAATGCAGCCAGTCTAGCTTATTTGCACGCTTGAATGGTGTGTGGGTTGTCTCATTAACCACTCTGCTATACCCAAAATGAATTTCCTCTGTGGCTGATCCACACCGAAGCCATTTTCAGGAACCAAATGTATTGACTGAAGCTCTCAGGGTTGTTGAGACCAGTCCAATGTCCAGTTGTTGTGACACTGGAATGGAAGTAATCAAGGTATCTTAAGGGCAGGAATAAGCACTATATTTAAGGAGCCAGAACTGCGTAATTGCTGGCTGTTCTATTTGCAGAGATTGGGAAATCTTTCATATTGTGCTTTCTCCTTCTCAGAAAGCCAGGGTGCAATTTGAATCAAGCATCTGAAAAGACTCTGTTTGAATGTTTGCTAACTCCTCCCACACACCACCTGAAGAGTTTTATCAGACAATGATGATCTGAATGACACCAACAGTTTCCTCCTCCCCCTACAAACACACCATTTGCATTTTTAATTCCTTGTCTGATTAAGAGTTCTGGGGAACTCCAAAGCTTGCACACTATTTTGTAACATTTTGATTCTCCTGATAATACCATTGCCCAAATGTGCATTTTATACTAGTTCTAGATATGCCCTGCTGCCTTCAAATGAAGCCCTATTTGAAACCAGTGGAACATGGTTAGGATCTGCATGTAAATGATTTTGGGAGGCAGAGATTCCCAAGGCTCCTTCTCATATATTGTGATATGATTTCTACTACTGTTGTTTCTGTGGAGAAATTGCCTTGAACTGGAGTTGCAAAGCACAAAGACTTCATCAAGGATCCAAATTTTATTGCAAGTTTAACTCATCACCTCTTGACTGAACCCACATTTTGAAGGTTTTCCAGAAAATAATGAACTTCAGCCTCTTAACCCTGGGCCCCACCACTGGAACAGAGGAAGCTGTGTTATCCTGAGTCAGACCATTGCTCTATATAAGGTGAAAGGTAAAGGACCCCTGGACAGTTAAGTTCAGTCAAAAGCAACTATGAGGTGTGGCACTCATCTCACTTTCAGGCCAAAGGAGCCAGCATTTGTTTGTTAGATAGCTTGCTGTATCTAACTCAGTATTGTGTGCACTGACTAGTTGCGCCTATCTGGGTTTACAGGCAGGAGTCACTCTCAGCCCTACCTGAAGATGCTCTACCATTCAGGTACCACTGTTCCCTATAGCTTTCATATGCAACATGGTCATGTGAACTGACCAGAGCTTATCCCTTTTCTTTGGGCTCAGGGCACAGACCCAGCACGTGTGCTTATGCTTTAAAAGACTTGCAGTATTTGCTGATGCCTGTGTGTTAATTGTCCCGATCAGCACATTTTTTGGCTTTTATGTCTTTCAACAAAGATAAAACCTAACTGATCTGACTTCATAAAATATTAGGTCACACTAATTAAATAATCCCTCTTAATTGCTCCCTTTAATGTTGAGCCCAAAAAGAAGTAGGAGTTGAAAGAGAAGCAGGAGAGAAGCTTTGTTAGATGTCTGGTATGAAGCCATATAAATTATATACAACACATCACCCTATGAAATACAACCATCTACATATAATATGGATTCTTTGACCTGAATCTTTACAATTTGTGGGAAATTGTGTAACTGAACTGTGAAACAATTTTTGAGCTGAACCATTTGGACATGAAGAGACATATCCCCAAATTTCTTCTCAATTTGGCCAGTTATATCTTTTCAGAAAGTCGCACATTCATGGTGTCGGGTTTTTGTTTTTTTTAAGACTGGTAGTAGTTCTAAACTGGCACTAACAATATTCTCAGTAGTATTTGTGTGCCAGCTTGCAAAAAACTGCTTTCAAAAAGTTACTTTCTTGCCAATTGAATTTTATTAATTATAATAAGTATACCCCACTTGCCTGTCTTAAAAGGGCCCGCCCCCCCCAGCAGTTAATGTACCCTAATAGGTTCCTTTTTCTATCAGTGAGCCCTGATTGGCTTGTCTGGCTGTGATACGAAGGCTGCAGGAAGCATTGGGAGGCTAAATTGACGCTCTGCCAAGGGCACTATGGGAAATTAAAATAGTGACTCAATACAGCTGCCAAGCACAACTCAGAATGCTGGACCGGAGAGGAAATTAAGGATCACCCAAGACAGACATCAGTAGTGGGCCCTGCCAGTGGATTGGGTTCTGGAAGCTGCCCAAGGTTTCCAGATGTTGAGTCAACCCTGATTAAGCACCATCAATATATATTTTTTTAAAGGTGGTGGTGGGGAACACACCTCAGCAGAAATGTGAATAAAGACTATCCACTAAACAGATTTTCCCTCAGGTACTATACCAAGTAGCCAGGCGGCAGCAGGCCTACAGAGATGGAGTCAGTTGGCCTTCTTATAGGAGGTCCCACAGCTCTGCCTTCATGACTAAGAAATCCCTGTCCTATGTGTCCTCCTTCTGTACCACAGAATACTAAGAAATATAGTCCCAGTGCACATGCAATTTCCCTCTCAAAGGAATGGCCGGCTGGCAGGAAATGATTGACCAACTGTGGACTATTTAGACAGTTACAGTGGAAGAACCAGAAATGTTGCACACTCAGAGATATCACAATAGCGACATGTCTGTGTGTGGCAATGTTGTAACTAGGGAGGTGTGAATCTGTCAGTTTCAGGTTCTGTCAGTTTCTCATTTTTCCAATAGTAAATTCAGCTCTTCACAGTTCCACATTAATCTGTGATTTTTTAAAAAGTTCTCATGAAAATTAATCAGTTTTTTTCATGGACTTTCTCCTAATATGCATGTTTTTTCACAGAGCAAGTTCCCCTAATAGAATGCATTTTTGTATCTTGTTTTTACTAATATATATAGTTTTATGCATACTTTTCTGCAGTATATGAATTTCCATACACATTAGGTAAAGGTAAAGGGACCCCTGACCATTAGGTCCAGTCATGGCCAACTCTGGGGTTGCGGCGCTCATCTCGCTTTATTGGCCAAGGGAGCTGGCTTACAGTTTCTGGGTCATGTGGCCAGCATGACTAAGCCACTTCTGGTGAACCAGAGCAGCGCACATTACTTGGCTGCAAAATTAAGAAAACTGTGGATTTCAAAGGATGGCTATGTTTCGCTTCACATATTGTTTTGGGAAGCACAACTTTTGATAGGTTTGTGTTTTTGTGTGCAAAAATCTGATGCTGTTCCTATCATTATCTGCTGCAATTTATAACTTGTGCAATTTATAAGTTGTACTATAGGAATATGCTGAAATGTGCCTTTATTTGAACTCTACAGCTCTTGCCATTACGATATAAAATGTCTCACCATTGTTTTGTTTCTGTGCTCTCCAGAATTCCTTCCTTTTATACAACTATGTGTGGAATATTCAGATTCCTATTCTGAGTCACAGTCTCAGTCCGGCCCATTTCAGAACAGCTGTGTGGGTAAACAGAGTACATGTATTTAAGCTCAAATAAAGTTAATAAAAGACCAGTATTAGGTATTTTTGGAAGCCTAGGTAAAAGATTAAAGTATTATTTCCCCTTCTCTCAGATGTGCCTTCGTTCTAAGCCACAGAGATTTCATTTGGACTTTGGATATTCATGTTATGCTGTTAGCGAGTAAAAGCACAGCACATCTGCATTCAGTTGGCTGGCAGCATTGAGGTGGGGATGGGAGTAGATTTTGAGGGGGAAACTGAACTGGCATATTTATTTATTTATTTATTTATTTATTTAAATTGTTTAGCATTCTGCATCAGTGATATCACAATGACATTTTCAACATCATGTGGCAGTAGTACCACATTAATATCTTAATAATCAGAATAACCAGAGCTTTTTTTTCTAGCCGGAACTCACCAGAACTCAGTTCTGGCACCTCTCAGGTGGGCGTCATTGCATTGTACAAGAACAAGGGAGGTGTTCATGGTGAGTTCCGGCATCTCTTTTGCTAGAAAAACAGCAAAAAATAGAAGAACTACTAAATAAAATGAGATAAAAATAAAAAGAATACAATTATCATTAACAAACCAATACAGCAATAACAGAAAATATATTTCTACTCATGTAAAAACACGCTCTTGAGAGTCCCATGGACTGCAAGAAGATCAAACCTCTCCATTCTGAAGGAAATCAGCCCTGAGTGCTCACTGGAAGGACAGATCCTGAAGCTGAGGCTCCAATACTTTGGCCACCTCATGAGAAGAGAAGACTCCCTGGAAAAGACCCTGATGCTGGGAAAGATGGAGGGCACAAGGAGAAGGGGACGACAGAGGACGAGATGGTTGGATGGTGTTCTTGAAGCTACTAGCATGAGTTTGATCAAACTGCGGGAGGCAGTGGAAGACAGGAGGAGGGCCTGGCGTGCTCTGGTCCATGGGGTCACGAAGAGTCGGACACGACTAAACGACTAAACAACAACAAAAACACGCTGATTCCCAGACTATCGCTGGGCTGGATTTAGAAGGTGATTGGGCTGGATCCGGCCCCCGGGCCTTAGTTTGCCTACCCATGGTTTAACCATACAGACAGGCTACCTCCTATATTTGATTTAGGTAATCATCCAGAGTAGGTGATTGGGTACTCTTTCACTTATATGCAATTATCCATTCTGGGGGAACATTTCCATCACTCATGCTGTTTCAGCAGCTGGATGAGGGGAGCTATCTTTGTTGGGAAAATGGCACAGAGAGTTCCACAGTCCTGATCTGATTCAGTGGTGATATGAAGGGTGTGACACCCCCCTGCCTATTCTGACATGTGAATAAAAACACCAGAACCACAGACACAATATTGTATTGCTCTTTCTGTCAAAAACATCCTGTGCACACATGATCGTTTACACAGGCTCTGGTGCACTCACACCACTGCTGTTTGAAATCTAGTACATTTGACTTTAGCCATAATCATAGCTGTCAACTTTCAGATTTGAAAATAAGGGATCAGCAGCCTTGAAAATAAGGGATCAGCAGCCTCGCCTGTCCCAGGGACAGTCTATGGGATATCTAACAATCCGGGATAGCTGCGGGAAGCAGCGGGAAATGGCACTGGAATAAGGGAATTTCCCGCAAAAAAAGGGAAGGTTGACAGCTATAGCCATAATCCATATCTATCCCGCAGCTTGATTCATTTCCCCCTCAAACCAGGCTCCATCCAAACTGAAAACATAAGTCACAGTCACTTAGCAGATAAGCTGAGGTGTGTACATTTAAGACAGCTGTTGCACATGTGCAGATGACAGCTTCTGGTTGGTGGTTTGCAGGCCCAATGAAACACATCAGCTAATGCGCATCCAGTGATGACATCCCCACCTCCTCTCAGGTGCACACAGCAAGGTAAAATGCAACTTGAAGCGTACTAGAAGGAAAAAACCTCTCTGCATGTTTAACTGCTAATATGTACACAGCCATACCATATACTGTTTATGAATCCCATTGCCTTTATTTGTGTTTTCTGTGCAATTACAGGCCCTCTCCTTTGTTTTTGTTTGTTAAAGACAACAAACAACATTGCAGAGCTGTTGCAAGCTACTCTCCAGCTCAGCAATATTGAGTACTGTAACCCTGGACTATATCTGCATCTACAGTGCAATTTTTAAATTTTAAAAAACTAATTTAAATATATATATATTCATTTTCATTCACAGCCTTCATTTGCTGAAGATACTAAATTGTTCAGGGTCATTAAAACAAAAATAGACCCCCACAAACCGAGTGAATGGGAAGTAAAATGACAAACACAATTAAATGTAAATAAGTGTAAAATGAAGCATGTTGGGGCAAAAATAAATCTAATTTCACATATACGCACATGGAGTCTGAACTGACAGGGACTGAGTGAATAGCTAGATGAAGCCCGTGATTACTAAACCTGGGATCTATGCAAAGCATGTGACAACTGCGGGCAAGGGCTGTTAGGTGTTGGCAGACCCTCTGCTAGCCCTCACTTGGCTTCTCAAACGTGGCTCCCCCGGAAAACTAGTTGCTACCAAAGTCCTATAGCCATGGCATGGATCCTCAGGAGTTGAGGATCTGATGAGTAGTCTGATAGGAGACTATGAAGAGCCTTATCTAAGCCTCCATAGGCTTTCTTCAATAGCAGAATATAATTAAATCTCCATTGTTTTCATATCTCCATTATCACCCCATTCTTAACTAGATGGGTGGCATCATTATTATTATTATTATTATTATTATTATTATTATTATTACTCCTGCACTGCTGTGAGACGCATGGCTCTGGAAAATACCAACCCCAAGCCTGTGCAGTTGCTGTGGGGGTGAGCAAGAAGGGGACTATATTGGGATTTGGGAGGAGGATAAGGTAAAGGGGCCCCTGACCATTAGGTCCAGTCGCGGACGACTCTGGGGTTGCGGCGCTCATCTTGCTTTATTGGCCGAGGGAGCCGGTGTACAGCTTCCGAGTCATGTGGCCAGCATGACTAATCTGGCGAACCAGAGCAGCGCATGGAAACGCCGTTTACCTTCCGCCGGAGCGGTACCTATTTATCTACTTGCACTTTGACGTGCTTCCGAACTGCTAGGTGGGCAGGAGCAGGGACCGAGTAACGGGAGCTCACCCCGTTGCAGGGATTCGAACTGCTGACCTTCTGATCAGCAAGTCCTAGGCTCTGTGGTTTAACCCACAGCGCCACCCGCGTCCCTTGGGAGGAGGATAATATGGAATAAATCCAATGGTCTATCCCCCCCCCCCGACTTTTCGGAATTGACTCAGTAATATTTATCTTTCTTTTTAAACCACAGACTGTTAACAATGTATGAGCTGTCCAAAAGTAAACAACCCTTTGCCTTTTCTTTTGGCTTAAATACCCTGGATTCTTGTTTGGTGCACATTCTATGCTGACGCACTGTTTCCTTCCTGACAAGAAGGCACGCACGTGGGTAGGTTGCTTACCTCACTAATCTGTTGGTTTCCATACAGCAAGTACAAATCAAGTACTTTCAATCTCAGAAGAGAAAGCATCAAACAACATGGAATCAGGGCTGCTATGGGTTTTCACTGCACAAATTTGGAATGGTTACATAGTCATTAAGCTTTGACCTAGGCTGTGTTCCCATGCTATCCTGGGAGAAACCTAAAAGTTGCTTTTGGTTGTTCAAACTAGAACTCACATAAAGATGCCCTGTAAGGGTTAAGGGGAATAGGAAAATGGGTAAGCACATTTGGTGTCTGTTTTGTCCTATTGTAGAAAAAAAAATGAGATATGAACTCCAAGATAATCAACTAGCCTTCCTCACACGATGTCCAATACTGTACTTCATATATACCCCCTTCTATGTATTGGGAAGAATTTTGAGGTTGGGCAGAAAATCCAGATTCAAATCCCTGCCCATTGAGAACTGGGTAGCAAACATATACTACAACTCCCATCACCCCTGATCTTTGGCCATGCTGGTTGGAACTGATGGGAATAGTAGGAATAGTAGTCCAGAACATCTGGAGGGCAGCATGTTCACTACCTCCAAATTACATCTCATAGATTATACGGCAGTCTGGACAGAATGTTTGATCAGTGTTTGCTGTGACAGACATTAAAAATGCCTAGGAGAGATGTCTATCTCTAAACTAAGGGACTCTTAGAATGTGCCCACTTACCGTATATATTGTCCCATTGTGCATTTATTGCTGCAAACACGGATGAGCTAGGACTGCCCCCTAAGCATGAAAAGATTCTGAGTGGCCAACTAAACAAGGTTGTTGTAAGAAGATGAACCCTACATGTGCTGCTCTGGGCTCCTTGGAGAATTTATAATATAGCAACTTGTCAAATCAAACAGAAATAATTTATTGGTCCGCATGTAATGTGTTACAAAAGTGATATAGCTGTAACTAGAAAAGCAAGTAATGTGTTTCTTAGTTCAGCTGACACTGTGCTAGTTCAGGCCAAAAAAAAATTAGAAACAGGTTTAGTACATTTGAACCAGCATGATTCTGTTTCACAAGGAAAACTTTTCGTGATACAGCTGTGATTTTCATATGTGAAAAGTGACTAATATTACTTTCTCTTAATCTTAGGCTATTAGTTGAGTATGCAATTCAAATAAAGCCTGTAATTTGTACTACAGTTTGGAACACAGAAGGGAAAGTGGGAAAAGAACAGAAGAAAGTGCTGCATTGATTTTGGATTAAAAGGTAAAGGGACCGCTGACCATTAGGTCCAGTCGTGGCCGATTCTGGGATTAGCTGATACTAAATAATAGAAAAACTGTCTATATCTATATCTTGACGCAAGTAGTACAGGCATTAGTGATTTCAAGACTGTATGACTTGATCTTGCGCTTGATCTTGAAACTGCAGTCGGTGCAGAATGCTGCAGCACGGTTACTGGCACAGCTAACACCTCTGCTCAGAGATCTACGCTGCATGCCAATTTGCTACTGGGTCAAGTTCAAGCTGTTACTATTCTGATATACAATCCTTAAAAGACTTGCAAGCTTATTTGCAGGATCGCCAAGCCCCATATGTGCCCACCTGACTGCTTCAAGTGGCACTGTTACAGGTGCCATACAATATTTGTCCCACAGTTTTAAGAAATCAACATCTTAGCATGGCAATGGCTTCACTTTGGAACTCCTTGCCTTCCCCTTTACTCTTTTCAGCACCTGCTTAAAACATTTTTGTTTATATGCAAGCTTATCCACATACGCAGAATGCCTTTTAATCTCTTTCCAGTTTACAGTTGATTTTAATTCTTTCTTTGAACTACCAACCTCAGAGTCTGGATGGTAGGAGGCTCCCACAACCAGCACTGCTTGCGACCCATCAGAAACAACTTTTCTGTATATCGCTGGGTGGGGGCCCTCCACATTTTTTTGGGGGACCTGCCTCTTCCAGAGTCTCTGGAACACTGGTGGGAGTTGGGAGTCCACCGACCAGGGCCAATGTGGTACCTGAGGCGAGCCACAAAATGGTGTCTCCCCTTCCCCACTGGGGGAGAAGAGGTGAGCAACGATCTACATCAGGAACATGGCTGACAATAAAGTGCCATATTGGGATTCTGCCACCTGAGGCAGTCACTTCACCCCTTGCGTGGGCCACCTGAGGCAGTCACCCACCCTCATGGGTGGGCTGGCCAAGCCAACCCAACCATATACGAGAAAGCCAGCAGTGATGAGTTCTTCTTCTTTGGCGATCATTCATAGCTGAGTACTATTGTCTTCCATAAATACAGTGGTGCCCCGCAAGACAAATGCCTCGCAAGACGGAAAACTCACTAGACGAAAGGTGCCTCGCAAAACGAATTTCCTATGGGCTTGCTTCGCAAGACGACAATGTCTTGCGAGTTCCTGCGGGTTTTTCCCCTCCCCCCCTTTTTCTAAGCCACTAAGCCACTTATCAGCTGATCCGATCAGCAGATAAGCCGCTAAAAGCCGCTAATAGCGCTAATCCGTCAATGGGCTTGCTTTGCAAGACGAAAAAACCGCTAGACGAAGAGAATCACAGAATGGATTCTTTTCGTCTTGCGAGGCACCACTGTACGGTTTTAACAATGAGTCCATAAGTGACTGTGGAGGCCAATTCTGGACCCACACATCCTTCCACGATGGGGACATTGGTTTCCGGGCAGGGGGTTGATCACGGTGTGGATTTGCCAAGCGTGCTTTCCTCCTAGCACGGTTCTCCCTTGTGTCCTGAGTTCGAGTGTCTTCAAAGCCCATTACACCTTTGGTAAAGCCTGTTCTCCAACTGGAGCGCTCGCAGGTCAGTGTTTCCCAATTGTTGGTGCTTATACTACATTTTTTTAGATTTGCCTTGAGACAGTCTTTAAAACTCTTTCGTCAACCACCAGCATTACGCTTTCCATTTTTAAGTTCAGAATAGAGTACAGTGGTACCTCGGGTTAAGTACTTACAGTGGTGCCTCGCAAGACGAAATTAATTCGTTCCGCAAGTTTTTTCTTCTTGCGAGTTTTTCGTCTTGCGAAGCACGGTTTCCCATAGGAATGCATTGAAAATCAATTAATGCGTTCCTATGGAAACCGCTTGCCAGGCTGGCGGTGCGGAGAAGGGCTTTTCTCCCCACCGCAAGCCTTCAGGACAGGTACGGGAACAGAGGGGAAGGGGTGCAAGTCTTCAGGACAGCCATCCGAAGGCTGGCGTGGGGAGAAGCTCTCTCCGCCCCACCGCCAGCCTTCGGAGCAGCCTTCCGAAGGCTGGCGGTGGGGCAGAGAGCTCTGCGCCCCACCGCCAGCCTTCGGAAGGCTGCTCCGAAGGCTGGCGGCGGGAGGAGGGCTCCCCGCCCCACCACCAGCCTTCGGAAGGCTGCCCCGAAGGCTGGCGGCGGGAGGAGGGCTCGCCGCCCCACCGCCAGCCTTCGGAAGCCTGCCCCGAAGGCTGGCGGCGGGAGGAGGGCTCCCTGCCCCACCGCCAGCCTTCGGAAGGCTGCCCCGAAGGCTGGCGGCGGGAGGAGGGCTCTCTGCCCCACCGCCAGCCTTCGGAAGGCTGCCCCGAAGGCTGGCGGCGGGAGGAGAGCCCTCCTCCCACCACCAGCCTTCGGAGGAGGTCCGAGGACAGTGGGGAAGACGCGCTGCGCTTCCCCGCTGTCCCGGAGATTTCCCTATGGGCATTCGTCTTGCGAAGGAAGACCATAGGGAAATTCGTTTTGCAAAGCGCCTCCAAAACGGAAAACCCTTTCGTCTAGCGGGTTTTCCGTCTTGCGAGGCGTTCATCTTGCGGGGCACCACTGTAATTCGTTCCGGAGGTCCGTTCTTAACCTGAAACTGTTCTTAACCTGAAGCACCACTTTAGCTAATGGGGCCTCCCGCTACCGCCAGAGCACAATTTCTGTTCTCATCCTGAAGCAAAGTTCTTAACCCAAGCTACTATTTCTGGGTTAGCCGAGTCTGTAACCTGAAGCATATGTAACCTGGCGCATATGTAACCCGAGGTACCACTGTAGCTGCTTAGGAAGACGATAATCGGGCATCCGCACAACATGACCAGCCCAACGAAGTTGATGTTGCAACAGCAACCCAGGCCCCACAGCCCGAGTCATAGTTCCCTGGGAGTAAGTGCTATTTGGACTGGCTGGGACTCAGACCTATAGATATTATTAGGCTTGCGCCGTGGGAATGAGCAGAGACCGATAGCCTCCCCTCTACCTCACGACGCGCCCATCACCTCACACAACCTGGGTGAGAGTCTGAGGGCAAAGAGCCACGTGACTCCCCTCGGCTGCAGGACGTGTGAGGCGTAAGCGACGTGAACCGAGAGCCGAGGGGGAAGGACAAGGAGTCGGGCTTCACGCGCCTTGCCTCTAAATACGCGAGGGCGGGGAAGTGGGCGCGTGAGCTTCGCCCGGGAGTGAGGCAGCAGCGGGGGCGGGCTTAGAACCCGGCGCCTCGCAAAGTTATTGGGGCGCGCGGAAGAGCTTCGCTTCCCCATTGGGCGAGGTCCGGGGAATTTCGAGGAGGAGGCGGGGCCGGGGGGTTTCCAGTCAATAGGGCGGTTGCCGGAATGGGGTTGTGTCGGGAGGCGTGGCGCGCGCGAGCGAGTGAGTGGCAGAGCCGGGACAGGGAGCGAAGGTACGGAGCGAGCGTGTGTGTGAGGGCTTTGGTGGGTGCTCGTGAGGGTGCCGTGGCAGGCGGGCAGACGACGCGCAAGTCCCCACCGTGAGGGGGCAAAGCGCCCGAGGCTGAAAGGAGGGAAGGAAGTTGGGGACTGTGACTGTGTGTGTGAAGAAAAGTGAATATGACTAAGGGGGGGAGGGGGGGAGGGAAAGTTTGGTGACGCGGGGTGGGGGGGGGAGAAGGGGGAGGTGAGGGGTTTATTATTATTTTCTTTTAAAATATGTACAAATCACTTTTCTGAACCACCATTCACCTGCATTTATAAAGTATCCGAACTGGTACACTAACCTGTTCCAAATGTTTCACGCTTAATATCGAGCTCTGCTAGGGTACTATGTGAGGTAAAACTGAAGGAAAATATAATTATTCCCCCCTCCCCCCCCAAAAAAAACCCCCAACAACTTCTGTGTGTTTCTGAAGCTACGGAGGTTGTCTTCTCTTCCCTGCTCTGCTGAATGGCTTTTTCTTGGTTTGTGGAGCCTATCCCTACTACGCCTTATAAGCCAAACTCCTAAAAATACAAAGTTCTAAACTTAGGTGCTGTGGGATATACCATAATTCCAAATAAATAGAACAGGACCCTGGAACACAGTAAACTGAACTGAGACGCTTTGGCACGTGTATTCCTGGATGTACTTTGTGTGTGTAGGTGCAAGGAGGATGTGGTGGGTGCATACGTCAGTTAAGAGTTTTGCAAGTGTGTTTTACCTCTGCTTGTTTTGTGATCAGCTGCTATAAAGCATGGTTAGATCACGTCCACACCATTCCCAGACTTATACCACTTTAGCATATTTTCCCTGGGGAAACCCAGCCAGATGAGCAGGGTATAAATAATTTGTTGTTGTTGTTGTTGTTATCATCATCATCATCCCCGAAACATGCTGAGAACTGTAGTTTGTTAAAGCTGCTTAGAGTTGTAGCTTTGTGTGTCTCCTCACAACTTTCAGCATCCTTAACAAACTACAGTTCCCAGTTCTTTGGGTGAAGCCATGACTGCCAAAAGCGGTATAATACTGCTTTAAATGTATGGTGTGGATGTGGCCTATGACTATAGATTTAATTACGGTATCCACAGTTGGCTCTGAACTTCCTGGTGGATCGGCAGTGCCACTCTGACCTGTGGTATCACTTTGTTCTGTGGCCAGTCATAGTTATGGGAGGGGGTATGAAATGCTGTGCTAAGAGGAGGCGTTCTTTGCTATTCAACTTGTTTCCATTCTCCTTCAAAGAATTTAAGCTTATGTGTGGACAAGCCAGCATCCATTGCTGACCCCTGCTCTGCCCAACCCATTGAAAAAGCCAGTCTGGTGTTCTGAACTAAGTTGGTCAGCTGGGTCTAGCTGCCATGTTAATTTCCCACAATGCTCCTGATGTAGCATCCAGGGCTACATTAAAATGGCAGTTAGGCACAGCCAGAGGCATACCTAGACTCCCTTGTGTTTTTGGAAGGAGTTGTACATTTGGCCCATGCCAACGACTGGATTTCTCTGCCAAGGCACCCAGCGGAGGCTGCATGCCTCACCTGGCTGTGCAGAGGAGTTGCCTGGGGAGCTTGCAGATGGGTGGACGGGCTGCTAGCCACTCGTGCCAGAGTAGAGTGATGCAATTTTTGCACCCCCTTGGCGGTGGCCAACCTGACCAGCTCCTAGGGACGACCCTGGATGCAGTTGCTGCTGCACACTGTTGCCTAGCGCTATCAGGTTAAGCTGAAGGGGCAGGCACTGACGGAGCTCAGGACTCATCTGATGTCGCTTTGCTATATAGCTATGAGAACTGATCTAGATTTAACTTCAGATGTCCCCTACGATGGGGTTCTTGAATAAATATCCTCTGGATCCAGACTGCACTTCCATTTTACTAAATGTTGCAAAGTCTTCCAGTTCTTCCTTGAATGTGGCATTGTCCTAATTTATTACCTACTGTCTCTGTTCTACAGTAACAATTCTCTCTCTTTTAAAGAGCACTGAGGCCTTATTTATGAGACCCAGAGTAATGCAATAGGGGAGGTATTTATCTGACATATCTGACAGTGAACACAGGCCAAGGATCTGTCTGTGATCACTTGTGATGATCATGTCTTCCTGAACACTTTGGTGCTGTAATGTGTAAAGAAGACTTTTTAGAGCTTTCCTCCATAGAAGTGTGATTACTTGGAGGCAGAATTGAATTAAACTAGAGATGACTTGTATAATAAGTACACATGGGCAAATAATTCCTGCCTTGCAGGGAGTTGGACTAGATAACCCTCCTGGTCCCTTCCAACTCTACGATTCTATGAGTCTATGGTTACCCTGGCTTGGCTTTCCCCACCTTTTAAAAACAGTTGTTTGAGACCCGGTTTGCTGAATAAATATTTTGTACATGAACTAAACAGAAGTTTAGAGATGGCTACTTGAGATACCATTTTGTGTACTGTCTAGCCTAAGTGCTACAACAGCATCAAATCTCTAATCCTGCCTACCCTGGCTCTGTGCCAGCATCACTGACAGTAGAGAACTCTAAATGTCTGCATAGCACATGCTGTTCAGGTTAGTGTCTGAACCCATTGACCCCATGTTAGCAGTTCCATACAAACAAATCTGATTTGGGGATTTAGGCAGTGCTTAACTTTGAAAATGAAGTTGTTGTTTTTGAACACACACACACTCTTCCTCAAAATCTCAGATGTATGGAACATTTGTTCCTCTGTACATTTATTATTATTTCCTCATGTTTATTTCCTACCCTTCATGGAGCTCATCTCATTCCTGGATGGGGGTGCCCTCTTTATTTACAGAGCTAGGTTCAGCTGAGAAAAAGTGACCAGCCTGGGGTCACCCAGTGAACTTCACAGCTCAAGCTAGGATTTTCAATCCCCAAATCAAGTATATTCCAATGTCACTGTCTTCTTTATCATGGTTTCATCTTCATGGTTGAGCCTTGGCAAGTCTAGTTAAGTCTTGGAGTTAGGTCGCTTGCCACTGCAAAAGAATGCAGTAAGAGAACAATGCCTTATTAATACTTTAAAAGTCCATTCCCTGATTTCTTCCTGCTCACTAATCACTCCTTGCTTTGTTCAGATCTGTGCTGTTTAATTTTCCTACCTAGTTTGAGCTGAGACTTGACTATATCTACACTGTAGTTAGGATGGATCACAGCCTTGTGTACCATTCTGGCAGGAGTGGCATGGGAGAATCATATCACTCAAGGTAACACAGTCGTACCTTGGATCCCATATGCCTTGCGAGTCAAACGTTTTGGCTTCCGAATGCCACAAACCTGGAAGTGAGTGTTCCAGTTTGTGAATGTTCTTTGGAACCCAAATGGCCAGTGCGACTTCTGTGGCTTCCGATTGGCTACAGGAGCTTCCTGCAGTCAATCGGAAGCTGCGCCTTGGTTTCCAAACATTTTGGAAGTCGAACGGACTTCCAGAACGGATTCCGTTCGACTTCCGAGGTACCACTGTATATAAATAGAGCCTCTTGCAGCATCTTCATAAAGGAATCTGGACTTCTGCACTCCATTTTTTGTCCAGCCCTGTGTTTCCCAAATACCTGTTTGCCAGGTAATGGAACTGCAGAAACTGTTGACATAGGGGAGGCAGGAGGCTGTGTAACAGTTTACTATTTGCCCATTCTCTCCCATGATTGCTACAGCCAAGTACTTTCCCCTCAAGTCAAATTTTTGGTTTGAGCCTCTTTAAAGGGAACAGTGGATGTGAAAGAGTAGGCCCATTCTTTTGCTATATTTCATTTTCCTGTGGAGTACTTGATTTATATATTTGTACAAAACATATTTTCATCATGTGCTTGCTGTACTTCTCATTCTGTGGGTTGTCTAAATAATAAAAGTTCTGAAAACTAGCTTAGCCTAGTGAGAGCCGCCTCTTTGCTCCACTATTAACTTGTTTGGTGGCCTTGGAAGGTTTCATTGCTTCTGCTTAAACATTCCTCATAGAGTTTTCAGGAAGATGAATAACTACCGTAATCATTTTACATACATTAGAAGTAGTGGGTACTTCAGTAAAAAGAAAATTAATCCCAGCTTGTAGTTTCTATACTTGGGTAGAAAACCAACTATTATTAATGCATTGGCCCACAGTCTAGCAGACTTTCTCCCCCATGCTTTTCAACATCTACATGCAGCCGCTGGGAGAGTTCATCAGGGGGTTTGGGCTGGGTGTTCATCAGTATGTGGATGATACCCAGCTCTACCTCTCTTTCAAATCGGAACCAGTGAAGGCAGTGAAGGTCCTGTGTGAGTGTCTGGAGGTGGTTGGAGGATGGATGGCGGCTAACAGATTGAGGTTGAATCCTGACAAGACAGAAGTACTGTTTTGGGGGGACAGGAGACGGGCGGGTGCAGAGGACTCCCTGGTCCTGAATGAGGTAACTGTGCCCCTGAAGGACCAGGTGCGCAGCCTGGGAGTCATTTTGGACTCACAGCTGTCCATGGAGGTGCAGGTTAATTATGTGTCCAGGGCAGCTGTCTACCAGCTCCACCTGGTACGCAGGCTGAGACCCTACCTGCCTGTGGACTGTCTTGCCAGAGTGGTGCATGCTCTGGTTATCTCCCGCTTGGACTACTGCAATGCGCTCTACATGGGGCTACCTTTGAAGGTGACCCGGAAACTGCAATTAATCCAGAATGCGGCAGCTAGACTGGTGACTGGGAGTGGCCGCTGGGACCACATAACACGGTCCTGAGAGATCTGCATTGGCTCCCAGTGCGTTTCCGAGCACAATTCAAAGTGTTGGTGCTGACCTTTAAAGCCCTAAACGGCCTTGGTCCTGTATACCTGAAGGAGCATCTCCACCCCCACCGTTCAGCCCGGACACTGAGATCCAGCGCCGAGGGCCTTCTGGCAGTTCCCTCTTTGTGAGAAGTGAGGTTACAGGGAACCAGACAGAGGGTCTTCTCAGTAGTGACGCCCGCCCTGTGGAACGCCCTCCCTTCAGATGTGAAGGAAATAAGCAGCTATCTTCTCTTTAAAAGACATCTGAAGGCAGCCCTGTTTAGGGAAGTTTTTAATATTTAATGCTGTATTGTTTTTAACACTTGATTGGAAGCCACCCAGAGTTGCTGGGGAAACTCAGCCAGATGGGTGGGGTATAAATAATAAATTATTATTATTATTATTATTATTATTATTATTATTATTATTATTAATAATAGTAATAATAATATTACTGCATGCAAAGACTTGCACATGCACAGCAGGTCTAACATTTCCCAATAGCAGCCTTTCCCAAGACACATTACATGCTGCTCTCAATAGGGGAGAGTCCAGTTGTGCCTGGGTCCAGCTTGGGAGCTTCTCGCAGACTTCTAGTTGGCCACTGTGGAAACAGGAGGTTGCACTAGATGGACCACTGGCCTGATCCGGCAGTCCCTTCTTATGTTCTTAATTCTTCCCTCTTTGTAATTCCTATGTTTAAAAATAAAGGTGGGGAGGCTATTGCTTGTAGAAGCAAGGCATGTGACATGCTTTATGCCTGGTTCTGGTCATATTGCTTCTAGGCTGGGCAGTTCTCCCTTACTGTATGCCAGTGTTCTGATAATTATACCCTGAAAATATTTTGACAGGTTTCATACATTCATATGCTTTATGAATGTTGGTTTGCTTCATTGGTTAAGAACATGAGCTCTTAGCTAGACGTCTGTAGTACTAATGTCATCTTAGTCCTGCTGCTGTTTCTCAGTGTGTATGGAGACTTGTATAACATTGACAGTAAGTGCACTGTGGAAGCAAGCAGACCACAATAAGCACACATACAGCCTTCTTCCCTGGGTCAAGAGAAACCTGTTCTGCCTCTAGCAGAAACTAGATTTGCACAGCATCAATTGGCCGGCTCTGGTGTTATTCACAAAGTCACATTTTCCCTCTCCCTTCTCGGAGCAGGGATTTGAGGGCCGTTGTGTCAATCACAATGAAGCTGTTTAAAAAGCCTTTTTTAGGTAAAAAACATAAAATACTGAAAAAAAATTAAAACAGATAAACATAGAAGGTATTTGAAAACAAAGCAGACAGTTTTTCTGAAGCATGGGGCAGAGGGTGGGGAACAGTGTTGGATCCAGAAGCTTTTATATGCGTTTTTACAGGGGTAGAAGGTGCAGAGCTGGCATTGCAGCAGAAAGCCCACACCCATTCCTGTTTCAAGGCATTTTTGCCTTGGACTTAGTCCCCATCTGTAAATATTATGGAGATAACCTAATATCCTTACAGTGTTGTAAGGATCAGAGATTGCTGTATGTGGAGCATAGTGAGAAGAGTGTTATTTGAATAATAAGTATTATCAGATTTCTCCAGTTGGGAGTTGGGTGCTGTCATAAAGTCATATCTGAAAGAATAATAGCGTTTATATAGCATTTTAGGGTGTTCAAGGTGCTTAGTGAACTTCTTGTAATTTTACAAAAAAAAACCTGTGAGGTGTTATTGCATAACACAGGCGGGGTGGGGGCCTGAGGCTGAGAGAAGAACTTGCCTAAACCCTTTGTAAGGGTAGCCTCCAGATGTTGGACTCCCCTCCCCATCAGTCTCAGCCAGTGTTGCCAGTGGTCAAGAATTATGGGAGTTGTAGTCTACCAACACCTGCCTGAAGGGCCCCAAGTGGGTTCATGGTGAAAAAAGATTCAAAATAGGGATTTTCTGATTCGTAACCTAGTCTACGGTGCACCAGCTCTGAAATACACACAATTCCTGTAGCTCAAGATACCCTACAGGATTTTAAAGGGTTTTAGGCCTTGTAACAGGCAGGCATGGTGAGTTTTCCTTCCTCTTTTAAAGCAGGGTGGAGTAGGTATGAGCCTTAAGTGCCAAGTAATGGGCAGAGGAGATAGATGGCAGTTGACTATGCGTCCTTTCATGCTGCTGCCTGGGATGTGTGTATAAAGGGCAAGGCATCTCTGTGGTTTGTTTGGTATGTCTCTGGTGAAATGAGAGGGTGGAGTTTCTGTGGAAGCTTTTGGGAGCAGAGAGTACTCTGCTTATTATGGGTAAGGAAAGCAGCATCCTTTTCTGTCTCTCTGGATTCCCTTTCTCATCTTTCTAGGCTGTATCAAAGATCCTATAGAATGAAGCCCAAATTTCAGAGAAATGAGTTTTTTTGGATAGAGATGTTCCCAGGGTTTGCTTTGTTCTGTGGCGTTCCTCCCACGCTATATATCGACTAGTGACTCATGTTCCTTTACAGGATCGGTTGCAACAGCAACTTGTTCGGGGAAATAAAAACAAAAAACCACTTCATTTTCTACTGAAAGAGACTTGTTTTAGCATTCATCTTTATTTTGGAGCGTCTTCAAAATTGTGGGAAATTTGCCACCCACAGAACAGACAGGGTTGCCACTAAAATTCAGCGTGTATGTCAGCTTGGCCTCCGGTCTTGAATTTCAGGGCTAAAGTTTCAGGACAGCTCGGGCACTTAAAATTATATGTTGGCACCTTGGAAGCTTGACACTTTTTACTAGCTGTGTATAGGCCTGTCTCTTCGGAATGTGAAATAGAGTAAGAAATATAATGCATTCTGGTTTGGAAAGAAAAATGAAAAAACAAACAAACCAAAAACCACCAAACCTGCTTCTACATTTTAGCTGCCCCCCCCCCGTCCTACCCCCAGTTTTCTGCAAACTGATGGAATTATTGCTATCTGCCAGTTAAAGTTACAGAACTATAATGGAAAGAATTCGAGAATTATTTCTCATTTGAGGGTGGCCCTTGTGTTTTAATTGGGTGGAGATCAGGAGCTAGAGGCTCCAGCTGCTTAACCAGAGGCAAGAGAAATTTATAGAAAGGATGGCAGCTATTATCATGACTTGCTGGAAGTCCACTTCGAAGATGGACCCCTCTCCCTGTGGCCATCCTGTAAGGTAGACTAGAGCAATATGATCTTCATCCATGTTGCAATTTTCAATTTTCCCCTGGCTATAAAACAAGGGAAGCATCTGCAGCTTCCATTCCAGGAAGCACCTGCAGCTTCTGAAGGTCCTGGAGCAGCAGAAGGTCCTCTGCATCCACCTGGAATCCACGGACAGTCCGCTGCATAAGTCTAATAATAATAATAATAATAATAATAATAATAATAATAATAATAATATTTATACCCCGCCCTCCCCAGCCAAGCCCAAGCTCAGGGTGGCTAACAACCAATAATAAAAACAAGTTGAATGATTACAACTTAAAAACAAGATTAAAATACAACATTAAAACATCAAAACATTATAATGCAGCCTCATCACAGGAGGAGAAAGGAAAAAAGAAAGAGGGGAGGGAATCAAATTGACTGCAAGCCAAAGGCCAGGCGGAACAACTCTGTCTTACAGGCCCTGCGGAAAGAAATCAGATTCTGCAGGGCCCTGGTCTCATGAGACAGATCATTCCACCAGGCCAGAGCCAGTGTTGAAAAGGCCCTGGCTCTGGTTGAAGCCAATCTAACTTCCTTAGGGCCCGGGACCTCTAAGGTGTTGCTATTTATGGACCTTAAGGTCCTCTGTGGGGCATACCGGGAGAGTTTAATGTATTCCTGGGTCACTGTCCTTTCTTTGCGTCAGGGATGGGGATCTTATGCCTCTCCAGATGCTGTGGCCTCTAACTCCCACCATCCCCATCCCCTCTCTTGACATTAGCCATGCTAACTGGGTCTGATAGGAGTTGGGGGTCTGACAGCACCTTGAAGGCCACAGCTTCCGCATTCCTGCAGTTTTATGTATCCATTTGTGGCTCATAAAATGTGATGGGGGTCTTTGCGAATTGTCCAAGCCCATTTCTAATCAGTGTATGACATAGCATTCACTCTGCCAGTCTATGCTCTGTTGGGACTCTTTGAACTGTGGGACTTGGCTCTCAGTATCAGTGTAATTCAGCGCTTTGTTTCTGTTGACGTGCATAGAATTGTGTTCAATATTTTCTCTTTTGCCATCCCCTGTATTCTCTCTGCTCACATATCAAAGATGCCAAATGGGTGTCAGGTAGCCAGGGCTTCTGCCTATGAATCTTGAAGCAACCAACAGACTAAAACCCCTGGAAAGCCGCCACTGTGGAACAAGGTAGATTATATTAGATTAGGTGGACTATTGGTCTGAGTCTGCAAGGCAGTGTTTATATGCTCGTATTGCTAACTCAATACTGTGGAATTTGGGTCATTGTCATTCTATTGTGTTTTATTGTGGGTTGGGGGAAAAACATTTTGATTATCAATATTTTCCTATTTCAGGTGTACTTATTAAAATGTCAATGAGCAGGGTATTATCAGCAGGCTTGGGAACTGTCTGTCCTTGTAAGAATGGAGAGAGGAATTATTTGTCTGAAATATAAATGGTGCGATAAAGAGAGAACAAAAGTCCAACCAGATAAGACAGGGCAAAGACTGTTGTAGGTTTTTAAAAAATCTACTTTGATGCATAATTCTAACCTGGAGTTGCTTTACGACATACAGTGACAGAGAATAGAAGCTGGACAAACCTGGCTTGGGAATTCAGCATCTCTGGATGTTTTGGGTCAATTTGAGAATACTGGCCAGGTTCTCAGTTGAAAATACGTACCTGATAGTTGGGAAACCATGTCTTTTCTATAATACAAGCTGTGCCATGTTCATTTTGAGCTTGAATTTTGTGTGTATTGATCATTATGGGATATGTAGCTCAACCAGAGTTAACATTTGCTAACCCTGGAGTATTAGTTATGGTCAGGGAAAAAAATCATAAATTATTTGACCTGAGAAACAGCAACGGTGCTGTTCCTTGTTAAAAATAAATAAATCCATTAATGATTTCCATGTACAGAAAGTTTTCTGCTTATACAGTGGTTGATATCTGGAAGGCTTCCAGGGCTAAATAAAAATATGGTAAAAGGTTAGTCCCCCATTTCAGCAGCAAAAAACAGAAAAAGTTTTCAAGAAGTGAGAAATAGACACACACAGACACCACGTTACTGATCTTTCTGTTTTGTATGCAGATTTATATATTGATGTATTGTTAATGTTCTCTATAATGAGAAAGGACCAATTGCAGGGGTGGGGAACCTCCAGCACATGGGTCAGTGTTGGTTCACCAGGTGGTCCAGTTTGGCCTGTGAGGCCATTTCCCCAAACATCAACTGGCTGATGTTATCTGACTGGTGGGGAAGGGAGATTTCATGTTGCCTGGTGTTTCTTTGCCAGCCGCATTAAATGTGCAGACCTCCCTCCCTCCCCGCAAGTCAACTAAGATATGGACAGGACTGCTCACCTATCAGTCACCTGATGGCGTGATGACACCAGATGATTAGCAGGTGGATGACTGTGCCCATCTGTCTAAGTTCACCTGTAGGGTAAGGGAAGAGAAAATCTGGCATGCTGGGCCAAAAATATGCCCCACTCTTGCCCTGTTGCAAGAAGGCAGCATCGTTTTTATGGCATCTGTCAACTGGGTGAGGTGATCCGTTTGCCTGGATTGCTGTCTGGAGAACACAGTGGTCCCCGATAATACAAAAGCTGGTCATCCTTGGTTCTGAACTTATGGTCTTGTCTCATAAAGATAATTTAAGATTTAATCCATCAAGTAATGTGTTTTGAGAAGTTCCACTTTCTCTGATTGTGGTTTTTAGTGTTCTGGTTTTATAACCACATAGGATAGTAAGTGATAGAAAAAGTAGCTGAAATGAATAATACCATAGGTGTTGTGTTGGCTGAGTTTTTAGATGTGTGATGTTTGACTAAAGTGGCTGTCTCTCGGGGATAAGATCAAAGGAGGGAACTATCCAAAGAAATTGGAGGGCTTCACACAAGGAAGAGCTCGTGTTTTTGAGCTTTCCATACTTGTTTTCTTTGACTTGCATATGAACTCAAATTTAACACTTTTTGAGAGACTGTAAACCCATTGACTTAATACATGATTATAAGAGTTCATGACTTCAGTTGTTTATTTGTAGTGTTGTTCAAACCAGTAGCATACTGCCTGTTTCAGCAAACACTGAAACTTGTTGATATCACGAATGAGCACAGGTAGGAGAGGGGCTAGATGCAAATGCTTTGCATGCAGATGGTCCCAGATGGTTCCAGGTTCAACCCCCATAAATTCCAGTTTAAAATACATCAGGTAGCAGGTGCTGGGAAAGACTCCATGCCTGAGGTCCCGGAGAGCCTGGTGCCCATCAGAATAGTCGAAAACCCCTCTGACCTGGTATAAGCAGTTTCTTACGTTCCTATCTACAAAACATTCAAATTTAACCAATGCTTAAACTCACCATGCAGTGTAGATTCCTTGACCTTCTTTGAACAAGTTCTGAATCTAGAACTAAAACAACAAAAGGAAACCACTGCTGTCATTCCTTGCTCTTAGATAGGCTTTCATTAGTATTTGTCTGAATTTACTGTGATGTTGCCTCTGTTTTTAAAGCCAATTTGCACTCCGCTTTTCTTTGAATTTTAGTGCAGCTTTGGTGTTACCTGCTTGATATCAGTTGTCAAGCTGTCGTAGGGAATCCTCAAGCTCCTTGTTAGCTTAGGAGAGGGGTGGGAAACCCGTGGCCTTCCAAATGTTGTTGTTGGACACTAACAGTAATATTGGCCCTAGCCAGCATTGACTCCAACCAGCATAGCCTATGGTCCAGGATGTTGGGAGTTGTATTCCAGGAACATCTGGAGCGCCACAGGTTCTCCAAACCTGGCTTAGAAGTCCCATAAGATAGGAGATGCGGGGACCATTGCTCTAATCCAGTGAGGGAGATGAACATCCAGGAGTGCGGTTTTTATCCTTGGCTTCATTCTCTTTTGCTAGGTTGCTATATCCATCACCTGAGGCTGGGTGTTTAGTGCCCGTTGTTGGGTTGCGACTCTGTATACAGTGGCTATCAGGATTCCTTTGTGACTATGTAAGCCATTGCACTGAAGATGAAAGCATGGGTGGATACCTTGCTTTTAAGCGAGTGCCCTGAAGGTAAAAGGGCTGATGGGCGCAGCCCACTAACCTTCCACAATTTTGAGCTAATGTGTTGGAAGCCCTCGGCCGTGTGAGGTTTAGAGCAGCTCCCCCTTGTCTCCCCTGTCTTCATCCCTAGGTTAAGTGTGACTGGTGCCAGTGCCCTTCTTCCCCAGCCAACACTGTCAATGTTGTCAGATGCTATCATTGTTCTGGTGCATGCACACCTTAATCTGTTGCTGCACATGAGGATCTTTTGATCAGGGTTATTGTGCTCCAGTGATATCCCACAGAAATGAGAGAATGCACTATTTAGATGAACGAATACCTAGGACCCTTCATAAGCCTCTAATGGTAAGTGTAATACAGAAACCCTAATGAAATACAGTGGTGCCCCGCAAGACGAATGCCTCGCAAGACGAAAAACTCGCTAGACGAAAGGGTTTTTCAGTTTTGCGTTGCTTCGCTAGACAAATTTCCCTATGGGCTTGCTTTGCAAGACGAAAACGTCTTGCGCTTTTTTCTTAAAGCCGCTTGAAGAGGCGCAGTTGCGACGGACCGTGCTTCGCAAGACGAAAAACATCGCAAGACGAAAAGACTCGCGGAACGAATTATTTTCGTCTTGCGAGGCACCACTGTAAATGCCTAATCTTTATTTCTTTGTTCTAGAGCTTGCCCACCTTGAATAACAACACTAGCTCAGATTGGAAGCTGCCAAGAGGCTCACTGCATCTCTTCTCCAAAAAAAATCAAATGGACATAGGTAAGAAGCTTGTTGTTTATGTTCTTTTTTATTATTCCAGTAGACTTATACAGTATTGTTGTAGTTTCTAAAACACTTCTAGGTCCCCCGCCCCCCAATGTCTTCTTTCTTTAACATGGCAGCCTCAATTTTTTTGTTCTGCTTTGGGCTTTTTTATGCAATTCTGTAAAAGAATTGTGTAAACTGCATCCATGTAATGTTCCTTAATCTAGGCAGAGGAATACGAAGGAATGCTTGTGTGATTTGGCTGTAGCCTTTTTGGTATTGATGGATGAAAGTGATATTTAGGGCATGTGTTCTTTGGCTTCAAACTGGTATAAGAAAATGAATGTCATAAACGGATAGGTTGTATTTTTTTGAATAACATGTTTGTGTTTTATTTGTCTATGTGCCTTTCCACTGATTGTCTCTGAGGCAGCTCACATAAGGACAATTTATAAGCACCAAATGCTCTCTGTCTTATATCCCTTTGAGACGGTTTACTAGTTAGCTCTCATGGTTTGTGTTCAGTATTTATTTTTCAATTTTACATAAGCAACTCATGGATCTGGGAATTAAAATAAAGCACTTCCCATTGCCCCTTAGCAGTCAGCTGTAAGGCCCAAGGATTTATGTTTTCTGTCACAATTTTATTTCACCCTTCTTTCAAGGAACTCTCAAGGATATGGGATTACCGTATTTTTCGCCCCATAAGACGCACTTTCCCCCCTCCAAAAATGAAGGGGAAATGTGCCTGCGTCCTATGGGGCGAATGCAGGCTTTCGCTGAAGCCTGGAGAGCGAGGGGGGTCGGTGCGCACCGACCCCTCTCGCTCTCCAGGCTTCAGGAAGCTCTGCGCAACCCTCGGGAGACTGGCTCCGGTGGCCGCGCAGAGCTGCCTGCAGTCCTGGGACCAGCGCAGCTCTGCGCCGCCATCCGGAGCGGGGCGCTAAGTCCCGCCCCGCTCTGGATGGTGGCGCAGAGCTGCCTGCAGTCCCGGGATCAGCGCACTTCTCCCCATCGCCAGCCCCACAAGCTCGGGGGGCAGCGGGGAGGCAGAGCGTGCCTTCCCACTGTTCCCCGACCTGGTTCTTCCAGCCCCGCACCTGGGGGGGAAAATAATTTTTTTTCCCTTTATTTCCCCCCCAAAAAACTAGGTGCGTCCTATGGGCCGGAGCGTCTTATGGGACGCAAAATACGGTATTTGGTTGTTTTCAGGTTAAGTGGAGACATATAGGATTCATTACTGAGTGAGAACTGAATTTGGGATTCCTATTTTCAAACCCATTGCTTTAATCAATGTGACATCAGTTGAGGCTGTGATATACAAGTCTCTTGTGCCTAGAAACCAGGCAAGCCTCCCTGGAGGGAAAATCCACAACTGTGACACCACAGCCCCCCAAAAGCCCTCTCTTGTCTCAGTTCCTGCCTCATCTCATCTGATATGGGTTTCTGGGAGAGGGCCTCAGATAGGTTGATGTGGATGAAAACAGTCCCTTGACAGTATTTGGATCCCAAACCGTATAGGGCTTTAAAGACTGGCACAAACACTGCTCAGAAATGGGTTGGATGCCAGTGAGGCTTTCCTTTGGTTATATAACTTCCCAATGATTAAAGTCTATTGGGTGCATTCTGAACTACCGTATTTTTCCATGTATAAGACTAGGTTTCCCCCCTAAAAAATAATGTCAAAAATTAGGGGGTGTCTTATACACAGATACATCTCCGCTCATTTTCTTAAATCTGAGTCCCCAAAAATAGGGGGTGTCTTATACATAGGGGCGTCTTATAGACGGAAAAATACAGTAACTTAAGCTTTTGGGCAGCCTTCAAGGATAGGCATACATACAATGCATTGCAGCTGTCTGTTCTGTTAATTATTGGTGAATATGAACAACTGTGTCCAGCCATCTCTGTGGAGGAGGGATGACAGCTGGCACATCAGGCTGAACTGGTGAAAAGGTGCTTTGTGCCATTGATGCCATTTGTGTTTCTGGCAGCAAATCTAGATTAAGGAGTAATTTCAAACTGAGGAGCTGATGGTTTTGGTTTGGGGGTTACAGTTCCATTCAGAACAGTTTGAACACCATCTTCCTTATAGAACTCATAATTACAAATTTCACTGGGCAGTTTGCACCACTGTCTTAGTTGTCCTATTAATAATTGTGTAGGTCTGTTGGCTGTCACAAAAACAGCAGCACCCTCAATTTATTCCATGTGCAGAATCTTCACATTCTAAACATTTTATTGGTATGTTTCTGCACCTTATCTATCTGCATACTGGCTAGTATTGCTCCTTTCCTGGCACTCATTCATCCTGGGACTATAAATGCACAAACCTTTTTTATCTGTTAAGAACTAAAAATAGCATGCTTGTAGTTTGGACTGTAATTATGCTGTAATTTTTCTATTGCTCACATGGGATAAGATTTATTTTTATAGTATATAATCTCTCTTCCTTTAATTAAAAAAAAAAGTTCACAATGTTGCACTCATTTCACTGTTGGTAGTAGAATACAATCGCTGAATAGGCCTTGAACCCAAATCATTTTTTTGCTGTGTGTAACATAGCCTTGGACAAAGCACTTCATGTGTCTCTTTGGACCGCCCCCCCCCCACTCCATGCTTATATGTCAGTCTTGGGAGTTTCTAGTTATATAACAGTAATTCTCAGTGTTTGGATTGTTTGTCAATGAGTCCTTGGATGCTAACAAATACTAGCAAACTTTTCACTTGTCTTTCCCACAACTGCAAAAGCTTATTTTATGTACCTGCAATCTTTCCTTCCCCAAAGTTACACATGGGTACAGTGGTACCTCGGGTTAAGAACTTAATTCGTTCTGGAGGTCCGTTCTTAACCTGAAACTGTTCTTAATCTGAAGCACCACTTTAGCTAATGGGGCCTCCTGCTGCTGCTGCGCCACCGCTGCACGATTTCGGTTCTCATCCTGAAGCAAAGTTCTTAACCCGAGGTAATATTTCTGGGTTAGCCAAGTCGAACCTGAAGCGTATGTAACCTGAAGTGTATGCAACCCGAGGTACCACTGTAATGGATTTCATTTGCCTTTAAAGGGGCAGGCAAATTTTCTCCAGATTGTGTTATCAGAAGAGGCAATGATTACAGGTTCCAAATAATGGCTTTTGGGTTTGAGTGTCACCCACCCCTTTTAGGTACAGGTTTTATAGCTGATAATACAGAAAAAATACATTATTACGTAAACAAACTTTAACATTACTTTTCAAAGAGGAAAGTGAAAAAGCATGCTAATAGAAGCTGGCAGAGCGATCCCATGCAAACCTGAATAAAAAAATTGTGCTGGCATTGCAAGCTGTTTTACAAAAGACACAGTGCACAGAAGTCATAAACCTGCATGTGTAATTTTTTGGGGGATGTGTGTGTGAATACTATACTAGAATTTACGTTTCACGCAAGGCAAGTTTGTCAAATTCCCACCCAGATTCTGCTGCAAAATAAATCTCTCTTCAAATATCCCACACTCTAACCAACTGAGCTATCCAGGCATCACCGTTCATCATCCTGTGCACCCCGCCCCCCACTGAATTAAAAATGAACAGGGTTCACATCACAGTACCCTTCAGGTGGGGAGAGGGCGGGGGATCCTTGCTATGAGATGAGATGGCCAGCAGGTGGTGTGTCTATTTGTTTTTACTTGCTTAAACCAATACGCATTTGGCAGCCTTAGGGTTGAGGCCATGGTTCGGGGCATGTAAAAGTCCTCCTGGACCTCCATTGTTGCCCCTTAGCTGCTGGTATCCAGTAGCATGCTGCCTGCAAGTCCATGGAGGCATCAGGCATCATTAGTAGCCCTCTTCCATGAATTTTGCTCTTTTAAAGATATCTGCGTTAGTGACTATCACTCCATGCATTATGGACTGTGTTGTTCCTTGTGTGATTAAGATTTTCTGGGCATTCTTTCAGATTTCTGTGCACCACTATCACATCTTATGTGCAGTCTACCTTGAGATGAAAGTATCTTTGAAGAAATATGAGGCTAAGGCCCAAACTACATGTTACATATAGTTGTGTGTAGGTTAAAAATAATTACTAATAGCAGTAATGGAAAACAGCTGAAGGGGAAAGAGTGGAGAATGCAGCCGAAGCAGAAAGAGTTAACTTAGTTAAGTACACCCTCATACTTGCTGGTACTCTGCTCAAGATTGCAGCCTCCAGCAGCCACTTTTGGTTAAAAAAACAAATAACAAGGAGGGGAGGAACTGTGTTCATTTTAAACTCCACCACCACACTTTCCAATAAAGCTTTGCAGTAGCAGATAGGATAATTGAGCAGTTTAGACCCCAGTGTGTTGCATATACCGAACAAGCATAGCGCCAAGAAAATGCATGCAAAGCCAAATAGCTTAAGCTGACTTGTGCAATGAGCCAAACCACATGCTACAGGGGATAGCAAAAACAAAAGCAAAATCCCTTCAAGGTCCCTAACCTATCTGACCTTGGGGAAAGTAAGTCTTTCTTGATTGGATATGGCAGTCATTCAGACCCCATAGGAAGGAAGGAAAAAAACATTTAAAACTCACATAAAGGGGAAACTCCAGTGTTCCACAACTAAGGCCATATCCTGTAAGGCTATTGATCAGAAGTAATCAGCCGTGTATGATCATGGCCACATGAGCCGAAAGAGTATGTGGATATACACTTGACAATCTATTGGAGCCTGGTGGTGGTGGTTGTTACTTTTATGCTTTTGAGTTTCTCAGGATTTGAACAGGAATCTCTAGTACTGTAATGCCCGTTCACAGCTTGGGAACTTTGGAGATGATTAGTAACAGTTTTAGTAGTAAAGATGTAGCCCCTTAAGTCTCTTAGCTTGATACTATTTGCATTACTGAAGCTAAAGACGAGGAGATGAATAAGTAAACTAACTTCTCATGTTGGCAAGTGATTAAGCATAAAAAGGAAAACAAATTATATTGCAAAATGAACTTGTTCAAACTGGTTTTAGCGTGGCATGCAATTTTCAGCGAGTGACTAATGCATTTTGTAAGGATTTGTTCAATGCTTTCTTTTGCAAAATGTTGACAGCTGATATGAAGCTAAATAGGTGTTTGTAGAGGGCCTGGGGTATATCTTTACTGGATCAGGCACACAGGAGGGTTGGTGGGTTCTAGCCATTGTATTGTGAGAACCGCTATACAGTGCACACTTACCTGAAAGTAAACCCCACTGAACTCTGTGGAATTTAATTCTGAGTAAACACAGTTGGGATCTGCACACTTTTTGAAGGGTGGGTAGGCAAAAGCATATAGAAACTCGTTATGGTGAATGAAGTCACATGCTTTTCAGGCATTAGGGCTGAAAGGACTTCCTTTCTGTGTTTGGAAGTTATGTATGTGTGTATAAAATACTTTTTCAGAAGTTTTTCAGAATTCTGGTCAGCTTACCACTGACAAACTGCAAAATATGCAGGTGCTATGGGTGCATTTATTCATGAAGAGTGGCAGCCTTCTTCTTACTGAGTGGAGGAATAAAACTCCTGGGATTCTTTTCTCCTTGGAAGGCATTGAGTATAATATAATCAGTTTAACTTCCTCAGAGTTATCGGTACTGCTAGAAAAGGAGCTTGCAATTGGAAGCTGGTGCATTCTGGCTGTGCCTGTGAGTCATGTGACTGCAGGGTCTAAATTGTCAGTTCACTAGTTGGATCAACCAGTCACTTGCTGAAGGCACAGACCCTGGGAGCTAGGATCTCTTCTAGCCTAGGTGCTGTGAGCAAACAAGTACTTCAGGTAAATATTCTGTATCATTTTTGCCTTGCTGATTTAATAGATTAGTTTCCTGCCTTTCTAAAGGCTTTAACGTTTAGCAAAAACTCGGCTGACTTTTCTTGTTAGTGTGCTCAGGTTTTTGGTCTCTGGCAAAAAGCAGTAATCCTTATAAGACATTTTTAAAAGTAAAGCATCACTAATCATTTGTAATTTAATAGCTTTAGCAATTAATTTTACCCTTTCTCTCCATATGGATGTTAATTAACTTGTCTTTTTTAAAATCTTTGATATAATAATTAGGTATAAACACTTCTCTTTTTTTAAAAAGGGAAAAAACCTCTGCTTCTTTTGATCAGGCAGGACAACACAACTTGTTTCAGTAAAATGAACTGTAGGATGATAAATCTTGTCAGCAAAGATCTACAGTATCCCGAGAGCTGTGACATAGCACAAAGTTTTTAGCACTTTAGTTAGCTTGTTATGGTCTTTTCTGAGTTGATTTTCTAGGCGAAAGTAAACCTTTTGTGTAGTTAAATTAAGAAGTCAGCTCTTCACTACCAATTTGAAGTAATTTTTAAGGCTTTTCGAAGCAAGAAAATGTTACTTGCATGTCATGCCAGATCCAGTTTATGTGAGCCCAGTATGAGGGGGAATGCTGAAAAGTGAGCTGACGCTCTTCTAAGAAATTCCCAACAGATGTGAAGCACTTGCCTTTATAAGTAGGTCAGAAATCCTATGCATGTGTTTTGGGAGAGTGGCTGAATTTTGCAGGTTCTGAGCCAACAGTATACAGAATTACATGTGTCTTCAGCTGTGAGTGTTCTGCTGGCATCAGTGAGGATTCCCCCCGCTTTTCCCAAATATTGTCCATTAGAGGGCAAGGCTTTTGGATGTAGATAAAAGCACTGTTTTAACGCTTCTAAAAGAGTGTTTCTCACACACATAATTCAATAGAACTTACTAATGGGAATCTTGTATATTAGAATAGGCAAATCAGATTTATTATGACAATTTCAGTATTTATGCATTGTTAAAACTGATCTGTGCCCAATAATTTAATTTAAAACTTGTAATGATGGCTTTTTTGCAGGAAGTTTGGAGCGATGTGCATAGTCTAAACATAAAGCTGTAGATGATATATGTGAATGATAAAATGTTTTGAATAAAGAAAATAATTCCATCGCAATGCTGGGATAACTCAGTTGGTTGAGATTAAGACTCTTAATCTTAGGGTTGTAGGTTTGAGCCCACATTGGGCAAAATATTCCTGCATTTCAGGGGGTTGGACTAGATGGCCCTCCTGGTCCCTTCCAACTCAATGACAACATACATCCATGACTGTCCCTGTAGTATTCTATATTGCACTTTAGAGGTTGACTTTAAGTCTGAAATAGTATTGAGCACAACTATCAAAGCTATATGTTCATAGGCATAATTACGGTAAAGTGTGCTGCTGGACAAGAGGAGAGCTGGAGATTTGGTTTAGATGGGCACCAGTTGGATTTGTTATACAGTTCCTAGATTTCCAGTGCACTTTATAAATAGTAATATTTTTTATTAATGCTGCTGTACACAATGCCAGCCACAAATCCGGCTTTGTATAGGACTAATCCCTTTCCTAGAGGACTTGCAATCTAAAGGCCTTTTCACACATGATGACTTTTCTATGCATCTATCATGTTAGCATTGTGGGATGGGAACATGTGTGTGACAAATACATGTATACCTGTTTTGCTCTAAAAGGGGGGGGGGACAGTTTTTGATTGAATTTTCCAAGGATTGCTAAGAAAGTTAATCAGCAGCAGACAGCTTAGAGGGTGAGGTGCTGTCATGATTCAGGAAAAAATTGCAGAAGTGATATGTGTGTGTGTGTGCGTGGAGTGGTATGAATGATGTGATTGCACTGGTGGCTTGGATAGAACAGAAGAGACTGTTCCAGGTGTAGCAAGAATAACAGCAGAAGATACAAAGGTGAAAATTAGAGTAGGCAATTCAGGTGACTATTGGGTAAGGGGCTGAGAGCCTTGAATGTTAGATACAACACACAACAACCTTTCAACTTGAAGCAGATGCAGAAAGTAAAGGGTGTCATTCAACAAATAAGGGATACCATGAAAGCAGTAAGAGTCAAAAATAGAATTATCTTTCCCCTCCCTTGGATAGTAAGCACAGGTTGTTAACAAATCCTTTCTAGTGGCTCAAATCCTCTGGGTGATCCCACTACTCAGGGAAAGGAACCCTATCTCCATGCCCTGCAGGACACTGTGCTTACCCAGCCAAGATTTACATGTGTAGCTGACTTGCCTAAGTCATACACTTTTAAGCGCTTATCTGGAGACAGACAAGAGTTGAAAAGCATTTGATGATGGCTTTGTTTTCCATAATGTACAGCACACTACTTTTTTGTCACACTGCCATGGCTTAGTTAGACAGGGTTTACAGTATATGCTTTGAAATTATGCAAAACCCTGACTATCAGGGTAGAGTTGATTGGAGCAGCCTGCATTTAAATCCTATCAGAAGAGTTTGGACTCTTTTTAAGATGAAAAGGGATGCCATGAGTTAGCTGAAACATTCCACCTCCCATGGTGTGCCTCCCTATAGCCCATCATCTCTCAAAGTCATTTTCCCTCCCAGCTGCGCTGTGATACTGGAATGGAGCCTTGCTGGGAGAAAAGTTCCTTGAAGGGATGAGCTGGGTAAGCTAGGTTATGGGACCATGGAACAGTTCAGCTTCTCTTAGCTGAAAATTTATTTTCCTCTTAAAGTTGGACCTTCACTACAATAGAGTGGAGTGTGTGTGTTTGTGTGTGTATGTGCATGCACACACGCGCACGCGCGCACACACACACACACACACGGGGCTACTGCCTCTGCTCACCAAGCCCACCAATGAACCAACCACTCTTTCCTCACACCTGACCAAATCCCCCTCCCTTTACACCTCATCCACCCCCTCAGTTATCCCCTCATAGCTCACCCAAACCCGCTCCCCTCACAGCTTGTCTTGGAATCACTTCAGAGAGTGATTTGGCCTGTTGGTGGTCTTGTGAACTGCAGCATGACTACAGTCTTGCAGTTTTATTAAATAGGTGGGTGGGTGGGTGGGTGGGTGTGAAGTCCTGAATTTAACAAATGGGTCTGCCACTGTCCATTTGAGCCTTGGAGGCAAACACAGGATACGGGTTCCACAGTGAGCATTGATCTCTCTTTCAAATGATTGAGTGCTCTCTGAAAAACTCTCTAGTCTTACATTTTCCACTGTTTAGTCAGTGGTCCCTGATGAAATGTTTCTGTGCTGTTTTCTGGCCCCTCCCCCTCAACCATTTCCCGTCCTTCACTGCCTTTTCCCATTCTGAGCATGCATGCATTTAAAAAAAAAAAATCACAGGAGATGAACAAGATTAGATATCACAAGCCTCTAATAATCATGTTTCACAATGGGCAATATGCAGGCTTGTGCTTTTGAGGGTGGGAGGAGCACTTTCCATTGGGAGCCTTTTTAACAATAGAGGTCTTATTCAAGACTGATATTCAGCTATTCCAAAATTCTGTTAGAGGTCTTATGTAAAAGCTCTGTATTTATTTATTAATGCACACAGTCCTGAAGTAGTTTCCAAGGTAGTTTCACCACATATGTTGAAAGATCATGCAAGATGAGCTCCTAAAATTCCAGCATTCCTTCAGCATGCAGCAATAGGTGGAAATGGTCATGCTCATATCGTTTAGACTGACAGAAATGAAATGACTAGGTTGTAGTCTGATGAGAAGCAAAAAGCAGTAAGGGTATGATGATAGACACCACCCACCAAACATTTACTGTGCACATGACAAACTGCTCACTCCAAAAATGTGCTAACAAGCTTTCACACCAGTGGTGATTGTTGGCGTATAACAAGTTGTTTTTACTTGATGCATTTTCCTTGATAAGAGGAAATCCAGATTAAATGTAGCAAAAGAAGTATGAGCAGGCATTTTGATGGCAGCAGTGGCTTATGGGAGGTACAGAAAGCTTGTGTGCATGAGCAGTATGCCTCTGTCTGGAAGGACCAGTTATCAAATTTCCTTAGCAGATTTCCCATCAGTTCTGTTAGAAACCCTTTCCCCAAGAATTCCTGCAGATACGGTGCTCTATAAGTGAGACAGGTGAATCTCACTTATGCATTCAGCTTCAAGGTTTGCCTCAAAATATGGATATAGCAAAATGAACAATAAAAGATTTCAACAGTCATGTCAATATTCAACCTGTGAGGAATTATATTGGTGCTGTACTCCTCTCCCAGAAACTGCTGCTTTGTTCACTATAGTATATAAGAGAATAGCAGTAAACTTGACATTATTCAAGTGCCATTATCTAAAATTAATCACCAACATCCAGCAGTTTGTTGATTTCCCCAAATACCCTTTCCAGCCTTGATCTTCCATTCCAGCATGGCAATAAATTATTTGACTATTTTATTTAGGAATTCAAATAATCACAGCTTGTGTGTTGAGTGAAGAGGAGTGGGGGAAACCCTCAATGCAATGTCTGTCTGCAGGTCCACTGCATGAACCAGCACGTTTAGAGACTCATCTCACCTTCATACTGTTGACTGAGAGACAGGCAATGTGCATGCAGTAAATATAACAGCCCTCATAAACTGTGAATCTGTATTTAGAACTGTTGGAATGAATTGACGGTCTTGGCACTGCCATACTGCATGCTCTTGCTGTCAATTCATGGAGCCTTTTCCTCGTTTTACAGGCCTTGGCATCCACTTTCTTGTTACTTTTATTTATAACAGAAGATCTTTCATGTTGTGCCTTGAGCAGGAGGGGGATAAAAGCATTGCATCATTACCTAATTTGGAAATGGCTTTTAAATATGTTTTTAATGACCTGGTTCTATCTGTACCTGTTGGTTTTACTGTGAGTGCTTCCTTTCCCTTCTAACTTGTTTGCCTAGAGATAAGCTATAATGTTTGATGCAGCCATTTGAAACCAATCAAACTTAAATATTCTGCTGCTTTTCTGTCCCAATTGCCTGTGAAGTTTTGCTCCCCAAAGATTTTGTGTATGCCTTCTGTGACACAGCTGTTCTTTTCCCTCCCAATTGTGTTTGCGTAACAAGACCTTATCGAAGTGACACCAAAGAAGGATGTTCTGCTCATTATAGGGGATTGGAATGCTAAAGTAGGGAATCAAGAGATAAAAGGAACAACTGGCAAGTTTGGCCTTGGGGATCAAAACGAAGCAGGGCAAAGGCTAATAGAGTTCTGTCAAGAGAACAAGCTGGTCATCACAAACACGCTTTTCCAACAACACAAGAGACGACTCTACACATGGACATCCCCAGATGGGCAACATCGAAATCAGATTGATTATATTCTCTGCAGCCAAAGATGGAGAAGCTCTATACAGTCAGCAAAAACAAGACCTGGAGCTGACTGTGGCTCAGATCATCAGCTCCTTATAGCAAAATTCAAGCTTAAACTGAAGAAAGTAGGAAAAACCACTGGACAGGTAAGATACAATCTAAACCAAATCCCTTATGAATACACAGTGGAAGTGAGGAACAGGTTTAAGGATTTAGATTTGCTGGACAGAGTGCCTGAAGAACTATGGATGGAGGCTCGCAACATTATACAGGAGGCAGCAACTAAAACCATCCCAATGAAAAAGAAATGCAAGAAAGCAAAGTGGCTGTCCAACGAGGCCTTACAAATAGCGGAGGAGAGAAGGCAAGCAAAATGCGAGGGAGATAGTGAAAGATACAGGAAATTGAATGCAGATTTCCAAAGAACAGCAAGGAGAGACAAGAAGGCCTTCTTAAACGAGCAATGCAAAGAAATAGAGGAAAGCAACAGAATGGGAAGAACCAGAGATCTGTTCAAGAAAATCGGAAATATGAAAGGAACATTTCGTACAAAGATTACCATAATAAAGGACAAAAGTGGTAAAGATCTAACTGAAGCAGAAGACATCAAGAAGAGGTGGCAAGAATACACAGAGGAATTATACCAGAAATATATGGATGTCTCGTACACCCCAGGTAGTGTGATTGCTGACCTTGAGCCAGACATCCTGGAGAGTGAAGTCAAATGGGCCTTAGAAAGCACTGCAAATAACAAGGCCAGTGGAAGTGATGGTATTCCAGCTGAACTGTTTAAAATTTTAAAAGATGATGCTGTTAAGGTGCTACACTCAATATGCCAGCAAGTTTGGAAAACTCAGCAGTGGCCAGAGGATTGGAGAAGATCAGTCTACATTCCAATCCCAAAGAAAGGCAGTGCCAAAGAATGCTCCAACTACCGCACAATTTCACTCATTTCACATGCTAGCAAGGTTATGCTTAAAATTCTACAAGGAAGGCTCAAGCAGTATGTGGACCGAGAACTCCCAGAAGTGCAAGCTGGATTTAGAAGAGGCAGAGGAACCAGAGACCAAATTGCAAACATGCGCTGGATTATGGAGAAAGCCAGAGAGTTCCAGAAAGACATCTACTTCTGCTTCATTGACTATGCAAAAGCCTTTGACTGTGTTGACCACAGCAAACTATGGCAAGTTCTTAAAGAAATGGGAGTGCCTGATCACCTCATCTGTCTCCTGCGAAATCTCTATGTGGGACAAGAAGCTACAGTTAGAACTGGATATGGAACAACTGATTGGTTCCAAATTGGGAAAGGAGTACGGCAAGGCTGTATATTGTCTCCCTGCTTATTTAACTTATATGCAGAATTCATCATGCGAAAGGCTGGGCTGGATGAATCCCAAGCCGGAATTAAGATTGCCGGAAGAAATATCAACAACCTCAGATATGCAGATGACACAACCTTGATGGCAGAAAGTGAAGAGGAATTAAAGAACCTTTTAATGAGGGTGAAAGAGGAGAGCGCAAAATATGGTCTGAAGCTCAACATCAAAAAAACGAAGATCATGGCCACTGGGCCCATCACCTCCTGGCAAATAGATGGGGAAGAAATGGAGGCAGTGAGAGATTTTACTTTCTTGGGCTCCATGATCAGTGCAGATGGTGACAGCAGTCACGAAATTAAAAGACGCCTGCTCCTTGGGAGAAAGGCGATGGCAAACCTAGACAACATCTTAAAAAGCAGAGACATCACCTTGCCAACAAAGGTCCGTATAGTAAAAGCCATGGTTTTCCCAGTAGTGATGTATGGAAGTGAGAGCTGGACCATAAAGAAGGCTGATCGCCGAAGAATTGATGCTTTTGAATTATGGTGCTGGAGGAGACTCTTGAGAGTCCCATGGACTGCAAGAAGATCAAACCTCTCCATTCTGAAGGAAATCAGCCCTGAGTGCTCACTGGAAGGACAGATCGTGAAGCTGAGGCTCCAATACTTTGGCCACCTCATGAGAAGAGAGGACTCCCTGGAAAAGACCCTGATGTTGGGAAAGATGGAGGGCACAAGGAGAAGGGGACGACAGAGAATGAGATGGTTGGATGGTGTTCTTGAAGCTACTAGCATGAGTTTGATCAAACTGCGGGAGGCAGTGGAGGACAGAAGTGCCTGGCGTGCTCTGGTCCATGGGGTCACGAAGAGTCGGACACGACTAAACGACTAAACAACAACAAGACCACATTCTTCATCTGGATTGATTTACCAACAACTTACAACTTCTTGGTTTTACTAGACATGAATTGAGACCAGTGGGAATGACTTGCTTTTCAACTATTTTTGTATTGTGTGCTAAAAGGTAAAAAAATGTATTAAGATTTAACCAACCTTGTTAGCTCTACACCATAGCATCACTGCAGCCCAGGGGAGCTATAGGAACAACATGAACATAATAAACATAATAAACTCCTGAACCCTGGATGTCAAAGAAGATGGAAACTCTTTAAATATGAGGGGTAACTGGGAACCAAAGTCTCTGAAATAAGGAATCCATTGAGAACCACCACAGTTTTTGCTGAGAAAAGGAAGTATATTTCAAAGAACTAGAACTATATTTCTTCAGATGGAGTTATCTTCCAGAGAATTAGCATGCCTGTTTCTCTTGTTGCATGAAGGCTAGTGGGAAATGTTATCTGAAATAATAGCATCTTATATAAGCAATAATAGGCTCTAAGAGTGGAAAAGTACAAGATTCAAGGTTCATTACCTAGCTCTGTAGTATAAATAAAATCTCCTGCAGATACAAATAGTCTTAGTTTTGTAGGTCCACCATCTTCCTTTCAGCTGTACCTATTTAGCACCGATCTTCTCCCATCTTTGGCTATGCATCATCTTCAGAAAATCATATAGAATGCCTCTATGCATCTTAAGTCTGTCCCATGTACTTAGAACTAAAGAGGAGGGCTTTACTCCAGAGCATGTAGTGGGGTTCGTATATAGGCCGCAGCCCTGTCACATCTCTATTTAGAAATTAAACTCTGTCCACATCTTTCACAGTGTTCTGAGAGTGTGGTTTTTAAATATTTTAATTTTAAAGCTAATACTTAAGGTTGTTGTCATTCTGTAGCTAAATGTTGTACAGACCTCTGTACTTGTTCAGTTTCACCGCTACTGGCATTCCTTGTTACAAAGATCTCTGGGAAGGATCTAAACCAGAGACTTTGAATAAGTGCTTTTCATCAAAAGAAAAAATGCCAGAGTAGATGGGGAAATGGTCTGACTCAGAAGAAGCAGTATCTTGTACCTGTAGAAAGCTTTAGGTTGAAGAAGGAGGTCCACGGTTGTGCGCACTATAATGGTTTTGAGTAGCAATTGGAGATGGTTGACACCATTTTCAGAACAATCGAAATGTGTGTGGTGGGGTAGAATTGTGAAGAGTGTTGTGAGTGGAGCATCTGTGGACATGTCGTTAGAGGCAGCTGAAAAGCTTCAGGAAAATTGAGAAAACTTGACCACTGGGGTCGCCAGAGGTGTGATTAACATGCTCTATATTAATTTGAAAATATATTTCTTACAAAGTATGTTAAAAGTTTGTGTGCATGGGGTAGTTCCAGGATGCAAAGTAGTGGGTGCAAACAAATTATTTAATGCAAATCTCTTATATGCTAGTTGGCAGCTTACAAAATATCTAGGAATCGGTTGAGCCTCTACTTATATTATTATCTGAATAGATGGCATTGATGACTAGTTCAGAGAAAATATTTTCACATCAATATACCCTCACAATTTGCTTCAAGAGTCTGTTCTGTGATTGCAAAATGTTATTTCACAAGAATTATAGCTGTCATTGAGGCTAAGCATAACTCTCTTAGGCTACAGCTTTGTGGACAATAATATACTATATAGCCAAGCTGAAGAAACTCTCCTAAGAGAAGGCCTAAGAGAATTCTCCTAAGAGAATTTCGTTATTCAAAAGTGCTTATGACCTTCTTGATATTAGCTTAAGTGTGAAGATTCATTGGGTCGCTCCTCCCTCCTTATCCTTTACTTCCTTTGTCAATTATGTCGCAATTGTTTAATTATTTGGTTTAATAGGATGGATCAAAATAGCATTGGTATTGGATAAATTGCCACACCTATTTTTCTGTGTTCACACAGAGGCAAGCATTCTGAATTGTGTGTATGGGTTTTTGTTTGTTTCTTAAACTGTATAAGTTAACATGCCTGGAATAATGGGTACTAGTTTTCATAAAGGGCAAAGGGAGCCCCTGACCATTAGGTTCAGTCGTGGCCGACTCTGGGGTTGCGGCGCTCATCTCGCTTTATTGGCTGAGGGAGCCAGCGTACAGCTTCCGGGTCATGTGGCCAGCATGACTAAGCCGCTTCTGGCAAACCAGAGCAGTGCACGGAAACGCTGTTTATCTTCCCGCCAGAGTGGTACCTATTTATCTACTTGCACTTTGACGTGCTTTCGAACTGCTAGGTTGGCAGGCGCTGGAACCGAGCAATGGGAGCTCACCCCGTCGTGGGGATTCAAACTGCTGACCATATAATAATAATAATAATAATAATAATAATAATAATAATAATAATAATAAATTTATTATTTATACCCCACCCATCTGGCTGGGTTTCCCCAGCCACTCTGGGCGGCTTCCAACTGAATATTAAAAACAGTACAGCATCAGACATTAAAAACTTCCCTAAAGAAGGCTGCCTTCAGTTGTCTTCTAAAAGTAAAATAGTTGTTTATTGCTTTGACATGTGGTGGGAGGGCGTTCCACAGGGCAGGCGCCACTACCGAGAAGGCCCTCTGCCTGGTTCCCTGTAACCTTACTTCTTGCAATGAGGGAACCGCCAGAAGGCCCTCGGCGCTGGATCTCAGTGTCCGGGCTGAACGATGGGGGTGGAGACGCTCCTTCAGGTATACCTAGAATCATAGAATCATAGAGTTGGAAGAGACCACAAGGGCCATCGAGTACAACCCCCTGCCAAGCAGGAAACACCATCAGAGCACTTCTGACATATGGTTGTCAAGCCTCTGCTTAAAGACCTCCAAAGAAGGAGACTCCACCACACTCCTTGGCAGCAAATTCCACTGTCGAACAGCTCTTACTGTCAGGAAGTTCTTCCTAATGTTTAGGTGGAATCTTCTTTCTTGTAGTTTGGATCCATTGCTCCGTGTCCGCTTCTCTGGAGCAGCAGAAAACAACCTTTCTCCCTCCTCTATGTGACATCCTTTTATATATTTGAACATGGCTATCATATCACCCCTTAACCTCCTTTTCTTCAGGCTAAACATGCCCAGCTCCCTTAGCTGTTCCTCCTAAGGCATCGTTTCCAGGCCTTTGACCATTTTGGTTGCCCTCCTCTGGACACGTTCCAGTTTGTCAGTGTCCTTCTTGAACTGTGGTGCCCAGAACTGGACACAGTACTCCAGGTGATCGACAAGTCTTAGGCTCTGTGGTTTAGGCCACCCACGTCCCTACTAGTTTTCATAGGAACATGTGAATTTGCCTTATACTGAGTCTGACCATTAGTCCATCTTAGACCTTGGTGATATATCAATACATTGTCCAAAACCAGTTTGTAGGCCAGATCACGATAACGATTTCATAATTTTTGACCTGGAAATGTATCTCGAATCACGGCTCACTCCACTGGCAGCTGCCAGCACCATGCATTTCATTCCTGGGTGTTGTGTCAGTTTGCGCCCTGCAAGGCCACCCGATGCTTGCTCACATACTGTGTGTGCTCAACAAGAGCTGAGAACCCTGTTTTGTAGCTGCCTGGCTATTGCAGGGACAGAATGGAGGGAGCAGATTACAACTAGGGCTGGGTGATGTATCTCAACTGCTTCTTCTCCATCTTATTTCCTCCTTTCTCCATATTTCACACCTTGTGATATATCAGTATATCACGATATTTAGCTGGTGATGTATCATGATGAAAACCAGATATCACCCATCCCTAGCGTCTAGTTTGATGTTGTCTATACTGAATGGCAGTGGTTATCCAAGATTTCATACAGAGTTCTCTCCCATCCTTACCTGGAGATGCTGGGACTTGAACCTAGGACCCTCTGCATGCAGGGCATATGTTTTGCCACCGAGCTACAGCCCTTCATTTTAGTCTAAGCTTCCATGAAATTCTAAAGGAAGCCTTAGAGCTGAATTAAATATAGGTACTACTTCTAGCCATGCTACAGTCATGCTGAATGGGGTGAGAGGTTGACGATGTGGACTATGCTTTCTACTATATATAGCTGAATGGTAATTCCACCTGTAGCTGGTGTTTGTGGGTCTCTGCTCATCTTGGATTTGTTAAGGAGTGGAGAAGATGTGATTGTAAGTGCCGGCTTTAATTGTGTCCTCTGTTTGCTGTATTAAGCTGGAATACAATACGGTGGTGCTACTTGGCATGGTGCAGTGCCATGGCGGTACAGTTAACAGTATCGTGGTATCAATATGGAAATCATGTTGACTAAGCGAAAAGCTGTGCTTGTGTGGGCAGAGGCAGGAAGCAGTTTCTAGAAATAATGGTTCCAGATAAGAAGTGGAAACCAAATATATTTCTTGCTATTTCTGTGCAAGAGTAATTGGAACTCCTTATTACCGCATTTGTATTGGGCTTCTAAAACATTTACATGGGTGACTTACTTTAATGGCTGGAGCCGGTCTTGTTTAATGTCAACATAATGACATGGAAAACACACATTAGTGATAAACAGGTTTTATCCTGAAAATAGATGTGCAAATTTAAATATCTTCCTCCTTAAAAACAAACAAAAGAACCTCAGCTCTTTGGAAGAAAATATATTTGCTATTAGATTTTGAGGGAGAAGGGGCAGTAGCACAACTCTGCTTAGCCTAAAGGAAACCAGTTCTCTCTCTCTCTCTCTCTCTCTCTCTCTCTCTCTCTCTCTCTCCCCCCCCCCCCCGACCCCACTTCCAATGCATTAAGAGCGTGTGGAGGGATGGACCTCAGTGTAAAGAACTATGTACTTTACAGTACGACAGAACTTGTCCAGTTCCTGACGTGTGCTGGTGGCTTTCTTGGAACATGCATCCTTTCAGTGCCTAACTCAGGGTATTCTATCACAACTTCTGCATAGCTGTGTACTGGGTTAAGTGCTTGTGTTAGCTGGCTATTGGATAAAAACCATTAAGAATAAAATACTTAGATAAAGCAGCCTACACTTGGGTGCAATGTTGTCAGGCAGGCCTGTTTTATTTTTAAATAAATGGATGCAATCTTAAATGTACGTAGCACAGGCCCATAGCAGACACAACACTGGTAAGGAAAGAGACCAGCACAGAGCATTCAGGAGGTCTGAGGTGAAGCATGGTAATGAGGGGAGGGGGATGACATAGAGATTAGGAGTAGATGGCCTGAATGAGGAACTTGTGTGCCTGGTTTCTGAGTTTCACCATTTTTTGTGTGCTTTTCATACTTTTATTTGCAGCCACAGGCCCTGGATCTGTCCCCTTTCCCTCTTTGATAAATTGAAAGCTGGCTTTCTATTGCCAAATCTCAAACTTGCATGGTAAATCACAGGTGAAGTGTTAACTCCCAAGATGCTTCCCAGGCTGCCAGTTGACTAGGCAAGTGATCATTACAGTAAGTTTGTGTGGGTACCTGTGGTCTCAGCCATCCTCCTTCCTTTCTCATTGTGTGAACTGATGCAATCATGGTAGCCTTTCTCAGTGGAAGGAGGTATTTGTTTATGAACATTTTATTTTTTCTGCTTTATATGTGCACTGTGATCACCTACTACTAACTGAATCAGAAATGTAACAACCGGCAAACTTCCTAATCACATTTCTTGAATTAGTAACACTTGCCTATCAGTGTGTACATATCTGTATCATTATCTAGGCTCACAAACTAAAAATAGACTGTTACTTTGCACCATGTATACCTTGGAACTAAAGACAGAATGGAAGGCAGTACTACATGTCAGTGTTTTTAGCAGGACATAGTATTCCCAGTAGCTACGCTGCTTTCTGTACTTGGCAGCTTTACTAAATTCTTCATTTAATATATAGTTACTACTATGCAGTGTCTCTAGGCCAGCTTCACTACATTCTGTAAGTAGAAAGTCTTTAGTGATGTTACAAACCAACAAAGTAAAATGTAGAGTTGATTTTTTCCCCCAACGGATGTTAGCAGAAATTTCAGAAATTATTCCATTCACAATATTAAGCCGCCATCTGGAAACATCTTATGTAGATATTGTATATCAAAGTCTTCTACTCTTGTTTACTACCCTGCACAAAGATGCTTACGTGGAAGACTTCCCTCCCCTCTGCATAAGCAAGGCTTTTGTGCTCTCTTTTATTGAAAGTGTGTACAAAACCATAACTACAAGACAAAATCCAGGAGAATGCACATTTTTCACCTGAGATGTTGATGATGAAAAGTGGAAGCTGTGGCCAGTAATCTTTGGATAGTGTTGTTTTCCCTTGTGCAACACAGCTGTTTTCAGTTAGGAAGCAGAAATACAGATTCTGACTTCCTTTGAGCTGATTCACACATCGCTGTTTGGTATAAAAACATGCAGTGGAATGATGCATACATTTAAATGTTGGGTTTCCCCCCACAATAAATAAAAAACCAGTGATCAGAAAAGGAAGATGTGTGTTGGCACTCTGCATCTTCTAAAAAAGGGTGAATTAATGTCTGTTCATGACAACAGACTTATGATGAGCAGTGGCAAGTACCAGGTCAAAGGTATGTCCAGCAATACATGTTGGACTAGTGATGTACTGAGATATTCATAGAGGTTCTGAAGTCCTGAGGTGGCCCATTTGAGGCAGCCACAGCATAAATGTTGAAGTCCCCCAATACTTCTCTAGCACTACATCTGAGGCTACATCCACCAGCACAGTTAAGGAAGTTGTAATTCAGATGGGTGAATGGTACACTTTAAACATCCCCGTTCTGTCTTTCTGTCCCAACACGACAGAGAAACCCAGAAAGAGTGTGGATTGATCTTCTGGTGAGGGAGATTAATTTTTTTTATGGATGATAGTGACCTTCCCTGCCCTGGCCCTTCTTACCTGGACTGGGGCTATACAGGTGGCCTTATGCTAACCTTGGTTAGCATAGGGCAACCTAGCCCATCAGCCCCCACATCTATTATCAGCTTGTGGATAATAGATGTTCTATTCTGGTTAAACCTGGCATTTAGCAGCAGCAGCAAACTAGAGAGTCAGCTAACCCAGTGTTTCCCAACCACTGTTCCGCGGCACACTAGTGTGCCGCGAGATGTTGCCTGGTGTGCCGCGGGAAAAATTAAAAAATTCGAAAGATTTTTTTTTTAAAAGTCAAATTTTCGATTGGGGTGCCGTCACTAGATGACCCCTGGGGTTCCCTCCCTCCCTCCCTCTCTGCGCCTCCCTCCTCCTCCGGGGAGGCCCTTCCTGGCTCTCGGCCAAGGCTTGGCGGCTGCCACTCACTCACTCGCCCACCCGTCCCTCCATCCCTGCACCCGGCCTCTCCCCCTCCGTCCCCGGTGCGGGGGCTGCCGGGATCCGTAGTCCCATTGCCCTTGGGCTCCGCGCCCGTGCGGGGTGCGCGAACTACGTTTCCCAGCGTGGCCTGGCGGGCCGGGCGTTTTGTTTGAAGCGCTCTTCTCCCGGCCATGGAATGAGCGCAGCGGCGGCGGGCGGGCGGGCAGGGGCTCTTCCGCGCAGACCCCGCACAGCCTGCCTGTGCCCCCGCGGAGATCGGGCGGCAGGATGGAGCCCGGGGATCCCCGCAGAGGCGGAGCAGCGGAGGCGGAGGCAGCCCCCCAGGTAGGGCTGCGTCGGGGGTTTTTTTATTTTTGCAATGCTGCATCCGTGCCGGAGGGGACGCATCGGACTGCGGGGAGACCCCTTGGCGGGCGTGCAAGGCAATGCATGCGTGCAGGCGTTGCATGGAGTGCAATGCAATGCAATGGCAACGCGGCGCCCTGCATGCATGCATGCAACTTCCACCGGCGCTCCGGACTTGGCAGGTGAGGGGGGTCCCCAGTGGGCGGCAGAGAGAGCCGGGAGGGTGAAGGGGAGCCGGGGGGGAGCAGCGCTGCTCCCCGAGCCGAGCCCGGGGGGAAACTTTGGCGTCGTTGCGCTGGGTGTTGGAAGCGGAGGCTGGCGGGGGCCCCTCACCTGCAAAACCTGGTCGCCTCTCATATATTTCGTGCATTGCATTCATCGCCCGCTTTCTCCTCCAAGGAGCTCCCGGGGGCGTGCGTGGTTCTCCCCGTGTTATCCTCGCAACAACAGCCCTGCGAGGTGGGTCAGGCGAGTGGCCCAAGGGAGCACCCAGGGATTGTCCTGGCCAGGTGGGGTGATTTGAACCCTGCTCTCTGCCCGGTCTTCGTCCCCATTTAGCCCCCACATGTGCATGACTGTGCATGACTGAGGTTTTTCCCCCTCGTCTTGGCTATAGTGTGAGTCTGTGCTGTTAATTAATGGGGTTCTGCCTTCGGAGAAGATGAGCCAGCCCTCAAGGAGGTGATTATGTAATTTGCTAGCAATTCATGTCCCTCCCGGCGTGACGCTGCGCGCTGACGTCACGGGGCTGTAATGGTGGTGTGCCTCGAGATTTTTTTCATGAAACAAGTGTGCCTTTGCCCAAAAAAGGTTGGGAAACACTGAGCTAACCAATATCCTCAGATTCTGAGATTAAGTGGCTGAAACAAAAGGAGCAAGGACTGATGTTACAAGCCCCATCATACCTTTACCCACCTCCGTACCTCCCCCAGCCTGCTATCAAAGGGATTATAGCCTGATTCCCCTCATCCCCCTGTCCTTAACCCAGGCACATAATTCCCTTAAACCACCTCTGATCACAGTGATAGAACACAGACAAAGTAGACAGACATAACCATCTCAACCAGAAACCCACCCTAACACATGGGGTGTTGCATACTGATTCTGGAAGTGGTGGATCAGGTGTGCGCTCTTCAGAATTTTGGTACATCAGAATCCTCAAGCATACCTAATACAGGTATATAGTGAACATGACTTCTGGGATTTTTGCCTTGGGCAGATACAGAATTACTCAGAGTTTACCAGAAGGCACTAGTTATCTGCTTGACCTTTGGCACGATGCAGGTCATATCTTCTATAATCATTCCAGCATCAAAGGCTTTCAAGAGTGCTGAAGTAAACACCACGGTGGCAGAGTCCACCAGTCCCTTTAAGAGGATTGAGTTGCATGATCCTGGCAGAGTCCCTGTTAAATAGCACCCTGTAATGTAAGTTTTGGATTTATTGGTTGTGCAGTTGAAACTCAGCATTCCACAATGATTTGCAGTTTTAGCTAGCTAGTAAGCAAGAGGTCACAACTGCAGCTGGGGTTGGTTGATGGCAATGATGGAAGAATCCAGTGAATGATGCAACATCCCTTAAACAAAGGAATATGCATGCTGCGGTTCTGAAAGAGCCACCAACAAGCCGTCCACTTGTAACCTTGGCTGAATAACTCTGGCCTATCATGCAGAGCTGATGTAAGACATACTGAGATATTAATGTGAGGTGATGGGAACACTTAAAAGTGCAGTATAGTTTTGAAGTTACAGTCATACCTCGGGTTGAAGTAGCTTTAGGTTAAGCATTTTCGGGTTGCACTCCACGGTGACCCAGAAGTAACGGAGTACGTTACTTCCGGGTTTCGTCGCTCGCGCATGCACAGATGCTCAAAATGATGTCACGCGCATGGCGGAAGCAGTGAATCACGACCCGCACATGTGCGGACGCAGGTTACGTTCGCTTCAGAATTCGAACGGGGTTCTGGAACAGATCCCCGTTTGCATCCAGAAGTAACACTGTATATTGTAATTATCCCATTCACGCTACTGAGTGAAATGGCAAGAGCACAAGTCTAAACCTCATGCATTCTTCCTGTGCGGGGCATGGAAAGGTGGGGCTTGGATCAATGGGTCTCTGCAGGTAAGCAGTGCCTGCAAAGCACCTTGCACAGCACTTTTCAAATGCCCAGCAGTCAGCTTATTGTTGCTGCTTGCGAAACCCTGTGCTTGGTGCTTTCCTTTATTTATTTATTTAAATTTTCATTTGATTTTTTTTGTTGAGCTTGGTGCTTTCCAAGTGCCAAGCCCAGAGCTTTCAAAGCCACTGCCCAAGGATCTTTGCAAGCTTCCTCTGGAAACGGGCATTTGGCGGGGAGTGAGAGGCAATCCTGGAAGCAGATTAAATTTAAAGCACTTTCAAGATAAACCACTTCTCTGTAGAAGGGGAAATGCTCCAGTTTTAGGATTTTTTATATTTTAGTACCTGGGATTCAGTGCCACAAGGCGGGTGGCATTAGTTTAGATAGCTTGGAGAAGTTAGTATTAGTTGGAATTGCTTTAGATGTCCCTAGTGTAATAGCTGCAACATGAAAACAGTGTGATATTAAGCAAAGAGAAAGCCAACTGGAATAAAGATCCCCAATGTGACAAAATTATTATACAGTGTGTATTTCAAACTTTTCAGTCTTACAAGTCAAACAAAAAATTGTCCTGCACTGCCTTTGCACATGCAAATTCCACCCTAAAATTTCTGTAATCCCAAGCACTGCAGCATAATAGGAGCCAGTGTGAACCCTGGTGCTAGTATAAAAGTAATATTCAGGATCTTGTAGCTGGAACCTGCTCAGCAAGACACAGTTAAGACTGAATAAACAGTTCCACTTTTTCGTAATGTTAAATTGAATGCCACACAAACTGACTCTTGGATTCTCATAAACCTATAATTTGACTACGATGGACAGCTTGAAACAGTTTGCTCTCAAATTAGGACTGTAAAAGAACTACTTATAGTGACACTGCTTCTGTTGATTTGTTTAACTCTCCCAAACAAGTAGTGCCGCTGTGGTCCTCAACAGTTTTTTGAAATAGGTGTAAAACATTTTTAGCAAACCTGAACCACTTCATATTCCATGTACATCTCCATGTCCAGTATATCTGAAGGAGCGTCTCCTCCCCCATCGTTCTGCCCGGACACTGAGGTCCAGCTCCGAGGGCCTTCTGGCGGTTCCCTCATTGCGAGAAGTGAGGTTACAGGGAACCAGGCAGAGGGCCTTCTCGGTAGTGGCGCCCGCCCTGTAGAACGCCCTCCCATCAGATGTCAAAGCGATAAACATCTACCTGACATTCAGAAGACATCTGAAGGCAGCCCTGTTCAGGGAAGTTTTTAATATGTGACATTTTAGTGTATCTTTCATCTTTGTTGGAAGCCGCCCAGAGTGGCTGGGGAAATCCAGCCAGATGGGCGGGGTAGAAATAAATTATTATTATTATTATTATTATTATTATTATTATTATTATTATTTACTGTGGAACAATTATGCGGTCAGTAGTCGTAGTGTTTAATCTCTCTCTCTGTCTGTCTACTAACCCACAGGGTCTGATATACCCCTGTTAAAGTGAATGAGAAACTGAAATGACCAAATGCCTAAGCTAACTGAGGTCAATTCTATCGCAAGCCACTTCACAAAATAAAATAGAGAAAATAACATAGCATTTTAATTGTATCATAAATTATAGTTTTATTTGTTTATACCACTTAAAGAGAACTGGAATAGATTTCTGTCTTCATTTTTTTTTTAAAGAAAAGGTACATTCCTGTGTACAAAAATAAATTAATTATAAAGCACTGCAGTGGTCTGTTGCACTTCTGTAGTAAATTTAATTAGTGTGCAAAAGGAACAGCAATTTTAGGTATTCTTCATTTTAGTTATTGACTAGAATTATGGAACATACCTTCAAATTGACCACAGAGAGGGGTGCACAAAGGAAAAATGGAAAGAAGGACTTTCTCCTCTCAGGGCAATTTCCAGCACTGAACATTATCTGTCATTGAATTGTTATGTCCAAGTGGTTATTGTTTGTTTTGTTGAACCTGCTCTAGACACTAATGTGCAAAGAAAATACTGGAAGTAGACATTAAATGCTGGTGCATTATCCCATTGTTCCTTTTTAAAGCATGAAAAGCGACTTCTGGAGGGGCAGCTAGGCATAACTCACTTATCCCAGAGCCCAGACTGCATATATTAATGTTGGAGAAAATGTGTTATTTCTTGTGGAAAAATCTGTGATTGCTTTTGTAAACAGCATGTGGTTACATGAGACTCATGAGCACATGAGCTGAGGATCAGTACTCCCTTATTCCTCCCATTGACTGCCACCACTAGCTCCACCCACTTTTAATATATTTTTAGACCTTTGTGTTTCCAAATTTTAAAAGTGCCATTGAGGAAATGCTCTTCATGGCTGTGTTTAGAGCTGCTATGTTTTGCAGCTTTCCCCACAGCTTCCTATAGTGCTGTCTTCCCTCTCCCTCTCTGCTGAAGCAGCAGGCAGCTTCATAATATGTTAGGAGAGGCAGCAGGACAGTTACCTCTCTTCAACAAGGCTGCTGCCTTGCCTCATAATATGGAAGCTTGGTATCAAGCCATGGCGGACTGATGGAAGTAGAAGAAGGGGCCATAGCTCATTGGCACACCATGTGCCTTGCAGGCAAAGGATCACAGGTTCAATCCTTCCTCAGCATCTCAAGCAAGGGGATAGGAATTGTCCCCTGCATGAAAACCTGGAGCCGCTGTCTGTCTGTAAAAAATAACAACCACTAAGCTAGATGGGACGCGGGTGGCGCTGTGGGTTAAACCACAGAGCCTAGGACTTAATGATCAGAAGGTCGGCGGTTCGAATCCCTGTGACGGGGTGAGCTCCCGTTGCTCGGTCCCTGCTCCTGCCAACCTAGCAGTTCAAAAGCACATCAAGGTGCAAGTAGATAAATAGGTACCACTCCTGCGGGAAGGTAAACGGCGTTTCCATGCGCTGCTCTGGTTTGCCAGAAGCGGCTTAGTCATGCCGGCCACATGACCCAGAAGCTATCTGTGGACAAACGCCAGCTCCCTCGGCCAGTAAAGCAAGATGAGCGCCGCAACCCCAGAGTCGTCCGCGACTGGACCTAAAGGTCAGGGGTCCCTTTACCTTTACTAATGTAGATGGACCAGTTGGCTGCCTCAGTATAAGACAGTTTCTGGTGTTTCTAAATACTGCCAAAAATACTTCAGTGTGACATTAACAATGGGTGCTCAGTACTTCTACAAAAAATGCAGCACAACAAATTAGTATTGGTAATTTTGTGGGGAACATCTCAAGCTGCATAGGCAAATTTACCTGTTGATTTTCAGTGGAGGGAAGAAAGGAAGAATGGGCGAAGGAACATATTAATGGAGAGTCCAGAGTCCAGAAAGCAATTTACAAATAATTCATAAGTGGTGTTGCTATAAAACAGCTGTGTCTGGAAAATGTCTTTGAAAAACTGGGTCTGAGTGAAAAATACGGCCGATTACTGAGCTTGCCAAAAGCCCCCTAAAGGAAATCACGTTTTGTAGAAGAGACTGTCCACCTGTTGCAGTTGTTTAATATCAAGTTATTTACAGTAATAACAAACTCTCATGGTATTTCAGGAACCTCTCCAGATTAATTCACACTTAGAAACATAAGTGACTTTGAATTGCAAAGGAGGTGTGAAATTCACCATAACCAGTCATCAGTCTTACCTCTTGTCAGTCTCTTTTCATTATAACCTAACAATGGGAAAGGAGCCTTACACTTACTGTAGTACCAGTTACAGATAGGTAGCCGTGTTGGTCTGCCATAGTCAAAATAAAAAAAAATTCCTTCCTGTAGCACCTTAAAGACCAACTAAGTTAGTTCTTGGTATGAGCTTTCGTGTGCATGCATTTTCGTGTGTATCTGAAGAAGTGTGCATGCACACGAAAGCTCATACCAAGAACTAACTTAGTTGGTCTTTAAGGTGCTACAGGAAGGAAATTTTTTTTATTTTGACTTACTGTAGTAGTAATTCTTTGCTGTACTAGTAATTGTTCACATTTACTGCACTAGTTTGCTGTTTCATTGCAGCCCAGTTGTCACACTGAAAGCTGTTTAATAAGCCTTTCACATGACAGCTGTGTTTAAAAGGTTAATAAGCTTCACAGTACAGGAAAAATTCAGAAGTGGCGGGAAAGTGATATAAGTTTATGTCTATTCTTCTTGTTGTTATTATTTTTACTGAGACTGAAAATTGAGAAAAGCTAATAACCTGAAGGAAGGTCCTGAATACTTTGGAACCAGGTTATTGGAAGGAATACCCTCTCCCACTTGAACCTGCCTGTGTTGTGCGTGTCATCGGGGACCTTGTTTCATTTCTCATTGACTTCAGAGGCTCATCTGATGGGAATGTGGGACAGACATTTTAAATTGTGGAGTCCATATTGTGTCACTTCCTCCCCTGGGAGGCCTGATAGACTCCTTTCTTAATGCCTTTTTGATGAGGTGTAAAAGAGAAAGGCCAGGCCTAAATGAATCACAGCAATTAATAAAAAGCGGACCAAAGCAAGAAATGTTTTTAAAGTATTTTTCTTAAAAATTGCCAGGGATGGGCAACATGTATGTCTTGAGGTGTGGAGCCACCACCCAAAGAACCCTGTTTCTGTTATCTTTCAACCTAATATATATAAGCAGGGCTTCGGTAGCTGATTCTAAGGCATGAGCAGGCTCATTCAGGTGGTCCTTCAGATAACATGGTCCCTAACCATGTAGAGTTTTAAGGGTCAAAACCAATGCTATAATTCAGGCCCAGAAACAAAGCAAAGGGGACTTTGTATGGCTTTTAAAAAGAAAAAGAAAAAAGGATTCCAATTAAGGACCAAAAGAACCAGGCCTTTCCAATGAGTAAAATATTTGTTTCCTGACTAGCTGATAATTTTTGCAGGATTGCTATGCCAAATACATATTTATTTAGTCATCAAAAGGGAAATGAATTGTGGATGCTACAATGAAAGGGGACAATTAAATCCTATGCAGCCATAGTAGGTGCCTGTTTGGGAAACCATATAAAAGCTGTATTAGTCATGGCTTAGTGACGTTGTCATAATTGTGTGCCGGGAAAATCCATATGCCTTTTGGTCTTTAGCATTAATATATGTATCATAGTGAAGTATCATGCCATCCTGATTGCAATCCTTATAATTAGCCCATGGTATTTATCTAAGTTGCATCTAGACAGAAATTGTATTAATTACTGGCTGAGACTATCCCTCCTCCTGCATGGCCTTGCTCCCTTAACTATTAAAGACAGTTTCCAAACGACTGGAAATGTGCAATGATAAACATAACAACAACTCTAGGCTTCACCCCACAGATCCTATGTAACATGGGGGTATGAAGAAGCAAAAACGCACACCATCCAACAGTGTGTGGAAGATACCAAACTCCAAGCAGATCTTGCCAGGTCCCTGGAAATTTGAATCAGTGAAACTAGAAGACACCTCGTCTCCCAGATGCCATCATAGCTGTCGACTTTTCCCTTTTCTTGCGAGGAATCCTATTCAGAATAAGGGAATTTCCCTTAAAAAAAGGGAAACGTTGAAACTATAGATGCCATATATAACCAACCTTGAAATTCCAAAACAGTGAAGGGCTTTCACTGCTGCCAGGCCATCCCTTTAGCCATCCAGGAAGGTCACTTTCGGAAGACACCTAGTGCCCATGTGGCTCTGGGCAACTGGAAACAACAGAACATGTCTTTTTTCACTGCCAATACTATACAGATACAGGGTACCTCGGGATACGAACAGGATCCATTCCGGAACCCCATTCACATCCTGAACAGAACGTAAGATGCGACAGCGTGTCTGCGCGTGCGCGGGTCGCGTTTCGTCGCTTCCGCGCATGCACGTGACGTCATTTTGACCATCTGCGCATGCATGAGCAGCAAAACCCGGAAGTAACGAGTTCCGTTACTTCCGGGTTGCCACGGAGTGTAACCCGAAAATACTTATCCTGAAGCATATTTATCCCGAGGTATGAATGTATATGGAAGGGATGCGGGTGGCGCTGTGGGTAAAACCTCAGTGCCTAGCTCCCGTCTTTCGGTCCCAGCTCCTGCCCACCTAGCAGTTCGAAAGCACTCTTAAGTGCAAGTAGATAAATAGGTACCACTTTATAGTGGGAAGGTAAACGGCGTTTCCGTGTGCTGCACTGGTGCTGGCTCGCCAGAGCAGCTTTGTCATGCTGGCCATGTGACCCGGAAGTGTCTCCGGACAGCGCTGGCCCCCGGCCTCTTAAGTGAGATGGGCGCACAACCCTAGAGTCGGACACGACTGGCCCGTACGGGCAGGGGTACCTTTACCTTTACCTTATGAATGTATATGAGCTAGGTTCATCTTGCCTATACATAAATTCCCAGGTTACACAGAACAACTTTATACCTCCCTGCTACTTCAAGATAAAAACCCAGATGTTACATACTCAGTTGCTAGATTCTGCGCTACAATGATGGATTTTCGTCGAAGGATGGTTTGTGCCACAAACTAGGCCCCAAATGCAAGGCCTGTGCCCTTCACTCTCCCTCCCTTATAGTCGCTTTTAACTGTTTGTCCCTGTTTCTATCTTTTTAAGTACCGGTATGTATGATACCTTTACCTTTACCTTTATGTATGATATTTTAATTACTAGTTTTTATTCCTTACTTGTTTTAAGTCTTAAGTGTTCAGTTTATTCGTAGGTTTTATCTTATGCTGGTCTATGACCGAAATAAAGAATCATAGAATCATAGAATCATAGAGTTGGAAGAGACCACAAGGGCCATCGAGTCCAACCCCCTGCCAAGCAGGAAACACCATCAGAGCACTCCTGACATATGGTTGTCAAGCCTCTGCTTAAAGACCTCCAAAGTAGGAGACTCCACCACACTCCTTGGCAGCAAATTCCACTGTCGAACAGCTCTTACTGTCAGGAAGTTCTTCCTAATGTTTAGGTGGAATCTTCTTTCTTGTAGTTTGGATCCATTGCTCCGTGTCCGCTTCTCTGGAGCAGCAGAAAACAACCTTTCTCCCTCCTCTATGTGACATCCTTTTATATATTTGAACATGGCTATCATATCACCCCTTAACCTCCTCTTCTCCAGGCTAAACATGCCCAGCTCCCTTAGCCGTTCCTCATAAGGCATCGTTTCCAGGCCTTTGACCATTTTGGTTGCCCTCTTCTGGACACGTTCCAGTTTGTCAGTGTCCTTCTTGAATTGTGGTGCCCAGAACTGGACACAGTACTCCAGGTGTGGTCTGACCAGAGCAGAATACAGTGGCACTATTACTTCCCTTGATCTAGATGCTATACTCCTATTGATGCAGCCCAGAATTGCATTGGCTTTTTTAGCTGCCGCGTCACACTGTTGGCTCATGTCAAGTTTGTGGTCAACCAAGACTCCTAGATCCTTTTCACATGTACTGCTCTCAAGCCAGGTGTCACCCATCTTGTATTTGTGCCTCTCATTTTTTTTTGCCCAAGTGCAATACTTTACATTTCTCCCTGTTAAAATTCATCTTGTTTGTTTTTGCCCAGTTAAGTATACTAAAGTATACTACTGGGGCCAGGAAAGTTGCTATCTTGACTTCCTGCTAACTTGGAATGCAGAAAGGTGATTCTTGGATGCAGAGTAGATTTCTTGAGTGTTACAGAAACCTATTAGCAGTGTGTGTGTGTGTGTGTGTGTGTCTTGGCATGCAGCTAACCCATTGCCAGTTGTTTGCTGCAAGTGTATGTATCATTCCACTCCCATCACTCCTTTAAAGATTTTCATGGAAGATGCTCCTATGTTACCTTGGGTGGAGTTTTGGAGGCGGCCCGTGAGCTTCTCCAGTTTTAATGCAAGGATTATAAACTATTTAAAATGCTTGTTCATAAGATATTTCAGTAAGAGACTTGAACCCACAACCCTAAGACTTAGAGTCTTACGCTCTAGCAGATTCACCTATTACAGGAAAAGAAGCAGCAGGCCCTGTAGTAAGAGCATTTGAAGGCTTTGTAGATAGCTTTGATCTTGGTCGTGAAAACCTTCCTGTTATCTCTAATGCAATCTGTTTTGATCATGATAGAGAACAAAATTTTACCAGGACCAATATGGCCCAAGGGAAGGGTAAGTGACCTGGAGGTGCTAGAACCAGAACCAGAACTACTTATTAAAGAAGTTGATTAATTGTGCCCTTCCTGGAAGAAGAGAATAGTTGTGTTGTGAGAGTTGGGCCTTTTAAAAAAACACCACCTTAAGTCAAAGCAACATGAATAAGGTGGTTTACAAAGAGTGTCTTCTGATGTTATCTGAAGTACATTTCTACTACATAAGTTCCCCTTCTATTACTTTAAAGCATTGCCAGTCAAATGCAGAAGTCAACTGTGGTCCAATTGATGGCATTTTGGGGAATGTCTGATTGTTCAGGGAATGTCTGATTACTGGACTCACCACAAGCGAGGCCCTGCTTCCTGAAATTGTTAAGGACAGTGTACTAGTGATCTGAAAGGCTCCTACTTTAATGTAGTTCATATCAGCAACAATTAATCAAAGTTTCTGTGGTGCTCTACGTTGACCCAGCTCCTGGGTAGTGTGTTGGCCCTAGAATGGCAGGGCTGGAAGCTGAGAACTTAGGCCAATAACTTTGGTTTTCTTGCACCCAGTGAACCAGCTCAAAGTCTGTTAATGGATGCCAGACTTTGCAAGTGCTAGCTTCAAATGCAAATTTCAATATATCTGGTGGTGGTTGAGGAAACATTGTGCTCTGTGGGACCTGAATGTTACACCCTGTGTATTTAAACATTACTTGGTATCATATTGCCCAGTAACTGAGAGAAAGTGTTCCTTAATTCCAAAATGAGATAGGGCTTTGGTTTTGTGGAGCTGAAAGAGCTCAACAATTGAGAACAGATGCCCCAATTCCTGGCGGAGGCAGTTTGTTTTGCAGTGTGTCTTTTGCAGAAAGATAGTTTCCATACATTTAATCATATCTTTCGGAAAAAAGGATATTTTTTTCCTGTTCAGATTTACAACATTTATTTGGTGTGACCTTTGTGCTATGCTTAAAAAGTAATAATTCAATGTTTGTCCTAGGTCAGAGGTATGATGGATCCAACTAAAATATGCTTAGATTAGTAGTAGCCATCTTGCCTGTCTTCTATCAGGCTTCTTGGTTGTCTGTCGACACAAACTGATAGCATGGTCAGGAGGGATTGAAGTGAGTTAAATTGATATATAGTAGTATGTATATTGTACTGAAAAATAGAGCAGAGTTCTAGAATCTAGATGAAGAATAAGCAGGTGCTTTTTAATGCCATTGAAAGATGGTGCTCTCCATTGACTTACCTGCAAAACAAAAAAGGGGAGAGAGTACTCATGAGAGATGATCCGTACACAATGCATTAATTCCTTTGTTATAATACTTGTTTGAATTTTGTGCTGCTTTTGGAAAGTATTATCATCAAGATGCAGGTAGAAGACTGAAGACTACTTTGTCTTATCAGTGGGTTGCAATAAAGATTTTAATTAAAATTTGCAAAAACATGGGTCTGAAAAGGTCTTCAGATTCCTAGATGCCAGTGTTTTAAATATTTGGGATGAACTTGGTGAAATGAGTCTTGTGTGTATGTGTATACGCAATATGCATACACACAAGCACATGCATGCACACCACATATGTACAGCACACACACAAATACAAACAGCTACAGGATGTTGCCTGAACATTGTCAAAACCTGCTAGCTTGCTGTAGCTTGGCAGCCATGGATATTATGAGAAACCTAAGTCAAATTCAGAGCAGGCTAAGGTAGTAGCATGGGTGACATACCACACATTTTCTACATTACCTACAAATCTTGATTAATTAGCAGTTGGGATTCTTTAGTTGTGGTCCTTGCTTTGCAGGGAATTGCACTAGATGACCACTGGGGTTCCTTCCAACTCTACAATTTTATGATTCTGTGGTTATGTAAGGTAAAATCGGGAAAACCCCTCAAATGCCAGCCTTTACAGAGGCGTGCTGTACTGTTTCCTTATCATTACAAAAATCCTATTTTAAAATACTTATCAGATGAATAGTGAATCTGAGAGATGCTTCAATTCATTGGCATTAGTTTTCTTTTTAGCTGTTAAGTAGCAGTGATCTGAAATGGGAAAGTCTTCCTTCCCTCGCCCCCATAGCAAAGACCCCCCCCCCATGTGTAAATGCAGTTTCTTATTGAAAATTCTTCTAAATTATGTTGTATGCTGCTGGGAATAATGTACCATGTGGTTAGCATTATCTCTATGCTCATACAAGTTCCTGAGAAGCTGTACTGAAATGACACCTTCTGTTTAATGAATCCCATTCGGGTGTGGTGGATTGTTTGCAGAGTGCCACGCCTCACTTTTTAATGTATGTTGCTTACGTCAATAGATGAGAGTTAAAAGCTAGAGTAAATTTCCAAACTCAAAGCAGAGTGTGAGATTACCAAACTGTCTTGGCAGCCGTTGGATATTAAATCAAACTTAAATATTTTTGGGTTGCAGGTGGCTCAATGTCGCAGTTTCAGAACTCGTGGGAATTATACCAGCAGAGTATACAAAATGACCTGGATATTGGTAAAGTATATCACTCCTTTTCAAACTATTTATTCGATTTTATTAAGTTTGTCTCTTTCCCTCGGTCAGCGAAGGGAGAATTGTGTGTTATTAAAATTATGTCATCTTGGCTTTTAAAAAAAATCCGAAGAAAACAAAATAAAAAATAATGTGCTCCTTGAGGCTTGTCTGAACTATCCACTTCTCACATGCATTTTGTCTTGTTTCTCTGCAGATTATGTTGGGTTGGTATCTGATTAAAAAGTAGTGGCATTTCAGATGGGACTAGCTATTTGTTGAAGTAGAAGTGTGCAAGCTTTCAAGTTACATTAATGCTTTTCTAGCAAAGAGACTGACCTAAGGACCAGCATGTCTTCAGTCTTGCCTCTGCTACGAATTCAGGTCACATCCACACCATACATTTAAAGTCCCAAATGATTTCCTCCTAAGAATTATCAGAACTATAGTTTGTTAAGGGTGCTGGGAATTGTAGCTCTCTGAGTGGTCAACTACAGATCCCAGGATTCTTTGGGGAAAGCAGTGCACTTTAAATGGTGTGGTGACCTCTATCTCCTATGACCTGGCATCCCTTTCTCTCTTTCTCTGTCTCTCTTTTGGCATTGGCCATTCATCTGCAAAATGCAGACAACAACTTTGACATGCCTTAACATTTGTTTTGTTATAATCCTAACTGCAGCACTGTAATCAGAATGCTTTGAATACCCTCTGACGTGCTATATAAAAAGTAAACGTTGTTAACATGTGTATCCTTGTTAGGAAGACTGGTGAATCTTGAAGAAGTTATCCATTCCCCACCTTGCTATTCTGCAGAATATCTGTGGAGGATGGGGGGTGGTAATTGAAGTTTATCTTACTTTGGGAGGCAGCTGAGGCAACAGGTTTGGGGATGGGGGAATTGAATTTTGTCCTGATTTATTACATCATGGCTGCTGTTGGGATGGGTTTGGCTACAAATCTAAATACATAGTGTAGTGTTGGTTTCTTATGCAAGTATTTAGTCACATCTCAAACAGGCATGTATGAACACCTATCAGTGAGTAGAGTATTCAAAGTTATTGTTCAGACTCCAAAATCAAGTTACCTATTTGATCATTTAAATAACTGGAAATTTGCAGCTGATCAGTTTACAATGTGTGCTGAAAAACTTACAAATTGGGCTGCTGCCCGTTTGAAATGATTATTTGTCTATATTGGTAACCAGCTTTGCTCTTTCTAGTAGAGCATGAATTCACCTTCCATCTTCCAGATGTATTTCTACACTAGCAATTTACCGGTTCAGTAAGACACCAAATGGATATGCTCCTTTTGTAGATTTTGTTGGCTCCTTTTGTATTTGCTGCCAATATTTAATCAACCCTTAATCAACCCTGAGGAGATAAAACAAAAATATGAGATATTAGCAAAAGCTAATAACAATTTGGAATATTAATCTGTCATCCTGGGTTATATGACTGGCATGGCTTCCACAAGGAACCTATTGCAGTACACCAGAAAAGCCATTTAACATTCTGAGGTGATATTTGAGCTGTTTTATAGCCTTTGTTGGGACACAGGTGGCGCTGTGGGTTAAACCACAAAGCCTAGGACTTGCCGATCAGAAGGTCGGCGGTTTGAATCCATGCGGCAGGGTGAGCTCCCGTTGCTTGGTCCCTGCTGCTGCCAACCTAGCAGTTCGAAAGGACGTCAAGTGCAAGTAGATAAATAGGTACCGCTCTGGCGGGAAGGTAAACGGCATTTCCGTGCGCTGCTCTGGTTCACCAGAAGCGGCTTAGTCATGCTGGCCACATGACCCGGAAGCTGTACACCGGCTCCCTCAGCCAATAAACCGAGATGAGCGCCGCAACTCCAAAGTCGGTCACAACTGGACCTAATGGTCAAGGGTCCCTTTACCTATATAGCCTTTGTTGGGCTAGTTTCAGTTATCTGAATGAAAAAATATATAGCCAGCTCAAAGAGCTGTGCCCCTTTAAGGCTTTAATATCTCATGTTCCATTTATTAAGTAAAATGACTGTAGCAGTCTGTTTTGTTTCTACCCAGCTAACAAAGCACTATCTGACAATCACATTTTGGTTGCAAAATATAATTGTTTCTCTGTCAGTAGTGAAAGCAAACAAGTGATAAATATCATGTTTTAGAAAGTCCCCCTCTTAGCCACCAGCACGGTAACTAAGCAACACTCCTTCCTGCTATCTGAGCATTGTTAAATTTATGAAAGAGGAAAGATAACTTTATTGAATGTTAACGTGCTGTTTCAGATATTAAGTCTAAGTTTTAAATGGAAATAGTGACATTCAAAGGTCAACAGCCCATCATTGATTAGTACAAACTTAGACATGCAGTTAACATAGTAACTAATAAGTGCACTTCCTATTTGGGCAGACTGTCAATGTTTGCCTTACTTGCCAGGGAGTCAGGTTATGTCTGTAGTCAAGAATAAATCTGAATTTCCATTTAAAGTGGAAAAGGGAACTGTTGATTCAGTAAGTTCATCCATTTCTTCTTCTTTTAAATACAGTTTTAAATTCCTCTTAGCCAGACCCAATCAGCAGAAAACTGAATGTAATAAAGGAAGAATAATAGGCTTAAAAGTAAGAATGTGAAGCCCCTGAAATGCATGTCATAGTATAAAGGGTTGTTGCAACTAGATTCTTCTTTCTCAGACTACATGTGATGGTAGCAAACCCACTTGTTTAAAACTGGGTCTGCCCCAACCATGTACAAAGTGGGAGGTGGAAAACCATTTTTAGACCAAAAGAAATTCACTGAAACCTCAGGGCTTATCTCCTCACAGTCAGAGTCTGTCACCCAGGTGTTTTTCTCCATAGTTCCGGAACTGAAAAGCACAAAGTAAGAGTTTAGCTCTTCTCGCTGGCTCTTAACATTCGGAATCCTCCATATATTTTATGTGTGATTGGGCCAGATCTGTGTCTGATTAAACAATTCTGCTAGGGTCACATCATCATTGGAATTCCATCCTTGCATATAGGCACATTTTACCAGCTGAGCATGCCATCCACAAGAGCCTGCTGGGTCAGGCCAATGCCTATTTAGTCCAAGATCCTTTTCTCACAGCCACCAACCATATGCTTGTGGGAAGCCTGCAAGCACATCCTCTTTGCTCTCGCAAAAGAAAAAAAAATTTAATTATACCTGCTGACAGTGACTGTGTCAGATAATGCTATAAAAATTAGTTTCTCTGCATAAAACATATCTGACTAAGCATACAACATTACCTTGTAAACATAAAACATTAGAAAGTAAATAGGAAATTTAAATTACAAGTTTCATCAAGTCCTGATTCATGCTTAGACATCAGCTGCCAACTTGCTCCTTGACCTCTGATGTAGCCCTCACATTTCTCATATGAATACACCCTGCCTGCTGCCTCTGTGACTCTGTTTCACATACCTCTCTAAAGTCTGAGCATGGCAGGGTCACTGTGGAACTTGCATAGTCTCGTCAATGAACTTCTTTACTTCTACTGTAGTAAGTTTACATGTCAAAGGAGGTTCATCTACCCTGTCAGACCAGTCCATCAGCTCCACCAGGGACAAACCACTGGGGTTGATGGAAGCTGTCTTCCTCAGACGTCATCATCTCTGCCCATAAAGTCGATGATCTTTTAGACACCAGCTCTCCTCTCTTCACTGTCATCTGATGATAAGAGTGTCGGGATTATCATTTCGCTGAATGCATACCGTGCTGGGTGCAGGATAGTTGGCAAAACAGCATCCTTGTTTTGCAGCCTTCTTTGGCAGCCTAACTCACCACAGCTGAAACAAGGTGTGATGTGAGCCTTCCACCCAAGCGTGTTTTACTTTGGTGTTCAATCCCCCCAAAATCCTGGATTTTGCTGCAACCTGTGTTATATTACCACACGGTGGTCTATGTGAAGATGAGAAAATGAAACCATCTTAGCTGTTGATTGTTCTGGAAGGGATGTTTATCAATGACATGTATATCATGAATTAAGTATTTTGCTATATTCAAATTGAGTATTCGTAAGCAGATCAGAAAATGGAGTGGGGATTCTTACTAGCTTCTGCAGAGTCTTTGCTACATAGATTATGATTACCACGTAGATTATAGCTGAAAAGACTGTTGTGTTGAGGTTTATAAACTCTGCACTTTTCTCTGTCACAGAAATGGAGACCATGGCACCTTGCTCAGCATTTCCGGATCCAGCCAGTGACTTTGACAGGAACATTCCACGTATCTGTGGTGTTTGTGGAGACAAAGCTACTGGCTTTCATTTTAATGCTATGACCTGCGAAGGCTGCAAAGGATTTTTTAGGTATGTGACTCCTGGCATTTGACGCAAAATATTCCTAAGAGATTTTGACCTCTGCCCTCAAGAAAACCCAGCTTTACTTGGGCCAGCAGTTTACTTTGAGCACAAAAGCAGATCAGCAAAAGAGGTTTCCTCTACGGTCAAACCTCAGATCCCGAATGCTGAAAACCCAGAAGTAAATGCTCCAGTTTTCGAAAGTTTTTTGGAAGCCAAATGTCTGACGCAGCTTCCGCTTGAGTGCAGGAAGCTCCTGCAACCAATTGGAAGCCACGCCTCGGTTGTCGAACATTTCAGAAGCCTCTAGCCCCACCCACCACTGACATGTCCTTGGAAGGTTGTCAGGAGGAAGTGGGGCCCTCTTGCTGCAAAGATTTCCCAACCCCTGCTCTAAACCACTGTCTCTATACAGACTTTAGATGTAATTAATAACTTGACTTTGGAGAAACGACATGGTGTTTATTATATTTAAATGAGAGTTTACCTTATTACAATTTTACTTTAAAACATTTTGGAATTTCACTGTGTGGGAATTCCCCTGCTGCTTGAGAATGGCTCCTTTTTCAAACCCAGGATAAGAACTTTGATCATCCCTTACTTAAGCAGCAGTTTGGATTCCGATTATCAGCTCTTGCTTAGGGTATACAGAAATTTGCTGTTCTTCTGGTTCATGGGACTGCGCCTACCCATGCACCATCTGAGTTTCGCTACCCCTGCTATATGGACAAGCAGGGTGTTTTTGAATACTGAGCACAATACTGGCATAGAGAAAACCGGAGGGCAGCTGTCTCCCACTTTCCTCTTAAACTACATTAAGAAGGAGCCAGTATTCCATCTGCAGTAGCCCAAACAGTTCCAAGAACTATCAGCAGTTTAGCATATCTCACAGATGAAGTGTCCATCTTTCATAAAGCAAATTACTGTAATGATGACGTAGGACGTTTTCCTGGGAACTCTTGGTTAAAAGCAGATGACTAATAACAGAAGTAATTAACAGCTACTATGTGACTAATTAGAGGAAAACTCACATGCACTAAATGCTATAGTGGGACAGTAACGCAGGTATAGGATTTGTGTGGACATAAGGTAAACTTCAGGTCCGCAAGGACTATATCTTCCCAACATAACTCCCTTATTTCAGCATCTCTATAGTAAGCTAGACACATCCACTCTTGCTAGATTGTTGGAGATGGGATGTTTTGCATACCATCTGCCTTGCAGCCAGTTTTCCAGTTGGGCTAAAGTGCACCCTGGCTAACTAGAACAACAAGATTTTCTTCAATTACTGTTGCTTAAAAGAGCAGCTCATCTTTCACAGGTATATTTCCACATACAAGGTTAGTGCCTTCAGCTAATCAGTCATGCGCTGTGTGCCCTGGACAAGATAAACGTCAGCGCATGCCATTTGTCAACTTTGACGGACACATGCATGGAACATCTATTCCAAGGATCACTGTTAAGAAACCTTAGAAGGTAATGAGTGGGGCCTGGTGAGCCGTGCACCACACTCCCAGTGAAATGTTAAGAAAATCTGAATCATTTTCAGAATTTGTCAGAAAATTTCATGCTCAAATATCTGGCCAAGGAGGATTTTCTCCTTTCATGGAAACTAGGTTTATAGGACAATACTATCCAAATTTCTGATATCTGAGGGATGCCTTTTTTGGATTAAAATTTGAGGCACCCCTCTCTTAAACCCCAAAAGGTTGGAAGAAGGCAGACCCGGAGCAAAGACTCTGAAAGAGATACAGTGGAAGTTTTCCTCTGATGGCAGGCCATTTTGCATTGAGTGCAACTGGACAATTCATTCTCTACCAATGCAGTCAAGCAGGAGAATGATCTGCCTTCGGAGGAGGCTGTTTAGAAGGAGCTAGGATGGGAAATTCACAGCACAATGATGTCACGCCATGCATTGTGTTATGCTCGATGTTACGAGGAAGAGAGCAGAAAGAGACATGGAGCAGCTGCTGCTCCGTATCTCTTGGAACATCTAGTTCTGGCCCATTAAATGTGGCACAATAGTTGAGGTAAGTTGCCAAGGAAGCTGGAGTTTCCATGACTTCAGACCAGCAGCGCTTGATCTTTTTCTGAAAACGTGCTGAAGGCAAATGCCAGTTGCGCTGCTTGACATAGTGGTGGCTGCAGGGACGCCAATGGCATGAATGATGCACGGGGGTAAGCCTGAAAATCCCTGCAGCATTATCTGACCTTGGAGGTGAATGGAAAAGGTGACATAGGGGAAACTTGCACTAGGCTATTTTCTTTCAAAGCAACGATAATGACATCTTGAGACCAAACCAGGATGTTAGAAATGAGATGTCTGTCGCATAACTACTTCCCCCTCTGGACATTTTCCTCTCCTGAGCATGATTCAAAGAGTTTGCCGAACACCTTGCCTTTCACCCTTTCTGTGAAGGCCTTCATAAAGAAATGCGCATGTCTCGTTTTAAGCCTGAAACAACAAAGTTCTCAACTGCTTCACAAACACTGACTGATCAAAATAGAATATAGTCCACTTGGTCCTTCATGGCAAATCCCTCAATATGTTTTGCAAAACTAAAGTTGGGGAAGCCATTTGGTATTGGCCTTTCAGTGGTTTCTCTTCTATCGGTAAATATAATCTTCAGGCACTTTAGAGTGCATTGACTTCCCGGTGTCCTCTGACACCTCTTGAAGTTTGCTCATATTGGATTGGTTGTTACGGGTCTGATATTTATGATAAAAATTTAAATACTGATAAGAATTGTAGAAACTAGACTAGATAATTAATACCTTTGCAATGTACTGAATATGAAATACTGAGTGTCTTTTCTTCATTCTATATGTAGCATTGCTGATTTGTCTATTCATATCAGTCGGGTTGTGTGTATGTTTCTTTACGGGGTCCTGGGACATTTCCAGACGGGCTGTTGGTCCACAGAAAAATTTATGGTTGTCCTGCACTATGTGGTGTAATTATCTTATGCAGGATAACAACCAAATGCTGACAATGTCATATAACCACCCTGCTAAGATATAGCCATGCTGCTATGAGTGCTCGGTAGGCCAGTCTGGAAGCTCCCTTCCTCAATTTAATTTTCTCAGGAGTTCTTGATGTAAGGTTGCTTGGTAAAAATGTAATGAGAGAGGTGGTAGCACTGAGGGAAGTTTCTCTTTTTCTCCTGAGCCTAAATAAGAGTGAGGACTTTCCTTCACACTGTGCTAACTCTCAAGACATGTGCAGTTGGTGTCTTGGTGCAGTCAACAAGCCCGCAGTTCCTGCCAGTGGAGAAGCAGAAGAGTCAGGTCTCTTGTTTGCCCGGACGGAAGCAGGCGCACCTCTTCTGCCCAGCCTTGCACTTGCAGGGCTTCTCCAGCTGAATGTTGCACAACAAGTGGCACCTGAAGGTGGTGCTGCCTGTCTTCTGGGTGTGCAAGAAGACAATCAGCTTGTTGGCAGTGATGTGGAAGTTCACATGGTGCAGCAGGTCGGCTTCTAAGAAGTTCAGATGTGGCATGAAGCGCTGTGAGCTGTTGTCCTCTGCCTGGTAAGGGTCTCTTCCCAAGCCGGCTTGGCACACCAGCAGGGTGGACAGGGCAACCTCAGCCAGGCATTGCTGCAGCTGGCACTCATTGCCCAGACACATGTCATGCAGCACCAGCCCCCTGAAAGACAACACTAGCACCAGCTCCCCAGTGCCAGCACTCCTCCATGGCACATTGCCCCTGCCCAGTGGCCCCAGTCACCAACCCACCAGTGTCATTGCTGTTGTCCTCCTTGCAACTGCCACCTCCAGAACAGTGAGCATTGAAGGACTCCCTCCACCTTCTTCTGCCCTGGAGCTATAATTTTGGCTCTTTCTTGCATCATTAGAGTTTGTTATTCCGTCTTTGATTTATTCTTCCCTTCCCCAAGGTTCAGAGTCCTCTTTCTAAGCAGGTGTGGGTTCTCTTCCAATTTGGCAGTGGAAGATGCCAAGATATCTTGCTTAGTGCATGAGAGATTCAAGCAAAATATAGTTGACCGTTGAGCAACTTTAATGAACTTCCTGATTGGCAAAGTAGAGAGTGTTTAAGGTCTATCTGGTGGGTGGGGAGAAGAGGGTGTGACTTTAAGTAAGACCTCTCAAGTTAGGAGCAGGTGCAACCAAATGGTTGATTGGAGAGGACTCCGATTCCTGGAAAATAAGGCGACTCAGATTCCTGGAAAATAAGGTAACTTCTGGCCAAAGACAGCACCAGTAGATGTGCAGCAGAGACACTTCTATTTATGGGTTATTCTAATGAGAAGCATGGGGACCTGTTCTGAGGCATGCTGCACTAGATAGTTGTATGTGTTAGGAAACAGTTTTACTTCATAAGAAAAACATACCCTCTTGGTGGCAGAGATTTGTTTTTGTATTCCCAGTCCTTTAGGGTAGATTTTCAAGACAATCTTAAATCTCAAAGTAATTTATTTATTTATTTAGATTTCATTAGTTTTGACATATTCTGTTTTGCTTTAGGTTCAGTTGGGGTTTGGGGTTGTTGTTTTTTTGCTTTTGGGCAGTGATTATTGTAACTACCAGGGTTATTTGCTAATATGAGCTGATTCACATTTATACAATATGAAGAGTATGCTAACAATAAGTAGAACAGCAAAACATGGAGCAAAAATGCATGTTTCTAAATATGCAGTGAACATAAGCTAGACAGTTGTGGCCACTTTCAGCTCCCTGGTGCATGGCTACTATATTACTACAAACATGCATTTCTGCTTTATACTTTACAACATATGCTGCTCCAAACCCTGGGCTTGTGCGTAGCACCCCTGCAATGTAAAGTGTGATTCAGCTCTTAACAGGTCAAGATTAAAATAAGGAACTTCCACATTCAATTGCCCTTGCCTCTGCTGTTGGTATTGGAGACAGGCAGCATTCCTTTACTGCAGCTATAGCTTAACTGAACTAATTTACAAGTCTTTTATTAAGGATAAATCACTGAATTATTCACAGATGTTCCCATCCTCCCTATGTGTCATGGGCTACATTATGTTTCCCCGTTAACAGATGGTGGTGACTAAAATTAATTAGTGGCCCATTTAGAGGAGACTGAATTAATCTGTGCTTGCATGTCCACATGCATCATGTTCTGATTTCTGAATGGTTACCAGTCTAGTACAGAGCTAGACGAGGTTGGCATACATGCAGTCACAGGGCATTCCACTTCTAAGGGTGAGTGGTAGAAGCCCTTTGGTGACTGTCAGTTGTGGTTACATAGGGGTTGCTACATGTACACCAGTGCTGCTACAGTGAGCTCTGAAAAGGGTGTTTGGAGATGCCCACCTGCAAAAATGTGCAGAATCATGGTCAGTGCTGGGTCTCCAACGTGCTTGACATAACACCTGCCTTTAACCTTTCACTGCTTTCACACAATGAGATACAGTAAACAAACAATAAGACTCATCTCTCTTACAGTGTGAATTGGCCCTGAATTTGCAGCCTGACTTGTCACACTTGTGGGATATTGGAGCAGTCTTAGGGTATTGATCCTTTTCAGCAGCCCCTGGGAAGTATAGCAAGCTTCTTCTCATTTTCCTCATTAGTAACTCATGTGTCGCTCAAAAGCTAGTATACTGTTCACTTTACCATCTTGTGATGGAATATCTCACTACCGATCTTTTAACACTGTGGATCAGTGAGATGGGCAATTTATGTCCTGCATCTGCCTACTGGCTTATGCCATGTTAAGCATACCAAGCTCACTCCTGTAAGTACAGTATTTCATCATTTGCTTACGTAACTGCATGAAGAGTACATTCTATGGAAGGCAGAGGAGTCCCTTCAAAGATTCTTCCCCCGCTCCTTAAAAGACAGACCAAGAAAAATCTGCAAAGGCAAAATGCATTTCACACCTAGCTAGTTTTTAAACCAGTCCACCCAGTCTAGTCAGCCTTTTTCAATGTTATACCCAATTACATTTATTTACATAAACAGAAATGTGCAACTAGGGGAAAGGTAGAGAGGTCAAAGGCTTCCTAACGACAGCAACAGCGAAGGACATTTGCTTTCAATTGCCTTGTATAAGGAGAGAGACTTACTTTTTTCAATGGCTTCATAAAACAGTGAAGAAAAGGAGATTGCCATTCTTCCAAGGTTACACGGTGGCCTTGTTTGTACGTCACACTAAACTATGGTTTCGTCTGAACACATAGGCTCCAAGAGAGGAGATCGTGGCCGATTTTCTTGTCCCTGGTCATCTTGTGGCTGTGTCGAGCTGAGACATAGTTTGCCTTTGTGTGTGTCATCTGAGCCTTTCCTCGTGGTTTAGCTTCCCCAGAAAAACCATGAGCCATAAACCAAATGGCAAACCTTGGTTATAGTTCATGGTTAGTCTGGAGAGAGGGAAACCATGAGCCAGATTCAGATAACACAGTAAGCCAAACTATAACTTAGCTCAGGACAGCGCAGCAACAAAACAATTGAGGAGGTAGCAAAGAAGCTACAAACCAGGAGCTAACGTATTTGGGCTACACCAGTATGGGAAAGCTCCTGATTCCTGCTCCAGTGATACTGCCTCTTGTCATTCTCTGGACAATTTCTTTGTCCAGTAGACCATTGAGATAATATCCAAGCTGTTTGCTTTATCAGGGTCTCACAAGTCTTTTAAGTAAAGAAAAACACTAGGCAATTTGGGCTTCTCTTCTGAGTCTATAGGTGTCACCTTTGCAGACTGTTGTGTATCTATGCTCCTACCACATTCTTTGTCAACTTCATGTATCTGTTGACGATTATTGCCAATGGAAACTCATGGAGCAAACCAGTTAGTCTTTTCTGGAAATTCTTTCATTTTGCTGCTTTGGGCTATTTTCCCTCAGATTTATAAAGTAATCAGAAATGCTTGAAAATTGTCAAATGCTACATCTTTGTTTTTGAGTTGAATTCTGGGTTTGTTTGTTTGTTTCTTCTATCCAGTTCCTAAATAGTTCTCCAACTTTAGATGGCTCTAGTTGAGCCATTCAGACTGTGGTTAATGTTTTCCTGTTTATGGTACAAATTGCATCCATTGGACAAGAAACTGTGTTTTTCTGTTTGTGTTCCTTAAAATATTAAGTTCTTTTTAGAAAGAAAACCATGAAGACGTGCAGATGGTTACTGTTTTCAAAGTATAGTAACAGGGCAGATTTTTAAATAAAATAACCAGATTTCTTAGAAACAGAACAGTAGCTGTGTAGGGTATATTTATTCCATGCCTGGTAAATACTTGTATATTGCCCATTTAGCTCGTTTTGTATGCAGGTCTGCCACACTGTTTGTTTTCTGAACGGTATCCATGCAAAACTGATGTATTTTCCTAAAAGCAAGCAAGCAAAGATTATATATTTTGTGTGGCTTTTTCTCCCCACAGGAGGAGCATGAAAAGGAAAGCGATGTTCACATGTCCTTTCAATGGCGATTGTAAAATCACCAAAGATAACCGGCGACACTGTCAAGCCTGCCGGCTGAAGCGCTGCGTTGACATAGGCATGATGAAAGAGTGTGAGTAAACATGTAGCACAATAGAAACATTGCAATAATCCAAGAGTCTGAGAATCCAGATCACTTCCTCAAGTCACTTTGATTCACTTAAAAACATTTTGAAAATTCCATCCTCCATGTTTGGTTCACTTTTTTAAAGGAGGCGGCGAAAGTTGGTTCCTTTACCTAGATTTCCCCAATAGTCATATTTTGTCAGTATGTGGGTGTTCCTCTGCCTTAAAAATAATAATTTAGATACCTAAACTCTTCTTAATACAAAAGTTAAAGCATGCGTCTGCCTAGGCGAAAGAGGTGTGGGTGTTTGTAGTAGATCTAACCTGAAAGGTATTTGTGTCCCTTTACCTTGTCAGTGTCTTGCGAAGAAGATTATTAGGCAGGAGGGTAAGAGAGAGAGAGGATCAGCAATCTTGTCAAGATGGAAGTGTAGTAAATCATTGATAGGCTGTTTAGAATTTAGAATTGTTTTAGGCCATTTGCTAGCAAACTAGCAAAACTTGAAACAAGAAAACATTTATTGCCTATACTTCTATGAGTTCCCATTAAGTCTGGGGCAGGGAGAGGTGGGGACAAAGTAATTGGTGGCAGGTCTACCACTGGGTATAGATCAACAGAGTCACTGTGCTGCTGTAATCAAACTTGTTCACTCACCTGGAAACTTTTATAGGGATTGGGGAGCATCACATTAAGAACTCTAGCATAATTCCCATCTAGTCTTTTTCTGGGTCCTTCCTGCAGCCTAATCTTCAGTGGTGGTGCATAGTCTTAAAATCCATTGTCTGACATCCTGGTGTGGGCTAGGTTCCTGGCAGATGACGTTACTGCGTTAAAGAAACTGGCAAGAAATTATCAGTGTCTAATATAACAGTGGGGAACCTTGGGTGCTTCAGATGTTGCTGGGCTATAATTCATATCATCGCTGGCCATTGGCCATGCTTGCCGGGACTGATGGGAGTTGTAGTTCAGCAACATTTGGAGAGCCAAAGGTTCCCCACATCAGCTCTACTATGTAGATCAGGGGTAGGCAATGTAGTATGCTACACAAGTTTTTGACTACCACTCTTTGAGATTGGTTTGAGTTGTAGTAGGGTTGCCATACGTCTGGAATTTCCCAGACATAGCCGGGATTCGGTTGTCAAAAACATCCCTAGTTGTAGTCCATAACATCTGAATAACACCATGTTGGCTACTCCTGATGGAGATTCTTTGTCCTTCTTGTGCTTTCTGGGCTTAGAACTGCAGTATCCTTGATTTGATTTGTACAGTGGTACCTTGGGTTACATATGCTTCAGGTTACAGACTCTGCTAACCCAGGAATAGTACCTCGGGTTAAGAACTTTGCTTCAGGATGAGAATAATAATTGTGCTCCGGTGGCGCAGCTGCAGCTGGAGGCCCCATTAGCTAAAGTGGTTAAGAACAGTTTCAGGTTAAGAACGGACCTCCGGAATGAATTAAGTACTTAACCTGAGGTACCACTGTATTCTGTATTGTATTCAATGTTTATTATGCTCAGAGTAGATCCACTGGAATTAATGAACGTGACTAATTTAGGCCTATTCATTTCAATGAGTCGCCTCTGATTTTAATTTAGCAGGAGACAACATTCTGTTTCCTTTCACCTTTGTAAGCAGCCAAATCTTCCTTACTCAGCAGTCATTTGAAACTGTAACACCAAGATTTATTTTGGAAATCAACTCCCTAGCACATAATTATTAGTTAACTAACTGCAGAAACTAGTGATTGGAAGGAGTCCATGTAATCTTGCCCAGTTTGTGTTCACTGTGGTCAGATTCATGTAGCATTTCTTCCGTCTCTTCCAGAGAAAGTGCCCTCTTTACTTTGTTGGCAGTCAAAGTAGATGTGCTATTGTTTTACTAGAGCAATATAATGTGTGAAAGTATAATTTTTTAAATGGTATTTTGAGCTGTTAGTTGCTGTGATAATAGAAGCGCTTCCTTTCCTTATGACTCAGACTGCTGCTTTACTGGAATTGTTCCCCTTCTGAGGAAGCATAACTCATCCAGGGCTGTTCCATTCTCCTCTTTCTAACTTGGGAGGGATGTAAAGTTTATAGCAGCCAGTGTTAGTTTTTTAATAAAAGTTTCTAGGAGATGTGGACTATTAGTGCACACTTGCCACAGGCACGCAAATATTCACACATTCAGGCACTGCTTCTTGTGTGCATGCATGCACGAGCCCACACACATATTCATGCATCCCCTACTTTCTTTGCAGACACTCAAGCTGACACATATTTAGATACACACTCCCACCCTGTGCTTTTTTCCTGGAGGTACGCATACTCCTAAGCATTTTGTGAATCTAAGCTTGGCCTCATTGTATTTCAATATGAGTAGGAAAATGAGAGTACCCCTAAACATATTTTTTAGAAAAAAAACACTGCTCCCACCCACTACTCTGCCAATCAGCAGAGCACACAGAAGAGACACAAGGGATTTTCTTTCCCATCAAAACACTGTATTGGAGTTGGAAGGGACCCCAAGGGTCATTTAGTCCAGCCCCTTCAATGCAGGAATCTCAGTTAAAGCATCTGAGAAATATGGCCATCCAAACTCTGCTTAAAAACCTCCTGTGAAAGAGAGTCCACAGCCTCTTGAGGGAGTCCATTCCATAGTCGAACATCTCTTAGTAACAAAGTTTTCCTGATGTTTAGTTGGACTCTCCTTTCATGTAACTTGAATCCATTGGTTTGAGTCCTACGCTCCAGAGCAGGAAAAAACGAGCTTGCTCCATCTTCCATGTGACAGCCCTTGAGATATTTGAAGATGGCTATCATATCTCTTCTCAGTCTCCTCTTTTCCAGGTTAAGCATACCCAGCTCTTCCTACTGTTCCTCATATGGCTTGGTTTCAAGACCCTTGACCATCTTGGTTTCCCTTTTCTGCACATGTTGCAGCTTGTCAATATCCTTATTAAATTGTGGCGCCCAGTTAGATGACTGCACTTAGATTACTGCAACTTGTTATACTTGGGACTGCCTCTGAGGACAGTTCAGAACCTTCAGTTTGTGCAGAATTCAGTGGCCAGGGTGCTCACCAGAACAAGAATGTTAGAGTATATAAGACCAATCCTGGCTTGAGTGCACTGGCTGCCAGTTAGTTTCCAGGCTCAATTCAAAGTGCAGGTTTTGACCTATAAAGCCTTAAACGGCACAAGGCCGCAATATCTCAAGGACCACCTCTCCGCGTATGAACCTACCCAGACCCTGCAATCATCTTCACGTACCTTCTCGTGAGAGGTCTGGAGGGCAACAACCCAAGAATGGGCCTTTTCTGCAGTGGCTCCCCACTTGTGGAATGCTTTCTCCAGAGAGGTGCGCCTAGCGCCTTTGTTACATATCTTTATGCACCAGACAAAATCAGTCCTCTTCTCCCAGGCCTTACCTGGGAGAATCACCGTATTTTTCGCTTCATAAGACGCACCTGACCATAAGATGCACCTAGTTTTTAGAAGGGGAATTCAAGGGAAAAAATATTCTTTAAAGGGAGCGCTGAGCAGAGCCTGTCTGCACCCCAGGCTGTGCTCAGCGCTCCCTTTAAAGAACTGCATGGAGCGTGTTTGCGGCTCTTGGGGGCTTTTCCCCAAGGAGGGAGAAGGGACATACGAACTGCCCTTCTCCCTCCTCGGGGAAAAGACCCAAGCTCCACGCGGCTCTTTAAAGGGAGCGCTGAGCAGAGCCTCCCGCCTGCATTCGCTCCATGAGACGCACACACATTTCCTCTTACTTTTTAGGAGGGGAAAGGTGCGTCTTATGGGGCGAAAAATATGGTAAACAGTCTGTGACCCTTTAAACCAGGTGTAGGCAACCTAAGGCCCGTGGGCTGGATGCAGCCCAATTGCCTTCTCAATCCGGCCTGTGGATGGTCCAGGAATCAGCATGTTTTTACGTGAGTAGAATGTGTCCTTTTATTTAAAATGCATCTCTGGATTATTTGTGGAGCCTGCCTGGTGTTTTTACATGAGTAGAATGTGTAACATAGAGCATCTCTAGGTTATTTGTGGCGCATAGGAATTCGTTCATTTTTTCCCCTCTTCAAAATATAGTCCGGCCCACCACATGGTCTGAGAGACAGTGGATTGGCCCACGACTGATAAAGGTTGCTGACCCCTGCTTTAAACGGTTGTGGTGCATTGTTTTCGTTGTTTATCGTGCTGTATATTTTTGTGTTTCTATATTGTAAGCCACCCTGTATTGTAATCAAACAAACAATCTCAATAGCAAGAGACCATTCTCCTGTAACACTGTTTCTCTCTAACCCACCCACCCAAATGCTACTCATTAGACAGGTAGCATTTAAATGGAGTCAATCCCTTTGTGGCTCCTTGGAATAATTGTTCATAACAAGCCCTGCAGAGAGCTGAGGACTTTGATTCCTGCAGTCCTTTGGAGCAGTGAGGGGCAGCTCCAGTGGAACTGCACTTACTTTGCCTAGTTCGTGAATTTGGCAAGGCTACCATTAAACCTCAGTAGCGGCATGGGGTGTCCCTCTACCCTCTTCCCCACCTTTGGATATTGTTTTACATAATACATTGAACGCAACTGAAAGACTTTGTAAAATGATCAAGAAAAAAAGTGAAAGGCATTGCACGTTATTTGTAGTTCATGAAAATCTTTAATGAAAATTATTTCAATAAATAAATAAATTATTCTTTTAGTGAAATAGTTACGTGATTAAGGAAACCTTAACTGACTCCAGCTAAAAATAGCCTTTCCCGGCTGTCCGCTAGTTAAATGAATGGGAACAGAATGTGCTTCAAAGAGCTCTAGGCCAAATTACTAAAAGGGTCGTGCTCTCTGTTAGGGTGCTAACTAGCTGGGATTTTTTTTTTCCTGGAAGCAGCTGTTGCAATCCATACTACATCCTGGATTTAGCATTCCACTTCTGCGAACTAAGGGTTGTATCCAACAAACTCATCCCATCAGCCAAGAGCCTTCCATGAGCACTAACGTAGCGCTAATTCTTTTCAAGGCTGGCAGTTCTCAAAACATCCTAATTAAATAGTAAACAAGAGTGACTTTGTTAATCTGCCACTATCCTTGGCCTTGCTTGTTTTGACAGCAGCCTGTCCACTGTGAGTTTGTGCCTGATTGCTCCCTCAGCTTCAGCTACAAAAGTTTTGGCCTTGAAGGGTTCACCTAATTACATTCCTTTGCATAGACACCTTGACCACCCGAATCCCACACATAGATAAACCTTATGTTGTAGCAAGGGGTGGAAGAGATTTGGATTTACTGTACTAAGATGGAACATGCAAGACTAGACAAAGGAAAAGTCTGCCAATGGGAAATATTTGGAGTCAACAGCAGGACATAAAGTCTTTTTCAAGGACATGATAGATAAGAGGAAAAAGTCTACTTAGGATGAAGACAGGAGCTCTTGAACAAGTTGACAGGTGCTGGACAAGTCATGCTACAGGAGGTTTACAAAAGAGGTGCAACGAAGCTTTGCCTTATGAAGAATGGTTGAAGGAGCTGGGTATGTTTAGCCTGGAAAAGAGGAGACTGAGAGGAGATATGATAGCCATCTTCAAATACCTCAAGGGCTGTGACATGGAAGAGGGAACAACCTTATTCCCCCCCCCTACTCTGGACAGTAGGACTTGAACTAATGGATTCAAGTTACAAGAAAGGCGATTCTTACTAAACATCAGGAAAAACTTTCTGACAGTAAGAGCTGTTTGACAGTGGAATGGTCTCCCTCAGGAGGTTGTGGACTCTTTCACAGGAGGTCTTGCCTTGCCAAGACCTTGCACCCTGGGAAGGTCACTTCAGTGCTGCTAACGCACTGGTTTTACTTCACCCCTGGAGGCATACTCCATTGTCTTTTGAGACATATGGATATCAACAAGGGCAGGACCTGGGTTGAGTATGAAGAGAGAGAGAGAGAGAGAGAGAGAGAGAGAGAGAGAGAGTGACAAGTTACTTCAATTTGTCTATAATGTGAAGTAAAAACTACCTTGGGTTTTCATGTTAATTTTGATCTGCATCCCCTCACTGACTAATAGCATTCATATATTATGCTAATTCAACAAAAAATGAATATATGATGCATCTTTCTGGTAATGTGTGACTGGATATGGAATCAATTTTTGACTTGTGTTTGATTTTAAGGAGAAACACAGGTGGTTTTGTGTAATTTTGTATTTTCTCATGTAAGTCTCATGTCTGAAAATTGAGATGCAGTGGGGCGGGGAGGGGAAGAGTGTGAAAACACTGGAAAGTATGAAAGGGAATAAATCCTATGATAGCATGATGGTGAAAGAGCTGACAGAATATATGGCTGCAGGAACAACCTGATGTTAATGGGAAAGAGCATAAAGGTGATAAAGCCTATGTCAAGGATGAGCCTGTTTACTTAGGAATGTAGAGCAGTGAAAACCCCATATAAAACAGGCAGTAACAGCATGCAAAGCTGCCTGCTTTGCGCACTGTTAAATGAAAACCTTCACAGGGGAGATTCATGTAGAACATAGTTTTGTAAATGCATTCAATGTATTTGGCTCCCCCACTCCATCTTTACATAAATGAGGCATAGACAAATTCGGCCCTCCAGATGTTTTGGGACTACAACTCCCATCATCCCTGATCACTGGTCCTATTAGCTAGGGATGATGGGAGTTGTAGTCCCAAAACATCTGGAGGGCCGAGTTTGCCTATGCCTGACATAAATAAATGGCAGGCCCATATAAAAACATATAGTTTGTTTCCAGGGGGAAAAACACTTGGGTGAGGAGTGTTTATATGTCTACTTTGAAACATTTTAACTAAGGGGTACAAATGTAAAATATGAAAGAAAAGACAACAGTGCTGTATGAATTAAGAAACTGTCTCTGTAATCTAAACCTATTCCAGATTGCATTATCTATGTTTACCAACATAAAACACAATACACCATCACTGTCATGGTGTTGTGCAAAAGCAAATAAAATTCTAAATGGTGGTTACGGAGAAAAGCTGTAATAACATAGTGTTTGTTATATTTAGGACTGTATTTCGTGTTTGGCATGCCAATGGTATAGGGAGGCAAAAAGGCAACGCCTCAAAATGTTGCAAAGATGTAGGAAATCAGATATAAGATTAAACTTCTGATAAGAATTACGAAGTTTCCTATATCTTGGTATCATTTTGAGGCTTTGTTTCTGATTTTTGTCACCTTGAGGTCTGATGTTGCCCACTTTTTTCCAGCTTAACAATCCAGAAAACCATAGGTGTTTCAAGCCATCATACTTTTTCCCTCCTAAATTTCAAACATTTGACTTTACGTTTTATTTTCCTATCTACTTGTGTTGGACTTCCAGGGTGAGGTCCAAAGAGCTGTGTACAGAACACTCCATTGCACTGGGACTTTTTGAGGGTGTGGGGGCAAAGGCACACACCGAAAAGTCACTCTTGGAAGTTGAGGGAACTTTTAGAGGACCATTTGACGTATTATGGGATGCTGCAGTTGGAAAGGGAAGCTGGCTGAGGAATAACCTGCAATTAATAAAGAAAGGAAGAATAGCCTGCAGCTATGGATGTGCAGTAGAGTTTTCTATTTGCACACAAGCTGCTTTGGCCTCATTGTTTTATTTATAGGGACAATTGCTGTGTTAATGATACCTGTACCCATCTCTCACACCTGCATAGCTCTGCATGACTTGAGACCCCACCACCTCTGAAGGTAGCATGTGTAAACATTAGTTGTAGGGATTTTGTGTATGTTGATAATGATCCTAATGTGAAGAGAAACCAGGTTCCCATGACTGCTATATACATCTGATTTAAATCAGCCAAGGCCACTCCAACAGAAAAACATCTGTGGCCCTAGCAATTTCTGAGATGTAACATTTATCTTAACCTTTTAAGAGCCAGAACTTGAGCATATAAGAGATTTGCTATGTTTGGTAAAATTCCACACTTCTGCTAATTCAAACCATTCCTGTGTTCTAGTTTGGTGCTAACAGTTTGTTATTTGAATTCTGTATGAAGCCCCCATGGGGGAGACAAAGAGGTTAGGGACATCTTAAGTTCTGGCATTAAAAATAAAATTACCAAAACACAAAACACTGTTAGCACTTTTGTAGGTTGCATTTAAGAAAATGGAGTAAGACCCTTGCTTCACTGTTTACACGTATACTTGTATACCCTATTTCTCCTCTCTCGACAAAGGATCAGTGAGGTTATATGGGAGTATCCCAAACCAGTGATCTGGTCTGTGTGTTTATAGTTCTAATTTATAGTTTAATGTATAATTTTAAAGTTCTTTGCGAGTTCTTCCTACCTCCTAACAAATGCTGAGATGAGTTTTATTGAAGGACTGTTTGTTGCAAGGAACTAAAGATGTGGCAATGAGAGATTTTCTCATGAACAAACAGTGCAGCAGCAGCAGTACGTGTAAAGAATGTATGTGCTATTCATAGCAATTCCTATGTCGATGAGAACAACAAATTATGGCTTAGTTAAACTGGAGTCAATGACTGATGAAACGAGCACAGTAAGTCAATATTTTGGGGGCTTGGACCCAAAGGTTTTACTCTGAACAGAACACGTTTCCATTCATGGTCACAGAGTGAAACACTTGCGACCAGATCGTTACCTTTTTCAAGCCATGCTGTGCCTGTTTTCACTGCCCAAATTTAGAAGCATGCTGGGGGGGGGGGTAAAAAATCAGTTTCCAGGATACTTAGGGAAAACTCACGTGCGTTAAATGCACACAGCCTAAAAGCCCTTTGTAACAGTGCCAGGAATGCTACTGTAAACTCTCTCAGTGTGCCATTTTTCAATTTGGCTGAAAAGCAAGTAGAAGCAAGTCATATGCTGTAGTACTTTGTAACTGGGTGGAATAGAACAAGGCATGGAAGTAGTACCATTGCTGTCTACCATTGCTCAGTCTAAGGGAGGTTTACATTGGGCTACTGGCAACGCTTTGAAACTGCGGTTTCAAAATGGGGAGGGCCATAGCTCAGTGATGAGAAGATCACCTTTGCATGCGCAAGGTCCCAGGTTAAATGCCCGGTATCTCTAGGTAAGACTGGGAGAGAAACCGTCCTGAAACACTGAGAGCCAGTGCCAGTCAATGCCGGCAGTGCTGGGGTAGATCTATTGCAATCTATTTCTTCTGACTGAGCTACCTTATGAAGCTGTGTGCTGGGGTCAGATTAGGACTAGGTAATTACGGGATCATTTTATTCCTATTTGTATATGGAATATGGGGTGGGGGTCAGGGAGCCCAAAGTACATACAGTCCTGTAGCAACATTGTAAATGGCCCTATCACGCAAACCAGGATCTGAGGAAAGATGATTCACCTGTTTATAATTTTGCCTGGGTCAGCATACTGAAACTTCCTTTAATATACAATTCCACTGGCTTCTCTGTTAATGGTGAATCCCTCGGGTACCCATGGTGGTTTTCATTATTTTTTGCAGCCATTTATTACTTGTTATGCGTTGTTTGATTCAGAATTACAAAAAAACTAATTGCATTCCTTCCTTCTGAAATATATGATGTGGCATGTCTCCATCAGTATTCAGTTCAAGCAAGGACATCTCCACCCTTCTGCTTATAGGAAAAGTGACCTTCTATTCATTATGCTCTCTAGAAAAATGTGCCGTGCTCTGAAAGAACAGTGTATTAAGTCTTCTGCATGGTAAAAAAAAATGTTAGAGCAGTTGCAGTTATTACCCTCTCCAGAATCTAGGGCCCATAGGACCCATGTGAGTATATTTTATTGTAAAATATAGCCTGCAGCCTGCAATCCTGCGGTTTGAGTGAACTATATAGATTTATATTTTCAAGCACAGCTTGAAAAACCTTCTGAGAGTTAGTTTCACAAAAATACATTATAATTGTAATGGTTCTTTCAATTGCTATTGCTTGTGTGTTTTTGTTTTTGTTTTAAAAAAAGAGAGAGTGGATCTCCTTCCTGGTCCACTTCATAACATTGAACGAAATAGGCTCTTGTCTTTTGAAGCTCAAACTGTAGTAAAGTAGCTAAACCTGAAAAGGTGCTGCAATACTCTTTTTAATCACAATTCTACACCTTCTAAATGTAGGGGAAAGCTCTGGATCAGCTGTCATCACTCCTGTTTAAGGCTGCATACACACCATAAATTTACAGCATCCCCAATGAATCCTGGGAATTGTAGGTTGTTAAGGGTGC